>NC_133134.1:121644329-123012084 GCF_048418815.1 Hemitrygon akajei
GAAGTGAGGTTTGAGGATGATTAGGTTTGAATCCATTTTACTTTCCATCCATTTTCGGTTTAGAAATTAGGTGCCCAGACCCATTGTATATGGTTGCAGATATAAATGCAATGCTGTCCAAGCTTTTGCATCCTAACCAATTAGATTAGTGAACAAAGGATACTAGACCAGTAATATTTCAAGATATGTAGTGGTAATACATAGTAGAAATGCTGAACCAAAGCCTTAACATCAGACTATAAGAAATGAAATAAAATATCAATAGATTACATTTTTTGCTAGAAAATAGACCTCTAAACATTTCAAGGGTCATGCCCTCTTTAAGAATTGTGTAACTGCCAACTTCTTGTATGTTTAAGTGTTCTGCCTTTCTTGGGTCTATAATGTAGTTTTAGCTCACTTGCCATTTTTGTTTTGAAATTCTTAGCTACCTTTGCTACTTTTTCCAGGTTGACATTTGATATTCAAAGAACAAAACAGGAAAAAACTAACTCGTCCATTAGGGTTGCCAACAAAATAATGATAGCAACAGAAATGCTGCCACAAAAAATCGGTGTGAAAGGACTGGATGAACCCATGTACAGAGCAGAGCTAGATAGCTTGCAACCTGACAACTCCAGCCATTGGGACTATTGAGTATCCACAGTTCCTGGATGCCCACCATAATTAACTCTTTAATTCTCTTTGGGAGTTTGCTGTGGCCCAGTGAAAATAGCAGGAGTGCACCACTTTCTAACGCTGACAGCCACCTGCCTCTTCAAGTACTTCCTGCCCCCATATGTGACAGACTCTGCAGATGCCACACTGGCTCATCAGCTACCTCAGATCCCAGAAAACTGATGTAGCAGCAAGTCATCCTTGACCTTAAAGGATCACCTGAAAAGAATATCTGGAGCAATGCGCTACGGCAAAAAAAAGGCCACGGAAATCAGTTAATTGACTGAAATTTCAAAGTTCATTGAGTTTCAAAGAATGTATATTATATACAACCTTGAGATTCGTTTCCTCACAGCCATAAAACAAAGAAATAAAATAGAACCCGTTACAAAAGATCATCAAACACCCAATGTGCTGGGAAAATAAATCATGCAAACGGTTAAAGTCAATAAATGCCACTCAGAACTGAATTTCATGAAAGTGAGTCCACAGCGGTGAAGCCAGTCATCACTGCAGCCAATTCAGAAGTTCATTAGTTGCAGGAATCTATTAAACTAGAGAATCTAGTCAACTCCCTTTGTTCATTCAAAAACAGGTTGAGCAAGCTGTACAAACTGCAAGGAGGTTCTTATTTCCAGTGGTAATTTTCAGAGAGTAGGCTTCGTCTGTTAATACGTTCCTTGTGTAGGGTTGGACTTTGGTCTGCATGTCTTCTGCTGCATGGATATTGAACTGCTCAGCGTGTGTTTGCAAGCCCTCATTGCGTTTATATCCTAGGCTAACAGTAAGAGTTTCTCATGAATTTAATATACATATAAATACAGTCTCACATGGCATTTTAGCCCAAGATTCTAACTGGGACACGGGCAAATACTTGTGTGATTCACAGAAGGTTCCACAAATCTGGTTGATTGAGGAAGAATGCTGTGCAGTATTTGTACTAGAAATTTGGCTGAATATAATGATACTAAGGGTAATTCCCTTGAAAGCACCTGCTATAAAAAAAACTGGGTGTATTCTCAATGGAATTATTTGTACTCTTTCCTCGTAGTGTTGTTTCCTGTTCAAGTATACATCCATATTAGTGTGGACTTTAAACACAGCCCTTTTATAAAGTAAGTTCTAGATTGTAACACCTAGCAACCTTATAAAAATACTCTTCTTACTTAATTTGTGGCTTTTCTTAATAATTATCTTGAACATTTTCTTCATACCATCTTTCTCAAATCCATCACTACCCTAACTTGAATTTCACTGCATTCTGCTTTAAAGTGAATAAACCTTGTTTCCAACTCCACTTGAGTCATTTGGTAAATTTTCTCTGCATATTTGCCAAGGTCTTTGTGAAAGCCAGACACAATAGACAGCACTAGTGAATTAACAGTGCTTGTGATGTCAGAGATTTAAATGAAAAACGTAGTGTAGACAGACAGGAAGGAGCAGTTTCTTCAGCAGTCTGACACGGATTTAAAAGTTACCATTAAAAAAAATCAATAAATATTTAGCCATTTCTTATAAGGCAGAATCTGGAAGTTAGCTTGAAAGGATGCCTGAAGTGGATTCCTTCAATCTGCTGAACAGCTACTTCCCAGTTATAGACCAAGATCAGGGAAATCAAATTAGTTTAAGTAATGGCTTTGGTTGGTGTAGAGCCACTGGGCTGATAGGCCATCTGTAGTGCCATCACTTCCTTTGGCCAGAATATTCTGTAAACTTACTCAACACTCTTGCTTACCATGTACCTCCCCACAAAACCCGCTGATACCTGTGCTGGGTCCTTGTCGTGAACTTCCTGAGGTGCACTGACCTTGAATCAGTCAGCATTCCGTATGATTGGTGACACTTCCGACTGTAAATTGCAAGCCTGCATACAGTATTATTTTCACAGCCAATTAAACCACACTCCCAGCCTCACCAGCTGTGAAAATTGAATGTTTATGAATATTAATTCAAAATCAAACATATGTTTTTATATAATTCTTTAAGTTAATTATAACAGTAAATTCCAAGATCTAAATTACCTTGTACTTCTCATCCCATGCAGCTGTTCTTCTCTGTTTGAATGACTAGATGCTCTGTTCCTTTGATAGATTTTACTAAAGGATAGTGTCAGGAATCCAATATTGGAAGGCAGGATTTAGTTAACAGTGATCATTTGTGTGGAAGCCTGGAATTACAATGAACTTGTGCAATTGTGTCAATTTTACACAGTGCTATGGCAGTAAATTCCTGCAGTCCCATGTAGATATGTTGATTTTTATTGGAATAATCAAGCTGATGATTCTATGATTATTTGATTCTCTTACGCCTGTGGTGATTGAATAGGCAGTTTGTAAACAGTCATAAGACCCAATGACAATGAGATAGACTTAGTCTATTCGACCCATCGAGTCTGCTCTGCCATTCCATGATGGCTAATTTATTATCTCTCTCAATTCCGTTCTCCCTGTAATTTTTGACACACTGACTAATCAAAAATCTATCAAACTCCTCTTTAGATATACTCCATGACTTGGTCTCGACAGTGGTCTGTGGCAATGAATTCTGCAGATTCACTACTCTCTGGCTAAAGGAATTCCTACATATTTCTGTCTCTCTTTTCTATTCTGAGGCCATGCTCTCTGGTCCTAGACACCTCCACTATAGGAAGTGGCCTTTCCACATCCACTCTATTGTGATCTTTCGATGTCTGATAGGTTTCATTGAGTCCCCCTCATGCCCAGAGCCATCAAATGCTCCTTATATGTTAACCCTTTCATTCTGGGATCATTGTCGTGAAATCCATTGGACCCTCTCCAATACCAGCACACCTCTTTTAGATAAGGGGCCCAAAGCTGCTTACAATACTCCCAATACTGGTCTGACCAGTGCCTTATAAAGCCTCAATATTACATCCTTGCTTTTGCATTCTAGTCCTATTGAAATGAATACTAACATTGTATTTGCCTTCCTCACCATTGACTCAACCTGCAAGTTAACATTTAGGGAATGAGTTAGGAAGTTGATTGGTGAAAGAGACAGAAAGCCATGGGAGAAATAAAAAAAGGGGAGGGGTGGAGGAGCACCAGAGGGAGGTGATTGGTGGGCAAGGAGATAACATGAAAGAAAGACTGTTTGAGAAATCAATGTTCATGCCTTCAGGTTGGAGGCTACCCAAGCGACAGTGGAGTAGGCCATGGATGGACATATCCAAATGGGAATGGGTGGTGGAATTAAAATGGATGGCCATTGGGAGACCCCGCTTGTCTGGCAGATGGAGTGTAGATGCTCCCAATCTACGTTGTGTCTCACTGATACAAGAAGTCCACACCTGGAGCACCGAACACAGTATATGACCCCAACAGACTCACAGCTAAAGTGTCACCTCACCTGGAAGGACTGTTTGGGGTCCTGTATGAAAGTGAGGGAGGAGGTGTATTGGCAGGTGCTCTTGTTCTGCTTGCAAGGCTAACTGCCAGAAGGGAGATCAATGGGAAGTGATGAATGGACAAGGGAATCATGTAAGGAACGATCCCTGCTGAAAGCAGGAAATTGGGGAGGAGGGAAAGATGTCTTTGGTGGTGGGATCCAGTTGGAAGTGGCGGAAGTTTTGGAGAATTATGTGCTGGATGCAGAGGTTGGTGGGGTGGTAGGTGAGGACAAGAGGAACCCTATCCCTGGTAGGGTGGTGGGAGCGTGGGGTAAGAGCAGATATGTGTGAAATGGGAGAGATATGGTTGAGGACAGCGTTGATGGTAGAGGAAGGGAAGCCACTTTCTTTGACAAAGGAGGATATCTCCTTCGTTCTAGAATGGAAAGCCTCATCTTGAGAGCAGCTGCAGCGGAAATTCCATCAATGCTGCCTGGCCTGCTGAGTTCCTTTAGCATCTTGTGTGTGTTGTTATATCCATTCTAGTACCTTTGCTGTAATACCATGAGCTCTTATCTTGTTAAGCAGTCTCACATGTGGCTCCTTGTCAAAGTCCCTCTGAAAATCCAAATAAACAACATCCACTCACTCTTTTGTCTATCCTGCCATAGTTCCTCAAAGAATTCCAACAGTTTTGTCAGGTAAGATTTCTCTTTGAGAAAACCATGCAGACTTTGGCCTGTTTTATCATGTGCCTCCAAGTACCCTAATAATACTGAACTGCAACATCTCCCCAGATACCAAAATCAAGCTAACTAGCCTGTAATATATTTTCTTCTGCCAGTTCTTATAATCTTGCTTGGAGTAATCTATCAGCTGTGAAATTTCTAGGGTTCAAGGTCCAACTAGTGTTCTGGAAAATCATTGGACCTCATGAGCTCTTGCTGAGATCATGTTTGAACCACTTAGAGGGGAAATTTTTTTATTCCTGTATATAGCAATGGAAGTCACACTGGAGCTTGGACAACATTGCCATGATGTTTGTGTCACTGCAATTCCAGTGTATGAAATGAAACTAGATGTTACATGTGGGGAGCAGAAATCTGTCTAAACATGTGATTGATTGGGAAGAAAATGAGAAGATGAATACCATGAGTCAGTTTCTAAAATCAGATATGAAGGCACTTTGTAAATTGATCTAAGGATCTCAGGTACCAGGTTGGACTCTAAAACTCCCTGTGCAGTCCTGATGAAGGGTCTTGGCCCTTAGTGTCGACTGTTTATTCCGCTACTTAGATGCTGCCTGCCCTGCTGAGTTCCTGCAGCATTTTGTATTTGTTGCTCTGGATTTCCAGCATCTGCAGAATCTCTTGTGTTTATGATGTGCAGCATACAAAGCACAGAGAAGAGATTGCATCAGTAGAAGTAAGAGTCAATGGGAGCTATGCCAGGGGGCAAGTGTGGCCCATGTGTCAGTTTCCTGAAGACTGAGATCATACATGCTGAAGGCCCAATGAGGTCTACAAACGGGCTCCCTCCAGACCAGAGGTTGAATGTAGCTGTGTGCATTGCCACAAACCTAAAGTCACGCAGAACGTGGCAGAGTGATGGTCCTACTTTTCCTGTAACTTTCGATAGAGCCTGTAGCTTGTTTGCAACCCAGCTATCATGTGTTATTTTAGACCCTGTAACAATAAAAATTGTTGCCAGTTGGAATGCAACAGTGGCACCTTGCAATTCTATGCATCTGGCTTTGAATATCACTGTCGTACCGGACTGTCTTGTATAGTTACTGCCATTCCCCTTAGTAATCACCTTAGATTACTCGGAGAACTGAGCTTGCCTTCCTCTCTCAGGAAAAGTAGTCTGATTTCCATTCTGCCAAACAAGTGCTGTATTGTACATCCCAGCTGCCTAGGTTGTTGCCTTCTGTGGCAGTCTGAAGGCAAGTTTCTGGTCCCTGTTCTGCAGGATCTGATCTGAAGGTCATCAGCCTTCCTCCCGTCCTACTGTAGACAGGGTATGAGCATGGAAAAGGAGGAGCCCCAGCAAAAACACATGGAGAGATGGGCACTGTGGCAAAAAGAAAGGTGGTGAAGTATGGAGTGGTATTTTGTGCCTTTTTGTGAATGGCCACTGAGATAATGAGGTATTGGTTGATGTTAGTTTAATCGTATCACATGTACCTGGATACAGTGAAAACCTTTTGTTTTGCATGCCATCTGGATAGCTCATGCCATACATAATTTCTTTTAGGTAGTAAAAACAGAATGGAAAATATAGTGTTACAATTACAGAAAAGGTGCACTGTAGGTAGACAATAAGAAGCAACCCATTTATCTGTGAAATAAATCAAATTTCAAGAATCAAGGGCACATTGGAGAACCTCTTGCTTGAAGGCAATTTTTCTCTGTATATACCTCTGTTTAAATGCAAGAAACCGGTATGGATTTCAAATTGTTATCTTGTCCAAGCATTTTCAACCAAAATAAAAAATTAATTGGGGAAAACATTGGTCTTTGACCATGGCTAAATCATACTTAAGTCTTGTCTGCCTACAGTACTAATCCCTGCACAATGGATTCTGTTGACAACTTGGGAACTAACTGTATGTGCAGTGAATGTAATTGATGGCCAAAACCTTTGCCTATGCTTGATAAAAGCTGCCTAGTACATATTTCTACCTGTTTGCTGGAGGGAGAATTTCTAGTAATGAAATTGCATTATATAATTCACAAACTGTTGACTTATTATTTTCCAAGCAGTCAAGAAATTGTGTGGAATTTTAACTATTTACACCTTTTGTATTTTACTAACATTGTAACATTTACTAACATTGTAAGTGTGCCTGTTATTCTTGACAGTTTAGCAGCAATGAACAGATCAGGTTACCGTAGATTCCGGACTACAGAGCGCACCTGATTTTAAGCCGCTGGCTCTAATTTTAGAAATAAAATCATTTTTTTAATTGTAAAGGCCGCATCGGATTTTAGGCCGCACCGGATTTTCGGCCGCAGGTGTCCCACGTTGTAATATGAGATATTTACACAGAAAGATATTACACGTGAGGATTTTTTTAACTTTTAATTAAATCCATATGGTAACAAAAACAAATACATATTGCAAATGCTTTTTTTCGAACCGTGCCCGTACGCGGCTACTTTTAAATATACGTTGCGTATACTTCTTTACTGAACAACATTCCAATATCTCCTAACGACTGGTAAAAAAATATATATATTGCAGCCTACCAGGAAAAGTTATTGATACCTTTAACTTAAAAGCAGAGTTCGCTCAGATCCAAAGCCGCTCGCGTAATGCGCTCCCTCCCTCCGTCCCGTTTCATCGCAAACCGGCATTTTCCCACAAGACACCGCGAAACCGGGTGTGACGTCATAGCATCCCGCGATGTAGTACAGAAAACAAATATAGTTTAAACTAAGTAGGCAGCACAATGCTTCGAGTGTTTTCCATGTTGATGAGGGTGAGTACAAATGACTGATTTACAATAATTTAATTGTGAAAGTGCGCTTGATTTATCGTACAATTTCATTGGACCTCTGTGAACTACTCATCAATTTTATTGGTCTACTGTTACGAGGCAAAATGTTTACGAGGCGGCATGAAAAAAATCATGCATTAGCCGCTTTGGATTATTGGCCGCAAAGTTCAAAGCTGTTCAAAATGTGGGAAAAAAGTAGCGGCTTAAAATCCGGAATCTACGGTACTTAATGCAGTGAAACACTGAAAAATCACCATTGATCAGCCCTGGAATGTTGCACAAACTGGCAAGGCTAAAGGACAGGATCCAAACAAATTACATAAATTATGATCAAAACCATTCTCTTTTAACGACTCTGAAGTGGATTTGAAGCATCGATTGGTTAGTTAAAATACGGATATCAGTCTATGCCACTCTGCATAAAATGGTTTAAATTTGCAATAAATTCAATAAAATACTCATTAACTTAGTATTTCAGGTATATAAGCACATTGGTCTTGCAAAATATAATCGCTGTTCCAAATCTCTATTCATTCCAAATTTATATAGGAAGACAGGCCCTCTATGCTGACCAATATGTTTACCTGAGGTAGTATTTGTCCTGTTTTTCCCCTAACCTGGGAAAAAGACTTTTTGCTTTGTGTTATCCCCAAATCCCTCAACATCTTTCCTATATTAAATATCCTTTAATTTTACCCATCTCTGCAGCTTCCTTTGGCAGCTTGTTCCATAGATCCCACAGGAAATGAACTGTCTTTAGGGTCTCTTTTAAATCTTTCCCCTTACCTGAAAACTCTGGCATCTAGTTTTAGACTTTCTTAACCTGGGCAAAAGATGGTGACTATTCACCTTATCTACACCTTTCATTGATTTTCCAAACATCTATAAGATCATCCCTTAACGTTCTATGCTTCAGGGAGAAGTAACCGTATCCAGTCCAAGTTGCATGCCATCTTGGACAATGTCTCCCATCCACTCCATAATGTACTGGTTAGGCACAGGAGTACATTCAGCCAGAGACTCATTCCACCGAGATGTAACACTGAGCGTCATAGGAAGTCATTCCTGTCTGTGGCCATCAAACTTTACAATTCCTCCCTCGGAGTGTCAGACACCCTGAGCCAATAGGCTGGTCCTGGACTTATTTCCACTTGGCATGATTAACTTATTATTATTTAATTATTTATGGTTTTATATTGCTATATTTCTACACTATTCTTGGTTGGTGAGGTTGTAATGAAACCCAATTTCCCTCGGGATCAATAAAGTATGTCTGTCTGTCTAGTCTTTATAACTCAACCAGTTTATGTCAGTAATATCCTCAATATCTTTCCTGCGCCCTTTCCAGTTTAACAACATCCCTCCTACAGCTGGCTTGTATTTGCAACATGACATCCCAATACTTGTATTTGAAGCCCTGACAGAAGGAGGCAAGAGAGCCAAATGCCTTTTTCTCCTACCTGACTACCTGTGTCTCCATTTTTGGTGAACTGTGTACCTCTGGGTACCTATGTTCAGCAACACTTTCCTGGGCCTAACCATTTACTGTGTAAACTCTGCCTGGTTTAACTTACAAAGTGCAACACCTCACACTTGTCCATCTGCCATTCTTTGGCCCACTTCCCCAATTGATCAAGATCCTGTTATAAACTTAAATAACTGTTTTCACAATTCACAAGACCAGCACTTTTTATATTACCCGCAAACTTACTTATCATGCCAGCTGCACTCTCAAATTGCCAAAGTTGCTGATGTAGATGACAAGAACAGTGGAACTACCATCAGTCCCTGTGAGACACCATTCATAGGCCTCCAGTCTGAAAAACAACCTTCCACCACTGTCCTTTGCCTTCCATACCAAGACAATTTTACATCTACAGCCAATTCTGTTTAATGGGACGCATTGGTGTTACGTTTTGTAACTCCAAAACATAAAACTCCTTGAAAAGATAAAGAAGGGAGCTCAAGAGATGCATGCTTTAGCTTCCTTTTTACTTTATGGGGCACACACATGTGACATGGTGGCATAATGACTTATGCCATTCACATACTTCTTACATGTAACCCATAATGAATTATGTAAACAACAGAGAACGCTTAATCGAACCATATGTTTACAATATTACTCAAATATTACTGATATATTAAATACACAACAGCCCTCGCTGTGAATCTATAAACTTAATATAAAATGCATCTCAACTCAAATATGTAATGTATTGCATTCTAGTTCTCAATACACACACACACACACACACACACACACACACACACACACACACACACACACACACACACACACACACACACACACACACACACACACACACACACACACACAATCAATACAAGTACTATATGAATATACAGATATACGTAACATAGTGAATTTTAAGTGGACCCATCCAGGCCTAAAATTTTAAACACTACTGTGGAGGATTTCTTACTTCTGAGGAGAAATGAATTCAAGGGGAGGGGGTGGTGGTGAGAGAGATAGTGTGGTCACTGTGCTTGGCAGAAGAGACTTGTGGTTGTGAAACAGTCTCAGATTCTGGGGTCTCCTCTGTGGTGGTTGTAGGAGTTGACTCTGGGACTTCAGGGAGTGGTTCTGAGAGCTCTGGACACGTTGGCATCCTGAATAGTACATGGCAAGCTTCACTGGACGATGTAGATCATAATGTGTGAGTACAGTGTCTGACATCACAATTTCCTTCACATTTTGGAAAGCCAGCTCCCACTTTGTCCCTTCCTATTTCTTCCTGATCTGTAGTAATGTGCTCAAAGAGTGGAGCACAGTAGCCAGATTTGGCAAGAATCCATTATAGTATTTGAAAAATCCTAAAAAAGACCACAAATGAGACACATCCTTTGGCCTTGGGCTATCCAGCATCGTTTGAATTTTCTCAGCACACTTGCATAAAACTTGTGCATCAGTGGTGTGACCACGGTAAGTGATGCTTGGTTTAAAGAATTCACACTTGTTACATTGTGGTCTGAGCCCATTATCTTCCAACCTTTTTAAGGTCATGAGGTTTAGGAGATGTTTCTTGTCATTCTCACCAGTAACAACAATGTCATCCAGGTAACACTGAGTATCTAGGCAGCCTTGCCACACCTGGTCCATACTTTCTGCCAGAGTGCAGGTGTAGCTTCCAAATATAAAACCTATTGCAACTATAAAGCCTTTTGTGAGCATTAATGGTGAGAAGTACTGTGGACTCTTCTTCCACCTGTATCTGTAGGTAGGCCTCAGCTAAGTCCACTTTGCTGATGCGCTTTCCTCCAGAAAGATTTGCAAAGATATCCTCTGTCCTGGACAGATAAGCCAACTGCCGATGATATCTAGTTTGGGTAATGGAAGACTTTGGACAACTGTTGCATATTATAAATACCTTGCTTATAATTTTGACTGGAATGATTTTGCACTAGGTACACCTAAAGCCTTCATTTGTAAATGAGCCACATTTTTTTTTGAGAATAACCAATTTTGCCCTGTCCAATCAAACTGGTTGCTGTAGTCTTCAACTGTGCTTGACTTTTACTGGTGGTGTGAAGTGCTGCTTACAGATCAGCACATTCCTGATTTGAACACCTAGCACTACAGAGTGGAAGGTTAGATGGTGCCACCAAGTCTTGGGGTGGATCTAGATTGTCCTAAGTGAGATGGCCAGATGCATTTTATAAGTGGCTCTCAAATTCATGCCAGCTAAAGCTAGTATATCCAATATGACCATATTCCTTTAAACGTTTTAAAGTTTTAGTGATAAAGGTAAACTTAGCTAAATATTTTGTTTATTTGACTGTGCATTAACTTCTGAATTGATTAACATGTTTTCAGTGATTTTATTATTATTTTATTTTAAAGTATACTTTGACTTCTTAAAATGTTTTTGATCATAAAGGGCGTTTAGAAAGAGCGTTAAAGACCTTTGATTCTTTGGTAGCTACCAGCATTGCCTGGCACAGAGCCTTGTGATCAGTCTCCACTTGCAGGTGTACCACTTCTTGTGACAGCCCTCTGATGTCATTGGGAGTAGTGCTGCTGAAGGAAATTAATGCAACCACAAAATAGAGTGTCAGGGCATAGTTGAGGCAAAACCTGTGTTTAGACGCACTTGTGCCATTATTCTAAAAATATTAAAATCATTGTGGGTTGTAATTGGAAATTGGAGTGATTTTTTTCCCAGAAAGTACCTTCTATCAACATTTATGAAAATTGCTGCTTCAATCTGTTATATACTGCAGAGATAAAAAATTCCACTTCTAAGCTTGACCAGTGCTTGAAATTAATGAACTGGAAATTTTGGATACAATGTTCCATTTCACCATGCATGGTTCTGATGTACACAAGAAAAGCAAAGTTAATTGTTTTCCAAAATATGAGAAATGTAAGCTAGCTTTAAAAATATTATCTCCAAACTCCCTGGTAAACAAACCTTGCAGCATTTAATATTCATGTTTCTTCAAGAAGAACACAACCTGCTCATTTCGCATTTTTAAATTGCAAGTGTGTGTTCTGCTTTCTTTGGATCTATTCAGCAGTTATAAGCTCTCTTGGGCTTTTAAAAAGCCTTGATCAGCTGCTATTTGCTTTTCTAGGTTAACAATGGCGTTATAAACCTACAAGAAGTTACAAACAAAATGCAGCTGGCCCTCCTTGTTTGACACAAGATTATTGATTGTGACACAATATTGCAGTCATTCATCAAGCATGCATTTTCCTAGCAGATACTAGAAAAAATGCTCTGAAATGCTCTGAGAAAATTCTATTCTGGTGAAATTAGTGAATCCACTAATTTTCTATATAACTCACACAATGGTCCAGTCAAGAGATATTCATCTACCCTTTGAAAGCTTTCAGAGAACAGAGTAGTTGCTTGTTTAGCTCGGTGTCTTGAAAAAACATTACTTGCAGAAACTTTTGAGTCTGTTGACAATAGACTTTGGTTGCCAACCGAAACCTGGAATAAAAACAATGCTTGGCTGGCCAGGTAGCATCAATGGAGGTAGGAACAGATCAATATCCGTTTGTCAGAATTGTTCTTCAAGGAGCTGTAAAGAGATCGAATTACAGTTTGTGAGTTTGTTAAACCCCTACAGATACAATTATGGATTAAGAGCAATTGCAAAACAACACTTTGTGATTACCAAAAAAAAACAATGATTTAGGAATCTCAGCTCAACATGACAAATGGAACTTGTAAGAACCAGGAAGTGGTCTATGCAGCATTCGCTGAATCTTTAAGTCTCGAGTTGTATTTTAAGGTTGGGTATCAGTGCCGTGTAAAGAAATAACGTTTGATAAGTTTTGCTCCAGCAGTGGATTCTCGATTAGAGCAAGTTATTCTGTTTAAAAGAAATTTTTTAGAGACTGACTCTACATCACATATTTGATTTCTTGTCAAATGTTAAATCAATTCTGTGAAAGCATGTCAGTATTTTAAAAATCTTTATTAGACTTCACCCCATTTTCTCTCCCCACTTATGTTGCCCACCCTAATAAGAATTTCTAGCATTTTGCTGTTTTTGTTTTTGATTTCCACCATATAGTGGATTTTTTTTCTTTTAATGTAGCTTCTTTGCTTCTGCACTCATTGTCTCAATTTATAAAACTGACATGTAACTTTGAATCATTATTTTTAATGTCATAATCTTTAATGAATTTTAAAAGAACTTTTTTTTTGACTTGAGAAGTGAAAATAATTGAAGTTTGTATTAATTTTCCTGGAAGATTCTGTTTAGTTGGTAGAGTTGAAAACTCTTTATAGTACTGCAATATTTAGTATTTGGCCTCCTAGTTGGATTCGATTGAAGATGATGGAATGAGTTTTAGAGGTGGGGCATAATGTGCTAACATAACCGTAAGTGGTTAAATAACATTAGACACCACTAGAGATGAACTTTATTGGTATTAAATTTTATGAACAGTTGATCTGCTAACATTTTCCAATGTTATTGTTATTTACAACAGCTTAGTAACAATGAACAGATCAAGTTACTCAATGCAGTGAAAAACCGAGAGATCACCGTTGATCAGGCCTGGGAAATAGCACAAAGCGGCAAGTCTACAGTGCAGGAGGCAAGCAAACCAGATAAAGTAAGGTCATCTCTTTGCTCCTTTCTTCACCATCAAGAATATGCTGATTTAAAACTTGCTAATCTTTGTTTGGTTAAAACGTGATTATAGATTTTGTCAAAAAATTAAGTTGCACTACATAAATGAGAAAAAGTTTTATGAAAGATTCATGAAAGTAACATTAGTTGGACATGGCAGGAGATGCGTATCAGTGACATATTTTCAAGAAAGAAGTTACAATGGTGGTAACAGAAAAAAAATCTAACAAACTCCTTCCCTTTATTTACCAGAACAAATATGAGGGACTTCATCGATAGGATTACCCCAGCTTTTCTGTGTTTTCTCTTAGGCAGTGCCATTTAATACTAAATAAAATAACATTATATGCCTATGTTTTCTGAAAGATAAAGTGCTTTTGCATGTATTTATTTTTAGTGGCATACAATTCAAAATTCAGAGGAGAAGCAATGAATGAGATTCTGTATCCAAGTGTTTACACTACTATTAAATCTGATGTTTATACTCTATGCTAGGATGCAATTTAAGCTTTAAATGTTCAAGATTTCTAATTCAGAGCAGAGAAGGCATCTCTCAAATTAACTCATTAAAAATTTTCAAGTGAGCTTGCATTCTATGAAACATTAATGCACAAGTGCTTCTCCTAGCCTTGGAGATATTTGTGAAGGAGAATGACATAAACAACAGATAAAACCATAATGAGCGAGAATACTTCTCTGTGATGTGTAGATATGAAGGGTGAATCCAATCCTCACAAATACATTAAGGTACAGGATATAGATATCAAAAGAGATGGTGGTAGATTTGTTGAGATTTTAAGCTTCTGCTATAGAACGGATGCACTTGTCTTTTTTTCTGTTGTTAAGTAGATCTAACTGGAATTTCCTGTATAAGGATTGCAATGTCATCGTCCGAGAGACGTACAGCACAAAAACAGGCTAATCAGCTCTCAGTGTCTGTGCTGACCATAAGACACTCATTTAAAATGATTCTTTATTCAGCTTCCCCACATTCTATAAGAATATAAAACATAGGAGCAGAATGAGGACATTCGGCCCATTGAGTCTTCTCTAACATTCAATTCTGGGTGATTATCCCCCTCAACCCCATTCCCCTGCCTTCTCCCCAGAAACTTTGACACCTTTACTAATTAGGCATGTATCAGCCTCTGCTTTCAATATACCCAATGACTTGGCCTCCACTGCCATCTGTGGTATAGAATTCCTCAGATTTACTACCTACTGACAAAAAAAAAATTCTCCTCATCTCTGTTCTAAAGGGATGTCAATGTATTCTGTGGCTACGTATTCTTGTCCAAGACTTCCCCACTATTGGAAACAACCTCTCAAAATCCACTCTCTGTAGACTTTTCAATTTTTGGTAGTTTTCAAGGAGGTGCTCCCTCATTCTTCTAAACTCCATTGAGTACTGTCCCAGAGTAAATAAAAACTCCTCATACATTAAATATTTCATACCCAGGTTCTCTCTCAAAACCTTCTCTGGATCCTTTCCAATGCCAGTACATCCTTTCTTAGATAAGGGGATCAAATTACTCAAAATATTCCAAATGTAGTCAGACCAATGCCTCACAAAGCCTCATTATTACATCCGTGCTTTTATATTCTAGTCCTCTGGAAATGAATGGTAATATTGCATTTGCATTTCTTACTACCAACTCAATCTGCAAGTTAATCTTTAGGGAATTCTGCACTAGGGCTCTCAAGTGCCTTTATACTTCTGATTTTTGAATTCACTCCCGTTTATAAAATAATCTATGCCTTTATTCCTTCTACAATAATGCATTACCATACACTTCCCTACACTCTGCTCCATTTATCACTTTTTTGCCCATTCTTTTAATCTGTCCAAATTCTCCTGCAAACTCCCTGCTTCCTCAAAATTATCTGTCCCTCTACCTATCAACTGCAAACTTGGCCATAAAGTCATCAATTCTGTCATCCAAATTATTAACATAAAACATGATAGGAAGTGGTCTCAACTCTGACCTATGCAGAAAATTACTTGTCATCAGCAGCTGTCCAGAATAGGCCCTGTTTATTTCAACTCTTTGCCTCCTGCCAGTCAGCCAATCTTATAACCATATATAACCATATAACAATCACAGCACGGAAACAGGCCATTCCGGCCCTCCTAGTCCGTGCCGAACTCTTAATCTCACCTAGTCCCACCTACCCGCACTCAGCCCATAACCCTCCACTCCTTTCCTATCCATATACCTATCCAATTTTACCTTAAATGACACAACTGATCTGGCCTCTACTACTTCTACAGGAAGCTCATTCCACACAGCTATCACTCTCTGAGTAAAGAAATACCCCCTCGTGTTTCCCTTAAACTTTTGCCCCCTAACTCTCAAATCATGTCCTCTCGTTTGAATCTCCCCTACTCTCAATGGAAACAGCCTATTCACGTCAACTCTATCTATCCCTCTCAACATTTTAAATACCTCGATCAAATCCCCCCTCAACCTTCTACGCTCCAATGAATAGAGACCTAACTTGTTCAACCTTTCTCTGTAACTTAAGTGCTGAAACCCTGGTAACATCCTAGTAAATCGTCTCTGCACTCTCTCTAATTTATTGATATCTTTCCTATAATTCGGTGACCAGAACTGTACACAATATTCCAAATTTGGCCTTACCAATGCCTTGTACAATTTTAACATTACATCCCAACTTCTGTACTCAATGCTCTGATTTATAAAGGCCAGCGTTCCAAAAGCCTTCTTCACCACCCTATCTACATGAGACTCCACCTTCAGGGAACTATGCACTGTTATTCCTAGATCTCTCTGTTCCACTGCATTCCTCAATGCCCTACCATTTACCCTGTATGTTCTATTTGGATTATTCCTGCCAAAATGTAGAACCTCACACTTCTCAGCATTAAACTCCATCTGCCAATGTTCAGCCCATTCTTCTAACCGGCATAAATCTCCCTGCAAGCTTTGAAAACCCACCTCATTATCCACAACACCTCCTACCTTAGTATCATCAGCATACTTACTAATCCAATTTACCACCCCATCATCCAGATCATTTATGTATATTACAAACAACATTGGGCCCAAAACAGATCCCTGAGGCACCCCGCTAGTCACCGGCCTCCATCCCGATAAACAATTATCCACCACTACTCTCTGGCATCTCCCATCTAGCCACTGTTGAATCCATTTTATTACTCCAGCACTAATACCTAACGACTGAACCTTCTTAACTAACCTTCCATGTGGAACTTTGTCAAAGGCCTTGCTGAAGTCCATATAGACTACATCCACTGCCTTACCCTCGTCAACATTCCTCGTAACTACTTCAAAAAATTCAATAAGGTTTGTCAAACATGACCTTCCACGCACAAATCCATGCTGGCTACTCCTAATCAGATCCTGTCTATCCAGATAATTATAAATACTATCTCTAAGAATACTTTCCATTAATTTACCCACCACTGATGTCAAACTGACAGGTCTATAATTGCCAGGCTTACTTCTAGAACCCTTTTTAAACAATGGAACCACATGAGCAATACGCCAATCCTCCGGCACAATCCCCGTTTCTAATGACATCTGAAAGATCTCCGTCAGAGCTCCTGCTATCTCTACACAAACTTCCCTCAAGGTCCTGGGGAATATCCGGTCAGGACCCGGAGATTTATCCACTTTTAAATTTCTTAAAAGCGCCAGTACTTCCACCTCTTTAATTGTCATAGGTTCCATAACTTCCTTACTTGTTTCCCACACCTTACACCATTCGATATCCTTCTCCTTAGTGAATACCGAAGAGAAGAAATCGTTCAAAATCTCTCCCATCTCCCTCGGCTCCACACATAGCTGACCACCCTGATTCTCTAAGGGACCAATTTTATCCCTCACTATCCTCTTGCTTTTAATATAACTGTAGAAGCCTTTCGGATTTACTTCCACCTTATTTGCCAAACCAAACTCGTAACTTCTTTTAGCTTTTCTAATCTCTTTCTTAAGTTTCCTTTTACATTCTTTATATTCCTCGAGCAATTCCATTACTCCATGCTGCCTATATCTATTGTAGACATCCCTCTTTTTTCGAACCAAGTTTCTAATATCCCTTGAAAACCATGGCGCTTTCAAACCTTTAATCTTTCCTTTCAACCGAACAGGAACATAAAGATTCTGTACCCTCATAATTTCACCCTTAAATGACCTCCATTTCTCTATTACATCCTTCCCATAAAACAACTTGACCCATTTTACTCTCTCTAAATCCCTGCGCATCTCCTCAAAGTTAGCCTTTCTCCAATCAAAAATCTCAACTCTAGGTCCAGTCCTGTCCTTCTCCATAATTATATTGAAGCTAATGCTATTGTGATCACTGGACCCGAAGTGCTCCCCAACACATACATCTGTCAGCTGACCTATCGCATTCCCTAACAGGAGATCCAACACTGCCCCATCTCTAGTCGGTACTTCTATGTATTGTTGCAAAAAGCTATCCTGCACACATTTCACAAACTCTAAACCATCCAGCCCTTTTACAGAATGAGCTTCCCAATCTATGTGTGGAAAATTAAAATCTCCCACAATCACCACCTTGTGTTTACTACAAATATCTGCTATCTCCTTACACATTTGCTCTTCCAACTCACGCTCCCCATTAGGTGGCCTATAATACACTCCTATCAGTGTTACTACACCTTTCCCATTCCTCAATTCCACCCAAATAGCCTCCCTAGAGGAGCTCTGTAATCTATCCTTCCAAAGCACCGCCATAAGATTTTCTCGGACAAGCAATGCAACACCTCCTCCTCTGGCCCCTCCTACTCTATCACACCTGAAGCAACTAAATCCAGGAATATTTAGTTGCCAATCACACCCTTCCTGCAACCATGTTTCACTAATAGCTACAACATCATAATTCCATGTATCAATCCACACTTTAAGCTCATCCACCTTTCTTACAATGCTCCTAGCATTAAAATAGATACATTTAAGATACTCTCCACCTCCTCCTCTCTTTTCATCCCTAGCAATGCATTCAAATTTATTATCCTTTTCTTTCTTCTCCCCTACAACTTCGGGCTGAGCGCATCCCTGCTCCATCACCTGCCTGTCCTCCCTCACACACGGTCTACTTACTTGCTCTACTGGTGAACTAACCTCCTCTCCCATAGTTTCCTCAAATTGATTTCCGCCCCCCCATCTTACTAGTTTAAAGTCTGCCCCGTAGCCCTAGCAAACCTCCCCGCTAGGATATTGGTCCCCCCAGGATTCAAGTGTAACCCGTCCTTCTTGAACAGGTCACGCCTGCCCCAGAAGAGGTCCCAATGATCCAGAAACTTGAATCCCTGCCCCCTGCTCCAATCCCTCAACCACGCATTCATCCTCCACCTAATTCCATTCCTACTCTCACTGTCGCGTGGTACAGGCAGTAATCCTCTATCCATGCTTGTATTTTTCTTGTCATACCATGAGCTCTTAACTTGTTAAGTACCTCATCTGTGTCACCTCATAAAAGGCCTTCTGAAAATCAAAGTAAACAACATCCATTAACTCTCCTTTATCTATCCTGCCTGTTACTTCCTCAAAGAATTCCAATTTATTTGCCAGGAAAGATTTCCCCTCAAGGAAGCCATGCTGACTTCAGCCTATTTTATCATGTGCCTCCAAGTACCCCAAAAACTCATCCTTAATAGTGGAATTAAGGCTATCTGGCCTAGGCTTTCCTGTCTTTTCCTCTTTTTCTTCTTAAAGAATAGAGTGAGTTTTGCAATTTTCTAGTCCTTTGGAACAATTCCATAATCCAAGGATTCTTAAAAGATCATTGCTAATGCCTCTACAATCTCTTCAGCTAGTCCTTTCAGAACTCTGGGGTGTAGTCCATCTGGTCCAGGTGGCTTGTCTACCTTCAGACCTTTCAGCTTCCCAAACCTCTTCTCCTTAGTGATAGAGACTACACTCACTTCTGCCCCCCTATACTCCCCAGTTTCTAGAAAACTGCTGGTGACTTCTACAGTGAACATGTAAAATATTGATTCATATTGCCCTCCATTTCTTTGTGCCTATTACCACCTGTCCAGCATAATTTTTTTAGCAGTCCGATGTCTATTCCCTCCTTCCCCAATACTGGTACTAATGTCAAAGGCTGAGACTCCTCCAGCACTTTCTCTTGGATTCCCCTACTTGCCTCACTCACAGTCACACCGTCTTGTGTTACCACAAGGTAGAATGCGCAAACTTCACATGAACAGCACCAGAGAATTGAACACAAATCCCTGGCACTGCGAGACAACAGCTCTATTAGCTGTGTACTCTGCTGACCTACTTGTATATCAACGTAATTCTTCCTCCATTTTTTTATTCAGAAAAGGAAGCATTTTGGTCAACATCCCTTGTACACCTGCATAGTGAGGTGCAAGTAACTCATAGAGTCCACTTTTCGCATAATTATAGCCACCTTTCTCTTTTAATCGAGTAATAACTATAACTTTAATATAGTGACTGCTTTGGCATCTTCCTATGTTGCATTAACTTTTGGACTGCATGAACTAAAAGAATGTTCTGTTCCTTGTGTTTACAACCTCCTTTTCTGAAGTCTGCATTGGATCCAATTCAAACACATGTTCACATTTGAGTGATTCACTTGTTTAATCTCTAACAGAGATCATTTACACTGTGTATCTAGACTTTGGCATCAATTTTAATCAAATATCTCTTGGTTCTGTAAATCACAACAATGCTTCCTAAAACCCAGTTATCTGAGGACAATTATTTTGGAAGCCTATGTACACAAGTGTTCACTTTATTGGAAATATTTCCTCTGATTAGTCATGATGACTTTTTTTTGATTATTTATAGTTAACTCTAGAAGCTAAACTTGAGTGAACAAGACTAAAGCATCTGGAGTTCATCTAGGGACATATGCAGTTTTTCTGTAGGGCATTGTTTAGTATTTTCACAACTATTTGGCCAAACCGTTCATCTGATCCTTTTGGATTCCATCTTGTACAGCCCTTTACCTCTTTCACCTGTCGCCTTCCAGTTTCTCTCATCATTCCCACTTCACCTCCTCTCCTCCACCTTACCTATCTTTGTCCGCTTAGATTCACCTATCACCTGCATGTTTATGTTCATGCACTTTGCTACAAACTTTTAATCTGACTTTTACTCTCTGTTTCCAGTCTTGCTGAAGAAATTCACCCCAGAATATCACCTGTTCACTTAGCTCCATTGATTCTGCTGAGTTCCTCCAGAACTTTGTGTGCATCAACCAAACTGTGTTTCTTGTTTCAAACTTTCTCCCTGAAATACACACAAACTGCTGAGAAATTCGGCAAGTAAAGCCTTCTCTGATACCTACCTTCCCTCTCTCGATCTCAGACTGTCTACTGGTAACTTTTATAAACCTACTGACCCTCACAAGTATCTTGAATTTTCCTCTTCCCACCCTGTCACTTGTAAAATATTTCCTTTTCATGTTTCCTCTAGTTCTGCCTGATCTGTTCTCAGGATGAGGTTTTCAATGCTAAAACATCTGAAATGTCTTCCTTCTTCAAGGAAAGGGAATACCCTTCCGCTATCATCGAAGCTACCCTCCCCTGAATCTCCTGCATTTCCCATTCATCCACCCTCACCTCATCTTCCTGCTGCATTACAAGGATAGAGTTCCCCTTGTCCTTTACCTATCATCCTATGAGCCTCCATACCCAACACATCATTCTTGGTGACTTCCACATCTTCAACGGGATCCTACCATTAATACATCTTTCCCGCATACCCACACTCTACTTTCTGTGGAGCTCCCTCTCTCCATGACTCCCTTGTCCACTCATCCCTCCACATTGATTTCCCTCCTGACACTTATCCCTGCAATTAGGGCAAATGCTACACTGTTCCATAGATCAGCTCCCTCAGTATCATTCAGGGCCCCATATAATCCTTACAGGTGAGGCAACACCAGTAGGAATAATGGGAGCCTTTTCTGGTTGCTACACTATGGTATGACATGGTTGGTGCTGGAGACAGCGCAGAGAAGATTCACCAGGATGTGGTCTGGATTAGAGTAATTTTGACTTGAGGAGAATTTGAATATACTGGGCTTGTTTACACTGGAGTAAAGGAAACTGAGGGATAATTTAAGTAAAATATATTAAAGATATATTTAATGCAGAGCTGGACTGGTTCTTGATTAGTAAAACCATAAGATATAGGAACAGAATTAGGCCATTTGGCCCAATGAGTCTACTCTGCCATTCCATCATGGCTGATCCAATTTTCCTCTCAGTCCCAATCTCCAGCCCTCTCTCCATATACCTTCATGCTCAGTACAATCAAGAACCTATCAACTTCTGCCTTAAATATACATAAAAACTTGGCCTCCACAGCTGCCTGTGGCAAAGAATTCCACAGATTCACCACATGCTGGCTAAAGAAATTCTCCCCCATCTCTGTACTAAAAAGACACCTCTCTGAGGTTGTGTGCTCTGGTCTTTGACTCTCCCACCATAGGAAACGCATTCTATCAAGGCCTTTCACTATTCAATAGGTTTCAATGAGGTCACCCTCATTTTTTCTGAATTCTACTGAATACAGGCCCAGAGCCATCAAATGCTCTTCATATGACAACCTGTTCAATCATGGAATTATTTTTGTGAACCTCCTTTGAACTCTCTCCAGTTTGAGCACATCCTTTCTAAGATAAGGGGCCCAAAACTGCTCACGATACTCTTTGCCTTTATATTCTAATCTTGAATCCTTTAGGGATTAGTGCACAAGGACTCCCAAGTCCCTTTGCTCCTCAAAGTATTGTATTTTCTCTCTATTTAGGAAATAGTCAGCCACTTCATTTCTTCCACCAAAAAGCATGATCATACATTCCCTGACATGGTATTCCATCTGCCATTTATTTGCCCATTCTCCTAGTCTATCTAAATCCTTCTGTAGCCTCTCTACTTCCTCAAAACTACCTGACACTCCACTAAATTTATATTGTCTGCAAACTTCTCATCAAAGCCATCAATTCCATCATCCAAATCATTGGCGTATAACTTAAACAGAATCATTTCCAACACAAACCCCTGTGGAACACCACTAGTCACCACCAACCAGCCAGAAAAAGCCCCCTTTATTCCCACTCTTTTCTTCCTGCCAATCAGCCACTGTTTTATCCGTGCTAGAGTCTTTCCTGTAATAACATGGGCTCGTAGCTTGTTAAACTGCCTCATGTGTGGTATCTTGTCAAAATCCTTCTGAAAATCCAAGTACACTACATCAATGGATTCTCTTTTGTCTATTCTCCTAGTTATTTCTTCAAAGAATTCTAACAGATTTGTCAGACAAGATTTTCCCTTGAGGAAAATCATGTGCCTCCAAGTACCCTGAGACCTCATCCTTAATAAGCCACACTAACATCTTCTTAACCACTTAAGTCAAACTAAATGGACTATAGTTTCCTTTCTTCTGCCTCTCTCTCTTCTTGAAGAGTGGCGTGACATTTATAGTCTTCCAGAACCACTCCAGAATCTAGTGATTCTTGGAAGATCATCTCTCATGCCTCCATGATCTCTTCAGCACCTTTTTCTGAACTCTGGGGTGTACACCATCTAGTCTAGGTGACTTATCTACCTTCAGATCTTTCAGTTTCCAAAGAACCTTCTCGCTTATTATGGTAACTTCACAAACTTCATGCCCACTGACACCTGGAACTTTCACCATACTGCTAGTGTCTTCCATGGTTAAAATTGATGTAACATACTTATTCAGTTCATCCACCATTTCCTTTTCCCCTATTACTACCTCTCCAGCATTGTTTTCTAGTGGTCTGATACCCACTCTTGCCTCTTTTTTACACTTAATGTATCCAAAGAAACTTTTGCTATCCTCTTTAATATTAATGGTTAGCTTACTTTTGTTTTTCATCTTCACCTGAGTGACTTTTTTTCATTGCCTTCTGTTGGTTTCTGAATGCTTCCCAATTCTTTAACTTCCCATTAATTATCACTCTATTTGGCTTTTATGTTGGCTTTGACTTCTTGTTAGCCATGGTTGTGTTATTTTGCCTTTAGAATACTTTTTCCTCTTTGGGATGTGTTTTACATATATCCTATGCCTTCTGAATTGCTTCCAGAAATTCCAGCCATTTCTGCGCTACTGCTATCCCTGCCAGTGTTGTTTTCCAATCAATTCTGGTCAACTCCTTTCTCATGCCTCTGTAATCCTCTTTATTCCGCTGTAATACTGATACATCTAACCTTAGTTTCTCCTTTTCAAATTTCAGGGTGAATTTGATCGTATTACGATCACCTTCCCCTTGGGGTTCTTTTACCATAAGCCTTCTAAACAATTCTTGTTCATTGCACAACACTCAATCCAGAATAGCTGACCCCCTAGGGGCTCAACCAAGAGCTGCTTGGAAAAAGCCATCTCGTAGGCACTCTAGAAATTCCCCCTCCTGGAATGCAGCACCAACCTGATTTTCCCAATCTATTTGCATAATAAAATCCCGCATGACTACTGTAACATTGCCCTTTTGGCATGCATTTTCTATCCCATTGTAATTTGTAGACGGCATCCATACTTCTGTTTTGGGGTCTGTAAATAACTTCCATCAGGGTCTTTTTACCAGTTCCTTAGCTCTATCCACCATGATTCAATACTCTCTGATCTTATGCCACTGCTTTCAATGATTTGCTATCATTTTTTTTACCAACAGAGCCACACCACCCCCTCTGCCTTCCTGCTTGTCCTTTGGATACAATGTGTGTCCTTGAACATTAAGCACCCAGCTGTAATCTCCTTTCAGCCACGATTCAGTGATGCCTACAGCATCATACATGCCAATCTGAGACTGTGCTACAAGTCCATAGAAAGGGTATTGAAGGTTATGGGGAGAAGGCAGGAAAAGGAAAATAAATCTGCTATGATTGAATGGTAGAGTAGATTTGGTGGGCCAAATGTCCTAACTGCTCTGATGGTCTACTAACTTTGTTTAAGGTCTTACATAATGGATGATGTTTGATCTGGTGGGACTGCTCCACGTTGCATCTCTACACAATTAAATAAATTTTAAAAAAAGCAAATGAATGACATTTGTTAGGAATTTGAAAATGATGACATGCTTAGTAGATCTGGCAGCATCAATGCAGAGAGAGAAATGGCATTAACATATGACACCGAACAGTACTGCACTGTATAGGCCCTTTGGCCCATGATGTGGTTTTGTCCCTTTAAACTATTCTAAGATCAATCTAACACTTACCTCCAACAAAGCCCTACCACTCCATGTGAAAAAAAAAAAAAAAACCCCTGACATCACCTCTATACTTTCCTATCCTTCAAACACTCATATATTACCCCTCATTTTAGTAATTTCTGCCCCGGGAAAGAGTCTCTGGCAGTCCAATCTATCTATGCCTGTTCTCATCTTGTACACCTTTATTAAGTTGTCTTTCCAGTGTTTCCCAACTTCCTTTAGTCCAACGCCCCCCTAAAGCACTTTCATACTTGCCAACACCCATCTTAGGCACAATAGACTTTCTGGCACCCCTATAGTGCAAAAACATGTCTGCCATACGCTAACATGAGAAAAATGATTCTGCTTTAAAATTTTTATTTGTCTTTAAACTTAGCTTACTTGGTACCCGTGCACTATGCAGCAGCTTCGATATCAATGTGAACCTTGAGCTTGATGGTTTTTAGCAAGAGTTGAAATATCTGGTTCTAGTTGTGACAGCAAAAGCCTCAAGTCCCCACGTGTAACAATGTCCAAGTAGTTTCTTTTTTTTTTGGTAGTATGTGGTTCATTTCACTGAAGTCTCTTTCAACAACATAGGAGGATGGAGATGCAATGAAGAGCAGTTTGGTTCTTCTCCACGGACCAAGAAATTTTGTATGGCAGAATAGCCACATACCACAAAAGCCAACATTTTTGAAATGCATTTTTGCTTCTGTTTAGAAACATAGAAAACGTTACAGCACAATACAGGCCCTTCAGCCCACAAAGTTGTGCCAAACATGTCCCTACCTTAGAAATTACTAGACTTCCCCATAGCCCTCTATTTTTCTAAGCTCCATGTACCTATCTAAAAGTCTCTTAAAAGACCCTATCGTATCCGACTCCACCACTGTCACCAGCAGCCCATTCCACGCACTTACTACTCTCTGAGTAAAAAACTTGTCCCTGACATCTCTTCTGTACCTACTCCCCAGCCTTAAACCTGTGTCCTCTTGTGGCAACCATTTCAGCCCTGGAACAAAACCTCTGACTATCCACATGATCAATGCCTCTCATCCCCCTATACACCTCTATCAGGTTACCTCTCATCCTCTGAATCTCTTCATAAACTTTACAATTTTTGATAAACTGTACATATGCCATTAGCAATGCCTCGTTGTTTCATACAATTGACATCCAGTTGTATCCCAACTTCGTTTTTTTTGTAGCTCTGTGTATAGTTGTTACTCAATGTCTCATTTCGTCAATACGAGTTATTACTAAGAGAAATTGATTTTAAAATACTGGTATCCATCTTGAGAAAAGTGGTGAGCATTCTGATACAGCAGGCATTATTAATATTTCACCAATTGTATGAGGTTTTCCACACTGCTATCATTTTGGAAATGTTATAAGAAGCTATGAAACCACTATCAAGGTCATTTTTAGCTTTCTTGGCAAACGACTCGAATGTACAACACTTATCGAATGCTTCTTTCTTCTTCTGGAACTGAGTAATATCATAAGTAGCCTTTTCAGGGTGTCTTTTTCAGTAATGTTTCTGCAATCTTAATGCCTTTATTAGACAGTACAGTATTACAAAGAAGTTATATGGGAGTTGCTGATCTGATGGGAATGGAATAAACCCATAATTCAAGTATGTAACATTATATTGACACACTTTCTGTAGTTTCGGTTTTTTTAGCTGGTGTAAAATTCAAGGCTTCACTGCCTTCAGACTCACAGAGATTACTCTGTACATATTTACCCATCATTAATAGGGTTAAATTAAAATAAAATATTAACATAAATTGGATGTTGACAATGATAGCGAGTTTACATGGATGGAACGAAGGTAGCGGCACACAAAGGAACGACAATGCGAAGATGAAGATGATCACAATAGTGAAAATTACATTGACAAGGATTCAGATTGGCATCTGAATGTTAGTTGAGATAGAGCTGGTGTTCAGCAAGCTACCTTCATACTATTCCAGTTACCATGATTGACCTATGGCATATGGTCTCATAATCCCAAAAATGTTTCTTGACTGCACATATGAAGCCAAGTTTGCTTTGAATACTTCAAGAGGAATCCTTGAGGTTGGCATGTTCACCGATTGGCTCTGTTTCACCATTTTGGTTCCGGGCAGCGCTCTATTGTTGCGTGACCTGTTTTCTGTAGATCTGTAGAGAAAGCTGGGAGTGTGTACTTGACTTACCAACTGTTAAATTGCATGAACTCATTCCATGTTGTGAGTCAAGCGGAACTGTTGGGCACGCTGGTTGCTAATTTATGCATCTCCAATAAAGCCTATTTAGTTGGTAAGTTCGGATGAGATTGCTGAGTTTCAGAAACTTTGTGATGATGAGTGCTCATTTTTGCATAGCTGCAGTTCTTCTTGTGTTCCAGTGCCTCATCTATTTTGTTTTTTGGAAGTGCCTGCTCTACTAATAGTCCTGCAGGTCTTGTGCCTCAAGTTAGGCTGCTGCGTTCCACCAGCCTCCAAGAATCTTGAATGCACCCCCTGATGACTTCTATTTCCCCTAATGCCCCTTCTAAGTGTAGTACTGACTACACATATCTGCATGCTTCTTTGTCTTTCAGATGTCTGAAAACACATCGTACAATTTTTTTGTACACAAGTACAACCGATACAGACGGCAGAAAAGAATATTGATGGTAAGTTGAATGAGTTGTTTCTCATTAAATGAAAGATATCTTGCTTAAAGGGGAAAGAACTTCATGAAAATAGTTTGCAGATCTTTGTATCCCATCAGTAAACTTAAAATGATGTAAGATGGAGGCACAAGAGACTGCAGATGCTAGAATCTGGGCAACAAAAATGATGCTGGAGGAATTCGGCAGCCAGGCAGTGAATGTGGAGAGAAATGGACAGTTGTCATTTCGGGCTGCAACCCTTCATCTGGACTGAAAGCTGAGTAGAGAGAGCCAATATAAAAATGAAAGGAAGGGATGGAGCAAAATTTGGAGAGTGACAGGTGGCTTGAGGTAAGGAGGAGAGATAGATGAATGGAGGAAGGAGCGAGTGGAAATGACAACAGAGGCTGGGAGGTGGGTAGTTGGATATGACAGAAGGTTGCAAATGATGGAATCTGATGGGACAGGAAGATGTAGTATGGAATCAAATGAGGGTGATGGGGAGGGGAGATAGGAGCTGTGAGGGAAGAGGGAACCTGATGTAACTTTTGCTGATCTACATTATTGCCACAGTTTTGTATGAGCATAGATACTGTAGCTGTTAGAACAGGTCAGATGGTGGGTATCTTGTGGTAGGTGGCTTACTGCCATACTCCCCATAGCACTTCCACCATCTTCAAAGTACAAGTTAGGACTGCGATGGAATAATTTCCAGATTCCAGGATGAGTGTAGCTAGAACAATACAAAAATCCAGCAACATACAGGTCAAAGCAATCCACTTGATTGGCAGCCCACACACTTGCTACCTTCTGCACCAGTGCACTGTGACCACCACGTGTACTATTTACAAAGTACGCTGTTTAGAGTTACTTGCTTCTGCGGCTCAGAATATAGAACTTCTCAAGCCTAGAACTTCTACCTCCAAGATGGACAACACCGCCTGCAACCTTCCCCCTAAATCATGCACCACCCAAATTTATCTAATTACAGCTCCAGGAGTATGTGTAGGTGGAATTCTGTCCTTAGAACATGGCAGATCTCAGTGGCCGTTGCTTTGCAAATCTTAGCATCTGGATATATCAGATAGATGAAGTTGGGAGCACTGGTTCAGGAAGAGTTTTTGGAAAGAGGGTACTTTCTTGCCAAAGACCTTCATCCGTTTCTGCTTTATCTTGCATTAATACTTCTCACCTTTCAACTCATTTGTGTGCATTTCTTTTGCAGATTGATTACAATTCAAAGATGTTGTGCAACATTGAAAAAGGAATGATTAAAAAACAGTTTCCGTTTAAATCCATCAAATCCTGTGAACATCTTGAAGGGGAGAAGTTCAGCATTTCATTTTTAATACACCATGATTATGAACTTGAAGCCACCTCGGCTGAAGATAGGGTAAAGGTAATGGTAAATGTGTTCCTGAGTTGAAGATCGTTTATTTAAACAACATATTTGATGTTGAAATATATATTTCAGATGGTTTATTTTTCCTAGTTTATTTATCAGGAATGCATGAATGGAATGCTAGCCAAATATATTTGGTGATTTCTCTCCTGAAAGGGTGGATCAGTTTTCTTATTCCACTCAACAGATGCCTGCTGCCCCTATGGAGATCTGGTATTTTAGCACAATCTGTGCATCGGACACTACTGAATACTGTGTAGTCAAAGTTCACAGGTCAAATCTTTTGGCAAGCTTGTTCATGGATTGGACCCTTGGGTGTCAACCAAACTGCAAGAATGGCTAACCTGGTTCAGGATGAATGGAAAGTTTCCCCACCTAAATATGCAGAAGTTTGCTCTGCCCTATTGGTAACTATTAATGTCCAAAGGCTGACCATACCTGACCATGGATCAGCAAGCAGATAGATAATGGGACTTGCTCTTCACTGGGATTTTAGAGCTTCCACCAATCCAATTTAGTGAATAGTTCAGGCCACAGTTCTTTCTGCTGATTCCTGATGAAACAAACAATATATTTTGTTTATAGTTTTCCATTTGTGAAGAAAAAGGCAGCATGTAATTGCAATTATTTTCCTAGCATACAGACCATTGTTCTTTGTTTGTTCAATATCCGATGATATTCAGGAAGTTTGGAAACACCAGAATCTTCTCTATTGTATTGACTGTGGTTAATAATGCAGCTTAATTTGCATTTCTTCAACTTAATTTATATTTTTTCAACATTTGGTTACAGATAATCCAGCTTGTGAACCAAATTATTCAAAATAATATGAATGATGTGCAGCAGACAAATCCGAGTGCCGATAGTCCTGTACAAAAAGAAACCGGGGTCATAAAAGAGGGACAAATAGAATTACAGACAGGAGGTTTCACTTCAGTAAAATGGAACAGGTACAAACTACATTTTAAATCTTTTCCTATTCTCTCATCCGTTATTCTGTGAAAAAACTAAGGTTTTCCCTGAAACTTTCTAGTAAGTTTTTTTCTCATCTTGTGGTTGTTCTGGTTTGTGAGAGTGTGTAATAGAAGCTGGATTAGGTCATGTGCCCCCTTCTATCTGCTTTATATTTTTTCCATTACCTTATTGTTGAAAAATAAATTGATTTTTGCCTGAATGTACATAGAGACTGAGTATCTACAGCTCTCTTGGTTGAAAAAAGTCTAAAGATTCACAGCCTTTTGAGTGAATAAATTTCTCAGTGTTAAATGGCCAGCTATTCTTGAAAGCACAGACTTTAGTTCTAGATTCTTTAGTGTCTTCTGTAATCTATACTTACAAGTTCTTAATGATATAAATCCTAATTGATAATAGACTACCTTTTTAGTTGAGCCTTACCAGTAAACATGTTGTGGTCCATTTCCTAGTAGTGATCAGTGTTGGGTTTCTATCATGGTATGCCTCATCTCTTTGGAAATTTGTATAGAAAACAATGTCAAATTATTGTTCATTGGGAATTGATTCTGATTTCTATGAAGAATAAACCTTGCTTTTGGAGTTTACATTATGATTTCTAAATTTTTTCATTAAATTGGCACATATTTAATTGCACTTGGAATAGCTGTACTACTGGCCTAAAAGCATTGCTTTAAAGCAGGTATTAATTATTAGCTAACTATCATCAATAATTCATCAAGATGTCAGGCTGAATCACCTTTTCTGTATCTTTTTCCTCTCAAAGGTAATATATATACTTGTATAATTTCACGCAACAACCATTTTTCATCAGGCTAATCTGATCTGTTCTCTAGAATTCATCTCTGGTACAGTGTGTAGAAATTCCTTCCCTGCAATCTCATTGAATTTTATTTGTACCTATACAATCCTGAAATATTTTAATATATTTGTGGACTCATAATATAATACCTTCAGAGTGATTCCACCTTTTTTAATGTTTGAGTTCTACCCATATAAACTTAGTGGATGAGACTTTCATTATGTTGCCTCTGAGTGCAGCTGTGATATTGTCCCTGATTAGTGGCTTAACTTCCCCCACCACCCTTATGTCACCTCCTCTATCTTTCCTTGGTTTATAATCTGTTGAGCCAAAATCCATCAGATGTTTTCAGAATGGTAAAATGATTCAAAAGGGTATCACAGTTGAATGATTTCCTTGCAGGTCTTATTTTCCCTGGGATATCTTCCCTTACAACTTTCAGCTTTGTAGTCAGCTTCTGTCCCAAGTGCATATATTGAACTATCTGGGCAGGAACTTTGTTTCAGCCTGTTCTTGCCCCACCAAACTTCCTTTCCTCTGTATTTCTTCCTTTTTTGACTCTATCCTTTCTCATTAGAAAGAGATACAGAGTTTATCTTTCATTTCAAAGAAATGAAACAGTTTATAGTTCAAAGATGAAATATTTAATGGGAACCTGCGGGGAACCTTCTTCACTCAAAGGGTGGTGCAGCTATGGAACGAGCTGCCAAGGGAAATGCTGGATGAAGGTTCAATTTTAACATTTAAGAGAAGTTTGGATAAGTACTAGGATGGGAGGGGTATGGAGGACTATGGCTGGGGTGATCTGATGGGACGAGGCAGATTTACAGTTGAGCATAGACAAGATGGGTCAAAGGACTTATTTTTGTGCTGTAATACACTATGACTGTTCTACTTCTCTTTCCGCCAAAATTACCGGACCTGCTCAAAGTTTCTGACATTACAGCATCTATATCTCTCTTTCATTTCTCTCTTGTTTTCTCCCATGCCATTTGGATACATTTATTACCATCACGATGTGCTCCTTCCAAGCCTTTAGTCCCAACCTGCTCTCATCTTCACATTGCCCCTTTCTGGATCTCCCCATCTGCACCTTATGGGACATGTTAACACTAAATGTCCAACAGAGTTCCACTGACTCCCACAGTTGTCACGCCTGCATTTCTTTCCATTACGTTTCCTGAAAGGACTGTATTCTATTCTCCAAGTTCATCCACTTTCATTTTTTTTTGCTCTGGTGACAAATCTATCTATCTACCTACTCCCTGAACAATTGCTCTGGCCATTTTCAATCTAAAATGTTGACTCAGTCTAAAATGATTGGAGAGCATGCCTTATGAGAAAAGGTTGAATGAATTTGGCCTTTTCTGTTTGAAGTGATGGAGGATGAGAGGTGACCTGATCGCGTGTTTTTCCCAGGGCTGAAATGACAAATATGAGGGAGGCATAGTTTTAAGGTGCTTGGAAGTAGTTACAGGGGGCATGTCAGAGGTAAGTTTTTCCACACAGAGTGGTGGGTGCATGGAATGCCCTGCCAGCGAAGGTGGTAGAGCCAGATACCATAGGGTCTTTTAGGAGACTCTTAAATAGGTACATGGAGCTTAGAAAAATAGAGGGCTGTGCAGTAGGGAAATTCTAAGCAGTTTCTAGAGTAGATTACATGGGTGGCACAACACTGTGGGCCAAAGGGCCTGTAATGTGCTGTAGATTTCTATGTTTCTCTTTCCACAAATGCTGTCTGACCTGCTGAATGTTTCCAGCATTTCAAGGTTTTCATTTGATGAGAAATGGGCCTCAAACAGGTAACTACACTCATTGGTGCATATTAGGTACACCTGCACACCTACTCATTCATTCAAATATCTAATCAGTCATTCATACGGCAGCAACTCAATGCATAAAAGCATGCAGACGTAGTCAAGCAATTCAGTTGTTGTTCAGACCAAACATCAAAATGGGGAAGAAATGTGATCTAAGTGATTTTGACTGTAGAATGATTATTGTTGCCAAATGGGGTGTTTTGAGTATCTCACAACCTGCTGACCGACAGCAGCAGATGACCACAAACATACGCTCAGTGGCCACTTCATTAGGTACAGAAGGTAGCTAATAAAGTGACCACTGACTGTAGATTTGAGGCACTGATCATACACGGATAGTAGAGCAATTCAAGGATTGTACAGTTCACAATGGACCTTGTGTTCCTAGGATGTATTGCTGCAGATGAGTTCATCTAGAAAGGGAATAATGACTCTCTTGAGGCAGAAAGCTTTTTTGGTTTGTTTGGTCATGAACCAATTTGAGAATTTATGAAAATCCCACAAAAAAAGTCTGTTTGGATACATAGCTTCTACCTTAAGCTTTTCCCAAAGTATTTAACCACTCTGGTAATTCAAAATAAATTAGTTGAAGATCTTTAATTTAATTTAAGCTAAATACTGAATTTGATTCTCCACACTTAAACAGCTTAATCAAATCTGTGGAGCATAAACTGAATATAATTTTCCAATTGTAAGCTGCCGGTTCAGTTGAAGATTCCAATATACCCAAAATAATCTGTTGTATTTAATTTAAAGGAGAAAATTTGTTTCATCTTCTATATATTAACTGAATCCTTGTTTCAGGTACCACATGCAGCTGTATAAAGAAAAACTTTCTTTCCTGTACCTTGGCATTGGTGAAGCTGATGAACAGTTGGGCTTGCCTCCAAACATCATCTACTTGTCAGATGGTAACACAAGTGTGCACAAGGAAGTGGAAAATGGGTCCTTTACCATTATTACAAAGAAAAACTGTTACTTGTAAGTGCTTTCATGTTGTAAGAATAGATCTTTTCTAAGTCGGCTGCTGTAGTTTTCTTATGTGAACACATAGAGGACAATATTCCACTTTGAGCCATGTTTTATCATACTAAAGCTTGAAATAGAGGATTTTAAAATGCATATTCAGAACAGATTTTCAAACCAGAGACCTTGGACCCCTAAGAGTTAGTTAGGAAATCTAGGAATACTGTAACCTAACCACATTTAGAATTTATCTGTCATCAATTTGTTTTCTATCTTTTTTTGGTCCCTGACAAACTAGTTGTGCCTTCTGAAAAAGAATAGGATTTCTGCATTTACAAGAATATATCCATTAAGGAATTGCAAATCAGTTTCAAAAATTAGAATAGGCTTCATAGGGATCTAATGGACTTTTTAGGAATTTGTTGTTTAGGTGCAGTCAACAGTTGCACCATTTCAGCTAGGCTTCTGTCATGCGAATATTATGGATCACATGAAATCTAATCCATACGCTGAAGTCTAGTACATCACTCCCTCTCTTATAAAAGCTTCTGTCAACTGGTTGTTCATGTTTTTGATGGATGCAGATTAACTGGTGCTTCTTCTTTCCTCAAACTCCATTGAGTTTTCAACTTAATGCTTCTAAGACACAGAAACCCTTCATCTTTCAGTTACAGTGTTTTGCAATAAAGCTGGATCTATTTCTCTTCATTATATTGTTTAAAGAATATTTTGTTCAATCTGTATGTTATCCCTTGCAACAAATAAAGTAATCCAATCTACAATTAAAAAGAGAAATTTAGACAAGTAGTTTTAAAGCATCTTTTAAAAAAGTATGTTGACTAGCCATTTTGGTGTACACCTGAATCTCTGAGCTTTATTAGCTTTATTTTATTATAAGATACATTAGAATGCCAGTTTCCTTCTTAAAAAACAGAAAGATAAATTCATGTGGCACACCATATACAATTTGTCATGACTGAATATTCTTATTCCATCCAATAACAAAAAACATTTTGTTAACAGGTGAAATAATCCATCTGGCTGCCTTTGAAACTGATAAATCTAGTTTTATTTCATCTTAGTATTCCATAGAAAGAAGTCAGTGTATAGCTTTGATTCAACAGTACCTTTTACTCATGGGTCAGAAAATTCAAACCCTGTTTTAGAGATTAGTGCATGACCTAAGTAGACATCGCTCTTCAGCCGTGCGTGTGTGTTGCATGGTCCTGTATTTCACCTGAACTGGGTCCTGTAAGTAGTTCAGTCTTTCCAATCTGTTTGTCTTTCCTATAGCTTGCTTTTCTGACTGTCATCTTTTCTGGTTCTTTATCCTCTATGTTTCTAATTACTGCCTTTTTCTGTTCTTATATCCTATGCATTTACTATTTTTTATTGGTGTACATTATAGTTTTAAAGCAGGCAAGGCAAAATGGCAAAAAAAAAGCAACTTAAATACTATGTTGCAATTTGGAACACAGAATACAAATAGAAATCATTTGGGTTGTCACTATATGCACCACTTGAATAACATTTAATAGTCCTGGTTGCAGTATATCATTACCTTCCAGAATGTAGAAAGGCAAAGTAACAATAGATTGGAAAAGGAAATAGTCAGGAGAATACTTTTTTGGATCAGTGATTATTAGAGATTGAACCTTGACTATTTACTTGTATGTTTCCATCTTTAAGTAGATTGCATGGAATATAATTTGTAAAACTTACCCCATCTTTGTTTATTCTTGTACTGAAATGTATTGCAGATCAAAGCCTACTTTCTGTAATTCAAGTAGGATGCCATTGAATTCATTACTTCAGTAGATAAGAAATTGTTAAAAGTTTTTATACAAATATTTGACTCAAAGGTGAAAGAACTGGCAAAATGCTGTATAGTAAAAGTAGTCATGAGATGACTAATAACTGCACCACCTTCAAAATGGCATAATTTCCAACGGGAATAAATAAGCAGCTGGTTAGTGAGCTCTCTCTATTCCTCTGAATGTGAATCAGCACAATGAATTAAAGTGCTGAGTTCCTACAAAAGGAGTCCGAGTTTTAAGGATACATTAGAATTGAGTCAAAAACAAGACTTTGAAAGTTACTTTTGCTGGAAAGAATTTTAAAAATTAGTATTTTAGACCATAAGTCCATAATATATAGGAGCAGAATTAGGCTATTTGGCCCATCAAGTCTGTTCTGCGATTTCATCATGGATGATCCAATTTTCCTCTCTGCCCCAATTTCCTGCCTTCTCCCTGTATCCCTTCATGCCCTGACCAAGAATCTATCAACCTCTGCCTTAAATATACATAAAGCCTTGGCCTCCACAGCTGTCTGTGGCAAAGAATTCAACAGTCTCACCACACTCTGGCTAAAATATTCCTCCTCATCTTCATTTGCAAAGGATGCTCCTCTATTCTGAGGCTGTGTTTTCTGGTCTTAGACTCTCCCACCACAGGAAACATCCTCTTCACATCCACTCTATCAAGGTATTTCACCATTAAATAGGTTTCAATGAGGTCACTCCTCATTCTTCTGAGTTCCAGTGAATACAAGCCCGGAGCTATCAAATGCTCTTCATATGACAAGCCACTCAGTCCTAGAATCATTTTCGTGAATCTCCTTTGAACCCTTTCCAATTTTGGTAGACAGTTGTATTTGGCTTAGGAATTTCTAACCTGTCCTTTCATAAGGTAGGTAGCTATAGTAACACAACAACAAATAGGAAGTATCTTTCTCTCTTTCATTATACCAGGATAAATGCACACAATGCTTTGCTTATTTTCAATTTAGCTGCACAACTAGGTCTTGGATTTGTTTACACTGTGTTCTACAGAAGAACACCAAACTATAAGAAGCTTACTCATTGTAAATTCCAATGATTTAGCCAGTTCTCATACTGAGTTCTAAATAATTTCAAGTAGCCGGGGATGAAGAGGATGGGGATCATATGCCATGGAGGTTGGGTTTCCAAAATTAGACCAGGGAAATGAAATAAGAGACCTCTTATGGAGTGTCTTTTAATGCCGTTAGCGATAGTCAGTGGAGATGCAGAGAATGTACAACAGAGGTCCTGTGTACATTAGCAGCTCAATTCATGTATTATAATTGTCTTCCAGCCTGAAAACTCTTGACTGCCCCAGAACCCCACCTGAGATACCAGGTGACACCAAAAACTTTCTTAGATCATTACCACCTTGATTATGCTGGTCTGTAGGTCTCAACCTTCACCCCGGCATTCTGAATTAAATTTATATCTTAACAGGACAGTGGTAATTTTTGATACAACCTTGCCCTGATGAAAGACGATATCAGTCAGGGCCAATTAATTCTGCTAAATTGAATTGGAGTCTTTGAATCTGCTGGAAGAGTGAGAAAAGGTCCTTGTTCATTGCTTTTAGTGGTGTCCTTTATCATTAATATGAATTCTAAGAATTCATTATAAGAATTCCAATTCTTTGTAAATATTGACATAATGTAAAACTGATATCCACAACTATGAAAATAATTCACTAAAGCCAATCAAAGCAAATTGTTCACCATGGTGATGGACATGCATAACAGGAAGAGCAAAATTGTAGGTATTTTTAAAGTGGATCATTGGGAATATGTAAAAAGATGGATGAGAAATTTTACCCAAGTTTGGATGATTTGTAGAATGGGTTAGTAGGAAAAAGGGCATTACACATATAGGTCCAAACATGAGCAGCACATTTCAGAAATAGCCCTTCCAGGTCAGACTGAAAGTCACATGCACAAATCTCATCTGTTGTATTTGGTGCTCTTGATGTCTACATCAATGAAACCAACTTTCGAGTAGATGATTGCACAGACTTTTGATCTGGCCTCTATGGCCATTATGAAATCATGGTTATGTGCTATTCTAATTCCCCGTTCCATTTCTGACACCATCAGTCTTCACCTTCTCCTCTGCCAGGATGACGCCAAACACAGACCTGGAAAATTGCATGGGTAATCAGCAACCCAATAGTATGAATGTTGAGTTTTCCATTTTACAATTTGCCCTACACCCTAGTCCCCAGTCACTTAGCTTCGTTCCTCTGCCCCACCTGGTATAATTCATCTATCAATCCTACCTCACCTGGTTCTCCTGTCCCACAATCCTCTCTTTCTGGTTCTATGCCACCTCTCATCTGATTCCAGTCTCTGCCACTTCTTTTTCCCACTTCCAACCTTTGTTGCTTCCTTCCCCCTCCCCTCTCCCCACTTGGCCCCATCTCCCCAGTTATTTTTCCGCTTTCCTTATCGGTCACTACTTACCATCCACAAGCAGCTGGTTCCTGACTCCTCTCCTCTCCCCTCTCCATCATGCTCCATCCTCCTCACTTGGTTCTACCCATCACCTGCTGGTCCCTGCTTCACCCCTCTCTCTTGCTGTCTCCTGTCAAACTCTCAGTCCTGATGCAGGCTATCAATCCAAAACACTGCCTGTCCCTTTATCTCCACAGATACAAGTTGATCTGCTGAGTTTCTGCAGTGGTTTGTTTATTGGTTCCAGGTTCCAGCATCCTGAGGTCCCTATATTCTCTCTCAGTTTGGAGAGAAGAGAGATGGAAGGATAATGTAAGAAGGCAATGATACTCAGAGCAATACATTTTTTTTATCTGACATATGGCTTGTCAATCAATCTTAAAAACAGTAAATACCTAAACTTATACAATGTCTTTCACATCATTTCCAGCAGAGATTGAAGAACCATAAAGTCAATGAAGCACTTTTACATTAAATAGGAAAGTAGCTAAGTTGAATACCCATATTAGTACAATTAACAATGTCTGCTAATGGAGATTTGTTACTTTTATTCCATATCGAGATTCATCAATCTATTATTTACAGACAAAGAACTCAAATAGGCCATTTCTCTTTAGAAACGCTGTTGTGAAATCATAGCTGGTCCAAGTTTTGACTTTGTTTACCCGTCCTTTCCCATATCCCTTACCAAGCTTTGTTATTAAAAATCCACCAATCTCAGATTTCAAATAAACAATTAGTCTAAAACCAAAAGCTGCTTCTGGAGGATAATTCTACAATTTTGCATGTTGAACGATATTATTTCTGAAAGAGTTGTTCTGAAATGTTGGCTATGTTCCCTAGTGCAAGATTCCTCAAATAGAGGATATGTTTTTTTTTTCTGTTGACTCCATTAGTTCCTGTTAACGACTTCAAACCTTTGATCAAGTTTCCCTAAACATCCAAATGGGGAAAAACAATAGAGATTTAAGTAGCAAACATGAGGAAATCTGCAGATGCTGGAAATTCAAACAACAACACACACAAAATGCTGGTGGAACACAGCAGGCCAGGCAGCATCTATAAGGAGAAGCACTGTCGACGTTTCGGGCCGAGACCCTTCGTCAGGACGAAACATCGACAGCGCTTCTCCCTATAGATGCTGCCTGGCCTGCTGCGTTCCACCAGCATTTTGTGTGTGTTGTTAGAGATTTAAGTAACTGCTCACAATTTAACCTTTTGGAGTGCTAGTCATATAAATGCCATGGTTCTGTCAAGACTAAAACTTTTATAACATTTGATAAGCAGAATTGGAGTCTGAATTCTAGATATCAGTTAAGTGGAAATTTTCATGCTATTTCTGTCTCTTTGTGCTCTAATCCACTAACCCTAATGGCGTATTGGTTGGATGCACATTGTTTTTTTTAGGAAATATTTGCATTGTGTTTGCATTGTGAGGACTTTTCCACTTCTGAAAATATTTCAGCAAAATATGAAGCTGGTATGTCTTGTGTACTTCAGTAAGGGATATATACTTAGTGTGTGTGATTAATTTTTGATTCGCTTAATAACCTTAGACTTCGAATACCAGTTACTGAGAAGTTGAAAAGCGCAGAAGATTTAAGAAAGTTCCGGGATGAATGGGTTGATGCCATTGATAAGTGCTGTTTGCATTGGAAGAGGTTATCTCAATCACAGTTTTCTTCTGAGAATACTTTCTATGAGGTTATTCCATTTACACAGTCCAGAAAGGAGCCAGGTGAACAACAAATTTTGAAGCAGCCAGACTTCTATGAAGACCAAATTCAGGAGAAAGAACAGGAAAAAGAACAAAAAGCAATTGAAAGGAAAAAAAGGGCCAAAGAAGAATTTGAACCTACTTCACCTGTGAAGTCCCCTTTGCGAACATTAGCTATTTCTCCTCTACATCAGCACGTTCCAGCATCTCCTGTTCAACACCAGAAGCCAGGCACCCCTACAGCACCTCCAATCCCGGCTAAGAGATCAATCGGTGTGGTGAGGAAGACTAAGCCATTCCACTGGGAAAAAGTTGACTTAGAAAGGGTAGGTACTTCACCTTTGGTTGAATAACTGATACTTATACTACCAATCAGTTGATGTAGCTATGGCTTGGAAGAACTTTTTGTTTTAGTTCTACGTTCTATAAAATCAGACAATGAGGAGATGATACCCTGGCTTTGAGTCTTAAGTTGCAATCAGGGTGTTAGTGATGCTTCACTCATTTCTGTATTCATTGCAATCTAGCCAGTGAGTCCTACCACTGGCCCATTGCTGTAAATTTTCTACTCTTTCTACCACATCTTGTAACAAATCAGGAGGAAGCCATTTGGCTCATCAATTCTATGTCAGTGAGCAATCTCACTAGTCCCTATTCCTCCTCTCATTTCTCTGTATCCTAACTTATTGTCACACATGTCCATGAACTCCGTTTTGATTTTTTTTGCAATTAACCCACACTAGTGTGTAGTTTGCAGGCAGTTAACCTAGGAACATGTCCTTGAGTATGGCAGGAAATGGGAGAACCCTAGGAAAACCCACACATCACAGAAGAATCTGCTAAGTTTGCCGAGATCGTACCAAAGGCCAGAATCAAGCCTGGATCCAAAGAACTATGAAGCAGTAGCCTAACTGCTGTATCATCTTGCTGCCCACACCATAAATGAAACATTTCTTCAGTAATTTGCAATTCTTTTTGTGTTTTTAAAGTACGTGGCAGGTCTGGTAGGGAGGAGGAGTCAAACTGCCTACAAAAAATAAGAAGTTGCTGAAAGATTTTTATTCTAATCCTTAATACACTGGTAAACATGTTTCAAAATTGCACACCTTAAAAAATTTGTTTTACCTTTTATATAAACTTACAGCAGATTACCAGGGATGATTGGATTTAAGACATTGAACATCTGTTGTATTTTTTTGAAGGAGTGTTAGCAAACCTCAGAATACTCCATATCCAAATAGTTGATGTACATATAGTATAAAGATGCAATGTTATACAGGAGGCCATTTGACCCATTGAATTTATGCCAGCTCTTAGTAACTCTTTTCTCCCACTTGCCACACCCATGCCTACTACAAAAGCAAGTTAACAGTAGCCTGATACTGTGGCACAAAATTGAAGAAACCCTGGGGAAAGTTCACAAGTTCACAGAGACTATGCAAACTCTACACACACAGCACCAGATATCAGAATAAAACCTAATTTGCTGGAACGGTGAAGCAGCTGGATCATCTATAATAAGAGTTTACTGTCCAAATGGTCACCACTTAATTCCATTACCTCTCAGCAGTATAGATCAACCACAACCATTTTTGTGGCTATTGGTTAGTGGTCATCCAGTTTGCCATGAATTTGAGAAATTAAATAAATATGAACCATCTCTTGGTCTTGGATGTTAAATGACAAATCAAAATTGACATGGAATATGTAAGCTGCATGTAATGAAAATCATGTAAGAAAATCACTCCTTACAACAAATGCAAGAGATTTTGCAGATGCAAGAATACTTGAGCAACATACACAAGATGCTGGAAGAACTGAGCGAGTTAGCAGCATCAATGGAGGGAAATAAGTCAAGTCAAGTCAACTTTTATTGTCATTTTGACCATAACTGCTGGTACAGTGCATAGTAAAAATGAGACAACATTTTTCAGGACCATGGTGTTACTTGACACAGTACAAACACTAGACTGAACTACGTAATAAAAAAAACACAGAGAAAGTTACACTAGACTACAGACGTACACTGGACTGCATAAAGTGCACAAAAACAGTGCAGGCATTACAATAAATAATAAACAGGACAGTAGGGCAACGTGTCAGTCTAGGCTTCGGGTATTGAGGAGTCTGATAGCTTGGGGGAAGAAACTGTTACATAGTCTGGTCGTGAGAGCCCGAATGCTTCGGAGCCTTTTCCCAGACGGCAGGAGGGAGAAGAGATTGTATGAGGGGTGCATGGGGTCCTTCATAATGCTGTTTCCTTTGCAGATGCAGCGTGTAGTGTAAATGTCCATGATGGCAGGAACTGGGACCCTTCATGAGTAACTGATGAAGAGTCTCGGGCCAAAACATTGACTGTTTATTCCCCTCAATAGGTGCTGCTTTACTTGCTGAGTTCCACAGCATTTTTTGTGTGTTACTCTTTACAAGCCATGTCATTATGCATATCACAAGTGGAAGCCTTCTACATGATATAACAGAAGAGTGCTATTCAATCGGATTCAAAGAAACCTCATGAGTTTTTATTTAGATCAACCTATGTTGTCATTTTTCTAATAGCAGAAGTTTGAGGTTATTAGTTTTACTGAACTCATTGTCCATGTGGCCATCACATTATCTCATATATCTGAGGGTTTTGATGTAAATGAGAGCTGTATAACTCATCTCCTTCTACCTTAGGCCACAAACTTATCAATCACCCTTGCTGTGGACCACCTGGAGGTCCAAGACACTCTCATTACATGCACGTGCAGTTCAACTCTTTAAGTGATAATGCAGAAAGTTTGAAATTAATAACTCATTCCCTTCTACCTTAGGCCACAAACTTATCAATCACCCCTGCTGTGGAGCACTTCTACAAAGAAGGGATCCGTATGCCCCATGACTGTTGGACTAATTGTGTACATGTAGGACGGGACTATGTTGAAAAATAACTGTGCTAGGTTTTCTAAAATTGACTCCTTCTACCTTAGGCCACAAACTTATCAATCACCCCTCATAAAGTAATGGGAGTAAATGGAGGTTTCTGTCAAAGAGTACTTGATATGAGTTCAGAACACATATCTTGGCATAATTTCAGTGTTATCAATCTGGCTGTGACACTCACAAATTTGATGTAATGGTAAAAAATATGTGCTGCACTTTTTTTGAAGGTTCAAAATACAGTGACAATTTTTAAGAAATTGCTACTGGAGAAGAGTTTTCCCAGTTACACAAACATTGTATCGTATCTATTTAGAATTATGTTTCTATGCAACACATAAACTGAATTGTTAACCCTGTGAAATATAGATTGCAGCTTTGTTTGTTGCAAATTTATTGATATGTATATCACACATATATGCAAAGAGACCTTCTTTAAAGTGTGTGTTTTGAGATTGTAGCAGAAAATGAGCAGAAGTGATGGAAAAGCAAAGGGTGCAGCTCTTGGTCAGGAAAATAAATTAAAATGGAAGGAGGCTGGAGCTGCTCCGGAGATTAGGTAGCCTCTGTGGAAGGAAATGGTTTTATTTATTCAAGTGGACCAAATTTAAATTGGTTATTGTCCTTGAGCTGGTTTTCTTTTATTTCAGATACCCAAGTCTATATGGGAACACAGCCATGCAGATAAAATTCAATTGCATTATCCAAGTCTGTTTGATCAGTTTGCTGTACAAGAAATGGCAACGCAGTTGGTCAATGAATTTTCCACCCATCAGAATATTCTTCTGAATCAAAAAATTGCTCACAACTTCAGTAAGTTTAGTAGTGAATCATTTACTAAATAATTCCATTATTTGTGTTTTTGCTGTTTTTTTTTTGGGGGGGGGGGGAAACAAACAGCACCCAGGTTTATTTATTACAGTGGTGAAATACTTTTGGAACTATCATTTTTCTAAGGTGGGTGATGAAAGTAGTCTGTGTAAGTTTTCTGAATTAGCTGTCTGTTTTGCATTATGCACTATAAGGCCCCTGAATCCAACATTTCATTTTACTGATTTATTTTCTAAGTAGTTTATATTTATGTAGCAGCTTTACATTGCAAAATGACACAAGCCATATTGAAGAAGAGATAGGATTTATCAGGTAAAGACTTTCCAACCGTTGGTGAGGCATTTGGAAGAGGTTTGTGTTCAATACCTGGACAGAGAGTGTAACAGTGGAGGAGAATGTTCAAGGATTCAATATACATTTATTATCAAGCAGGTATGCAGTATACAACCTTGAGATTCATGATCCCACAGACAGTCTTGAAACAAAGAAAACCATAGAAGCAGTTTAAAGAGAAACATCAAACCTGCAATGTACAATAAATACAAATCAATCAAAGTCAGGAGACAAGTTGGCCAATGCAAGCAGTTAATAATAGCCAGATCATACCAATCCTATGTAATAATTTTCTAGATTTATTAACTTCACAAAATTTGAGGAAGAATAGGAAGGTTAATTTGTTGATGGAATACAGTGGGTGGTGAAGGTGTTGCTAAAAGTGTGAGAAATGAGAATGATTTTTAAAAATAGTCTTTGTTGGAGAGTGGATTATATTAGACAAAGAAAATAATATAAAATAATAAATTATTTTCTTTCTCTAATCTAATCCACTCTCATTTAATAAGTAGGCAATTTGCAAGTAACATTGTGGACTGCTTCCTCACAGTGAAAAAGTAGCCACCTGTTTTGTATTATACAGTAACATTTGTAAAACTACACATAGAATATGCTCTGGTCTGATTTATGAAGAAGATGATGAATTAGTATGAAAGCAGAGGAGTTGGTTAGTGGAGGGAATATATGCATAAGAAACACTATTTTCAATGGCTATCCAGTAAACCAAGACTAATATATGAAAGCATCAGTGTTGTGTAGCTGCTGGAATAAATACTGAACAATAAAAGAGCAACAGACAAATTGAACTATCACATTTTAACATGTGGAGATAGCACTTTTTGAGCAGAATGTTTCAAATCAATAACAAGTGACTCATCTTAAAAAACTTGTTTAAAAATTGTAATGTGAGTTCAATTCAGAAGATCGTATTGAGCATTGATTAGCTTTATTTGATTCATGAGAACTATTAAATAAATCTGCAAGTCAATTTTTATGTTGGAAATTTATAATTCCTTCAGTTTCACACAATGTAAAAGTAGTGAACTGATTTGGGAACTCCTCTGATCCCAGCAAGGAGGAACTCCGAGAAGTGTAGGGTCAGCATATAATATTAAATCCAGAACTAAATCAGTATCTTGAGTACAGGAGATGGGATGTTACATTGAAGTTGTATAAGACATTGGTGAGGCCTCATTTGGAGTGTTGTGTGCAGTTCTGGTCACCTACCTACAGAGAAAATGTAAACAAAGTTGAAATAGTACAGAGAAAATTCATACGGATGTTGCCGAATGACCTGAGGTTTAAAAAAAGATTGACTAGATTAGGATTGTATTCTGCAGAACACAGAAGATTGAGAGACGATTTGTTTGAGGTATATAAATTATGAGGGCTATGATAGGGTAAATGCAATCAGGCTTTTTCCACTGGGGTCGGGTGGGACTGCAACCAGAGGTCATGGGTTAAGTGTGCAAAGTGAGATGTTTAAGGGGAACATGAGTGGAAATTTCTTCACTCAGAGGGTTGTGAGAGTGTGGAATGAGTTGCCAGATCAAATGGTGCATGCAAGCTCAATTTCAACCTTAAAGAGAATTTGGATAGGTACATGGATAGTAGGGATATTGAGGGCTGTGGTACTGGTGTTGTTTAAATGGTTTCAGCATGGACTAGATGGGTCAAAGTGTCTGTGTCTGTGTTGTACTTCTCTATGACTCTAGGTAAAAGAGTTGGATGAGACAGTAAAAATTGAGAGATTGCTTTGAATTAAGTGGTTATGAGTTATGTATAGTGCATTTCTCCCAGTTTCATTACCCAACACAAGCCCCACCCCTCCCAAGCCACCTAGAGTTCACTAGAACCCAACATTGTGACCCTATCTGGAGCTCGGGCAAGCTGCCTGATTTGGGTCCTGTGTTCAATAGGTGGAGGAACAGCAGGTGCCTCTGGCTCATCCAGAGATACATTGACCTATGCTTGGCCATGTTGTTACGCCAGGGCCATGGCAGTGGTATACTACAACTCTTAGTGGGCTGGTTCAGGCGATCTACCAAAATATGTTCAGGATTACCCCTCTTATCTATGATAAAAGACTTCTCTCTATGTTCTAAAACATGGAACGAGGCATCGTAAGGGGGCCTAAGGGATGTTGGTGTGTGTCGTGGCGAACAAAAACAAATGAGGCAGAATGTAGGTCAACAGGAACCCAAGAATGCTGGATGGGAGGTAGCAATAGGTGAAAAGGAATTGAATTCACTGAGGAGGGCGGAACATTGTTGAGAGACTGACCAGGCGATTGTGACATCAGAAATGAAATCACTTGACACTGTAATGGCTGCCTGTAGGCCAACTCTGCCACGGATAACTGCAGGTCTTCTTTTGGAAACTTTCTGAGCCTCAGCAGTACCCATAGGAAATGACCATGCCAACACTCATCTGTCAGGGAAGCCCTCAGAGCAGCCTCGAAGGAGCTGTGAAACCGCTCGCATAGGCCAATGGACTACGGGTGATACGCCATAGTGTGATGTAGTCACCATCGCAGCCCAAAGGTCTGAAATGAATTGGCGACTGCAGTCAAAGGAAATATCAAATGGGGTGCCAAACCGAGTGACCCAAGTGCTGCTGATCACCAAGCCACATCGGCTGCTGTCATTGATGCTGGAAGGATGACCTCAGACCACCTGGCAATATGGTCCACTGTGGTAAGGAGAGGCATGAAAATGTGTGAGGGGGGAATGGACCAACAAGATCCACATTGACATGGTCAAATCATAGCACAGGGACCTCAAAAGACCCCAGTGGTGTCTGAACATGATGGTTGATTTTCGCCCACTGACACTGCACAAAAGCTGCAGTCCAATCACACATGTCCTTTCTGAGACCTTCCAGCTGTGTATGGAGTTGAAAACATTCTGTCTCCAGTTTGCTGGATCGATGGGGTGAGAAAAACCTGTTGAGTCATCGCACAGAAGAGAAACCCCAGCTTCCCCGAATTTAATGTCAGCCATCCGCAGGCCTGTGACTGCTGTTCACTAAGCCTGGATCTCTAGGTCAGTAAGTTGGTTGGCTGCCATGCCGGCATAGTCAACCCCTATGTGTATGGACTCAAGGACTGGCTGTGAGAGGCAATCAGCCTCAGCATTATATTTTCCCATGGTATGTCGTATATCAGCTGCTAACTCAGATGTGTAGGCCAGGAGGCATTGCTGCCGTGCAGATCAAGGGTCTGCCATTTTGGCTGTCGCATGCACAATAGGTTTTTAAGCAACAAACGATGTGAAATGGCGACCCTCTGAATGTACTTCTGTAGATCTCCTTGAACCGGTCCACCAAGACTTGGATGGTCCCACTACCATCACAGCATGACCATCTGAGTCTCAGCACGCCCCTGGATCAGCCAACAACACCTGCTGTTACTCCAACCCGAGCAGCTGGTACGAGTCCTGTCAGACTCTCGGTGCCACTTTTAGTGAATTCTTGGGTGGGAGAGGGTTCTGTGTGGGGTAATGTAATGGGTGACAGATGACAACTGGTGATAATAAACCTGATTCTGATTCTGACATATTGTTTATAATAGAAACTGTTCTACATAATTCACAAACACTGTCATTGAGTTGTTGTGCTCACTGTAAGCGATGGTGTCTGATGTAATCACGTCAGTGTAAGGTGATTGCTTTCGCTTTGTTTGTAATGGAAGTAAAGAGCTGCAGCTTTTGCTAAGTGCATAAAATGACTCTTGCATGTTTTATTCACAAAGTCATACAAGATCATGATGGATCAGTTACTGCACTAATCTCCATAATGTTCATTTCCCTTAATATGTAAAAAAACACAATCTCTTTCTTGAAATCAAGTGACTGAACCTTCACAGCCCTCTTATGTAGAAATATCGAAATTTCTTTCTATAATTGTCTTGAATGGTTAACCCCTTATACTGTATGCAAGGGCATTGCCCGAACTTGAGGGCTTGAGTTATAGGGAAAGGTTGACTAAGTTAGGACTTAAATCTTGAAGTGCAGGAGAATGAAGGGAGATTTGATAGAAGTGTATGAAATTATGAGGCGTAAAGCTGGGGTAAATGCAAACAGGCTTTTTCCACTCAGATTGTGTGAGTCTAGAACTAGAGGTCATTGTTTAAAGGTGAAAGGTTTAAGTGGAACATGAGGAGGAACCTTTTCAGAGAGTGGTGAGTGTGTGGAATGAGCTGCCAGTGGAAGTGGTGACTGCAGGTGCGATATCAACGCTTAAGAGAAATTTGTATAGGCATATGGGTGAGAGGGCTATGGTATAGATGCAGGTAGATGGAATGAGGTAAATTAATAATTTGGCATAGATTAGATGGCTGAAGGATGTGTTTCTGAGTGGTAGTGTTCGATGACTCCATGAATCCTGCCATGGAAAACACCAACCCTGTATATATCTGCGAAACCCCAGAGGAATTTTCTATGTTTCATCAGTTATTCTTTCCTCAAAAAAGGCACGAGGGAAGATGTTTGTCAATATTTGTGCAGCATTCAGTTTCAAGTGAAGTTCCTCAGATGCGAGGACTGAAAATGTTTGATAATTCTGGGCCAGTACTTTCTGGAGGTTGGAAGAAAGGGGATGGTGGTGGTGGGGGGGAGGGGTGGGCGGGGTGTGGTGCTCAAAGAAACCTACCAGATATTGAAAGGCCTAAATAGAGTGGATGTGGAGAGGATGTTTCCTGTGGTGGGAGAGTCCAGCAGAAAGGACATAGCCTGAGAATAAAGCAGAAGAGCAATTTCTTTAGTCAGAGCATTCTGTATCGATGGAATTCATTCCACAGATAGTCGTGGAGTCCAGGTTATTGGGTGTATTTAATTGGATTTTAATAGGTTTTTGATTAGTCAGGGTGTCAAAAGTTATAGGGAGAAGTCAGGGGAATCAGAGGATTCCAAGATGGTGGCACGACGCAGCTTGCAGCAGCCACTATGGAGCTGATTATCTGTTATTTGTGAAGTGGGGTGTCATGGGCAATCATAATCGATTGAAAACAGACGTGGGAGCACGTAGGAACATTGGGAAATCTCCAGGAAGACCTTCTTCATTGCTGCTGCTGCTGTGAGGTCCGGAACTCTGCTGGGAAGAACAGGCCCCCAGTCCTCGGGGTGGCGTTGCCGATGGCCATTGGTGGGGCCGTCTTAATACGCTCAGCAGAGGATGGTGCTTGGAGAAGCTGTACCCGAGGGGATGGTCGTGGGCTCGGAGGTTCGACGGACTCGGAGTCTGCTACGGTCAGGTCGCTTTCGGTGTGTGCTGCGTCTAGGAGGCTGGTTTCGATGGAGCTTTCATTGTGTGCTGCGTCTGCGGGGCTGAGTTGGGCGGCGCCATGGAAGTCCATAGCGGGGTTATTCCCTTCTGCCGCCAGCGTGGGATGACGAGTCTGTCGGGACCCTGGGGACTTGTGGAAACTGTGTGGTGATTTCTTTTGAACTTATAGTCCTTTAACATCTTTGGACTATTTTTACTGTGCCCATGGTCTGTTTTTTTTTATCAATTATGCTATTGTTTGCAATATTGTAACTATATGTTGTAACTATGTGGTTTTGTGCAGGTCTTGTAGCTTTAGTTTTTAGTCTTGTTTGTCTGGTGGATTTGGAGCTTCTTTCCGGGGAACGTGCTAAGACAGTAGCGTGATATTAATACGCCGCAGCCTCTCCGGACTCTGGATTGGGGATTGCCAAATGTTATGTGGATTTTCTGGTGTAGTTTGTTTTGTCATATGCTTTTGTGATATCATTCTGGAGGAACGTTGTCTCATTTTTTAACTGCATTGCATTTGTGGTTTCTAAATGACAATAAACTGAATCTGAATCTGAATGGGGTTGACAGGGATGATAAATCAGCCACGATCGAGTGGCAGAACAGACTCAATGGGACGTGGCCTAATTCTGCTCCTTTTGTCTTGTGTGTTATTAGGGAGATTATTTCCATAACTTTTCTGGTCCTGTTCTAACTCCTTTGTTATAGGACAGTAACAATGGAATAGGAATCCTTTCTGGCTCTCTTTAGCAGCTTTGAAAAACATTGCGTCTGTTCAGTGCTTCTGCACAGCACTCGGAGAGGATACAAATCTCAGCTAAGGTGTTGATGCTTGTGGCTGTGGACACTCCATCATGCTCATTATCAAGTGCTTCAGTCTGACAATAAGAGGAGGGGAGTTCTCCATATATCCTGGTTAACGTTTACCCTCAGCCTCTGTATCAGTGGAGAGATTACTTAGTTGATGTCAGTTTGATTTCTATGGTATCTTGTGTGGAAAATGACTTCCATATTTTAGATTTTGCAACAATGATTATGCTTCAAAATATTTATGAGGCCATCCATTGGTTGGAGTCAACCATAGATGTTTGTGTCCTAGTTGTCTGTGTGATACACAAGCCACGGAAGTACGATGTGGACAGCAAACTGTTGCCCATGTAGCAGCCTCCCCCTTTCCATGCAGCTGATGAATCCAAAGAAAAGGCAGAGACTGATACAGTCTGGCACTGGTGGTGTTGCAGGAGCTGCCAGTCAGCATTGAACTCAATGTAGGACAGCTTTAGAAGCTGGAGTCCCCAAGGAATAATGTAAACTTAAAGAAATTGTTTTACATTTTTGGGAATGAATACCATTTTGTTTTGAATAATTATATTGTATCAAATAAATGATTTACAATGGATTCTGGTTAATTGCAACACATCAGGACCAGAACATTTTTGGCCGATTAGTGGCTGCCCCAATGAGCCGAAGCTTCATGGGATAAGTAAAATGGTATAAAAAAGACAAACTAATGTTTAATTGAGTAACAAATTATATATTTCAATTAAATATAGAACAAATTAGAACACTACCAAAACTACTACAGTACTATAAAACTGTACTAGTTCCTAATAGTTATCGACGGAAGAATTAATCCCGAGTGTACTGAATTATTCTGTTGACTGTAAATGAACAAAATCAGCACAGACACCTAGTGCAAATGGTGGACTGACTTCAAGCAGTGTTTTCGACTATTGCATCTTCCACATCTTCATTTTCATTGTAACATTCAAGATGATTGTTGATATCTTCAAATTCTTCGTAGTTCCTTACAAGCTGAAGTAGTGAAATCATTTCAATTTCACTCCCGTCTATTTCTGGCATCTCCAAGCCTGAATGTTTGAAATATCAATGAGCAAAACAGTTCGAAATTGTCTTAATGCTTATTACTTGCTGATTATCAGTGATGCTATTTTAAAAACTGTTCACTCTTAGCATGGCATAGTGTATAATGGCCACATGATGTGCATGTGACTGATGATAGTCAGAAGCTGTTTGGTGACAGTCTCCTGTCCCAAATAAACTAAAGGAATCCCGGCTATTTTCTAAATTTGTTTTTGTTTTTTAGGAGTTGTCCCAAATCAGTGGCTGCCCCTTCTAAGCAATGACCTAATTAACCGGAAATCACTGTAGTTCAATGCTTTGGAGACAACAGATTTTGGCACCTTCATTATGGCCAGCACACTGAAGCAGGCCATTTGACTCTGTAGAAAATTCACTTATGGTTTATGGTTTAGAAAATTTGTCAAACGCTCAGTCAAGAAGTATTTGGGTAAAATTATATATAATTAAACATTGCTTGAATAACTATAAATATGGCAAGAAACCATTTCAATTTAAAATCATGTTTTGCTGAGATTAACATTTAAACTTGACCCTGTCCATAACTAATAAGAATCAGACCAGAGCCAGGGAGCTTTTAATTTTATTTATATCTTACCAGTCAGGAACTGACAATCGCCATGAATACAATAATCTCAAATGTGAAATTGAAACATAGATCGTATGCCTCTGATTTTTCAGTCCAAATGCATATTTTAAAAATAATATTTGCAATAAAATCTTTTTGCAAATTCAATGAACATTTGACTTGATCTCTACTTCTGTTTTTACACGTTTGTTAAACCCTCCTAAAACAGCAAAATATCATCCAAGGATAACGTTTTAAAATATTATAAATCCTTTGGCCTCCCCCAAAAACCTTACAGTCATTTAATCTCATTTAAATGTTCAGAATCTGAATCAAATTTATTACCACTGGCATATGGTGTGAAATCATATACACGAGAAATTCTGCAGATGCTGGAAGTGCAAAGCAACACACAAAATGCCGCAGGAACTCTGCAGGTCAGGCAACATCATAAACAGTAGATGCTTCAGGCTGATACCCTTCTTCAGGACTCCTGAAATGTTGTTTCACAGCAGCAGTATGGCACAGAGACACAAAATGGCTAAATTGGAAAATAAATTGATAGTGCAAAAACAATAGGAATAACAAGAGGTTCCTGGACCATTAAGAAATGGCAGAGAGGATGAAGCTGTTCCAAAATAGTTGAGTGTGGTTCCTGTACTTTGTCCTGATGAAGGCAAGTGATAGAGGATGAGAGTCCTCAATGATGGATTCTGCCTTACTGAGGTTCTGCACCTGGAAGATGTCCTCAGTGGTGCAGAGAGTTATGCCCATGATGGAACTGCTCAGTCTCCATCCTTCTACAGCCTCTTGTGATCCTGCTTCTTAGAGGCTCCATACCAGGTTGTGATGCAACCAAAGTGCAACCATGGAAATATGTAAGAGCGTTTTGGTAACTTATCAATTCTGCTCAAACTCCTACATAAGTAGAGCAGCTGGGATATTTTCTTCATGGTAGCATTGATGTATTGGGCCCAAGGTAGATCAAATTTCAAAGTAAATTGATTATCAAAGTCCACATATGCCACCATACACAACTTCGAGTTTCATTTTCTTGTGGGCATTTGCTGTAAATACAATGGAATCAATGAAAGACTGCACTCAACAAGACAGATAAACAATGTACCAAAGACAACAAATACAAAAGGAAAAAAAAAGCAGTAAATATCGAGAACATGAGATGAAGAGTCTTGAAAGTGAATCCATAGTTTGCGCGAATAGCTCAATGAGTGAAGTTATCCCCTCTGGTTCAAGAGACCAATGGTTAAAGGGTAATAACTGTTCCTGAAACTGATTGTGTAAGTCTTCAGGCTCCTGTACTTCCTTTCTGATGGCAGCAGTGAGAAGAGAGCATGGCCTGTGTGGTGGTGGTCCCTGATGATGGATGCACTTTACCTGCAATAGTACTCCTTGAGAAATGCTCAGTAGTGGGGAGGGCTTTACCTGTGGGAGAATGGGCCGTATCCATTACATTTTGTTGACTTTTCCATTCAAGGGAATACAGTAGGGGCCTAAGCACACAACATCTGCTTTTGGAGTTTGTGGAGGCAATATAGTTGCCAATCTGATCTGACTGGGGTCTGCAAGTGAGGAAATTGAGAATCCAGATGAAAAAGAGGTATTGAGCCCAAGGCTTATTGATTAATTTTGAGGAGATAGAAGTATTTAATGTTGAACTGTAGTTAAACCATCCTGATGCTTCACTGTTCAGATGTTCCAATGCTGAGTGAAGAGCTAATAGCATCTACTGCTGACCTGACGGTAGGCAAATTGGAGCAGATCCCAGTTTTTTCTCATCTAGTTGTTGATATGTTTCATCACCAACCTCACAAAGCACTTCATCACAGTAGATGTAAGAGCTAATCATCGAGGCAGATTACCATGTTCTCCTTAAGCTCCTCTGAGATGTTAGTGCCCAGGAACTTCAATCTGTTCACCCTTTGCAGCACTGAACCCTCTGTGAAGATGAGTGTGTGTTCCCCTGACTTCCTCTTCCTGAAGTCCACAGTCAGTTCCTCGGTGAGTGGTGATGATGAGTGCAAGGTTGTTGCAACACAACTCAACCAGCTGATTCAGCTGTTTCCAGCAGGTTATTCTCACAAATTTCCACCATCTACAACAGGATCCTACCTTCCCTCCCCCTACTTTCTACTTTCCATACAAATTGTTCTTTATGTGATTCACTTCTCCACTCATACCTCACCACTGATCTCCTTCCTGGCACTTAACACTGCAAATGGAACAAGTTCTGCACCTCCTCCCTCACCACCATTCAGGGGCCCCAAACAATTCTTCCAAAAGATGTTACACTTCACTGTGAGTGTTTCAGAGAAATTTACTTACCATCTGTCAGGTGTTCCTGCTGTGGCCATTTCTACATCAGTAAGATCCAGCATTGATTGGGAACTGCTTCCTCGAGCACCTTCACTTCATCCACCACAAATAGTGCACTTTCCAGGTGGCCACCCATTTCAATTCAACAGCCCATTCCCATCTGAACATCTCAATCCATGGTCTCTAATGATATAATGATGCCTTACTCAGGTTGGAGAAGCAACACCTCATATTCCATCTGGATAGCCTCAGATGGCATGAATTTTCTCTAATTGAAGGTAACTTCCCACTCCCCCCAATTCTTTCTTTTACCATTCCTTATTTTGATTCCCCTTTCATCCCTTCTCCTCTTTTCGCATCAGATTCCTTTTTCTTCAGCCCTTTATCTCTTCGACCTATCAACTCACAGCTTCTTACTACATTCCCCCAGCTCCGCTACCACCAATCTTCCCCCTTTGCTGATTTCACCCATCACCTGACAGCTTGTACTCCTACCCTCCCGCAACCTTCTTTTCTGGCTTCTTCCCACTTCCTTTCCAGTCCTGATGAAGGGTCTCAACCCAAAACGTCAACTGCCCATTCCCCTCATAGATGCTGCCTGACTTGCTGAGTTCCTCCAGCATCATGTGTGTGTTCATCTGTCTCTCTTCAGAATGTTCTCAGGCATTTTATGAAAATCACTTAGGGGAATAACACGAAAATGGAAGAAAACTCTTATGTTGCCTTATTTAAAAAGAACAAATGGAGGAAGGCTTAAAGGTAGTTTCATAAAGTGGTCATTGTTCTGGTCGTGCTGAAGTCACTCTCATTGCTGCTATTGTTCGCCAGAGTGTACTTAGCTCAAGCTGAGCCACTTTGGGGTCTACAATTCCATGTTTTTCCTAAGTTTGATACATCTTTCCCATTGTCCATTGCGATCTCAGGCATCCACATTGTTTATTGCTGCACTTTATCTATATCCTGCTCTTTATATTCATTTATCCTTTTCAGCAAAGGCACTTAGTGGCTTCTCGGCAGCTATAGGTATGTCGCAACCATGGTTACTTGCTTTGAAGGATCTATTCTTTCAAAGTTGTTGATAAACCTTCTACTTCAGGAAACAAATTCCCTGTGTGAGCTGGACACCATCCAGAGTTGAGAAAGATAGGTGTCTTCCTCTTGGCATTTTCTTCACAAGCCAGTCATTGTTGCTCTACCCGTTAATTACATGCATTGATATATTAAAAAAGATATTCCACAGTGTTGTTCAATTTTTATGAACCATGAAGTTACCATTTGCAGAGTGGGATACAGGTCTCCATGAAATTCCCTGTGAGATTTGTGCAACGGTTATATTTTTAATGTGATTGTATGTTTTACTGCTGTTCTATACCATACATGCTATGTGTGCCCTGTTGCTGTGTATGACTGCGTTTTGCACCTTAGCCCCGAAGGAATGCTATTTCATTTGGCAGTATTTATAGGTATTCATGTATAGTTGAATGATAATTAAACTTGAACTTTATATCTTCCAAAAATAGCAACATATCAGGGCTACGTTTTCCATTCATTGACTTTATTCAGTGTTCCTTTTTCTTGTTAAGTTCACAATAATTCTGAATGGAATTCAGTGTCTGGTGCTGTATTTTACTTCTAGTATCTGAGTTGTACCTTGACCACTAGTTTGCAATACAGTACTTAACTGTTTCATGTACTTGAACAAGGATCTCCCATTTTTATAGCCTCTGTAATATGTGGGGCTTCAGAATCAAATTCTTGTAGATCATGTATAATCAAAGGATGGGATTATTTATTCATTCTGGATATTCCAGATTATGGTCTAAGATCTATGCTGGTATTCTTGACTAAGACTGCAATAAATTTGTTTAAGCGTGATTATATCCAACAGTATTCATGGGTAATTTTAAAATCTCACACCTAATGGTCTCTCCACTTTTGCAATTGTCCTCGTTAAAACCCTGCCCTTGAATTTATAGACTGGCATGATGGAGTGCCAGTAATTGTCAAATAATGGATATCTTTTTGTAGTCATCCATCTACATGTCAGTTGCCATTTTCCCACTTGCATCAGTCAGTAATTCATCAAGCTGAATGATCACGTTTTTTCTCTTTGCTGCATGAAGATTCTACCTTGATATAATGTTTGGCAAACATGTTGCCTGCTGAAGTTTGCCATTAACAACCAGTTTAATAAGCCCTTGTGCTGGCTCAAGACCTTGCTCCTGAAATGGCTTGGAGGAGACAAAGATATATGCATTCTGATATTTTTGTCTTTCTGCGAGCAGCTGTGTTTTTCCATGTAGAGGTGATATCATGTACAACTAACTTGGCCCTGCTGTAGGGTGAGTATATCTTTCCTCAGTCTGCAACTACAAAGATGAATTACTCTTTTTTTTTTGCTGTCAATTTCCAGTTGAACAAATCCACCTGAACTTCTACTATTACAGGGAAAATACTGTTGAAATGTTTCCAAACAGCAGATTTACTGCTTCCAGTTAATCTTTTCCCCACAGTTTGCTCACCTTCCGTCTAGGCTACATAATCTAGTATTGCAGTTTTGACTGTATTTTGCAAAGTAAGCAAGGGTGCATACCGAGGCTCCAGTCACTGCAAGCTGCACACTTAGCTTACATAGGATAATCCTATCTCTTCACCATTGTTTTGCACTCATCACCGTGGTTATTATTCATATGTATTATTATCCTGTATACCATTTACTCGTGTGCTTCATGTACGTAAGAGATTTCATTGCACTCTGGAGTTTATAAACCTCATATAATCTAATCTAACAACACCAGAAGTAAATTTGGGTAGCATTTGCAGACAGATAGTTGGAAAAAAAGGCTTGCTGAACTGTGCTGATAGTGCATTTATTTATAAAATACCGAGTTGGTTTGATTCAACGCAGTCCAAAATTGAATGCATCTTTTAATGTATCTGAATGAACCCTTATTTACATCCATCCAAACCTGTGTATAATATTATTGCAGATGTCATTGAGAACAAATCGGCTAGTCAATGTTGCACAAGAGAGATCAAGGCTAATCATATCTGTTGGAAGTTGAGAATTTTAATAAGTCAGAACAAGACAGTATACATTATTAGACTGAATAAAAGAGGAAAGCAGGCTTTGTCCTTTTTCTGATGTTAATTTGAACATCATAAGTTATGGATGTTTTTAACATCATAAGTTAAAAACAGTGATTGATTTTCAAATATGTTTCTTTTCTTTAAAGACATTTTTCTGATAAGTTTTCCTGTCAAAGTGACCCAGCTGAAGATGAAATTGTTCATTATACGCGAAGAAGATGGTGGACTGACAAATGAACAGATCACTTCTTTACGGAGGTAAGTTTTGGACAAGTGGGCACTTAATAATTAAGTCCTTTCGGGAATGATGGAAGAGATGGAAGGGGTTCTCAAGAGTGAGTCAGCTGCTTGGAGGCTTAAAGATGATTCTAATTGCTTTAACTACTAGAACTTCAAACTATTGTTGCTGCCTTTTTCCAATCAATCTTCCTTCAATGTTTTAACAGCATTTTAATATCCATGCTCAGTGTGACCTAATTGTCTTTTAATTCATTTGCATTATAGCCATCCTACCCTCAATTGATACATTTACAATTTGAACTCGAAATATGACCAAACACTGGCAAACATAGTTTATAGTAGCCACTTTTATTTAGGCAACTCGTGTAACTAATAAAGTGGTCACAGAGTGTATGTTCAGGGTCACCTGCTGCTGTGGCCCATCAGCTTCAAAGTTCAATGCATTTTGCATTCAGAGATGCAATTTCTGCACACCATTGTTGTAACACGTGGTTATATGAGTTACTGTCATGTTCCTGTCAGCTATTCTCTCTGATCTTTCTGTCAGCTTGAACCAGTTTGGCCATTCTCCTCTGACCTCTCTCATTAACAAGGTATTTTTGCTCACAGAACTGACACTTACTGGATGTTTTTTTCTTTTGCGCATCATTCTCTGTAAACTCCGGAGATTGTGTGAAAACCCCCGAAGATCAGCAGTTTCTGAGATACTGGCACTAACAATCGTTCCATGGCCCCTTAAATCACATTTCTTCCCCATTCTGATGCTTGGTCTGAACAATAACTGAACTTCTTAGCCATGTCTGAATGTTTTTATGGATTGAGTTGCTGTCACATGATTGGCTGATTTAGATATTTGCATTAATAGCAGGACAATAGGTATATCTAATTAGGTGACCACTGAGTGTACATTGTCCATCTCATGAGATCAGTAGCATTGAAGGTAAAATTTGACAGCCAATTAAAATGGGCACAAGGAATGGAATGTATAATTAATGGCTGTTCCTGCAGTGCAGGCAGTACTTGAACTGTGTATTAACCTTGCTGTTGAATGGCCGGACTTGGCAACAATGGGTGGGGGGAAGGGTGCACTAACATGAGATGGAGAGTTCTAATTAAAATAGGCCTATGCTACTGATGACTAACTTGCACTACTCTAGGGAGCTACATAGTAGCATGAACAGAGGTGAATTTGTTGTGGGATGTGATGCAGAATAGCATAGTAGATGGTGGTGGACTTTAGGAGATCTAGGCCTCATATGGAGCCAGTGATCATTAATGGAGAATGTGTGGAGCAGGTTAAGACCTACAAGTATCTGGGAGTACAGTTAGACGAGAAGCTAGACTGGACTGCCAACACAGATGCCTTGTGCAGGAAGGCACAGAGTCGACTGTACTTCCTTAGAAGGTTGGCGTCATTCAATGTCTGCAGTGAGATGCTGAAGATGTTCTATAGGTCAGTTGTTGAGAGCGCCCTCTTCTTTGTGGTGGCGTGTTGGGGAGGAAGCATTAAGAAGAGGGACGCCTCACGTCTTAATAAGCTGGTAAGGAAGGCGGGCTCTGTCGTGGGCAAAGTACTGGAGAGTTTAACATCGGTAGCTGAGCGAAGGGCGCTGAGTAGGCTACGGTCAATTATGGAAAACCCTGAACATCCTCTACATAGCACCATCCAGAGACAGAGAAGCAGTTTCAGCGACAGGTTACTGTCGATGCAATGCTCCTCAGACAGGATGAAGAGGTCAATACTCCCCAATGCCATTAGACTTTACAATTCAACTGCCAGGACTTAAGAACTTTTTTAAAGCTATTATTAATGCTTTTTGAGTTAGTGATTTAGATGCATATCATATTATTACTGAGTTAAGTATTGTATGTAATGAGTTTTTGCTACAACAAGTGTATGGGACATTGGAAAAAAATGTTGAATTTCCCCATGGGGATGAATAAAGTATCTATCTATCTATCTAGTACAGGATCGACTAGACTTTGAAATAAGCTAAAACTGTATTAGGCTTTACTTAGTGTAGTGGAAAGTAACAGAGATGGGCTCCATCTGTGGACAGCCTAGAAGTAATTGAAATCGCTTGGATAGAAGGGGGAATTGATAGCCATGGAAGTGCAAGACACAGGGACCTGGACACATGAAGGTCTTGAGGTGGCAGGAGGTAAGTGACTTAATTCCTGACACCCGAAGGCCTTTCCACAAGGTACTGAAACACTGCACCTGACTGGCTGTATGCAGTGCCAACAGTTCTCAAGGAATTCGACACTGATCAAGTTAAACCAGTTTACTAGATTGACATTTTCTTTAGCACCTTATACAGCCACTCCCTCCCCTATGGGCAAACTGTGACTCTAGTGTGGGCCTTCTACAAAATGCATGCTATTCTAACAACAGTCCCCAAAGCAGTGACAGCTGCTACCAAGAGTGACCAGGGGCGCAGGTACACGGGATCACCACCGTCTGCAGGGGCACCTTCCAGTTGCACACCATCCCAACTTGGGAGTGTGCTGTCATTCCTTCTGTGTCACTGGATCTAAACCTGGACCTGCCTGCCCACAAACACAAGCTTCACCAGAAAAACGCTGCATCTCACCATCACCTTCTCCAGAGCAATTGCAGCTGGGCAATTAATGTTGGCTTGAGCAGCAAAATGCTGATTTTTAAGCATTAATTTAAAATAAAGTGAAGACCAATAACTTTGCATCAGTGTTCCCAATAAGTGAATGTGACTTAAAACACCTTATCCTACCATGTGCTTGTTAAGTCTCAAGTACTACCCAATCCATTATAATCCTATACAACAGACACAAAATGCTGGAGGAATTCAGCAGGTCAGGCAGCATCTTTGGATAGGAATAAATAATCAATGTTCTAGGCTGAGACCCTTCATCAGGACTGCAAAGGATGAGGAAGAAGCCAAAATAATAAGGTGGGGAGGGGAGGGAGTACAAGCTGGCAGGTCGTATACAAAGCCAGGAGAGGGGGAAAGGTCGGTGGGTGGGGGAGGGTGATTGATGTGAGAAGCTGGGAGGTGATAGGTGGAAGAGGTAAATGGCTGAAGATGAAGGAAACTGATAGGAGGGGAGAGTGGACCATGGGAGAAAGGACATCAGGGAGAGGTGAACGGCAGGTGAAGAGAAGAGAAGGGGTAAGAGTGGAGCCAGACTGCAGTATGGAAAAAGAGAGAAAGGGGAGGAGGGAGAAATTACTGGAAGTTGGAGAATGTAATGTTCATGTCTTCAGTTTGGAGGAGACCACTATAAGCCTATTATTTTTCTACTAATGTTTCTCATTTAATAAAATAGAATATTATTTGCTATTTTGCATCCTTACAAATGTAGCATCTACATCTTATACTTTGTACACATTGCCAGTCATTTAAGAACAACAGCCACACCAGAAACAGAACCTGCTTGGCTACTCTTCTCTGCCTCAGTGGAGGAGGCATAGTGACCATTATTGAGATGGCCATTGTTGAATTGTGGCAGTTATAGTGTAGGGTAATGTAATTGGTGGAAGTGTACATAATCACAATAATCGATATTGAATGGAGGTTCACTTTAAGAGGCTGGTCTGACGTGACATAATTATGTGACATTCAGTTACCGCACTTTGTATTTAGGTTTTGGAGTACAGTAAATGTGTTGTTACGGTTTTTCTTAAACATAAAATGCTTCACCTTGTTTTGTTTATGAAAACCTGCATCGATAACCATGATTCTCTAGGATAATTCCAGAGTTATTGAATAGGTCAGCCAACACAGTCGCTATGAAACTGCCGGAGATTTGGGAGCAAAATGTTGTTGCTTACTTTGTACAAGCCGAGGTCCGATTCATGCTGTGAGATATCTCTGCCAACAACACCAAATATTTCTATACGGTAGTGTCTCTCAGCAACCCCACGGGGCAAGAGTGCTGAGTTTACCTGAAAACCTGCCTGAACACCATAAATGCTGATTGCTGAAAACACACCTTTTACAGATTTTTGGACTATTGGAGTCTCAGCACGCCATACAGTTGCTCTCCTTTCCAGCTTCAGTAATGCCAAGCCATCACAGCTGATGGACCACATGCTGTGTCTCCTGGGAAATTAGCATCCTATGTTTTATTTTTAAACAAATCCTCATGCAGGAAATGCCTGATCAAGTTTGCGAAGTCCTCGCTAATGCACCCATGAAGGACAATAGGGAGCTTGCTAAAATGGCTGATAGTCTACACTCAGCAAAGCAGAAGTGCATAATTCCTCCTCCTTTCTCTTCCTCATTAAGCCCGGTCAGCAGGGTCACCGAACAGACAAAGCCAGGTCTAGCCACACTAGCTTTGGTACGAATGATAGGACGTGCCGACTGTCTTGCAGCTTTGACAGTGCCAGTGCATCTGTACATGATCTGTGAACACCATGGGTTCCAGCTGCCAGGTTTGCCTACTGTCCATTACAGACACCCTTTCAGGGCAGTGCTTCCTGTGTGACAGGGGTGGTTAAGTGAGTGTGTTGCTGGCATTGCCTATTGATGAGAAGGCAAAGAGCAATGAAACCTTGCTGAAGGCCGCTGATGGCAGCAAGATCCTGACTTATGGGGCACTATAGGTGACACCCTGCTTCAGTGGGTGATGTTACACAAGGGACTTCATCCTGGCTAAAGTGGCTGGACCTCTACTCAGTGCCCAAGGGCTGTTAGTTGACCTTAAGAACTGCTGGCTTGTGGATGTCAAGGACCTTGGGTTGTTACCCTGCTCTCCCAGTAAGCTCCCCACAACGACTCTGTCAAGCACATGCATCACCGCATGTGAGTTTACTTGACTGCAGGGCGAATTTCCAAACCTCACCAAGCCCACTTTTTCCTCTGCAGTTTCAAAGCATGAAGTTGAACAGTATATTTTCACAACTGGCCTGCCAGTCCACAACCGTGTGAGTAGACTGGTCCCAGAAAATCCAGCAACTGCGAAGGCTGAGTTTGCCAACATGGAAAGACTCAGCATTGTACACTGGTCGAATAGCCCCTGGGCTTCACTCCTTCATATGGTCCTTAACTCTGATGGTGATTACCAACGCATTAATAAGGCCACCGACCTCACCACTCCCAACCGCTACGTGGTCCAAAACATCCAAGACTTTTTGACATGCTTAGCCAGAAAGTTAATTTCTTTCAAAGTTGATATAGTTAGGGGCAACCATCTGGTGCCTGTGTGCTCTAAGGGCATTCTCAAAACGGCTGTGATGAATCCGCTTGGCCTCTATGAGTTTCTGCGTGCGCCATTTGGGCTGATAGACTCCGTACTGAAAGACTTAGACTTTTTTTGTTCACCTGGATGACATACTTGTAGCCAGTACATCCAAATCTAAACACGTATCCCATCTCCGCACACATTGAGCACTTAAGTAAACACTGGTTGATTAATAACCCTGCTAAATGCCAGTTTTGATTGTCAACCATTGACTTTCTTGGCCATCACATCTCCGCAGAAAATGCGAAGCGCCTTCCATCAAAAGCAGCCGCTATTAGGGATTTTCCACAACAATAATTAATAAAATCTACAGGAATTTTTACCGGTTCATTACACTAGCTGCCGAACTTGTGATCCCCCTGTATAGTGTGCTTAAAGGCAATATCCTTAATCATGTGCTTGACTGGCCCGCGGTCATGACCAGGGCATTTGATGGTCTCTTTCTCAAACAAACTCTTTCTAATGTGACCCTACTGGTGTACCCACTCCCCAACGCACCCATAGCCATTACCACTGATGCTTCAGATTATGCTGGGGGTGCTGTGCGCCAACAGCTGGTCAGAGGCATATGGCAGCCACTCACCACCTTCAGCTGGCAGTTCTGTCCTCCCGAAAGGAAGTACAGCACGTCTGACCGTGAGCTTCTTGGTCTCTATCAGGCTGTCTGCCATTTTGCCTTTCTTCCAGACGGTCCCCATTTCTCAGCGTTCATTGACCACAAGCACATTGTGCACATAATGCCCACTTGGTCTGCGCAGCAGCTGCACCACTGGCCTACATATCCGTGTTCACAACTGATTTACGACATATCAAGAGGAAAAATAATGCCGTGACTGATTGCCTGTCACGGCATCTAGGCCGGAAAGATTCACAGAAACTGGTTGCACTAAAGGCTTTTTTGGCACGGCCTGAGGAAGAACATGCATGATTGGACTGCAGCTTGTGTAGAGTGCCAGTGGGAAAAAATTAACCAACATGTTCAGGTACCATTGACACTTTTTGAGGTCCCGGAATGATGGTTTGACCATCTCAATGTGGAACTTGTTGCTTCTCCTTCCCCCTCCTGTAATTTCACATACCTCCATACCATGGTGGACTGTACCATCAAGTGGTCAGTGGTTGAGCTTCTAGAATCAACAACGGCTGCAGATGTGGCTCGGGCATTCATCAGCCCCTGCATTGCTCAGTTTGGCAACTCATCTTGATATTTCATCTGACTGCGGTCCCCAATGCATTTCAAACCTTTGTGCTGTAATGAAACAGTACCTTGGCATTAAGCTACATCACACCACAGTGTATTCACCCACAGTCCAATGGCCTATGCGAGTGATTTCACCGCTCCTTAAAGGCTGCTCTAATGGCTTCCCTGATGAATGAGTGTTGGCATGATCCTCTCCCGTGGGTTCTGCTGAGTTTCAGAACAGTTCCAAAGAGGGCCTGCAGCTGTCTGTGGCTGAGTTGGTGTACGGGCAGCCATTACAAGTTGCCAGGTGATTTTATTCCTGATGCCATGACCACTTAGTCAGCCCCTCAATGTTAGTCCATCCTCCTCAGTAAATTCAACTCTTTTACACATATTCCTACCTCCCAACATCGCATACAGCACTCTTAGGTTCCTGTAGACCTATGTTTCACCTTGTTTGCTTTCGTTCGCTATGATGTACACCAACATCCCCTTAGGTCCCCTTACGATGGCCTGTTTTGCAATGGAATGGAGAGAAGTGACTTTTATCATAGATAACAAGGGTAAACCTGAATGTGTTTCAGCTGCTCACCTTACAGTGGTCCACCAAGATTTGGATGATTCTGCTGCCTTGCTTCTGCCATCATGTCATGATCATGAGTGTGTTAACACATCTCTGGACAAGCCAGAGGCACCTGCTGTTCCTCCACCCATGGAACATAGGGCCTGTGATGGGCATCCGAGCTCTGGACAGGCTCACAATGCCAGTTTTAGTGAATCCTGGGGGAGGAGGAGGGCCTGTGTAGGGTAATGTAATTGGTGGAAATGTACAAAATTCACAACCACTGACATTGAGCCGGGGTTCACTTTAAGAGGCTGGTCTGACGTGGTGACATAATCATGTGAAGTTCGGTCACCGTACTTTGTGCTCAGGCTTTGGAGTACAGTAGTCAAGTCAAGTCACTTTTATTGTCATTTCGACCATTACTGCTGGTACAGTGCATAGTAAAAATGAGACAATGTTTTTCAGGACCATGGTGTTACATGACACAGTACAATAACTAGACTGAACCACGTAAAAAAAACAACACAGAGAAAGCTACACTAGACTACAGACCTACACAGGACTGCATAAAGTGCACAAAAACAGTGCAGGCATTACAATAAATAATAAACAGGACAGTAGGGCAAGATGTCAGTCCAGGCTCTGGGTATTGAGAAGTCTGATAGCTTGGGGGAAGAAACTGTTGCATAGTCTAGTCGTGAGAGACTGAATGCTTCGGAGCCTTTTCCCAGATGGCAGGAGGGAGAACAGATTGTATGAGGGGTGCATGGGGTCCTTCATAATGCTGTTTCCTTTGCGGATGCAGTGTGTAGTGTAAATGTCCGTGATGGCAGGAAGAGAGACCCTGATGATCTTCTCAGCTGACCTCACTATCCGCTGCAGGGTCTTGTGATCCGAGATGGTGCAATTTCTGAACCAGGCAGTGATGCAGCTGCTTAGGATGCTCTCAATACAACCCCTGTAGAATGTGATGAGGATGGGGGGTGGGAGATGGACTTTCCTCAGCCTTCACAGAAAGTAGAGATGCTGCTGGGCTTTCTTTGCTATGGAGCTGGTTTTGAGGGACCAAGTGAGATTCTCCGCCAGGTGAACACCAAGAAATTTGGTGCTCTTAATGTCTCTACCGAGGAGCCGGCAATGTTCAGCGGGGAGTGGTCGCTCCGTGCCCTCCTGAAGTCAACTACGGTTTTTCTTAAAACATAAAACGCCTCATGTTATTTTATTTGCGAAAACCTACAATAAAGTCAAAATCGTCAAGTGTGATTGATTTTTACTCCTAAATCTTCCTTCTTGCATCCCATGTAATAACTCAGCCCAAAATTCCATTCAAAATGGAGCTGAAATCTCTCTCGGGGCTATTTTCATACAAGGTAAACCAAGAACTACATTTTGGCCTGACAGTAGAAGAAAAGCCATGTGATGAACTACATATACCTGTCTGGACACGCCCCCCCTGCTGACTGCTCCTGTGGCTCCTCCCACAGACCCCTGCTGACTCCTCCCACAGACCCCTGTATAAAGGCGACTGAGGCCTGTTGCCCAGCCTCATTCCCCAGGATGTAGTGTTGTTCATTCCTCCAGTCAATAAAAGCCGATACCTCGCTTCCTACGTCTCAGAGTGAGTTATTGATGGTGCATCAAGCCAGACAACGATAATGAAAAATATACAACTTTTACTTGACTTCACAGGCACACTTCCCAGAGCATATTCTGTCCATATTTGTAATGGAGGTAATCTTCTCAAGATAGGAGGTGCATGCAGTGGGGCACAAAGAACAGGAGGTCTGTGACGAGTGTCACCTTCAGTAATGGTAACCATAAAGGCATCACAACACTGGTGAAGCTCATTTGCTTCAGGGTAAGAGATTTGATTCTTCCCTTACCTGGCCAGGATCTGAGCCCAGAAGAACAGCAACTTTCTGATTCAAAAGTTAGAAAATGCAGTGAACATTCAGGAGGTCAGACAACATCTTTAACAAAAGAAACAGTATTAACATTTCCCTCCACACACGTCAGTGGCCTCCTGCATTGTTATTATGAGGACCATGACAAACTTGTAAAAGTTGTGTATAATTTATGATTAATTTGCTTTCTTTGTGAATGCTACATTTATTATATGTTGCTCTGTGCTATCAGTGTACCTGGTGCATTTTGACAATAAACTTCACTTTCCACTGGAGGAACAACAGCTCATCTTCTGTCTGGTCATGTTGTAGCCTTCCAGACTTGTTCTAAATTCACTTAATTCTGGTAACTTGTTTTCTCTGTCTATAATCGGAACCGGCCACTTCTGCTGCAAGGCACCCATCTGTAATATTGTCTTGCTTTCTCCTCTTTGCACGCTTTAATGCATCACATTTCTTTGTCACCCTTTAACTTTCCCTGTCAACATAGATCTCTAAACAACTGTGGCCTCAAACCATCACAGCCATCCCTGTTGTCTCATCATATCTCCAGACCCAGCCTGGAAGAAGCTGTATACAGAATAGTTCACTGTCATAGCCACCATTATAGACATTGACAAAGTGACCTACAGTATGCCCTGTTCTGAAATTCCCGTTGTGGGTGTTGTAGGTGGCAAATTTCCTATTACAGTATTGATTCCTCTCAATTTTTCCTCACCAGTGCTCAGGGCAAGAATGCTCCCTAAACAGACGAGATGAGCATATTTTCTTCAGTTTATCTTTCTGCATTATGTTTTTACTATCCTCCTCTGTTCTCCAGAAAATATCCCTGTTCTGCATGTCCTCAGCACCTTCTCCCATGCTGCAGTGAAGGGAAACCTCCAGGTTCACAAAAGGTCCTTCAATGTTTCCTCTGCTACTGTCTGTTGACTTTGGTTTCTTGAAACAAGCAAAGAAGCACTAAATGCTAATGACATTGGTGAAGTTTGACCACATCCATCCAGCCTCATGGATGCTGCTTCAGAGATCCAGTGGGATTTGTAACAATTGGGAGACTGAAGGGTTGAAGTAAATTGTGGATAAATCAGGTGGGGCTGCTATTTCTAGTTGACTCAAAGAGCATTAGTTAACTCCTTGGGTTCATGTAGCAGCTGAATGCTTCTGTTTTTAAAAAAAAAATTCAAAAAGAATGATCAATGTATTGTGAATTCTGAATTAATTAAAATTCATTCATTGACAAACCTGGAGAGTTTGAGTTACAAACCCCGAAGCATAGCCATAGATCATCACACCCCTATCCTCATGGAACAAAGAGCCCTTTTCACTTGATACATTTATAACTGAGAGTATTAAATGGAATTAATATTCTCCCCTCCCAACCTGGACAATCTGGTAGTTATTATCAAGCATTATCAATTCAATCTGCTGAGGGTATCTTTCTCCGTCGTCCTGGTTGCAGTCATCCTAGGCAGATGTGGAGCTGGAATGGAGGAGCTGAGCGCCATAATCAACACAAATGAGGAAACACACCCTGAAGTCTTCTCGATTACCGCAGACCACTTCAACCAGGCCAGCTTGGCGAAGTCTCTGACAAACTTACCATACCAGCCGGAGCCTGCATTTTGGCAAGTCCAATTACCTTGCTGTAGTTCTACTCCCAATATGTAGGCAGAGACCCCAGCACCAGTGGCGAGGACAGGGATGCTAAGGTCAAGGGAGGTGGAAGAGTGTTTAGGGGACTGTTTTGAGGAGTGGGCGAGACCACATTCAGGCAGTCATTTTTGGATCTGACTGAATATGCCATGACTGTCACCGATTTCATTGATATCTGTGTGAGTGAGTGTATGCAAAGCAACCATGTGATATTTGCCTCCGAGGCTGATATCAGAATATCCTTGAAGACAGCAAACCCTCAGAAAGCTTCAGACAACGTTGGTGTAGCTGGCAGGATACTGAAAATTGGCTGGAATGTTCAAGGACATCTTCAGCCTCTGCTGGAATAGAAGGTTCCTGCCTAGTTCAAAATGGCATTAATCATACTGGTGTCTGAGAAGAGTAGAGTGAGCTGCCCAAACTACTATAAACCTCTAGCCCTCACTTTTGTTATGATGAAGTGTTTTGGAAGATTGATCTCAGTGTTAGTATTAGTTTTGATTTATTATTGTCACTTGTACCATGATACAGTGAAAAGCTTGTCTTGCATAGTTTATACCATTCAATTCATTATACAGTGCATTGAGCTAGAATAAGATAAAGACAAAACCTTACAATACTGGGCACCACTGTAGCACAGCAGATAGTATGATGCTATTACAACTTGGGGTGTCAGAGTTTGGAGCTCAATCCCAGCATCCTCTGTAAGGAATCTCTGTGCATCCTCCCGTGAAATGCATCAGCTTTCTCTGAGTCCTCAGGTTTTCTCCCACCGTCCAAAGACATACCAGGTAGGATAATTGGTTATTGGTCTCATGATTAGGTTAAGGTTAAATTGGTGGCTTGCTGAGCAGTTCAAAGAGCTTTATCTCTAAATAAGTAAATAAATGGATGGATGGATGAATGCATGAATAAATGAATGACAATGCAGAATAAAGTGTAAAAGCTACAGGCAAATTGCAGTGCAGGTAAAACAATAAAGTGCAAGATCATAATGAGGTAGATTGAGAGACCAAGAGTCCATTTTATCATACAAGAAGTTCAGTCAAGACACTGATAACAGCGTCTGGGCCCAATACCATCCATGGGTTCATGTTCCAGAAAACTAATCTTACCTTTTATGAAGGTGACTGCAGATTCATGTTCACCAGAGATTATGAGTGTGGGTGGTGAAATACCCATTCCATTTGGTTCATAACATGAAAAGAATGTGTTGAGCTCATCAGGATAGGATGTGTTGTTGTTGACTTTGTTTTGTAACATGTAATAGTATGTACCCTTGTCACAGTAGATGGCTGGACTGAAGCTCAAATTTGGACTGGCTAGAATTCCTAAGCAACACACACAAGTCAGGCAGTATCCATGGAAATGAGACACTCCGGGCTGAGACCCGTTCTCAGGACTGGAAAGGAATGGGGAAAAAGGTCAGAATGAAAAAGAGGGGGGAGGGGAAGGAGGATGGCTAGATGGTGATAGGTGGAGTCAGGTGGGTGGGAAAGTTAAATGACTGGAGAGGAAGGAATCTGACAGGAGAGGAGAGTAGAGCATTGTTATGCCCTCGGCCCCCTCCTTTGTGAGAATCGCAAGAGCCCTAGTCGAGGGGGGGTCAACTGACCCAAGAGAGAAAGAGACGTGCTGAATAGACACAGGAAAATGGGAGAGAGAGAGAGAGAGACGTGCGGAAGACCACGTTCTCCCAAGAAGCAGAATAAAGGCGACATTGACTATTGTCTCATGGAGACCACGTGAAAAGCCCTCGGGCAAAGTGGGCTGGTTATCGCATTACCTGCAACCTGATTGACACCTGCGATCCCGTGAAGAAGTATAAAGGAGGGTCTGAGGGGGGGAAACCCTCAGACGCATCAAGGAGACACCAAGGAAGCACAATACTGATTCCCGTGGGAGCGGGAAGCCATTTTGAAGGAAGCCACGTGCGTTAGATTCCAAATTTTGAATCTGTGGCTAGAACCAACGAAAGACTGCTTTTAACTAACAACGGGAAAGCCTGCTCCCCTGATTCCAAGGATTTGCTCTGCAAAGACAACGGGCAAGTGTTTATCCTTTCTAAATCATCTCTCTCTACAATGTGAAAACCCCAGCGGTTCCCAAAAGGGAAAAGCCTGCAAACTTCTGAGTGACTCTTTATATTTCAATTGGACTCAGTATTACCCCTAGAAAACTATAGAGCTTATTTCTGATTGATTATTATTACACCGGTGTTTTAGATTGAGTTTGACGATGTATATGATCTGAATGTTTTGTATTAACCATACGCTTGTGCCCTTTTTTGAATAAAACGTTTGAAAATAGTAGCATCCGACTCAGCTGATCCCGCTATCTTTGCTGGTAAGTTACCTGGTTACGGGGTTACGTAACAGCATTAAGGGGGAAAAGAAAGGAGGAATGGACCCAGGGGAAGGTGATAAGCAGGTGAAGTGGAAGGAGGCCAGAGTGAGGAATAGAAGAGGAGGGAATTTTTTTCTTCCCTTTCTCGATCCCTGGAGACAAACTGCTGACTGACATCTTTTATAAACCTACCAATTCCCACAGATATCTTGACTATATCTTTTTTCACCCAGTCTCATGTAAAAATGCCATTCCCTTTCCTCAGTTCCTTCCTCTCTGCTGCATCTGTTCCAAGGAAGTGGCTTTCCTCTCGAGAGATGTCCTCCTTTTCTAAAGAACAGGGTTTTTATCCCTCCAACGTTGATGCTGCCCTCACCCTCATCTCCTCCATTTCCTGAACATTCACACATACCTCATTTTTTCAGCCACCTTAGAGTTCCTCTTGTTCTTACCTACCACCCTATAAACCTCTGCATCCAACAACTTCGGCCATCTCCAAAAGGATCCTACCACAAAATAGAACTTTACCTACCTCCCCCGCTTTCCACAGAGATCACCCCTGTGATTCCCTTGTCCATTCATGCTTCCCATCTAATCCTCTTCCAGGCACCTATCCCTGTAAGAGGCCAAAATGCTACAACTGCCCATTGACCTCCTCCCTCCTCTCCATTCAGGGTCACAAACAGCCAGTGCTCCTGATGCAGCTTCCTTTGCACTGGTGAGATTTGTCGTGAATCGGAGGACTGCTCCGTCGAGCACCTCTGCTCCATCCACCTAAAGCAGAACTTCCCTGTGGCCAAGCCTTTTAATTACGATTCTTATTTCTGTTCCAACATGAACATTCTGTTCATCTCTTGGGCCAAGATGAGGCCACCCTTAGTGTGGAGAAGCAACACCTTAAATTCCATTTGGGTATCCTTGAACTTGATGGCATGAATATGTATTTCTCCTTCCGGTGAAAAAAATCCCTTCCCCTTTCCTCTTTTTCCATTCCCCACTCTGGCCTCCTACCTCTTCTCACCTGCCTATCACCTCACCCTATGTCCCTTCCTCCTTCCCTTTCTCCAATGGTCCTCTTTCCTCTCCTAGCAGATTCCTTTCTTCTCCAGCATGGATCTTTCCTACCCACCTGGCTCCACCTATCACCTTCTAGCTATTTTCCTTTCCCTCCATCCACCTTTTGATTCTGGCACCCTTTCCAGTCCTGAGGAAGGACCTTGGCCCTAAACATCTTATTTCCATGGCTGCTGCCTGACTGGCTGACCTCTTCCAGCATTCTGGGTTTGGTGCTTTGGATGTCCAACATCTGCAGACTTTCTCATGTTTAGAATTAACTCCCGGCTGAGCAAAGACCTGGACCCTTTGCCACAACCAGTCTGCAGTGGACACAAACTCACTGGCTCTCCACTCAGCTTACAAACACCTGGACAGCAGCAAATGTACATTAGGCTGCGATTTATCATTTTCAGCTCGGCATTCAACATCATCATCCCCCGAGTACTAATCAACAAGTTTCAAAACTTGGGTCTTCCCCTGCAACTGGATCCTTCACTTCCTAATCAGGAGATCACAGTCAGTGCAAATTGACAATAACATCCTTTCTTTGCTGAATATCAACGCAGCCGCACCGCAAAGATTTATGTTTACTTCACTGCTCCACTCTCTCCGCACTCCTGACAGTGTGGCTAGGCACAGCACAAATCGTGTGTATCAATTTGCCACTAACATCACCCTTGTTGGCAGAACTGGAGATTCCATAAGGAGGCCTACAGAAGTGAGATAAACCTTGCTTTAATCTCAGCAAGACCATGGAATTGATTGTGGACACAGGAAGGGGAAATGTGGAGAAATCTGCTCTTTCTTGAGGGATCAGCAGTGGGAAGAGTGAGCTGTTTCCAGTTCCTGGCGTTGACAGCTCAGAGAAACTAGCTTGAACTGAACACATTGATGCAATCACAAAGAAAGCACACTAGCACTTCTACTTCATTAAAAGTTTGAGGAGATTTTGCGCGTCACCAAAGCCTCAGAGTCAGAATCACATTATGTCATGAAATTTGTTATTTTACAGCAGCAGTACAGTGCAAGACAGAGAAATTACTCAATTACAAAATAAATAAATAGTACAAAGGCAGTTCAGAAATCCTATACAGGTGGAGAAGAAGCTGTTCTTAAAATAGGCTTCAGTACCTCATCGTAAAAACATCTACAGATGTACGGTGGAGTGCATTCTGACAGGCTTGCATCACAACCCCCATTGTACAGCATTGCAGGAGGCTGTAGAGAGTTGTAGACTCCGCCAGTTCCATCAAGGGCACAACTCTGCCCACCATTGACAACATCTTAAAAAGTGGTGCCTCAAGAAGGTGGTATGTGTCATTAAAGATCCTCACGATCTGGCATATGCTCTCTTTGATTTACTAATGTTCATGATGAGGTAATGGACGCTGAAGATGCACACTCAACATTTTAGAAACAGCTTCTTCCACACCACCATCAGGTTTCTGAATGGTCCATGCACAATGCCTCGTTATTTGTCTTTTGCTCTATTTACTTATTTTGTAGCTTATAGCAATTTTTATTTCTTGCAGTGTATTGTTGCAGCAAAACAATACATTTCATAATATAATGAAATTAGGATGAGCTAAAAATCCTTTTCAAGCTGAATCCTAAACTTATTTAGTGAGCTGGAATAGAAATCAAATCGTTTAAAAACCTCTGCGTGTCACAGTTCCCGTTGAGATGTTGGATTGTGTAGACGGAGAGAGAGTTCACAAGAACCCAGGGCTGAGGGCAGTCAGGACATGCCGCAGTTCTGGAAGAGATGATGGATTGTGCATAATTTCTTATTGCTCAGTTAGAGCAGTGGGGATCCCAGGCAAGTTGGTGGAATGCTCCTGTTGTGGGATGTGAGAAGGCAGGAAGACCTCCAGTGACTACAGCTGTAAGAAGTGCATCCAGCTGCAGCTTCTTTCAGACCATGTTAAGGTATTGGAGCTGGAACCTCATGAACTCCGGATCATTTTGGTGGAGTGGGGGGGGGAGGGGGTGGCTGAGTAGTCGATTGGCAGGACTTACAGAGAGGTAGTTACACTCAAATTTCAGGACAGGACATGAGTAACTGTGTGACCATCAGGAGACTGAAAGGGCTGGCAGTGCAGATTATCGCTGTAGCCATTCCCCTCAACAACAGGTACACTGCTTTGAATATTGTTGGAAGGAATATCCTAGCAAAGCAAAGCCACAGCGGTCAGGTCTCTGGTACTGTGTCTGGCTCTGTGGCTCAGAAGGGAAGGTGGGGGTGTTACGAACCCCATAACTGGGTCACTTACCAGCAAAGATAGAGAGGTCCGTTGAAGTCTGATGGTACTATTTTTAACAGTATTTATTAGTAAAAATACACAAAAATAATAACAATGCCAACATACAGATAATATACGTCGTCAATACTAAATCTAAAAGTGCGGGTATAATAATAATCAATAAGAAATAGCTCTATCGTTGTCTAGAGGATAATGTATTGTCCGATGGAAATATAAAAGTCACTCAGTTCATGCAGGCTGCAGCCTTTTGTTGGAGAGAGAGAGATTTTTAGAAACTTGCCGGCTTTCCTTTTTATGATTTCGATCCGTCGGAGTCTCGTTGGTGTGGCCGTTCACTTGTGGCCTCTCCTTTAGCTGAGCCATTCTTCCGTGATGAGCCCGCCACCCTGGCAAGGGAGGACGCACATGGACCCTCACCGGCGTTCGCTATAAAACGCTGTCACTGGCTTTCCAGCGTTTCTCCTGGTGCATCTAAAGGGGTTGTTCCCCAGACCCACTTTTATCCTTACTCACGGGGTCTCAGATGTCAATCAGGTTGGGATGATGCAATCCCTCAACCAGCCCACTCTGGTTATCCCGAGGGCTTCAATGAATAGTACAGTACTCAATACACAATTCCGTCTCCCAGAGACAATAGCCATTATCAGGGGTTTTTGTTTCGCTGAGGCCAGGACACATTCCAAACCTTGAGGATTCTGCGTGTCTCTCTCTCTCATTTCCTGGGTCCCAGACCTGAATTAATAGCGATCTTGCGATTCTCAAAAAGGAGGGGGCTATTTTGTACCCTTCGGCCCCTCAGAGTTGTGGCACATTCATAACGGGGAAAAGAGGGAAGTGGTAGTGATGGGGGGGTTTATTGATTAGGGGAACAGACAGGAGGTTTTTTTGGATGAGAATGAGATTCCTGGATAGCATGTTGCCTCTGGTTGCCAGGGTCAGGGATATCTTGGATTGAGAAAACAGCATTCTTAAGTTGAAGGATGAGCAGCCAAAAGTCATGGTCCAACTTGGTACCAATGACATGAGTAGGAAGGGTAACGAGATATTGCCAAGTGAGTGCAGGGAGTTAGGTGTTAAACTAAAAGACAGAGGGTGGTGGGAGGGAGGAACAAATTGCCAGCAGAAGTGGTGGATATGGGTCCTGATTTCAACATTTAAGAGAAATTTGGATAGGCACATGGATGGGAAGGGTTTGGAGGACTATGGCTCGAGTGCAGGTCGATGGGACTAAGTAGATTAATAGTCTGGCACAGATTAGATGGGCCAAAGGTTCTGTTTCTGTGCTGAGGTGTTCTATGACTCTGTTGTGGCACCAAAATAATGCTTATACCATGCTTGATCTTACTAGAAAACAAGTGTAAGTAAACATATTCAAACGGTTTACAGGAATACAAGATGAGGGATACTTGAAATAGATAGTTTGACAGAGCTTTTAGTGAGGATTTCACAAGATGATCATTGTCTGGATCCAATGATATTATTGGATATCCAATAATATCCAATTATCCAATGATAATTTTGATATTATCATATCAAAATCCAATATGATATTTTGGAATCATATCATATTCCAAAAATACATATGCCTTCATAATGAAGGCTAAGAAATTGAGGGCACGTGAAATCTCACGCAGAGATATTTTAACACTAGGACTGTTGAAGTTTTACTCAATGATTCCAAAGCCATGATAACAATTCCAAATACAACAAGGAATTTTATTATCTGTTGTGTCTGTACACAACCTCATATCAATAAAATAAAGGCACACATTGGGAAATAGCTTTAACTGGTGTATTCACATTGCAGTGAGAGAGAGAAAACAATGTGCATGTGTAGACAACAGCACATGCACAGACAATAGATCAATATGTCATGCTAAGTGGGGGGGGGGTCATTGCTCTGAAAGAAGTAAATCCATATATTACATTACCTTTTCCCTGTAGATCTGTTGTACTGATGGTTGAGATTTTGACATTGGGGGCAAGTATTCAATGGAAGTCCAGTGTACACTGTGTTTTGCAAGAAAAAAATGTTTCATATGTTACTTTCCAAATTTTAACAGTTCTGCTAATGAAACAGCTGCAGAATTCATGGATTATGGCAATTAACAAGCAATAAAATAGAAATACTTTAATATTCTTCCAAACCTGCGAACAGGCCATTTGGTCTCAATGTATTTTGATCTTTCTCTTCAGAAAGGGGATGCACAATGTTTGCAGAAAATTATTTATTATCATAAATACATATTGTGTTTGGATAATTGTGGAGATTGTAGGTGAATAATCGTTGCATTAATAGAAGGAATCAAGAGGCCACTTTTGACTGGAAATTCTGTGTCCTCCATTCATACAGGAGAAAGAGTCAAAAAGATGACTTTAATTTAAAGAAAAGCACAAAAAATATGCATATTTACAAAGAGAAATATAAGGCACGTGAACACATTAGAAATGGGATTCTCCAAGTGCAATGGATATAATCTTCACAAGAACATAACAAGTATCTATCAAATAGAACAGACCTATTTTGCAGATTTAATAAAACAACGATTGCAGAGCAAGTCAGTGTGTCTTAGAGTCTAGTTTTCCTGTAACAAAGAAAAACAAGTGGCCTGTAGACCTATAGATATTTGTGTATATGAGGAAGTATTATTAGAGTTATTGACCACATATAAAATGGTTGTTAGTTGTTAATGTATCATAATTGTTACATAGTATATCAATTTGTTTTCCTTGGATTTGCCTGAAACATTAGTACGTCACAAATCACAAAATCTCAAAACTGCATATGAGGACATTATAGTGCTTAATATGGTAGATTTCTGGTACATTCACATATATAAATTTAGAACTGAAAGATGTTAGTTCTGATCAATTTGACAAAGCATAATGTGAACTATTAAAACTCGAGTTAGGTAAGGATAGTTTTTATCAATGCCCAGTATGGAGGCCTTCTATAGTGAATGACAACCTAAGCACACTGATGTCCTTGATGTCTCAGAATTAAACAGGAATACTGTCTTTACTGGGTCATTGTTTAAACACTTAGTAGATTGTTAAACCGGGAAGACTGCTTGTTGCACTTGGCAAATGAAGGAGGTGGACATTATTTGGAAGACACAACCATTCAATTATGTCTTCCACATGAGCACAAAGCAACACCAGCATGACTGCAGGGATGTTCCCAGTAATCTGTATTGTTACGTATCCTGTAACTGGATCACTTACCAGCAAAGATAGAGAGATCCGCTGAAGTCTGATGGTACCATTTTCAAACGTTTTTATTTATAAAGGGGCACAAACATAAGGTTAATACAAACATTCCGATAACACACGTTGTCAATACTCAATCTAAAGCGCAGGGGTAGTACTACTCAATAAGAAATAAGCTCTATCGTTGTCTAGAGGATAATATCTTGTCCATTTGGAAAAAATATAACAGTCATTCAAAAGTTGGCAGGCTTCAGCCTTTTGGGAACCGCTGAGTTTCCCGTGTTGGAGAGAGAGAGAGAGATTGGTGAGAAAAGGAACACTTGCCCAGGTCCTTACGAAGCAAAGCCGTGGAATCAGGGGAGCAGGCTTTCCTGTTGTTAGTTAAAAGCAATTGTCCGTGATTCCAGCCACAGACTCCCGATTCGGAATCTAACGCACGTGGCTTCCTTCAAAATGGCTTCCCGCTACGACTGTATCACTATCGTGTCTCCTTGGTGCGTCTGGAGGGGTCGTCCCCCAGACCCTCCTTTATACTTCCTCACGGGATCGCAGGTGTCAATCTCTCTCTCAACCAGCCCACTTTGCCCGAGGGTCATGAGACAATAGTCAGGGTCGCTTTATTCTGCATCCCAGTGGAACGTGGTATTCAGCACGTCTCTCTCTCTCGGGTCATTGACCCCACGTGGTCTTCATGAGACAATAGTCAGGGTCGCTTTATTCTGCATCCCAGTGGAACGTGGTATTCAGCACGTCTCTCTCTCTCGGGTCATTGACCCCACGTGGTCTTCATGAGACAATAGTCAGGGTCGCTTTATTCTGCATCCCAGTGGAACGTGGTATTCAGCACGTCTCTCTCTCTCTTGGGTCATTGACCCCCCCCTTCACTAGGGCTCTTGCGATTCTCGCAAAGGAGGGGGCTGGGGTCATAACAGTATGCACACTTGGTGAAGTAATCACGTTTTGCATTTTGCAGCTAATGTTATTTTCATGGTGTTGAAAAGTTTTCCCACAGTCTAACAAAAAATGCAAAACGGAACAAATTACCAACGAAAAGCTGCGCTGTGATTATCAGTGTACCTAAATGAAAACAATTGGGCAGGGGCCAACTTTTGTTGGTAGAAATGGACATTTATTCATGTTCAATAAGCAGAGACCAATCAGATTCCTATCCTATTTGTAAATGAAAATTACTTTTGATGAAGAGCTGGAAAGTTCATTTGCCATAAAAGTTGATATGTATGATGTCCTTCATCTCCACTAGTATCGCATTTAGATATATTCTTCAATCGGAAGGTTCTCCTTCATTGGCTTAATAGTTAGTCTGTGCCTTTTACAGAGAACCCATTGTTGTAATGTTATTGGATTAGTTATCCAGAGATCATCCTTTATATTTTAACTCCACTGATAAGAAATTTATATTCAGTAATTTAAATAACTCAGGAATTTAAGAACAATAGCAAGGGACCTTTTCTTGAATACCTTCATAATTCCTCTTTAGATTAAGTTTATTCTTTTTTTCTGTACCATAATCCCTTACTTTCAGCTTTTTTTCCTGTAAGTTTCATGGTTTTTTTTTGATGGGAATTACATTATAGTTTTGGTAGTAGGCATTAAACTGTTATTTTTATATTATATATATATATATATATATACATATATTTATAGCTCTGTGGGGTTGAACGCGCCAATTAATTTTTCTTTTACATATTGTAATAGTTGGCCTGGAGTTTCGTAGTGGGTGGGTGGGGAGGATACTAACTTTATATGATTTTATTTTGGGTGCTTTTTCCTTATTGTTATGAATTATATATTAGATATGTTTGTTTTGCACTGTATTCATCTTCATTTTGTTGATTTTTTTGTAGTTGTTTTGTGGATATCCATAAAAAAATTAATCAAAAAAAGTTTAAAGAACAATAGCACCAGTTATTGCACAAATCTGAGGCGTATTATAATGCACAAACAAGAGAAATTCTGCAGATGCTGGAAATCCAATCACCACACTCAAAATGCTGGAGGGTCTAAGCAGACCAGGCAGCATCTATGGAAAACAGTTCCAATCACACACTCTTTTTCTGACTACTCTTTTCCATAATTGCTGCCTGGTCTGCTGAGTTCCTCCAGCATTTTGTGTGTGTTGCATTATTATGATATCTTTCTTCACTTAGTCCCTTGAAAAATAAAATCATCTGTTCTTGCCCATTCTGCCATTGAATGGAGCCAAAGCAATGTGGTTGATTCTGAACTGCTCAAGTGTAGATGTGAAGTTGGATAGTAAGTGTTAGCCTTACCAGAAAAATACCTACATCTTCTGAATGATTAAATCCTACCACAGAGGATTTACTTTGTGCTGTGAAACCTGTTGTGAGCCATATGGCTTCTTTGCCCTTGGATTACGTTTTCCTCATGCTATGCCTTGAAATGGTCCAGAATGATTTCTAAAAACATGCATCTGTTCAGAACTGTCCTCTTTAAAAACATTGTTCTCAATATTCATCAAAAATACCTTTCATTTTTTTTAATCCTTGTTCACGGCAAAACTATACTTAAATGTGACTGGAATCTTATTCTTTGCCAAGGTGTTAAAGAGAGCTAGTATTTGTTATGGATAGTACTTTTAGCCATGTATTATTCAGGATGAGAATGTGGGAAATGGACCTGCACTCACTATGTGTGCTCCATTCAACTGGCTCAGGCATAGTCAGAACTTGCAAAGGGGCACCAACCTAGAATACTAGGAACATTAGACTCGAGAAAACAACATTATTCAACCAGAAGACTGAATCAATGTCTGAACAAGAATTTCAATCACAGTGCTTATGTGTTAAACAAAAGGTGTAACAGTAGTTAGCTTTATAACCTTCTCTTCCACTCAAGTAACCCCTTTACATTAAACCCTGAAATCATGGAATATCTAATTACTTTCCATTTGTGAAGAAATCCTTAAACATATTTTCCTATTTACACGATTCACACCAAAGACATTACATTCTACGACTTGCTGTTGCATTTCATTTCCATGAGACTGAAGAAAATGATTGAAGCATAACGACTGTTTACTTGTATCGCACAATGAAAGATTAATTAGCACTTTCACAAATTTCAACTGCCTGACACCAGCCCACAAAGGAATATAGTGTACCATTAAAACCATTTTTTTAAACTCTTTACCTAATTAATTTTTAATGTATGATGTAAACTGAATACATTTAAAGCCCATGAGATACAATTGATATCCAACTTATAAAGGAAATTACAATTCGCCTGTGACTTTGCTCATGAGTATTCAGATCAACTGTGTTATCAAATATAAATTGTGTCCCCCAGCTCGATCTAATATTTTCATTATACATATTAAGGCAACAGCACATGAGAAATACTCTAATAGTAAAAATAAGCTCCCTATGATTTCATGTTCAATGCAAGTGCACGAAGAATCTCCTGACAGCTGCTTGTTGGTTTCATAAATAACAAAGTATGCTCACAGCCTTTTCTCCAAAAAGCTTGTTGCATACAGTGGAGAACCTTTAAGAAGTTGTAGGAAATATAAGGAGATTGGTTAGAATCAAAATCTAATCTTCCAGCTCCTGAATGTAGAGCAGCAACACAAAGCAGTAACTCATCCCAGCCCAAACAATGCATGCTTCTCTCCATGGGCCTCCTGAATAGCATTGTCTCAACTAAAAAGCATGTGGGTCCATACCTGACACTGCATGAACAATCAATCAAGAGAGAAGGTATTACCGAAAGGAGTCTACACAGGCCAGGCACTCCTTGTGGGTCAATCTCCACATGTCCGTGGAGTCCTCCTGTTCTGCAATGGTTGGTCTCTGATTGCTGCAAAATTATTTTCCCCAGAACACTTGAAGCATCTGCTTTTATATCCATTTTTTACCAATTGAAATATTGCATTCCAGTGTCATTGGCTGTAGGTCATGTGTCTGACCTTTAACACCTTGTTATTGCCTCTGCCCCAGGCTAGCATTCATTTATTGCCCTCTTCCCAGCAAATAATAATCGGTAAATTATGTCTCCTTGTTCTCAATCAGCAATGAGCTTGATTCATGCAGAACGGATACTGACTCCAACAATCAAAAGCCTGCATGTTATATCCAGCTAATGAACATCTCATAAATAACTTCTTATCTGGAAATTATCTTTAGTCCAAAAGGTTACCTGAGGCATGGTTATGTCTGTTTGAAAACACTGATCAAGCCAAGCAACTAACATACAAAATGTAGAACCCAGACTTCTTCATAAAATGGCAGCCTCCATTTCCTCATTCATGCAAGAATAAAGGCAATTGATCCATCTGCTTCCACCGGCCTCAATTCATTCAAATTCACTGATTTGCAGACTAGTTCTTGCTGGCCAACAACGCATAGATAACCCCTAACCACCACTTCATTAAAAATAATAACTGGGACCATCTACCCTTTAAATTTCTACTTCTACAAATCTATGCCCTCAGTGGAATTAGCAGTGGGGACACAGCACCAGATTGCTCTAGGAATTGCCAGCAATTGAACCTAATAATTAAGGATAATTTCTTGCAATAAGTGGAATTTTCAAATGTGATTTTGGGATATAGAGAGCGATGTGGTACTTAGGCTGGGGAATGTGCTCAAGCAACTCATACCAGTGAGAGAGTTTCACTGTAGGAATGATGCTATTTGCATTTTTTGAAGGTTTGGATTTTTGAAATTGATTTTCCTGAATGCTTTTAAGTAGTGCTGGACGTTTTAGCCACTTAAAAATAATGTGAGCATTTTTAGTAGCAAATAACTCTCACTGGTATTTGTATATTTTGAAAATAGTGATATCCGTGACCACTATATAAAGAGGATGTCTGGCTTAGCCAGCTTTTAAATTCTTTTCCAGTGCTTTTGGATGGGCTTTTGGGAAGGGATTTGTATATTCACCATATCCCATACACAGCCCCAGTCTTCAACTCCCAAATTGCCACTACCTCAGGCCCAAAACTTTAACATTAGTGATGTGGTAGCCTTGGAAATGGAACATGATGCCACTCGATCAGTATAAGATAGGCAAAGACATTTTCCCGTGACTGACGTGTTCAGCACTGGCAGTACCATTTAGTGTACAGATTCACAGCATTTTTTAGCACTTGCTTCCAGTCACATTCCATGGCAGGTACATTCATGATTAACACAAAGCAAATACATCATGGTTAATGCTTTGATGTCAACTGAAATCACTTAATCAATATTCTTCTCTCTTGTAACATCACACTGTAAAAAAATTGAAATTAATGGGCAGGTTTGGAAATTTATTCTGGGCTACTTTCAATCTTATTTTGTGTGTTTTGTAAGTTTGACTTTTTGTTGTGGGTAGATTGATTTCAGAAATATAATATGAGCATTTCTAATAAATTGTCAGGTATGTCCCCACACCAAGTGATATTGAAAAATACAACGCATACAAAGGCTCTCAGTCTGATCTCCATGTTGTTGACCAATACATGATGGAGGTAAGTGATCTTATGTAACCCTGTGGTATCTCGTACAATTTAAGCTTCCCAAGAAATGTTTAATTACAAAGCTGATTGTACATTACAAGAAGAATCAAAAAATTGTTTATATCACTGGAATTCTTATTGTCAAGGACTCACCTTATTGTCATCACTTAGTGAATTGTTATTTCTCTCTTGATAATTGAGAGGAGCAAGGTATAAACTTCAAAGGGTTCCTTTTCTTGGAAATTTTCTTACTAAATTATTTCTTGGACATAGAAGCAGGATTTATGTTATCTCTCCCACATGCAGTAATACTTAACTTACTGTAGGTTATTTTAATGAAATTTGGACAAGTGCTAATTTAGATTGAGAGGGTGGTAAAACTAGCTGTTTTCTCTGAAGTATTCCCATGTGGAATTGATTTTTGCCCTAAATGTACATGAAAATTGGTTATATCCTGAATGGATCACAATTGTGCTTATTTGAAGATAAGTCATATATTTTGAAAGCACATTCAGCCTTTTTCAGTCATGAATGAGCTTTCAGGAATGGCATGCTTTCACTTCAGAACTACAAAGAATGATGCATGCCTCATAGAATGGTACTTTGGAATGTTGCCGAAGAAACTTGGTCACATTCTCCTGATTTGTATTTGTTTTTGGGTCTTCTCAAAACAGCCACTTTTGAATAGTACCACCTTTCTTGCAGGCCCCCTTGTGTGCCAGGAACTCCATTCAGATAGATTCCCTTCTATACTACTTCTGTTCCCAATCTATAGTACAAGCACCGACAGCTCACCACAATCCTCTGATAACACCCAACCCTTATAGTCACTTGATCAATTCAGTGGTTAGGAAGATGTTGGAGTTGATCATTAAGGATGTGGTTTTGGAGTATTTGGAGGCACAGGATAAAATAGGGCAATGTCAGCATGGTTTCCTTAAGGAAAATTCTTGCCTGACAAATCTGTTGGAATTATATGAGGGAATAACAAGTAGGATAGACGAAGGAGAATCAGTAGATGTTGTGTACTTGGATTTTTAGAAGGCCTTTAACAAGATGCTGCAGATGAGGCTGCTTAATAAGATAAGAGCCTGTGGTACTACAGGAAAGATACTAGCATGGATAGAGCATTGGCTGATTGGCAAGAGGCTGATTAGTTGCTAGTGACCAGTGGTGTTTCACAGGGGTTGGTGTTGGGACCGCTTCCTTTGAAGTTGTATGCCAATGATTTGGATTTGATGGCTTTGTGGCCCAGTTTGTGGATGTTACAATGATAGGTAGAGGGCCAGGTAGTATTGAGGAAACAGCAAAACTGCAGAAAGACCTAGACAAATTAGGAGAATGGGAAAAGAAGTGGCAGATGGAATACAGTGTCAAAAAGTGTATGGTCATTCACTTTGGTGAAGGGATAAAAGAATAAAAAATTTCTAAATGGGGAAAAAATTCAAAAATCCGAGGCGCAAAGGGACTTAGAGTCCTCGTGCAGGATTCCCTAAAGGTTAATTTGCAGGTTGAGCCTGTGATGAGGAAGGCAAATGCAATGTTAGCATTTATTTTGAGAGGTCTAGAAGATGAAAGCAAGGATGTAAATCTGAGGCTTTATAAAGCACTGGTGAGGCCTCACTTGGAGTATTGTGACTAGTTTTGGGCTCCTTATTTAAGAATGGACGTGTTGGCATTGGAGAGGGCTCAGAGTAGGTTCACAAGAATGATTCCAGGAATGAAAGGTTTAGCATATGAGGAACGATTGATGATCAGATGCTGCAGCGATATCCACAGGTGTGGTTTTATTCTCTATTTCAAAGTGTGCATAAAAGGCATTGAGCTCATCTGCGAGTGAAGCATCACCACCATTTATGATGCTAGGTTTTTCCTTCTTGGACGTAACGGCCTGCAAACCAGTTGGCAGTAGATGTTTGGAATTTTCTCACAGCAGCAGCAGTTTATGCCTGAGCACTTTGTAATCTGAAATTTATAGATTTAATTAATTGAAGGTACCATGGAATTTATGGAAAAGATAGCTCTGAAAGCCTGGAAACATTAATCGCACAGGATATCAGCGACTCACCAATTTACAGAATTTTCAAAAGGATCTTTGTAATAAATTCTCCAATGCAAACCATTTTCTCTTTGCAGTTGCAAACAACAAAACAGACTACTTATATCAACATCTGCGGTATCCTGGAGGAACTCAGCTGAAAAAATACAGGACGGATGAAGGGTCTCAGCCCGACACGTCCATTGTTCATTTCCCTCTGTAGTCTCTGGCCTTCTGAGTTCCTCCAGCACTAAGTATGTTGTTGATCCAAATTTCCAGTATCAGCAGTTTGTCGTGTGCCATAGTACACCGGTGATCACATAATTATAGTGTCCCATTGATACATTAATTTTGTGGGGGACCTGAATGGACATTAATAACACTAAGCACGTCTGTGATTTAATGCACCAAAAATAAATGCAATCCAAATTCTAGACAACAATGTTCAAGTATAAACCAGCCATGATTTAATTGAATAACAGAGTAGGCTTAAAGGATTAAACAAACTTCTCCCTGTTCCTGGGTTGTGGGGGATGAGGTCCATTAGAACATAAATACCAGTGCTGGGGCTTCTGGTAATGTTAGCATTTTTAGAGTCGTAGAAAAATACAGCACAGAAACAGGGCCTGCTGAACCATTTAAACTGCATGAGCCCATCAACCTGCTCCGGGACCATAGCCCTCCATACCCCTATCATCCATGTACCTATCCAGAATTCACTTAAACATTGAAATTGAGCTTGCATGCACCGTTTGTGCTGGCAGCTCGTTCCACACTCTCATGACCCTCATGTTTCCCTAAGCCGTACACCTTTCAGCCTTAACACATGACTTCTGGTTGTAGTTCCACCCAATCTCAGTGGAAAAAGCCTGCTTACTTTTACCCTATTCATACCCTTCATAATTTTGTTTACCTCTATGAAATCTACTTTCAATCTTCTATGTTTCAAGAAATAATGTCCTAACCTATTCAATCTTTCCTTGTAACTCAGGTCCCCCAGACCCAGTTACATACTTGTAAATTTTCTGTGTATGTTTTCAACCTTATTTACATCTTACTTGTAGCTAAGTTACCAAAAACTGCACACAATACTCCAAAGTAGACCTCACCAATGTCCTATACAACTTCAACATAATATCCCATCTCCTGCACTCAATACTTTGATTTATGAAGGTTAATTGCCAAAAGCGTTTTTTAAAAGGTTCAAAGGTTTAAAGGTTCACTTTATTATCAAAGTATGCATGTATAATGCAACTCTGATATTTGTCTACTCCAGATAGCCATTACATACAGAAAGACCATGGGTGCTGATGAAAGAAGACATCAAATTTCCCCCTCCCCAACTGGCACAAAAAAGAAAAGAAACAAAGCTCGCAGACCCCAAAATCCCCCGTTGCCCATAGCAAAAAACAACCACAATAACAATCAATGACCCTCTACACATAATAACCCCCGACTCCCTCACTCACAGAAAAGAACAGTGAGAGTAGCACCAAACCCCAATCTACCTTCCTACACACAAAAAAAACTAACAGATCAACCACCCACCAATTGTCCACAAGAAAACAGCAAAAAACTGAAGGAAACCAATATAAAGTACGTAGATCTCAGAATATAGGAAATGTCCTTTTGCTGCATAAGTGGAGAGGAGCCTTCTGCAAAGAGTGACCATTAACCCAAGCCCAAATGCCACCGATCTGGGGCTGAATATGTCAATCTGGCTGCTGACTGTCTCACGTTGAGCCATCGCAGACACCCTCTGCATTCACCTTGCTGCTTCAATCACCGCTTCAAGATGGTGGCATTCATGACTCCATGGTTCACCTCTTCCCTTTCTTATGAGTCAGTTTGTGTTCTTGGACCTTTTCCACCCCCCCCCCCCCCCGCCGTTTCTGAGCTCGACCAGGCAGCTCTCCAGACACAGCACAGTGCTGGATCCTTCTTTCAAGATTCAAACTGTACTTTACAGCCTCCAGCAGTTTCCGTATCATCAACAAGACAATGTCAAAAAGAATAAGCAGAAGCCATGGAAAGAGAGAAATAATTGGAAAGGTTTTCTATCTGGACGATGCTGCTCAAGGAATTGTTGCAATTTAAGACCCTACTACCCCTGACACCACTTTCAATGACTTACATTCTCAGAGCCCTGTATTCTAAAGCACTCCTCACTCCTCAGTGCCCTACCATTCATTGTGTAAAACCTACCTGGTTGGTCCTACTGAAGTGCCGCACCTCACACTTGGCTGCAGTAAGTTTCATCTTCCATTTTTCAACCCATTTTTTGCAGATGGTCCAGACGCCACTGCAAGCCATCATAGCCTTCCCTGCTGTCCACTACACCCCCAGTCCTAGTGCAATCTAAATTCACCGATCCAGTTAACCACATTATCATCCAGATTGTTAATGTAGGTGACAAACTACAACAGACGCAGCACCGTTCCGTGCGGCACTCGACTAGTCACAGGCCTTCAGTCAGAGAGGTAACCATCTGTCACCACGTTCTGGCATCTCCCACAAAGCTCAGTCCAAGAGCTTACTGCCAGAGCTATCAGCATTAGAGAAACTTGTGATCAACAAGAACGAGACTGATTGCCAACGCATTTGAAGTAATGGAGTTGTTTTACTGTATGTTAAAATGAAATTAATCTCAATAGGTTTCACCTTTAAGTGAGATAGCTTTATTCGATGTGAATGAGATTGACAGTGTCTGCTGGCTCCCATCACTGTGTGCATCCTTTATAGAATGGTGCAAACTGACACTATGGCAAGATTTTTTCCCTCAGCTTTCTGCTGGTGACACTAGCTCACGTTAAAGTATCGATCTAGTTCTCTCAGCTATTTTTTCTTCAGTGAGCTACACGTTGCTACTGTATAAGACCAAGCAAAAACTTCTTTTAAAGTAGATTACCAAGCCAGTTTTCTTTCCTAATTTGCACACTTGCATCCCTTTTAAATTTAGATTACCTTGGACAGTCATTCCCTTGACAGATGATCTCAATTATCCTATCACAGACCTTACATTCTCCCTCTTCACTTTCTCTCATCATTAAACCTGTAGGTTCTTCCATTTTCTGCAGTTCTCTTGAACATTCACTGTAGAATGGTAGAATGATGCCCCTCGAACACTGTCTCACTGCTCCACCAACTCAGGTTTAATTCTGACCTCTGCTGCGGTTTATGTGGAGTTTGCATGTTCTTCCCTGACCATATGGATTTCTCCCAGATGCTCTGGTTTCCTTCCACATCTCTAAGATGTGCAGGTCGATAGATTAATTGGCTGTTGTAAGTTGCTTCAATTGTATAGGTGAGTGGCAAAATCTTACATGAGTAGATGAAAATGTTGGGTAGATAATAAAATAGCGGGAGTATGTATGAGTGTTTGATGGTCACTACAGACTCAAAGGGTTGGAAGGCTTTTTTTTCGGTGATGTGTGGTTCTGTAATATGATCTGCAACTTCCTTGGGCAAAACTTGTCTGGTCTTATTTCTATGTCCAGAGGTCCAGAGTATCCAAAGTGGAAATTTTTAAGTTTAGAGCGGAGAAGTCTTATGCTGGTGATATCATCTCCATTTGTAGTGGTCATTTTGTATATTGGTTGGCAAATGGTGTCTGACTTTGGTTAACACAACATTGTGGGCTGAAGGGCCTGTAATATGCTGTAGATTTCTATGTTCTATATTCTGCCTGTGTGGAGTTTGCCATATTTAGGTTTGTTGAACAAATCAAAGGTGGGGATGAATCAGCATATAGGAGGGAGATTGAAAATCTGGCTGAATGGTGTCACAAAAACTACTTCTCTCTCAATGTCAGCAACACCAAAGTGTTGATTATTGACTTTGTGAGGAGGAATTTGAAGTTCTATAAGCCTGTCCTCATCGGGTGATCAGAGGTGGCAAATGTCAGCACTTTAAATTCCTCCATGTTATCATTTCAGAGGATCTGTCCTGGGCCCAGTGCCAAACTGTAATTATGAAGATAGAATGGCAGTGCCTCTACTTCCTTAGAAGTTTGTGAAGATTTGGCATGACATCTAAAAATTTGACAAATGCCTACAGACATGTAGGAGAGAGGATAATTCCTTCTGATATGGAAACACCAATGCCCTTGAATGGAATATCCTACAGAAAGTAGCATATTCAGCCCAGTGCATCACAGGTAAAGCCCTCCCGCCACTGAGCACACGGACATAGTTGAGCACATCTACATGGAACATCAATCTTCAGGAAACCCCCAACACCCAGGTTATGCTATCTTCTCACTGCTGCCCTCAGAAGGAAGGTACAGGAGCTTCAGGACTCTCATCACCAGTTCCCTCAACCATCAGGCTCTTGAACCAGTAAGGATAACTTCATTCAACTTCATATGCCCACTGAACTGTTCCCTTAACCTCTGGACTCACTTTCAAGGACTCCATCTCACATTCTCATTATCTATTGTTTATTTATTATTATATTTATTTTTTTCTTTGTATTTGGACCTTTTGTTGTATTTTGCACATTGGTTATTTGTTTGCCCTTTTGAGTGTGGTCTTTCATTGATTCTATTCTGGTCCTTGGATTCATCGAGTATGCCTGCAAGGAAGCAAATCTCTTGGTTGTACATGATGATGTATATGTAGTTCAACAATAAATTAGTTTTGAACTTCTGCCTTTGAACCTTCCATAAACACATAGATTTCCCCTGGAGGCAACGATATCCTGTCATATCTCAAAGGTGAGTTGGTGGGTTAATTAAGCCCAGTGTAAGGAGAAGGCAGGTGATCAAGAAAGTGAGTTAGAATAGGTTACAGGGAAATAAGTACAGAAAGAGTCTGCTGGGATTGGTTTGTGAGCCAAAATTGACATGATAGGCTAAATGGCTTTCTTTATTGTCCAAAGAAAACTATATAATAAATAAAAATAATAACTCAGCTGTCATACTACTATTCAGAGAGAAACTGAAAAGTGAATGTTGGTAGGTGGATATCGCAGGGTAATGTATTATGATTCAAATGAATTGCATTCTGTGTATCAGAATATACAGAATGATGTTAATAAAATAAATATTATTGATTCAGTTATCAATGATATGCATTTGAAGAATTAAATAATAAACTTCCCCATTAGATGCTTCTGACCAGTGTATTTCCTCTATAGATGTGCAACATTCCGTATCTGAGCCAGAGACTGGATATTATCCTTGCCTTACGAGAACTTCCAGAGACTATTGAAGATCTTCAGCCAGTAAGTACAGATGAGCAATGATAATGGAAGTGGTCATGAATTAGTAGACTGGTGATCTTGGCAAGCTTATACTGTTTAAAAAAGATTCATACATGCATCAAACTATCATTCTGTTATGTTTTGTTATTGTAAGGGACAAAAATTACACACATGATCCAGAAGCACAGGAATGGAAATTAAAAACATCTCTGCTGTTTAACCTATCTTTCAGCTTAATGCTTTGATGGCGACATGTTTGATAAATCCCATCAGACACCTATTCATTATATCCTGTGGGGGTGTTATTTGTATGAAACAGGCTTCCTTCCTGCATAATGACTATTATGATTGTTGGCAATAAATACCAAAGAAAGTCTTCTCAGAATTTCTCATTATCTCAAGATCCAGGTGGGAAAAGCAAACCAATGGAGATGATTTTAAGTTCAGTGTGGACTTTAGGATTTTAACATTACGGTGTATAATAACTGTTCTACTGTTGTTGTTTTGATATTATTGTTGCTGTTTGTGTTGTTCTGTGGAACAACGTGGCCATCCTATGTCTGCACCAGAGTATGTGGCAATGCTTGTGGGATGCCGCCAGCAGAGCATTGTGTGCTGGTTGTTAATGACAACATACTTTTGCCAGCCTGAGCTTCTGCAATTTACAGTGTTTTACACGATGAGGGCACATACAATTGCAAGTGGTCATTGTTCAAGATAGTGACCTACCACTGGTTTATCAAGGGGCCCACAATAATCTTGATTTTGTCACTGACACCCTATGTTCCCTCTAAGTTGTGCGCGTGCGCACACGTTTTTCAACTAGCACACAAAGGAAATTAATGTGTGCACAAAAGGTTAGCTACCTAAAATAATGTAGTAATTAATAACTATACTTATTGAAAATAATCTTCTAGCTAAATGTTTCTGTTAACGAAGGGTCTCGGCCCGAAACGTCGACAGTACTTCTCCTATAGATGCTGCCTGGCCTGCTGTATTCCACCAGCATTTTGTGTGTGTTGTTAACAGAATATTTATGTTATTTTGTTGTTATTCTGTGCAGTTTTATGTCAAATATTTTGTAAACCTGCATAAACTGCGCCATGTGTGCATTCAGTGCACACATACTTTTGTCACAGGAAAAAACATTGCACAACATAAGATTTTTGTGCATACTGACTACTAAAGATTAGAGGGAATATTGCTGACACCCATATCTCGAGTTCTAGCTGGACATAAATGTCCAAGATGGTGGCGCAATGCAGCTTGCAGCGGCCACTCCGGAGCTGATTATCTGTTATTTGTGAAGCGGGGTGCCGTGCGTAATCATAATCAGATGGAAAACGGATGTGGGAGCACGGAGGAACATCTGGAAATCTCCAGGAAGACCTTCTTCGTTGCTGCTGCTGCTGCTGCTGTGAGGTCCGGGTCTCTGCTGAGAAGAACAGGCCCCCAGTCATCGGGGTCGCGTTGCCGATGGCCGTTGACGGGGGCGTCTTAATACACTCGGTAGAGGATGGTGCTCGGAGAAGCTGTGCCGGAGGGGATGGTCGGAGGCTCGGCGGTTTGATGGACTCGGAGTCCGCTGCGGTCAGGTCGCTTTCACTGTGTACTGCGTCTGCGAGACTGAGTTTGACGGAGATTTCATTGTGTGCTGCGTCTGCGAGGCTGAGTCGGGCAGCGCCGTGGAAGTCCATAGTGGGGGTATTCCCTTCTGCCGCCGGCATGGGATGGCGAGTCTGTCGGGACCCTGGGGACCTGTGGTGGTTTCTTTCGAACTTATAGTCTTTTAACATCTTTGGACTATCTTTACTGTGCCCATGGTCTGTTTTTTTTTATCAATTATGCTATTGTTTGCACTATTGTAACTATATGTTGTAACTATGTGGTTTTGTGCAGGTCTTGTAGCTTTAGTTTTTGGTCTTGTTTGTCTGGTGGGATTGGAGCTCCTTTCTGGGGAACGCGCTAAGATGGTAGTGCGATATTAATACGCAGCAGCCTCTCCGGACTCTGGATTGGGGATTGCCAAATGTTATGTGTTTTTTCTGGTGTAGTCTGTTTTGTCATGTGTTTTTGTGATATCATTCTGGAGGAACGTCGTCTCATTTTTTAACTGCATTGCATTTGTGGTTTCTAAATGACAATAAACTGAATCTGAATCTGAACTTAGCCTCCTATTCATCTGAGGAATAATTATGCTCCTACTGCATCCTGCTTCACTGGAAAATTTATGAATCTGCAGTACAGGCCTCTGACATGAAAAATCTATTCTTCAATTTAGTTCTATCAAATATCAACCCCCTTGGCATAAAATAAACCTGTTAGTCACAGTGGGCAAATAGGCTGCCTGAAATCGGGGGAAAAATTGGCATTACTATCTGAAGCTCTGTGTAATTGAAAGACTTTCACAGGTTTTTCACTCGAAGTTTTTTTTGAGTCTTGCTTTATCTCCCAATTGTAACTTAAGATGGATCCCTGTGTTCAGTTGTTTAAAAGCTAGTCACAGTGATCAAGAAATGCTGTGAATAAGTACAATAGTTACATTACAGCTCACATTTACAAGCGGAGTTTAATAATCCAGCCATGCTTTCTTAAAAACCATTGAGCTGGTGGCAGAGTTATGTGTGGTCTTTCATCCTGATGACAATAAAAAACAGCCTGTGGTAGTTAGGTGTACAGTATATTGTATCATTGCTTTAGCCCTTTTTTAGGATAATACTCAAGCACATAGGAGAAACAGTTCAAGTTCACCTTGCAGAAAAACAAACATTTTTTTCCCTCCATTCAGGAGGCCTCAAAGGATCCAATTCTAAACTAGTTCTCTTCCCTTCCCTGTATATTTATTGCATTCTTCAGAACTGACTAAATCAAGAGTAAGGTACTAATTATAGCTTGCTGATTTATTTATTTTTAATGATCATCAGGACTTAATACAAATTTTGTAAGCGTTAAGAGTCTGACAAGGGGATTAGAGAATGTTTTATTTATGAAGTTCAAATTCAACTTCTCACCAGTACACTACACTGGTGGCTGGAGAATGAAGTTCATGCAAGTTAACTCCAGGCACTGTCACTCTGGTTGCTATGGAAAGAGGCATGGGAAATCCCTCTAACCCTATTGCATCAGTATTTTCAAGTTTTACATGCCTAATGGACAAAAGCTTTTCTCAACAAGTGCATGTTAGCATTATTTGGCAATAGAATGACTTGTTTCTCAACAAACACAAAGGTCTTGCTCTAAGTAAGAATTGGAATAAAATTTTAAACAAGGTGGGACAAGAGAACCTGATTGGTTAAGGACTAACCAATCAGGGGTGGGGGGATGGACAATAGGAGTTGAGTATATATACCACTGGACTAGACGTGCCTAGGCTTCACCCCTGATGAAGATGGTGGAATTTATCAGCGAAATATTGGTTAAAATTGACGCCTGGACCTAGCTGGAAGCTCAAGAAGAGTTTAGAAACACAGAAAACTAACCGCGCAATACAGGCCCTTTGGCCCACAAAGCTGTACTGAACATATCCTTACCTTAGAGATTACGCAGGGTTACCCATAGCCCTCTATTTTTCTAAGCACCATGTATCTATCCAGGAGTCTCTTAAAAATCCTGTTATATCTGCCTCCACCACCGTTGCCGGCAGCCCATTCCGTGTACTCACCACTCTCTGTGTTAAAAAACTTACCCCGGACATCTCCTCTGTACCTACTTCCAAGCACTGTGCCCTCTCATGCTAGCCATTTCAGCCCTGGGAAAAAAACCTTTGACTATCCACACAATCAATACCTCTCATCTTGTATACCTCAATCAGGTCACCTCTTGTAGTTCACCACATTGAGATATCGGCTTTTATTGACTGGAAGAAGGAACAAGCAGTGGTTGACCACCATACTACATCCTGGAGACAGAGAGGCCGGGCTCAGACCTCAATCGCCTTTATACCGGGGTCTGTGGGAGGAGCCACAGCTGCAGTCAGCAGGGGGCGTGTCCAGACAGGTATATGTAGTTCACCACATTAACCCCCCCCTTTGTTTTAAAAGAGAGTCCCCATGTGGTGAAGTTTCTTACAAGTATATTTACAGGTTAAGTCTATCAGGTGGTCGAATCAGTCGCTGCGATCTACATAGCTCCGGTGCAATCACCACCAGCACCTGTGCAATCACAGCTGGAGCTACATAGATCGCAGCGACTGTTTCGACCACCTGATAGACTTAACCTGTAAATATACTTGTTAGAAACTTCGCCATGGTGCATCAATTTTATTGACTGGAAGAAGGAACAAGCAGTGGTTGACCACCATACTACATCCTGGAGACTGAGAGGCTGGGCTCAGACCTCAATCGCCTTTATACAGGGGTCTGTGGGAGGAGCCACAGGAGCAGTCAGCAGGGGCGTGTCCAGACAGGTATATGTAGTTCATCACACCTCTCATCCTCCGTCGTTCCAAGGAGAAAAGGCCGAGATCACTCAACCTATTCTCCTAAGGCATGCTTCCCAAACCAGGCAACATCCTTCATCAGATACACTGGGAAAGCACTAGATCCTTTTTTGTCTTATATCCAATATTCTCCATACACTTGCTAGAACTGATTTAAGACAAGTCCCAATATCATCTGCATCAATATGAACACTTGTCCTTTGTTCTTCTTTGTATAATGTCATGGTTTGTATCTCTGTATTAGTTAATTCCTCCCACGACTTAGCACAGAATTTTATGGTTTTAAAGCCATTCTCCATCTAAGTTCTTTCATAGATAGGTAGTGTAGTTTATACCCTTGTGGAGATCTTCCAATTTTTGATTAAAATTCTGCTTTGCTGCCATTTTTTGCTTTTTAAAAGTAACATGATGGGATAAAATCAAGATCAGAATCAGGATTTATTGTCACTGTTTTGTATGATGTTAATTTTTTTGCTTTATGGCAGCAGTACAATGCAACAACATAAAATTGCTATAAATTATGAAATAAGTAAATATTGCAAATAAAACCGAATAATGAGGTGGTGTTCATGGGTTCAATGACCATTCAGATATCTGATAGCAGGAATGGGGAATGATGTTTCTGAATTGCTGACTGTGGGTCTTCAGGTTCTTGTACCCCCTCTCTCATCATGGTATCGAGAAGAAGGCATGTCCCTGTTGGTCCTTCATGATGGAAGTTTATCTTGAAGATGACCTTCATGGTGGAGTTTGCTGCACTTACAACCCTTTGCAGCTTCTTGCAATCGTAAGCATTGGAGACCTCAACCCAGTCTGTGTGTCAACCTGTCAGAATGCTCTACACATAAATACACATAGAAATTTGTATCACTGTACACATAAATACACATAGAAATTCATATCATTCTTAAGTGACGTACCAAATCTCCTCATACTTCCAACAATACATGCTCCTGGCATGCCTTCTTCATGATTGCATTGATGTGCTGAGCCCGGGATAGGTCTCTCAGCCACTGAACATCAGGAACTTAGAGCTGCTCATCCTTTCCACTACTGACCCCTCAGTGAGGACTGGTGTATGTTCTGACTTTCCCTTCCCGAATCTATTCTCGGTCTTGCTGATGTTGAGTGCTCTCACCACTTAACCAGACAATTTATTTCACTCCTGTCATTGCCGTCTGAGATTTTATTAACAGTGGTGCCACCTGCAAATTTATGGATGGCACTTGAATTGTACTTAGCCATATGATCTTGAGCATAGAGCGAGTAGAACAGTAGGTGACGCAAGCATCCTTGAGGTGTAACTGTGTTGATTGGCAGCAAGGAGGAGATGGTATTACTGATCCACTCTGATAGTGGTCCCCCAATAAGAAGTCAAGGATTTAGTTGTGTGGGGGAGGGGTACAGAGGTCCAGGTTTAGAAGTTTAGTGTTTAATATTGAGGAAATTGAACACAGAGTTGTAATCGATAAACAGCAGTCTTTTCAGCAATTTTCTAAGAAATGATAAAGTGTCTGAAAGCAGTGAGTGTTTTCTGACACATCAAGAAAACCTCAAAAAAATGAGTTGCTTTGGGTTGTGTTTAAACTCGAATCTCGCTACTTCTATATTCAGTGCAGCTGAGATATGAAGCAGACAGCCATCCTGCTCCCAGAAGGCAGTGGAGCCATTAAAAATGTTTAATGGGATTGTCAGTCTTTGATTCCACCAGATTTGGAGGTTTGACAGTAGCTGCCTGCGTCTCCCAGACACCAGGAAACCTAGCAGCTGAATAGTAGTTTCCGGGAGAAAATAAACACTTGAACACCTTGCTTCCATTTGATCCCCACAAGCTTATTGTCTTTGTTTTTAGCAAGTCCCCCCACCCCATACAACAAGGGCTCTGTGGTTTGGAGTCTTGCTGCAGGAGAGGGGGGATCTGAAACAGAGCTATGAGTGACAGCTGAGCACTCCTAACCAGGCATGTAGTCTGCTGTGGTATCCTGGCTTGACAGAAGAGACACCAGACACTTGGTTGACTATCCTTGTTCAGAGAAATATTAGCTTTGTTACAAAGTCACAATTGTCACGGCACTCAAAGTAAACTAGACTTCCAGCATATCTGGCTGAAACTCATTCTTTACAAATCACGGCTGCCAAATTAAGGCCCTTAGTTTTCATCACCAAGAAGCACTCATTGGTGTTAATAATGTCAGTGTCCAGCAGTTTCATAGTGGTTGATGAAAACTTAGGACCACGACATGCGCTGTTCATTCCTTTTCACCGGATAAACTATTGTACCACTGGGATGCAGAATTGTACATAATTTTCTGAGATTTAATTTTGTCTTCAGCCTCTGTCTTAATTATTTATAAATAAACTGAAAAGCTGAACCTGCAAAGCAGAACTGTTTGAGCATATACCAGTTTTCATCTCTTTCTTACCTAGAGAGAGAAACTTTCAAATTAATTTGCTACCCATGCAAAGAGGTCAGCTTCAGATCCAGGTATACTTATAGATGATATCTTCATAGCTATATCCTCATCCTTGCTAGCCCTTCTTTATTCTTCAAAAGGAAAAAAATCTGCACATATTAAAGTCCCATCTAGTTAGCTTCATAGAATCCTTTCTGTGTTTAGATTATCTTAGATCAGTTTGCTGCAGGTCAGCTAATTTTGCTGCAGCCCAGGGCAATTGTACAAGGCATTGGTGAGGCCAAATTTGGAGTATTGTGTACAGTTCTGGTCGCCAAATTATAGGAAATATGTCAACAAATTAGAGAGAGTACAGAGGAGATTTACTAGAATGTTACCTGAGTTTCAGCACCTAAGTTACAGAGAAATGTTGAACAAGTTAGGTCTTTATTCTTTGGAGCGTTGAAGGTTGAGGGGGGAACTTGATAGAGGTATTTAAAATTATGAGGGGTATAGATAGAGTTGATGTGGATAGGCTTTTTCCATTGAGAGTAGGGGAGATTCAAACAAGAGGACATGAGTCGAGAGTTAAGGGGCAAAAGTGTAGGGGTAATATGAGGGGAAACTTCTTTACTCAGAGAGTGGTAGCTGTGTGGAATGAGCTTCCAGTAGAAGTGATAGAGGCAGGTTTGATTTTGTCATTTAAAAAAAAAAATTGGATAGGTATATGGACAGGAAAGGAATGGAGGGTTATCGGCTGAGTGCAGCTAGGTGGGACTAAGTGAGAGTAAGCGTTCGGCACGGACTAGAAGGGCCAAGATGGCCTGTTTCTGTGCTGTAATTGTTATATGGTTATAATATACTTGCTAACTTGCATACAGCAAATTGCCTTTTAGACAGAGCAGATCCCCTTTTGAGGCCAGTTTAGATAACATTCTGACTTTTTAAATTCTGAATGTATGTTCCCATAGGAAGCAAATAGCAGAAGACCATACTTCTACAGTGTCTGGAGAATGTTTATATTTGATGTAAAATGACCAATAAATACTGTATAAACCATCTGATTAAAATCAATTTCCGTATTTCTTTATTTCCATATCAAGAATTTAAGGCTGTGTAAAGATTTAGAAAGTTGTACTTGTTCATTTTTATTGTGGAAAGGAACAGTACATTTGGGAGGTGTAATGGAGATTTAATGAAAGAGTTTCTGATTGGAATCATGATTGACTAAAGCTTATCCAGAGTATTGGATAATACTCTGTATTGCAAAGGGCTCAAATATTAGTGGTCATTGAATAACAGAGCAAGTTAGAAGCAAGGAAGGAGAACCTCGTTACATAAGGAATAAGATACATCTGGACTAATTTGCCAGTGAACTCCATGAACTAAACAGTATTTCTCATATCAAGTGGATTAAGACATTTACTAATTAATCATAGATTATCCAGCAATTGGATGCGGTAATGTGGTCTTTCACAGTGAATGATGACAAACATTCAGGCCATGTCCACACTACGCCAGATAAATCTGTAACTGAAGCTTTTTCTCTTCATTATTACCCTCCGTCCACACTAAAACGGCATTATTTGTCCCCGAAACTGGAGCTTTTCAGAAACGTTTTCCAGGGTGGGTATCTTTGAAAATGCTGCTCGGGCAGATCAGTGTGGACGGAGTAACCGGAAACTTCTGAAAATGCTATCAGACGGCAGCGCGCTATTTCATTGTTTTCTTGAACGCAACCTAACAATTTCAGAGCAGACGGCAACGAGACTGAAGCCAAAAGAGTTAGAAATGTACTCACCAAATACTTTGACCCATAACTTACTGAATAAATAAGTATACTCACTTTGCCCTGTTTTCTGTCCTTGCTCGTATGAAGGTGGTTTACCTATTTATGCAAGTACTTCTCTGACAATAGATGAGTAACAGCCTAATGTAACATTGTATGGAAATACAAGATAACACTGATGCAGACATTAAAGTATTTTTACATTTAACAAGGTAAATGCAACAGAGTTAGTCAGTTTTTCAATGTTCATTGTCAGCCGGGTCAATCTGTCCGTAAACTCCCTGTCGGTTGCCACCGAAAGCTCAAATATTTGTTTTTTTTCACTTTTAAGTTCTCCTGCGTGAAAGCTAACAGCTGTCTGTCTTTTTAAGTTTTTCTAGTCTGTAACTACACAAACGTGCACTTTTACTGTGAGATTCGACACCAAACATGTCGCTTGTTTTCAGTAGATGTGTCCTGCGCATGCGCAGGAGGAGGAGATTCGCTGAAATCTCCATTTCAGTGTGGATAGAGATATTTTCAAAATTGCATAGTGTGGATGCCTATCGTTTTTACACAAAACTGGTGTTTTCAAAATTATCTGGTCTAGTGTGGATGTAGCCTCAGGGGTGGATTTTGTTAGGATGAGTTACATGTCTCAGACATGAACAGTGATTTAACAGATCTTCCAGAAGACAGCACACAAGGACCAGAACATATTTGAGACCAGCAAGATCATTAGATTATTTGCTTAACCCAGAAGAGAATTCAATAGAGTAAAGTAAATGAAAAGAGGGAACAATTTGATTAAATAGGGAAAAGGACAAAGAATGGAAAAATAAATTATAGAATTTTGATAATTTTAGAATCAGCAACAAACAATAGCATCTCAAATGACTGGATTATATTTTTTTGTTCATTCTTTTGGGATAGTGGGACATTTGCAAACATTTGTTAGTAAAAAGGTACTATCGGAAGCAGGTAATTTAGTCGGAGTTCAAAGTACTTTTAGATGGATACATGAATATGAAGGGAATGGAAGGATAAGGCTGATGCAAGGGAGGAAAAAGTTTATATATTGGCACAATATCATGGGCCGAATGGCTTACATAGAGCTGTATCTTCCAGTACGTGTTTAGGACATGGGGAAAATGAGAGCAGCTTGGGGAAAAGCATGCTGTCACAGGGGAAATCGTGATAACTACATGTTAAGAACACCAGAGAGCATGATCGAATACAGTCACTGCAGCTGTGTGACAGCAGAACTGCCTAAAGCACCACAAAGTCACCGTGGATGTGTCTGATCTCTGCACATGCTGGAAGTTTTTGATAACTTGTATAAATAGGCTCTGTGTTGTCTTGAGTATAAATGATAGGGTAGCATTTAAAATTATATTATCTTTAATAGGCAGATAGTCAATGACTGTTCTTTTAGGTGGCAAAATTAAAGAGGGCAAAATAAAGTAGACTAGAATCAAGGAAGAGAAATATCAGCAAACTCATTTGGAGTAATACAGCACTGAAACAGCCACCAAGGCTCACTGTGTCCAAATCAAAAATCAGCCAATCACTTTCACTGCTCCTATTTTATACTTCCCATATTTCCACCAGCTCCCCCACCCACCCTCCCAATTTGACCACTCGCGGGCCAGGGGTAATTTACATTGGGGCTATGAGACATAGAATCAGCCCATCACACCTGCTCCACCGTTGAACATAGCTGGTTTATTATCACTCTTAACACCATTCTGCTTTCTCTCCAAAACCTTTGATGCCCTTACTAATCAAAAACTTATCAACCTCCACTTCAAATATGTTTGATGACATGGTTTCCACAGCCATCAGAGGCATGACTTCCGCAGATTCACAAACTTCTGGCTAAAGAAGTTCCTCCTCATGTCTGTACGAAGGGAGATTTTTTATATTCTGTGGCTGTGTCTTTTGGTCCTAGACCCCCTCCCCCCACCCACTATAGGAAACATCCTCTCCACATTCACTGTGTCCAGGCCTTTCAATAGCTTTCCATAGAACCATAGAACATTACAGCATTACAGTACAGGCCCTTCAGACCTCCATGTTGTGCCGAGCCATATAATCCTTAAAAAAAGTACTAAACCACACTACCCCATAACCCTCTATTTTTCTTTCATCCATGTGTCTGTCCAAGAGGCTCTTAAATGCCCCTAATGTTTTAGCCTCCACCACCATCCCTGGCAAGTCATTCTAGGCACTCACAAACCTCTGTGTAAAAAAAACCTACCCCTGATGTCTCCCCTAAGCTTCCCTCCCTTAATTTTGTACATATGCCCTCTGGTGTTTGCTATTGGTGCCCTGGGAAACAGGTACTGACTATCCACCCTATCTATGCCTCTCATAACCTTGTAGACCTCTATCAAGTCCCCTCTCATTCTTCTACGCTCCAAAGAGAAAAGTCCCAGCTCTGCTAACCTTGCTTCATATGACTTGTTCTCCAAACCAGGCAACATCCTGGTAAATCTCCTCTGCACCCTCTCCATAGCTTCCACATCCTTCCTATAATGAGGTGACCAGAAATGAACACAATACTCTAAGTGCGGTCTCACCAGAGATTTGTAGAGTTGCAACATGACCTCTCTATTCTTGAACTCAATCCCCCTGTTAATGAAGCCTAGCATCCCATAGGCCTTCTTAACTACCCTATTAACCTGTGCAGCGACCTTGAGGGATGCATGGATTTGAACCCCAAGGTCCATTTGTTCACCCACAATCTTAAGTAACTGACCATTAATCCTGTACTCAGTCTTCTGGTTTGTCCTTCCAAAATGCATCACCTCACACTTATCCGCATTGAACTCCATCTGCCATTTTTTCTGCCCAACTCTGCAGCCTGTCTATATCCTCTTGTAATCTTCGACAACCTGCAGCTCCATCCACAACTCCTCCAATCTTCATGTCATCCGCAAACTTACTCACCCATCCTTCCACCTCTACATCCAGGTCATTTATAAAAATCACAAATAGCAGGGGTCCCAGGACAGATTCCTGTGGCACTCCACTAGTCACCGACCTCCAGGCAGAATACCTTCCTTCCACAACTACCCTCTGCTTTCTTCCTTTAAGCCAGTTTTTTATCCTAACAGCCAAGGTTCCACTTATCCCATGCCTCATGACTTTCTGGATGAGTCTCTCGTGAGGGACCTTGTCAAATGCCTTGCTAAAGTCCATGTAGACTACATCCACTGCCCTACCCTCATCAATTTCTTTTGTTACCTCTTCAAAAAACTCAATCAAGCTCGTGAGGCACAATCTTCCCTTCACAAAGCCATGTTGACTATCTATGAGTAGACTGTACTTCTCCAAATGCTCGTAGATCCTATCCTTAACAATCCTTTCCAGTAGTTTGCAGACCACCGAAGTAAGACTCACCGGTCTATAATTCCCAGGTTTCTCCCTATTACCTTTTTTAAACAAGGGAACTACATTTGCCATTCTCTAGTCCTCCGGCACTTCCCCTGCAGCCAAAGAGGATTCAAAGATCATAGCTAATGCTTCAGTGATCTCTTCTCTCAATTCGCACAACAACCTGAGGTATCATATCCGGCCCTGAGGATTTATCAATCTTGATGTTTTTAAGAAGATCCAGCACTTCTTCTTCCGTAATCTCCACATTGCCCAGCACACAGGCCTGCTCTATTTCGATCTCACCCTGACTAAGATCCTTTTCACTTGTGAATACTGAAGCAAAGTATTCATTTAGGACCTCCCAAACCTCCTCCGCCTCCAGGCACATTGCCCTCTTTATCCTTTAGCGGTCCCACCTTCGATCTCGTCATCCTCCTGTTCTTCACATACGCATAGAACACCTTGGGGTTCTCCTTAACCCTACATGCCAAGGCCTTCTCATGCCCACTTCAAGCTCTCCTAAGTCCTTTCTTTAGCTCCTTCCTGGCTACCCTATATTTCTCATAAGCCCCTCCTACTTCCGGCTTCTTATATCTAACATATGCTTCCTTCTTCCTCTTGACGAGTTGTCTCGTGTGTTTCGTCAGTCACGGTTCCTTTTCCTACCATTTTTTCCTTGCCTCAGTGGGACAAACCTATCCTGAACCCAGCGCAAGTTGTCCCTAAACTTCTCCCACATTACTTCTGTGCTTTCCCCTTTAAACATCTGTTTCCAATTTACTTTAGTCAGTTCCTGCCTCATCCCTTCAAAGTCAGCCCTTCCCCAGTTAAGCACTTTACCATTTCGTCTGATTTTATCCCTTTCCATAGCTATGCTGAAGCTAAGGGAGTTGTGGTCACTCTCACCAAAATGCTCCCCCACCAAGAAGTCTGTCACTTGACCAGGTTCATTACCCAAAACTAGATCCAGTATAGCCTCTCCTCTCGTCGGCCAGTCCACGTACTGTGTCAGGAATCCTTCTTGAACACACCTGACAAATTCAGCCCCATCTATCCCCCTTGCACTCAAGAGGTGCCAGTCAATATGAGGGAAGTTGAAGTCACCCATAACTACTACCCTGTATTTTGTGCACCATTCTAAAATCTGCCTGCTTATCTGCTGCTCGGTGTCCCAAGGGCTATTTGGGGGCCTATAGTCTACTCCCAGCACAGTGATTGATCCCTTCCTATTTCTGACTTCCACACAGACTGACTCAGTGGACACTCCCTTTGCAGCGTCCTCCCTTTCTATAGCCGTGATACTATCCCTGACCAGTCATGCTACTTCCCCCCACTTTCCTACCTCCCATCCTATTCCTTTTAAAGCACCTGAACCCTGCAACCTGCATCATCCAATCCTGCCCTTCCTCCAACCAAGTTTCAGTAACGGCCACGACATCATAGTTCCACATACTAATCCATGCTCTAAGTTCATCCTCCTTGTTCCTAATACTCCTAGCATTGAAATAGACACATTTTGACCCCTTTAACTGGCTACAATTATGTTTCGTTCCCTGCCTGTCCTTACTCATCAACTCAAAACTCTTAGCATCATGCCCTTGTCCTTATACCTCAATCTCTTTCAATGAGATTCCCCTTCATTCTTCTAAATTTCAGGAAGTATAAGCTCAGAGCCATCAAACAATCCTCATACATTAATCCTTTCATTCCCAGGATCATTCCTCTGAATCTCCCCTGGACTCTTACCAATGTCAGCATATCCTTTCCTAGATAAGGGCCCCAAACTGCTCACAATACTCTATGTGTGGCCTGGCCAATACTTTAAAAAGCCTCAGCGTTACATCATCGCTTTTATATTGTCATCCTCTTGAAATGAAAGCTAACATTGCATTTTCCTTCCTTACCACTGACTCAGTCTGCAGGATAACCTTCAGGGAATCCTACAGCAAGAGCCCCAAGTCCATTTGCAACTCTCATTTCCAAATTTTCTCTCTGTTTAGAAAGTAGTCTACGCTTTTATTCCTTCTATCGAAGTGCATGATCGCGCACTTCCTTCACTGTATTCTGTCTGCCATTTCTTTGTCCATTCTCCTAATCTATTTAAGTCCCTCTGCAGACTGCCTGCTTCCTCAACACTATCTGTCCCTCAACATAACTTTGTATTGTATGTAAACTTGACCACAAACCCATCAATTCTGTCATACAAGTCACTGGAGCATTACGTGAACATCACTAGTCACCAGCAACCAGCCAGAAAAAGCTCCCCCTCTCATTCCCAGTCTTTGCCTCCTGCCAGTCAGCCAATCTTCTATCCTTCCTAATATCTTTCCTGTAATACCATTGGCTCTTATTTTGTTCAGCAGCCTCATGTGTGGCACCTTGTACAAGGCCCTATGAATTGACTAATTAACCAATAATATGCCTGTCCCTGACATCTGTGATGGAATCAGAGCACCAGAAGCAAGCTGACACAGTTATGGAGAGAACATGAAAATTCTACACACACTGAATCAGAGGTCAGGATTAAACCCATTCACTGGAGCAGCTGCTCTATGAGCTTCACCATTTTATAATACCTTATAGGCAGGTTAAAAAAGGGAGTTGTCTGATTAAAAATAAATGAATGGCTCTAGTACATTTAAATAATCTGCACATGCACCACTGGGTAAATGGCCTTCTCGTGCTTTAAAGAATGCATGTACTTTTGTGAAATGTGGTCATCCTACATCTCATATGTGCAAAGAATGAACTCAGAGCAAAATGCTTGTTAGTGTTAGTATGCTGAGCAACAACTTAGCTGAGTCTGAAATGATTTTGAATTAATTTGCAAACCACCATAGTCCACCAAGTGTTTGTGGTAAGAAAGACAGAGGCAATTGAGATCTGATTGTCTCGGGGCTGTTCTGTATTGATTATTCAGTTGTTTTTAGTCAAAAGCAGCATTGTTATGAATGAGGAGAAATATTTTGTTCCTTTGACAAACCCATTGAAATTGCAACATGAACTGCAACGTGCTCAAAACCTTTCATAACAAATCTGTATGTGGTATGATTTTAAAATTCAGCATCCAGCAGCTGTAGCTAAAGACATCTAAATGCAGAAATGACATGCACAGTGAGTTCTTATTGCTACTTCTTTTTGAACCAGTTCTTCGACATTGCACTGTTTCAAGGAAGACACGTGAAGAAGCTACAATGTATTCAATCTTTTATGGTATCCTTCTAATAGCTTTTCTTTGAATTTCCATGAGCTATAATTTACATGAGAATGTAACACCCAATCTTTCTCCATACAAGCACAAAACAGCCTTATAAATGTATCACCTCATACCATTGATCCCTGTTGGTGAATTTAGGAATGAGAGCAAAAACAATGTATTGTTGACATGCACTGGTAGGTGTGTTACTGATTTCTCCCACTGAAACCAGATGAAGGAAAGATTTGCATTTATGTAATGTTTCATGTTACCTCAAGATACCTGCAATTCTTCTACAGTGCAATATGGTATTCCTGTAGTGCTATACTGAAAGGCCATTGGGGATTTCATTAAATTTTTGCACAGAGGCAGAGTATGATGTCACATCTAACATGGGGTCTAGTTGGTATGCTGTCCTTAGGTTGTTAGATGTCCTTAGGAATCTAATTGTCCTCATACACATTTGGAGGTTCATTAAAAGGGAAAGGAAAATGACAGGTGTATTGGGGTATAATATGGATGCTCAATAAAAGACGTTTCAAGTTTGATGATAACAAACAATTAAATACACGGATGAATGCCAATGATTACCATCCTCGGAGAGTTAAGCAATTTACATTCAAATATCAGAGTGACTTGCATAGAGGTTCATTATAATAGTCTGGATAGCCAGTGAGTTAATGCGAAAACTCTGAGAGTGGGTTTCAAGTCTCTGCCTACTCATTATAAGAACTCTGAGTGAAATACTTTGGATAATCCCAGCTGAGTTTTATGAGGTCTTGGCAATATAGGGCTCTCATAATGATATGCTGAGCTGAAATCCATTGACATTCTTGCTCAGGGAATATATTGTGTGAGAAAGGGAAAATATTGTTTTGTCATACAGACCTCACGATTTTGTATTCAGGAATGAAAGTATACTGGACAGGAGTGAAAGTTTTACAGTAAAACTAACACAGGTGCTACCATTTGGTGGCCAAACTTGAAAGTTAGTAAATGCACAAGACTGCTAAGAAGTAACAGATTTTAAAAAAGTTGTCTTTAGAGGGCACCGTTCAGAATCTCAGGGCATCCTGAAATGTAGTCGCTCTTTAAATCTGATTTCCAAAGTGCCCACAACATTAAGTACTGCAATATGCCAAACAGTAAAAAAAAGTAATGATTTTAATTCTGATTATTTGATATTCTTTTCCTTATTGTTCAGTCATGAGATGTGAACACCTCACATAGCATTTATTGTCCATCCCAGAGTTTGGCTGAATTGAGGAGACTATTAACAGTCATCCACATCAGTGATTCTAGAATCACCTATAAGCCAGACTAGTAAGAATGGTGTTTGTAACATTGATGGGCTTTTATGAAAATCTAGCAGTTTCACTGTAGGCATAAATTCTTTAATTCCAGATCCTAAATCAATGGTTCAGATCAATTTAACCACTAGGCTCCTGAATCCACATGTGAAAAATGATAAATTCAAGCCACTCAAATTTTGATGCAACTTTGGTTGCAGCCAACAGTTAAATGGAAACCACAGTTAAAGACAAAATATTCCCTTGGGAATTTTCATTCATGGTTAATCAAGAAAAGCCAACACAAATTACCTGCAGTAAATCATACCTGACTAATGAAGTAAAGAGTTAATTCAAGTGGTTCAGTAAATGATATATACATAGTCTTTCAGAAGGCACTTGACAGTGCACTCAAAGAGACTTGTTAAAATAATGGCAGCCGTGAAATGAAGGAGAAATAAGTAAAATGAATAAGAAATTGTCTTTGTGATAGCAAGCAGGTAATACTAGTAGATGAATTAATGATTTTGTTTCTTCATGGAAATGGATTTGTCCCTGCCAAACCATTATGCTTTCTATTTTGTAATAAGCTACCTAAGCTCAGGCATAGACATCCATTTTCAAATCTTACAGAAACAAAACATGATTATGAGTAATACAATTAATAATAGTGAGGCAACACACACACACAATGCTGGTGGAACTCAACAGGCCAGGCAGCATCTGTGGAATTTGAATTCATTTAAATCTTACATTCATCCCACAACGTGAGGGAGTAAAAGTCTTGTCTGTGACTCCATCACAATGTACAGACATGTAAATTTATCTAATGGCTTGTAGAAAGAAGCTGTCCCATAGCCTGTTGGTCCTGGTTTTGATGCTGTGGTGCCATTTACCAGACAGAAACAACTGAAACAGTTTATGGTTGGGGTGACAATATTCCAGGCCTTCTTTCTGCACCTGCTGCTGTAAATATCCTCAATGGAGGGATGTTCACATCCACAGATGTGCTGGGCTGTCCATACCACTCTCTTCAGTGCCAAGCAATCAAGGTTGGCACAGTTCCCGGTCAAGGTCATGCAGTTTGGTAGAAAAACGGAAAGGGATGACTATTTTCTAATGGAGAGAAAATACAAAAAAACAAGATGCAGAGAGACTTGGCAGTCTGTATGCAGAATTTACTAAAAGTTAATTTGCAGGCTGAATCTGTGGTGAGAATGGCACATGCAATGTTAGCATTCATTTCAAGGGGACCAGAATATAAAGGCAATGATACAATGCTGAGACTTTATGAAGCAGTGCTGAAGCCTTACTTGGAGTATTGTGAGCAGTTTTGGGCCCCTTTTCTTATAAACGATGTGCTGAAACTGGATAGAGTTCAAAGGAGGTTCACAAAATTGTTTCCAGGATTGAATGACGTCATATGAAGAGTGCCTAATGGCTTTGGGCCTGTATTCACAAGAATTCAGAAGGATTTAGGGTAACCTTATTGAAACCTAGAGAGTGGTGAAAGGCCTTGATAGAGTGGATGGGGAGAGGATATTTTCTATGGTGGGAGACTCTAAGAACACAGGGCACAGCCTCAGAATAGAGGGGTGTCCTTTTAGAATGGAGATGAAGAGGGATTTTTTTTAGTCAGAGGGTGGCGAATCTGTGGAATTATTTGCCACAGGCAGCTATGGAGGCCAAGCCTTTATGTATACTTAAGATTGATTCTTGATTGGTCGGGGCATGGAGGGATACAGGGAGAAGGGAAGAGATTGGGGCTGAGAGGAAAATTGGATCAGCCATGATGAAATGGTGGAGCAGATTTGATGTGCCAAATGGCCTAATTCTGCTCCTATATCTTATGATCTTGTAATATGACATCTTATCAAACACATTCTGGAAGTCCAAATTTATAAGATCAAGTTAAACCTTGTATTGGAGTCCCTGTGCCTGGATTCTTGTATATAATTCTTGATTCTGCACTTCAGCAAGGGCATGTTGTCCTTAAAAGGGGAAGTGGCCAGTGCTTCCAGCTCATAGCCGCATGGATGTCTATTGGATGCTGATCTTTGATACTGTTCACGTGGATTTTGCATGTTCTTCCTGCAATTGCATGGATTTCCTTCCAAATCCCAAAGATGAGCAAGGATAGTAAAGTATGCCTCAGTGTTGGTGTATGAGATAAAAAAAAATTAAAAGTGGAATTGACAAATTATTCCCAGTTTAAAGAGATGGAGCATGAGACTACTGGAAGCTGGCATGGAGTAGAAGGGCAGAATATCCTCCTTCAATACTGTAGCAAGAAGAGGGTTCCAGGCTGTGTCTAGGTATGAATGGCTTAAGGTATGAGTAAAAATTAAAGAGTATTCTTGTTCACTACTTAATAAGGATTGACAAGATTAAACGTGATTGAAATATACAGAGAAGTCTATTCTATTGGTTGAGTTTGTGAATAACTAGATTTAAAATCAATGGCAGATCTGCAGGTGAGATGATAATCACCTTTTTTATAAACAGTGAATTATCAGTATGTAGAATGTTCCATTTGAGAAGGTGATTGAAGCTCATTATTAAGAATATTGTAATGATCCTGGTCAGGGAACAAAACTGAGCGTAATGGATAAATTGCAGATGTATCTCATTAAAAAAACCTTCCCTTTTATGAGCTCTAAATGACCTAGTCTCTGCTTTAGTATGTAGTCCATTGATTACACGAAAATTATACAGTAATCTGATTCCTCCTGCTCGTATCTAATGCTATTTTCTGTTGTACTTAAGATTAAGAATTTTTACAAAGCTACATGTGTATTATCCATCAGATCACTAATGCTCTGTGAAGCAGAAACAAAATTTGGAGCTGAAGAATCAGATTTTATTTTCTTCCATTTGCCTAAAATTTGTAATGCTATTTTACTTTAGTCTTGAGATTTTTGGAAGTACAGTAATGAATTTTGTTGTGAGCTGGAACATTTGCATTTTCCACTGCCATAAAAAATACCAATTCTATTATTTGACAAGGGTGTAATGGAATGATCTTAATCTATCTTGTTTGCAGTTGGCTTATTGTACACTTTGTATTTCAATTAGTCTCTTTTTTCTCGCAGTACAGGGTAGTATTTGTAAACTTGATTAAGAAAATTTGACTTTGTCAAATGAACACCAGTTTGTCAGATTGTGTATTTGACCCTTGAGTGACACGAATCCACAATTAACCTTTTCATTTTGCTTTTGTTTCAGCTGATAAGGCAGAAAATCAAGGCATGTTTGCAGTTGCAGAACTGCAAGCTATTTGTTTCTGTGCTCAATTATCTTCTCGCAGTTGGCAATTTCTTAAACAAGAATGCCGGCAACGAAATAGCAAAAGGATTTTCTTTGTCATCTCTGCCGAAGGTAAGCTGAATGCTGATCCTACCATAAGCAAATTTCTATTTAAATGATACAGGACCCAGGGCCTTCCTGTCAAAAATAGAGGCACTGAGAGTGTTGCACTGTTAAATCGAAAGAAGATGTGAAAGGTATTTGGAATTGAAACTATGTCACCCATTCTTTACTCTTAATTCAGATGGCAACTAAGTTCTGTTTGCTTTTAGTCAGAAATAATATGAATTTTTACAATTGTAATCTTCTGGTTAAGGACTATGAATTGCATGATCTGTGCAGGGATATTTTAGTATGAAACGTTTCTCGATTTTCATACTGGTCAGAGAATTGCTATATCCTAGGCTTCTGTACATTTCTGAAGAACAGGTGGATAATTAGAGTGAATGTAGGACTGACCAGGGATAAAAGAGGAATCACATACCAGGAGCCAGATGAGGTAGGGGAGGTCCTTCATCAATAATTTTCTTCAGTATTCACCTGTGAGAGGGACCTGGACAAACATGAAGTCATCGTAGAACAGACTGGTATGCTGGAACATGTCAAAGTTAAGAAAAAGCAGGTGCTGCAGTTTTTGATAAACAATAGGAGAGAAAAGTCCTTTGGACCAAACATGATATACCCTGGGTTACTATAGGAAGCGAGGGAAGAGATTGTTGTGCCTTTGTGCTCATTAACTATAGGAGTAGTGCCAAAGGGCTGGAAGCTTTCAAGTATTATTCCTTTGTTCAAGAATGGTAACAGGGACAGCCTTGGGAATTGTAGACCAGTGAGTCTTATATCAGTGGTGGGCAAACTATCTGATAGGATTCTTAGTCACAGCATTTAAGTGCATTAGTCTGATTAGCGATAGTTAGCATAGCTAGGAGCATGTTGTGTCTGACAGGGCTGATTGAATTCTTTGAGGATGTGAAAAACTCATTGATGAGAGTAGAAGATGCAGTGTATATGGATTTTAGTTAGGCTTTTGATAAGGTTGCTTTTGATAGGCTCCTTCAGAAAGTCAGGAGGCATGGGATCCAGGGCAACCTGGTTATGTGGACTCAGAATTGGCTTGCCCACAGAAGACAGAGGATGTTAGCAGATGAAGTGTATTCTGTCTGGAGATTGGTGACCAATGATGTTTTACTGGGTTCTGAACTGGGACCTCTGCTCTTTGTCATTTTTATAAATGACTTGGATAAGGAAGTGTAAGGGTGCATTAGAAAGTTAGCTGTTGACATGTATACTGGTGGTGTTGTGGATAGTGTAAATTGTTGCCCGAGATTACAACGGAACAAAGGTTGGATGCAGAGCTGGGCTGAAAAGTGGCAGCTGATGTTGAATACGGCAAACTGCAGAATACTGGGTAAATAGCAGAATTATTAACAGTGTGGAAGAACAAATGAAGGGGAAGAGAAAATCTGCAGATGCTACAAATCCAAGCAACAGACACAAATGCTAGAGGAGCTCAGCAGACCAGACAGCATCAATGGAAAAGAGCGCAGTTGACATTTCAGGCCAAGATCCTCCATCAAGGCTGGAGAAGAAGATCAAGGAGTCAGAGTGAGAAAGTGGGGGGAGGGGAGGTATGACCACAAAGTGATAGGTGAAACTGTGAGGTGGGGGAAGGAGTGAAATAAAGAGCTGGGAAGTTGATTGGTGAAAAAGAATTGGCTGTAGAAGGGGAATATCTAATAGGAGAGGACAGAAGGCCATGGAAGAAAGAAAAAGGGGGAGGAGCACCAGAGGGAGGTGATGGGCAGGCAAGGAGATAGGTGAGAGAGAGAAATGGGAATGAGGAATGGTGAGAGGGAGAGGGCATTACCGGAAATTCAAGAAATTGATGTTCATGCCATCAGGTTGGAGGCTACCCATATGGAATATGAGGTGTTGCTTCTCCAACGTGAGTGTGGCCTCATTGCAACAGTAGAGGAGGCCGTGAATTGACATGTCAGAATGTCAAGTTGAAATGGGAAGTGGAATAAAAACGGGTAGCCACAGGAGATCCCGTTTACTTCTACCATCTCCTGCGAGATTCCATCTCCACCATGCACACCTCTCCTTCTCCCCCACTTTCTGCTTTTGTCAGGGATCATTGTCTACGCGATTCCCTCATACACTTGTCCCTCCCCGCTGATCTCCCTCCTGCTACTTACCCTTACAAGTGGAACAAGTACCACACCTTTCCCTAGACCTCCTCCAACACTACCATTCAGGGCCCCCAAACAGTCCTTCCAGGTGAGGCAGCACTTCACCTGTCAGTCTGCTGTGGTCGTCTATTGTATATGGCGCTCCTGATGTGTATAACGGTGAAATCCGACGCAGACTGGGAAACCGCTTCACCGAGCACCTATGCTTCATCTGCCAGAAGAAAAGGGATCTCCCAGTGGCCACCCATTTTAGTTCCGCTTCCCATTCCTATTCTGACATGTCAGTCCACAGCCTCCTCTACAGTTGCAATGAAGCCATACTCAGTTTGGAGGAGCAACACCTTATATTCCATCTGGATAGCTTCCAACTTGATGGCATGATCATTGATTTCTCATACTTCTGGAAATGCCCCTCCTCCTTCACCCATCCCATATTCCCATTTCCCTCTCAACTTATCTCCTTACCTGCCTAACACTCCTTCCAGTGTTCCTCCCCCTTTCATTTTTTCCATGGCCTTCTGTCCTCTCCTAACACATTTCCCCCTTCTGCAGCCCTGTATCTCTTTGAGCAATCAACTTCCCAGCTCTTTACTTCACCCCTCCCCACCCCACCCCTGGTTTCACCTGTCACCCGTGTTTCTCCCACTCCCCCCCACCCAACTTTTCTTACTCTGACTCACCTTTTACCCCAGTCCTGAAGAAGGGTCTCTGCTGAAACTGTAATTTTCCACAGATGCTGCCTGGCCTGCTGAATTCCTCCACCGTTTTGAAAGGAGTCTTGGGTTCATTCCAACAGATCCCTTAAAGTTCTAGCACAAGTGGATAGGGTGGTTAAGAAGTCCTTTGATGTGTTTCCTTTCATGGATCAGGGTATTGAATTCAAGAGCAGCAAGGCAATGTTGCCGCTCTTTAAACCTCTGGTTAGACCACACTGGGATTATTGTGTTCGGTTTTGGTCAACTCATCTCTGGAAGCATGTGGAAACTTTCAGGATGGTGCAGAAGAGATTTACCAGGGTCACATCTGGAATAGAAAATGTATCGTCTGAGGATAGTTTGAGGTAGTTAGGCCTTTTGGCTTTGGAGAAGAGGAGGATGAGAGGTGATTTGATAGAGGTATACAAAACATGATGGATAGCCAGAGACTTTGTCTAGAGAATTAAATATATAATATTGGTACATTAATAGTTGTTTGTTTATGGAGAACAGCTAGTTAATATGAAACAAACTGAATAATTACTGTATATCCCAATTCATCTGTAAGGTCATTTAGCTCACCCTCCATTGCAAGGTTATCACTGACTTCCATTATCCTATACTGCTTGATGACTAGAAGTTGGCTTTTAAAAGTTCAAAATCATTGCATTCTCATAGACAGTTTCAGTTTAAGAGCTGCTAGCTATGTTTTACCTATTCGCCCTATTCCCATTACTCCATTTTTATTTTATAAGAGATATCCTATTTTCTTACTCAAGAGGAGATCCATCCATTAGAAGAGATGAGAATGGTTGAATGAAGAGCACTGATCTTTCTGAGTGCACATCATTCTGCAAGCAGGTTGAAATATGGAATGCATAAGATGTTAATGCCCCATAAAGAGCATAAAGAAGAAGCTGATAAATGTCATAGCTTGTAATGTATTAGTTGGACATGATTACAAATATTCAAGTATTTAAATCCATTTAGGGCACTCATTATAGGTAGTCAACCAAACATTTTCAATTATGAATGCAATTTGAAATGCCACAATTTCTTATTTATGATTACCTTGTTGTTTTAATCAACTGTCATTGTTCATAACTAGGAATTATTTTACTGCAATGTGCACCAAATTAATGTGTTTGTGATGGATCAGTATTTATTGTAAAGTCATGAATGTCTTTAAAAGAGTTGATTTATAACTTTGCTGGAAACTTGGCAACGGAAATCCCTATGAATGTTTTATGATGACATCTTTGTACAGCAAAGAGAACTAATTCTTCTTGATGTAATGCATATGGGAAGCAGTTTATGATTCTTGCTGAGAATATATTGCAGATTATGAATAATTTGGGTGATAATCCACTATTTTATAAAGAGCTGTACATTGAAGTTCAAACATTACCTCAGTATGGTAAATAAAGTAAAATCCAATATTTTACAGATTGAAATTATCCAGAGATGTTCAGCAATCCTCTAATGTTACTAATCTTGTTACCCATTATTTATAGCTGGTCCTCTTGCGAGGGAAGGACAAGGCATTCACCTTACTTCATGCTCTTGTAGACCAGATTATGTCACAAGAGCCAAGCCTGACAAAATTTCCCGAAGAGCTCACAGAATTTGAAGAAGTTCCTGGAGGTGGGTGGAAATGTCCGAAACAAGCAGCAACATTAGAACATATACAGTGCTGTATCCATCATAATAATTTGTTTCTCTTCCTTCTAGATTCCATTAAGGGTTTGATTGCGGAGGTGGATGGTATGTAAAAACTCCATTTTAATATTTGAAAAGATCTTGTGGTATTGTTTGTCCTCAAGTATCAGACTGACATGATTGATCTTCTGAATATTATAAGGAGGATTAGTATGAAAATGAAAAACTTTGCTGAATTACTGCCTGTTTTTCCCAGTCAGTTGTACTGGATTATTGAGCATAGTTGAAAAGATTATGGATTTTTTTTTGGTGTAAATTGTATTTTTTGCAATTGGAGTGTCACCTGATTCAGATATGGCCTAGCTGTAGTGCGGAGTGAGAGACTCTGAAGCTGGTCAATATTTCACAGACTTTAATGTGAACAATGTTAAAGGGAAAAGAATACAATAAACACGAGACCAAACAGGGCTGTTAACTAAAACTCTCAAATGGAAAATGAAGCCTATACTGTGGCTGAAAGGAATAACTAAATATAAAATGAATACTGCTTTAGAGTCAGTTAACTCGACAATCCAATTTCTCAGGCAAGGCCGAATGCAGGCAGTGAAGCAAAACATTGCTGTGCTGTGTTCAATTCTCGACAAACACTACAAGGGAATGATTGGAGTTGAATACTATCACAGTGAAATAATAATCAGCTGATACATGCATATTCATGAGTGCAATTGCTGACTCTGCTGCACTGCTGAATCCGTGGTTGTGACAGGGCCCCCCTCTCTCGGCACAACCCCTGAGGCACCACAGACCTGTGTCTGCTGGAAGGCCTGGATAAGGTGCCCTTCAGTGATGCTGCTAGATAAGTGCCATGGTGTGCATTGCCAATATTGGAGCCAAAGATATCCATGTAGAGACAGAAGCAAGTGCTTATAAAGCGGTAGCTCGACTAAGTGACACCGTGAGATGAATCATTCTCAAAATGAGGACCCTCCGATTGGAACTAATTGGGCATCTGCTTCAACAATAAAACTAACACAGAACCCCTGAGCCTATCTAAATAAACTCAACAAACTTAAACAGAAATAACCAGGAAACCACATTACAAAGAGAGAGTCGCTCAAGAAAAACACAAGGAACTCTTAAACCATTAATAACTGTTGTTAAGCAACATTTAACCAATGCAGGTGCTCCAAAAACCTCAGAGCCCAGTGCTCTCTGATGCCCTGCACAGGCCTGAAGAAATCACTGCAGGATCTTACTCCCTATAGCTGGCACCTGACGGCCCAGGAAGACCTGAAAATGCAAGATCCAGGGACAGTTCGAGAGACCTGGGGAACTTGAGAGGGAGGCGTGGGGAATTCGAGAGGCAGAGAGACTTGGGGATCCTGAGAGACCTGGTTACCCCAAAAGACTGAGAGACCCAGGAACCTCGAGTGAGATCAAGAAACCTTGGGCGGGGCCGAGAGAGAGGCTTGGGAGTCCTTGAGATGGGGAGGACATTGAAAAATCCTAAACACATTAAATAAGCCTTGGAACAATAAAAAAAAATCTTAGGAACATAGAGAAAAGTCCTTGGGAAACCTTGAAAACAGGATACTTGAAACCTAGAGAAGGAACCTTATCAAATCTTGCTCAGAATGTTTTATTTTTCACAATTTTTCCAGAGGCAGTTAGGATATACTCTCAATTTTACAGATTAAGACAGCATAGCCAGGTTTCTTTTATCGCTCAGCTAGCTGGTTCTCTGTAGGTCTGTTTAATTTGCTACATGAAAGTTCAGTTTTTCAGTCTGTACCATGACTTTCATCAAGAAGTTAAAAATACTCTTGATAGTTACTTGTGTATTTGCATACTACAGCCAGGGATCAGCTTTTGCAGTCGGGCTCTTCCAGAAGTTACACCATTGACTTGAATAATGATTTGTTGAATCAATTGATAAGCTTGGTTGAATCGCTCATTTGGTATGCAGACCTGAGTCACAGGACCACAAAGTTGAGAACCTGGATACTTGTGACCTGAAAAGCTTGGAATAGATAAGGAGAAGGTTAATGTAGACTAGAGAAGCTCGGTATGCAAACTCAGGAATTTCAGAATGTAGAGTCAGGACATGCACTGAGAACAAAGGCACCCTCTCCTCAAGCCACCAATGTCAAAATGTCGCTGTTCAAACTTTGCTGGGTCCATTACTCGGCAAGATCCTTCTGTCACGATGGAGACAGAAACAAGAGTTTATTCATAGGAATTCCAATGGAACATTGTTGTCTTGATGAATCACTCCGACCAATGAATCTTATGGCCAAGGTCAGCTGCCCTTTCTCTGCTGGGTCCACTTTTGTGTGTGGTTCGGGACTTGCTGTCACCCGATTCAAATGTGGCCCAAGTACAGAGTGAGAGACACTGAAGTGGGTTGATAGTTCACAGACTTTAATGTGAACAGTGTTAAAGGGAAAAGAAAACAATAAATGCTAGGCCAAACAGGGCTGTTGAATAAAACTCTCAAATGGAAAACGAAGCCTACACTGTGGCTGAAAAGCACAACTAAATAAAAAACGAATACTGCCAGTCTTCAGAGTACGTTGACTCGACAGTCCAATTTCACAGGCAAAGCCAAATGCAAGCAGGAAGCAAAGTGTTACTGTGCTGTGTCCAAACACTACGACGGAATGAATGGAGTTAAATACTATCACACTGAAATGATAATCAGCTGACACATGCATATACATGAGCACAATTGCCGTATCTGATGTGCTGCTGAACCCGTGTTTGTGATGTGGAGTCTCTGAAATTATTCTGTTTGGCCTAATTTTGAGACTACATTATTAAAATCAGTCCTAAGCACAAAATAAGCCCTAATAGCAGGATGTATTCATCACTATTGAGTGTATCATTTTACTGGAGTCAATGGCAGGACCAACAAGAACACTAATGTTTACGATTGGTGCAGCAATAATAGTAGACACATATTAGAGCATTTTACATGTAATTTACTAAAGATCTAAAGCAGCACATCTAAATCAATAATGAGCAAATAATAGTGTATGTTATTGAAAGCTTTAGTTCAGTGTAATCAGATTAACCGAAGATTTCTATTGAGATTATACCTATTTTTCTTTACATTCATTTCTCCAGATGTATTAATCAATACTTCCAAGTAATAATTTCTAACTATATTGAAATGATTTTAAAGGATTTGTTTTGCCTCCAAAATTGAATTTCAGAGGTAGAACATAATGTCAGCATATAACATCTTCAGCATTGTCAGCCTGGAATCCAGGCAAATGTTTTTGGCTGAACCTAGTGTATTTTTCTTCTGTGCTGCTTAATTCTGTTGGAATGGAAGATCGTGCACTTAGTACATTTGAGTTCTGTAGGAAGTACCTTCCTCAAGTTTTGCTAGAATTTGCACCCAAAGTGGGAAACTCCTGGTAAATACAATCTGAAGAATTCTTACTTCATGGAGACTGTTCTTCCTGCTGTAATATTTTCAATGAATTTCTAAGGTCAGCCAGTCAATATGACAGCTATTCATTTCTGGACTGTCTGCATGAGAGAAGGGCATTGCACGGACAGAGCCTCTTCCTGCATTGGTTAGTTACTTTACCATTAAGTTGGTGTTTTGAAGATGTTGGTTCTTGTTAATATCAAAAATTCAAATTAGAAAGATGGAATATGAAAGGAAATGAAGTCAAGTCATTTGATGGCACAGATACTGCACAGGTAAGGTATTCTCAATTCAGGCATGGTCTCTATTGCTGTCTCTGTGGAGTTTACACACTTCCTGCAGATGTCCAGTTTTCTCCCACATCCTAATGGTGTGTGGGTCAGTGTATGAACTGCAAATTACCCCAGGTGGCAGTAAATAGTAGCTGGTCAGTGGTGTAGTGGCATCTGCACCAAACTTAGGGGCGAATGATCCCGGATTCAAACCTGGCCAGCTCCTTGCATGCTTTCCGTCCGTGCTGTGTTGAGCGTCAAGCTATTAACTCCAGTTCATAAAGCAGCCAAATGCTAAAGAAATGGCAAGGTTGCCACCTGATGCACCAGTGAGGCATGGAAGGATAATTTTTTAAAAAAAGTATAGGTACAGTAAGTAGTAGAATCTTGGAAAGGTGATGGGAACAAGGATAAAAATATTCTAGGAATTGGATTGCCCTGTGTGTCAGCATAGACTCAATTACTGAAATAGCTTCTTCTACTGCATGGCATAAGGAAATATGGAAAGAGGGAGAAAAACAAGAACATAAGATATAGGAGCAGAATTAGACCATTGGGTCCATCAAGTCTGCTCTGCTATTTCATCGTGGCTGATCCAATTTTCCTCTCAGTCCCAATCCCCTGCATTCTTCCCATATCCCTTCATGACCTGACCAATCAAGAATCTATCAACCTCTGCGCTAAATATACATTAAGACATGTCCTCCACAGCTGCCTGTGGCAAAGAATTCCACAAATTCATCACTCTCTGGTAAAAGAAATTCCTCCCCATCTCCACTCTAAAAGGTGCCCCTCTATTCTGAGGCTGTGTACTCTGGTCTTAGGCTCTCCCACCACCTCTCTGCATCCACTCTATCAAGGTCTTTAACTATTCGATAGGTTTCAATGAGGTTACCCCTCATTCTTCTGAATTCTAGAGAATACAGGCTCAGAGCTATCAAACACTCTTCATGTGACAAGCCACTCAATCGTGGAAACATATTCATAAGCCACCTTTAAACTTGCTCCAGTTTGAACCCATCCTTTCTAAGACAAGTGGTTCAAGACTGCTCACAATACTCTTTGCTTTTATATTCTCCTTGCTCTTTGCTTGTATGGAGACTCCAATGGGATGAGGGAGGATTTGGCTAGTGTAAACTGGAAACTCAGACTATATGGTGGGACAGTTGAGGAACAGTGAAAGATTTTTCATGGTGTTCAATAGAAGTATATTCCAGTTAATAGCAAGGAAAATAAGTGTGGGGAGAGCCAGACTTAGATAACAAAGGAAATAAAAGAAGGCATCAAACTAAAATCAAAGTTTTAAATCGAAGCAAGAGGCAGAGAGGTAAAAGAAGCTTGGAGAGAAGCTGTTTTTTTTAAATTGATCGGGGCAAAGAGGCTAGACTGTGCAGGCATGTAATGTAGCACACCAAAGGTTTAAAAAGGAGAGGAAGTTTTCAACGGTTATTTAAATTGAAGCAAGAGGCGGAGAGGGAAGAGGTAAAAGAAGCTCGGAGAGAAGCTGTTTTTTTTTAACTGATTGGGGCAAAGAGGCCTTTAGCGCGCCAAAGGTTTAAAAGAAAGACCGCCATATACAGCGGCCATCATCGGAGTGGACTGAGGCAGAGTGGGACGGCTTTGGCTCAACAGGCAGAGGCGAGGTTGAACGGGGCACGACTGCGCAAACGCGTGGAAGTCTGCCTCTGAGATCAGCGGGGGAATTTAAAAAGCGAGTAGAGGCTGAGTACGAGCTTCACTCCAGGTGAGGTAAGGCCAGGTAAGCACCTTTAATTAATCTGATTAGCTTAGGAGTAGGTAATGGAGGCAGCAGTTAGGGCAGTTGAGTGCTCCGTTTGCAGTATGTGGGAAGTCAGGGCGAGCACAGCTGTCCCTGATGACTACACCTGCAAAAGGTGCATCCAGCTGCAGCTCCTGACAAACCGTGTTAGGGAACTGGAACTGGAGCTGGATGAACTTTGGATCATTCGGGAGGCAGAGGCAGAAATAGACAGGAGTTTCAGGGAGATAGTCACCCCTAGGATTCAGGAGACAGGTAGCTGGGTGACTGTCAGGAGAGGGAAGGGGAATAGACAGGAAGAGCAGAGCACCCCTGTGGCCATTCCCATCAACAATAAGTATACCGTTTTGGATACTGTTGGTGGGGATGACCTACCAGGGACAAGTTGCAGTGGTTGCGTCTCTGGCACCGAGACTGGACCCTCAGCTCAGAAGGGAAGGAGGGAAAAGAAGAGAGCAGTAGTGATAGGGGATTTGATAGTCAGGGGGACAGATAGGAGGTTCTGTGGAAGTGATCGAGAATCCCGGATGGTCTGTTGCCTCCCTGGTGCCAGGGTCCGCAATATCTTGGATCGAGTTCTCAGTATTCTTAAGAGGGAGGGTGAGCAGCCGGATGTCGTGGTCCATGTAGGGCCCAATGACGTGGGTAGGAAGAGTGAGGAGGTCCTGAAAGGTGAGTTTATGGAGCTAGGTGCCAAGTTAAAGGACAGGACCTCCAGGATAGCAATCTCTGGATTGCTACCAGTGCCACGTGCAGGTGGATTTAGAAATAGTAAGATAGTGCAAATCAACACATGGCTGAAGACATGGTGCAGGAGGGAGGGCTTCAGATTTATAGATAATTGGGCAGTTTTCCAGGGAAGGTGGGACCTGTTCCGACGGGACGGTTTACATCTGAACTGGAGGGGGACAAATATTCTTGCAGGTAGGTTTGCTAGAGAGGCTCCAGCAGATTTAAACTAGATACGAGGGGGGAGGGGAGCCACAGTGTAGGAACAGATGTATGGGAGAAGGAAGAAAAAGAAGACAGTAAAGTTCTTTGTACTGTTAGAGATAAACAGAGAGGAAGAGGTGGAGAATTTCTTAAATGCATTTATTTTAATGCTAGGAGCATTGTAAGAAAGGTGGATGAGCTTAGAGCATGGATTGATACCTGGAAATATGATGTTGAAGCTATTAGTGAAACATGGTTGCAGGAGGGGTGTGATTGGCAACTAAATATTCCTGGATTTCGTTGCTTCAGGTGTGATAGAATCGGAGGGACAAGAGGGGGAGACGTTGCGTTGCTTGTCAGAGAAAATATTACAGCGGTGCTCTGGCAGGATAGATTAGAGGGCTCGTCTAGGGAGACTATTTGGGTGGAATTGAGGAATGGGAAAGGTGTCGTAACACTTATAGGAGTGTATTATAGACCACCTAATGGGGAGCGAGAATTGGAGGAGCAGATTTGCAAGGAGATAGCAGATGTTTGTAGTAAGCACAGGGTTGTGGTTGTGGGAGATTTTAATTTTCCACACATAGACTGGGAAGCCCATTCTGTAAAAGGGATGGATGGTTTGGAGTTTGTAAAATGTGTGTAGGATAGTTTTTTGCAGCAATACATAGAGGTACCCACTAGAGAAGGGGCAGTGTTGGATCTCCTGTTAGGGAATGAAATAGGTCAGGTGACGGAGGTATGTGTTGGGGAGCACTTTGGATCCAGTGATTACAATGCCATTAGTTTCAATATAATTATGGAGAAAGATAGGACTGGACCCAGGGTTGAGATTTTTGATTGGAGAAGGGCTAACTTTGAGGAAGTGCGAAAGGATTTAGAAGGAGTGGATTGGGACAGTTTGTTTTATGGGAAGGATGTAATAGAGAAATAGAGGTAATTTAAAGGTGAAATTTTGAGGATACAGAATCTTTATATTCCTGTTAGGTTGAAAGGAAAGGTTAAAAGCTTGAGGGAACTATGGTTTTGAAGGGATATTGGAAACTTGGTTAGGAAAAAGAGAGATATCTACAATAAATATAGACAGCATGGAGTAAATGAGGTGCTCGAGGAATATAAAGAATGTAAGAAGAATCTTAAGAAAGAAATTAGAAAAGCTAAAAGAAGATACGAGGTTGCTTTGGCAAGTAAGGTGAAAGTAAATCCAAAGGGTTTCTACAGTTATATTAATAGCAAAAGGATAGTGAGGGGTAAAATTGGTCCCTTAGAGAATCAGAGTGGATGGCTATGTGTGGAGCTGAAAGAGATGGAGGAGATTTTGAAAAAATTCTTTTTTTTTTTGGTATTCGCTAAGGAGAAGGATATTGAATTGTGTAAGGTAAGGGAAACAAGTAGGGAAGTTATGGAGACTATGACGATTAAAGAGGAGGAAGTACTGGCACTTTTAAGGAATATAAAAGTGGATAAATCTCTGGGTCTTGACAGGATATTCCCTAGGACCTTGAGGGAAGTTAGTGTAGAAATAGCAGGGGCTCTGACAGAAATATATCAAATGTCATTAGAAATGGGGATGATGCCGGAGGATTGGTGTATTGCTCATGTGGTTCCATTGTTTAAAAAGGGTTCTAAGAGAAAACCTAGCAATTATAAGCCTGTCAGTTTGACGTCAGTCGTGGGTAAATTAATGGAAAGTATTCTTAGAGATGGTATATATAATTATCTGGATAGACAGGGTCTGATTAGGAATAGTCAGCATGGATTTATGCGTGGAAGGTCATGTTTGACAAATCTTATTGAATTTTTTGAAGAGGTTACGAGGAAAGTTGACAAGGGTAAAGCAATGGATGTTGTCTATATGGACTTCAGTAAGGCCTTTGACAAGGTTCCGCATGGAAGGTTAGTTAGAAAGGTTCAATCGTTAGGTATTAATATTGAAGTAGTAAAATGGATTCAACAGTGGCTGGATGGGAGATGCCAGAGAGTAGTGGCAGGTTGGAGGCCAGTGACTAGTGGTGTGCCTCAGGGATCTGTACTGGGTCCAATGTTGTTTGTCATATACATTAATGATCTGGATGATGGGGTGGTAAATTAGATTAGTAAGTATGCAGATGATACTAAGGTAGGTGGCGTTGTGGATAATGAAGTAGGTTTTCAAAGCTTGCAGAGAGATTTAGATCAGTTAGAAGAGTGGGCAGATGGATTTTAATGCTGATAAGTGTAAGGTGCTACATTTTGGTAAGAATAATCCAAATAGGACATACATGGTAAATGGTAGGGCATTGAAGAATGCAGTAGAACAGAGTGATCTAGGAATAATGGTGCATAGTTCCCTGAAGGTGGAATCTCATGTGAATAGGGTGTTGAAGAAAGCTTTTAGTATGCTGGCCTTTATAAATCAGAGCATTGAGTATAGGAGTTGGGATGTAATGTTAAAATTGTACAAAGCATTGGTGAGGTTGAATTTGGAGTATTGTGTACAGTTCTGGTCACCGAATTATAGGAAAGATGTCAACAAAACAGAGAGAGTACAGAGAAGATTTACTAGAATGTTACCTGGGTTAACAAGTTAAACAAGTTAGGTCTTTATTCATTGGAGCGTAGAAGGTTTAGGGGGCTTGATAGAGGTGTTTAAAATTATGAAGGGGATAGATAGAGTTGACGCTTTTTCCATTGAGGGTAGGGGAGATTCAAACAAGAGGACATGAGTTGAGAGTTAAGGGGCAAAAGCTTAAGGGTAACACGAGGGGGAATTTCTTTACTCAGAGAGTAGTAGCTGTGTGGAACGAGCTTCCAGTAGAAGTGGTAGAGGCAGGTTCGGTATTGACATTTAAAGTAAAATTGGATAGGTATATGGACAGGAAAGGAAATGGAGGACTAGGTGAGAGTAAGCATTCAGCACGGACTATAAGGGCCGAGATGGCCTGTTTTCATGCTGTAATGCATGGTTGTATGGTTATATAAAAACTCGTGCACACAAAGTTGCCAAGAGTAGTAGGAAACTGGGAGACTGGGAAAACTTTAAGAAGCAACAAAGAACCACTAAGCAAGCTGTAAAGAAAGGGAAGCTAGACTATGAAAATAAACTAGTACAAAATTTAAAAATGGATAGTAAAATTTTTTATAATTGCAAATAAATTGGAAAAGGGTGGCTAAAGTTAACGTAGATCCCTTGGAGGATGAGGATGGGAAATTGATATCGGATAATGAGGAAATGGTAGAGGCTTTGCATGACTATTTTGTGTCGACCTTCATGGTGGACACATCTAACATGCCAAAGAGAGATGTTTTGAATGCGATGGGAGTTGAGGACCTCAATACAATAGCTATCACTAAAGAGGCAGTGCTGAGCAAACTTGTTTGCCTGAAGATACATAAATCCCCTGGTCCTGATGGAATGCATCCTAGGGTACTGAACAAAATGGCAGAAGTTGCAGTAGAGGCCTTGGTGATGATTTACCAAAATTCTCTGGGCTCTGTGCAGCTCCCGGTGGATTAGAAGAGATCAAATGTCATGTCATTGTTCAAAAAAGAATGTAGGCAAAAGGCAGGCAACTATAGGCCAGTTAGTTTGACGTCTGTAGTTGAGAAAATGCTTGAAGCTGTCATTAAAGGAGAAGTAGCGCAGCATCTGGAAAGAAATGGATCCATTAGGCAGACGCCGCATGGATTCAGCAAAGGCAGGTCCTGTTTGAGAAACTTACTGGAGTTCTTTAAGGATATAACGAGTGCAGCGAATAGAGGGGATCAGATGGCTGTTAGTTACTTGGATTTACAGAAGGTGTTTGATAAGGTGCTGCATAAAAGACTTACCCAAAAGATAAGGATGCGTAGAGTTGGAGGTGATGTATTAGCATTGATAGAGAATTAGTTAACTAATAGAAAGAGATTGGGATACATGAGTGTTACTCTGGTTGGAAATCAAAGGTGAGTGGTGTGCCGCAGAGGTCGGTGTCATGGCCCCTTTTGGCAATCCCCCACCTTGCTATTTACCTCAGGAACTGGGCCTCAATCCCTTCCATTTAGTTTCCAGTCATTCCCAGGTTCCTCTAATTATTCACACCTGCTTTCCATCAGAAAATGCAGGATAAAGACCCTGTGATCACAACAAGGAGCTGCCAGTTTGTTGGTGTGAGTAATCTCATTTCATGATTCTTAGGACTGACAGTTCTAAGTCTAGCATTGCTCCTAAATATCAATTCCACGCTCACTACATCAATAATGCCTCCCGACTCTGCCTCTGTGCCCATGTTCTGCACTTGGGTTCATCCATTGCCATGCTCATGCAACAGAATGAACTGGCCATAATGAACCCAGCAGACACGGATCTCATACAACAGGCCCTTGCCAATCAGGGCTACCTACTGGGCACCCATGACCAACTACTTAGGGAGGTCACGGAAAATCTTCAGACTCTGTCCACGAATGTACAGAAGGTCAGTGAGCTGGTGGACCTTCACTGAGTTTCCACTTCTCTTCCTCCATCCCCTCCAAGAATCCTGACTACCCAAATCGAAACGCTTTGATGGCATCGCCCCTGGGATCAGCAACACAGTCCCTGCGAGAGCCATATGTACCCGAGCCCAAACCCTACACTGGGGACCTAGGGAGGTGCTGGGCTTTCCTGTTACAATGCTCTCTGGTCTTTAAGCTACAGCCACGTACCTACGCTTCAGATAAATCCAAGATTGTGTACATCATTGGGGCTGTTACGAGGGGATGCCTTGGCTTGTGCAACCGCGATATGGGATAACCGATCAGAGATTTGTTCCTCCTTCCCCTCCTTTGTTGCTGAAATGAGGAAGGTCTTCGAACAACCCATTCTCTTTGTCAGGGTTCGCGAAGCGTAGCAAGGTATTCCATTGAGTTCTGAACCTTAGCTGCAGACCCAGGGTGGAATGACAAGGTCCTACAGGAGGTGTTTCGACAGGGCCTCTCGGACAAGATAAAGGATGAATTGACAGCGAGGGATGACACGGACTGTCTGGACTCTCTGATCTCGCTAGCCACTAGATTAGATAATCAACTTCAAGAGCGGCTGAGAGAAAGAACCAGTCGCCCCACTCCTCGGGGAAGCCCATGGTCCACCTTGTCAGTCCCAGCCAGCCTCCCTTCCCCAGCCACTCCAAGTGTAGCACCTGTACCGACCATCCCCACCACCCTGGGGGAGGAACCGATGCAGCTGGGACGGAACCAGCTCTCCCCGGCTGAACGACTGCAGAGGTGGAGAGCTGGGGATTGTTTCTATAGTGGCCAGCCAGGACATTTCTGGGATAGCCACCCTCAGCAGCCATAAGGGAGGGCACCAGTGAAAATGGGGTCCTGGTGAGCCAGACGATATTCCCTTCAGCCCCCCAGACTCGGATGCAGGTCCCGGCTACCATGAATTACCAACAACAGTCTCTGTCCCTATCCACTTTGGCGGATTCCAGTGCCAAGGGCAATTTGCTGGACGAAGACATAACCTCCCAGGCTGGAATACCTCGTGAGCCGCTAACTACCATCCTGGAGTCCCGGGCCCTGGACGGAAAACTGCTAGCTCAGGTGACCCACTGTATGCCTCCCCTGACCTTGATCCTATCCGGCAACCATCAGGAGGAGGTAAGGTTCAGTCTCATTTGTTCACCTCAAGCCACAGTAGTTCTAGGGTATCCATGGCTGACCAACAATATCCCCACATCAACTAGTCTACCAGGAGGATAGCCAAATGGAGCCAGTCTTGCCATGCCAACTGTCTGCGGTCAGCCCTATCTCCCAGGGCAGCTACCGCGACCCTGCCTGTCCCGGAACCACTCGATTTGTCCTGAGTCCCCACAGAATACTATGATATGGGACCAGTATTCAGTAAACAACGGGCCCTTTCCCTGCCTCCACACCGCCCATATGATTGTGCCACTGATCTTCTCCCCAGGGCCTCGCTACCCACCAGTCGCCTTTTTAACTTATCCCAACTGGAGAGAGGCCATGGAGAAATACATTAGTGAGTCCCTCACGCGGGCATTATCAGACCTTCATCTTCCCCGGTAGGTGCTGGTTTCTTCTTTGTAGAAAAGAAGGACGGGTCGCTTCGTCCTTATATTGATTACAGAGGCCTAAACAGCATAACCGTTAAGAATAAGTACCCTTCACCCCTCATTAGTTTGGCTTTTGAACCACTGCATGGAGCCACCATTTTCTCAAAGCTGGACCTTTGTAACGCATTCCATCAAGTCAGGGTGAGGGAGGGGGACGAGTGAAAGCTGGCCTTGTATACACCTCTGGGCCACTTTGAATATTTGGTCATGCCGTTTAGCCTCACCAATGCTCCTGCCGTTTCTCAAGCCCTCATTAATGGCATACTGAAGGACTTTATTAATCAGTTCGTATTCGTTTACCTGGATGATATCCTGATATTTTCTAGCACCCCCCAGGAACACGTTCACCATGTCCGTCAAGTCCTCCAAAGACTGTGGGAAAGCCAATTATTTGTGAAGATGGAGAAATGTGAGTTCAACGTTCCTTTGGTCAGCTTCCTGGTTTATATCATTGAGAGCGGGCTGGTGAGAGCAGACCCTGAGAAGATCCGGGCAGTGGAAGAATGGCCTAGGCCCATGACCCGCAAACAACTTCAATGATTCCTGGGGTTTGCAAACTTCTACTGCTGATTTATTAGAGACTACAGTCGAGTGGCGACCCCCCCCCCCCTTACCCGGCTTACCTGACTTACTACCCCCTTCTGTTGGGAATCCGAAGCTGACTCGACATTCACCGACCTGAAGAGGCGGTTCACCACCGCTCCCATCCTGGTCCATCCGGACCCAGCCCGTCAATTCATTGTCGAGGTGGTCGCCTCTGACTCCGGGATAGGAGCAGCCATGTCCCAGCGATCAAGTTTGGATGAAAAGCTTCACCCCGCGCCTTCTATTCTCACTGACTGTCCCCCGCTGAGCGAATTTACGATGTGGGGAATCGGGAACCCCTGCCGGTCAAGCTAACATTGGAAGAATGGAAGCACTGGCTGGTGTGGGCAGAACAACTGTTTGTGGTATGAACTGATCATTAAAAACCTGGGGTATATTCAGACTGCAAAACATTTGAACTCCTGCCAGGCCTGTTGGGCGTTATTCTTTGGACAGTTCAAGTTTTTCCTCACATACCATCCAGGGTCCAAGAACGGGAAGCCAGACGCACTCTCCCACCAATCTGACTCCAAGGAGGACACTTCCAGCCCAGGGACTACCCTCCCACCGTCCTGCGTGGTTGCCACCCTCACTTGGGAGATCGAGTCCAAAGTAAAAGAAGCCCTCTGGAATGACCCTGACCCCAGCAATGGACCCGGCGATCGCCTGTATGTGCCTGTTTCCATCAGGTCCTAGGTTCTTCAATGGGGGCACACATCTCAGTTCGCCTGCCACCCTGGGAGTGATCGGACCCTAGCGCTCCTGAAAAAACACTTTTGGTGGCCATCCATGGAGGCAGATACCCATTCCTATGTCTCGGCATGTTCCATCTGTGTCCGGGGCAAAGCCTCTCATCGGCCACCTGCGGGTTTACTTCCTCCTCTACCTGTCCCTGGTCGCACATCGCCCTAGACTTAGTCACCGGTCTACCCCCTTCACAAAGGAACACCACCGTATTCACCTTGGTAGACCGGTTCTCCAAGGCGGTGCACTTCGTAGCCCTCCCTAAATGCCCTTCTCCTCAAGAAATGGCATATCTTCTCATCCGCCATGTCTTTTGCCCCCACGGAATCCCCGCAGACATCGTCTCCGAATGAGGTCCCCAGTTCATCTCACAGGTATGGAAGCCCTTCTGTCAAGCCTTAGGTACATCAGTCAGCCTGTCATCCGGCTTCCACCCCCAGACGAACGGCCAGACGGAACGGGTCAACCAAGACCTGGAGGTGACGCTACATTGTGTAACGGCAAACAACCCATCGACCTGGAGCGACCACCTCCCGTGGATTGAGCATGCCCACAATTCTCTGGTGAGCTCTGCCATTGGAAGGTCTCCATTTGAGTGCTCCCTGGGGTACCAATCCCCGCTGATCCCCGCACAAGAAGAGGAGATTGCGGTACTATCGGTTTGGGACCATATCGATCGGTGCCTTAAGGTTTGGAAGGAGACACACACGGCCCTACTCAGATCAGTAAAACACAATAAGAAGACGGCCGACTGACACTGGACTCTGGTGCCTGAGTGGAAACCAGGGCAGATGGTGTGGCTTTCATCCAAGGATATCCCACTCAAGTACGAGCATAGGAAACTCTCCCCTCACTTCCTGGGACCATTCAAGGTTGAAAGTATTATCAATCCCACAGCAGTCCACCTAAAACTGCCAAGATCTATTGCATCCACCAGACTTTTCATGTTTTCCAGTTAAAGCCAGTTTCCGTCAGCCCCTTGCGTCCCCCGGCTGAGACTCCCCCACCTGCCCGTATCATCAACAACCATCTGGCATACACCGTCCGAAGACTACTGGATGTGCGTCGTAGGGGCAGGAGTTTCCAATACCTGGTAGACTGGGAAGGGTACGGTCCAGAAGAGTGTCGCTCCTTTATCCTGGACCCTTCCGTCATTCAGGACTTTCATCAGGACAATCCAGACAGGCCTGGAGGATCGCCTGGAGGCTCCTGTTGAGGGTGGGGTACTGTCATGGTCCCTTCTGGCAATCCCCCACCTTGCTATCTACCTCAGGAATTGGGGCCCCAATCCCCTCGTTTAGTTTCCAATCATTCCCAGGATCCATTAACTACACACACCTGTTTTCCATCAGAAAATGCAGGATAAAGACCCTTTGATCACAACAAGGAGCTGCCGGTTCATTGGTTGACCCTGATGTGAGTAACCTTGTTTCATGGTTCTTAGGACTGCCAGTTCTAAGTCTAGCATTGCTCCTGGATACTGATTCCATGCTCACTATGTCAATAACACCTCCCGACTCTGCCTCCGCGCCTGTGTTGTGCACTTGGGTTTGTCCACCGTGCAAAGGTTGGTGCTGGGCCCACAACTGTTCACAATATACGGTAATGATCTGGAAGAGGGGACTGAGCATAGTGTATCTGAATTTGTTGATGATAGTCCCTCATGACAATTGTAACATTGCCCTTTTGGCAAGCTTTATCTTTCTCCCATTGTAATTTGTAGGCCATATCCTTACTGGGTGTCTGTATACATCTCCCATCAATGTCTTCTTTCTTTTGCAGTTCCTTAGCTCTATCAATGGTTCAACACCTAACAACCCTAAGTCGTCTCTTTCTAATGATTTGATTTCAGTTTTGAACAACATAACAATGCTGTCCCCTCTGCCTTCCTGCTTATCCTTTTGATACAATGTGTATCCTTGGACATTAACCTCTCAGCTATAATCTTCTTTCAGCCATGATTCAGTGATGCCTACAACATAACATCTGCCAATCTGTAACTGTGCTACAAGTTCATCTACCTTATTCCATATACTGCGTACTTTCCAATATACCACCTTCAGTCCTGTATTCACCCTTTTGGACCTTGTCCACCTTTTACATTGCAACTCATCCTGTTGACTGTAATTCTGCCCTATCAACAGCCTCTCCTCACTACGCATTGTCTCTTTGTAAACTGGCTACCCCATCTTCAGCATTATTATCCGCCTTTACTACAATACTTCCTGCATTAAAATATATACAGCTCAGGACACTAGTCGCATCTTGCTCAACCTTTTGATTCCTTACGTTGTCTGAGGTCTTACCAACATCTGCCTCCACAACCTCTCCACTAACTGTTCTGGCACACTGGTTCCCATCCCCCAGCAGCTCTAGTTTAAACCCAACATGCAGCATTAAAAAACCTTCTGGCTAGGATATCAGTTCCCTTCCAGTTCAGGTGCAAGACGTTCCTTCAGTACTGGTTCCACCTTCCCTGGAAGAGAGGCCAATGATAGAAAGATCTTATGCCCTCCCTCCTACTCCAATTCCTTAGCCATGTATTAAACCGTATAATCTTCCTAGTTCTGGCCTCATTAGAAGGTGACATGGGTAGCAATCCTGAGAGCACAACCCTAGAGGTCCTGCTCTTTAACTTCGCACCTAACTCCCTGAAGTCTCTACGTAGAACCTCATCATTTGTGCTGCTCATGTCATTGGTACCTATATGGACCATGACTTCTGGCTGTTCACCCTCTCAATTAAGAATGCTTAAGTCTCAATCTGAGATATCCTGGACCTGGCACACGGGAGGCAACATACCATCCTGGAATCTGGTTCTCGCTCACAGATCCTCTTGTCCATTCCCCTAACTAGCGATCCTTTATCAACACAGTGTGCTTCTTCTTCTCCCTTCTGAGTCAGAGGCAGACAGTACCAGAAACCAGGCCACTGTGACTTTCCTCTGGTAGGTTATTTCCCCTGCGCTTGCCCCTGCCTTCCTTTAATTTGCTTCTGCTCATCAATCCCAAATACTGATTGTTCTGCTCATCAATCCCAAATGCACCTTAACACTGTAGAGACCTGCTGCTACATTTGTACTTGGACAGTGGACCTGATTGAAGCCGCCTCCACTCAAAACTTCCAACGTCTGGATTGGCCACTAGTCAAAGTTCTTTTTTGCTGTAGCGGGCTGCTGCCTTTTGTACTCAGGCAGTGAACCTGACTGAAGTCCCCTTCTCTCAAAACTTCTGACATCCAGACTGGCTGCCGCATCTGCATCTGCTCAAGAGCAGGAAATATTGCACATTGTTGAAAAGCAGACTGGACAAAACATCCCACCAAGATATTTTGAATTTATGTATTCTTTCAGTTTTATCATGAATTTTGTGAAGATATGAGACAATGTATTTATTTAGATATGTCCTTTCTTCCAAGCTATCTTCCCCGCATAGCAAACTTCAGTCCTGTCTGGGCATTTAAATGTTAAAACAACTTGTCAACTGACGTATTATTTGATATTGTATTTGTGCCTCTCAGCCAATGATATGTACCGGTATATCTTATCAGAATCTGAAATGAAATGCAGTTTCAGTAGGACAAAGGAACAAGGGCAATGAAATCAAATTACAATGGAGCATAGCAATTACTTTTCACACTAACCCATGGTTCACTCTAACAGCTTCAGGTTTGCTAAATGCCTCCATCATGGAAAACTGAGCATGTGGGATTTACAGTTGTCTGTAGTAACACCAGAGTTACTGTAACATTATTTGCAAGTGTTCTGAGGAAATTCTAGCCAAACAAAGTATTTGGACCAGAGGTTGTTTACAATGCACTACAAATGGGATTTTATTTCAAACCTGTTAATGTGATACTTATATGGTTTCTGTTGTCTTTGATTTTGCTTATGTACTTTCCATGCATATGATGTACGAGTACAGTAATGTGCCTAGATATGGAAAATGGCATCCATTGGTATGTAACTTCCAGACATTCCTCTGCCCCAATGCCAACAGCAAGCACAACAGCATGATTCAATAAGACTTCAAAGAAACCTCCCTAGGCCCAGGATACAGGTTATACTGCCGGCATATATATGAACTGGGAGCAAGTTGCAAGAGAGTACTTTCTTGCAAAAACAGTGTTACTCTTCCGCAGAGCTCCTTCTGGCTGAGCAATGGAAGGGAAGAATTAATCTTAAGTAGCACTGTATATGGACAGTTCTGTTGGATTAAACATGAAGGGGCATAGTTTTAAGATGCTTGGAAGCAGGTACAGAGGGGATGTCAGTGGTAAGCTTTTCACACAGAGTGGTGGGTGTGTGGAAAGCACTGCCAGCGACAGTGGTGGAGGTGGATACAATAGGGTCTTTTAAGAGATAGGAACATGGAGCTTAGAAAAACAGAGGGCTATGTGGTAGGGTAAATCTAGGCAGTTTCTAGAGTAGGTTACGTGGTCAGCACAACATTGTGAGCCAGAGGGCCTGTAATGTGCTGTAGAGTTCTATGTTCATTGCTACTCAAGCTAACCCCTGTGGCGGAACTATCAACTACTGCCCAACCACTCACCAATCTGAAAGAACAACTGAAAGTGTTTCAAACTTTAAAGGTGATATTTTGTACTGCTCCTACATTAAGAATCCCTGCTACAGGTAAGCCATTTACTCTGTATGTCAAAAAGAGATGCATGTTGGCAGTCTTAACTCAAGAACATGGAAACCGACAGCTAGTTACTACTCTGCCAAGGGATTATACACTGATGGCTCCTCAATGATTGAGTGGGGAATTCCAACGGTTGTTTCTGGAACTGAAGTTCTAGCATCAGGAAGCATGGCTCCTGTCCAACAGTCAGAAATAAAAGCTCTGATAGAAGCCTGTAAGGTGGCAGAAATAAGATCAGCTAATATCTACCCTGACTCTCGATATGCTTTAGGAGGTCATGATTTTTGAAACTTATGGAGACAATAAGGATTTCTTATTGCTGTAGGAACCCCAATCAAGAATTGACAATTAGTATAAGAACTCATGAATGTTGCACAATTGACGTCAGAAGTTGCTGTTTTAAAATGTATTAAAAGCCACTTCAAAATGGCTACCATGTAAAGCCATGGAAATATGTTTGTGGATGAAATTGAGAAAAAGGTAGACAAAAACAAGAAAAATAATTTTAAAAAGTCAAAGAATTGGAAGAAGTGCTGACAACATCTGCAGTGAACCTAACAACTGAAAGAATGGAAACAAAGTTGGACTGGGGATTGCCACGTCATCTCGACTCTGACAAGGAATATGTTTCACTGGAGTTTTTGTCAGGAACTATGTTGAATACTGAACATTGAATGGTGTTTTCATTGTTCATGTCACCCAGAGTCATCAACACAAGTTGAATGAATGAATGAATGAAAGCATCAAACAGTAATTGAAGTCTCACGAGGAAGCCATGCTGTAGTCTTCAACTCTTCTTATGGAGCATCAGAGTAATGCTAAACAAGAAAACTAAACTAAGTCCGTTCAAGGTGGTATCAGGGTGTCCCAGGAACCATGGATCTCACAGAGGCTGATGTACACTTTATGGCAGACAATCTAGTCAACTATTGTGTGAAATTAACCCATGATGTACTTCTCGGCAGACTTCTGATACTTGAAGTACGTCTACAGGAAGACACACCCTGATTCCTGGTGAATGGGTCCTGATTAAGAAACCACATAAGGGACCACTGGGAGCGCGATGAGAAGGTCCTTATCAAGTGCCACTAATTACTAATTTGGTAGTAAAAGTTAGTGGATACACGCCAGCCACTGCAGGCGAGCTGAAGTGCTACTTGACAAGGGAAAACACACTCTGTGGTTAATGTGCTATTAAACTCTGGCACAGTACTTATGCAGCTGGGCTACAGTGAGTAGATCACTAACCAGCCAGAATACTTTGAACATTGCCTACAGCAACTGGGCATTAGGAAGCTTATTCCACTATTATTTGTTGTTATAATTTTGCCTATTTTACCGATTCACAATGTGCCAGTTGAGATAACTCATAGTATATACATGTGCGTATCACATTAATTTGTTGATGTTGTTAATGCCTTTAGCTTTTGGGTATGTTGACGTATATCACGCACTTCAAAATATTCATCAATGCTAGGGATTCCTGCAGATCCAGAACAAAAAATTCTTGGATATTTCAGCAATCGTGATGTCGACTTTATACTCATGGGAGACATAAATATACAGTGGTCATGCTCCCCACATAGCATCTTAAATGGGATCATTTATGTAAATATTATCAGCATGATTTAGGGGTATCATATATGTGGCCATACTTGTGTCTTATCCTGGGTTATCTCTGTATCTGCATCCAATGATCATGACAAAGCTATTAAATCTTGTTGTGTGTTCACTACAGAAGCTACCTTCTGCTAGAGTTCAGAAGGTGCCATTGCAGCAGGGCAAAGTTCATGCAATTACACTTTACATTAAATGAGGTAATGACTCTGGAATTTTCATTGCTGATATCCATCAGGAAAAAATATTACAATTGAACAAGGCTCCTGTTGATTAGTAAGGAATGGTCTAAGTTCATCGATCAATACATACTTTAATGTGTGGAAGAGGTGACTATCCCTCCCTTCTGTATAATCAGTTAGGATTATGTTTTTCCTGCTATGACACTATGCAGACTTTACCTTTTACACCCCCCCACCCACCCCGAGCTGATTTTGCATCAACTTTATTCTCATTTTATGGTGTTGCAAGGAGTATAAAAGAGATTAAAAATGTTGCTGCAGCTTTAGGTACAGTAAGCAATGACACTGCTGATGCCTTGGGAAATGTAACAACAGAAGTAGTCACTGTGTGTAAGATGGTTCTTTAAATCATATGGCATTAGATCTTCTCTTAGCAGTTGGGGGGGGGGGGGGAATCATGTGCAGTTAAAGGCAAGGAGTGTTGTACTTACATACCTGTTGAGTCTAAGGACAAAACTGGTTTGCCTGATCATAGTTTTAAAGAAGCAGGTAAAATACATCAATCTGATGGATGAGATTTCTTTGACTGGATTCATCCAAGTCTTGGAACCTGGGGTTACTCCATATTATGAGTTCTTATATTTATCCTGTTATACCTAATCATAATTTACATCCTTTTACTTGCATAAGAGTGATCATTAATTGAATAGTTCAAACTCACATGAGTGTGCCTATGAATCTGCCAAGCCGTGATGTAATTCTATGAATACTTTGAAGAATATAGACCATTTGATATTTCCATAACTTCAGTAGCTTTTGATTGTTTTATATTTAATGTAGTTCTTCTGTCTCTGAAATTTCAGATGATGTGATTCTAAATGGATGATTTAGAATTGGGGGGCGGAGGGATTGTTGGATCAGACTGTTTAATTGTCATTAACTTTGCAGTAGAGTAATTAATCGTTTGCTTGTATCGTATATAACTACCTATATACATATAACTGTTTAGTATATTTCCTGGTTGGCAGTGCATGTATATGCACTTGTTCAATTTGTCCCCTAGTAGTGACATTTGTATGATTCTGGAAGCTTGGTATTGCATTATTTGAATAGGGACTATCTGATTAACTCTTATCTACAAATTTGAATGGAATGTCTTTTACCTGTCGTATAAAAAGAACTGACAGTATTGACCTGCCATCTTTGCTTCTTCTTTCCCTTCCCCTACTGGACCTCTGTTACAGTCCGTTTCCAACTCTTTATTCTTTTAGTGCTTATTAAAACAATCGTGAAGCAACAGGTTTATGCCTCTAGGATCAAAAGCATCAGAACCCAACAATTTCCACTGTACTTGTTCATGTTTGATTGCACAGACTAATTCATATTTAATTGAAGGCGTTTAATGAGGTGCAGTGTTGTATGCATCACTGTTCCCTTATTTGCTTTATATGAATGCCTTACTGGAGCCTTAGGAAAACAGCTGGGTGCATTGTTGCAATACCTCACTTGGTGCACAACAGCAGAGAATAGAATTGTATCACCAAGGCAGACAAAGTAAATTTCTAATTGGTCAAACTATTATATTCACTGTTCTGGCAATTTTGTTTTAACTGTTTTGTAATGAATCCCTAAATAAGAATAACTGATGTCATGTTTTTGCACTATAGTTTTAAAGAATGAGATGGCAAAAATCATTCTACACAAAAAGACACTCAAGCCAACGAACAAGAACAGCTCAGACTGGCAGTTCTACAATGAACTGAAGGTAATTTCAGGAGAAAGGTTTATGATTTATAATATCTGCACTGCAACTTTAGTATAAATATTGAATTTAGGAGCTTTATCAGATATAATCTTGAAATAAGGGGAATAATGTACTTAAATGGGATTTTTAAATGTGGAATCATAAACAATGTACTATTTGATGTCATAAATGATCTTTTTATGACACATTAAGGGAAAACTTCAGTGAACATGATTTTCGTGTTATTTCTATTAATGAATAGGCTGCTAATGTTCAACTTTCATATCAAGATGAAATGCAATGTTAATATCAGTGGTGTCCTTTCCTGCAATCTGTCTATAATATTTATCTCTCTGTCAAAATCACTAAAGCAGATTACCTAGTGATTTACCATATAGAAGTTCACGGCCGCATGCTGTAAGCCATTCAGTTCCACAGTTGCTATTTTGCAACTGTGACCACACTTCAAAAGGTATTTCATTGTCTGTGAAGTGCTTAGGGATGTCCGGAGGTCATGACTGGTATTATAGAATTGCAATATTTTTCTCCATTATGATTCTGTTAGCTTAGGGTATCATACAGAGCAAACTATGTTTTGTATCTCAAACCATCAAGAGCCTGTTACTCCTATATTAATTTTCTTCGGGTTCATCTTTGTAATACTGAGACATTGATCAATGTCAACAATTCAGTTGCTGAAACTGCCTTCAGGTCTTACTAAAGTCTTCTCTCATAATCCTTAAAATCCTTTTTATATTTAGTCATTCTCTGAAGCAACATCCCGGTCTTTGACACAGACCTGTTAAGGAGCATATTGTATCAGAGCCTTTCTTTGTTCCACCCCCCCCCCCCCCCCCATCAGTGTAGTACCACAGATATTGCTCCCTTCCCCATACTCTTTATTGTAATGATATAACTCAGATTACAGAAATGCTGGAGAATTTGATGGTGTGGTTGAAACTGGCTTCAGACACTGGCATGCAATGTCAGCAACTATCTGTTTTGATTTATGATCATTTCCATCTAAAAGCATGAAGGACACTTCTGTTTTAGCATGAGGAATGCAAGAAAGTATACACTGTGCAAGAGTCCAGTGTCTTGGAATAAGATATTTATCCAGATATTGCACAATGCTATTTTTTCTATTAATACTGGCACCACCACTTTATGCTATTCTTACATAAAGGCTTGGAAGGAGTCACGGAGGATGAGCACGTGGCACTAGGAAAAGGAGAAGAATTGAGATGTGCATATTAATAATGAGTTCAGGGTGGGAGTAGCATCAGATCTGAGGTTCCAACAAAACATTAGCTGAATGAACACATCTTGGACAGATTAATCTGAGAAAGCAAGGAATGCTTTGATTCGTAAGGCAATTAAGCCAACAAAGAAATGAAATAAAAAATGAATTTGGTTATATTGAGAAGCCTTTCCATCTAGCTTTCTGAAAACTTGACAGTGAAATGCTTTGAGATTAAAAACAATTTCTTTCTTATTTTATTTTCAGTCTATAATTCAAAAATATGAAGATGAATTGTTACAGTTGAATAAACAATGTGATGAAATGAAGACACTCTACAATGACATCTTGGTAATATTACTAGAGGCATTTTTGTTTCATTTCTATGTGAACTTTCTCTTGGCATGAAGCTTGAATCTGTTTCTCCTGCTGTTTTGATAGGTTAGATTTGGAGAACCACAAGATCGAGACTCAGAAGTAATGTTCGGATGGATATCTTCCTTCATTAAAAATTTTAAGAGAGCTGTCACAGAACAAAGCAAGCGAAGATTGGAATCAGCTCAGAAATAATATGAACTTTTGCTTTAAGAAAGTTTTCTCTTTTTTTTTGCTTTTTCATGTTTCTCAGAGCAACACAGAAATTAGCTAAATTAGTAATAGTATGCCAAAATTCAATGTCCTGGAAGGTGAAATGGAAGCATCAATTTGTTCATCATACTTGAAGATATTTATCACCTGTGTCACATGCTATTTGAGAGAACAAATAGGGGTAATATTCTCAAGCCTCCCATGAGTGTTAATCACATGAGCTATCTGAGGAAAACAGTCCTGGATAATTCACTGGCCCATTAAATGGATAGAAAATCAATTTTCTAATGGATTATAAAGCACATTATGAAAAGATCAGGTATATTGTCTGGGATTTTATTACTCTCTGGCACCGATTATGTGTGTATGATAACTCACTCTGGGCACAGTGGCACAACTAGTAGATGGTTGGTTCACAAGCTGCAATAACCTGAGTTCATTCCTGATCTCCTGACTCTGTGATGTGTGCTTGTTGTCCCTGTGATCTTGTTGGTTTATTCCAGGTACCCAGGTTATTTCTGCAAGTACAGCATGTATATTGATAGGTTAATTAGCCTCTGTAAATTGTTCCTCGAGTGTAGGTAGGTGGCAGAACCTGGGAGGAGTTGCTGGGAAGGTGGGGAGCATAGAAAGAGTTAATGTAGAATTAGTGTTAATGTCTGCTTAGTAGTCAGTGTGGACTTATTGGAATGAAGGTCTGTTTTTGTGCTGAATCTTTCTGTGACTATAACTTTATGACTTTAAATGAAGGTAGATGCATTTTGACCATAGATGAGTTTTTAGAGAGTATGTTTTGTGTCTGAAATCCTTAGCACGCGTGATAGATACTGTTACCTGCAAGCCAATCTACAGCCTTTCTGCTGATATTCAGAATACCTGGGTGAACTAAGAAACAGTTGTGTGTTTGATTTTTTTAATATTGGGTGCAAAGTGAACAATGTGTTCATGAATAAGAAGAGTGGTACAGTAGTATAGCTGTTGGCATAACGCTAATTCAGCAAAAGCGAAGAGGGTTCAATTCCGTTGATCTCTGTAAGGAGTTTGAATGTTCTCCCCGTACCAGCGTGGGTTTCCTCTGAATGCTCTAGTTTCATCCCAAGTTCCAAAGACATGTGGGTCAGTAGGTTAATTGGTACATGGATATAATTGAGCAGTATGGGCTCTTCAGGTCAGAAAGGCCCCAGAAGGGTATGTTACCATGCTGCATCTCAAATAAAAATAAGTATGTTAGTTTTTGGGAAAAATGTGAGGTTATACTCTTAATGAAAGCTGTATGGGCTTATGTGATAACATTATAATGTCTACCTTGAGTTTAAACTACTTTGTACTTTTGTATGATAGGGAAAAAAAAATCTTTTGGACTGTGATAAGTTTAAATAGTCATGAAACTGCAGCAGCCTAGCAACTATGCAACAGTGATTGCCACTAATTATCCAGTAGTAGTCAACAGGGATGGCTCATACTGGAAATACAAATGTTATTTTGTTGTGGAGATGGGGGTGGTGATGTTAATGGATGTGGCATGGAGGGAGATTCTTGATGGTGATGAATGCTTGATACCTGATCATTACAGCCACTTGAGTTAAAACATCCTTGTTGCAATATTGTTCAAAGAATCTGGGTAAAATTAATGAAAAATTGCATTTAAAACATACTGTGAAATATTGAATAAATACCATAGATTAGGAAGTAAAATGGTACAAAAAATCTTTGTGTTTTTGAAGTTTGATATTCATTTCTCCTTCTTTATTAGAAATTGGTGTTTGGGATTCAGGTTTTTGTTTTTGTTCAAATGTTTGAGTGATTGTCCCAGGAAAAAAAAAACACAGCTCCATAGGATTGATTTGTAGAATTATTGAAGCTGCCACTGTCCAACTGTGCAAACTTTGAATGTCCAGATTCATACGATTAGCATCAGTTAGCATGACACTATTACAGCCCAGGGTATTCTGCAGTTTGGAGTTCAGTTCTGGTGCCATTCTGTAAGGATATTCTGTATGTCCTCCCTGTGGAATGCGTGAGTTTTCCCCGGGTGCTCTGGTTCCCTCCCACAGTCCAAAGACGTACAGGGTAGGTTAATTGGTCATTGTAAATTGTGCCAGGATTAGGTTAGGGTTAATCAGGGTTGTGGAGTTACTTGGGTGACATGCCTTGAAGGGCCTACTCCATGCTGTATTGTTAAATAAATAAAAAATAAACCCCAGAACCTAATATGGTTTCTGTTTTTATTTGTAGTTGTAAATATCTCCTTTTTCCAGTCAGGTTCATATAACTGATGAAGGCTTCTGTTTAGATCATGGACTATTATCATATAAGTTTTATTGCTTTATATTTGATTGGTCATTTGGAATAGAATGTGTCTTTCATGTTACTATCATCTTCACTGCACCTAATATCTTATCCTAGTTCCAAATCCCCTGCCATTCTGCGCCTAGGAATGCATCTGTCTGTCGGTCCTCTTGAGAGTGCTGTCTGTCATTATCCATCTGTTGTTATATTCTATCTACTAAATGCACTTGGAAACTTTCATTCAGGATATTGTCTAAATGGTCTTTTGGTGCTAGATAACACAGTTAGGTTTTGCTACCTCAGCAAAAGATCAGTTATTGGCCAAGCAAAGCCCACAGTTCAGCTATTTGATAAAACAGCAAGAGATTTACTGTGAAGAAGTGGAATGGAATATAGGAAAGGAAGGCTTCCTGCAGTGTGATAGAAAAGTCCTGAATGATGAAGGAGAACTGAAATGCTGTTGTGTGGTGATTTGGAGGAACTGAAGGACAGGGAAGAGTTGTGATGGGACATTAAAAAAAATCAGCTTCAAAGGAAATGCTTTTTTCCCATCAGTTTTATCACAATCATCTTATCTGCACCAAACATCTTATCCTAGTTCTAAATCTCTTGTCATTCTGTACCTGTGCATGCATCTGTCTGTCTGTCCTTTTGATAGTTCCTTTGTGTGCTGTCCGTCATAACCCACCTACTGACACTTATAGTTTGCCTTCTGACTGCACTTAGAAGCTATTATACAAGAACTTGTTTAAATGGTCTTTAGACAATGGTCTGTGCCTCCAGTAACTTACTTCAGAGTCATAGATTAATGTCCAAATTTCTCTTAAATGTTGAAAGTGAACCCACATTCTTCACTTCCTCTTGCATCTCATTCAACACTCTTGCAGCCTTTCAGAGTGTATAAGTTCCCCTTCATGTTCCCCTTCAGCTTTTTACCTTTCACCCTTAAACCATGACCTCAGTGGAAAAAGCCTGCTTGCATTTACCCTAAATATGCCCCTCATAATTTTGAATACTATCAAATCTCCCCTTATTCTCCTATCTGTAAGGAATTAAGTCCTATCTTGTTCAACCTTTCCCTACAACTCAGGTCCTCAAGTCCTAGCAACATCATGTAAATTTTCTCTGCGTTCCGGCAATCTTCTTGACATCTTTTCTGTAGGTAGGTGACAGAACTGCACACAATATTCCAAATTAGACATTACCAATGTTTTGTACAACTTCAACATAACATCCCAACTCCTGTACTCAATACATCCAATGTGCCAAAAGCTCTCTTTTCAATCCTATACACCTGTGACACCACCCTTAAGGAATTATTGATCTGTTCCAGAACCCTCAGCTCCACTGCACTCCTCAGCGCCTTACTGCTCACTGTGTAAGTACTACCCCGGTAGGTCCTCCCAAACTGACACCACTTTCAATGAATTATGGACCTGCGTTATCATATCGCTTTGTCCTACCATACTTCTCAGTGTTCACTGTGTAAGACTTACCCTGGTTGGTCCTCCCAAAGTGCAAAATCTCACATAAATCACGTATGCCATTTTTTTAGTCCGTTTTTCCAGCTGGCTTTGATGCCCCCATATTTGATGTCATCCACAAATTTGCTGATCCGTTAACCATATCATCATCCATATCATTGATCTAGGTGACAAACAACAATGGACCCAGCACTAATTCCTGCAGCACACTACTAGTCACAGGCCTCCAGTCAGAGGGGCAGCCATTTACTACCATTTTCTGGCTTCTCCCATGAAGCCAATGTCCAATCCAATTTATTAGCTCATCCTGAATACCAAGCAATTTAACCTTTTTGACATGCTCCCATGCAGGACCTTGTCAAACACCTTGCTAAAGTCCATGTAGATGACATCCAGTGCCTTGCCTTCATCAACTTTCCTGGGAACTTCCTTGAAAAACTTTATAAAACTTAACACACAAAGCCATGTTGACTATCCATAATCAGTCTCTGACTATCCAGATATGTGTGTGTGTATATATATATATATATATATATATATATATATATATATATATATATATACGTCTGGTCTCTTGGAATACTTTTCAATAAATTATCCACTACTGAGGTCAGGCTCATTGCTTATAATTTTGCAGCTTATTCTTAGAGCCTTTCTTAAACAATGAAACAATATTAGCTACACTCCAGTCCTTTGGCATCTCACCAATGCCAAGGACATTTTAAATATCACTGCTAAGGCCTCTGCAATTTCTGCGCTAGCCTTCAGGATTTATCCACCCTAGGCAGCAAACACCTCCTCCCCTGTAATCTGTCTACAGTCTATGACCTCACTGCTGTTTGGCCTCAGTTCTACAGACTAAGCCTGCATCACCCAAGTACATACAGATGCAGAAAATCCATTTAAGGTCTACCCCATCTCTTTTGGCTTCATGCACTCTGATCTTCAAGAGGACTAAATTTGTTCCTTTCAATCCTTTTGCACCTAATATATATGTAGAAGCCCCTGGGACTCTTCTAGTTGGGACCTCTATGTATTGATTAACTTTTGACAAACTCTATCCCATCCTGTCCTTTTATAGTATGGGAGTCCCAGTCAATATGTTGAAAATAAAAAAAAAAAACTGCTATCACCACCCTATGTTGTTTGCAACAGTCTGTGATCTCACTACATATTTACTGCTCTAAATTCAGCTGACTTTTGGGTAGTCTACAATATAAACCCATTAAAGTGACAGTGCTTCTCCTTATAGATGCTGCCTGGCCTGCTGTATTCCACCAGCATTTTGTGTGTGTTGTTTGACTTTCCAGCATCTGCAGATTTCCTTGTATTTGCCCATTAAAGTGGTCATCCTTTTCTTATTTCTCATTTCCAGCCATCTAACCTCAATAGATGTGTTCTCCAGTCTGTCTTGTCTGAGTATTGCTGTGATGTTTTCCCTGACTACTAATGCCACCAGTTCCCCTTTAATTCCTCCCGCTCTATCATATTTAAAACAATCGAATCCTGGAACACTGTACAGTCAATCCTGCCTTCCTACAGCCACATCTCACTAATGGCTATTAAGTTATAACTCCACAGTTTGAAGTGGATTCAAGTTCTAAGCTTAAAAACAGGATAATAAACCCCTCCAGTTCAGGTGTAAACCATCCCATCTGTACAAGTTCCACTTTACTTGGAAGAGACCCCTAAGATCCAAAAATCGGAACCCCTCTCCCATAGTACTTCCTCAGTCACATTTTAAATTGTATTATCTCCCTATTTCTAGCCTCAATAGCACATGGCACAGGTAGCAATTGTGAGATCACAACCCTGGATATCCTGCCTTTACCCAACTCCCAGAACTCACTTTGCAGAACTTTGTCACCCTCCCTACCCATGCCATCGATACCGACATTGACCACGAATTCTGGCTGCTCAGCCTCCCATTTAAAAATGCAGTACACTCGATCTGGGATATCCCTGCCCCTGAACCCCAGAAGCAGCATGCTGAACCATCTTGGAATCACATTTCCGTCCACAGAACCTGCTGTCTGTTCCCCTTACAACTCTTCTCCGCACTTTCCCTTCTGAGCCATAGTGCCAGATTAAGTGTCGGGGACCTGACCACTCTGGCTTTCCTCTGCATTATATGGTTGGGTCTGAATCTATATGGATCTGCCTAACTCCTTACAGTCTGCACGTGGCTGCATTTACCTGAGCTGGAACGTAGAGAGCTGATGCAGCTGAGTCCCTGCTTCTCAGTGACAAGTGCTGAATCATAGTGAGGCCTCAATAATAAATAGACCTCTAGGATCTTGCACACAGCTCAAAAGTTAAAATTAGCAACTGAAAAATGTACACGTTTTTGCAAAGCCTTTTAATTTATTTTTAAATTAAATTACATTAAGGCAACAAAACATTAAAATAAAATAATGAAGAAGAAAATAAATATATTCTTCCAGTTTTTCTTATAATTTCTAGGTGAACTTAAATGAATGAAGATGTCAATTGATATAGGATTGAGAAGGCAGATTTTGTAAAGTGATCCAACCACAATTAGACTTCATTAGATTCTGCATGAAATCAATTGGTGGAATGGGCTCCATATGTCCCAGACTTAAAGGATCTAGGTGTGTTTTGGACCTACTTCTCTGGGAGTGGCTTAGCAGTGACAGCTCCCTTCAGATCAACTGACTGCAGCCAGCTTGATTAGTCCGACAGGGATCATAATCCTTGTTTTTACTTTGTGCTCCATTAAGCTACAGATATACAGAATTTTTCCCTTGCAGCTATGTTGCACATTTACCTTTTTAACTGGGTAAGTTATTGACTTTGAAAACCAGCATCCTATTCATGGGAGAGATGGGGGCACCAACTGCACTCACATTTGTTCCACTGAAGTCAAGGAAAACAAACGTGTGGTTGTGAATACTACAGATATGGTGATGGTATAATGGTTAAATTATTTGTAACTCAGACGCCTCAACTGAAAATATGGAGACATGAATTCAAATCTCACTATGCTGGCAGTGGAATTGATGTTGTAATAATCTGGAATTTAAATTAAAACAAGGTGACCACAATCTTTAATATTATAACCAAACTCTCAGTGCATTGGGCAACTAGGGATGGGGCAGTAAATTATATCTTTGCCAGAGACTTCTAGATTTCAAAAACTGGATTAAAAATAATACCAAATAGTTTCACACATGTTAAACATGATTGACCAAATGAGGAATCTTTCCTCTGGTATTCCTTTTATAATTAATTTTTTTTTCAAGATTGGCCAAAACCAATTCTCAACCCACTCCAGCTCTTTGGGTTGCAAGTATAGAGTGATCATCTGATAGGTAGTTAGGAAATTGGAAATGACTGGAATTGGCATTGGAGGCTGTACAAAAGAGATTCACTAGACAAATTCCTGAGATGAGAGCATTGTCTTATTAGTAGTGACTAAAGAAATTATTTTCTGGTGTTTATAAAATCAGAGGTGATATTATTCAAACACATACTGTAAAATCCTTTTGAAACAATACAGGATCAACTTCAAGATGTTTCCATAGGTTGGAGAACGTCAAAAAAGGGTAGGTGACTAAAGAAATTAAAGGGTTTTCATTTAAAACTGAAGTGCATTGGAAATTCTCCTAGCAGACCATTATGAATATCTGGAATCCTTTTTCCAAGACAGCTGGATCTCTGGAAGTATTTGAAGAGGAAGTTACAGTATTTTTTTAAAGATCAGGTACTTGAAGGCTATTTGGAAGAGGAACTGAGGCCTTGTAATGGGCAGGATTAATCAATCCGACAATTCAAGTGTCCTGATGTGGTAACAAGTGTACAAACACAACATAGTAACTTAAGCCTAATTTATTATCATAAAATAAGCACAAATAAACAATACAAAGTACAACATAGCAAGGCACAAAGATTTCAGGGCTCATGACTTTTAGTCATCACTTGATAGTTGCTGTTATTGGGGAACACGAATTCTGACTCACTCATGAAACTGTCCCTGGCTCCTAGGCACCAATTGTGATCTCTGGCCCTTGGTTGAAGTCCAGCAAAGCCAGGAAAGGCACCCCCATAAATATGAGTTCCACAAGCACAGAGAGGCACAGAGAAAAACTCTTTGATCTTATGCCTCAGCACAGCCTGTTTTTTACTATCAGAAAGCATCCTCTGTCCAATACAAACAAAAGAAAATCTGCAGATGCTGGAAATCCAAGCAACACACACAAAATGCTGAAGCAACTCAGCAAGTCAGCAGCATCAATGGAAAAGAGTATAGTTGATGTTTTGGGCTGAAACCCTTCATCAGGATAGTCCTAATATATCATTTAGACTTTTATGAGTAAAAGTTGATCTTCATTTACTCATATCTGGACACACCATTCCTTTGGACTTTCAAGATAACATTAATGTCTACACACATAAAGGATAAGGTCAAACGCAGTCACTAAGAAAGAATCCATCAACCTAGCTCTCAAAGTGACCAACAGACATTCAGTCATAAACAGACATCCCCATGTTAGTAGTGCCTGAGACTGAGAAAGAATCCAACTGTTATAAAGAAACATTTTACAGGCTTCACATGCTAAGAGTTCAGAAAGAGTTAAACTGTCATTTTGACCTTACAGACATTTATCCAATGTTTTTCAAAATCTAATAGAACACAGGCCTGGATTTACATCCATGATCATACTGAAAAGTGGGGTAAGTTGAGAGGTCAAATGGCCCACTCCTATTCTTATTATGTTCTTAAAGTCCTGTTTTTCTGAATATGGGGATGTCATTGGTTGGTTATTTCAATTCACAAACTTAAGTTTTAAGGAATAATGCAGGTGATTTGTTTGAAACCATTTGTGAATCAGAACTAATTGTTCTGTAAAAAAGTCAATTGCGTAGCCATCATTAGACAATGGCTTTTGTTTTAGTTTTATAAGTAAGCCTGCATGTATGAATTGGAAAGATGAATAGAAAGTAAACCTTTAAGGAGTTTGGAAAACAAAAGGGAGGATAATTATACTTCATTTGTGGAGATCAGGTTCAATATATTTTGAAAATAGCACCTGTGATCTGTAAGGTTTACAGCACAGATTCACAAAAATATTATTAGTGGGCTACTTAATGAGAGTTTACACTAATTTATGCAATGATAAACTAATATTCTCTTGAGAATTAAAGTTTGATGACTGAACTAATTGATGTGCTTAAACTAATCCCTAAACTAAAGACAAGTGAGCAAAAATCTGGAATGGATTTTTCACACAAAGGGTAGCAGAAAGATAGAACTTATTTGACCTCAGGGCCTGTGAGTCAGTTGAAGCTTTTGAGGCTGAACTATTTAGAACACAGGATTTTGAAAGGAAAAGGAGCAAGCAAGTTTCAGATCAGTTGTGATCTAACTGAATGGTTGTGCAGGCTCACAGCCTGATTGATCTAATCCTCTGGAGCAAGTCAATCACCCAACAGGATATTAAAAACAGAAACCAAACCTTAGCTTCCATTTCATTTTAATTTAATTGAAATAATATTAAGTGCAGATAATTTGATTGGCTTCCAGACAAGAGTCTAATCTTTGAATTTGTTAATGAGTCTGTTGCTTCAGATTTTATTAGTCTTCCTAACTCATTAGTTGACAGCTGAACAAAGGTGTGCTGCACTAGATCATCAGCTAAGTGGCTTTCCATTGTTGTGGACCTGGAGAAGAAGATTTGTCAAAGAATAGCAAGGAAAGTAGCTTCCTGATCCATTCTTCATGTGTTTCCACTTGAAATCTTCTCATCTCATGAAGGCATTCCTGCTTGGTAGCTGGACATCCTCAGAAATTGGCTGCTGCTGGAAGAAGGGTGCAAAACATGTTTACCTGCCTCCCTTAATTGTTTACAATTCCTTGCGCGAGAAGACCTATTCTGACCTTTATTCTTGACCTTCCATATTTGTACCTTACAAGCACATGTATCAATACAAAACTGTGTGTCTGTAGCTTATAGCTTATTTGCATAGCTGCCTCAAAATAAGTACATAATAGTCAGAACTATTAATAAACTTAACTTGAGTTTTCAAGTTTGAAACTAGAGTCTTAAATTGAACAATGCAAATTAAATAGAGAGACTTAGTGACTTTAAATTGAGAAACTGAAAGATATGACTGAACATAGGCAGTGGAAATCATTTCAAAATCACAATTATTAGTGAATATACTGTATATTCCCTCTAAATTGTTCAATACCACTGACCAGTTCTATCAAGAGTCAACTAAAGTAAGAAATTTGCAAGGTTATGTAAAAGAATAACATGCCTGAGGATTGGAAACAGATCAGAATTCATCCAAGGATATTACAGAAGCTGATAAAAAAAAGTAACAGAATGTGATACCTTCTTTTGGCATTTAAATAGAAGGGACTAACAAACGTAATATTGAATTTTTTTTACATGCAGAAATACACCAATAAATAAGGAGAATAAGGAACTGAAATCTATACTTCCTACTATCTTCACAGTAGAAGACAAAATAGGTAGAAATTAAACCAAGGAAAATGAAGAACTGAAAGAAATTGGAACAAAATTGGTGAAATAATGAACAATAGGCCAATAGATCTCCTGGGCATTATTGGCTAAATCCAAATTGATCATAGATTTAATGCAGTACATTTAGATATTCAAAATGTGCTTAGAAAGATGCAGCAGACTAAACTATTACATAATCTTGGTATTCATGATATTGGATTAAAATATTAGCATAGAATAAGAACTGGTGAAAGGATAGAAAGCAGACAATGAGAATAAATTGGCCACTTTCAGATGAGAGGACTAAAATTGATGGGATACTGCACCAATGAACATAAGCCCTCATTTATAATCTTTATCAACCACATATAAGACGGAAGTAAGAGGAATATCATCACGTTTGTCAACCAAACTAGTGGAGGATTCAAAGATGCATCAAAGAGATAGAAACTTGTTAAGTATGCAAAATGTTGCAATTAGAAAATAGGGTGGTTATATACTTCGGTGCAAAATATCAATAGATTTTTTTTGTTAAATGTTTAGAGACAAATTATTCAGAGGCCCTCAGGTGATTTTGCACAAAAATCATTGAAATGTGAAATGCTGGTACAGCGAACAATTAAGACTACAATTGGCATGCAGCCTATATTTTCCAAAGAAACTAGAGTCAGAAAGAGGGTTAGAATCTGGGTTAGATCTGTAACATATTGCCACCTGTTACAGTATCCCTTCATGCTGTGAGAAGAGGTTGAGTCATTAGTCTAAATAAAAATGAATTTGTACGTCAAGTCTATATTTAATTATAAAATTGTGAATAACGATCATTTAAATTATTCAGATTCATTTATAAAGCACACTTTATGATATGGCTTTGCCATAATGCATTTATACTGCACATCAGCAGGATGTTTGTGTGCATGATTAGTTAATAAATTTGCATTTGCAGCAAAAAAAAGCTTTGGGGGATCTTGTTAGGTCAGACAGCATCTATGAAGAGATATAGATTGAGATCCATTATCTGGATTGAAAGAGTAGAAGGGAAATAGCTGGGATAAAGAGGTGAGGAGTCAGACAATGGATAGTTGGATCTAGGCGAGGAAAGTTTGATTGACAGATGGAGAGAAGTGGAGGTGAAACAATACCAATAATGAAAGATTAAGAGATGATAGCTGGAGTCAACAAAGGGTTACCTAGCCAACTATGACCTGTCATTTCCTGCCCCACACCATCAGCTCTCTATATTGGTTATCTCCCTTCCTAATACAGATGAAGAATTTTGACTCAAATCATTGTCTGACATTCCCCTCCATCAATTCTGCTTAACCAACAGATAACCTCTGGTAGCTCAGTTTTTGCTTCAGATTCCAGCATCTACAATCTCTTCTGCCTCAAATGCAAAAATAATTGTTAGCTGCTTCACTCATATCATCCTCTGGTTATCAGAATGCAGATAATGGCAGAGAAGCACCCTGCTGACCCTTTCATCTTCTATGGTTTAGAATCAAATTAAAATTCATACTCAAAATGTCCATCTAACATTATTTAATCATGCCTTTCTATCAAATAAGCAGTATTCACTGTTCAGAATGGTGAGCCATCACATAAGCAAGACTTTCTCTCATTACTAGTACATATACACTGCCCAGTGTGAAGAAGTACTTTGTGATGCTTGAACTATTTTTTTTGCTGTTTTATGATGGCGTAATTTTTGTTAAGAAATCTCAGCAATTTCCAACTAATGGAAATCAAAGTTATCATTTGAATCTCTTCCAAAAGAAGCACAACCTAATCATTTGTTAAAATTGCATTTTTTGTCCAGAATTTTATGATGCACTAAGTGGGAGAATCAATAGAATTCAACAGCATAGTGCAAAGTACACAGGACTCCTAATGCACTTGCAATGGTGAAACTTCTGTTTAGGTAAATGTCACAAAATAAATCCCTTTCATCTCAATGCAGAGAAAAAGCTGAGAGGGATCTGGGTTAAGTATGAAGTAATTTATAATTCTCTAATTAATCCACTCCCATTAAGTTTTGAATGTTATTTGTTTTTAAGTGTGAAGGATATCCAAAAAGATTCAACATCTTTTGGCAGCAACTAAGAACAAGTGCTGTGACTTAACCAGTAAGAAAAAATTGTTTTTGCAGCATTTCTGATACTGGGGTTTGTTCTGGTGCTGCCATGAGATTGGATTTACGGCTTAATGGCTTTGTTGAGGACTGCCAGGATGTTCTTGTTCAAATTAAGTATAGACTTTACTTTCTGGTAAGAGTAGGTACTTTGCACCAACAGTAAGTTCCGGGCTAATTATTGAATAGTTATTCCATCCCAAGCTAGTAAGAATATGTCTGTTAATTAAAAAGTGCAGCAAATTGTGACATAGTCTTGATTAACTCAGAGATCAGTGTGACTATATTCTTCAATTCATATTTAGTTCTGAGATTTTTCTATTGAAACTTAAAAAATTTAAATAAAAAATATGAAGTCTAAAACAAAAATCATATAGTCTTGTGCTAGGTTTGGGTGCCTCACAGTTCCCTATAGCTCCAATTTTTTGTAATCTATGTTTTTGGAAATTGCCCTGGAGACCCAAGTCCAGGGCAGGAATATCTTTTAAGCAAAGTAGTGGTTCTGATGCACATCCTCAGTAACTCCATAGTAAAACAACGAGTGCTATTCTGTTTCCTATTAGATAAGGTATGGGACTTGGATAACTAAAGTGACTAAATTACTATAATTTTATATGTGATACATAATAGAATTGAAGTTGGGTTCAATTTTTTTGCCTCTGTCATATTTTAATCATAAACATATGTACTCTGCAACAAATAAATTAATGTAATTTATTGAGCTATTAAAATTCATTTTAATTGGTCTTAATGGAAATACCAAAGTGTTTTGATGTTTCCAAGAATCTATTTTCCAAAGAATATTCAGTAATTACAGCCATTAGCTTGGAGTGAAGCAAATATGAAGTAGATAAAAATGTGCATTAAAATTTTATCTTGCATAAGCTATGTGCCTTCTGTTTTTGCAACAAGTAAATAAAGAGCCTAATGCATCTTTTTCATTGGCAGTCTCACAGGACTGAAGCTAACTTATGATCACTCCATTTCTGACACAGACATGCCTCTACATGAACTCATTGATAAAGTGCAGTCATTGAATACCAGGTACCACATGAACTTGACAGGGCACGGTCTTGGTTCAATTGTAAATGAAGCTCTGAAGCACAGATATACTACAACCATTGCTGGTAGAATGAGAGGGTGTATAGGAGTGAAATATGTCAACTAGTTGAATGGTGCCACAGCAATAAATCCAACATCAGTAAGATGAAAGAGCTGATTGTGGACTTCAGGAAGGGTAAAATGAAGGAACACATACCAGTCTTCATAGAGGGAACAGAAGTGGAGAGAGTGAGCAGCTTCAAGTTCCTGGGTGTCAAGATCTCTGAGGATCTAACCTGGTCCCAACATATCGATGTAGTCATAAAGAAGGCAAGACAGTAGCTATACATCATCAGGAGTTTGAAGAGATTTGGCATGTCAACAAGTACACTCAAAAACTTCTATAGTTGTACTGTGGAGAGCATTCTGACAGGCTGCATCACCGTCTGGTATGGAGGGGCTACTGCACAGGACCGGAAGAAGCTGCAGAAGGTTGTAAATCTAGTCAGCTCCATCTTGGGCACTAGCCTACAAAGTACCCAGGACATCTTTAGGGAGTGGTGTCTCAGAAAGGCAGTGTCCATTGGTAAGGACGTCCAGCACCAAGGGCATGTCCTTTTCTCACTGTTACATCAGGTAGTAGGTACAGAAGCCTGAAGGCACACACTCAGCAATTCAGGAACAGCTTCTTCCCCTCTGCCATCTGATTCTTAAATAGACATTGAAGCTTTGGACACTACCTCACTTTTTTAATAAGCAGTATTTCTGTTTTTGCACATTTTTAAAAATCTATTCAATATACGTAATTGATTTACTTGTTTATTTATTACTATGTTTTATTTATTATTTTTTTCTCTCGCTCTGCTAGATTATGTATTGCATTGAACTGCTGATGCTAAGTTAACAAATTTCACATCACATGCCAGTGATAATAAACCTGATTCTGATTCTGCCTTAGTCTATACACATATGTGGACATGCTCATATAGACATGATCCTCCTCATACCCTTTCTGACCTCATAGTTGCCCTCTCCATTTTTGATCCCCTCTGTTTCAGCTCCCGCTCAAGCTTTCTATTTCAGTACTTTTCCCCCGATTGGCTTCCTCATTTTCTCCCTTCCCTCAATTCTCCCGGGCTGCCAGCTTCCTGCAGCCTCACTAAGTCTTTTCCTCCTTTGCCTCTGCATTCCTTCCCTCATTATTTTTCCCATTTATTGCTATGTTCCCTCTGCAAAATCCACTCCCTTCACATTGTCCTGCCTCCACTCTCCAGCTGTGGCTCCCACTCTCTACCCTAGAGTGACATCCCTCTTCACCACTTTTCTTGTGCTCTTCAATTATAAGTGCTCTCAAGCATCTAGCAACAGCAGCCACCCAGCCCCAGACCATGAAGTCTAATCCAGGCACCCCAAAACTCTCAAAGAATTTCTTTGGAGAAATTGCAAATGCCTGCTTCTGGAAAATGGGTCTCCCAATTCACTGCATGCTGCACTCTCTTGGCTGATGGAGCTGGATTCATCCAGAGGGAGTCGAAGCACCTCACTCTGTCACCACTTGTATATTATTTAGTATAAAGACCCTCAGCACTGTTTCCCTTGCTGACAGAACCCCTGTCCTGCTCAGTACCTTCATAGGGTTTCAGTCTCCCCACACCTTGGTGAACATACATCAGAGGAGCACAATAACAAGTGTATAGAGTGTATATATGGTGTATAGAGATACAAGAGATTGTAGAAATTAGAAGAAGTTGTTAATTGTGGAAAAACCCAGTGGGTCAAACAACATCTTTTGGAGGCAAAAGGATGTGTGGACATTTCTGGCTGAAACCATGAATCAACTGGGAAAGAGGAAAAGATGGCTAATATATGGAATTGTCGGAGAAGGGTGGAACAGGAGCTGGTAGAAGATAAGTGGAACTGGATGAGGGAGGGAATGATGGGCAGATGGAACTGGGAGGTGGTTTTGGTGAGTGAATGGAAAAGGTGAACGAAGGCAGAGAGAAACCAGGTGGACTGGTATCGCTGGAAAAGGAACACAAACGAGGATGGTGTTACGTGAAACTGGAAAATTCACAGTTAACCATTGGGTTTTAAGTTATTCAGGCAGAATATGAGGTGTTGTTCTTCTAGATTGTGCTTGGCTTCACAGTAGTAGTAGAAATGAAGTGATGGAGGAGGAGGAGAAAATGTTTGATGCAGTGATGGGAAGGGACCTTGAAATGACATACTATACATCCAGTAGTTCAAGATGACCATGCTGGACCTCTGCAAAACAGTCACCTGGTTATTCTTTGTCTTGCCACTGTAGAGGAGGCCAGAGCATGAGTACCAGATGTTCCAACGTGACTGCTTCTTTGTCGAGATAACCAAGTAACAGGTCAAATTGAGGAATATACTGTAAATACTAGGAGAGTTCAATCAGAGTGTGATGTGCTAACATTAAGAGAACAGTTACAGATGAGATATTGGTGAATATAGAATGCAGAGAGCGCAGTATTTGTGTCAACTTGTTCCAACCATTGAGCAGTAAAGCACACTAGCAAGCCGGACTGATGAATATACATCTGGAAAGCATATCGATAGGTCATCCAGCACTGCCAATAAACTAGGAGAGCACAGTGATAGGTCGCATTATGATCATGGATACAGTAACAGCTCAGACAGTGGAGCACATATACACCAGGGAAGGTGCACTGTGGTGTGCAACGTGTTTGCTTTTACACTTCATCTGTAAATCAACAAGATGCACAAGCACTTACTTCAGTTTTAGAATATCTTTGGAACAATAGCCCATTTCAAGAGCTTAGAAATAAAAGGATGTCTTCAATCTTTTTGGGCTTTATACTAGGTTATAACTAGTCTGTAACTCTGCTCCAGTACCCAAATTTGCAAAATTTGGGTGTGGCTTTTCATTTAATACCATTTTACCCTTGATATGTTTGACTTTTCCAGTGCCATCCTTGAACACTGCTGTAGCATCATCCAGTATCTTTCAGTTGACTCAGTTTGCAGGGCATGTGGCCTGCAAATTGTGGATGGAGCTCCAAACAAGTTGAACATTTCCACAATGTTGGCAAATCTTTTTTTACAACATACAAGCTGAATGTGGCTTGTTGGATGTTTTATGTCTCTGTTATAAATGTCATTGGCACAGGAGTAATCTTTTCTCCAGAATAAGTTCTTAGATGGATATCTGCAGGCTTCAGTTCAGTACTTTTGAACTGCGATTCAAACTAATTTTGTGGAATGACTGAAACAATCGAGCCAGTGTCCAGTTCCATTTTAATTAATTTACCATTCACATCTGGTGTAAGCAATATCACTTGTCTATTGTTTGTTTTCAAATTATAAATCCCAAGGCTACCCAGTCCTGTGTCACTCTCATCAATATCTTATCTTCCATCAAGAACAGACAAATCAATGCTCTTTTTCTAACTGCAACTTGACTTTTTTTCTGTTTTTCACTTCCCTATGCAGTCCATTTATTTTTATCTACCCGGCAAGCTCTTTGTATGTGACCTACTTTGTTTCATTTTCTGTAAGTTTCGCCTTTAAACCTGTATTGGCCTGGTGTATGTGAGCTGCTGACACAACGATAACACAATTTGTTCTGCCATACCCGTTCAGACATTTATTCCTGACTGCAACTCAATTGTGTCTCTGTCTACTGTCTCCATTGATGCAGCTATTTCAATTGTTTTTTTTTAAATATGAGTTGCACTTCTCTTAGGAGCTATTTCTGTATGCTTTCTTGCACAATTCCAGTTCCTCTCTCAGTGCTTTGTTAAGGCCATCACGGAACTGACAATGCTGAGACAACTTCCTCAGTTCAGCCATGTACACTGAAATGGATTCCTCTTCCTTTTGACTCGAATTATGAAAAACAAAGCATTCTGCACTCAATGATCATTTCACTTCTAAAGATTTCATAACAGCAAAGCTCATTTCAGCTGCTTTAGTTAGAGCAGTCAAACTTCTAAGTAAACGGTATGCTTTTTAGTTTAAAATGGCACTACTGAAGTTATGTGACAGCTCAATAGTATTTCAGAAGGCAAGAAATATGACTAAAACATAACCAATAACACCTATTCTGAAGTAAATTGTGGACAACTATCACTGCAATCAATGAAGAAGCAAGTGGAGTGAAGCTGATTTGAGGGATGAGCCATACCGGTGAATTGCAAAGCCGGAATGCGATGAGTTCAAGAAGTGGTTGCGGATGGAATTGGTTTTACTCTTGCTGTTGGAGTGAATGGTTTGGAGAGGAGTTGAAGCGAAAGAGTTTTGATTTCTGTCCGCGCAACTTGAGTGCGAGGTTGGATCGCTCCAAGCTCAGTCAATTTCATGAGTTCAAGAATAGTTTTGGGCTGTGTGGCCCAGGTGTATCACTGAACCGGGGTCCAGGTTCTAGAGCGAGCTACTACCTGGTGCTTAGACATATTAAACGCTGGCCCAGATAAACTGGTAAGCCCATGTACCGAGGCGAGGGTCGGGCTGATTTCACTCATTCTCCCACGATGTACACGTTAGTCCTGACGAAGAGTCTTGACCCGAAACATCGACGGTGCTTCTCCCTATAGATGCTGCCTGGACTGCTGTGTTCCACCAGCATTTTGTGTGTTGTTGTTTGAATTTCCAGCATCTGCAGATTTCCTCGTGGTTTGAAATGCTGTTGTTTTGTGTCTATTGTTTGCATGATGTATGTATTTTTCCTTCTCATTGTGCAGTGGTTATGGTCTTTCTATTTCTTTTAAATTGGGTTCTTTGTGTTTCTTGCTTTATGGTTGCCAATAAGCTAACAAATGTCAAGGTGTATAATTTAAATATTCTTTGATAATAAATGTATTTAGATGTTTCCCACCCAATGCACTCTGCAAAACTGGCACTTGTTTCTCACTAGCTATTTCACTTGTTTTACAATACTCCTCAATTCACTCGGTATGCACTAGCCAGTTATCTACTATGTAATCGACTTTGTCTATCTTTGCAATGAAGTTACACATTTCTGCTTTTTTAAATTGATTATCACCTGGCATCACTGTCCATGAACCCATGAATTTTGTCCATTTCCTGTCTTTTTAAAAACTCGAACATCTTCTCCTATTATGAAGAAAGTAGGCTGCACTTCTTGTTAACTCGAACGTCTTGCTGCACTTTAACAGATAGGTAGTCACCTTGGGTTTGTTTTACAACTTACTCACAACTTTACAACTAATTCAAAGAAAATGTGGAACCAGAGATAACACGTATACTCCAGTTTCATTTTAACTTTAAGCGAGGTGCGCACTTATCATGTGGTGCATGATAATGTATGACATTCATGTACTTTTATATGTAACTCATAATGCATCATTGATTCATAGAAATATACAGCACACAAACAGGCCCTTTGGCCCATTTAGCCTGTGTTAAAACCTTTAAACTGCCTGCTGGTGGCTCATTTACAATCTCATGACCCTCTGAGTGAAGAAGTTTCCCCTCATTTTCCCCTCAAAATTTCCACCTTTCACCCTTAACCCACGACCTCTAGTTGTAAACCCATCCAACTTCAGTGGCAAAAGTCTGTTTGCATTGACTCTATCTTTACCCCTCATAACTTTGTTATCAACTTTGCTATCAAATCTCCCCTCAATCTTCTACATCCCAAGAAATAAAGTCAAATCCTAGTTAATCTTTCCTCAAGTCCTCCAGTCCCTACAACATATTTGTAAATTTTCTCTTATTTACATCTTTCTGTGGATAGGTGACTAAAACTGCACATAATACTCCAAATTAGTTCTCACTAATGTCTTATACATTTTCAACATAATATCCCATCTCCTGCACACAATACTTTGACTTATGAAGGCCAATGTACCAAAACCTTTCTTTACAACCCTGTCTACCTGTGACGCCACTTTCAATGAATTATGGACCTGCATTATCAGATCGCTTTGTCCTACCACACTTCCCAGTGCCTGACTGTTTACTGTGTAAGACCTACCCTGGTTGTTCCTACTGAAATGCAACACCTTGCACTTGTCTGCATTAAATACTATCTGCCATTCTTCAGTCTATTTTTCCAGCTGTTCCAGATCTTGCTGCAAGGTCTGATAGTCTTCCTCACTGTCCAGTACACCCCCAATCTTGGTGTCATAGCAAATTTGCTGATCCAGTTAACCACATTATCATCTGGATCATTAATATAGATGACAAACAACAATGGACCCAGCACTGATCCCTGCAGCACTCCATTGGCCTCCAGTCAGAGAGGCAACCATCTACTACCATTCTCTGGGTTCTCCCACAAAGTCAATGATAATCCAATGTACTAACATATGTTCAATGCTGAGTGACTGAAACTTCTTGATCAAGGTCCTCCGATGCAGTACCTTCTCAAGTGCCTTGCTAAAATCCATGTAGACAACATTCACTGTTTGCCTTTATCAACTTTCCTGGTAACCTCCTCGCGAAACTCTGTAAGATTGGTTAGACACGACCTACAATGCACAAAGCTATATTGACTATCCCTAATCAGAATTTGTCTATCCAAATACTCATATATCTGGTTCCTTAGAATACCTTCCAATAACTTTCCCACTACTAATGTCAGGCTCACTGGCCTATAACTTCCTAATTGATTCTTAGAGCCTTTCTTAAATATTGGAATGACATTAGTACTCCTCCAATCCTTTGGTACTTCATCTGTCGCTAAGAATGATTTAAATATTTCTGCTATAGTCCCTGCAATTTCTGCACTTGGTTCCCTCAGGGTCCAAGGAAACACCTGTTATGTCCTGGAAATTTAGCCCCCATAATTTTCCTCAAGACAGCAAATGTCTGCTCCTCTGGAATCCGTGAAGTTCATGCTGTTTTACCTTGCTTCTATAGACTCTGTGTCTGTCTGCTGAGAAACTAGAGATGCAAAAGTTCCACTTAAGATCAGGAGAAAAAGATTCTGATTATCCAGAGGACCAATTTTTCAATAGTTTTGCTCTTAACATATCTTTAGAATCTCTTAGGATTCCCTTATTAGAATCCCTTATCAACTCTTGCAACAGTCGGTGATCACTCTGCAGGTTTGTTCCTCTAAATCCCACAGACCGTTGAGTGGTCTGTAATATAGCCCTATCAACGTGGTCATCCATTTCTTCTTGCTTAGTTCAACCATAATGCCTCACTAGAGGAGTTCCCCAGTCTGTCCTGACTAGTAACACCACACTTCCTCCTTTAATCCCTCCTATTCAGTTGTATCTAAAACAACTGAACCCCACAATATTAGTGGCCAACCCTGTCCCACCTGCAACCAAGTCTTAGTAATAGCTAGTGTATCATAATTCCATTTATTGATCCATGACCTGAGCTCATTTGCCTTTCCTACATTATGTCTTGAATTGAAATATATGCAGTTCAGGACATTAGTTGCACCATGAATCAAACTTTTTTTTCTTGACTTTTTCTGAGGTCTTAACAACATCTGTCTCCACAACCTCTCCACTAACTGTTCTGGCATTCTGGTTCCCATCCCCCTGTAACTTTAGTTTAAACCTTCCCCCCCTTCCCATTCAGCACCAGCAAACCTTCCTGCCAGGATATTAAGGGTGTTAGTCCCTCTCCAGTTCAAGTGCAAACTGTATCTTCTGTACAGGTCCTACCTTGCCTGGACGAGGGCCCAATGATGCAAAAATCTGACTGCTTTCCTCCTACACCAACTCCTTATCCACATGTTAAACTGTATAATCTTTCTGACCCCATTAGCATGTGGCAAGGGCAGCAATCCTGAGAAAACAACCCTGGAGGTCCTGCCCTTTAACTTTGCACCCAACTCCCTGAACTCAATTTGCACAGCATTGTCATTCATCCTACCCATGTCATTGGTACTTACATGGATCACGACCTCTGGATGTTCATCTTTCCACTTAAGAATGCTGAGGACTCGATCCGAGTTATCTTGGAGCCTGACACCCAGGAGGCAATATACTATTGGGAATCTTATTCCCATCTATAGAACATCCTCTGTCCCCCTAACTAAAGAATCTCCTATCACCACAACTTATCTCTTCTCCCCACTTCCCTTCTGACTCAGAGAGCCATGTTCAGTCCCAGAGATTTGACCGCTGTGACTTTCCCCAGGTAGGTCATCCTTCCCAACAGTATCCAGAGTGCTATACCTGTTACTTAGGAGTATGACCACTGTAGTACTCTGCACTGGCTCCTTAACCCCTTTGCCCTTCCTGATTATCACCATTTCCTGTATCCTGCATCTTTGGTGTAACTACCTTTCTATATGTCCTATCTATCAATCACCTAGCCTCCAAAATGACCCTGAAGTCATCTAGTTCCAGCTCCAGCTCCCTAAGGTGAATTTTTAGAAGCTACAGCTGGATGCACTTCTCACGGGTGAAGTCATCACTGGAGGTTTCCCTCCCTTTCCACATCCTGCAAGAGGAGCGTTCATCTATCCTACCTGGTATCCTTGCTGCTCTAACCCAGGAAATATACAGAAGTGAAAACAATAAATGAACTGTGGGTATAAAAATCTACTTACTGCTTTTGGCTTTCTCTCACTCAAGCCTCTCCTCTTGAAGAGCTCAAGTCTCAAAATCCCCACTCTAACACTTGATCAAATCCCCACTCTGCTTGCCCATGCCTTATTTTAAATTGTTCTTGCCAGTCAAACCCGATCAGCTATTGGCTGTTAGTCAAAACATCAAACTGTCCTGAGTCGCTACCTTATACATTCAGTTGGCAAACTTCAGTGAACAATGTCTTCTCATGCTTTGGATCTCCAATTTACCATTGCTCAAAACACCAAGCTGCAATGAATCACTGCATTACGTACTTACTCAGAGACCCTGAGTGAGCTACGTCTTCTCATGCTTCGGATCTCCAATTGGCCTCTGCTCAAAATGAATTATTTAAAACAAAGAATGGTTAATAAAACAAAATGTTTACACTACTGTTGACATATTAAATACATAGAGGAAGAATCAAGAAGCAATGCACTTCCCATTGCTCCAAATATTGCTAAATAGAACAGAAGGCCTGATTAGCTTGCAAGGAAACACAATCCAATTGTCAATGCTGTAGTGTCAATATGCATCCTCTATTACTCACATTCTTCATTCCCACATCCGTTAACTTTTAAGACCTGATTGTCAGGTAAACAAATAAATCCAGAAGACAAACACTTCAAACCCTGGAGCAATTTCTTTGCTCAATATTCATTTCACTTTACCCATCACAAAGAGCTAAGCTAACCCTTAATGATATTTTGTATGAAGTGACATAGCAGCTTCACCTCTTTTTACTTTGATATGTACAAGGTCTTGCTACCAAACTTCTCACCATGAATTTTAGGGAAAAAAGGCACTTGACCTATTAGTCAATCAAGAATCACTATTAATATAACACGTGAAGTACTAGCATAGCATGTGACATAATGGGGAGTTGTACAGAACAGTGTAAGGGAGAGAACAGGATTAGAAGTGAGTTTGCAAGAGTCGATAGCTATATGTTGGCAAAGCTAATCACAGTCATTTAGCCTTACTATTTCTAAAGCATTGGAAAGACCTAGCATCATATAGAATTTATCGGAGGATCCTCCTAAGAGCATTCATTTCCTACCCCACTACTACAAATTCTTTTCTGACCTGTATGCTCTGGAAAAGGAATCATGTTACCGTGTTGATCATTTGTCAACAGAGCTAAGCTAGGAAATTCACTACGCAATTCAATTAATCAAAGTTTTGATTTCAGCAAGGTATTTGACAAGGTACCCCATGCAAGGCTTACTGAGAAAGAAAGGAGGCATGGGATCCAAGGGGCCATTGCTTTGTGGATCCAGAACTGGCTTGCCCACAGAAGGCAGAGAGGGGTTGTAGAGGGGTCATGTTCTGCATGGAGGTTGGTCACCAGTGGAGTGCCTCAGGGATCTGTTCTGGGACCCCTACTCTTCGTGATTTTTATAAATGACCTGATGAGGAAGTGGAGGGATGGGTTAGTAAATTTGCTGATGACACAAAGGTTAGAGGTGTTGTGGATAGTGTGGAGGGCTGTCGGAGTTTACAGCGAGACATTGAAAGGATGCATAACTGGGCTGAGAAATGGCTGATGGGGTTCAACCCAGGTAAGTGTGAGGTGGTTCATTTTGGTAGGTTAAATATGATGACAGAATATATAATTAACAGTGAGACTCTTGGCAGTGTGGAGGATCAGAGGGATCTTGGGGTCCGAGTCCATAGGACACTCAAAGCTGCTGCGCTGTTTTACTCCATGGTTAAGAAAACATACAGTGCACTGGCCTTCATCAATCATGGGATTGAGTTTAGGAGTCAAGAGGCAATGTTGCAGCTATATAGGACCCTGGTCAGACCCCACTTGGAGTACTGTGCTCAGTTCTGGATGCCTCATTATAGGAAGGATGTGGAAACCATAGAAAGGGTGCAGAAGAAATTTACAAGAATGTTGCTTGGATTGGGGAGTATGCACGGAGGATGAGAGGTGAACTGACAGAGGTGTATAAGATGATGAGAGGGATTGATCACATGGATAGTCAGAGGCTTTTTTCCCAAGGCTGAAATGGCTAGCTCGAGAGGGCACAGTTTTAAAGTACTTGGAAGTAGGTACAGAGAAGATGCCAGGGATAAGTTTTTTTTTACACAGAGAGTGGTGAGTGCGTGGAATGGGCTGCCAGCAATGGTGGTGGAGGCGGATACGATAGGGTCTTTTAAGAAACTCCAGGACAGTTGCATGAAGCTCAGAAAAATAGAGGGTTATGGGTAACCCTAGGTAATTTCTCAGGTAGGGACATGTTTGCCACAGCTTTGTGGGCCGAATGGCCTGTATTGGGCTGTAGGTTTTCTATGTTTCTATGTTTCTAAAGCTCTCCCTTTATTGTTTCTGTACAATCAACAATGTAACTATATTGACCCTGGGCCAACAGTTTAGAATATGAATTCTGCTGTACCAATACTCACTCAGACCTCTTGTCCAACATATAACACCGAAATAGGGGATCTCCATTGGCCAGGTCCTTTCTTTGCCCAGCACCATCGTGGAGGTTCTTCCTTGTGATGGTGGGTCTCGTGAGAGAGTTGTTGCTGGTAGCATACTCAAAGTAACCACTTTTATACTCGTTCCTTACCAATTCAAATATTGCATTCCAGTGTCATTGGCTGTGGGTCATCTGATTGACCTTTACACATTTTTATTAGCTCTGCTCCAGGCCTGCATCCATTTATTGCCCTCTTCCCAGCAAGTGACAATCAGTAATTTATGGCTCTTTGTTCTCTTCAGTAACCAGCTCGAATCACTCCAGGCAGGTACCAAATCCAACATTCACAAACCTGCACATTATGATACTTCAAAGAATACCTCACAAATAACATCTTATTTGGAAATGATCTCCAGTCCGGCAGATTACCTGAAACAAAATTGTGTCTACTTTAAAACACAGAAAACAAAGCAACTCACAAAATGGAAGATTAAAAAATTTCCAAAAAATGGTACCCTCCATCTCCAAGCACTTGGCAGAACAAAGACAATTGATCTGTCAGCTTCCACTGTCCATGACCCATTCAAGTTCAATGTTTTCTTCCATATTTTAAATTCACCATGGTCAACAACCTTTACTGATGTCTGACTCTAGCATTGGGGGAATGTTAACCATTCCTAGTTTAGCTATTTGCTCACTTGACAATTCCCTTTGGGAATTCTATGCCATGAGCTGTACTCTGAGCAGGGATAACTAACTATAACAGAGAATATCATGAAAACCCCCATAGGATCAAGAACACTTCTGCTCAGATATAAAACATCAAATTTAGCAACCAAACAAAGTTGCCTCTGGTTTATTATAAGCATGCAAAGACTTATTTGAGCAATGATTACATAGAGGAATGGAGGGAGAACCAAGGTAGCTACATCTCCAAATTCACAAGTGGTGGTTTAGTGTTTAGTTAGACTGTAAATTGGTCATAATTTATAAGGCTTATTTATATGCATTATTTTTATGCCAGATCTGAGATAGGTACCTTTAAGAATTGACTTATTCCATTTAGAACACATAACTACAACAAAATCTTTCCAATATTCATGCTCATTTTCAAGAAAATAATACAATCTTTAATGTGGACTATAAAATGCATTCAGATAGCCTAGAGGCATGAAACGTAATATATAAATCGAGGTGTCACATTTCTATCCAAGCTTACTGTCACAGAATTCCACAAAATGTTGATTAATGACATTTTTGCTGTTACATTGATGATTGCAGGTGCTGGTGGAATGCTGCAGTCAGCAGGTTAGAGAAAGAGCTTTCTTTTCTTTAATAGTGTCCAATAACTTGTAAAGTTTTTGGAGCATGTAATTAATGAAGCCATATGTGGCACCAAGTTCACTTTCAGTGGCTGGAATGCTGGCAATTCCCCTACTCAAATGTGGAATAACTTTGAACACAGGCCTGGGATTTTGGTGCTACGCGGTAGAGTAGCAGTTAGCTCGATGCTATTATAGCTTGGGGCATCGGAGCTCAGAGTTCAATTCTGGCATCCTCTGTAAGAAGTTTGTACACTCTTCCCGTGAGCGCATGGTTTCCTCCAGGTATTCTGGTTTTCTCCCACCGTCGAAAGACGTACCAGTTAGAAGGTTAATTGGTCATTGTAAATTATTCTGTGATTAGGCTAGGTTTAAATAGGTAGATTCATAGGGTTGGAAGGACCTTTTACGTGCTGAAACTATAAAATACAAAAAAATTGCCTGCTTCCATAGGATAATAAGTTAATGCCATTTATTCATTCCTGATTTGTGGTGGGGCATTTCAGCAGAAATTCAATATTGTGAGTTGTTATCTTCAGTTAAGGTTAGCTACACTACTGAAGGCAAACTGTGTTGTGGCTGACGAGATACAAACAATAATACCATAAGCCAATTTACTGTGGAAACAGTAGAGAATGACATGACAAGGGCAAAGCTCAGCCTCATAATTTGGAGAAACTGCATGGAGTGCTTTGTGAAGAATGCTGGCCTCCCTGGAAGACATAGCCATCTAAGGAAGTCAATGAAAGCGATAGAAACTCAGTCAATCAGAGCTCAGAGCTAATATTCAGATGTTTTGTCATCTCCTTACAAAGTTGAAAACTCTACATCATAGAACATAGAACAGTACAACACAAGCATAGGCCCTTTGGCCCATGATATTGCACTGAATTATTTAAACTAGCAATTAAACACCCAGCTAAACTAATCCCTTCTGCCTGTCCAAGGCAGAATAAGAATTAGGTTATTATGTTGTGAAAATTGTTGTTTTGTATCTGCAGGACATTATAAAACATAAAAATTGCTATAAGTTACAAAAATATATCAATAGTATGAGAAGTAGTGAAGTAAGCTCATGGTTTCTTGGACCATTCAAACATATGATGGCAGAGGGGAAGAAGCTGTTTGTAAACTGCTGAGCGTGGGACTTCACTCCTCCCCAATAGCAGCGCTGTAAAGAGGGCCTACCCCTGATGATGAAGGTATTTAATGATGATTGCTGCCTTCTTAAGGCACCACCTCTTGAAGATGTCCTCGATGGCAGGGAGGACTGTGCCCTTGATGGAACTGATTGAGTCGCCAACCCTCTGTAGCCTCTTGTGATCTTGTAAATCAGACTATGATACAACCGGCAGAATGCTTTCCATCCTACACCTGTGACAATTTGGAATTCGTGGAAATATCTCACTATTCTTTGCATATCCATATTCTTGTCTAAGAGCCTCATAAATACCTCTATCCTGTTTGCCTGGCAGCACATTTCAACCACTCATAACACTCCATGTAAGAAAATTTGCCCCACATATCTCTTTTGAACTTGTTTCTCTATTAGCTTAAGCGAATGTCCATTCAAAACACTCAGATTTCACATATTGCTAGATCCTCAACATGATGGCTAAGTTACTGGCAAGCATGTGAAGCCAACAATACTTACTACTTTCACTTGCTGGACAAGTTGCTGATAATCAAAGTTAGCAGGAGATACCCATACGGAACAGGGAAAAGGGCATGGGAATGCCAACACTTGGAAACACTTTCCTTTGAAACTTGTTCTCATTCTTCGTATCATTCATAGGTCAAAATCTGAAATTATGGGAGTAGTAAAAGAATTGGTGATAACTTGCAAGTCATATTTATATGCAGTCATGCCATTGATATACAGACAGATAGATTTAGTTTAGGTTGGCATCATAGTCAGCACAAAGGTGGACTGTAGATTTACGAATGTGGTTTATTCCATTTCTCCAAAGATATTTAGGAATGTGCATTAAATGCTGTCCTTGCCAACAATTATATAAAAGAGATCAAGCTAAGAATTAACTAAATCAGAATTAGAATCAGATTTATTATCACCGGCATGTGTCATGAAATTTGTTAACTTAGCAGCAGCAGTTCAGTACACTACATAATATAGAAGAAATAAATAAATGAACAAATAAGTAAATAAATAAGTAAATAAAAGTAAATAAATATGTAAATCAATTAAAGTATATATATATTGAATAGATTTAAATCATGCAAAAACAGAAATAATATATATTTAAAAAAGTGAATTAGTACTCATGGGTTCAATGTTCATTTAGGAATCGGATGGCAGAGGGGAAGAAGCTGAACTATTAAGTGTGTGTCTTCAAACTTCTGTGTCTCCTGCCTGATGGTAACAATGAGAAAAGGACGTGCCCTAGGTGCTGGGTGTCCTTAATAATGGACACTGCTTTTCTGAGACATCATTCTTTGAAGATGTCCTGGGTACTTTGTAGGCTAATACCCAAGATAGAGCTGACACTGCCCATAGCAGACACTGATGCAGACTGTCAGAATGCTCTCCACGGTACATCTATAGAAGTTTTTGAGTGTTTTTGTTGACATACAAAATCTCTTCAAACTCCTAATGAGGAGTAGTCACTGTCTTGCCTTCTTTATAACTGCATCAATATGTTGGGACCAGGTTAGGTCCTCAGAGATCTGACACCCAGGAACTTGAAACTGCTCACTCTCTCCACTTCTGATCCCTCAATGAGATTGGTGTGTGTTCCTTCATCTCACCCTTCCTAAAGTCAACAATCAGCTCTTTTGTCTTATTGACATTGAGTGCAAGGTTGTTGCTGCGACATCACTCCATTAGTTGGTATATCTCGCTCCTGTATGCCCTCTCGTCACCATCTGAGATCCTACCAACAATGGTGGTATCATCAGCAAATTTATAGATGGCATTTGAGCTATGCCTAGCCACACAGTCATGGGTATAGAGAGGGCAGAGCAGTGGGCTAAGCACCCACCCCTGAGGTGCATCAGGAGGAAATATTATCACCAATCCACACAGATTGTGGTCCTCCGATTAGGAAGTCGAGGCTCCAATTGCAGAGAGAGGTACAGAAGCCCAGGTTCTGTAACTTATCATTCAGGATCGTGGGAATGATAGTGTTAAATGCTATGCTATAGTCGATGAACAGCATCCTGACATAGGTATTGTATTGTCCAGGTGGTCTAAGGCTGTGTGAAGAGCCATTGAGATTGTGTCTGCCATTGACCTATTGTGGCGATAGGCAAATTGCAATGGGTCCAGGTCCTTGCTGAGGCAGAAGTTCTCTCTAGTCATGACCAACCTCTCAAAGCATCTCATCACTGTAGATGTGAGTGCTACTAGGCGATAGTTATTAAGGCAGATCATATTATTCTTCTTAAGCACTGGTATAATTGTTGCCTTTTTGAAGCAAGTGTGAACTTCCGCCCTTAGCAGTGAGAGGTTGAAAATGTCCTTGAATACTCACGCTAGTTGGTTGGCACAAGTTTTCATAGCCTTACCAGGTACTCTGTTGGGGCCTTCTACCTTGTGAGGGTTCACCCTCTTTAAAGACAGCCTAACATCGGTCTCCAAGACAGAGATTACAGGGTTACCAGGTGCAGCAGGGATCTTCACAGCTGTAGTTATATTCCTCCTTTCAAAGTGGGCATAGAAGGTGTTGAGTTCATCTGGTAATGAAGCATCACTGCCATTCATGCTATTGGGTTTCGCTTCTTGGAAGTAATGTCTTGCAAACTCTGCCATAGCTGCCATGCATCCGATGTCGCCTCCAACCTCATTAGAAATTATCTCTTCGCTTTTAAAATAGCCCTCCACAAGTCATATCCGGTCTTTTGGTACAGACCTGTGTCACCAGACTTGAATGCCACAGATCTAGCCTTCAGCAGACAACATATCTCCTGGTTTATCCATGACTTTTGGTTTGGGAATGTACAGCAAGCCTTTGCAGGCACACACTCATCCACACAGGTTTTAATGAAGTGGGTAACAACTGCGGCATACTCATCCAGATTCAGAGATGAATCCCTGAATACAGTCCAGTCCACTGATTCAAAGTCAAGTGCCAAGACGCTGACTCCGCTGAGTCAATTGATGTTGTCCTGGCTAACCCTTTTCACAATCCTCTGATCTTCAAGCTGCAACCTGTTCAGATTTCCAAGCTGCAGATGATCTGTAAGTGTTGTTTCCTTGAGCTCCTCTCTTTTCATCTTAAAATAAGCTAATCCTTCTATCTCTCCTCTTTCAGATACCCAACAGTTCCATCCTTTTCCATGGCAGCAGACACACACTGGGAAGGCAGTGATAATGAAGCCACATTCCTCTTAATTTCACACTGGTAGCTGTCAGCTCAGATATTGACACAAATTTTAATTCAAAAGGATAACACCAAATGAAATTCACACATGCTAAACTATTAGATATGGGTGGACAACATCTGGGGGTGGTGCAAACTTCTCATAGGATGGAAAGTTTGAACTTGAGTTCCGTGACAAGGGTGTCCAATGAAGATTAAAATAAAGCATCCTACAAATGATTTCCAGTGGATAAAATGTCTGTTATGTAAACTCGGTTGCCAGAATGCCTGCCTGCCCTGCCAAGGTGGAAGAAACATTTCAGCACAAGCATCCAACAAGTGTTTGCACAGTACTAATAACCAAAACATTCCAGTGTGGGAAGAAAGCTTAGCTCCAACAGTAGGCTTGTGGTTATATTCATCATGCTGCCTCAATCCCCAATAACAATGGAGACTCCGAGGAGCAGATCACGTGGCAGATTTTGGAAAGATGCAAAAATAATAGAGCTTTTGCCATCAGTGAAATCAGCTTCCCTAATACTGATTGGTACCTGCTTGCTGCAAAGGGTTTAAATGGGGCAGAATTTGTTAGGTGCGTCAAAAAAAAAAAACTCCTGATGCAATATGTGAACAATATAAGGGGTGGCTATACTGGGTCTAATCCCAGGCAATAAGCCTGGTCAGGTACAGAACTGTTGGTAGATAAGCATTACTGAGATAGTGACCACGACTCACTGACCTTTACCAAAAGGCTAGGACAAGGATTAGAGAATTTAATATAGAAATGTGTTTAATTGGGGGAGGGCAAATAATGATGTTATTCGACAGGAACTTTGGGGCGTAAGTTGGGACAGATGTAATCAGCACGACGGAAATGTGGAATTTGTTTAGGGAGCACTTGCATTAGTTTCTGACTAGGTTTGTCCTGAGAGGCAGGGAAAGGATGGTAGAGTGAAGGTTGACAAGATAAGTGGAACATTTAGCCAAGAGGAAGAAAGAAGCTTACTTAAGGTTTATGAAGCAAGGATTTGACAGCACTTTTGAGAGTTATAAGGTACCCAGGAAGGAATTTATGAAAGGACTTAGGAGGGCTAGAAGGGGACATGAGAATCCCTCAGTGAGTAGGATTAAGCAAGTGAGAGCAATGAACCGGGCTGTTGGGATGAAGAACATTCACACGTGAAAGCCTGTGTCCAAAAGAGATTGTTTTCTGCACATTGGAGGCCCAATCAATTGATCTGATATGGTACAGGTATGTTACACAGAGAGTGGTGGTGTGTAGATCGCACTGCTAAGGACGGTGTTAGAGGTTGATACATTAGGGACATTTAAGAGAATCTTAGACAGGGACATATGTAACCATGTGACCATTGAACATAATCCTTTATTGCTAAAAGGCACTTATGTATTTACCTTGGCAATGCTAAAATAGCTGCCTGTGCCTTTAAGAGAAAACAGTGACATCATTTTGCATGGGTGGAGTAGAAAGAAGGGTTACCTTGTTCTGAACAGAATGATGGCCGAGTGCTTTTCGCAGCTTCATTGAGGAAAGATTTTCAGTGCTGGACTGTGAGGCTGTATGAATTTCCTTATTGACCTAGTAGTGTGAGTGAGAAGAACTCATTTCAGGGTCTAGCCTATACGTGCTTGGAAGTTAAGCACCTATGTGCCAAAGTGAATACACCCCTTAATTAAGATGAGATGTATTTATTCATGTTTTTCATGTTGTGTATAAGTTACAGAGTTGGTGGGATTCTAATCTTGTCTGTATTGCTTTTTTCAGAATTGCCACTACAGTCTGCCCTCCTTATCCGCGGGTTCCGCATGCGCGGATTCAACCAACGCGGATCGGGTAAACCTGGAAGTTCTCTCTCCAGCACTTGTTGTTTGGGCATGTACAGACTATTTCTTCTTGTCATTATTCCCTAAACAATACAGTATAACAACTATTTACATAGCATTTACATTGTATTAGGTATTATAAGTAATCTGGAGATGATTTAAAAGTGCAGGCAGTCCCTGGGTTATGAATGAGTTCCGTTCCTGAGTCCGTCTTTAAGTCAGATTTGAAGTCGGATCAGGTATATCCGATATTATTTAGCGTCAGTTAGTCAAACGTTTGTCTTAGTATATAGTATATATTTTACCTTTCTATGCATATAAAACACTTGAGAAATGTATGTATTTCAATAAGTAAACCATTGCATTGCTTAGTAATAATTGTAGCTTTCATCGGGGCAGGGCCTTTCACATGCTCCATTAAAATTGTTCTGATTGTTGACCAATTGTAGCCTAACGCTTTTCCAATGACCGATGGTGCTTCACCTCTTTCCAATCGCTTTATTACTTCCACTTTATTTTCACTCGTACTGTATTGGTTTGGTATATTTTGTTTTATTTATTTTCATAAGCATATGTAACAAGGGTGTGGGCTGAAATTAAGCTGCGATTAGCTAACAGCAGGAAGTGTTTATTTCCAAAATTAATTTTGTTGTTTTTATTTTGATTCCCTCTTTCTGCATTAAACCATCCAAAACAGATAAAGCAATTAAAGACCTGAAAAAATATTTGTTGTCCTGCATGTGAATTTTCCCCCAGGTTACAAAATTTGGTATCAGGATTGGGGTAATTCCAAGCCAGTTTAGAGGGTTTTTGATTTTTGAATGCAGTACAATACAATACATAATACAGTAGTGGTGAAGGACGGGCCAGCTGTTCTCGTTGGACGGAAGGAGAGCCTGTTATCGCGTGGAGACCATGGTAAAGCCTTGAGACTGGGCTGGGACACCAGGACTGATGCCAAGATGTAGAATTATGTCATTGGTCCACAGCAAATGTGGCTGCAAAGTCATCGTGGTTTCTGCAAGAGACATCAGCAACCCTTTTCCAGACTTGTAGAGACTTTAAAGACTTGAGTTTTCATAATGTTACATTCAGAGAAGGAGCAAACTGAACCTGATTTGAATGAACAAATTAGAGAGTTGCTCAGTAGGCATGAGGAAGCCATGGCAACTATTAAGCAAGAATTCCTATGCATACTTTCTAAGGGAAAGACACATCGCTCCATTTACAGGGGATGTTGAAAAAGATGGGAGGTCTTTTGATGATTTATTTTGTTACGTACCCCGTAACTGGGTCACTTATCAGCAAAGATAGAGAGGTCCGTTGAAGTCTGATGGTACTAATTTTAACAGTATTTATTAGTAAAGATTCACAAAAATAATATCAATGCAAACATACAGATAATATACGTTGTCAATACTAAATCTAAAGGTGCGGGTATAATAATAATCAATAAGAAATAAGCTCTATCATTGTCTAGGGGATAATGAATTGTCCAATGGAAATGTACAGTTCACTGCAGTTCCACAAGCTGCCATCTTTTGGTTGTCGCTGTGTTGCAATTGTTGGAGAGAGAGAGAAATAGGAATAGAATGGGAACGGTTACCCTGCGGGTTTTCCAACCTTTATGAGTTCGATCCGTCGGAGTCTCGTTGGGGTGGCCATTCACTTGTAGCCTCTCCTTTAGCTAAAGCCGTTCTTCCGTGATAAGGCCGCCAATCCCAGGCAAGGGAAGGACGCACACGAGCCCCCCACCGGCTGTCGCTATTAAATGCTGTCACAGGATTTCTAGCGTGTCTTCTGGTGCATCTGAGGGGCTGTTCCCACAGACCCTCTTTTTATCCTGACTCACAGGGTCTCAGGTGTCAATCAGGTTGGGGATGATGCAATCCCTCCACCAACCTCCTCCTTGGTTCATTGCCTGGGGCTTTGATGGCATCGTACAGGATGCAAAACACAAGTCCGTCTCCAAGAGACAATAGCCGGTATCAATGGGTCCACCTCTCGGAGGCCAAGACACATTCTAACCCTTTTGTGGATTCTGCATGTCTTTCTCTCATTTCCTGTGTCTCCTGAATTGACTCAATAGTGATCTTGCGATTCTCACAAAGGAGGGGGCTACCCCCCCCCCCCCCCCCCGCACCCTTCGGCCCCTCAGAGCTGTGGTACATTCATAACAATTTAAGAAGTCGAACGGGTGCTTCGTGCTATAAACCAGTCTGACCAGGATCAGGATGATGTTGTTATGTCACTGCTCGGGGTGAAGCTCTAGAAGAAGCACGTATGCACAGTGATGCTGAGCAAGCCCAGGCTGATGACTTGTTCACTAATCTCAGGGAAGCTTTTAGTGATAACCGCAGTACACCCCAGCCATTGCATAGCTTCTATAGTCGCAAACAGCGTGAGGGTGAAGACATAAGAGAGTTTCCACATGCCCTAGCTCAAGCTCTTAGCCTGCTACTGAAGTGTTCCCTGATGCTGTGGCCAATAAGAGGGTAGCACACAGAGATCAATTTATAGAGGGCATCAGAGATTCTTTCCTTAGAAGGGAGCTCCACAGATTCATGTGGAACAACCCTGAGTCCTCAATGATAGAGTGCGAGAGGAGACTCATCTGTGGTTTTTAGAAGAGCTCTCAGGAAATGCAAAAACTGTAACGTCAAAGTGTAGCAGTAGCCAGGCACGGTGCTCAACTCTCAAAGTTCAGGAATCTAAGTCTGGCACTCTAGATTATGTCTTTAAAGTAGTCGCAGAGCAGGGCAAAGTCATTAGTGAGTTGACTCAAGCAGTGAAAGATCTTGCTATACAGACAAGAGCTGCATATGCTGCTAGCAGTAGACCCAAGTTACAGCCTAGCTTTACAAAGGAGAGGCAACCAAAATGTTTCAAGTGTCAGGTGGGAGGTCATGTAGTGAAGAATTTCTCACAGAAGTGAAGTGTAAGGGATGTCTAGCCCAGATCCTCCAGTCCTCAGGTTGCTGTGAGTTGGTCAGTTTGCGGGAACCTCACAGACTCAGATAATGTACAGCCATCCCATGGCCAGTTGCTGCAACGTGCCATAGGAACATGTCTTGTTGTTGAGCTTAAGATATCAGGTGCCTCTATCCATTGTCTGTTAGACATAGATAGTCAAGTGACTGAGCAGTTCTTTCAAGAGCACTTGAATGGAGAGGATGAGCATACGTTGTCAACAGCTGGCTGGCTTAGGTTAACAACTGCTAATGGTCTTGATACTCCTTATCTTGGGTACCTAGATCTAGAGGTTCAAGCAATGGGCATGAAGATACCAAATGGTGGATTTCTAGTAATCAGAGATCCTTTTAGCACTGAACAACCTGTCTCATGAATTGTAGGCATGAACATTATAAGCCAATGTAGACAACTTGTCTACGCTGAATGTGACATGACGATAGAAGGAAAGTTGGTTCTGATTGGAGAGATGCTTTCCAGAAAGTGCATTTGCACACCACCAAAAAGAAAGCTGTAGTCCGAGTACTGGGAAAAGGTACTGAGCACATACCTGCTGAATCCGTAGTTACCATTGTGGCTAGGAAAGGCCACTGGAGATGCAGGTACTGACCAAAAGATGTTACTTGAGCCACTTAATACCCCTCTACTGGGGCATTGTAGTTATTCCCATGCTCGTTGACTCTCGTAGTCATACAGTACCAGTGGAGGCTATAAACCTCTCTTGAGAGGATGCATGGCTCTCACCTAGGACCTGGTTGCATATACTATCAAAGGTAGAATGCGTAGATAGTGATCAGCAATGTCCTGTAAGATTTCATTGGATCTCAGCTGGTATTGAGCAATTGATAGTTGGTGTACAGGAGGAGGGTAGTAACTCCAAGTTAAAGTCAATTCTAGAAAAATTCGACATTGGGGGTAGTGAAGAACAACAAGCTCAGCTAAGAGCATTACTGGCTAAGTACCTGGATATCTTTGCAGTTGAAGACAAAGACCTTGGGTACACTGACAAGATCAAGCATGAAATTCAGTTAATGGATAGCGAGTCCCTTTCACAGCCATAGCGTCATATTCCGCCCAATCAGTACAGTGAGGTGAAAGAGAAGAAGGGTGTGATTCAGGAGAGCAATAGTGCTTATTTCTCGCCTGTAGTGTTGGTACAAAAGGCTGATGGCAGCATAAGACTGTGTGTAGATTATCGGCGACTGAATCTTAAGACTTAAAGGGAACTATTCCCACTCCCATGTATTGAGAGTTTTGATGCTTTCCAGGAGGCGCAGTTTTTCTCAATGATAGACCTCGTGAGTGGTTACCACCAAATGGTGGTAGAGGAGTGTAATAGGCATAAGGCTGCTTTTGCGACCCCGTTTGGTCTACATGAATATCTTTGCATGCTGTTTGGGGTCTGCAATGGGCCAGCGACTTTTCAAAGACTCATGCAGGCAACCATGAGTGATTTAGTCTTCCAGATTACGCTGGTGTACCTGGATGATATTTCTGCTCTATTTACAACTTTCCCGGAATACGTGGAGAGGATTGACACGGTGCTTCAGCGTCTCAAGGAGACTGGGCTGAAGGTGAAGTTGGAAAAGTGTCATTTTCTGCAGTCAGGGGTTAAGTTCTCAGGACACCAGATATCAGCCAAGGGGATAGGCACATTTCCCAAGAAGGTCTCAACTACTCTGCAACGGCCAGTACCATCTACAGTTAAAGACTTAAGGTAATTTTTTGGCTTTTGTATTTGCTATAGACAGTTCTTTCAGGCATTCTCAAAGATTGCAGTTCCGCTGCATGATGTAATGAATTTGTGGCTTAGTGCTGGGAGTCCTAGTAAAGTAAATCAGCTGTTAAAACAGTCTTGGACGGAAGAATGTCAAACTGCCTTTGACTTGCTCAAAGAGAAACTGACCAGTTCACCGATCCTTGGCTTTGTCAATTTTATGCAGCCTTTCATAGTGAAGATTGAGGCAAGCAGTCACGGATTAGGAGCTGTTTTATACCGGCAACAGGGAGAGACAGAGAGGGTTATTGCATTTGCAAGCCGATGATTGAGAAATGCTGAAAAGAATGACAGGAATTATAGCAGCATGAAATTAGAGCTGCTTGTCCTTAAGTGGGCTATAGTAGAGAAGTTTTGTGGTTACTAATTGGGTTCCAAATTCACTGTAATTACTGACAATAATCCATTATCCCACTTAAAAACTGCCAAGTTGGGAGCAATTGAGCAGAGATGGATCTCACAGCTGTCAGTGTTTGACTTTGATGTTCACTATCGTCCAGGTCAGAGCAATACCGTGGCTGATGTTCTCTCTGGGCAGCCTGAGCCTGTCTCAGAGGATGCTGAGTTTGACGGGTCTGTGGCGACCTGTAGTCTGATCAATTGCGGCACTGCTCTTGAGCCGGCACTGGTTACAGCTGGTCTTAAAAGCTGTGAAGTTAAGCAAATTAGAGCTCCTGGAGCTGGTACTAGTGAAGTAAGTGATCTGATGCAAGGAAACACCCCAACCCTCCTGGGTTATTCTACTGGGGATTTGCACACTTTTCTACAGCAAGACCCTGTACTGAGTGTCTTCAGAAACTTATGGGACCAGAAAAGAAAGCCAAATGGCAAGGAACGTAAAGCTCTGCCTAAACCTGTTAAAGCACTGGGACAGGATCAGGGAGAGTAAGGGGTTACGGTATCGTGCCGTTGAGGATGAGAACCATGGGGAGTGTTATCAGCTTCTGCTACCTACCAGCTTGAGGACTAAAGTGTTAGGGTATGTACATGACTCTATGGGCCATCAAGGCATAGAGCGAACTCTGCACTTGCTGAGAAGCAGATATTTTTGTGTGGGCATGCACGAGCATGTGGCACAGTGGATCAAAACTTGTCCGCGTTGTGTTTTTATTAAAATGCTACGCCCTAAGATCCGTCCCTTCATGAAATCACTTCTTGCTTCTAGGCCACTCAATGTTGCTGCTGTAGATTTCACTGTAAATACAAAGTACTCTGCAGATGCTGGGGTCAAAGCAATAGTTCTAGATGTGGCCTCCATAACTCCTGTAGCAGAGTCACAGATACTGGCTAGTCTAAGTTCAGTTCTATTCAGAAAAGCAGTTAAAGAGGTTAAAAGTACTTTTGCAGTGATTGGGTAATTGAGGATGCTTACCTGTATGCAGGGGAGAATGTAACCAGGTGACTGTTGAATATAATTTTTTATTGCTAAAGTGCATTTACGTATTTACCTTGACAATACTAAAATAGCAGCCTGTGCCTTTAAGAGAAAACAGTGCCATCATTTTGCACGGGTTGAGTAGAAAGAAGAGTTACCTTCTTCTGAAGAGAATGATGCTTAAGAGTGCTTTTCCCAGGTTTGGTGAGGAAAGATTTTCCCGAGTAAGGTGTGGTTGTGCGAAGATCCTTATCAGCCTAGTAGCGTGAGCAAGGAGAACTCATTTCAGGGTCTAACATTTATGTGTTTGGATGTTAAGCACATGTGTACCAAAGTGAGTATATCTCTTAGTTAAGATGAGATGCATTTATTCATATTTTTCATGTTATGTGTAAGGTACAGGGTTGGTGGAATCTAATGTTGTTTGTATTGTTTTTTTCTCCAGAATTGCCACTACTGTATTGATTTTGTATATTTTGTTTTATTTATTTTCATACTGCATACGTTACAAGGGTGAGGGCTGAAATTAAGCTGCGATTGTAACAGCAGGAACTATGTATTTCTAATCCATTTTGTGTTTTTATTTTGCTACTCTCTTTCTGCATTAAAACATCAAAGACAGATATAGGAATAAAAGTATTTGTTGTCCTGCGTGTGTATTTTTCCCCAGGCTCCACATAGGTGAAAGACAAATGGAGGGCTATGTGAGAGCATGACACTAGATTGATCCTGTCGTAGGTTAAAAGTCCGGCACAATATCGTGGGCCAAATGGGCTGTTCAATGTTGTATATTCAATGGTTTATGATGGTTGCTGTCTCACCTCCTACTGCAGCTCGTGTGGAAGCCACCTAACATACGATGGCTGTAAGGAATGCTTAATTTTCTGCCATCATGTTTAATGATTGCAGCACACAAAAAGACTTGGAGGGCATCGCTTCATCAAATCACTGGCTTAACGGAGGTGCCAACTGAATGACGAAGTATCACTTCACAGTGGGCAAACATTCTATGCAGTTGCAAACATCCTCAAGACCATTAATGGTCTGTTAGCCCATCAACAATCCTTGCCACAATGCGTGATTAGCCCATAACTAAATCTAGAGTGAGTGAGTAAGTGTTCTCCTAAGTCAGTAATCTTTCCACAGCATCCAGAAGTCACTAGGGTGACCTATGAACAGAGCCAAAGGATCGTGAAAGGTGTCGTGGTAAAGCAATGTACAAGTGAGGTTACTGAACTCTGACAGCCAGACTTCCATAAGATATGATCTTTCCTTTAAATTTGGTTTAGAATGTTTTTTGTTGTGTGTATATTTGCCTGTCTTACTGTGTTTGAGTAATGGTCAGTGGTATAACAAAGCAAAATGGAGAACCATTGCTCAGTCCGGATGAAAGGGCTCATCCCAAAATGTTGACTCCTCCTTTCTCTTCAGTGATTTTGTTTGACTTGCTGAGTTCCTTCAACATTTTTCCAGATTCCAGCATCTGCAGTCCATTGTCTGTCCAAAATATCTACTAGATGGCTTAGATTTGAACTGATGCTTTATCCCATCCAAATGTCAGTTTCTGCTCCAATGTAGTGACTCTGCTACCCACAGTTGGGAAACCCACTCACAGAGCAGCTGGTGACTGCAGCCTGCTGACTTCAAGCAGCGGCAGACAGGCAGCTGAACATGCAGGAGGTAAAAAGAAGTGATAGGGAGACTGGGGGCAGGTTGAGGGACACGGTTGATGGAGGGTGACTGAGGAAGACAGAGTAAGGGCATTCAGGTGTTTTCGTGTTCATCTGTGCTCTTTGTTACAGCTTATTTGGACTATGGAGCCTGATCCTCAGATCCCCTTCTTTCAACCAATTCAACAACTTTCCAAATGAAAACAATATTTTAGAAAAGTTTTAGTCAGGTTTTACAGCAAACCACAGCACAGAGATGGCCTATATCAAAATTGTCAGCAACCTTGGACTTAGCACTGATACCAACAGGGTTTCAGTTCTAATTCTCCTGGATCTATGTGCTGACTTCAATACAATTGACCACATATTCTCCTAGAATGCTTTAAGATCTAGATTGGTCTCTCAGGTAGTGTTCTTAATTGGTTTCACTCATATCTTAGAGATCAAGATTATAAGAGATACTGTACCTTTTTGTGTTGCTCAGGGAAGTTGGTTTGGTCCCCTATTATTTTCTTTGTACATGCCCCTCTTTAGGAGACATCATTAGCGAGCCTAAGCTTGATTTCCACATTATGCAGGTGACACACAAGTGTATATCTTGGCTGAACTTGATGATGATGTCAAAGGTGATAAACTTCCTGATAAACTTGGGAACTTAGTGCGCCTTGTATAATCAGAAGTAACAAGCCTGGGTATTATCCTTGATTTTGATTTGAATTTTAAATCCCACATAAAACAGTGACCAGAGCAACATTTCTACACTTAAGAAATATTGCAAAGGTACTGTATGTCTGTTTCTCCCACATAATGATACTGAAAAACTAATTCTTGTCTTTATATTGAATAGACTGGATTATTGCAAAGCACTATTTACTGGCCTTCCAAAGCAATTTATTGACAAACTCATTTGGAATGCCACTGGTAGACTTTTTACTAAAACCAGGATGAGGAAGTATATCACTCCTGTCCTAGCTACTCTGCATTGGCCTCCTGTATCTTTTAGAATTGATTTTAATTTTCTCTTACTTGTTTTAAAAGCTCTCAATAGTCTGGAACCAGAGTACAGCACAGAATTGGTTTTGTTTTATGATCCTGCTCAAACTTTCAGGTCTTCTTCCACCGGTCTCTTAAATTTAAATAATCTCCATTAAAACATAATTTGCAGCTCAGCTTTTTAAAGTTATTGTCTTAAACTGTGGAACTCAATACCTAAAGCCATAAGGGATGCAGACTCAGTAAACAGTATTAAACACCAACTCAAAACCTGTTTATTTAACCTTGCTTTTACCTAACATCTTTTTAACTTTTATTTTTGTGTTGTCAATTGAAAAGCTCTTTGAACTACATTGTTTGTATGAAAAGTATAAATAAGCTGTTATTATTATTATATTGTAATCAGACCTCACTCTGTTAAGGTAATATGCTTTCCAGTGTGCAATGTTTTCCCCATGTTAAATGACTTGAGACATAGGCATCTTCCTGTATTCAGAACTGTAACAGAAGCAAATCATCTTCAACTTTGAGGAACTGCCAAGAGAGAGGAAAATATTTCACTAGAGTTTAAGCACTATTAATACTTATTAAGTAGTATATTTAAGCGATCTGCTGCACCAAGCTCTCTGATACTTGCCAGCCATGATTGGCAGCTCACTGAGAAGGAGGAAGACTCTGATCTCAAACATCTGGTGCTTTGCACTATGCCAACTCATGGGGAAGGCTTTGGGAGTAAATGCCAAGTAAATATCTGGAGCTGGAGTCTCTAAGCAGTCCTACGTTGAGCTCAGTGTTGACTGGCAACTCCTGCAAAGCCGCTGGTGCCAAACTGTATCGGTTTCCGCCATTCCTTTGGATTCATCAGCTGCATGGAGAGGGGAGACTGTTGTGTGGGCAACAGATTGCTCTCCATATTGTACTGTTCTGGCTTGCATATCACGAAAACTGCTAGAACACAACATCCATAGTCAACCTCAACCAATGGAGGACCTGAACATCTGCCCAGAGATACTTTAAACTTTAAACTGTCACTGAAGGATATTAATAAGGTTAAAAGAGTGCAGAGAAGGTGTACAAGGATGTTTCTGGGACTTGAGAAACTGAGTTACAGAGAAAGGTTGAATAGGTTAGGACTTTATTCCCTGGAGCGTAGAAGAATGAGGGGAGACTTGATAGAGGTATATAAAATTATGATGGGTATAGACAGAGTGAATGCAAGCAGGCTTTTTCCACTGAGGCTAGGGGAGAAAAAAAAAAGAGGACATGGGTTAAGGGTGAAGGGGGAAACGTTCAAAAGGAATATTAGGGGGCGGGCTTCTTCACACAGAGTGTGGTGGGAGTGTGGAATAAGCTGCCAGATGAAGTTGTAAATGTGGGCTCACTTTTAACATTTAAGAAAAGCTTGGACAGGTACATGGATGAGAGGTGTATGGAGGGATATGGGCCAGGTGCAGGTCAGTTGGACTAGGCAGAAAAATGGTTCTGCACAGCCAAGAAGGGCCAAAAGGCCTGTTTCTGTGCTGTGATGTTCTATGGTTCTAATTCTTTGCTCAGCATTATATTTTGGCCATTCTGAGGAATCAAAGCTCAAGATTTCAGGCTTTGAACAAATCACAGCAAAGGGGACTATAACTAACCAAGAAATTGTGAAATAGCACCTCAAATGAAAATCACACCTATAAATGGTGCCCATAGATTTTTTTATTGATTCCAATTTCAAAACTTGTTCTAATTACACAGATTTACATTTTATGAGAAGGTGTAAATCGGGTTACAATGAAACAATTGGACTATACTGTATATTTGTCATAGTTTTGTTTCTGTTGCAGTAATGTAAAACATGCTACCAATTCATTGTCAACTGATTTACTCTATCAAGTATAGTTAACCAACTTATACTATTAAATAACTAATTTGTGCATATGATGTTAACTTGTCAGAATTAGAAAAGTCCAAGTCAGCAACGAGAGATGATAAGAGGCACAGATAGAGTGGACAGTGAATACCTTTTCCCCAGAGCAGTAATGGCTAATACAAGAGGGCATAATTTTAAGGTGATTGGAGGAAAATATACAGGGGATGTCTGAGGTAGGTCTTTTACATGAATAGTAAGTGCATGGAACACACTGCCAGGAGTGATGGTAAGCCAGATATATTAGGGACATTTAAACAATTCAGATGGGCACATGGATGAAAAAAAAGTGGAGGGCTATGTGTGAGGGAAGGGTTAGATTGATCTTGGAATAGGTTAAAAGAATGGCATAACATTGTAGGTCAAGGGACCTGCACTGAGCTGTACTTTTTATGTTCTATGTTCATTGCAGTGGGCAGTTGAAATATACATGTGATGCTTTACTTCAATTAAGAGCATAAGAAACAGAAGAGAAAAAGCCTATTCATACCTGCTTTACAATTCAATAAGCACTCTGGCACCACATTCCTGTGTAAACCCCATGACATCTGAATACCTTAATATCCAATGTTCAATGATTTATGTCTGGAATGCATAAACTCACTGGATCTCTTGGAAGCAAGGATTCAGTATTCCCTGGGAGAAGAAATTTCATAGATTTCAGTCCTTGATACTGTGACATTTAATTCTATATACCCATAAATTCCAGGGGAAACATCATCAATAATTCTCTCCTGAAGGGATTCATCAGAATTCTGTAGGTTCTACATTACCTCTTCTCTTTCTTCTGAACTTCAGAGTCTAAAGACTGAAACAGCTCTGCAGATAAATAAGGAAGAATCTTAAGACATTTTGCAAGTATATTCCCTGCAAAAGCATAACTAGAGAAAGAATAGGTTCCTTTATGGATCAATGGGATCAATGTGGTTGTCTATATGTGGAGCTACAATGGATGGGTGAGATTCTTTTCAACTGTATTTACTGTGGAGTATAGTCATGAAAGCTAAGGAATTAAACAATCTGAACAATTATATCTTGGAACATATCCCTATTGCTAAAGAGGAGGTGCCAGGGATCTTAAAGAATATTAAAGTATAGTAATTTCCAGGGTCAGACTAAGTGCATCCTAGGACATTGTAGAAATTAGGAAATAGATTGCAGAGGGACTGGCAGAGAAGACTGAAGGGTGGTTCATGTTGTTTCTTTATTCAAGAAAGGGCAAACCAGTGAACCACAGGCTAGTGAGCCTAATATTGTAATTTACTGAAAGGGATTCTGAAATTTGGACAGGCAGGAACTGAGAAGGGATAATCAGCCTGAGAAGGATTATGAAGGTAAGGTAGCTATATAAAATCATGAGTGGCGTAGATAAGATGATTGGTTAGTCATTTTCCTGGGTTGGAGAGTCTGAAAATAAAGGACACAGATTTCAAGTAAGAGGGAATCAGATTCAGAATTTAAATGGCCCTAAATGGTAACTTCTTTGCTTGCATCTTCAGAAACAGCTCTATTTCCATCTTTAATATCTGTATTTTTCCCTTTCAGGGCTCTTTTGAAGAACCTGACCTGGAGTTACACGCAGACCTCAGTTCTTTGCAGGAATGGGACTTGTTCTCGGGGTTTCAGGACTGGCCGTTATTGTTCAGCACACGGAGAGTTCGGCCTGAGAGTCAGACTTGTGTTTGGAAGCTTAAGATCTTGGGGCTCTGGAGATGGGTGGATCGAGGATTGTTGTCACGGCAGGAGACTAGTATATTGTTGGGGAGGCCGGAAAATCTTTCACTGTGGGCCCGAACACCCGAGATCTTTGCGATCTTCAGGCACAGAGCTTGTACAAAGTGCCAAAAAGGACTTTTTAACATCGTAAACTCGCCGGATGTTGTTATGTCTCCCACTGGCTGTGAAAATGGGGATACCTCCCTCTCCCTTCTTAGGGAGAGAGAGAGAACCTGTGGTTTGTCGAATGCTGGATGAAATGCAATAGTCTTTGGGATAACTGCAAGGTCTGTGTCTATGCTGTCGCCTAGCTCATGTTTGTGCTTGGTAGCGGGTGTGCTTTTCCTGCCCGGGGGGTGGGTGGGAGGCGGCTATCGCTGCCTTGCTGCCACGTACATGCACGAGGGGGGAGGCTGGGGGGCACTTTGGGGTTCTCATGTTGAACTGTTATTCATTCTTTGGGGCACTTCTCTGTTTTCATGGATGCTTTGCGAAGAAAAAGCATTCAGGATAAAGATTGCATACATTTCTCTGACATTAAATTGGACCTTTCAACCTTTGAATTGGGTTTATTATCACTGGCACGTGATGTGAAATTTGTTAACTTTGCAGCAGCAGTTCAATGCAATACATAATCTAGCAGAGAGAAAAAAAATAAACAAGTAAATCAATTACAGTATACATATATTGAATAGATTTTTTTAAAACGTGCAAACACAGAAATACTGTATATTAAAAAAAAGTGAGGTAGTGTCCAAAGATTCAATGTCCATTTAGGAATCAGATAGTAGAGGGGAAGAAGCTGTTCTGGAATCACTGAGTTTGTGCCTTCAAGCTTCTGTACCTCCTACCTGATGGTAACATGAGAAAAGGGCATGCCCTGGGTGCTGGGGGTCCTTAATAATGGACGCTGCCTTTCTGAGACATCACTCCTTGAAGATGTCTCCGGTACTTCGTAGGCTAGTACCCAAGATGGAGCTGACTTGATTTACAACCTTCTGCAGCTTCTTTTGGTCCTGTGCAGTAGCCCCTCCATACCAGACAGTGATGCAGCCTGTCAGAATGCTCTCCACAGTACAACTATAGAAGTTTTTGAGTGTATTTGTTGACACGCCAAATCTCTTCAAACTCCTGATGAAGTATAGCCGCTGTCTTGCCTTCTTTATGACTACATCGATATGTTGGGACCAGGTTAGATCCTCAGAGATCTTGACACCCAGGAACTTGAAGCTGCTCACTCTCTCCACCTCTGATCCCTCTATGAGGATTGGTATGTGTTCCTTCATTTTACCCCTTCTGAAATTCACAATCAGCTCGTCTTCTCACTGACGTTGAGTGCCATGTTGTTGCTGCGGCACCACTCCATGAGTTGGCATATCTCACTCCTGTACCCCCTCTTATCACCACCTGAGATTCTACCAACAATGGTTTTGTCGACAGCAAATTTATAAATGGTATTTGAGCTATGCCTGGTCGCATAGTTATGTGTATATAGAGTAGAGCAGTGGAATACGCACACACCGCTGAGGTGCACCAGTGTTGATTGTCAGCGAGGAGAATATGTTATCACCAATCCACACAGATTGTGGTCTTCTGGTTAGGAAGTCAAGTATCCAGTTACAGAGGGAGGTATAGAGGATCAGGTTCTGCAAATTCTCAATCAGGATTGTGGGAATGATGGTATTAAATACTGAGCTATAGTCAATGAACAGCATCCTTATGTAGATGTTTGTGTTGTCCAGGTGGTCTAAAGCCATGTGGAGAGCCATTGAGATGGTGTCTGTTGTTGACCTATTGTGGCAATAGGCAAATTGCAATGGGTCCAGAGTTTAGTCTAGTCATGACCATCTTCTCAAAGCATTTCATCACTGTCAATGTGGATGCAACCAGGCAATTGTCATTAAGGCAGCTCACATTATTCTTCTTATGGGGAAGACTTAAAAGGGATCTGAGGAAAATTTTTTTCATATGGAGTGTGGTGGATATTCCTGATGAACAATGAGAAGAAGCTGTAGAGACAGGTACAAATACAACATTTAAAGGAGATTTAACCAGATACATGGTTAGGACATGTACAGGGATAGAATTAGAGGGATATGGGCAAAACCCAAGGAAATGGGGATAGCTCAAGTGGCCAGTTTAGTCAGCATGAATTTGGGTGGAAGGACCTGTTTCTGTTAGATATAATGCTCTAATTCTATGAATATCCAAGATGGTTCAGGAAAATGGCAACTCTTTGTATGCAGCTCCAAAGTGAATGATCAAATATTCCTATTTAGGACTGCTACAGCTGAAATCCATAGTCTCAGCCATGAGTACAAAATGTACAAATACAAAATGCTGGAGGAACTCAGTAGGTCAGGCAGTATTGATAGAAGTTGATAAACAGTCAATGTTTCGGGTCAATACCCTTTTTGAGGTAAGCAAAATTATTTTAAGGCATTTAAAAAAAAATCTATCAGTCCTTAAAATTGGCAGACCCTGGATTGCAGACTCAGATCACAAGAGCAGTTCTCCTTTAAGAAAAAGGAAATGCAGAATAGATTCTAGGCCACAAATAAGATTGAAACACAGGGCCCTGAAGACCTCACTCCCAACTATCTTGCTGGCAAATGTATAGTCTCTGGAAAATAAAATTGAAGACATCAGAGCAAGATTGCAGTGACAGAGGGACATCTGGAACTGCTGTGTACTTTGTCTTATGGAAACATGGATCACCCCTGCCATGGCAGACACAGTGCTGCAGTCTGAGGGCTTCACCATCCATCACAAAGACAGGATAGCTGAGTCTTTTAGAGGCTGAGGAGGTGGAGTAAACTTCGTGATTAACTCCTCATGGTGTACAGACATGGGAGTTCTGTCTCAGTCCTGCTCACCTGACCTAATAACTAGCAGTCAAATGAATTCCATTTTATGCGCCGAGGGAGTTTTCGGACATCATGCTGGAGGTACTGTGCATTCCAATTCTGGTCAACATCAGGCAGGCACTGGAGGAGATGAGCACCATGATGAGCAGTCAGGAAACAGTGCACCCTATGCCTTCACTATCATTGCAGGGGTTTTCAGCCAGGCTGGCTTGAGGACGTCACTGACCAGCTATCAATTATGGAACCAGACGAGCCAGCAAACTTGACCACGGTTACACCAGCATCAAGATGGCTTACCGTGCTATCCAGTGCCTGTGCTTGGAAAGTCCAATCAGCTACTGTACTTCTACTTCCAGCATAAAGGCAGAGTCTGAGGACTGCAGCACCTGTGGTGAGGATGACAAAGGTATGGTCAAGGAAGGTGGAGGAGAGCCTACAGGACTGCTTTGAATTAGTGGACTGGACAATATTCAGGGATTCGTATTCCAATCTAAATGAATACGTCACAGTTTTCACTGACTTCATCAGGACCTGTGTGGATGAGTGTGTGCCTTTGAGAGTATACGCAAACCAATCCAAAAGCCATAGATGAAACAAGAAATTCACAGTCTGCTGAGGGCTAGATCTGGGACATTCAAGATCAGTGATTCAGATATATACAAGAAGACCAGGTATGACATACAGAAGGCTATATTAAGACAAAAATTTAAAAATTCTGATTGATGTTAGAGATGGAACTGGATGCTTGTCAGCTCGGGCAGGGTTTGCTAGTTAGGCTTTCATGCACTCATTGAAAGAGAGAATAATACACCCAGGAAAATGACTGCAGCATCTGTCTCTGTATCTGTCTCAGAGGGCAACATCAGAACATCTTTCAACAGGTGACTCCTTGCAGTGTCAGGCCCTGATAGTGTACGTGGTAGGGCAATGGTCAGCAAACTGGCAACAGTGTTCAAGAACATCCTTAACTTCTCACTGCTGCAGTCAGAGTTTCCCAGCTGTTTCAGTTGTACCAGTGCTCAAGAAAAGCAGAGTGAACTGTCGTAATGACTATTCCATGTTTCACTCTCATCTACTGTTTTGAAGTGCTTTGAGATGTTGGTCATGGCCAGAATCAACTCCTTCCTAAGCAAGGACCAGGACCCACTGCAAATTTGCCTGTTGCCACAACAGGTCTACAACGGATAAAATCTCACTGGTTCTATCATCTGCCTTGGTCCATCTGGAGGAAAGCAATATCTACAAGGGGTGATTCATAAGTTCGTGGCCTAAGGTAGAAGGAGTCAATTTTAGAAAACCTAGCACATTTATTTTTCAACATAGTCCCCTCCTACATTTACACACTTAGTCCAGAAGTCATGGAGCATATGGATCTTGGATCTCCAGAAAGTGTCCACAGCAGGGGTGATTGATAAGTTTGTGACCTAAAGGTAGAAGGAAATGAGTTATACAGCTCTCGTTACATGCACATGCAGTTCAACTCTTTCAGTGATTATGCAGAAGGTTTGAAGTTAATAACTCATCAGGTAGAAGGATTATACATCCAACCGTATTAAATGCTCTACGTATTGAAACATTCTGTTCCTGCACTGGTTCTTTGACCTTGAGTGACTCGCCAACTTGTATCTTGGTTCATTGGATGAAATGGTGGGATATCAATGGAAAGTCAATTCACAATACTTACACAGAAAAAAAAACTTGACCAAATCCCTTGGTATGATTTAACAGAACTAATTCCCAGTTTCATGGTAGAGATCTTGGACCCCAGTTTCTGTTGATATTGTCTTGCTATAGCTGGTCCTCATTGTAGCCATAGCTTTAATAAATCTTTTATAGATATTGTCTCTTCTCCAGGGGTTTCACCCTGAGGATTTCCAATAAGTAGGGTAGAGATATTAACTTTCAATTCCACTTTTAACAGTTTATATCTTTTATTAGTTTCTAATAGTTTGCTGGGTTTCTGTTGCTTGTCCACACCTGCGTCAGCCACGCCTCATTCTTGCACAGCTATTTTTTATTTCAAGTTCTCTTTGCAATCCCATAAGTCTCATTTTCATCCCTCCTCATGTGGAGCTTTCTAATATTACATCTTTGGGTTTAGTTACCCTGGGTTACTTAAGTCTTCTACTATTGTACAACATAACACTCAAAAGATAGATGGTTTTAAAAATCAAAGGTATAAACTTTGATAGTAAAATGCCATCATTAGCAGTGAATAACAAATTTACACAGTACATTATATAAAATATTAAGTACGATGTATAAAAAAAGTTACTCGTGTTAAAAAGCAAATATACAATATCCAAATAGTGAAAAATAATGTTTGTCGACTCATCTTTCCATGGGACTGTGTTATTAGAAGAATTATTCTTGCCAGGCACATCCCAAATCCCCCTCAAGGTGAGGAGAAATACCTGCATACCCATACACAACATTAGTGATCAGGACTGGGAAAAGGAGAGGAGCAAAAATAACATGAGCAGGGTGGTGCCAGCTCTTCACTCTTCCAGATCTGAGGGTGACCCAGAGGAATAGGTAAAGAGGCAAGGGCGAGGTAAGGGATAGCAAAGTAGAAGTAGTCACATATTTAACCCATGGCAGTGCAAGTCAGATATTGGAGTTAACAGGGTGTTTGGAGTTGAGCCACTATGCAAAAAGCAGAAGTCACCGAACTTTCATTTTTACATACTTCGACATCCCAACAGAAATAGCAGGACAAAAGCAGTAATACTAATGGCTAGGGAAAATGTCCACTGGAAACATAAAAAAAAATCTGTGCAACAAATACAAAATGCTGGAGGAACTCAGTAGGTCAGGCAGTATTGATAGAAGTTGATAAACAGTCAATGTTTCGGGTCAATACCCTTTTTGAGGACTGGAAAGAAAGGGGGAAGACTTCAGAATAAAAAGGTGGGAGGAGGGGAAGGAGGATAGCTGGAAGGGTGGGAAAGGTAGAGGGCTGGAGAGGAAGGAATCTATAGGACCTTGGGAGAAAGGGAAGAAGGAGGGGTACCAGGGAGAGGTTTTAGGCAAGTAAAAAGAGGTATGAGGCCATGTGGAATAGAAGAAGAAGGAAGGGGAAGGGAATTGTTTTATCGGAAGGAGAAATGTACATGCCATCAGGTTGGATGCTAACGAGATGGACTATGAGGTGCTGCTCCTCCACTCTGAAAAGACCTCATCACACCACAAGAGGAGGCCATGAGTCAGCATGTCAGAATGGGAATGTGAGTGGGAATTAAAATGGTTGGCTACTGGAAAATTCCACTCTTGATATATGGAGCAGAGTTGCTTGACAAAATGGTCCCCAATTTATAATGGGTCTCATCATTGCAGAGGAGGCTACATCTAGAACATTGGATCTAAAAGATTACCCCAACCAATTTTCAAGTGAAATGTTGCCTCACCTGGAAGGGCTGTTTGTGACCCTGAAAGGAGGTAAAAGGGCTGGTGTACCACCTTGGCTGTAACTCAATTTAAAGCAGTGTCAATCCACCCAGAAAAGGTATTTGCTGCTGTGGCAAGTAAATTTGCAACAGCTGCAAAGGTCTTGACTATAGCTGGAGGGCAGGAGCTCAAAGCCAGTTAGGTGCTTAGTAGGGGTCTACAAAGGAAACTTGTGAAAGGAGATGTCTCGCTTGTCTGATTATGTTAGTTCAGTTGCTTTTACAATGTATGGAGAAACATTCATTATTTTGACGGAGCTTCTTCTAGCCATTGCTGGCATATATCAAGAGCTTCTAGAATAATCTTTGCTGTATCTATCATAAATCGTTCTTTAAATCGGAACTTGCATTTCTGTCTTGAGGTAAGTGCCATAGATTAAACATCAAAATACTCCAAGAGCTACTTTCTCTATAAACCTTAAAAAGTGGGTGATCCTCTGAAAGCAATATGTCTGAATTACCTTCGTCATCAAAAATTTCCACCTTCAGAGGGAAACAAAGGATGACATCAGTGCTATTATGAGAGTGAGCACCATCAGGGCAACACACACAAAATGCTGGTGGGACGCAGCAGGCCAGGCAGCATCTATGGGGAGAAGTACAGTCAACGTTTCGGGCCGAGACCCTTCGTCAGGATGTTTTGTGTGTGTTGCTTGAATTTCCAGCATCTGCAGATTTCCTTGTGTTTGCATTACCATCAGGGCATGGTTGCATTGGCAGCTCTACTCTAAAAATATATTTTTTAAAAATCATGAAAATTGTTTAGGTCCAAATCTATTTTTCTCTCTGCCTGTTGATGAATCAGAATCAGATTTAATGATTTAATATCAATAGCATATGTCATGAAATCTGTTAACATTACGACAGTAGTACAATGAAATACATGATAAATGAATATTATCCGAGTTATTTGAGTTATATTATATTATATAAATATATTATGTATTATATTATATATTATATTATATACTCGAGTTATATTAAGTGTGTGTGTATATACATCTATTAGATGGTTAAGTTAAAATAAGTAGTGCAAAATAACTGAAATAAAAAAGTAGTGAGGTCCTGTTTATTGGTTCAATGTCCATTTAGAAATTGGATGGCAGAGAAGAAGAAACTGTTCTTAAATTGCTGAGTGTGTGCCTTCAGGCTTCTGTACATCTTTCCCAATGGTAACACTGAGAAAAGGGCATGTCCTGGGCGGTGGGGATCCTTAATGATGGACACCACTTTCGTAAGGCACCACTTTTGAAGATGTTTTGGATACTATGGAGGCTGGTACCCATGATAGAGCTGACTAATTTTTCTGCAACTTATTTCCATCTTGTGCTGTAGCCACCTACCACTCAAACCAGATGATGATGTAGCTACTCAGAACGCTCTCCACAGTACATTTGTAGAAGTGTTCAAGTATTTTAGTTGACAAACCAAATCTCTTCAAACTCCTAATGAAATATAGCCACTGTCTTACCCACTTTATAGCTGCATCAATATATTGTGTCCAGGTTAGGTCCTCAGAAAGCCTTAGGTCCCCAGGAACTTGAAATTGCTTACTCTCTCCATTTCTGAGACATCTGTGAGGATTGGTTTGTGTTCACTCGACTTATCCTTCCTGAAGTCTACAATCAGCTCTTTGGTCTTGCTGACATTGAGTGTAAGGTTATTGTTGCGACACCACACAACAAACTGCTATATCTCACTCCTGTACACTCTTACATCATCATCTAAAATTCTGCCATCAATAGTTGTATGATCAGCAAACTTATAGATGCTGTTTGAGCTATGCCTAGCTACACAGTCATGGATGTAGGGACAGTAGAGAAGGGGGCTAAGCACACATCCCTGTGGAGTGCCAGTGTTAATTGTCAGTGAGGAGGAGATTGCGGTCTTCCAGTTAGGAGGTTGAGGATCCATTTACAGAGGGAGGTACAGAGGCCTAGGTTTTGTAGCTTTTCGGTCAGTTGCATGATAGCACCATGCTACTGAATACACAGCAACAACTGAAGACTTGTCTGTGTATGTAACATTGTAAGGAAGCAATGTTATCAGTGTGAGCCCAAAAATTAGCATTATCAATTGGTCTCTGAAAGTAAAATTTGTCATGGTTTATTTCCCCGTTTTTCAACTTGTAGTCAAAATCCATCTGAAATATAATTGAATTTGTAACGACACCAATAATTCTGAAGTAATTTTCATTGTAAGGTATTATTCGCATCACAGCACAAGCTGTTCATGACTGCCTGATTAAAGACAACTAGGAAATCTGGGTAGATACAATAGTTTATGGGACTAAAATCTCTGAAAAGCTTATTGAACTTATCAGTTTCAGTTGACCAGGGAAGAAAATACTTTTGTTTTATCTTAGCTTCTGCTTCAGTACATCTTTTCATCTCATCTTCCCATGTAGAAGTTCAGATCAGGGGCTATGCTGAACCATTTAGAACATGACTCAAAAATGCAGAAAATAGTTATGTTACTTTGACGTTTAACAATGGAGTGAAATAGTGGCCATAATTGGAGAAATGGAAACATCTAAAAAGTTTGTAGTAGGTATGTTCATATACTTGTTGGCCATAAAGGAAAATTGCAATCAGATATCGGTCTCATGGAAAAATCTTAATTAAAAAATTGTTTGGTTTTGTTTTTACAATGTTTGAGTCTAACGATTCCCATGAGCACAGTATCTATACTTTTCTTCAAGTACAGAGAGTTCCTTGTCAAGGGATTCCTCTATTAGTTTACCTTCAATATCTGGGCTGGAATCTTTCATTTTTGTTAGGGTGTTATTAATCATTTCTGCAGGTGAAGATGGGCTGCTTTGGGATGCCAGAAATTGGGTGATATAATCAATTTCTTCACATCTGCGTTGGTGCAGTTAGTTTCGTTTGTCTTATAGGAGGTGGATTTGTGACTGCTCCTTTATTATGGGCCAGATATTATTTACTATTTTCAATTAATTGTTTACAATCACTCAACCTTAAGGCCACCAATACAACATGGATAATTTTGCAGGAGTGGCTTGTCTGCTACCATGATTGTACCCAAATCCTTGGTGAGCCTTTTGAATCAGCGGCCAGGAGCTATTTGTTCTTATCTTTTTTTAGGCCAGCATACCCTAGCCTTACTTTCACCATCAGCTTCATATTTGTTCTGTGCTGGAAATCCTTTGGAATTGAATTTGGAAGTATCTAGAAGAATTCTTAAAACAAGAATCCTTGTTACTTATAGTTACTAGAAAAACCCTGGCCTCCCTTACCATAGTAAGGTACAACTGGACAGTTTGCTTTACTTGCTTATGACCTAGTTTATTACCATAGCTGCATAAGAGTCCTGCAGAATAGCACTGGATGTGTAGCACATGTACTAACGTTTGAATCAATGATAATTCATAAAATAATAGTGGACGGCCTCATGGACAAATGTAGAATCAGTTCACCTCTCTGTGCTATCCATCTGGTGGTTAATTAGATGGGAAAATATCTTTCTACCAAATCCCTAACATAATTAGAGTCAGTACATACAGCCTCTGCAAGTTGTGCTGCATGATTCTCTTAAGGATACACCTCCAACTCATGTGGTTCAAATTTAGATACTGAAAAGAAAATCCCTTTTATAATCAGGAAAAGTTATTATAATTAAATGGATCCAACTTTCCAGATTTTCATTGCTGATCCATCACAGTACCATATTTGAAAATAATTCTCCAAAGGATGTTGTGCTATATTTGGTTATGGAGAAGATGGTTCTGCATCTTCCATGACAGGCAAGGATTGTAAGTCATAGCTCCCAGGAACACATTCCCATTTTACGATGTTGTCTTGTAAAAATATTTGCCATCTGCCATATCCCAGTACCTAGATCAGGCTGGTGTTTATTGTTTACAGCTCAGCATTCAACATGATCAGTTTTAGTCAACAAGCTCCAAAACCTGGGCCTCTGTAGCTCCCTCTTCAATGGGACCCTTGACCTCCTCAATGGGAGACCACAGTCAGTGAGGATCAGAAATAACATCTCCTCCTCACTGACAATCAACACTAGCACATTTCAAAAATGCGTGCTTATCCCACTGCCCTACTCTTGCTACACCCATGTCTGTTTGGCCAGGCACAGCTCATATACCATCTATAAATTTGCTGATGACACAGTATTGTTGGCTGAATTTCAGATGGTGATGAGGAGGTGTACAGGAATGAGATAGATCAGATTTTTGAGTGGTGTCGTAACAACCTTTCACTCAATGTCAGTAAGATCAAGGAATTGATTGCAGACTTCAGGAAGGGGAAGTGGAGGGACCACAACCAATCCTCATTGAGGGATCAGCAGTGGAAATGGGAGAGTAGTTCAGCATTCTTGAGTGCCAACAGCTCTGAAGATCTATCCTGGGTCTACCATATTGTTACAATTACAAAGGAAGCATGACAGCTGCTATATTTCATTAGGAGTTTGAGGGGACCTGATACGTCACCAAAGACACTCACAAATTTCTACAGTTGTATTGTGGGAAGCATTCCAACTGATTACATCACCCTCTGGTATGACTGGGCCACTGTACGGGATCGTAAAAAGTGGCAGAAAGCTGTAAACTCAGCCAGCTCTATCATGGGCACTAGTCTCCCTAGTATCAAGGACACCTTCCAAAGGCGATGCTCAAACAGTTGCATCCATCATTAAGGACCCCCATCATCCCTCTTGTCATTGTTACCATTAAGGAGGAGGTACAGAAGCCTGAAAGTGAGTCCATAGGTTGTGGGAACAGCTCAGTGCTAAGTGAAGTTACCCCTTTTGGTTCAAGAACCTGATGGTTGAGGGCTAATAACTGTCCCTGCACCTGGTGGTGTGGGTCCCGAGGCTCCTGTACCTTCTTCCTGATAGCAGGAATGAGAAGAAACCATGGCCTGGATTATGGAAGTCTTTGATAATGGATGATGCTTTCCTGTAACAGTATTCCATATGGATGTGCACAATGGTAGGGCGGGCTTTACCCATGACCACTTTTGTAGGAGGAACCTAAGATTTTTAAAATGTTAGTTACATAGCTTCTGACACTTTCAAGAAGTGGATATGACCAGAAGCCATTGGCCAAATCTACAGTATTCAAGATTTATACATCTTTATGAGTTAATCCTTATGGGATTTGTTGTAACGTCTCTTGCTGTATCAAAACTACAGGGTCAAATTTTGTGAAAATTACAGGCTTTGGTATATGGAAAGGTGATACTAAGTATGCCACTATCCTATCTGTCAGATGCGACATTTTAAGTAAATTTTTTGCTAAACTTCTCCTTTGCAGTTTTCTTATTTCATTAATGTTGGCCTTCTCCTTCTATACATTGTGTTCCCCCTGAACTGCATGGGTGGAGTGGACATTTAGGATGGTCCTGTCCCTTTCTATATTTAGAGGGTGGAGGATGAGGCTGGCCTCGTGGCGTGTACTCAGTTTCATACTCTTCTCCATAATATCGATGGGACTTCTGAATGTTCCCTTTGTCCCACAAGGAATATCATAGTTTAAGATTTTCTTCTGCAATGAAAATGGTGGATCTTCCCTGCTGAAAGCTGGTGGTGGAGAGCACTGAATTCAATCAACCCGAGGAATGAAGGTAGTTTGATGACTTTGTTACTGACCTTACATTCCCTTTAGAGGAAAAAGGAAAGGACTTTATGCTAACACCTCATTACCCTTGTGTGAATGTGAAGGATCTCTTCAACAAGCTGAAGTAGTTCATGATCTTGGTGTTGATGAGGGGCTATTATGCACACAGTGTGGAGATTTTCAGTTGAGAAAAGGGGTAACGTTATAGAATGAACTAGGTCCCAGTCTGCCCTCACCATTTGTTCACCGATTTTATAAGCCCTGGCTTTTGACTATTTTACTCAATATGGTACTAAGTCCTCCGTGTACAACTCCACCATTCATTTTTCTATAAATTCATCCATATATCTGATATTTCCGCATCATGTGGACGTGAAACCAAAGCTATAGGAAATAACATTAATAAGAATTGCTTTTTATGATACTTGGGGACCTTTCCTAAATTACTTTTCCAATTTATAAAGTTTAACAGTGCACAGACTTTTATGTATATATTTATCTTCTCTTAAGTGAATATGTTTTTTTTTCTAATTATCCATTGTCATCCATCAGCTTTTTTCTTTGGCAGTTGGTAGGGGGTTGACTTTTTTAATATATATATAAAAATTATTTTATGATGTATGACCTATCTTTAAATTTTTGATTACAGAGTGGTATACCTTTATGTGTTATGCTATAACATTGTGATCAATTACATTACAATATATGAATGTACACAAGTTATGTTGAGATGTATCTATGTGTTGCACTCTGTAAATCTTTTTTTTCTTCTGAATAAAAATATTGTAAAAAGAAAAAGAATAAGAATTGCTGAATATGCTGGGGAATATTACTGGCCCAGAAGGCCTGTAACCTCCCGGCATTCTGAAGTAGCCACTTCAGAATTCCTTCAGAATCAGCTGGAGACATGGTGCATACTGCCTGCAAACTCTGAATAATCAAAGGTTCCTTGATGGGAAGCTTATACTGGAGAAGCTGCAACAGCTCCTGTGCAGGAACCTGTTCCTGTAGTCTTCTTTTACTGGTTCTAGTCAATATTTTCAGTACTTCTAGTGCATGTTCCCAAGCATCTGTTCTCCAGGCTTCATTAGTACCTCTAGGATTTACTACTGTGGCACTATGTCATGCATCAGGATTAAGATACAGCTTGCCATGTTCTATCACATAAGCATGTGGTTCCCATCCGGGTGTTTGGTTTCCATCTACAAAGCCTCCAGGCATGAATGTTTGCTACATTTTTGGAATCTGGTACAAAATGGGATCATCAGTAGGTCGTACAGCAGGATCTGTTCTGTCTAATCTGCATCTTACTCTGAGTTCTACCCCTTAATCATTCCAGTCTCTGACTTGAAGAATAAACTAAAATATTTATTGTTTTCTGTTTCAGGAACAGTCAGTGTTTTATCCCCTATTTCTGCTATACTACTAACCCATTCATAATATCAGCCAGGATTTGCCTGCACAACTGCAGGAAACCAGTATGTCAACCATTTTATAATATTAGGTAAGGTGCCATAGCACTTGTCGAGACTACTGCTAAATAATTCTTTCTAAAATAATATTTTGGTATAACATAGCCACATTGGGTGCCAACTCTAACGGTATTAAGTTTGATGAACTCAAAGTTCTAAACTCCAAGGAAGACCTTAATTCCTATCAAATATAAACAGCCACAGGTACTCTTATTAAAGAGAGATTATACTGTAACTACCCAATCTTTAAAGAATAGTTCAACTTTCTGTTCATTCTCCATGGCAAATTTAGCTACCAATATTCACTATCCGAGTGGTGGGTGCCCTCTCCCTATCAAGGAGAAGATACTTCCAGCTAGTAGTTCATATGCATATGATATTTCCTCAGAAACTCTTTTTACACAAAAAGGTCAAAAATCTTTTTGAAGATATAATTCTAAACTAATGTTCTGAAGGTAACTCCCTTGAGTACATAAAACCTCCAACTATAAATACATCAGTTAATTTATATGCTAAATGATATTATCCATCTGATCTGTAAGCTTCCTTGAACTGTATCTCCATGGTAGTGTTGCGGTTACCACAACGTTGTTGCAGCTCAGGGAGTTCCAGCATTTCGAGTTCAATTCTGGTTCCATTCTGTAAGGAGCCTCTGTATGTCCTCCCTGAGGAATGTGTGCTTTGGTTTTCTCCTACAGCCCAAAGATGTACTGGGTAGGTTAATTGGTTATTATAAAAATTGTCCCACGATTAGGTTCGGATTAATTGGGGTTGTGGGGTTGATGGGGAGATATGGCTTGAAAGGCTGGAGGAGTCTACTCCATGCCATCTGGCTAAATGAATAAATACATAAATAAATGAGCAACTTAGTTTGTCTGTTTTGCAATAAGCCAAATTAAATAACCAATTGTCTTATATTGCATCTCTTGAGCAAAGAGAAACTAGTTGCAGTGCGCTTCTTCTTACTTTCCACAGACAGAACGTCTGCTATTTACAGAGCTTATTTGCAAAGCTGTGTTTTAGCTTCAAGTTGTTTACTGTTTTCCATGTATATTTTAGGAACTGAAGACTAACTCCCATTTACAACCAGAAGCTAGACAAAGCATATTAATTGGAAGTTTACTTCCAACTGTTTGTGATTTTAAAAGTGACAGCTGCTGTGTTTAGAAGTCAGCTTTGCAAAAAAAAAAAAAATGCTCTGCCCAGGAAGCGAATAGCCATCACACATACTCTCTCAGTTCTTGCCGGCTATGCTCAGGCTACTTTTGGATACCCATGCTTGCCTCCCCATTGTAATATCACAACATGTTTCTAAGCTGATCATTCCATCCAAGGGATGTGACTATCTCCTAAAACAAAATGTCCAAGTTACTTTCCTGATGAATATTGCTGATTGAATTTTTGTGGCACAGCTTACTAACTCTGAAATAAACTTTCTTGAGCTTCAGATATGCAGTGCATGGATCACAATGTGGTTTCCATTGGCTCTCACATACTGCAACTGCAATATGGCATCTGTCCCTTGTCTAAGTGGTTATTTAATACAATGTAATGATATATCCTTTAATAGAATATTACCTTTGCCTCACCAAAATTCCCAACTTACCTGAGTCTGTACTACGTTATCAATGTTAAGTGGACACAACAGATTGTTATTTAGCACAACCCATAAGCTTCCATTCCCTGCTATCACACTTTTTGAATGAGCTGAACTAAGTTAAACAGTCAAATTATCTAGCAGCTACATGTTTACCACTTTAAATTAGCAAATTTAGTCTATGTGGTTAAAAAAATACAATCTAACAAGGAAGCTAAATTAGCAAATATTTAAAATGAAATCATCCCTTCCTCTTCAAAGTCCACAATCTGCAGTCAGTAGACAATGCAGACTGGATTAAAGTATACCAAAATTTAGTTTCTCATTTTCTACAGTTGGCTTTATGTAGTGATTATGTAGCGATTAAGTCACTTAAGAAACATAAAGTGAGTAAGTGAGCAGATGAATGCTGATTAGTTTAACTTAAGTTAACATAATAAAGTTAACAAAGGGCACCATTACCTTTATGTCCTCAGGAGGCTGAAGGAGTTTGGCATGTCCACGTTTACTGTAAGCAATTTTTATCAATGCACCTGAGAAAGCATCCTTTCTGAATGCATCACTGCTTAATATGGCAAATGCTCTAACCATCACAGCAAAAACTGTAGAGAGTTGTGAGCACAGCTCAGCACATCGTGGGAACCAACGTGTGCTCCATGGACTCTATCCACACTTCTCACTGCCACAAGAAAGCAGTCAACATAATCAAAGATCCCACCTCCCCTGGGCATTTTCCCTTCTTCCTCCTCTCATTGGGCAGAAGATGCAAAAGTGTGAAAACATGCACCCGGACGGTCCTTCCAGGTGAGGCGACACTTCACCTGTGAGTCGGCTGGTGTGGTATACTGCATCCAGTGCTCCTGGTGTGGCCTTTTATATATTGGTGAGACCCGACGCAGACTGGGAGACCGTTTTGCCGAACACCTATGCTCTGTCCGCCAGAGAAAGCAGGATCTCCCAATGGCCACACATTTTAATTCCACGTCCCATTCCCATTCTGATATGTCTATCCATGGCTTTCTCTACTTTCAAGATGAAGCCACACTCAGGTTGGAGGAACAACACCTTATATACCGGCTGGGAAGCCTCCAACCTGATGGCATGAACATTGACTTCTCTAACTTCTGTTAATGCCCCTCCTCCCCTTCTTACCCCATCCCTGATATATTTAGTTTTTTCCCCACTCCTCTTTTTTTTCTCTCTCTGCCCATCACTCTACCCATTCTCCATCTCCCTCTGGTGCTCCCCTCCCCCTTTCTCCCTCAGCCTCCCGTCCCATGATCCTTTCCCTTCTCCAGCTCTGTATCCCTTTTGCCAATCACCTTTCCAGCTCTCAGCTTCACCCCAACTCCTCCGGTCTTCTCCTATCATTTTCCCCTCCCCCTCCTACTTTTAAATCTCTTACTATCTTTCTTTTCAGTTAGTCCTGATGAAGGGTCTCGGCCTGAAATGTTGACAATGCTTCTTCCTATAGATGCTGCCTGGCCTGCTGCGTTCCACCAGCATTTTGTGTGTGTTACCACAGGCTCAAGTACAGTTTCTAACACATGGTTATAAGACTCCTAAATGCATTTGTATGATAAAGATGAGCTGAAAATTCACCTTGTCATGGTCTGGAACTTTATTTACCTGCACTGCACTTTCTGTGTAACTAACACTTTATGCTGGATTCTGTTATTGTCTTTCCCTTGTACTACCTCAATGCACTGATGTGATGAAATGATCTGTATGGATAGTATGCAAAACAAAGTTTTTCACTATACCTCAGCACATATGATAATAATAGAGCAATTTACTAAATTCACTTAGTGGGTAAATTAGTTGATTAGCATTTCTATATTAGAACAACACAAGCAAACATGTTTTTGTATTTTCATTGCTGTAAACCAACCATTCTACTTCAAGTCAACACTACTGTTAACAATCTTTAAGGCACTATTTTTACTCAAATACTACCTGGTCAAGGATCATTTGTTTATTGTGCACTATGAAATTTATGATGCATTTATTCTTCAAGAGATTCTGCTCAAGCAGTCAGCTTTTTCCATAGGCGTACTATGTTTATGGAATTAATTCAGGTATTGAGTACAATGATGAACACCATATTTTACTAGAGGCCTTTTAATGTCCTACTACTTAAAATTCTTTGTTACAGTTGGTATTTTACACGTTGCTAACACCATTCCTGAATTGTAATTTGTAGGGGGTCAAACATCTAATTTCCAATTAGCTAACCGTCATATTAACTGAAATTATTGAACACTTGTTTTCATTTAAACCTTCAATTTATGCCTGAAGTAAATATGCTTTTCAAAAAATATTTAATCAATTAACCAGTAACTATGTATAATAGACACTCTGACAACATGAAAGATGTTTCTACCTTATTATTTTTTCTAGATTGATATTGACAACATTTATTGTTCTGTCAACTAACTTTCCTTAAAAACCATTACTGTGACATACAGTTGCATTGTGAACTAATGAATCCTTTTTTGTGTTGTGAAAATGTTCTATTATATTGATATATTAAACCATAAATACTCTAGTCAAAACATTTGTTCTGCTAACTGCATGCGTTTCATAGTTAGCCATGCAGGAATTGGAAGCTGAATTTGTTATGCCATGATGTCAAATAAAAAATCTATTTCATGTTCGCAATTCAGAGCATGCAATTCAGGTCACTTGGGTAGGTCTAATCATAATAGCAAGTGGACAAGCATCTAATATCTCATTTATTCAACAGAACATTTGTTGTCTTCAATTCATGAAGGACTTCATTCCAGAGTGAATATTATTAGACTCTCATCTGGGTTAGTAACCCACCTAATTGCACATTTGTATGGGTGCAAGAAGACTCATTAAACAACTTTGAATTGGTAGTCTGATCAACATTTTTTTTTTAATTTGAAGAGATCTAGAGTTTGCAGCAGAGTAAATAAAGAAGATTTTTATCCAATACCCAGAGGGATCCATACTGGAAATGCTCTGGTGTTATATATTGACTGAATAGGTCATTCTGACTTGCAATCATTTCTCTGGATGCTGTGCTCAGCATTTTCATTGCAAAAGGTGTCGGCAGTCAGTTGATTGGGTTGAAGAGTGCCGTGGAAGCATTTTCAGTACTAAAACCTTATAGCTGTGGATACAATATTGGATTTCTTATAAAACAAGTATTTAAAATAAAATGTGATCTGAATGAGATATCAGAACAGGGTGAAAAACTGTAGGTAACATGGTTTAGAATAGAAAACAAAGAAACATAGAAACTAGGTGCAGGGGTAGGCCATTCGGCCCTTCGAGCCTGCACCGCCATTCAGTATGATCACGGCTGATCATCCAACTCAGAACCCTGTACCTGCTTTCTCTCCATACCCCCTGATCCCTTTAGCCACAAGGGCCATATCTAACTTTCTCTTAAATATAGCCAATGAACCAGCCTCAACTGTTTCCTGTGGCAGAGAATTCCACAGATTCACCACTCTGTGTGAAGAAGTTTTTTCTCATCTCGGTCCTAAAAGGCTTCCCCTTTATCCTTAAACTGTGACCCCTTGTTCTGGACTTCCCCAACATCGGAAACAATCTTCCTGCATCTAGCCTGTCCAATCCCTTTAGAATTTTATACATTTCAATAAGATCCCCCCTCAATCTTCTAAATTCCAGTGAGTATAAGCCTCGTCGATCCAGTCTTTCTTCATATGAAAGTCCTGCTATCTCAGGAATCAATCTGGTGAACCTTCTCTGTACTCCCTCTATGGCAAGAATGTCTTTCCTCAGATTAGGGGACCAAAACTGCACACAATATTCTAGGTGCGGTCTCACCAAGGCCTTATACAACTGCAGTAGAACCTCCCTGCTCCTGTACTCAAATCCTTTTGCTATGAATGCTAACATACCATTTGCCTTTTTCACCGCCTGCTGTACCTGCATGCCCACCTTCAATGACTGGTGTACAATGACACCCAGGTCTCGTTGCATCTCCCCTTTTCCTAATCGGCCACCGTTCAGATAATAATCTGTTTCCCTGTTCTTGCAACCAAAGTGGATAACCTCACATTTATCCACATTAAATTGCATCTGCCATGAATTTGCCCACTCACCTAACCTATCCAAGTCACCCTGCATCCTCTTAGCATCCTCCTCACAGCTAACACTGCCACCCAGCTTCGTGTCATCCACAAACTTGGAGATGCTGCATTTAATTCCCTTGTCTAAATCATTAATATATATTGTAAACAACTGGGGTCCCAGCACGGAGCCTTGCGGTACCCCACTAGTCACTGCCTGCCATTCTAAAAAGGTCCCGTTTACTCCCTCTTTGCTTCCTGTCTGCCAACCAATTCTCTATCCACACCAATACCATACCCCCAATACCGTGTGCTTGAAGTTTGCACACTAATCTCCTGTATGGGACCTTGTCAAAAGCCTTTTGAAAATCTAAATCTACCACATCCACTGGCTCTCCCCTATCCACTCTACTAGTTACATCTTCAAAAAATTCTATAAGATTCGTCAGACATGATTTTCTTTTCACAAATCCATGTTGATTTTGTCCGATGATTTCACCTCTTTCCAAATGTGCTGTTATCACATCTTTGATAACTGACTCTAGCATTTTCCCCACCACCGATGTCAGACTAATTCCCTGGTTTCTCTCTCCCTCCTTTTTTAAAAAGTGGGGTTACATTAGTCACCCTCCAATCCTCAGGAACTAATCCAGAATCTAAGGAGTTTTGAAAAATTATCACTAATGCATCCACTATTTCTTGGGCTACTTCCTTAAGCACTCTGGGATGCAGACCATCTGGCCCTGGGGATTTATCTGCCTTTAATCCCTTCAATTTACCTAACACCACTTCCCTACTAACATGTATTTCCCTCAGTGCCTCCATCTCACTAGACCCTCGGTCCCTTACTAGTTCTGGAAGATTATTTATGTCCTCCTTAGTGAAGACAGAACCAAAGTAGTTATTCAATTGGTCTGCCATGTCTTTGTTCCCTATGATCAATTCACCTGTTTCTGACTGTAAAGGACCTACATTTGTCTTGACCAATCTTTTTCTTTTCACGTATCTATAAAGGATTTTACAGTCAGTTTATGTTCCCTGCCAGCTTTCTCTCAATCTTTTTTCCCTTTCCTAATTAAGCCCTTTGTGCTCCTCTGCTGGTCTCTGAATTTCTCCCAGTCCTCAGGTGTGCCGCTTTTTTTTTTGCTAATTTATATGTTTCTTCTTTGGACTTGATACTATCCCTAATTTCCCTTGTCAGCCACGGGTGTACTACCTTCCCTGGTTTATTCTTTTGCCAATCTGGGATGAACAATTGTTGTAGTTCATCCATGCGATCTTTAAATGCTTGCCATTGCATATCCACCGTCAATCCTTTAAGTATCATTTGCCAGTCTATCTTAGCTAATTCACGTCTCATACTTTCAAAGTTACCCTTCTTTAAGTTCAGAACCTTTGTTTCTGAATTAACTATGTTACTCTCCATCTTAATGAAGAATTCCATCATATTATGGTCACTCTTACCCAAGGGGCCTCGCACGACAAGCTTGCTAACTAACCCTTCCTCATTGCTCAATACCCAATCTAGAATGGCCTGCTCTCTAGTTGGTTCCTCAACATGTTGGTTCAGAAAACCATCCCGCATACATTCCAAGAAATACTCTTCCTCAACACCCTTACCAATTTGGTTCACCCAATCTATATGTAGATTGAAGTCACCCATTATAACTACTGTTCCTTTATTGCACGCATTTCGAATTTCCTGTTTAATGCCATCCCCAACTTCACTACTACTGTTAGGTGGCCTGTACACAACTTCCACCAGCGTCTTCTGCCCCTTAGTGTTATGCAGCTCTACCCATATCGATTCCACATCCTCCAGGCTAATGTCCTTCCTTTCTATTGCATTAATCTCCTCCCTAACCAGCAATACTACCCCACCTCCTTTTCTTTCCTGTCTATCCCTCCTGAATATTGAATATCCCTGGATGTTGAGCTCCCATCCTTGGTCACTCTAGAGCCATGTCTCTGTGATCCCAACTATATCATATTCATTAATAACTATCTGCACATTCAATTCATCCACCTTGTTACGAATGCTCTTCGCATTGACACACAAAGCCTTCAGGCTTGTTTTTACAACACTCTTAGCCCTTATACAATTATGTTGAAAAGTGGCTCTTTTTGCTTTTTGCCCTGGATTTGCCTGTCTGCCACTTTTACTTTTCACCTTTCTACTTTTTGCTTCTACCCTCATTTTACACCCCTCTGTCTCTCTGCACTTGTTCCCACCCCCTGCCACATTAGTTTAAAGCCTCCTGAACAGCAGTAGCAAACACTCCCCCTAGGACTTTGGTTCCAGTCCAGCCCAGGTGCAGACCGTCCTGTTTATACCAGTCCCACCTCCCCCAGAAATGGTTCCAATGCCCCAGAAATTTGAATCCCTCCCCCTTGCACCATTTTTCAGGCCATGTATTCATCTGAAATATCCTCCTATTACTACTCTGAGTAGCATGTGGCACTGGTAGTAATCCAGAGATTATTACCTTTGTGGTTTTAGTTTATTTCCTTTTTAGTTTTTAATTTTAGTTTATCTTTTTAGTTTATCTCCCAACTCCCTAAATTCACCTTGTAGGACCTCATCCCGTTTTTTACCTATATTGTTGGTACCTATGTGCACCACAACCAGTGGCTGTTCACCCTCCCATTCCAGAATGTCCTGCAGCCACTCAGAGACATCCTTGACCCTTGCACCAGGGAGGCAACATACCATCCTGGAGTCTGGTTTGCTGCCGCAGAAACGTCTATCTATTCCCCTTACAATCGAATCCCCTATCACTATAGCTCTCCCACTCCTTTTCCTTCCCTCCAGTGCTGCAGAGCCACCCATGGTGCAATGAACTCGGCTGCTGCTGCCTTCCCCTGATGAGACATCTCCCCCAACAGTATCCAAAACAGTATATCTGTTTAAGAGGGAGATGACCTCAGGGGACTCCTGCACTACCTGCCTACTGCTACGCTGTCTAGTGACCACCCCTTCCTTTTTTTCCTGTGTAGCCTTTACCTGCAGTGTGGCCTACTCACTGAACATGCTATTCACGACTTTCTCAGCATCACGGATGCTCCAGTATGAATCCAATCGCAGCTCCAGACATTCAATGCGGTCTGCCAGAAGCTGCAGTTGGACACATTTCCTGCACACATAGTCATCAGGGACACTGGAAGTATCCCTGATTTCCCACATGCTGCAGGATGAACAAACCACGGGGCCGATCTCAGCTGCCATGACCTACCCAATACTTGCCTCAACTTTTGAAACTTTCTCCTTTGAAAGGAACTTACCAAGCGTTACCTCACTTGGAGTGAAGCTCATCCAAGCCTCTTGAGTCAAAGCCTCAAATCTCCACTCCTTCACTGGCCGCTTTCCACAGGCCGCCCCGCTTGAGCTACCCCTCTGTTTATTTGTTTGAGCTTTTCAAACTGCTTGGTCACCTGACCTTGATTGCCCAATGAGCTGCTTTCTGCTGAGTCTGAGCTATTCAAATCTTGATTGTCTAATCAATGGCTTTCTGCTGAGCTATTGAAATCTTGATTGACTTGATTGCACAGTCCAACTGCCAAAACTGGTATATGGTAGCTTAGTGAAAAATAAGCAACTATCTGTTCACTCAAGTACATCTTTTTGTATGAAATACTTCTCTATCTATGTATATAAGAGATGGTTAACCAGGTTTAATATTTTACGCCTGCTACAGCAATTTATTCCATTGCCACTTGGCACACGTTGTACCTCGGGAAATCTCCAAATAAGTTTTGGTACTCTTTGGATTGGATAGTCAAGACTCAAGATAGAACTAGGTATAATGGAGCCTCATAATATTTTTTATTCACTCTCTAAGATACTGGAAAATAGTCAATGATTCAAAATGTCAACATATTTATTAATAAAACAATATCTTCGAAGGTCATACAGAATTCTTATTGTGACCATCTTTGATGAAAACTATGGTATATTATTGCAGCCCTTGGAGTATACAGTAATATAATACTACTGTCCAAGGGATGAGAGCATTAGAGTAGCAATTATTGTCTGAAAACAAATATTACATAAAATGTATATAATGCAACCTCTTTGATAATGAGCAATAAAAAGGAAAAGCAAATTGCCCCGTGCACCATGTCCTCCACGTATCTGAACCAACCTTTCAAAGCTGGTCCAAGCTGTTAGCATTTTCCCTGGGACATGTGACCCCCTCTGCAGAACTTGTGCAGCACCCACTGCTAATTTGATATCCATTTCAGACAATCAGTCTTTTTTGGCGTGCTAATTGGAGCTGGGTTTGGATAACCTTCGGTTCATATGAGAGAATAAGCAGGTTATAGATAGGAGCTGGAGGGAGATGGTCACCCCTATGTTGCAGGGGACAGGTAGCTGGGTGACTGTCAGAAGAGAGAAAGGGAATAGTAACCCATAGCTGTTCCTCTCACTAATAAGTATAGCACTTTGGATACTATTGGGTGGGGTGGTTGGAAGACCTATTGGGCTCAGCGACCAAATCTCTGGCACTGAGTCTGCCTCTGTGGCTCAGAAGGGTGGGGGTGTGGAGACGAGGACTGCAATTGTCATAGGGAATTTGATAACTAGTTGAGGAGGCAGACATTCTATTGACATGAAAGAGATACCCTGGGGTAGAATGTTGTCTCCCTGGTGCTAGGGTCAGGCACACCTTGAATCTGATCCAGAGCATTCTTTTAAGGGGAGAGTGAGCAGCCAGAAATCATTGGACATATTTGTACCAAAGACATAGGAAGGAAACAAATGCTGCCTTGAAGAGAGAATATAGGAGACTAGGTAGAAAATTGAAAAGCAGGACCTCAAGGGTTGTAGAAATCTTTGGAATGCTGCCCGTGCCACTTACCAATGAGGACAAAAATTGGATGACTTGGCAGCTGAATGCCTGACTAATAGGTTCTTGATTAGTAAGGGTCAAAGATTATGGGGAGAGGGCAGGAGAAGAGGGTTGAGAGAGATAATAAATCAGACATGATGGAATGCAGGAGAAGACTCAATGGACCAAATGGCCTAATTCTAATCTTATGTCTTATGGTCTTATTGTCTTTCGAAATGGTAGCTGTTCCTCCAATATGGAGCTCTCTCTTCTGTAGTAATCCATGGATGGGATATACCGTTGCCTTCTGCCAAGTCTGTTTTGGTCAGATACTGGCTTTATCCTAAGCATTCAAAAATATGAGGTGCAAAGGGACTTGGGAGTTCTCTTGCAGGATACCTTAAAGGTTAATTTGCAGGTTGCGTTGGTGGTAAGGAAGGCAAATGTGAAGTTAGCATTCATTTCTAGAGGGCTAGAATATAAAAGCAAGGATGTAATGTTGAGCCTTTATAAAGCTCTGGTAAGGACTCACTTGTAGGATTGTAAGCAGTTTTGGGCACCTTATCTAAGAAAAGATGTTCTGACATTGGTAAGGGTTCAAAGGAGCTTCGCAGAAATGCTTCCAGGATTGAAAGGTTTGTCATATGAGGAGCATTTGATGACTCTGGGCCTCTATTCACTGGAATTAAAAAAAAATAAGGGGGTGACCTCATTGAAATCTATCAAATATTAAAAAGCCCAGATAGAGTGGATGTGGAGAGGATGTTTCTTATGGTGGAGAAATCTAAGACCAGAGGACATAGCCTCAGCATAGAGGGTGTCCTTTTAGAACTTAGATGAGGAGGAATTTCTTTAGCCAGAGAGTGGTGAATCTGTGGAATTTGTTGCCACAGGTGTCTCTGGTGGCCAAGTCATTGGATATATTTAAAGTAGAGGCTGATAGATTCTTAATTAATTAGGGCATGAAAGGATATGGGAAGAAAGCAGGAGATTAAGGCTAAGAGGGAAAATGGTTCAGCCATGATGAAAGGGTGGAGCAAACTCAATGGACCAAATAGCTTAATTCTGCTCCTACATCTTAGGGTCATTTTATAAATTCTAGGTATTGATAGATCTCTGGTGCATCCTTTCTGGTGTTGGGCCTACCTTTTATACAACCTGCACTCCTTGAAACTTTGGTTGCCTCTCTATGGCTGTATTGAAAATTGTTTTTCATTGACTGGTGCGTCTGTCCATAGGGTAGACATCATCTCATTGTGAGATACAGCCAAAGGCCAAGAACAATACAAGAAGTTAAGTGCAATAATTTGACATTCTTCAGTGGTTCCTTTGCTTTTTCATCACTCTGAGGAACTTGAGGTGATGAGATCCAGTGATGCAACTGCAATTCTTTGAAAATCCCATAAATTTGTCTGCTGAGAACGGTGGCCTATTATTGATAATCAGCACCTTTAGGATGCCATATCTGGCCAATGATTCTTTGAGCTGATGTATGACTATTGATGTCTCTAAGGTGCCTGCCTCCCTAACATACTCAACTGTGTTGGATTATCAGCTAATATCTTGATTTTTTTGTGGCTTAACTTCTTCATGCCTGCTTATATTTTTATATAATCACTTTGTGTGTGTAATTGTTCAGTGAACTTTCAGTAAATGTAGTATAGCTAGTTCTGTATTCTTGTGAAAGTTTATCTGTAGCCTGTGTCACACCATTAAACCTGACTATTTTATAGGTTACCTCTTATCAGTGGAATGTTCTCTGACTGTCTAGCTTCTTTGTCTTTGGTTTATGTTCATTCTTTGTTCTCTCCCTTCCTTACAGCAGAGTGAATTGGTTACTGTTATTTCTTTGTCATGGACGCCTAATAAAATGGCCACAACCTCAAGGTTTATGCTTCATTCTTAACTTTTGAAGATCTTCTGGATGTTCACATCTCCAAATCTAACAATTTGGTATTGTCAGCAAGATGGTGGCAAAAGTCAAATGTCATGGAAAAATCTTAGACAGAAGAGAAATTTTCAACATGCACATCCTCCATACTTCCCTAATCCATCAGCGAAGCACTCGATTCTTACTTCAGCATACTGTTTAAGGACGTGTGAGAGTCAAGGGAATACTCAACACTACTTCATAAACACAAGAGATTCTGCAGATCTTGGTTAGAAATAAAGTGTGGAATAGGCCCTTCTGGCCCTTGGTGCTGCACTGCCCAGCAACCTTGGATTTAACCCAAGCCTAATCACAGGGCAGTTTACAATGACCAATTCACCTACTAATTGGTACATCTTTGGACTGTGGGAGGAAACTGGTGGACCCGGAGAAAACCCACACATTCCACAGGGAGGTTGTCCAGACTCTTTAAGATGATGCAGGAATTGAACTCCAAACTCTGACCCTATAATGGCACTGCGCTAACCGACAAAGTTCTGGAGGAACTCAGAAGGCCCAGCAGCATCTGCAGTATGGAGGGGAATAAACAGTTGATGTTTCAGGCCAAGTTCCCTCATCAGGATGGAAATGAAATGGGAAACAGTGAGGTGGGCGGGGGAAGGAGTACAACCTGGTGGATGATAGGTGAAGCCAGGTGAGCGGGGGGGGGGGGGGTGGGTTGGAGTGATAAGTTGGGAGGTGATAGGAAGAAACCTTAAAGGGTAGAAGAAGAAGTAATCTGATAGGAGAGGACAATGGACCATGGGAGAAAGGGAAAGAGGCGGGGCACCAGACAGAGGTAATAGGCAGGTGAGGAGAAGAGAAGGCGTAAGAGGGGAGCCAGAATGGGGAATTGAAAAGGTAGTGGGGGGTAGAGATTACTGGAAGTTAGAGAGATACGTATTCATGCCACCAGGCTGGAGGCTAACCAGGTGGAATATGACCTGAGATTGGCCTCATTTTGGCAGTAGAGAAGGCCATGGACAGACATGTTGGAATGGGAATGGGGAGTAGTTAGCCACCAGGAAATCCTGTCTGTTGTAGAATGAGCACATTTGCATTAAGGATTCCTTATGCAGGTGCACTGCATAACATTGCCTTTAAAGACTGAAGTGCTTCCAAGCTTTTAACAGTTTAACAAAGAGACCTTGAAACAAGCATTACATAAAAAAAAAAGGAGGTTCAGAGATTCGTTTGAACTTCAACATTTTAAAAACATATACTGCCTACACCCGTATAATGATATTCAAATTCTGGCTATTATGTTTCCCCTAATCAAATCCAACAGTTGACTGATGGAAAGTTTGCACGGTATGGGAGATAATGAACAAAACCTACAAAGTGGTTGGAAGAACAGACCCCAAAACAGACTCATTGGGAAAAGGTAGCTGATTGCAAGCAAAAGAATTCTAAGTAGTAAACACCAAGTACACTGCAGATGCTGTGGTCAAATCAACACGTACAAACAAGCTGGATGAACTCAGCAGGTCGGGCAGCATCCATTGAAAATAGCAGTCAACGTTTCAGGCCGAGACCCTTATCAACTCCAGAGACCTTCCATCCTCAGCCAAAAAACTCATAATTCCAATACCCCGCACTGCTCGGTTTTACCTCCTCCCCTGAAGGGTCTCGGCCCAAAACGTTGACTGCTCCTTTCAACGGATGCTGCCCGACCTGCTGAGTTCATCCAGCTTGTTTGTACATGTTGAAAGGAATTCTAAGGATGTTTGTCAATATGAGGAACTCTACAGAACAGTATGGTTGAACTATTCAGGAGTTTCAATTTGAAATGGCCTGAAACCAAAAGTTGCTAAAATGATATGGTTGACAAAACCAAATTGGAATAAATTTGACGTAATGGAAGATACTTTACCTATTGTCAACCAGGTAGAGAAACAAGGGATTCTTGTTAAAACACACAGTCCATTAAAGAGTCCAGTGTGGCTTGTTAATGACATCTGCTGACTAACAATGGATTAAAGGGTTGCTAATCAAAGTGTTAACATCAACTCACCAACTATTTTCAATGCACTGAAATCATCACACAAATCGATTAGTCTTATTTCTATCGCAAATGGATTCTGGTTTGCACATCAATTGTGGTTAGTTTTTTTTCCGTTAATCGACAGCAATACAAGTGGAAAAGTCTGCCATCAGGTCTGCAAAACAACCCCACTGTCTACCACATGCTTTGAAGCAGTATCGGAGAGACTTAACAGTAATTCAATCAACTATCATAGAGTATGTAGATGATGTCTGACCACTGCACACCAGCGTGAATGTGATGTGACTTACTTACTTGATTATTTATCCTCCAGAATTAAGGTTGGACAAAGCATACTTGTAACAAGAAAAAGTAATTGTGACAGAAAATTTCCCAAGGTACTGAGGATCATGCAAAGGCTGTCAAATCAGCAGTAACCTGCAACATTCCAGCAACTTTGATCACTTCCAAGTCTGTGTAACTACATAATGTATACATTGTTTCATGTGCTGAAATCGTACAACCACTCAATAAAATGGTGAAGAGCAGCAAGTGCTCAGATGACCTTGCGACTCTTAATGAAGAAGAGTTGGAAGTGTTTCAAACTGTAAAGACATCATTATGTGCAGCACCTGCATTAGGAATCTTTGACCGTGGAGGGATTTGGGGACCGATGTTTTATGCGGGAGGAGGGATTTGGGGGGTGATGTGCCTGATCTGTTTTGCTCAGTTTTTATGCAGGAGGGGGAACTTGGGGGTTGATATGCCTATCCTGTTTTTGTTCACTCTTTTTGCGGTGGGGGTTGATGACTGTGCTGCCTTTCTTTTCTTTCTTGGTTTCATGGCTACTCAGTGAACTGAGGAATTTTGGAGTTATATACTTTGATAATAAATGAACCTTTGAACCTTTGAAGTACCTTTACTGACCCCAGTCACATGTTTCTCTTTTACATGTTTACTCTCTCTCTAATTATCATCATATTCTTCCTGTATTTGTAGAGAGCTTTGTGTTTTTCTCTAATCCTGTTCATATTTTCATGGCCCATTCTAGTTCTCCTAAGTCCTTCCTTAGTCTCTTTTCCATCTAATCTCAAAAGCCCTCTCTAACTTTTGCTTCCTGAACCTTAAGTATGTTTCCTTCTTACTCTTATTAAATCTTCCCCATCTCTTGTCAGCCATAGTTCCTTTACCCTCCCATCCTTTCCCTATGTTAGTAAGATAAACTTGCGGTTCCTTCATTTTGGTAGGTCCAACTTGGAGACAAAATATAAAATTAATGGTAAGACTCTTGGCAGTGTGGAGCATCTGAGAGATCTTGGGATCTGTGTCCATAGGACACTCAAAGCTACTGTGCAGGATGACAGTGTTGTTAAGAAGGCATATGGAGTGTTGGCATTCATGGGATTGAGTTCAAGAGCCATGAGGTAATGTTACAGCTATAGAAGACCTTGGTCAGACTCCATTTGGAGTACTGTGCGCAGTTCAGCTCACCTCACTACAGGAAGGATGTGGATAGTATAGAGGGAGTGCAGAGGACATTGACAAGGATGTTGCCCGGATTGGAGGGCATAACTTACGAGAATAAATTGGGTGAACTTGGCCTTTTCTCATTGGAGCAACAGTGGATGAGAGGTGACCTGACAGAGGTGTATAAAATTATGAGGGGCATTGATCGTGTGGATAGCCAGAGGCATTTTTCCCAGGGCTGAAATGGCTAACACAAGGGTGTATAGTTTTGAGGTGCTTGGAAATAGCTTCTGAGGGCATGTCAGGGGTAAGTTTTTCACAGAGAGAGTGGTGAGTGCGTGGAATGGGCTGCTGACAGTGGTGGTGGAAGTGGATGCACCAGGGTCTTTTAAGAGTCCCTTAGATAGGTACATGGAGCTTAGAAAAATAGCGGGCTATGTGCTAGAGAAATTCTAGGCGGATTCTAGAGTAGGTTACATGGTCAGCACAACATTGTGGGGCTGTAATGTGCTGTAGATTTCTATGTTCTATGTTGTATGGGGTGCTGGCATTGGGAAGTATAGATCCTGGTATCTCTGCATAACAGGTGGAACTGAAAACCCTGATTGAAGACTGGAAAAGGCAGCTGATTCCTACACAGTTTCTCAGTATCCAGAATTCTGCAAAAGTCTTAGGCACATATATATAACTTAAGTGCCCAAGACTTTTGCATAGTACTATAGTAAATTTATGTATTGTACTGAGCTGTTGCCCCCCCACAAAAAAAAACAAATTTTACATCATATGTGAGTGATGATAAACCTGATTCTGATGTGGGTCTCTATTCTAGACTGAGAGTGGGAAAGGGGCAGGGAGAGGGGAATCATGGTTGGGGAAAGGAGAAGGGAAAGGGGAGAGAGTCGGAAGCACCAGAGAAACATTCTGAGATGATCAATAAACCAATTATATGTAATCAAAAGACCTTGCCTGCTGTCTCAGGGCTGGTGTATCTGCATCCATGCCACACCCCACCCCTGGCACTCCTTCTCTGCCACCTGTCCCACGCATGCCCCATGGCGCTCGATCCTCATCACTCGCAATATCCTCTCCTCCTGCCAGATTTACAAACCCGCTCTTCACTTCATGTTGACAAATAGAATAGCATGCAAAAGTTTTAGGCACCCTAGCTCTATCTATGTGCCTAAGACTGTACTGCATTTATGGAGTTTTTCAGGACTTTGGAATTTTATTAAGGCAAAGGGGATTTCTTATAGCTGTGGGAACTCTAATGGCCAATTTAAACATGATCTGATGGATGATATATGGTATAATTGTATCAGAAGTGGCTACATTGAAATGTAAAAGCCATTCCAAAATGAACTCAATTGAAAGCCATGGGAATGCATTGACAGAAGCAGCAAAAAGGGCAGCACAAGATAAAGTACAAGAATTAAAAGAAATGCATGGACTTCATAAAGTGAATCCAACAACTAACGTTATGGAAACAAATTTGAACTCTATCACAGGCAGATATATAGGATATTTAAAAATTTGAGCTCAGTGCCATGGAAGGCCATGGAAAAAAGGAAAAGGGAGAGGAATACCAGAGGGAGGTGATGGGCAGGCAAGGAGATAAGGTGGCAGAGAGTAAAGGGGATGGGGAATGATGAAGAAGAGTGTGAGAGCATTATCAGAAGTTTGAGAAATTGATGAATCGATGCTCATGCCATTGGAGGCGACCCAGATGGAATATAAGGTGTTGTTCCTCCAACCTGAATGTGTCCTCATCACAACAGTAGAGGAGACCATGTGTTGACATCTCAGAATGAGAATGGGAAGTGGAATTAAAAGGCATGGCCACTGGGAGATCTAGCTTCTCCTGGTGGATGGCATGTAGGTACTCAGCAAAGCAGTCTCCCCAACCTTTTAAATCTGCTCCTCATCTTTTTTTCGCCAGTCCTGCTGGAGGGTCCTGGCCTGAAACATTGATTCTTTTCTATAGTTGCTGCCTGGCCTGCTGAGTTCCTTCATTATGTTGCCAGGATTTCCAGCATCTGCAGATGTTCTCTTCTTTGCAGTTTGTAATGTGTTGGATTGTTTCTGGTTTCTCTTGGTATTTTCTGTATTTATTATATTGAAGTTGTTGGTCTTTTATCATGTATATTTGATGATTTTTATGTTAACCACCTGTTCCTGTATTGCCACAAGGAACTCTTCTGTATCTGAGAAGAAGTTTCCAACTCTGAGCCAGGCATTCAGTGCTTCCTTGTCAACATCTAGTCTGCTGAGATCGTGAGGCTGTCTTCATGCAGTGTCATGCTCTTTTGTTAGTTAACTTTTTCTTCAATAGTAATAAGATCTTCATTTTTTGGGGTTGTACTTTCAATTAAGTTTAGTGGTGTGTATCTCTTACTAGAATTGCATGCGCTCACTGGAGTGCTGATTCCTGTTTTCATCGATGAAAGTATATCCTTTGAAATTTTTATCTAATTGTTGTGTCAATTTTTAATGTCTGTTATTCCTCTTCCTCCTCCTGTCCTAAGTAGTGATAATCTAAGTGTGTGTGAGTGTACATAGTGTTTTCTAAGATCTGTCATTTCATTTCTTATTTTTCTTTGTAAATTTTCTGGATTAGTTTTGGACCAAAATATTATTCCAAAATAATACATTAATACGGGTATAGCAACAGTGTTTATTGCCTTTGTTATATTTTTACTGTTGAGCTGTGTTTGGCAGAATTTCTTAAGCCTTGAAGTAAATTCTTTTGAAAGATTTCTCTTTATCCCATTATGATCTATTTTCTTTGCTTGCTGATATCCCAATATTTATATGTTTCATATTCACTTACCAGTTGTATTTTATCCTGCTGCTCTGTTTTGTATTCTACTAGCTCTATTGCACCTTTCCTTATGTTTAATGTTCTGTACCTATCTAGTCCAAAGTTCATGATTATATTTTTTGAACGTAGTTCTATTTTGAATTAATTCCTTTAGTTTTACTAATGAAGAAGCATATTATTTCAAATCATCCATGTATAGAAGTTGTGTCAAGGTATAACTTGTTTGGTTGTTTCTTTATTATTTAAAAAAAAGCTTTTTCTCAGCTTGAGCTGGTAAAACCTGAGGTAGGAGCATAGCCAAGTACACTTATTTCTCAATTGCTAGGAACTTTCGGACTATTCCAGCAGTGTTTAGTATTGTGGCTTTTGGAAAGTTTACTTGGGAATTGTTGTGTAGCCCTAATCGTGTAATGCTATTGTGCAGTGACTTTGGGATGATATCAGTTGTAGATAATCCTATCGGGACAATGTATACCCTGCCCATGGTCTAAAATCAATCAATCTCCTCTTTTAGTTCAGCATTTTTCTGGTGCTTTTCACTTGCTGATTTCTCTAAATTACAGCATGTGTCATTTAAATGGCTATATTTATTAAGTAAGTTGTTCTTGTTTCTTTATCTTGTATATCTGGATGGTTATTATGGATTGTCTTATCTCTAATAAAGGATCAGTCATAATATAACTTGTGGGATTCTGACCCTAAAACCCAATCAGGCTTGTATTTATAGGAAGGTATGGCGTCTTTTATGAGTTTATATTTTAAAGCAAGATTTTGGCGAATCATGTTTGCCACTTGATTGTGCCTGTGCAAGTAATCAGATTGAGGTAACTGCTGCAGGATGCTATAATGCATTGGATTGCTTATGGTTTCTCTTTGCATTTTCTGCATTTGTCGTCTCAAACTTGTGGGTCATTTTTTAAAATCATTTTTGTGTTAACCACTTGGTCCTGTATCATCACATGGAACACCTTGGCTTCTGGGAAGAGGTCTCCAGCTCTGAGCGAGGCGTTTGACACTTCCTTGTTGACGTCTAGTCTGCTCAGATTGTGGGAATGACTACCATGGAGGGTCATGCCCTGTCATTGGTTAACTTGTTCTTCTGTAGTGATAAATACTTCACTTCTCTGGGTTGTGCTTTAATTTAAGTGTAGTGGTGGGTACTTACCAGAATTGCATATGGTTGCTTGGAGTGCTGAATCCTCTTTTCATTGATGAAAACATATTTTTAGAAGTTTTATCTGACTGTTGTGTAAGTTTTTAATGTTTGTTATTTCTCTTACCCCTTAGTTCCTGGGTACTCTTAATCTAAGTGCGTTCGAGTGTACAGAATGTTTTCTGAAATTTGTTATTTCAGTTCTTATTTTTCTTTGTAAATTTTCCAGATCAGTTTTGGACCAAGATATTATTCCAAAGGAATATTTTAATAGGGGTACAGTGCAAGTGTTTATTGCCCTGTTATAGTTTTAATGTTGAGCTCTGTTTGGCAGATTTTCTTAAGCCTTGAAATAAATTCTGTCAGAAGATTTCCCTTTATCACATTAGTGTCTATTTTCTTTGCTTGTCAATATCCAAACACCTATATTTTATATTCATCCATCAGGTGTAATGTATCCTGCTGCTCTGTTTTATATTCTCTTAGCTCTATTGTACCTTCCTTTATGTTTAATGGTCTGCATTTATCCAGTCCAAAGTTCATGTTTATATCTTTCAAAAATAGTTCTATGATTTGAATTAATTCCTTTAGCTTTACTGATGAAGGAGCATGTAATTTCAAATCATTCATGTATAGAAGGTGTGTCAAGTTATAACTTGTATCTTTATTACTGCTTTGATACACAATTTTCATCCAATTCAGTACATTGGAGAGAGTATTTTAATGTTAGACAAAACCATAATGGACAGAGAGTCACCCTGGAAAAATGCCTTGGTTTATTTTGTTATCGGTGGTTGTTCTTTTTTGGTTGTTATTAGATAGGGTGATTATAGTACGCCAGTGCTACATCAGATGTTGAAGGAATTTCACAAGTATTGGGTGTAGTTTATATATATTAAGAACTTCTATTAACCATGAATGTGGGATAGAGTCAAGTGCTTTTTGATAGTCAACATGAATGATTTTTGCTTTTCCAACGGGCTTGATTTAGAATTATGGAATTTATTATCAGTTGTTCTTTACAAACCCTTACAGCATCCTTTATAACCATATAACAATCACAGCATCTGCTCTTCTGTAAGTATATTGTGGCTACCTAAGAGAGTGGTGATTACTTGTGAGATGTATGATGTTACAATTTTATATATAGTTTATAAACAAGAAATAGGACAATATTTTGATTGATCTTTTGTGATTTTCCCTTTAGGTAAGAAATATGTTTTACCTTCTGTCAAAAATTCAAGCATTTTTAAGAAAATTGTTGATTATGCATTAATAGATATGGATGAAGGCAAGTAAATTTTTTTTACCAATAATTATGAATATATCACTGCCAGTACTTTTCCAGTTGTGAGTATTTTTATAACCTCTTTCAGCACATCCATTGTAACTTCAGATATTTGCATTTCTTTAATTGCGTGCATGCATTGTTTTCCTTCCTAATTCAGCTTGCTTCTTGATTGTGCATCACCCTGTTTGACCAGATATTAGACCACAAGTTCATTATCGCTGTTTGTTGGTAGTTCTGTGCTAAGGTTGGTGATACTTTGATGCATCATATTTGGTTTCAATGTCCTGTATAAATGTTATTCATTGTTTCTGAGCTGATAATTCTGTTTACTTCATCTGGCATATTTAGTCTGGCTTTGTGTGCACCAAGCTTTCGTTTCAGTGTATCCATTAATAATAATACTAGCAATAACACTACAATGACTACTACTACTACCACTACTACTACTAATAATAATAATTAGTATTATTATTAATATTGTTCCATTGGTTAAGAAGGGCTATAAGAATAAGCCAAGAAATTATAGGCCCGTGAGCCTGACATCAGTAGTGGGGGAGTTATTGGAAGGCATTCTAAAGGACCAGATATATGAGTATTTGAATTGACAGGAACTGATTAGGGCTAGTCAAATGGCTTTGTGTGTGGTAGGTCATGTCTAAGTAATTTTATAGAGATTTTTGATGAAGTTACCAGGAAAATTGATGAAGAAAAGGCAGTGGATTTTGTTGTGTACATGGGCTTTAGCAAGGCCTTTGACGAAGACCCGCATGGGAGGTTGGTCAAGAAGGTTAAGTTGCTTGGCATTCAGGATGAGGTAGAAAATTGGATTAGACATTGACTTTGTGGGAGAAGCTAGAGAGTGGTAGCAGACGGTTGTGTTTCTGACTGGAGGCTTGTGACCAGTGTGCTGCAGGGATTGGTGTTGAGTTGATTGCTTTTGTCATCTATACCAATGACCTGGATGATAATCTGGTAAATTGCATCAGAAAATTTTTGGATTACACCAAGATTGGGGGTTTAGCGGACAATGAAGAAGGCTATCAAATAATTTAGTGGAATCTGGACCAGCTGAAAAAGCTGTGAGGTGTTGCACTTTGTGAGGACAAACCAGGTTATGGTTTAAGGTCTTACACAGTGAGCAGTAGCGCATTGAGTACTGATCCATCATTCCTTGAAAGTAGCATCACAGGTAGATAGGGTTGGTGTAATTGTATGGATCTATTTTTTTTAAGCAGTGACCCTCCACCCTTTGGCACTACATACTGACTTGCTGTCTGCTCATGTGCATTGTTCTTGCTAGGCTCACACTGCAAAGTGAATACACCAGTTAAAGCCATCTCCCATGTATGTGCTATTATTTAATTGATATGTAGTTATGCACAGACACACCAAATTGGCGACGAGGATGGGATTAGTAAACTCAAAGGCATGAAGGCCAGAAGAGAACTGGATGAAACAGCAACACCAAGATCCCATAAAGTACGTCCAGTGTTTCACTCGCTACATTCTAAAGTGGATGCTGAACTGCAGAGCTCGGAGAGCCTGGAACTCTCTCCAAGGTTGAGTGAAGAGATCTGGCCACACCCATTGTCCCAGTGATCAAGAAGGGGAAGGTGTGAGCCATTTGCATATGTGGGGATTTCAATGTGAGCATCAACCTGTGCAGTATCCCCTGCCACAATAGAAGACATTCTTGCAAGTTTGGTAGGTGGGGAGAGGTTTTCAAAGATTGACTTGTCACAAGCTGATCTTCAAACTGAGGTTGAGGATTCAAGAAGGAAATTCCTCACAATCAACACTCACAAGGGACTATACCAGTATAATCATCTCAACTTTGGCATCATATGAGCTCCAGCAATTTGGCAAAGAACAATGGACCAAGTGCTCCAGGATATCCCAGGAACACCATGTTACCTTTATGAGTGGCAAAAGTGATGAAGAGCACTTCCAGAACCTTAGTAAAGTGCTTTCCAGCCTCAGTGAGTATGATCTGTGTGCAAAGAGAGAGAAATATGAATTTTTCAAGAATGAAATCTCATATTGTGGACATGTCATTGACAAGCATGGCTCCATAAGTCACAAAAGAAGACTGAAACAGTGCTACAGGCACCAAAGCTGGAAAATGTGTCACAACACAGGTTATACTTGGGCCTTGTAAACTACTACCACTGGTTTCTCCCAAACATTACTGTGGTGCTGCATCCATTGAATGCACTATTACAGACAAGAGCAAAGTGGGAATGGTTAGAAAGATGTGAACGAACATTCAAAGAGACTAATAACATCTGATGAACTACTCACACATTATGACCCATCCGTGCCCATCAGACTGGCGTGCGATGCACCCCCCATGACATTTGAGCCTTTTTGTCACACATTATCAAAGATGGATCTGAACGCCTGATTTCATTTGCTTCAGGATTTGCTTCATGAGCGCAGAATGCAACTACACACAGATCAACCGAGAGGCCCGTAGTCTAATATGGGGAATAAAGAAGTTCCATCACTCCCTCTATGGACAAAAGTTTACACTAGTGACAAATCTCAAGCCCCTTGTGTCTATTTTCAATCCCAGGAAGGGAATTCCAGTGATGACTGCCACCTAGTTACAATATGGAGCCCACTCTTACGAGAAAGGTACTAAACCAAACAGCAACACTGATGGCTTGTCATGCCTTCCACTATTCGTAAATGAAGAAGAAAATTCTTCATATTGTGACCCAGCATAAGTGTTCAACGACACACTGGTGGGCCATTTGCCAGTAACAAATTCTGAAATACAAAGGGAAACAAGGAATAACCCCCCATTGTCAAAAGTCTATGCCACCACAATGCAAGGATGGTCTGCTCATGATAACCCCATGTTTCCAGAGTTCTCAGCGAGATGAGACTAACTGATGGTGTGTCAAAGGATGCTGATATGTGGATCTCGTGTCGTGATCCTGCACATCAGTGTGTTAGAGAATCTGCATGAAGGACACCTAGGCACGGTCAAGATGAAGAGTCTTGCCCAGAGCTATGTGTGGTGGCCAGGAATAGATAAACAGATTGAGGACTTGGCCAAAAACTGTGTGGAATGCCAAAAAGCTCAAAAAGCACCTCCACAGACACTGTTACACCCTTGGGAGTGGCTGTCTTCACCACGGCAAGGAGTACATCGTGACTTCACTGAACCATTCATGGATTCCATTTTTCTGATTGCTATAGATGTTCATTTGAAATAGTTGGAGGTTATACCAATGAAGTCAAATACATCAGCCAAGACTGTCTCCGCTTTGAGAACTACTTCCTCCAAAATAGCTTACCAGAACAAATTGTGAGTGACCACAATACACGTCAGAAAAATTCCGCCTGTTCATAAAAGAAAATGGCATTGAACATTTGAAATCAGCTCCAACTTTAATCTAAAGTTGGCGGAAGTGTAATGTATGGATATGTTTATTTTAGATCAATGATTCCCCTCCCCACCCCATCACTAGGTATTGGCCTGTCATCTGCGTATACGCATTGTTCTTGCTCTCCCTCTCTCGCAGCAATGTGAATACACCAGTTAAAACCCTTTCCTATATACGTGCTTTTATTTAGATGATATGTAATTGTGCACAGACACAACAGTCATAAAGGGAGATTTTGGCATGTTGGCCTTCATAAATTAAAATATTGAGTACTGGAATTGTGATGTTTTGTTGAAGTTGTTGGCGAGGTCTAATTTAGAATATTGTGTACAGTTCTAGGGAAGATATCAATAAAGTTGAAAGGGTGTAGAGAAGTTTTACAAGTATGTTGCTGGGACTTGAGGACTTTATTTATAGGGATAGGTTGAATAGGTTATGACTGAATTCCCTGGAACAAAGGAGAATGAGAAGCGATTTGATAGGGATATACAAAATTATGAGTTGTTTAGATTGAATAAATGCAGGCAGGCTTTTTCCACTGAGATGGGGTGAGAGTAGAACTAAAGATCATGGGTTAAGTGTGAAAGGTGAAATGTTTAAGGGAACATTAGGAGGAAATGTTCACTCAGATGGCAGTGAGTTTGTGGAACAATCTGCCAGTGGAACTGGTAGATGCAGATTTGATTTCAACACTTAAGAGTAATTTGGATAGTTACCTGGATGGGTACAGAAAGCAAACACGAGGAAATCTGCAGATGCTGGAAATTCAAACAACAACACACACAAAATGCTGGTGGAACACAGCAGGCCAGGCAGCATCTATAGGGAGAAGCGCTGTCGACGTTTCGGGCCGAGACCCTTCATCAGGACTAACCGAAAGGAAAGATAGTAAGAGATTTGAAAGCAGTGGGGGGAGGGGGAAATGCGAAATGATAGGAGAAGACCGGAGGGGGTGGGATGAAGCTAAGAGCTGGAAAGGTGATTGGTGAAAGTAATACAGAGCTGGAGAAGGGAAAGGATCATGGGATGGGAGGCCTCAGGAGAAAGAAAGGAGAGGGGGACCGTTTCGCTGAACACCTACGCTCGGTCTGCCAGAAAAAGCAGGATCTCCCAGTGGCCACACATTTTAATTCCATGTCCCATTCCCATTCTGATATGTCTATCCATGGCCTCCTCTATTGTCAAAATGAATTCAAACTCAGGTTGGAGGAACAACACCTTATATACCGGCTGGGTAGCCTCCAACCTGATGGCATGAACATTGACTTCTCTAACTTCTATTAATGCCCCTCCTCCCCTTCTTACCCCATCCCTGACATATTTAGTTGTTTGCCTGTTCTCCATCTCTCTCTGGTGCTCCCCCTCCCCTTTCTTTCTCCTGAGGCATCCCATCCCATGATCCTTTCCCTTCTCCAGCTCTGTATCACTTTCGCCAATCACCTTTCCAGCTCTTAGCTTCATTCCACCCCCTCTGGTCTTCTCCTATCATTTCGCATTTCCCCCTCCCCCCACTACTTTCAAATCTCTTACTATCTTTCCTTTCAGTTAGTCCTGACGAAGCGTCTCGGCCCAAAACGTTGACAGCACTTCTCCCTATAGATGCTGCCTGGCCTGCTGTGTTCCACCAGCATTTTGTGTGTGTTGTTGTTTGGGTGTAGAGAGCTATGGTTTGAGTGCAGTTTGATGGGAGTAGGCAGAATAATATTTTGTCATAGTCTAGACAGGCTGACGTGCCTCTTTTTGTGCTGTTATGTTCTATGACCCTATGCCTCTATCTATACACCCCAGTGAGTATTGAGGGACTGCTTCATTTAGCATGTCCTCTCCGTCCTCCATAACAGGTAGGATCTCCCAGTGGCCAGCCATTTTAATTCCACTTCACATTCCCTCAGTGATGTGCCTGTCCCCAGTATTTTCTACTGCCCCACTGAGGCCAGATGTGCCTATCCCCAGCTTTCTCTACTGCCCCACTGAGGCTGGATACACGTTGATTCAAGATTCCTTCATATTCCATGTTCCAAGTCTCCAACCCGATTTCTATAACTTCCATTCGCAGTTATCTCTGTTCCCCACCTCCTCTACTTCTTTCCCTTTATCCTTCTGGTCCCTTTATCCCTTGCCCCACCCTCATGACCTGTCTAACACCTACATTTTCCTCCTTTTGGTTTCCTTCCTCCTTCCATTTATTTCATGGTCTACTGTCCTCTCCTAACAGATTTCTTCTTCTTTACCCTTTGCCTGGACCACATATCACCTCTCAGCTTCTCACAGTGTTCCCACCTCCCCCAGTGCATCTCCCTACCTTCCCCTTCACCTTGATTCACCTGTCACCCACCAGTTCATGTTGCACCCCTTGCCCTTTTATTCAGTCTTCTACCCTCTTTCTTTCTTGTCCTACTGAAGGGTCTCATCCCGAAGCATCAACTGTTTTATCTCCCCTCCATAAACACTGCCTATCCTGCTGAGATCCTCCAGCAGTTTTTGCACTTCACCTGAAATATTATCTTTGTTTCTCTTTCAGTGATGTCGTCTGACCTGCCGAGGGCTTCCAGCAGTTTAGTTTTTGTTACAAAGCAAAGAGAATATTCCGAAACTGAAAGTGAAGGAAGTGAAAAGCGTTAGTATTAATAGATCATCACACAGATAAAATATTAGTTTTGAATTTTAATCCTTCTTGAAATGTGATAGAAATCAAAAGCCTGTGTCTGTCAGCAGTGACGTGATATGTCATCTAAATGTTCCGTATGTGATGCATTATTTCTGTACTTCAGTTCTAATTTTGATGAAGCACCCAGTTGACTATATCTTGACTGTTTCACCTTTGGGCCAGTACAAAAGGAATGCAATAATACTTTACAGCAATGCCTGAATAAGGTATTTCAGCAAGACAGAGAAGGTATGGAATCAAGAAGCTGATCGCACGAAGTTTTTTGATTAGAAAGTTTCAACCCGACATTATCATATTGCTACTCTGTTCTAATATATCCAGTCAATTTCATATAAATGCAGATTTGATAGATTGTTGTGAGTTCCATTTCATAACGCATCTAAAAATCATAATAATATGTGGCTTATTCAGTCTTTAATTGCAACGAAAAATAAAGGCACATTCTGCATTACCTAAAGTGGGGTTCGAGACATGTCTAACTGAAAATGAATTATCCGTATATCTCAAACTTTAGGTTGCCATGATTAGAATTGTCTGCATAAAATGTAGCCATTGAGAGTCATGACTCTCAATTATTTCACAATATGTTTTTCCCTCACTTCAACAGGTAGTCACAAAACTGCAATGAATGAACTATTTAATTGTTCATTTCCATTTTTTATAATACTGCTATGCATGATAGCATTGCATATAAATTAGATACAGTAGTATACTGAAGAGTTGAGCGGACTACATTTACTGATATTGAAGCAAGTTAATAATTTCATGTTCATCTATGAAAACAGCTTAATATCTACCTTTGATGTCTCTCCTTTTCCCTTTCAGGGTGGATGGGGTTCAGTTGAAGACTCCTGACCTGAAATTACACTCAGACTTCGGTTGTTTGCGGTGTGAGAACCCACTCCAGGCGGGGTGGGGCTCACATTTCAATATTCTACGTACATCTCCTGGAAGATGAGCACGCCATTGGGGTTCTGAGGTATTGCAGCTATGTGGATAGGCTGATTCTCGGCCGGTGCTGTCAGCAGAGGTGTCGCGAGAGAGAGCAGAACATCGGGAACAGCGGATCAGCTGTCGGAGGCTGTGTACTCAGCGAGTTGGGCTCTTTCTCACTCGTTAGTGGATGAGCTATTGTCAATTCTCAGTTACAGAACTCAGAAAAAAAGTGGCACTTTTAACAGCATAAATCAGGAGTTGTTTTGTTATATCTCTCCTCTCGCTGTGAAAAAGGACACCTCTTTTTCTCTTTATTATGGAGAGACAGAGTCTGTGGTATGTCGAATTGTGGGGTGAATGATTAGTTTTTGTTGCAGATCATGGTCTTTATTGGGGGCCTTGCTGTTGCATGCTCGATTGGTGGAGGGTGCTGATGTTTTTTTGCAGAAGTGGGTGGGGGAGGGTTGTTGTTTTGCTCAGCTTTTGCGTGTGAGGGGGTAGTAGGGGGGCATTGGGGTTCTAGTGTTTTACCTGTCACTCATTCTTTGGTGCACTCTTCTCTTTTTGTGGATGTCTCTGAAGAAAAAGAATATCAGGATGTAAACTGCATACATTTCTCTGATACTAAATAGAACTCTTGAACTATTAACATAGAGGGAAATAAGTGAGGGCACAAGAGAGGGGACAAACAGTGCTACAATATGAGCTGCAGAATACAGCAGCTGTCAGAAAACAGAAATTAAAGGGAATGTTGGCAATACTCAGCTGATCAGGTAGCATCCTTGGAGAAAGAAAGTGAGTTAATTTTATGGACAGTTGACTTTGGTTTGGAACTAGCCAGTTCTGTAGATCCAGGAATGAATGTTTATCTGAAATTTAGCTGCAGTTCAACTTACATTGGGCTGTATTCAAATAGTGGAAAAGACAAAAGGTGACGAGGTCATAGCGGGAGTAAAATGGAGAATTCAAGTGACAGGCAAATGACAGTTCAAGATCACCCTTCGAGACTGAATGAATGTATTTTTGTAAAGCAATCAACATGCAGGATTATTAGAAAGCAAAAATAATGAAAAATATCCCTACCATTCCTGAAGAAGGGGTCCCAGCTCAAAATAGTGACTCTTTGTTCCTTTCCATAGACGCTTCCAGACCTGGTGAGTTTCTTCTGCGTTTTGTGGGTGTTACCCCAAATTCCCTTAAGCAATCAAAACTGTCCATAGTGATCCTGCTTAGAGTTAGCAGTATACTTGCAATGGTTGGCATCCAGGGTTAAACCTGCCTGGTTATCACATAAAAGAATCAGCATTTTCTGAGAATGCCGAAAGTCAACCCTTCAAAGGTAGTTCAGCAGATGTCTTGCTCAGCCATGATGTCTTTGAGATTGTGCCTTAGTTGCTTACTAAAAAGTGATCAGAAGAATCTTCAAATGAGCATTTAGGGGTTAATGCTTTATTTGATTGGGGAGCTGTCTATCTAAATGAATATTCTGACTAGAATATTCTGCTCAGTATTAATAATCTTGTAAATGAGTCCTGATGTCGTTATTTATAAATCTATATAATTTCCTGTTTTCACACCAGATTCACACTTGGCCAGCACCTACTGATTTAAAACAGATATGAAATTTATGAAGTGCTAATAATCTTAGATTAACGGCTATAGTTGGATATTTGTCTCACTTTTCAAAATAGTTCATCTCCCCTTTATTTTGTTTTGTGAGGTTTCAGGAAACTTGGAGACAAATGATAAAATAAGTGGAAATCAGCATGGTTTCTGTTAAGAGAAATCTTGCCTGACAAATCTGTTAAAATTCTTCGAGGAAGTAACAAGCAGGGTGGACAAAGGAGAGGCAGTGGATGTCAGTTACTTGGATTTTCAGAAGGCATTTGATAAGGTGCCACACAAGAGGCTGCTTAAAAAGATAAAACCCCATTGCATTACAGAAAACAAACTGACACGGATAGAGGAATGGCTGATAGGCCAGAGGCAGCAAGTGGGAAAAAAAAAGGAGCCTTTTCCAGTTGGCTGCCAGTGACTAATGGTGTTCCTCAGGGATCAGTATTGGGACTGCTACTTTTCATGTTGTTTGTCAATGATTTGGATAATGGAATTGATAGCTTTGTGGCTAAGTTTGTATATGATACAAAGATAGGTGGAGGGGTAGGTAATGCTGAGGAAGCAATGTGATTGCAGAAAAATTTAGACAAATTGGAATACTGGGCAAAAAAGTGGCAAATGGAATATAGTGTTGGGAAATGTATGATAATGTATTTTGGTAAAAGGAACAAAACTGCAGACTATTATCTAAATGGGGAGAAAATTCAAACATCAGAGGTGCAAAGAGACTTAGGAGCCCTCTGCAAGACTCCCAGGAGTTTAACTTACAGTTTCGGTCTGTGGTAAAAAAGGCAAATGCAATGTTGGGGTTCATTTCCACAAGAATAGAATATAAAAAAACAAGGGGATAATACTGAGCCTTTATAAGACACTAGTCAGGCTGCACTTGGAATATTATCATCAGTGTAAGGCCCCAAATCTCAGAAACGATGTGTTGTCATTTGAGAAAGTCCAGAGGAGGTTCACGAGGATGATTCTGGGAATGACGGGGTTAACATATGAGGAGCATTTAGTAGCTTTGGGCCTGTACTCACTGGAATTAGAAGAATATGGGGAGAGCTCATTAAAACCTACTGAATGTTGAAAGGACTAGATAGGGTGGATGTAAAGAGTATGTTTCCTGTGGTGGGGGTGTCTAAAGGCACAGCCATAAAATTGAGGGATAACCCTTTAGAACAGAGGTAAGGAGGAAATTTTAGCCAGAGAGTCGTGAATCTGAGGAATGCTCTGCCACAGACAGCTAAGGAGGCCAAAACTGTGGGTATATTTAAAGTGTATATTGATAGTTTCCTGATTGGTCAGGGCATCAAAGGCAGGTGTTTGGGATTGAGTGGGATGCTCTGTACTCACATGTTTGTTAGCATCTGTGACGGCCTTCTCGTGCTGTTTAACTCTTGCTGTTTCATCTGTAACTGTCAATGCAATTTGTGATGTTTTCTAACATTCAGGCTCATACTTGTCTCCAATTTGTTGTGTCTGTGCACAACTATGTATATATTAAATAAAAGCATGCATGTGGGAGATGGCTTTAACTGCTGTATTCACATTGCAGAGAGAGAGAGAAAACAATGCACATACGCAGACAACAGTGCACACCGAGCCAACAGACCAATATGTAGTGCCGGGGGTGGTTTATTGCTCTAAAAAGATTGACCTATACATTACAGTTTGTTGCTCCAGGTTCCAGCGTCTGCAGTCTCGTCTTTCATTGTTTCAAGGAACTTGCCTGGATTGGTAAGCAACACCTTCCCTCTCAATACTAGCTCCTTCTACTCCAACTGCACTGACCAAACGGTCCATGAAGTGGTGGGTTTCAGGAGTGCATTGACCCACCATTTGACATAGGCTAGGATACCTGCTCTTAAAGTTATTCTGGCAGGCTGTGTTTTTCTGAATGGCTTTGTTACCAGAACAACATTTGCAATGTCTGAAATAGGTATTTAAAAAACACCAGTTGCTTTTGTAAATATCCACTGGCACTTTAATGAGCAGCGCTAGACACACGCTTTTTAAGGTTTATCAATCACAATAGTTTAGATATAGTTATTACTTACTCTTCCAAGTTATAACTAATACCTGGGACAGCTGAGGTCAATAACTTCTCCATATCAGGTAAAAACTTCTGCAACTCCAGGAAGGGTCGTCAAACTAATGCTTGGGCAAGTGTCATGATTCATACCTGACTAATGCCCAACTGGAGGTCTAATTAGAAATTCAAACCCTTCGGCTCCACTTATTACCTTTCTGCATTGTATTACTCAGAGCAGCAGGCTAGCAAAATGATTTAGACAGTCTGCTTTGACTTTCCAATGTGACATAGATTGCTCAGAACATAATTTTTAATTAGCCAAAAGTCCAAAAACCACGTCATTGGAAAACTTTAATGGTATATTGTTCAATCATTTAAATGTCATATTCATAATCAAACCAGCATTATTTAGCTGATGGAAAAATTCTGTGTGCTGCAAGCAATCTCATAATCCTATATATAATGAAAATGCATAGAATGTTGTTACAAAAACAACATGTCTCTTCTTAAAAATGTAAGAGCTGTGTTGAGGAGAAATTTATTTAGCTATAGATCGTATATTCGAATGGAAATACAATGTATCCATGAATCCAGAGCTCAAGTCTGGAATTCTTAAAAGATCCAAATGGTACATTAACAGTAGTGTAAGAGTTAATACTAACAGAGTGAATTTTTTAACTATTCATCTCCAAGGGATTTCTTCTTTGTATTGTGCTGTCAAAATAATACCCAGTGGCATAGTGATCATCCAGGAAGTTAATTAGGTCACTTGGATGGACTTTGAAAAATCCTTCTCATGCATACCTGGGAAATGCTTCCATTATTCACTGATTAAAGCTATGAGCAAGGTTGAAGGATCAAGGCAAATGTGAAGGGTGTGCACCTGCCTTTTATTCACTGATGGGTTTGCTCTGATGCTGGACAGGAAGGAGCCTATTGTTGCCTCCACATTCAAGTGGTGTCTCTCTCTTTGGATGATGTTTGATAACAAATGAACCCTGGAACTTTTTCTTTTAACCATTTTGGTACATAACTAAGAGAACTGCTTCATAGATCAGTCAAGCAAAACTCTGAAATGGTTATTCCCTCAGAATCAGACCATACTGACAATATGTAATTCTTGTCTAATCAATAGGGCAGACCTAGCAGAGGTGGAACAGGGTATAAAGACTGGACAGGGTACTTGTAAAATCCTCCACAGAAACCCTAGACACTATGAAGCCTCATTGTATCTGCTCATATTGTACATAGACAAGGAAGCTTCAATCTGACTATCACCCACCATACTCCCTCAGCTGACCAGTCTGTGCCCTGCCACAATGATTCCTGGTAGTAGCAAGGTCACGGGTGAAGTGGTTCGACCCAAAGAGTACCCTGTCTATTTCCCTTCACTGATGCTGCCAGACCCGCTGATAGCAGCAAAAAATGCTTAATGTATTTTGAGAGGGGTTCTTGAATATCCATCGCTGAGAATTGCATTTGGTAGTATCAGCACACATCAAACTAAGACTTTAAGGACACTGGTGCTAGACTGGCTCAGTGGCAGATTGTGACAGAATCAATGTGAGGGTTAAACTTATTTGACTTCATCCTCACTAAGTTGTGGCTGATTCATAGGACCATAAGACATAGGAGCAGAATTAGGCCATTTGGCTTATCATGTCTATTCTACCATTTGATCACTTTCCCTCTCAACTCCGTTCTCCTGCCTTTTCCCACTAAGCTTTGATGCTCATACTACATAAGAACCAGTCAACCTCTGTCTTAAATATACCCAGGGACTTGGGCTCCACAGCTGTCTGTGGCAGTGAATTCCACAATGAATTCACTGCCCTCTGTCCAAAGGAATTCCTCCTCATCGCTTTCGAAAGGGATATCCTTCTATTCCGAAGCTGAGCCCTCTGATCCTAGACTCGCATAATAATGGAAACATCCACTCCACTTTCACTCTATCTTGGCCTTTCAATAAACTCCAGTGAGTACAAGTGAGAGCCATCAAACACGCCACACCATTAACTCTTTCATTCCGGAAGTCAATCGTGTAATCTCCTCTGGACACACACCAATGCCAGCACATTCTTTCTTAAATATGGAGATTATCAGCCCATATGTGTGTGTTGTTTGGATTTCCAGCATCTGCAGATTTCCACGTGATTGCTTTTCTATATGCCTTTTCTACTTCCTGTTTTAATTTGTGCCCCACATACAGGCTACTGTTTGGAGGCCTGTATATAGAAATTCCCATGACGAACTTTTTACCCTTGTAGTTTCTACCCACAAGGATTCTACATCTTCTGATCGAATGTCTCCACTTTCTAAGGATTTGATTTCACTTTCTACCTGATGCACCATCAATAACTCACTCTGAGACGTAAGAAGCGAGATATCGGCTTTTATTGACTGGAAGAATGAACAACACTACATCCTGGAGAATGAGGCCGGGCATCAGGCCTCAATTGCCTTTGTACAGGGGTCTGTGGGAGGAGCCACAGGAGCAGTCAGCAGGGGTCTGTGGGAGGAGCCACAGGAGCAGTCCAGACAGGTATATGTAGTTCACCACACTACCAAATGAGCCAACCCTCATCAGACCACTGGAAAAAGATGCAGGCAAGGTAAAGATGGGTGACAATTAAATGACAGATTATCTAAATAAGATTTATTCTTTGGGGCACTCCTCTGTTTTTATGGATGTTTGCAAAGAATTTCAGGATGCATATTGTAAACATTTCTCTGACATTAAATGTACCTATTGAAAACTATTGAAAATACTGCATGTAAACAACTAAATAAGTTATATGAAGATAAACGATTGGTAGGCTAGCCAATAATAAAAAAATAGGATATCAAAAGTTTTTCGGATATATAATAGTAAAAGAGAGGTGACAGTGGATATTGGACCACTGGAAAATGATGCTGGAGAGGGAGAAATGGGAGACAAAGAAATGGCGGTTGAACCAAATAAGCATTTTGCATCAGTTTTCACTGTGGAAGACATTAGTTGTATGCCAGAAATTCAGAGTGTCATTGGGCAGAAATGAGTGGATAAGTCACCAGTACCAGGTGAATTACATCCCAGTGTTCTGAAAGAGATAGCTGAAGAGCTTGTAGAGGCATTATTGATGATCTTTCAAGAATTGCTAGATTCTGGAATGGTTCCAGAGGACTGAAAATTTGCAAATCTTACTCCACTCTTTGACAATGGATGGATACAGAAGAGAGGATATTGTAGGCCAGTTAGCCTAAATTCAGCAATTCGGTAGATACTGGAGTCTATTATTAAAGATGAAGTTTTGGGGTTCTTGGAGGCACGTGATGAAGTAGGTCAAGCCAGCATGGTTTCCTAAAGAGGAAATCTTGTCTAAAAAGTCTGTCAGAATATCTTGAGGATGTAGCAGGCAGGACAGACAAAGGAGAGTCAGCAGATATTGGTTACTTGGATTTTCAGAAGATATTTTATAAGTTCCCACACTTGAGGCTGCTTAACAATATAAGAGCCCATGGTATTACAGGAACGATACTAACACAGATGGAAGATTGGCTGACTGGCAGGAGGCAAAGAATAGGAATAAGGGTGTCCCTTTCTGATTGGCTGCTACTGAGTAGTGGTTTTCTGCAGGAAGCAGTGTTGGGATGGCTTCTTCTCACATTACATCAATGATTTGGATAAAGGTATAGATGGCCTTATGGCCAAGATTCCAGATGATACATAGATACATAGAGGGGCATGTAGCGTTGAAGAAGCAGAGAATCTGTTGAAAGATTTAAACACATTAGAAGGATGTGCAGGGAAGTGGCAGGTGGAAGACAATGTAGGGAAGTATATGATCATGCATGTTAGTAGAAGGAATAAAAGTGTAGTTTATTTTCTAAATCGGAGAAAATTAAAAAAAATAGGGGTTCAGGGGTAGTCTTTGTGCAGGCTTCCTAAAGGTTAACTTGCAGGTTGAATTGGTGGTATGGATGGCATATGCATGTTAGCATTCTTTTCGAGAGAACTAGATCATAAGAGCAAGGATGTAAGGCTGAGGCTTTATAAGGCACTGTTGTATCACACTTGGAATAGTGCGAGCAATTTTGAGCCCCTTATCTAAGAAAGAATGTCCTGGCATTGGAGATGGTCCAGAATGAAAGTGTTACTGTATGAAGCTCTGGGCCTGTGCTCACTGGAGCTTAGAAGAATGAAGGGGGATCTCAATGAAATTATCAAATGAACAGCTGAGACAGAGTGGGTGCAGAGAGCATGTTTCGTCTATTTGTTGAGTTTAGGACCAGAGGGCACAGCCTCAGAATACAAAGGAGTCCCTTTAGAACAGGTATAGGGAGGAATTCCTTTAGCCACAGTGTGGTGAATCTGTGGAATTCATTGCAACAGACTACTATGGAGTCCAAGACATTATGTATATTTAAAGCATAAGTTGATAGGTTCTTGATCAGTTAGTGTGGCAAAGGTTACAAGGGGAAGATAGGTGAATAGTGTTGAGCTGGATAATAAATTAGCCATGATGTAATGGCTGTGAAGACTCAATGGGCTGAATGGCCTAATTTTGCTCCTATGTCTATGGTCTTATGATGTCCACTCTTACTCTCTTTTACTTTTTATATTTCTGAATAAAGTTTGGTAATCTCTTTTATAAGCTATCTTACCTTCATATTTCATCTTTTCTTTCCTTATTGTTTTTTAGTTGCCTTCTGTTAGTTTTCAAAAGTTTTCCAATCCACTTTCATCCCACAAATTTTTGCTATATATTATACACTGTCTTTTGCTTTCCTGCTTTCTTTGACTTTTGTTGTCACCCACAGTTGCCTCGTTTTCTCTTTTGGATATTTCTTCTTTGGATAAACTGATCCTGTGCCTTCTGAATTTCTCCCAGAATCTCCAGTCATTGCTGCTCTGCCGTCACCCCTGCTCGTGCCCCCTTCCAACCAACTTTGGCCAGCTACTCTCTCATGCCTATGTACTTACCTTTATTCAACTGTAATTCTGTTACATCTGATTATAACTTCTTGCTCTCAACTTCAGGGTGAAATCTAACATTATAATCTATGTCCCTTAAGGATTCCTTTACTTTAAGCTCCCTAATCAAATCTGTTTACTAACACAACATTGAATCCAGAATTTCCTTTTCTCTAGTGGGCTTGACCTCAAGCTGCTCTAAAAATCTATCTCGTAAGTATTCTAGCAATAAATAGCCAGAAATATAAATAAAATATATGGATACTTCCAGCTAACACACATACCCATGAGATCCCTGCAAACAGCTACACAATTATGTGAAATGTTGTTCCTACTCTATTCTTTTTGAAACCTCCAGGATATTTACCACCAAAACTACTCTTATTACACAGGATGGCCAAAACATTACTTCATCAATGTAACTGATTCTTACAAATGCTCTACAGCCATCACTCTAGTAGCAATCATAGGTAGATATCAAATACTGGCCTATCCAGTAAGATCCATATCACTGAATGAATAAATAATAAAGAAAGAATATGCTATTTAAAGAAGAGTTTTGTGTTTTTAACAGATAATGGAAGTGTGAAAGTATTTAATCTCGCATTAACTGTGCTTTTTTCCAACTCTGCTGCAATATTGGCTTTGCCTACATAAGTAAACTAAAATTGTAGCTCTCCTGAAGTTACATCTTTTTTAATGTTAAAGTGTATCAAATTTTCTGAGTTTATTTACATGTCCATGCCATTTCAAGAAAATTACCTAGCTGATAAAGGATAGAGAAACAGATTTCTGATCAGATCATCCTATCATGCGTGCACATCCCACATTGTTTGCTCATGAAAAGTTTATTATAATAATGGAGCTCGTATCTCTTTGACAGATCTCCAAACAACACACACCTTGATATTGATTACCTGTCACACATCTCATCTTTGAATCCTCTCTATTATTGTTGTCGAGTTGGTACTGAGTTGCTGCCAATAATGTAGTTGTCCATAGGGTTTTCATGGCAAGATACAGGAGTAGATTGCCAGCTCTTCTGTGCAGATATTTCTGCTGCCCATGTTGGGACCTGGCCAGATTTGAACTTAGGACCATCCATCTCGAAGTCCAGTGCTGATGCCACTATACTACTGGCTTGCCCAGAAGCCTTTCTACTTAGAATTAAAAAGTCAATTACGGGGGGTTCCGGTGACATCATCGTCGAGAATGGCAGCTTAAGGTAAACTTCTTCACCTGGAGGGAACATCACGATGGAAAAATATCAGAATATACAATGTTCCCGAAGGGGCGGAGGGCTTGTCTATGAGAGAGTTTGTCGGAAAGTTGCTATGGGATGCACTGGAGCTTCCCTCGACTATGGAGCTGGAAATCAAGAGAGCACATCGTGTGATCGTTCCAAAGCCTACCCGAGATAGAGCAGATAAGCCACGTTTAATAATAATTAAATTCCTTCGATACAGTACCAAGGCAGAGATTCTACGAAGGGCCTGGGGTAAGAAGAGGGTGTTTTTAGACGATAAATTAATATATTTCAACCAAGATTAGCCGCCCACGGTCCTGCAGAAACATAAAGAATACTCTGAAGTAATGCAAATATTTAAGCAAGGAAAGATTAGATTTCAAACTCCATACCCTATTAAACTACAAGTGTTTTATGGGACACGGTTGTACCAGACAGCGGAAGAGCTGACTACAGACATGAAGGCCAGAGGGTTGCCCGTCAGCGTGATCAAACTGAGGGGAAAGCCTGGCAGAGGAATTATCCCGCTCCGCTTGGGAAATAGTGCGAGAATCGAGAAGGCAGGAGTCGGGAGGAGGCTGAGAGAAGTATATCAGGAAGAGACCGGGAGTTTTCCAAAGACAGCCCTCACCCCCCTCCAGAAGAGCCTTAAGGTTCGGCTAACTTTAAAAATGTTGAGAAGCTAAATGGAAGCAAAAGTAGGTGGTGATATACCTATCTCGAGAAATACTTATTATAATGTGGATTTTATATTACTTAGTTGTTATTCTTTATTCGCTCACTTACTCCTTTTTCCCCACCAAAATGAGAATATATACATGTGTGCATATATGTGTATGTATGTAATATATATGTATATATATGCGTGTGTGGGTGTGTGTGCATATATGTGTGTGCATATAAAGAAAGAAAGAAAGATAGGAGGAGTACACAGGGAAATCTTTTCTGTGTAATAGATTTGTTCACTGACTTTTATGAATACTGCAATGGGGGCCCTCAACTCAAAAGTAGGAGGGGTTATCCCCCACAGCTAGACATTTCCTCTAGTTCAACACAGGGTCATCTACCAGAGACCTCAGCCTTGCAATCACACAATCATTGCCATTTTTGTTATTATTTGCGTCTCTTGGTTCTTATTTGTTCAGGGAGTAGATCGATTAAGTTTTATTCTGCTAATTTCATTGATACATTGACAGATAAATACAGATGGCTAAGGACAAAGTAAAACTCATTTCTTTTAATGTCAATGGGCTATTAAATCCAATCAAATGTAATAGAATTTTATCCAAAATGAAAAAGAACAAGCCCATGTAGTATATTTACAGGAAACTCATTTAAGTGATAATGAGCATAAAATACTAAAGGGAATGGTCTTCACTAATTTGCTTTTCTCCTGTAAATCAGGACATAGGAGAGGAGTTGCTATTCTTATCTGAAGTAAGCTAAATTTTGAAAAAGTATTCGAAATGGGAGATAAAGAGGGCAGATATATTCTGGTAAGGGGGAATATAGACAGAAATTCAGTTACTCTATTGAAAATATACGCACCCCCAGGAAGTGATATTGGTTTCTTTCGGAAAATTACTGATATTATGGTAGCGGAAACAAAAGGTCTCCTGATATGTGGGGGGAGACTTAAATTTACAAATAAAACCAAACTTAGACTTTTCCAATAGAAAAATCTATGAAACAAAATCCTTATATAAGAAAGTTAAGACACTTTTTGAGGACGTTGGTTTAATTGATATATGTAGAGACCCTTTCCCCGACAGAAGGGATTACACTCATTATTTTGCTCCCCATTCTGTATATACAAGAATAGACTATTTTATAACATTTGAAAAAGACAAAGACAAAATAAACACCTGTGGAATTGGGACAATAGATGTAAGTGACCATGCACCTATATATTTACCTGTTGATTTTGACTTACAACCAAAGAATACTATTTGGAAACTAAATTCAAGTCTTCTCAATGATCCGTACTTTAAGGAACAAATTAAAAATGAAATTGGTCTCTACTTAGAATTTAATAATGGAGAGGTTTCACCTCCCATTTTATGGGATACTCTGAAGGCGGTCTTAAGAGGGAAAATTATAGCGATATCTTCATATAAGAAAAAAAAGGAATAAAACATTAGAGGAATTCCAAATAGGCTGAAGGAACTAGAGAAAAACACAAATTGAATTTGGCACAGGCTACATTAGGGGAAATTAAATAAATTAGGAATGAAATGAATAGTTCGGCTACACAAGAAATCAGGAAAAATTTAATGTTTCTGAAACAGAAATATTATGAAAGTGGATCAAAGTCTATGAAAATACTGGCGTGGAAACTGAAAAAAAAGATAGCAGAAAATGCAATTCATAGAATTAGGGACCCAAGAACAAGAATGATAAAAAATAAGTTAAGTGAAATTCAAGAAGCTTTTGAAGTGATTTACAAAACTCTATATTCCAAAGTTCCAGGGGTAAGTATAACCCAAATTGACACCTTTTTAAATTCTCTAGAGTGACCCACTTTAAGCGAAGAACAAAATAGAACGATGACTGCTGACATTACTGAAGTTGAATTAAAAGCTGCAAATAGTAGGCTTAAATTAAGCAAGTCACCAGGATAAGATGGGTATACAGCAGAGTGATACAAAGAATTTAAAAATGAGTTAATTCCTATTTTACTCCCCACACTGAACTGGGCTCTAAAAAAGGCAAAAAAAGCCACCCAGTTGGAAGGAAGCAATAATCTCAGCTATACCGAAAGAAGGCAAGGATAAAATGGAATGTGGGTCATTTAGACCAATATCCGTTCTTAATGTAGATTATAGATTATTTACCTCCATCATGGCCAAACGATTAGAGGAGTTTCTACCCATACTGATACGTAACGATCAGACAAGTTTTATACGACAACGCCAAACATCAGACAATATACGAAGGACACTTCACATTATGGATCATATACAAAAAAATAAAATCAAAGCAATAGTGATAAGCATGGACACTGAAAAGGCATTTGATTTGGTTAATTGGAATTTTCTTTACAGAGTTTTACATAGATTTGGTTTCCAAGACACAATTATTAAAACTATACAGACACTATATGACAACCCTACTGCTAGGATTACAATCAATGGATATTTATTAAATTGTCTTACCCTAGAAAGGGGCACGAGACAGGGTTGTGCATGGTCACCACTACTCTTCGCATTATATCTGGAACCATTAGCTCAATACATCAGACAAAATGAAGATATCAGAGGAATTACTATTAAAGGGACAGAGCATAAATTGGCTTGTTACGCGGATGATTTTGATCTATCTAGGGCAACCAACATACTCTTTACCTAAAGTGATGCAATCCTTTGAACAATATGGTTAATTATCAGGATACAAGATCAACATAGATAAAGCCCAATTACTTTCATATTACTATAGCCCACCAAGAAAAATTGAAAGTAGATATCCCTGGGCATGGCAAACAGAGTCTTTCAAATATTTGGGCATCATTATGTCAAAAGATTTGGCAAAATTATCAGAATGTAATTATCAGCCTTTATTTTAAAAAATTAAGTAAGATATGGCAAGATGGAACCTGATTCCTTTTTTCAGTCTCAGTTCAAGAATTGGGTCTATTAAAATGAATATACTGCCCAGACTGTTATATCTCTTTTGGACTCTACCAATAGAGATTAATCAAAATCAATTCAATGAATGGAACAAGATGTTATCAAGGCATTTTTGGCAGGGTAAAAGGCCTAGAGTTCATCTCAAAACTTTGCAATTAGCAAAAGAAAAGGAGGGATGGGGCCTACCTTCTCTTAGAGATTATTATTTTGCAGCACAGTTGAGAGCTGTGATATGTTGGTGCAACCCATCATATGACGCTCAATGGAAAAACATTAAGGAGAGGGTACTTCCCATCTCCATACAAGCAATTTTGGCTGATAGCAACCTGCAAAGGTACATAAATACTATTGATAACCCATGGGTGAAATTGACTCTTAAAATATGGAAAACTACTATAAAAGAATATAATCTAGAGGGAGATGTTGCAATTCTTAAATGGTGTGCATATGACTTGGATTTTACACCAAATAAATTGGATGCTAGATTTAAGGACTGGACAGCTAAAGGAATAACAGTTCTTTGCAACATAATAAAAGAAGGAACACTGTTCAGTTTTGAAATGCTTAAAGAGAAACACTTATTAGTGTTATGCCATTGGCCCCCTCCTTTGTGAAAATCGCAAGAACTCTAGTAAGGGGGGGTCAGCTGACCCAAAAGAGAAAGACGAGCGGAAGACCACGTTCTCCCAAGAAGCAGAATACCGGTGACTTTGACTATTGTCTCATGGAGACCACGTGAAAAGCCCTCGGGCAAAGTGGGCTGGTTGAGAGAAAGATCGCATTACCTGCAACTTGATTGATACCTGCGATCCCGTGAAGAAGTATAAAGGCGGGTCTGAGGGGAGGACCCTCAGATGCACCCAGCAGATGCACCCAGCAGACACGAGATCGATTCCCGTGGGAGCGGGACGCCATTTTGAAGGAAGCCACGTACGCTAGATTCCGACTTTGAATCTGTGGCTAAAACCAACGAAAGACTGCTTTTAAAATAACAACGGGGAAGTCTGCTCCCCTGATTCCAAGGATTTGCTCTGCCAAGACGACGGGCAAGTGTGCATCTTTTCTAAATTATAAAGGAAAAAGCCTGCAAACTTCTGAGTGACTCTTAAGACTTCCATTGGACTCAGTATTACCCCCTAGACAACTGTAGAGCTTATTTCTGATTGATTATGGTTACACCGGTGTTTTAGATTGAGTTTTGACGATTTGAATGTTTTGTATTAACCATACGTTTGTGCCCTTGTTGAATAAAACGTTTGAAAATAGTAGCATCCGACTCAGCTGATCCATCTATCTTTGCTGGTAAGTTACCTGGTTACGGGGTTTTCGTAACATTAGTAAAACAAGATTTTTATTGGTATTTACAGATGCGACAATATGTTAATAAGATGCTTAAAAATGTAACCAAGACAGATACATGCTTGATACAGCTATGTAGAAAAGCATATAATTCAGATAACGATAGTAGAATCATTTCAAGCATGTATAAGGGGTTGTCAAATCTTAAAACACATTCGACTTCATACATTAAAATAAAATGAGAGAAGGAAGGAGGGATAATTATATCTGAGGAAGAATGGACAATAATATGGAGGTATCAATGGAAGTGTACCAATTCACAGAAATGGAGGGAGTTTGGATGGAAAAACTTGATAAGATATTTTATTGCACCCTCTCAGAAATTCCATTATGATAGTAACCTCCCTGTTTGCTGGAGAAATTGTGGAAATCAAAATGCAAATCATTATTATATTTTTTGGGACTGCCCTGTTATCAAAAACTATTGGATGGGGATACACAATGCCCTACAAGTCATCTTTAAATGTGAAATACCCTTGGAGAGTAAGATCATATATTTTGGATATATACCTCAAGAATGGTTGAAAAGAGATAAATATTTAATGAATATACTGTTGGTGGCTGGTAAAAAGAATCTTACTAGGAAATGGTTATCACAGGAGAGCCCAACTTTAAATGCATGGATGGAAATTACAAAGGACATTTACAAAATGGAGAAGATAACAGCATCTGTTAATCATAAGCTGGAACAATTTGATTCATACTGGGAAAATGGTTTAACTACATAATGCCTTATAGGCCTGATTTTATTCTCACAAATTAATGAATCTGTTGTAAAAAAAAGATCACTCTCTACTTGCACATAGTTTTTTCCTTTTGCTTGTTTTTTCTTTCCACTCTTTTCTATAAGTGCATACCTCAGATAAATACTATGTGGAGATTTGTGACATATATGATAATATGATATATATGTACAATATCTGAAATACATCTTATGGAAATGTTTGTTTGATGATGAGCTTCAATAAAAAAATAATCACAAAAAAGTCAAATTACAGCAAAGTAGTATTTATATCTTCCCTGATGTTTTCCATATCTTTAATCCATTTGTCCTAAAAATCCTGATTATGCCTTTATCTCCTGACATCTTAGATTGCCTTCCTAGCTTTCTCTTGGTGGTTCTTTGTCCCATCAAAGACTCCATTATTTTTACATTTTTAGTTTTGCTCATGCCAATTTACAAATGTACCGACTATTCACTGTGTAAGATATCCTAAGAATTTCACAGTAGTTTATGTTATATGAGATGTAAGTGAGTTTTGTGACAATCTAAGTACAACTAAGCACACTCTCTTCCCCAGCCTTATAAGAATGAGGATTTTAATTCCCTCGGCTAAACTTACTTAATACAAGGAGCTTAGATGTGGCAGGCTTTCTTCAGTTTACCCAACAGAGATTCTTGAAACAGTACGTGGAGACGCTAACTAGAGTAGAAAACATACCGCACCTGTTTGGGAAAATGAACCAGGCTAGGTACCAGACCGAACAGTGGGTGAACATTTTGGGATAACTGACCAAAGCTTTGTTTTAAGGTAATTATGAACAAGAATACGTTTGGATCTTGTTGGAAGGTATGAAATTGGAGAAGGCAAATTTACGACAGGATAAGACAGGAGCTAGGAAGCATTGACTGGGACCAGCTGCTGTGGACAAATCAACATCTGACCTGCAAAGTTGCGTAAAGACCAGCTGATCAGAATTTACTATTGGCATATTCTGGTAAGAAGTAACAACTAGAATGGAAAAGTAAGGGAGCCTTGGATAACCCAAGAATTCCTAATTTGAGTCAGGAAGAAAAAAAGAGCTACATGTAAGGTTTGGGAAGCTAAGATCAGACTGAACCCCCATAGAATATAAAGATAGCAGCAATATACTCAAACAGATGATTAGGAAGGCCAAAAGATGCCATGAAATTTTTTAATGCGTAGGACCAAGGAGAATCCGAAGGCATTTTATATTAAGAAAAAGAGGATATTAAGAAGAGGATAGATCCACTCACAGATAAAGGAAGGAATCTGTGCTTGGAGCCAGATCAACTGCCTGAGGTATAGAATGAGTCCTTTGAGTCAGTATATACCAAGGAGAAGGAAATGGAGGATAGAAAAGGCAGAGTGGAGAATACTAATGTGCTGGGACATTTTGAGATTAGGGAGAAGGTAATGCCGGGGTCTTCCAAAAAGCAAGTCAGTGGATATGTCCTCAGGGCCTGATGGCATGTTGAATGAAGCAAGAGAGGAGACTGCTACAGCTTTGTAAGTTAACTTAATGCCTTCGTTAGCAACAGGTGAGGTTCTGGAGGACTGGAGATGAGAAAATGTTCTGCTTTGGTCTAGAAAGGAAATAGGGATAATCCAGGTAACTGTAGCCAAGTGAACCTCACATCAGTAGTGGAGAAGTGAGAGAGGATACTGAGGGATAGGATTTACGAACATTTGGAAATAATTGGCCTGCTGAATGACAGTCAGCATGGCTTTGTACAGGGCAGATCATGTCTTACAAACTTGATCAGCTTTATTGAGGTGAAAAAGATGCTTGTAGTGTGTGAAGTTGTGGACATTATCAACAAGCACTTTAACAAGGCTTTGGACAAGGTTCATCATAGTTGATTGATGCAGGACTCAATGATCAATTGGATCCAGGATGAATTGCAAGTTTGAGTTCGGAAGAGGCTTGCCATACAGAGTAGAGATGGAAGGCTGTTCTTCTGTCTGTAACCAATGATGATTGCAAGTATCAGTTCTTGTTGTTTGCGATAAATATTAATGTTTGGATGAAAATCTTGGTAGGTGGATTTCCAAGTTTGCAGATGACACCAGGATTAGCAGAGTTGTGAAAACTGTAAAGGTCAGAAGAATGTAGACCAGTTACAGATATGGGCAGGAACGAGGCAGACCAAGTTTAATCCAGGATAATGTGGATAATTTAATCCAGTTGCACCTTGAAAGGTCAACTGGTAGAAGAAAGTGTACAGTTAATAGTAAGCCCCCAATGGCACTGAGTCACAGAGGGAGCTCGGAATCCAGGTCCTTAGTTTCCTGAAAGTGATTCAGAAGTGGATAAGGTAGTAAAGAAGGTGTGTGGAATGTTTGCCTTCATTGGTAAGGATGTTGAGTCTAAGAGTAAGAAAGTCATGCTGCAACTAGTCAGACCACACTTGAAGTATTGTGTGTTGTTCTGGTTGTCCTTCTATAGGAAGGATGTAGAAAAAATTCACCAAGTTACTACTTGGATTAGAAGATATGAACTTTAAGGAAAAATTGGACAAATTTGGGTTATTCTAGAGTGTTGGAGACTGAGTGGAGATCTGATGAAGGTTTTTAAAATAATGTGCAGCGTAGGCAGCCAGAATCTTTACCCCAGGATTGAAATGTTAAATACCAGAGGGTATCCTTCTAGGTTTAGAGTGGGGAAACTTAAAGCACCATGAAGCTTCTTATGTGGAGTGGTAGGTGCCTGGAATAGATTATGAGGGATAGTAGAAGAAGCAGGCAGTTTGGTGGAGCTTAAGAGGATTTTAGACAGGCACAATAAATGTAAAGGGAATGGAGGGATATGGATGATCCTGATATTGAAGTATTATGGCTTAAAATCAATATATGCATTTAAAGTGGTTTATGAAATTTCAATGCTCCTGAGTCTCATCTATGTGCTATTATCTTTATTTTGTAATTTCTGTAAGGTATTTAAAGCTTTAATTGGCATTCTATCTGTGAGAATTTTACAATATATTTTGTTACTCAACCAATTTAAAGATATCTCTGCTGTTTTACACTGGCTTCCCCTGGAACTGGGGCCTGAGTGCAAATGATGTCAGAACAGAAAAAATATATACACCAGAGATTTTGTCAATGCTGGCTGAAGAGTCCAGGCTGCCTGATATTTTTATTATATTCCTAATCTTCTTGAGCAGTCCTTGAGCTAGGCCTCATTGTATTGATAACGACTAATGGGTAGGATAGATGAACTGAAAACCGTCTACCCGAGGTCTTTACGATCTTCGGACACAGAGCTAAAAGAAACTCAACAAAATGGACTTTTAACAGTGTAAACCAGTGGCTTGTTGTTATGTCTCCCACTTGCTGTGAAAATGGGGGATACCTCCCTCTCCCTTGCCAGGGAGCAAGAGAATCTGTGGTTTGTCAAATTTTGGATCAAGTGCGAAGTGTTTGGGGTAACTTTGGTCTGTGTCTTTGCTATTGCTTAGCACATGCTTGGGCTCGGTGATGGTACCGATGCGCATCACTTTTTGTTGGTGGGGGAAGGGGGATTGTTGCTCGCCACTGCTTACGTGCGGGAGGGGGGAACTGGGGAGCTTCTTTGATGTTTTCACATTGAACTGTCGTTCATTCTTTGGGACACTTCACTGTTTTCATGGCTGTTTGCAAAGAAAATGCATTTCAAGATGTAAACACAAGGAAATCTGCAGATGCTGGAAATTCAAGCAACGCACACAAAATGCTAAACACAAGGTACACTGCAGATGCTGTGTAGTCAAATCAACACGTACAAACAAGCTAGAGGAACTCAGCATGTCGGGCAGCATCCATGGAAACGAGCAGTCAACGTTTCAAGCTGAGACCCTTTGGCAGGACTGATGAAGGAGGGGACAGGGGCGCTATAAAGAAGGTGGGGGAGGGTGGGAAGGAGAAAGCTGGCAGGTGCCAGGCAAAAAGCCAATCAGAGGAAAGATCAAGTGGTGGGAGAGGGGAAGCAGGGAGGGGATAGGCAGGAGAGGTGAAGAAGGAATGTAAGGGGAAAGCACTATGGGTAGTAGAAGAAGGCAGAATCATGAGAGAGGTGATAGGCAGCTGGAAGAGGAGGCAGAGTGAAAGTGGGATGGGGAAAGGGAGGGGGAGGGAATTAACTGGAAGTTGGAGAATTCGATGTTTATACCAAGGGGCTGGAGACTCCCCAGATGGTATATGAGGTGTTGCTCCTCCAACCTGAGTTTGGCCTCATCATGGCAGTAGAGGAGGCCATGTATGGACATATCCGAATGGGAATTTGAAGCAGAGTTGAAGTGGGTGGCAACCCAGAGATCCTGTCTGTTGTGGCGGACAGAGCAGAGGTGCTCGACGAAGCGGTCCCCCAATCTGTGTCGGGTCTCGCCGATGTAGAGGAGGCCGCACTGGGAGCACCGGATGCAACAGATGACCCCAACAGACTCACAAGTGAAATGTTGCCTCACCTGGAAGGATGGTTTGGGGCCCTGAATGGTGGTAAGAGGGGAGGTGTAGCACTTACACTTGCAGGGTTAAGTACCAGGTAGGAGATTTGTGGGGAGGGACGTGTGGACCAGGCAGTTGCGGAGGGAACGATCCCTGCGAAAAGCAGAGAGGGGTAGAGAGGGAAAGGTGTGCTTGGTGGTGGGGTCCTGCTGAAGGTGGCGGAAGTTGCAGAGGATAGTATGATGGATCTGGAGGCTGTTGGGGTGGTAGGTGAGGACAAGGGGAACACGGTCCCTGTTGTGGTGACGGGAGGATGGGGCGAAGGTTGAAGTGCAGGAAATGGAGCAGATGTGGGTGAGGGCATCATTGATGATGGCAGAAGGATTCTTAAAGATTCTTAAAGAAAGAGGACATTTGAGTTGTCCTGGAATGGAAAGCCTCATCCTGGGAGCAGATGTGGCAGAGACGGAGGAACTGGGAATAGGGAATAGCATTTTTACATTTGGCAGGGTGGGAAGAGGTATAGCCGAGGTAGTTATGAGAGTCCGTGGGTTTATAGAAGATGTCAGTGGACAGTCTGTCTCCAGAGATGGAGACCGAGAGATCAAGAAAGGGGAGAGAAATGTCTGAGATGGGCCAAGTGAATTTGAGGGCTGAGTGAAAGTTAGAGGCAAAGTCGATAAAATTGACAAGCTCAGCAAGGGTGTAGGAAGCAGCGAAGGAAAAGTTGGGGAGCAGTACCAGTATAGATTTGGAGTATAGACTGCTCCACATAACCCACGAAGAGGCAGGCATAGCTGGGGCCCATGCGAGTGCCCGTAGCTACACCCTGCACTGAAACTTTTTTCCCCATCCTCCTGTCACCACAACAGGGACTGTGTTCCCCTTGTCCACACTGGCCCTGCCTGATCCACACATCCTTCCCCACAGATCTCCCACCTGGTACTTATTCCTGCAAGCGTAAGTGCTACACCTGTCCCCACACCTCCCCCCTTACCACCATTCCGGGCCCCAAACAGTCCTTCCAGGTGAGGCAACACTTCACTTGTGAGTCTGTTGGGGTCATCTATTGCATCCAGTGCTCCTGGTGTGGCATCCTCTATATCAGCGAGACCCGACGCAGATTGGGGGACCGCTTCGTCGAGCACCTCCGCTCCGTCCGCCACAACAGACAGTATCTTCCGGTTGCCACCAACTTCAACTCTGCTACACATTCCCATTTGGATATGTCCATACATGGCCTCCTCCACTGCCATGATGAGGCCAAACTCAGGTTGGAGGAGCAACACCTCATATACTGTCTGGGTAGTCTCCAGCCCCTTGGTATGAACATTGATTCTCCAACTTCCGGTAATTCTCTCCCCCTGCCTTCCCCCATCCCAGTTTCACCCTGCCTCCTCTTCCAGCTGCCTATCACCTCTCTCATGATTCTGCCTTCTTCTACTACCCATAGTGCTTTCCTCTTACATTCCTTCTTCTCCTTTCCTGCCTATCCCCTCCCTGCTTTCCCTCCCCCACCCCTTGATCTTTCCTCTGATTGGTTTTTCGCCTGGCACCTACCAGCCTTCTCATTCCCACCCTCCCCCCACCTTCTTTATGGGGTCCCTGCCCCCTCCTTCTTCAGTCCTGATGAAGGGTCTTGGCCCGAAGCATTGACTGCTCGTCTCCACGGATTCTACCCGACCTGCTGAGTTCCTCCAGCTTGTTTGTACACACAAATAATAATGTTTTTTCCAATGTCCCATACACTTGTTGTAGCATACACTTGTTTTTGCTACAACAAGTGTATGGGACATTGGAAAAAATGTTGAATTTCCCCATGGGGATGAATAAAGTATCTATCTATCTATCTATCTATCTAAATGCTGGTGGAACGCAGCAGACCGGGCAGCATCTATAGGAAGAAGTATAGTCGATGTTTTGGGCCGAGACCCTTTGTCAGAATGTATATTGTATACATTTCTCTGACATTAAGTTCGATCTTTGGATTAGTAAGTTACATACCTGAGAGTGTGAGAAAAGTTGCAATAAACCAAAGGCCAAGTGGATACACAAAATTTTAAGAAATTGAGTACTATGTGGAAAAGTATGAAGTTATCTACTTGAATTCTGAAGGACAAATAATAATGTTTTAAACTCAAGAAATTCTGTAGATGTTGGAATTCCAGGGAAACTCACACAAAATTTCTGGAGAAACTCAGTAGGTCAGGCAACATCTATGGAAGTGCATAAACAGTCAATGTATCATACCAACACCCTTCTTCGGGACTGGAATGGAGCGGGGAAGATGCAAAAAATAAGAAGGTGGGGGGAGGAGAAGAAGGAGAAGAAGGTGAAAGGTGAGTCAGTTGTGTGGGGAGGGGTGTGAAGTATGAAGCTTGGAGGGAAAGGTAAAAAGGTAAAGGACTGGAGAGGATAATGGACCATTGGAGAAAGGGAAGGAGGAGAAGCACCAGGGAGTGTGATAGGCAGTTGAAGAGAAGAGGTAAGAGGGCAGAGTGGAGAATTGTAGAAAAGCAAAGGGGGAGGGGAAGGAAGTTGGAGAAATCGATGTTCATACCATTAGGTTGGAAGCTATCAAGAGGCTATATGAGGCACTGTTCCTCAAATCTGACAGTGGCCTCTTTGTGGCAGAAGAGGAGGTTATGGACTGACATGTTGGAATAGAAATGGGGAGTGGAATTCTGCCTTTCACTGGTAGAGCTGAGGTGCTCAACAAAGTGGTCCCCTAACCTATGTCAGCGAGAAGGCTGATGTGTAGAGAAGGCACCAGATGTGGTAGGCAACCTCCAACAGATTCACAGGTGAAGTGTTGCCTCACCTGGAAGGACTGTTTGGGACCCTGAATGGAGGGAAAGGAGGAAGTGAATAATCAGGTCTAGCACCTCTGTCGCTTACAGGGATAAGAACCAGGAAGGAGATTACTGGGGAGGGACAGATGGAGAAGGGAATCATGGAGGGAGAAATCCCTATGGAATGCAGAGAGTGGGGGTATGTGGTAAAGATGTGTTTGGCGGTAGGGTCCCATTGATGATGGAGGAAATTGAAGAAAATGATGTGATGGATGTAGACGCTCATGGGTGGTAGATGATGACAAGAGGAACTCCATCTCTGTTAAGGCGGCAGAATTATGGGTTGAACGCAAGTGTCTGGGAAATTGAGGAAATGTGGGTGAGGGCACCATCAATGGTGGAGGGAGAGAAAGCCTATTCAATGAAGAAGGAGTACATCTCTGATGTCCTGGAAGGAAAGCCTCATCCTGGGAATGGCATGTTTACAGGAAACAGGATGGGAAGAAGGCCTTAACCATTAAGAGCGCCATCAAAAAGGATTTAGAGCTTTCCATTTCTTTCTTGACAACAGACTCAATCAGTTTCCCTCCACCACCACCCACTTCCATCTGACAGAACTTGTCCTCACCATCAACAATTTCTCTTCCATCTCCTCCTACTTTCTCCAGTCTCGAGGTGTAGCCATGGACACCCACATGGGCTCCAGCTATGCCTGCCTTTTCATTGGCTGGGTAGAACAGTACATATTCCAAGCCTTTCCTGGTAATGCTCCCAAACTCTTTCTGTGCTATATTGATTACTCTTCTCCTATGATGAGGCCACTCTCAGGTTGGAGAAGCAACACCTTATATTCTGTCTAGGCAGCCTCCATACTGATGATCTGAATCTGAATTTCTCTCCAATTTCTGATAATTCTTTCCCACTCTCCCTTCCGTCTTCTTCTATTCCCCATTCTGGTGCCTCTTAGCTCTTCTCCTCACCTGCTTATCACCTCCCCTGTAGCCAGTCCTCCTTCTCTTTTTCCTATATTCCACTCCTCTCTTATCAGATTTCTTCTTCTCCAGACTTTTAACTTTTCCACCTATCTCCTCCCAGCTTCTTACTTAATATCCCTTCCCCCATTCACCTGTCTTCAGCTATCTACTTCTAGTTTGGCCTCCTTACCCCCCCCCCCCCCCAAAAAAAAAATTCTTATTCTCACATCTTCACTCTTCCTTTTCATTCCTGATGAGGGCTCTCTCCTCAAAATGTTGACTATTAATTTCTATAATCTGCCTGACTTACTAAGTTCATCCGGCATTTTATGTGTCTTGTTCATAATGTGACTTGCTTAAAACTGTGGACAGTCAAATGTCAAACTTTAAAGGACAAAGTATAAAGAAGATGGAATATGAAAATGGAACACCTGTTCCATTTCGTGCTCAGTTTTAATTTCCTGGATATCAACATGTTGAAGGATCTATCCTGGGCTCAACACATTGATGCAATCATGAAGAAGGCACACCAGCGGTTCTGCTTCATTTGGAGTTTGAAGAGATTTGGTACGTCATCAAAGACACTTCCCAATTTCTATAGATGTATGGTAGAGACCTTCTGACTAGTTGCATCATCACCTGATATGGAGGTTCCAATGCACAGGGTTATAAGAAGTGGCAAAGGGTTATATATTCAATCAAGTCCATCTTGGGCACAACCCATTGCACCATTGAAGACATCTTCAAGAGATGGTGCCTAAGGACTATCACGTGCCACCTTCCTGTTAGTACCAAGAGGAAGGAGATACAGGAACCTAAAAACCCACACCTAATGATTCAGAAACAGTTCCTTCAAAATTCAAAAAAATTCAAAGTAAATTTATTATCAAAATACATGTATGTCACCCTGTACAATTCTGACCTTCAGTTTCTTGCGGGCATACTAAATAAATCTAATAACCATAATAGAATCAATGAAAGACCATACCAACAGGATCGACAAATTGTGTGCAAAAGAAAACAAACTGAAAATAAAAGAAAGAAAAATAATAATAGATAAATAAAGAGGGACAGATTCAAACATAAATAAATAAATATTATGGATAGATAGGTATATAGATAAATAATAAATATTGAGAATGTGAAATGAAAAGTTCATGCAAGTAAATCCATATGTTTCAGGAACAGTTCGGTGATATGATGGGGTAGGTGAAGTTGAGTGAACCCTTTGGTTCAAGGGCCTGATGGTTGAGCAGTAATAGCTGTTCCTGAACCTGCTGGAGTGAGTCCTGAGTCTCCTGTACCTTCTTCCTGATGGCAGCACTGAGGAAAGAGCATGACCTGGGTGTTCCTGATGACATATGCTGCTTTCCTTCAACAATGTTCTGTGTAGATGTGTTCAATGGCAGGGAGGGCTTTACCTAATATGGACTGGGTCGTATCCATTACTTCTGGTGGAATTTTCCATTTAAAACATTTTGCCATACCAGGCAGTGATGCAGCCAGACAATAAACTCTCCATGACACATCTACAGGAGTTTGTCAAAGTTTTGAATGTCATGCTGAACCTTTGTATACTTCTAAGGAAGCTGTGCTTCATTCATAATTGCACTTATGTGTTGGGCCCAGGACAGGTCCTCTAACATGATTACACCGAGGAATTTGAAGTTGCTGACTTTCTCCACCCCTGATGCTCTGACGCAGACTGGCTCACAGGCCTCCGATTTCTTTCTCCTGAAGTCAATAGTCAGCTCCTTGATCTTGATAACATTGAGTGGGAGATTGTTGTTATGGTACCACTCAGCCACATTTTCAGTCTCCCTCCTATATGTTGACTCATCACCATCTTTGATTCAGCCTAGACAGTGGTGTTATCAACAAACTTAAATGTGGTATTGGAGTTGTGCTTAGCCATACAGTCATAAGGGTAAAGCAAATGAAGTACAGGGCTAAGCACACGGCTTTTTGGTGGACCTGTAGAGATGGAGATTAGAGAGTAGCTGCTGGGGTCTGTAAGTGAAAGAATTGGTGATCCAACGTTCCCCACCATCAGATTTCTAGGCACTCCATGAATCTGTAAACACTACCTCATTATTCCTTTTGCACTATTTATTTTGTAATTTATATTAAATTTAAGTCTGCTGTCACAAAACAACAAATTTCACATAATATAAAAAGTGATAATAATCCTGATTCTAATTCTGATTTTGATGTAGGACAGATAATTTGTTCCTAGAAGTGATATTGTGCATATCTACCAATGATAGAGATAGTTTACATAGTCTAGATATGATTGCCTTATCATTTTGAAAATGGTGAGGTGATCCAGTTTCGTGGTTTAGCATAGAAATAAATTTGGCAAATACAAAGCAAAATCTTTCTATTGTGAGAACCCAGAACTGTGGGGCAAAGTCTGAACTTAAAACAAGGCAAATTAACAAACAGATTAGGTTTTTTTTTCACATACTGTACACAATGTATATATCATTGTAAAGTTATGGATATTCAACTTTTATCAGTAAGTTATGGATATCCGTAATTTTAAATGTTGAAAACTGAAACTCAAAGGTTTATGCCAAGTGGTACAAAAGATTGCTTGCATTAAAGAAAATGGTGACTAGAACTGAGAGACAGATAAGATGTGATTTCTCTGAATGGCCTGCTTTGTACATATGTTCCCATGTTCCTAATGAATTTCTTACTATTGGGGAAGGAACTCAGGAAAACATGCCTAAGTACTACTAACTTTAAAAGTGAGGTTTGACCAAGTGATCAAATAAGTCAAATATTGCAACATTTTGAAGAAAACAGGCTGATATGCTAGAAGCTCTAAGAAAGAGGAAATGCTGGACTTTTGAAAAACATTAGAATAGGTAAGTCCTCAGGGCTGGATGGGATATACCCGAAGTTACTACAGGAAGTGAAGGAAGATATTGCAACACCTTTGGTGATCTTTACATCCTCACTGGCCACAGGAGTGGTGCCAAATGTTTGTCCTTTGTTCAACAAAGGGAGTAAGGATTACTCTGGCAATTATAGATCAATGAGTCTTTTTTCAGTGATGGGCAAATTATAGGAGAAGATTCTTAGAGACACAACTTAGAAACATTTGGAGAAGCATAGTTTGATTTCACTGAATGTAGTTTGTCAGCATGGATTTCTGAGGGACAAGTCATGCCTCATGAGCCTGATCAAATTCTTTCAGGATGTGACAAAGCATATTGGTGAAGCTAGAATAATACATGTGGTGTATATGGATTTTATTAAAGCATTTGACAAGCTTATCCCTGGAAGGCTCCTTCAGAAAGTAGGGAGGCATGGAAACAAAGGGTCATGGCTGTGTGGTTTCTGGAAAGCAGAGGATGTTTATAGATGGACCATATTCTGCCTGGAGTTTGCTAACCAGTGGTATTCCACAGGGATCTGTTCTGGGACCCTTACTTTTTTATGATTTTTATAAATGACTTGAGTGAGGAAGTGGTATGGTAGATTAGGAAGTTTGCAGATGATCCAAAGGCTGGTGGAGCTGTGGACAGTGCAGAAGGTTATCTGAGGATACAATAGGATATTGACAGGATGAGAAGTTTGTCTGTGAATTGCCAGAGTAGATTGAAACCAGAGAAGTGTGGAGTGATTCACTTCAGAAGGTTAAATCTGAAGTCAGATTCCGGAATTAATGATATGATTCTTGACAACGTGGAGGAGTAGATAGATCTTTGGGCCCTTGTGCATAGATCCCTCCAAGTTGCCATGCATTGATAGGGTAATTCAGAAGATATATGGTGTGTTAGCCTTTGTTAGTTGGGGATTGAATTCAAGAGCCACAAAGTAATGTTACTTTAAACGTTGGTTAGACCGCACTTGAAATCTTGCATTCAGCTCTGGTTGCCTCATTATTGGAAAAGTGTGGAAGCATTAGAGAGGGTGCAGAGGTAGTTTACTGGGATGCTGTCTGGAATAAAGAGCATATCTTATGAGGATACGTTAAGCCTGCTAGGGCTTTTCTATTTGGAGCAAAGGAGGATGAGAAGTGACTTCAGAGAAGGATACAAGATTATAAGAGGCATACATCGAGGGGATAGACAGACTTTTTTCCAGGGCAGAAATAGCTATTACTGGGGGCATAATTTTAAACTGATTGAGTGAATTTAGTGGGGATGGCAGCAGTAAGTTCTTTACACTGAGAGTGGTAAGTACATGGGGACCCTGCGATGGGTTGTGGTAGAGGCAGATACATTAGGGGCATTTAAGAAAATCTTGGATAGGCATATGGATGATGTGGGAGGGAAGTGTTAGTTTGATCTCAGAGTACGTTAAAAATTCGGCACAACATAGTGGTTTGAGGGGCCTGTAATGTGTTGAAGTGTTCTTTGTTCTGTAGTCTATGTTAATTATGTAACATGTCAATTGCATATCTGAAAATAAAATAAAAGATATATATGCTGGAAATCTACAATAAAATAAAACATGCTGGCAATAGCTGGTCAGAGAACATTTTTGATAGAAAATCTGAAAGAACAGTTCTGATCAATGACCCATCATCAGAATAAGGAATAAGTAAAATATAAAAAAGAATATTTCCTAGTGTGATGAATGACCATTGAAATGCAAACTCTATATTTTTCTTCTCAAGAATGATTGGACTTGCTGAATATTTGCAATATCTCCTGTTCTATAACATAATATTATTCTTTGACTTGGGATTTGATCATAATAACATCTATGACTTAATTTTACCTCCGCCTGTACAATTTCGTCCTACTATAATTCTCGAATGTTGATATTGATGTTGGTATTCTTGATAGACGAGAGGATTTGGACGTTTAGACGAGTATGAGGCAATAACAACAGTTACCACTAGGCGGCGCCATTGAGCATTGAATCAGCCAGCCACTGCACTGAAAAGTATCATTGAACTTCCGCAGGGTTTATACTTCAAGTGAAAATGGACTTAATATTCGTCAAGACAAAAAAATATTTAGATTGTTTAGCATTTCCTATATATACAACACTAAGCCATATAAAGGAGTTATAGCTCAACGCTTTTAATTATGAAGTTTGAAAGCTTAAAATTATTTTCCATTGTTAATTTTGTTGTTTGAAAATGCTCGACTTTAGCAACGTTTCGGATATTTTATAGCACAACCAGGCTCGTTCGTGCTCATTTTATATAGAACGAAAAGTGTAGGAAGAACGAAGCAACTTCAATAAGCAAGTGTTCAACATACCTTTGCGAATAAAGTACTACGCAATTATCAGTAACATTAAGATAACCTTCACTCATTCATTACATCCTTAATAGCTGCTTGAGTTTTTCATGTCTTTTTATTGATATTTTACTGAATAGAATCATTACAGTTCAGGCAGAATTTGTTAAGAGTATTCATTAGCGCCACTCTTCACGGGTTTGGAAGTGAAGGTCTGTGACATAAAACTGGAGGGACTGCCGATTACACTGCATCCACTTGAATCAGACAGCGAGCTCCGTAGACAGGAGCCAGATCCAGCGCTAACCTCGGGAGTCTCGCTTTGTGTCCCGTCCGAAGTAGGGCAGGGGAAATACGAACTGATCCGACAACGTCAAATCATGTTTTGTTTGACTATCGTTTTTCCCATCAATAATTCACATCGGGACTCCTAGATCAAGAAGGTGTTTTATTTTACTTGGAGAAGAGCGATCTACAGGGACCGGTGGACTTTAAGGTGCAATGCAATATTTTCTGCAGGAGGTTCTGCTAATTCGTACTGGGATATCCAGATGTAGAACAGATTAAGTGGAGCTGCTTTTCGCTCGTACAGCAGGAACCCGAGGAGGAGGAAACGAAGTGTGTTGCGGGAGTGCGGCAGGGCGAGAGGGTTTGATCCCGAGCTTTTGTTGGGCTTGTTGGTTTCTCGGCGTGGCCGTGTTGGAGACAATGCTGTCCATGGTGCTGATTGCAATGGGGGCTCTGGCACTCAGTGCCGTGCCGGCGTTCGCTCAGAACGACACGGAGCCCATAGTCCTAGAAGGCAAGTGCCTGGTGGTTTGCGACTCCAACCCGACCGGTGACTCCAAGACATCGTCCTCCTCCCCGCTTGGGATTTCTGTCCGCGCTGCGAACTCCAAAGTGGCATTTTCCGCCGTCAGGAGCACCAACCACGAACCATCTGAGATGAGCAACAAAACTCGGATCATTTACTTTGACCAGGTAACCGGAGAGATTTGAAGAGCAACCACACACACACACAACATGGGGATTCTCTCCGGAGCCAACGTTTTTAAACACGGATTACTAACGAGGGAGAGATGCTATATTGTTAAAACAGGGTGATTTAAGAGTTCCCTTATGAAAGCATGGGGATGTAATGGTATTGCGTAAAGGGTTAAGCATTCAGATGCGATTCTCTCCAGAGGTCCGGTTGTCCACTCTTGTCTGGAAAAGGATCCCGTTTTAAACGGACGGGGTTGTTTAAAATAGGGCTCAAGCGGATAAAAAGCGCAACAAGTGTAAATGGGAAGGGAGTGTGGGAGCGACTGTGTTGGTTAGTATATTATAACTGACGTTAAACCCACTGAAACGTGACGATAGAAATTAGGGTGAAACAGTAACTTCCTCTGTAAGGGCTGCATTTATAAAATGACTTTTCACAAGAATGTATTCAGCGTAAGTGATTCAAAAATCATTACCAAGTAAATAGTGGAAGTTGTAGAGCCGCTGGCATTCGATACTAACAGCAAAAACTAAATATAAAACAATTCACTGAAATAACACATTATCGGCACTTTAATATTCATTGGTTCCAATACGTAATAAATCCCAGCATCGAACCCACTCTCGCAATCTCACCAAGATTCGATTTTGAAACCGCCCGTTTGCGTTTTAGTAGATAAATACAGTTACTGGAAAACAGTGACTTCTGATTCTGGTTTCAGATTATGGAATGATGCCTCCCGGGTGGGATTGGGTGGGTGTGCATTGCTAAAAGAAAGCACGCCGCGTCGGGGGCATTGAAAGCTCGCTCTGCGTTAATAACTTCATGCACTCTTTAAAGTCAGTCTGGCCTAATTACTGCAGCAATTTGTTCCAGTGATATAGATGAAAACACAAGGTTTTAATTATTACAAGTGGAGTGACTTCTGGATCCAAGGCATTTATCATAGCTAGAAAGAAGCCCTCAGTGAAATTTGCATGCTCTTGCTTGATGAAGGAAGAATCCACTGCAATTAGAAATATCAGCCAGTTGCATTCCAAAATAGTTAAAGGATACTATTCCAACGAGTTGAAAATTATAGCAGTTTACTAAACTTTAGATTTACATTCAGCATTAAGAATCGGCCAGTGATGTGATGGACTTATCTCTACCAGGTGTCAAAATATACGGTGAAGAATTTATGATTTTTTTTTCCACGTTTAGTGGTTCTTAGGTTACTACGATAATGTTACTTATTTTAAATTTTGCAGTAGCTTTGAAAGTCAAAGCTCCCCCCCCCACCCCCACTCACAACCGTCAATCCCAGTTTCCAAATCAGACTGACTGATTTCCTTCTGACTCTCTTGCAGATTTTGGTGAACGTGGGTAATTGTTTTACCCTGGAGTCAGTCTTTGTAGCTCCAAGAAAAGGCATTTACAGTTTCAACTTTCACGTTATCAAAGTATACCAGAGTCAGACGATCCAGGTCTGTATGTCTGTATTTATAGCTGCTGACATTTGAAACGCGGCAATGCGATCAGTTAACCCTTATTGTTCTGAATTATTTCCTGCTTATTCAGATACAGAACAAAAACTTTAACCCCAATGGAACTGCCATATATATTTTCCAGATGGATGCTAAAATCGTATATAATACCTTGATGAAATCATGAATTTTAAATGCGTTTGCTGTCATAAATCTACCATAGATGTCGCTGGATCACTGAAAGATACATCAATGTTGCATTATTTTTATCGAATATTTAAAATATCTTCTAAACTGTGAACTTTTGTTATATTCTGTTATTTCCTGTATGAAATATGCTCATATTACTGATAGGAAATTGGGGTCAACCCCACAATAGGTACGTTTTATTTTCTCTTAAAATTAGCTGCCACTGGAATTTGCAGTTGATAAATTGGAACTATTTGCAGGAAAAATAAATTGAGGATTCATTGACCAGTGTGCAGAGAATTTGATTAGGATCAAAATAGCAGAAAGCAGATCCAGATCTCTATGGCTATAGACAATTTATAAGGAATCTTTCAGCTGTGTTCATTTCTTCTTATATTTTCTCATAGTTTGTACCCTATAGCACTAGCCATCTCCTTCAGTATCATTTAGCTCATTGGTTAGCACTTATTTTAGCTTTAGACAGTAGATATTGATGTTTGAATTCCACCATTGTTAGATGGTCATCTAAAACATCCAACTTCCTTCATATTTATGATGCCTCCTGTTGATACTTGTGTAATGAAGCATTAAATCATTCATGTTTATATGCAATTAGTATCTTTGGTAAATCGTGCTGCTTATGAAGGTTGATGAACATCAGAATTCATGTTTTCCATTGTCAGCATCAATGGAGGCTTTCCCTCTGAAGATCACATGACCATATGACATAGGAGCAGGATTAGGCCTTTCAGCCCATCAGGTCTGCTCTGACATTTTATCATGGCCGATTTTTTATACCTCTTAACAATATTCTCCTACTTTCTCCCTATAACCTTTATGTGCTGACTAATTAAGAACCTATTCACCTCTGCTTTAAATACACTCAATGACTATGCCTCCACAGCCATCCATGGCAATGGATTCTACAGATTCACCACACTCTGACTGAAGAAATTCCTCCTCATCTCTGTTCTAAATGGATGTCCCTCCATTCTGAGACTGTGCCCACTGGTCCACCCACTATAGGAAACATCCCCTTCACACACACTCTATTTAAGCCTTTCAATATGTGATAGGTTTTAATGAGATCACAGCTAATCTTTCTAAACTCAAGTGAGTACAGGGCCAGAGCCATCAAATGCTCCTTAAACGTTAACACTTGCATTCTTGGAATTATCTCATGAGCCTCCAATGCCAGCATATTTTATTCTTTGATAAGGGGCCCAAAACTGCTCACAATACTCTGTGTGGCCTGACCAATGCCATATAAAGTCCTAGCATCATATCCTTGCTCTTATGTTCTAATCATCTTGAAATGAATGTTAACATTGCATTTGCCTTCCTTACCGCTGACTTAAACTACAATGTAACCTTTAGGGAATCTTGCACAAGGACTCCCAAGTCCCTTTCCGCCCCTGAGTTCTGAATTTTCTGCCCACTTACAAAATATTCTACACTTTTATTCCTTCTGCCAAAGTGCATGACTATATGCTTCCTTACACTACATTCCATCTGCCATTTCTTTACCCATTCTCCCAACCTGTCTAAGTCCTTCTGCAGACTCCCTTGCTTCCTCAGTACTATCTGACCTTCCAGCTATCTTTGTATCATCTACAAACTTGCCCACAAAACTATCATTCCATAAATCCAAATTGATGATATATTATGTGAAAAGAAGCAGTCCCAAAAGCAACCCCTGTGGAACACCAGTAGTCACTGTCAGCCAACTATAATAGACCCCTTTATTCCTACCCTTTTCCTTTTGCCAGTCAGCCAATTTTCTATCCATTCTAGCATCTTTCCTTTAACACTCTTATCTTGCTAGCAGATAAAACTATTTTAACAGAATCCAGGTCTACACCAGCATATTTTCCCGAGTCTATCAATATGAAAAGTTTGCAAAAAAAAATTGCAAATTATTCATGTTTTAGCTGATAACCTGCTTGTGCTCGCTTCATTTAGAATTTCTATACTTATATTAATGAGAGGTTCATTGTTCTGTATTGGAATCAAAGTGAAATCCCAAAATAGAAATGATGTTGTGTTAATCCAACCATCCCTCCTCAAATTTACCCTTGCGCTTTACTTATAATGAGCCAATTGTTCCTCAAAAAGTGCCCCCTTTGCTCTTTGAGAGGCCCTATTCTCTCTCGAGTTACTCTTATTCCCTTAATAGACAGAAAAATCTATTTGAAGCTTCTTTAGTCTTGGGCCTTTTGCATATTGTTGGAATTGTATTATAGGTTCCCAAATTGTCAACAGAAATTAGAACTAATATGCAGCAAAATTGTGCAGAGTTTTAAGAAAACTATTGTTCTCGAAGTAGGACCCTAGAAGGTTAAAGTGCAACCTACTCTTAGAGGATAGAGGAGGCAATGTGATTGACATGACATTAGGCAAGCATTTGGGACAGTAACCATATTCTATTAGTTTCAAGATAGTTATGAATAGGGACAGAACTGTTCCACAGGTTCAAATTCTAATTTTGGGCAAAGTGAACTTTGACTCCATGCAAATGTTGATTGCAGCATGTTTTTTTATACAGGCAAAGTGACCACAGGCAATTGGGAGGCTTTTAAAAGTGAAATTGTGAGAGCTCAAGGTCTGCATGTTCCTGTTGGAGTGAAGCACAAAGCTGGTAGGAGTAGTGGAACCTGATAGCAAGGGATATTGAAGTCCTAGGCAGAAAAAAAAGAAGGATGCGTGGGTCATGGATGCCTGGAGGAGTATAGGGAATGCAGGTTCGTACACATGAAATAAGTCAAGAGGGAAGAAGAGGGAGCGTGAGATAACTTTTACAGAGAATACAAGGAAAAATCTAAAGAGATTTTATAAGGAGAATACAGAAAGTAACTACAGAGAGAATAGGACCCTTCAAAGACCCAAATGGAGTGGCAAGGGATGGGGTAGGTCCTTAATGAATACCTTTCCTCTGTTTTTACTGTGGAGAAAGATATGAAGACTTCAAAACTAGGAAAATCAAATGGGGAGGTGTTGGTGGTAGCTGACATTACAGCCGAGAAGGTTCTGGGTGTCTTCAGAGATATAAAGTTAGACAATTCTCCAGGTCTGACCATGGTATCCAAAAATGATTTGGAAGGCTAGGGAAGAAATTGCTGGAATTCTGGCTGAGATATTTGGATCATCGTTAGCCTCAGATGAGACGCTGAGATGCTGGATAGTTGCGAATGTTGTGGCTTTATTTAAGAAAGTCAGCAATGAAAACCAGGGGATCTGTATGTCAGTAAGTGCATCGTCTGTGGTTGGGAAGTTACTGGAGAGGATTCAGAGGGATACGATATAAATACACCTGGAAAGGCAGGAGCTGATTAGATATAGTCAGCATGGCTTCGAGCATGTCTTAAACACGATGAGGGCCAGGTGGTAAACACGGTTTATATGAACATCAGTAAAGCCTTTGATATGGGTTCACTTTGTATGGTGCTCTGGTAGGTGAGGTTGCATGGAATCCAGAGAGAGCTGGCTAGTTGAATACACAATTGGCCTGGTGGTAGAAAGCAGAGAGTCATATTTGCTCCTTGAACTGGGGTCTCATTACTGGTGGTATACCTCAGTCGTCTATATTGGGTCCATTGTCATTTGTCATTTGTATCATGGAGTAAGCTTACAGATGATATTAAAGTAGATGGTATAGTAGACAATGAATAAATGGACTAGGAATGACAAATGGAGTTTAATTTGGATGAATGTGAAGTGTTGCATATTGGAAAGTCTAATCTAGATAGGATTTTCACCTTGAGCAGCAGGGACCTGGGTAGTATTGTAGAATAGAGAGGTCTTGGAGTACAAGCTCACGGTTCACTGAAAGTGGAGCCACTAGTAGACAGGTGAAGAAGGCTTTTGGTACGCTGGCCAAAAGCCAGGACACTGGCTTTTTAAGTCAGGACACTGAGCATAAAAGTTGGGAGGTGATGGTGTGATTGTACAGCACACTAGTGAGTTTGCACTTGGAGTATTACGTTCAGTTTTGGTTGTTATGCTATAGGAAATATGTCTTTAAAGAGTGCAGAAAAGATTAAGAATTCTGGCAGGATTTAAGGGACTGAGTTATAAGGAGAGATTGGATAGGTTAGAACTTCACTCCTTAAAGCATAGAAAACTGAGGGGTGATCTCATAGAGATGTGTAAAATGATGTGAGCTTACAGAGAGGGTGAATGCACTCAGTCTTTTACCCACAGCTGGGTCATCAAGGTCTAGAAGGCATATGTACAACAAGAGAGGGATAAGTGTTGAGAGGAACTTGAGGGCAATCATTTTACACAAAGTATGGTACCTCTATGGAATGAGCTGTCAGAAGACATAGTTGAGGCTTGTAAAGTAACAACTTCTAAAAGACATTTGGCTTGGCAATTGGATTGGAACGGTTTTGAAGGTTATCGTGTATCGGATTATCCTGGATGGGCATGTTGGATAGCATAGACCAGTTGGGCTGAAGGGCCTGTATGACTCGATCAGAATCAGGTTTATTTATCACTGGCATATCTTGTAAAACTTGCTGCACATGGTTTTATTTTCCATTCAGAAACCTGATGGCAGAGAAGAAGTTGTTCCTGAAACCCTGAATATGTGTCTTCAGGCTCCTGTACAGGCAGACAGACATACTTCATTCTCCTCCTTGCTGGTAGTTATGAGATGTGGGCATGTGCAGGGTGATGGAGGTCATACAGGAGTATGGATGGTAGAATTTGTGACAATCATTGCAGTAGAAGGTTGAGATTCACAAGTGACTGATCAGCAGAATGAAATATTGGGGTGGGAATTGAGGAGATAGGGATGAATTTGATCATATCAACCATTGCTGTTGCCTTAAGAATAGTAATTTTAATTACTCCGGGATTAACAATCTTCTTGCTAAATTTGCCCACTTGGAACTACTCTCAGGATCCCTTACCCCTAGCAGTGGCCAATGTTAAACTAATTCCTTTTCACTGCCAGAATTGATATTTTCTTCACAATGCACCTTCAGCCATGAACAAAGCATAAGGGAAGTGATTGCATTGGTGTGCTATGATGAAAGTGAAGGCATAATTTTATAAAACCATTGAAGGGATTGGCAAAATTTGATAGGCCATTCAGATTACTTATTTCCCAGTTTATCTCTTCTGCTTCAGTGAGCTAAAGTGGTGTAAAATGGATGGCCAATCAAACTCCATGTTGACCACTGGGAGAATTGGTTTAAAATTACTGCACAGGACTTCTCTTGTCATTCCAAATGTTAGCTGACATATTCAAGTATTTCCAGTTTTAATGGTAGAACATTATTCAAAAGTTTCAGTGAGAAACATTTAAATTTTATTATATCATTATCAATATTACCGTCTCTGAGACAATATCATTTTCTACCTCTTGCTATATGTGTCTCAATCTTTTCTTATGCCCATTCATTTTTTAAAGCATAGTATTTTTGAGATATCCATTCCTTATGGACAAGTGTTAACATTAATTTAAAATAAACTTCCAAAGAATAATCTGAGCCAGACCCAGTGAAGACTGTCTATCTTAGGAAATTTCAGAATAACTGTCTATTTTTTCAATCCTCTCCTCTCTCATATTGCATTCCAGTAACTCAGTCCTTCCATTATTATTCACTGGAGCTCTCATCCATCCTGCTTGAGTGACAGCATTATTTATTATGCACTTTATTGCCCATTTTGCTCTTCTTTATCTTTTCCTTTCAGTTTTGTGTCAAACCATTTTTCCCTCTGTCATCACAACCATTTTCTTGAGCATATTAGCTTCCAGTATTTCACCCAGTGTTATTTCAACATGCCTCTTTCATTCCAAATAATGTTGTTATTGCCATGGTAGTGTAGCCCAATATATTTATATGACTATCTTACTGCTGGTCAGATTCATATTATTCTCTTCTCATTTCTAAACTGGTTTCCTGTAGTATGGACTTCTAGCTGTGCTCAACAGTGTTTATCCAAAGTAGTTTCTGGTCTAGAGTGGTGTGTGGTGTTCCGTGGTGGACTAGGTTTAGGAACACAATTATGAAATCTGTAGCTGTGCTGGGATCCTTTGAAAAGAAAAATCAGAATTGATGTTTTTTTTGTAGTTGGCTTACATGATGAGCCAGGTAAAGATTATTCCTTCTGTGTCCATAATGGCAGCTGTAATCCCCAATTTCTGACAGTGAGTATATTTTAAAGTCAGGTCATGGATCATGAAGCATTTTGAGATGTTATTTTTTGCACAATCCTATATAAATGTTAGATATTTCCTTTTTATGTCAATTCATTATGAAATCAATAAATATTGATTAATGGAAATCTTAAATTAAGTTGCTGCAAATTAGATATAAAGTTAATGAAACTGAAGTTGAAGATATTAAGAAAATACAGGCTTGCAAAGTTTGAAAAATATATCCTAACAAAATCAATGGTGGTTAAAATTATGGTTTTGAATAAATTAACTATCACCAGGCACCAGAGGTTTGTTAGACAAAAGTCAGAATTAAAAGTGGTAGAAAAGACTGGAAGCACGTTCTCAGAAAAGGTAAGCCACAAATAGTTGCATAAAATTGATTTGAGAGACAAAAATCAATTGGTTGTAGCAGCCAGAGACCTCATCACCTTTTTGTGGAGTCAGCTGAATTAAAGTCAAGACCAAGAGCTATTATAGTGTTGCAACATAGAGGCACACAGCAATATGGTACAGGTACAGATTTGTTCATGCTGACCACACATTTTAGTCCCAGTTTCCTGCGTTTGGCCCATATCCCATCCCTCAAAGATCTGCCCCTCCATATGCTTCTCAAATGATACTATGCCAGTTCCTCTGACAGCTCATTCCATACACTCCCCACAATCTACATGAAAAAGGTACCACTCAAGCCCCTTTTAAATCTTTTCTCTTTCACCTTCTGATATAAGCATTCTGCAGGTTGCTCGGGATTGGAAAATGGACCTGGACTTGGAGGAAAAGCTTGTGTTTCCCCCAGACATTGCGGCTACAATACTCCGGCCAGACATAGTCCTGTGCTCCACAACAGCCAAGCTGGGATATGTTGTGGAATTGACAGTACCATGGGAAGATGGTGTTGAAGAAGCTTATGAGAGGGAAAAGACCAAGTACTCTGAACTGGCATCTGAAGCTGCTCAGAATGGCTGGAAGACCAAGATTTCCCCTGTAGAAGTGGGATGCAGGGGATTCGTTGCTACATCTATGACCAGTCTATTGAAGAAGATGGGGGTGAGGGGTGTCTCCCTCCAACAAGCAATCAAGTCCTTGTCAAATGCAGCAGAGGAAAGCAGCAATTGGATTTGGATTAAAAGGAAAGACAACAACCGGGCTGCAAGATGATAACAGGAGGGTACGGAATTGAGGGGTTGTATCTGGGATGCCAGGTAGCATCGTTGAGCCCTCTGGAGACATCGTAGGCTTATCAACGAAATGTCAAAGAAGGAGGGTGCCCACCTGATGACCCCGATGATGTAGCTTCCCTCCTCGTCACCACTCCAAGCCTACTGCCAACATCGAGAGTGCCGACTTTACCATAGGGATTGAAACATCATGTCCTATTAGCTCTACAGCTCTCACACTACATTTTGCACTCCCCTGCCCTGGGGAAAACACTTCAACCAACATGATTTCTCCTTTCATTTTACTAGGCTCCAAGGAATAAAGTCCCAGTGTGACCAAACTCTCCGTATTCAGAAACTCGTGCCCTTTGGTCCTGGCAGCATCCTTGTAAATCTTTTCTGCATTCTTTCCAGTTTAACTACTGCCTTCCTATGAAAGGGTGACCAAAATTATACACAATTCTCCGAAATTATTTATAAAACTGCAACATAAATGCCCAACTCCTATACTCAGTGCTCGAAATGATGAAGGCTGGTGTGTTCAGTGTTTTTCTTACCACCCTGTCTACCTATGATGGCACTGTCAATGAACTATGTACTCGTACTGCTAGCCCCCCTGTTCCACTGCACTCCCAAGTGCACTACTATTTATAGTGTAAGTCCCATGCTGTTTTGACTTTACAGTGATTGAAGTTCCAGGTTGATGGTCTTCAAGAAGTAAATTGATCGCAGGTAAATTATTCTCAAAGGTGTTATACTGTCTTGTATTAACTGATACACAATTTTACAAGAAGCATGTGGAATTAGGTAGCTGCCTTTTGTTGAAATCTATCCTTGGAGATTTTATCACATGGTATCCTGCCTCTGAGAACTTCATCCACTATTGGCTTATCAATCTGGCTAATAATAGTGGTCGGTAACAATACCTGAAATTCTAGAAAGTACAATATAAGATTCAATTAGAGCACATTCATGGCTGCATCTGGGTAAGGACTGTGTATATTGCAGCTCTTTGCAATGAGTGATTTTTCATTTTGATTTCAGACAGTAATATTTAGGAAACTAAGTTTAATAGCAAGGACTCCAGTTTAATCTGACAGTTTTTGTATCACTAGTTTCATACCATGTAAAGCGCAATATGAAAAGTGCAGTTACAGTATATCCTTTAAATATTCATTGCATAATATTGTTAGGTAAGTAGCAACAATGTTAAAGCAGAGTATAATATTTGTTTCAAGCACAGCAATCAACTTCATTGAAACATGTTCATCAGTTTCAGGTTGGGTTTTGCAAACATTCCAATTTTCAAGATTTTTGTTTTGCTTTTGGACATATTGCCTTCATAGAATTAGTCTTCTTGCTGAGTTGCACTTCTGGCAATAGTCATAATGAGCCAAATTGTCATTCCAGGTAATGCCCCTGTTGTGTGGCAAATTGCCAGCAGTTCCCCCCCTGCAAATTTCAGCATTGGGAACTCCTGCACAAACGCCAAGTCCTGAACATTCTGACCAAACTCTGCAGGGAATATGTCGTACCACTAAGCTTTACATTGGGTATCAGCCTGCAGAACCTGTGACAGGTTAGACCTGGTGCAGGATGTAGAAACACACAATTATTTGATTGAAAAGTGAGAACATGTTATTAATATTTGCAATTCCTTTAAAGCTTTCAATTTTTGAAAATAATTTTTTTTAGTATTTTGAGATATTTAGCTTTTTAATTTTTAAAGTTTAGCAAATTTTGAAATGTTTTTATTTGATTTTTGGAAAGTTTTTGAATGCTTCAGAATATCTGAGAATTCAAAAGCCTTCAAAATGCTTGACAGCTTAGACAAGCCATCTGACAAGTTTGTAAGGACAGAGTTATTTCTAACCAGCACACCTGAGCAGATCAGATATAACTGCTCAAAACCTCAGGCATGACACCACCAAATAGGTACTGGATGCTTTTGTCCAGCAGATTCACCCTTTCTGATTTAAATCAGGGTCACACATAAACTTACAGGAAATGTGGACACAGACTTTCTCGGCAGGCATTAGGTACAGGGATCTACTGTCAGGGTATGTTATGTTTTGTAACTCCAATATATTGAACAAATTGAAGGAAACACAGAGCTGGGAATAATATATCTTAGTTTCGTATTTTTTCTATAAGTGAGGTACATGCATATGATGTGGTAGTGTAATGATGTATGCAATTCATTTAATGAATTATTTAAAGATATAAAGAATAATTACTTAAACAATATATTTATGATATCACTGAAATATTACATTAAATATTAAATACAAAACAATCATCCCTGCTTACAGTACCTATAAAAAAGTACTTACCACCCACCCCCCGGAAGTTTTCATGTTTTATTGTTTTACAACATTGAGTCATAGTGGATTTAATTTGGCTTTTTTGACACTGGTCAAAAGAAAAAGACTCTTTTGTGTCAAACTGAAAACAGATTTCTACAAAATTAATTACAAATATAAAATGCAAGATAATTGATTACATAAGTATCCCCCCCTTTAATATGACACACCACAACATCACTGGTACAGCCAATTGGTTTTAAAAGTCACATAATTAGTTAAATGGAGACCTGATTTTGGAGACCTGTGTGTAGTCAAGGTGTTTCAACTGATTGTAGTAAAAATGCACCTGTATCTGGAAGGTCTAACTGCTGGTGAGTCAGTGTCCTGGCAAAAACTACACCATGAAAATAAAAGAACACCCCAAGCATCTCTGTGAAAAGGATATTGAAAAGCACAAGTCAGGAGATGGATACAAGAAAATTTCCAAGTCACTAAATATCCCTTGGAGTACAATTAAGTCAGACTTCAAGAAATGGAGAGAATATGGCACAGCTGTAAATCTGCCTAGAGCAGGCCATCCTCAAAAACTAAGTGACAGTGCAAAAAGGGGACTAGCGAGGAAAGCCATCAAGGGACCAATGACAACTCTGGAGGGGTTACCAAGTTTCAGTGGCTGAGATGGGAGAGACTGTGCATACAATAACTGTTGTCCAGGTTCCAGCTTTATGGGAGAGTGGCAAAGAGAAAACAACTGTTGAAAAAAACTCACATGAAGTCTTGGCTAGAGTTTGGCAGAAGGCATTTGGGAGACTCTGAAATCAGCTGGAAGAAGCTTCTATTGTCTGATGAAACCAAAATTTAGCTTTCTGGCCATTGGACTACATGCTCTGTTTTGCATAAGCCAAACTCTGGACATAATCAAAAACACGCCATCCCTACCGTGAAGCATGGTGGTGGCTGAACCATGCCGTGGGGATAATTCACTGCAGCAGACCCTGAAGGATATAGGGGAAAATGAATGCAGCAAAATACAGGGAAATTCTGGAGGAAAACTCGATGCAGTCTGCAAGAGAACTGCGACTTGGGATAAGATTTGCTTTCCAGCAAGACAATGATCCCAAGCATAAAGCCAAAGCTACACAAGAATGGCTTAAAAACAACAATATTAATGTCCTGGAGTGGTCCATACCTCAATCCAATTGAGAATTTGTGGCTGGACTTGAATAAGGCTGTTCCCTCATGATCCCCATGCAATCTTACAGAGATTGAACAGTTTTGTAAAGAACAATGAGGGAAAAAATTACAGTGTCCAGATGTAAAAATCTGCTAGAGAACTATACAAAGACTCAAGGCTGTAATTGCTGCCAAAGTGCCATCTACTAAACACTGACTTGAAGGGGGTGAATACTTATGCAATCAATTATTTTGGATATTATACTTCTAATTAATATAGATCACTTTGTAGAGATTTTTTTTTCACTTTGACACAAAAGAATCTTTTTTCTGTTGAGCAGTGTCAAAAAAGCCAAATTAAATCCACTGTGACTTAATGTTATATATATATTTCTTACTCTTGTGGGATAACTTATTTCCTGACTGGGGGTGGGGGGGGGGGTCACTTTGCTTGGCAGGTGAGACTTGTGGCTGTGAAACAATCTCAGGTTCTGGGTCCTCATCCATGGTGGTTGCAGGAGTTGGCTCTGGGTCTGCAGGAAGTGGTTCTGCGAGCTCTGGACTTCCTTTTGGGTGTGTTGTCACACTGAACAATGCATGGCAAGCTTCACTGGATGATGTGGATCATAATGTGTGAGTACAGTGTCTGACATCACCATTTCCTTTACAATTTTGAAAACCACATCACACTGCTTTGTCCATTGCTATTTCTTCCCAGTCTGTAGGAATGAGTTCAAGGGGTGGAGCACAGTAGCCAGGTTCGGCAGCAGGCTGTTATAGTAATTGACAAATCCTAATAAAGGGCTGCAATGATGACATGTCTTGTGGTCTTGTGGCAGCCACCACTGCTTGAATTTTCTCTGTGCACCTGTGTAATCTTTGTCCACCAATGGTGTGACTGCAGTAAGTAATGCTTGGTTTGAAGAATTCACACTTATTGCATTGTGTTCTGAGTCCATAATCTTCCAATCTTTGTAAAACTATCAAGATATTTTGGAGATATTTCTAGTCATTCTTACCAGTAACAACGAGGGCCTAGGCAGCCTTGCAGCACCTTGTCCATTGCTTTCTGTCCGAGTGTAGGTGGATATGCTTCTCCAAAATAAGCCTATTATAGCAATAAAGCCTTTTGTGAGTGTTTATGGACAGAAACACTTTGGACTCTTATTCCATCTCCATCTGTGGTAGGCCTCAGTTAAGTCCACTTTGCTGAAGTGTTTTCTCCAGAAAGGTTTGCAATGATATCCATTATTCTGAGCAGAGGATATTGATCTACTTTCAGTGCTGGGTTGATGGCAACCTTAAAATCACCACAGATCCTGATAGATGAATTTTTCTTGACTACCATAACAACTGGCATTGCGTTTGGGCTCCACGCAACTTTGGAGAGAATTTCTTCAGCCTCATGTGAATGAGCTCACTGGCTACTTTATCACAGGTAGTATAAGAAACTAGATATGCTTTGCAAAACTTGGGTGTGGCATTTTCATTGAACACTATTTTACCTTTCATATGTTTGGGCTTTTCAAATGCCATCCTTAAGCATTGCTCTGACATCATCCTTAATCCATTCTTAATATATTTTCAGTTTAATCTACTGCAGGAGATGTGACATGAAAACGGTGGATAGATCTCCAAACAAGTTGTATTTGTTTCAACCAATCAAGACCCCACACTGATGGCCCTCTTGTTTTTACCACATACAAGCCTAATGTGGCCTGTTGGTTGTTTTATTTCACTCTAATGAATGTCATTCCCACATGAATTATCTTTTTTCCAGTATAAGTTGTGAGATGGATACCTGTAGGTTTCAGTTAAGTATTTTTGAAATGCCATTCAAGTTCATTTTGTGGAATGACTGAAACAGTTGACCCAATGTCCAATTCCATTTTAAATAATTTATAATTCACTTATGGTGTAAGCCATATTGATTGTCACATGTTAATTTTCACATGATAAATCTCAAGGCTACATAGTAGTTCTCATCATTATCAGATTTCTCATCAATAGTCTGCAGATTAGTGTTCTTCTTGAAACTACAATTTGACTTTTTAGCTTTTTCTCTTTTCTGTGTAGTCCATTTATTTTTTTCTGCCTGAACTGCTCTTGTTCATGCAGAACTGAAATATGTGTTCTACTTTGTATCTCTGCATGTTTCACCTTTAAATCTGCATTGTCAGGTGAAGGTGAGCCCCTGCCACAACAGTAACATCAGTGTTTAATCATGCCGGTTTCTGTTTAGATGTTTCAATTACGTTCGTGTTCACTTTCATTCCTACCTGCAATTCAGTTGTGTGTCTGTCTGTTGTTTCCATTGATACATAAAGTTCAGCTGCTCTTTTAAATGTAAGTTATGTTTCAGTTAGGAGCCATTTTTGAATTCTTTCTTGTAAGATTTCACAAACTAAGCCATTGCTCAGTGCACCATTAAACCCACTACTGAACTAGTAATGCTTGGCTAAACGCTTCATTTTAGCCATGTACATTGAAATGGACACCCTTTACTTTTGATTCCACTTATGAAACCTAAAGTGTTCTGCAATCAACAATGGTTTCAGTTCTAAATGTTCCTGCAGTACTTTCAAAATATCAGCAATGCTTATTTCAGCTGGTTTGGTTGGAGAAGTGAAACTTCGAAGCAAACTGTATGCCTTTAAATCCAATTTCACTCCGCAAAATTAGCCATTGCTTATCATCGGCTATTCCATTTGTTTTAAAATACTGCATTATTTGCTCTGTATACAAAATTCAGTTATCTGTTGTGTAATCAAACATGTCAATTTTTCTGCCACATACCCCTTCTCTTTGTTGACTGCCTATGTGAGATTCTCCCTGGGGTCAGCTATTTTCCTTTGTATGGTCAACAATAGTACAACACATGAACTGAAGGACTTACCTGGTGGAAGACTTGTTTGTAGCTGTTGATGATGTGCTGGTATAAAACATTAGCCTAACACATTAATATACCATTACAGATGTGATTCAAGTTTAATAGCTAAACCGAACATTTTTAAGAAGTTTCAAATTACTAAAACCAGATCTGAAGCATTATTTCTGACAGTCAAGTCATTTCCTTATATCTATTTAGATTAGCACTTGAAAGATTAAAGGATCACATCGACATTGCTCATTTAATGCTCCCCATCTACATTGCTCCTCATCAAGCTGGTTGTTGGAGGAAACTGTGTGTACTTCCCAGGCATGTTGGATACTTGACTTTGTTGTGCTTTTGGTATTATTAACCATATAACCATATAACAATTACAGTGCGGAAACAGGCCATCTTGGCCCTTCTAGTCCATGCCGAACACTTACTCTCACCTAGTCCCACCGACCTGCACTCAGCCCATAACCCTCAATTCCTTTCCTGTCCATATACTTATCCGATTTTACTTTAAATGACAATACTGCACCTGCCTCTACCACTTCTACTGGAAGCACATTCCACACAGCTACCACTCTCTGAGTAAAGAAATTCCCCCTCGTGTTACCCTTAAACTTTTGCCCCCTAACTCTCATCTCATGTCCTCTTGTTTGAATCTCCCCTACTTTCAAAGAAAAAAAAACCTATCAACATCAACTCTATCTATCCCCCTCATAATTTTAAATACCTCTATCAAGTACCCCCCTCAACCTTCTGCGCTCCAAAGAATAATGACCTAACTTGTTCAACCTTTCCCTGTAACTTAGGTGCTGAAACCCAGGTAACATTCTAGTAAATCTCCTCTGTAGTCTTTCTATTTTGTTGACATCTTTCCTATAATTCAGTGACCAGAACTGTACACAATACTCCAAATTTGGCCTTACCAATGCCTTGTACAATTTTAACATTACATCCCAACTCCTATACTCAATGCTCTGATTTATAAAGGCCAGCATACCAAAAGCTTTTTTCACCACCCTATCCACATGAGATTCCACCTTCAGGGAACTATGCACCATTGTTCCTAGATCACTCTGTTTTACTGCATTCTTCAATGCCCTACCATTCTACCATGTATGTCCTATTTTGATTATTCCTGCCAAAATATAGCACCTCACACTTATCAGCATTAAAATCCATCTGCCATCTTTCAGCCCACTCTTCTAACTGACCTAAATCTCTCTGCAAGCTTTGAAAACCTACTTCATTATCCACAACGCCACCTATCTTTAAATTTTCTGCAATTAACCCAATTATCATAAGGAAAACTGTAACTTTAATTTGCCAGAGATTTACATTATTTGAAAATAGAGTTGGCATTAAAGCAGTCAAGCTTCTGAATTTATGAACACTGTTGAATGGTCCTAATTTTGGTTGTGTACCAAGATCCAAACTTACAAGTTGTAAAATCATACAACAAAAATATTTTAATGAATTTTAGCTATAATGATATAAGATTAAATAGTTCTGTGAAATTACAATAAATATGAAGCAAAATTCAATTCCAAATGAATTTGAAATCATTTTTCACTATAATTTAATTCCCTAACATTTTTTAATGTAACCATCCTATAAAGTAATGTTTTAGCAGCCAAACTTATCACAGTGCGAGAAGAATTCTCAAAACATTACAAACCAAAACATTTCTTCCATTATATCCAATCTCAATGAAGTGTATTTTATAATGTAACTTTATTCTTCATGTTGGCATTGAGAGAAAGAAATTGTTCTGTTTTTAATGCCTTAACCAGAGTATAAACACTTTGCTACACCCTTCAAATGACACAAAAACAGATCAGAACTATGCATGCAAAGGAAAAGTATCCATATTCTGGAGTGTTCTTTTGATGTTTTATGTATGGACAATAGTTGTTTCCTAAAAGAGACATTTTGAAGGCAATATTATCGTAACAGTATTTCACTTTTGTTATGCTATGAATTCAATCTCCGTTGGATTTTCCAGAATGGTAATATGACCTTTAAAATATTTCTGAGGTGTTTTTAAATAATCTTCCTCTAAATTGCTCCTTAAGCATCCAAACTCAGTATAATGTAAATCCGTTGTTTTTCAGTGCATCTTTATCGATGGCAATTAAATTAGATTGCTTGTGGTATAGTTTCACTGATTCATCCAGAATTGGCTATTAGTGCTTACCTGTACTTTCTGATTTTCTTCTCCCTAGGGACAGTCCCCACTCTGAAACTCCTCCCCAGGTTATGATTGACCAACTTCTGTACAGTCCATACATATAACTGAGTATTTGAATGACTGGTGGTGTGGATTTCTGCATGCTGTACAGCGCAGCTCTCTTCTGGTTTGAGGAAACTTGGTTTGTGGCAACATCTAAATGTTTGAGTTAGATGACATTATTTAATAATATGTTGTGCTAGGTTGGCCAATGATTTAATTTAGATATACTTCTGTCCAGTACTTCAAAATTGTTAACTGTTTAGGTTATGAACTGTTCTCAAGAATGAAACCCTGTTGTAACCGGGGAAGAACCTATTTCAGCAAGTGGGAATTAAAATTCTTGCAACCTCTCACTGGCTTACACCTCCACTGGATGATGAAAATAGCATAGACATCAGCTCTAACAATATGATCTGATATGGATTGACAAAGATCAACAAATGGGTTTCTGTGATACTATTGTTTAGAAGGAGCTAGAAAATGTTCTCATGCATTTTTATCCCCATTTCTATGATATGGAATAATATACATTGGTATCCATTATCTGTAAGATTAAAGTAAACACTGTGCTTGGTTTATTTTGGAATTAGCTTTAAAATATGCTCCAAAACCAAAATACTGAAGGTGCTGGAAATCTGAAATTGAATGTAAATGCTGGAACTCATGAGATGAGAGCCAAATTGGTGCATGAAACTCCCTGTTTGCTTCCAGTTAAATCAGATTCCAAACAGCTAGGGTACTCCAGCAGGACAAACATTGCTAATCTTATCAATACGTTGTGCTCTTAAACTGAGTGGTTTAGAAGAGTTGATCATAACATTCTAGCTTGTCCGTATGTACAAAGTACATTTGAGTGTTTCTGAAGCTTGATTCTACCATTCTCCACCTATACTCTCTCAATCTGGTTGTTCTTTGTTGAAAATCAGTGGTTAATATTTTTGGAAAAGTGATTAAAATTTATCTTTTCCTCTCTTAACTGATACTGCCTGACCTGTTGAGTGTTTCCAACACATTCTGTTTCATTTCAAATGTTTTCCTGTGGGATTTTACAGAATTTCTTCAAAGTATTTTACAAACGTTTGTAATGTATTTAAATAAATAATTGCATTGCAATACTATCAAAGGTTTTCCAAGGACCAAGCAGTTCATTTCATCTGAAAACAATGAACCAGAACCTTGTGAAAGTGACATTTAATTATTGTAGGTGATCTCCCCTGTGAAAAATTGTATTAATTTACATTATTCTCAAAATTTTTAATTATTGACAAATTATTCCCCTGTGGAAAATGGTATTAATTTATATTATTCTCACAAGTTTTGATTCAAACCTAAAACCATCACTGGTTTTAGGTTTGAATCTATATTTTTGGTTTGAAAAGACTAATGCTATATTTGACAACAAATATACTGCATATCTCCTTTGTTGGTGTGGGATTCAAACTACTGTGTCATTGTTTGACCTGTGTGTTTTGTACCTAGGCAAGATAAATATTTTACATTTTGAGAGGTATTATGGTTCTAAAAGTCTTGTGGTAGATCTAGCCTGAAGATTAACTTTAATGTCTTTTAATACCAGGTAGAAATTAGAATATTACAGCACAGTACAGGTCCTTCAGCCGACACTGTTGTGCTAACATTTTAACTTAGTTTAAGATCAATCTAATCCTTCCCTGTCACATAGCTCTCTATTTTTCTATCACCCATATGTCTCTTAATGTCCCTAATGTAACCGCCTCTAGCACTTACCTGGCAATGCATTCCATGCACCCACCAATCCTTGTAGAACAAGACCTTACCTTTCACATCCTCCCATACTTCCTCTAATCATCTTAAAATTATGCTCCCCCATATTAGAAATTATCATGCTGGGAAAAAGCCTCTGGTCAAGTATTGGTCTTTACCTCTTATTTTCTTGTACAAATCTATCAAGTCACCTGTCATCCTCCTTCATTCTAATGTTACGGATTCAGGCAACAACAAATATATGAGTTAGGCAGGGGTTTTTATAACAAATAACACGTTTATTAAACACTGAAAACAAACCCACCAAAAGTAAACAAAACACTAACGTAACCAGAAATCAGCTGCTGTGCGGCAGCTTAAACAGTTCTTAAAGCAATGAAGCTTAAACAGTTCTTAAAGCGATGTTGCAAAAACAGTTCTTCAAAGTAGTATTGCCAAAAGTTCAAAATGCTCACAGTCCATTTAAGGGAGAGACTTTTTAAGACGATTTAAATTCTCTTTCACGTCGTGTTGTTTCGGTTCCCAAATCAAACTTTTCCCCACGAAGAATTTACGAAACGAAATGGCTTAAAGGCACTGACCTTTCCTTTACAGAACTATTCCCAATCCTTTCTGCTATTTTGTAGGGATTAACACGAGAACAGTCAACGAATTCCTTCCGAATAAGGATCAAACAAGGTCGAACCTGTTTCACCGTCGAAATCGATTCTCCTCGATCTTTAACTCCCGAATTCCGATCTTCACTCTCCACTGATTCTCAACTAGCAGTATTGTAAAGAAACTGCTGGCAATGACCTTTTAACTTTAGGCATTAGATAAAACTTCATCTTTCAACTAAACTGCGTCATAACATTAAATCACGCAGTGGCATGAAGTCAACATGGCAAATCCAGCCACGAACTGTCCCTCCTCTCAGGGAGGGGTCATCCTTTTATACCCTGTAAAAAAAACCTGTCACATGACCTCTACTGGCAGGAAAATGACGTCACTCCACCATCCCAAGACCATTACCTCAAGTCCAGTATACCTTCAACCCCAGTCACGGGACAAGGGTAGCACTGTCATGTCACGGGTACGTAACACCTCCCTCCAAAAAAACAGTTTTGGTCTGACAAGAACAAAGATTTAAAAAATTATTTACAAGAAAAACAAATGTATAAATTTTATAACATACACAATAAAATTTTATAACATACACAATATACAATACAGTATCATCATATAACATCTTACAACTCACAATACAGTAGGAGTGTTACAATTGGGAAAAAACCACTCCAAAAAAAATTATATTGTACATTCAACATCGAGATAGACAATCAGCAACCACATTATCTTTACCTTTAATATGAGTTATCACAATATTGTACTCTTGCAACATCAAACTCCAATTTAACAATCTTCTGTTTTTGTTTTTCATCTTACTCAGAAAAACTAACGGATTATGATCAGTGTAAACAATAAGTGGTTTTTGAGTTGTACCGACATATACCTCAAAATATTCCAAAGCTGAAACAAGAGATAACAATTCCTTCTCTATTGTCGAATAGTTTCTTTGATGCTTATTAAATTTCTTAGAAAAGTAAGCTACTGGATGATCAACCTCATCACCCTCATTCCTTTGCATTAATACTGCTCCTGCAGCCTCATCACTAGCATCTACAGCTAATGAAAAAGGTTTTTCAAAGTCAGGTGCTTTAAGCACAGGTTGTTGACATATCATTGTTTTCAATTTTTCAAATGCTTCTTGACAAGGCACGGTCCACACAAACTTCACATTCTTCTGCAAAAGGTTAGTTAACGGAAGGGCAACATTAGCAAAATTTTTACAAAATTTTCGATAATATCCTACCATTCCCAAAAACCTTCTGAGAGTTTTTTTTCCCAGTTGGAGTGGGAATCTCTAAAATTGCCCGAACTTTTGCCTGAACAGGAGCTACCTTACCTTGACCCACAACATAACCAAGGTTAGTCACAGTGGCATGTCCAAACTCACTCTTAGCTAAATTAATAGTTAAGTTAGCTTTTGAAAGCCTTTCAAACAATTTCTCCACCGCAATAATGTGTGCTTCCCAAGTATCATTTCCTGTCACTAAATCATCAATATAAGCATTAGTATCTTTCAATCCCTTAATCACAGAGTTAATCATCCTCTGGAAAGTACCTGGGGCATTCTTCATCCCAAATGGAAGAACATTATATTCGTATAACCCAGATGGAGTTACAAATGCAGAAATCTCTCTACCTCTGTCTGTTAATGGAACACACCAATACCCTTTCAATAAATCAATCTTTGTAAGGAACTTTGCTTTTCCAACTTTATCTACACAATCATCTACCCTAGGAATTGGATATGCATCTGTTTTCGTTACAGCATTCACCATCCTATAGTCCGTCCAAAACCTAATACTACCATCTGGTTTTGGCACCATAACACAGGGTGAACTCCAATTCGAGTTAGAATGCCTAATAATATTATTTTCTAACATATATTTAATTTCTCTCTCAGCAAGTTCACATTTTTCTATGTTCATCCTATATGGGTGTTGTTTGATAGGTTTGGCATCTCCAACATCTACATCATGTGAAGCTATAGTAGTCCTTCTCGGAACATCTGGAAACAAATCCTTATATTTAAAAATTAATTCCTTCATCTGCTGTTTCTTCTCTAGCTGTAAATGTGCTAATTTCTCATCAATATTTTCCAGAATGGTTGAATTTGGTAACCTAACAGAAACAATGTTGGATTTAGAATGAAATTCAGATGAATCATCTATCATATTCCTAGTTACATCAAACTCATTCTCACTAACCACCACAGTCACAGTATCAGATTGTTTCTCAAAATATGGTTTAATCATATTTATATGGCAAAGTTGTGTTGACCTTCTATGATCTGGAGTTTTTATCACGTAATCCACATCATTGATTTTAGACACAATTTCATAAGGACCATGAAATCTAGCTTGTAAAGGATTTGTCTGCACTGGGAAAAGAACCAACACCTTATCTCCAGGCTTAAACATCCTCATCCTAGCTTCTTTATCATACCAAGTTTTCATTTTCTCCTGAGCCAACTTTAAATTTTCCTTGGCTAAGCTACAAGCTTTATGTAACCTGTCCTTAAATTTCAAAACATAGTCCAACAAATTAGTGTGTATTTCCTTACTAATCCACTGTTCTTTTAATAAAGCTAAAGGTCCTCTAACTCTATGCCCAAATACAAGTTCAAATGGACTAAAGAAAAACCTAAAGAATCCTGTACCGATTCCCTTACTGCAAATAAAAGTAAGTTTATACCCTCATCCCAGTCACTTTCATTTTCCACACAATATGTCCTAATCATATTCTTGAGGGTAGAATGAAACCTCTCCAAGGCACCTTGCGATTCTGGATGGTATGCAGATGAAGTGATTTGCTTAGCTCCCAATTTATAAACTATTTGTTGAAACAATCCAGACATAAAATTACTGCCTTGATCAGTTTGTATTTCCTTAGCTAATCCAAAATAAGTAAAGAATTTTATAAGGGCCTTTGTCACAGTTTTAGCTTTTATATTCCTAAGTGGTACTGCCTCTGGAAACCTAGACGAAGTACACATGATAGTCAACAAGTACTGATAACCACTTTTTGCCTTTAGTAATCGACCAACACAATCTACAATAACTTTAGAAAACGGTTCACCAAATGCTGGAATAGGTTGTAAAGGAGCCACTGGTGTAACTTGATTTGGTTTACCCACAATTTGATAAGTATGGCATGTTTTACAAAACATCGCCACATCTTTTCTTAGACCAGGCCAGTAAAAATGTTTTAAACTCTTGTCCACAGTTTTCCTTACCCCTGGATGTCCACCTAAAGGCACACTATGAGCTAAAGTCAAAATCTCATTTCGATAAACTTTAGGGACAACTACCTGGTAAACAACATTCCATTTCTCACTTGCAGGAATTGTAGGTGATCTCCACTTCCTCATCAACACTCCTTTTTCCAAGTAATATCCTACTGGCACCTTCTCAATTTCACTATCTAGTAAAGCTTGTTCTCTTAATTTTATAATCTCAGGGTCTCTATTCTGCTCTGCTATCATCTCCTTCCGAGACAGAGATAAATCTTCATAGTCAGACTTACTCCAAGAATCTTGTTCAAACAACAAAGGTAAGAAAGTCTCTGACACATCCTCAAAACTCAAATCCTGAGTTGAACAGTCATGAGTAACAACCTCATTCTGCGCATCAATCTTTTTAGCCATAGCTCTAGTCACAACACAGGATGAATCTGTGTTAGAATTCATCTCTGGTTCCTCTGACTCCATTGTCAAATGCACTTCAGGAAAAACTTGTCCACCTGCCAAGTCATTACTTAACAATAAAGAAATACCCTTCACAGGTAAGCTATGTTGTAATCCTACTTTAACAAATCCTGTAACTAACCCTGACTTTAAATTTACTTTATGTAAATGTACAGGCATAAAATCACTCCCAACACCTCTTATGTAATTTACCTCACCAGTATCAGACTCTTCATTAAACTTCAATACACTGTCTAACATCAGTGATTCAGAAGCTCCAGTATCCCTAAGGATTTTTATTGGCACCAGAGTAGATCCTTCTGTCAAGGATACAAACCCTTCAGTTATAAAATGATCATATCCCTTTTTAACTTGGTCAGACTCTAACAAAACCTCATTTGTGTTTATCAAACCCTGTAATTTTACAGGTGCTTCAGTATGTTGCACACAAGCATCTGGAACTGCTTCCTTCTCTTTCTTTTTCAATCTGAAACAGTTAGCTATTACATGGCCAGGTTTCCTACAATAGTTACAAATAAGACCAAACTGTCTTTCCTTCACAGGTTTTCCTTCCTCCTTACCTTTCTCATTAACTTCTGATTTAATTTCTGATTTACCTTGAGTCTCCGTGTTATTTTTCCTCTTAAAAATTCTGCCCTGAGAAAATTTATTCTTATGAATTAAAACATACTCATCAGCTAATCTAGCACAGTCCTGCAATTTATCAGTATTCCTCTCATTTAAGTAGGTCCTTACTTCAACAGGAATGCTTCTTTTAAATTCCTCCATTAAAATCAGCTCTTTCAATGTACCATAGTCCTCATTTACATTTTTAGAAGAAACCCATCTCTCAAAACACATAGCTTTATCATAGGCAAATTCCACATAAGTTTTTTCCACAGACTTCTTCAAACTTCTGAATCTTTCTCTATATGCTTCTGGGACCAATTCGTATGACTTTAAAATATGCATTTTCACAATATCATAATCAAGTGCTTGCGCAGCAGTTAAAGCTGTGTAAACTTGTTGTGCTTTACCTTTAATTACACTCTGTAACAACACTGACCATTTATCTTTCGGCCACTCTGACATCCGAGCAATAGTTTCAAAATGTTGGAAATATCTTTCCACTTCTGTTTCACTAAATGGAGGGACCAATTTAATTTCTTGACTAGCAACAAACAGCTTTCTAGAACCAGAAGACTGATTCCCAGACCTTAATTCCGCCATTGCATAATCAAATTCCCTTTTTTTCTGATCAGCTTCTAACCTACAACGCTCCAACTTCATTTGTTCGATTTGCAACTGCATCTCCAGATTACTTGTTGGAAATGACTCTAAAATCAATTCATCAAAAACACCCGAATCCACATAGTGCGACGCGATTTTTCTCTGTATTACAGCCTTTGATGTAGTACTCAAAATACCTTTAAGTTGCAATCTACTAGCTATCTCAGACACCTCAGTTTTTTCCTCCTTCACTAACAACTCCGTGCCAGGCGAAACCAGAAACTCATCAATATTCATTGTTGCCGAATACCACTCACAAGCCAATCAAAAGAATCGAGCATTCCCCGTTTCCAAAACACCGATTCAAAAGTTAACAAGCATTTAAACTCAAACGATACAATCCGGACGCAGCCCCCATATTTATGTTACGGATTCAGGCAACAACAAATATATAAGTTAGGCAGGGGTTTTTATAGCAAATAACACATTTATTAAACACTGAAAACAAACCCCCCAAAAGTAAACAAAACACTAACGTAACCAGAAATCAGCTGCTGTGCGGCAGCTTAAACAGTTCTTAAAGCAATGAAGCTTAAACAGTTCTTAAAGCGATGTTGCAAAAACAGTTCTTCAAAGTAGTATTGCCAAAAGTTCAAAATGCTCACAGTCCATTTAAGGGAGAGACTTTTTAAGACGATTTAAATTCTCTTTCACGTCGTGTTGCTTCGGTTCCCAAATCGAACTTTTTCCCACGAAGAATTTACGAAACGAAACGGCTTAAAGGCACTGACCTTTCCTTTACAGAACTATTCCCAATCATTTCTGCTATTTTGCAGGGATTAACACGAGAACAGTCAATGAATTCCTTCCGAATAAGGATCAAACAAGGTCAAACCTGTTTCACCGTCGAAATCAATTCTCCTCGATCTTTAACTCCCGAACTCTGATCTTCACTCTCCACTGAATCTCAACTAGCAGTATTATAAAGAAACTGCTGGCAATGACCTTTTAACTTTAGGCATTAGATAAAACTTCATCTTTCAACTAAACTGCGTCATAACATTAAATCACGCAGTGGCATGAAGTCAACATGGCAAATCCAGCCACGAACTGCCCCTCCTCACAGGGAGGGGTCCTCCTTTTATACCCTGTAAAAAAAACCTGTCACATGACCTCTACTGGCGGGAAAATGACGTCACTCCACCATCACAAGATCATTACCTCAAGTTCAGTATAGCTTCAACCCCAGTCACGGGACAAGGGTACCACTGTCATGTCACGGGTACGTAACACTAAAGAGAAAAGCCCTAGCTTGCTTAATCTATCTTCATAAGAAATGCTCTCTAATCCAGGTAGCATCCTGATAAATCGACTCTGCATCCCCTCTAAAGCTTCAACATTCTTTCTATAATGAGATGACCAGACTGAAAACAATATTCGAAGTGCGGTCTAACCAAAGTTTTATTGAGCTGCGCTATTACCTTGTGGCTTACCAGCGGCAGGTTGCTATCGATGCAATGCTCCTCAGACAGGATGAAGAGATCATTACTCCCCAATGCCATTCGGCTTTACAATTCAAACGCCAGGGGTAGGATATGTTAAAGTGCCGGGGTCAGGACTGAGCTTAAGTTACCATTCAATGTATTTCTTAGTAAACTATTTAAGAACTTTTTAAAAGCTATTTATTAATGCTTTTTGAGAGGGTGATTATAGATGCATATTTATACTGAGTTAAGTATTGTATGTAATTAGTTTTTCTACAATAAGTGTATGGGACATTGGAAAAATGTTGAATTTCCCCATGGGGATGAATAAAGTATCTATCTATCTATCTATCTATCTATCTATCTATCTATCTATCTATCTATCTTTTGAACTCAATCTCCCAACTAATGAAGGTCAATACATCATACACTGTCTTAACTAGCATATCAATTTGCATGGTATCTTTGAGGGATCTAGGGATGTGGATCCCAAGAATCCTCTTTTCCTCCACACTGCCAAGAATCCTACCATTAACTCTGTATTCTCCCTTCAAATTCAACCTTCCAAAGTGAAACATTTTACGCTTATTGAACTCCATCTGCCACTTCTCAGCTCAGTTTTGCATCCTGTCAATATCCTGTTGTAACCTATGACAACCTTTTACACCAACTACAAAAACACCAAATCTTATGTCAACTGCAAACTTGCTAACTCACCCTTCTATTTCCTCATCCAAGTCATTTATAGAAGTTACAAGAGCAGGGATCCCAGAATAGATCTCTGCAGAACACCAGTGGTTATAAATACCAGCCCAAATATGCTTCATCTACAAGACAATGCTGAATCCACATAGTCAAGTCTCCCTGGATCCCATATGCCTCCTGACTTTCTCAATAAGCCTATTGGGAACCTTGTCAAATATCTTACTCAAATCCACATCCTCTGCTCTACTTTCATTAATGTGTTTTGTCACATCTGCAAGGAATTCAGTCAGGTTTGTGAGGCATGACATGTTCCTCACAAAGCTATGCAGATCATTCCTAATCAGACTACTGCATGCTTCTCGAAATGCTCATAAATCCTATCTCTACCAACCTTCTCCCATCACTGACATAAGCCTTACTGGTCTATAATTCCCAAGGTTATCACTACTCCCTTTCTTGAACAACATTTGCCAGCCTCCAATCTTCTGGTACTAATCCCGTGGCCAGTCAGAACACAAATATCATTACAAAAGGCACAACAATCTATTCATTCACATCCTGTAGTAGCCTTGGGTTTATCCCATCAGGCTCCAGGGACTTAGGTATCCTAATGTTTTTCAAAGTTCCTGCACATCTTCTTTCTTAACCTGAAAAGTTCAAGCACACCAGCCTGTCTGAAGCTCTCCTCACAAACATCAAGGTCCCACTCATTGTTGAATGCTGAAGCAGAATATTCATTTAGGATCTCCCATATCTTCTCCAATTCTTGGTACATTTTCCTCTTCTATTCCTGATTGGTCCTACCCTCACTCCAGTTATCCTCCTGTTTTTATATGCGTATGCAATGCCTTGGGACTTTCCTTAATTCTGCTCACTAATGCCTTCTCGTGCCCACTTCTACATTCTTAAATCAATTGTTAAGCTCCTTTCTGGCTGGTTTAAAACACTCTAGAGCCCTATCTGATCATTGCTTTCTAACCCTTAAGTCAACTTTTTTCTACCTCTTGACTGGATATTTTACATCTCTTCCCACTCACAATATCTTATGAAAATATATCCACAAATGTGTGTATGAACAAATATTTCATTTTTGTAAGGAACAAAATAGTCTTCTTCCTCATAAGAAAATAACTTGATTAATGCAATACTTACAATTTTATGTATCAGTTAATTTTCATGTATGTCAACCAGTTAGTCAGAGAGAACCAATTGGCCATTATTTCTAAGCTCTATAAAGACCCCAAGCTAGATGTTTTATTGAGAGAAAACTTGCTGATCAGCTTTTATTAAATACCATGCTTTTTCCCTGGTAATTCAGAGAAAAATGTCACTGGCGTTAATCTTTAAGGAAAACTCCTAAGCATTTCCTACAATGAGTTGCACTCAGATTTATACAATGTTTCATAAAATTCAGTAAGTAATTTATGACTAGAGAACTCTGTCTTGTCTAGTATCTCATCGGCTGAGTGCACTGTGCATCCATTACTAAATTGTATGATGAAGGGATGTGTGTACTGGACAGACTGACTCAAGCAATGGCAATAATGGTAGTAGACAGTCAACAACTGCTTGCAAACGGTGTCAAGAGTGTCTGCAATCCCCAGATTTCATCATTATATGCATGTGTATGTAACTATCAGGGGTGAACTAGTCTAGGCTTAGATGATATTCCAGAAGTTATCTGACCAATGTTATGAACACATGCTTAGATTTTGATATGCACTAGTGTGAAAGGATGTAGGAGTATTAGCAACATGTCTTATACATCTCCTGATTTTAACTAACTTTGTTGGAAGAAGTAAGGAGAGATATGTAAAACGAAGTGGAAACATTGCAGATACCCAATGCAGATGAAGGAAAAACATGATCCAGTCAAGATTGTTGAATAGTCTTGCTGAAGTATGAACTTTGTTCAAAGTTCAAAGTAAATTTATTATCAAAGTGAGTTAAAGTTGGTTCAGGAGCCTGATGGTTGAAGGTTAGTAACTGTTCCTGAACCTGGTGGTGTGGGACCTAAGGCTCTTGTACCTCCTTTCTGTTAGCAGCAGGGAGAAGAGAGCATGGCCCAGATGTTAGGCGTCCATTATGATGGATTCTGCTTTCTTGGAAAGTGTTTTAGCATTGAGGGAAACAATAGTTCTGGTGCAAATAAAATCAGGTTAGCATCAGTTTGAATTTTTCCCGTGTTTCTGCTCGGTATGTTGTATGTCATGAAATACAAACCTATAAAGATTCATTGCAATATGGAAATATTTAAAACATTGGTCTGCTACCAAAGCCACTGTTGTCACCTACAAGATCATTCTGGATTTGTGAAATGGCAATACTGGTTAAAAGAGAGATTCTACTGGACAGCTCATCAATTTGTGAAATGAGCTTTGAACATCAAATATTAACTATTTAATATACTATTTTCCTTCTATGACATTTGATAATCTTTATAAAAAGAAACTTTAACTAAGCTAGTAATTAACTAAAATCTGCCAAAACCCACATGATCCCTGCTGATTGGGAATGCTTCCATACTATTCAGATTTGCATTTTTCAATGTCTTGTATAAGTTATTCATTTCAAAGTAATTGTAATCTGCAGCCATGGATAATAGCAGTAAATATCATCTGCTGTCCAGCAGAGGTCCAGTGTATTGTGTCAGCAAAAGGTGGAATATAGTTCAGTGAATCAGCACACAGACTGTTGCTGTTCCTGGAGGATGTTGGGGATGATCTCAAGCACTTTCACCAGGATGAGTGCCACTGGCTACAACCTAAGCAAGTGGACAAGTTATACTTGAAAGGATTAAAATATGTTTGACAAATGCTCCTTTCTTTCTCACGCTCCAAAATCCAGCAAGTTATACCAAGTTCTAGGTAGCTAGAAAGAGTCTATTTGTGGCTCGTTCTGAGGCATGGTGGTGAAGCTTCTTTTTGGAATACCCACAGGGAGAGAAGGAGTTTGGAAGTATGATAGGAGCTACTTTAATATTGGCATTATGAATATTTTGTTTTCTTGGTTACTTGGCTGTCTGACCACAGAAGAAAAAAACACAAAACAAATTAACACTGAATGCTGGTTTGGCTGGGATAGGAATAGAACATCTATAATGTTTTTAAAATGAAAGTATGTTTTAATTTAAGTGACCATGAATGTATATAAATCAGAAACAAAATGATATGGATCCAAACTGTCATTAAAATTTTGGGGCAGATGAAGTGCGTACATATATGGCCATAAGACATAAAACCACAAGTTATAGTTCAATGGCTCTGAAAGAAGTAAACATTATTGGCTTGGAGCTAATAAATTTTAATATTTCCCCTTCAAATTTGTGATTTAAAAAATCAGTATGTAGTAATGGGTCATTGAAGTAGAGCATGTTTCGTGGATATGGTAGTTCAAATTGTATAGATTATCTTTGATTAATACAGCATGGAAACAGGCCTTCTGGCCCAACTCATCCATGACACCCATAATGTTCACCAAGCTAGTCCCATTTGTCCACATTTGGACCATAAAATTCCATGGCAGGGAGATGGGAACCAGTATGATAAAACTGAGGATAAACCAGCAGATTTACAAGGGGCTGAAACATGAATGTAAGGAAGGACAATCCAATGATAGGATACAAATGCAGACAGGGCAAAGACTTAAATTGTTCTATTGAGGCAAAATTCAAAAGGGTGAAGAATGCAGGATTCAAGGTGCTGTATTTAAATGTGTGTAGCATTTGGAAAAAGGCAGATGGACTTAGGAGCAATTAGAGATTGGGCGATATGATGTTGTAGGCATCACTGAGTCAAAGCTGAAGGAAGGCCATAGTTGGGAGCTTAACATTAAAGGATACATATTGTTTTGAAAGGACAGGCAGGAAGGTATAGGCAGTGGTGTGACTCTGTTGGTAAGTGATGTAATTACATCTTTAGAAAGAGGTGATGCAGGGTCAGAGAATGTTGAATTGTTGTGGGTGCATTATGGATATCATATATAGGCCTCCAAATAGTAGCCAAAATGTGGGGTTGAGATTGCAAAGGGAGCTGGAAAAGGCATGTAATAAGTGTAATGACACAATTGAAATGGGGGACTTCAATGTGCAAAGGGTTTGGGAAAATCAGATTGGTGTCAGATTACAAGAGAAGGAATTTGTTGAATGCCTATGAGATGACTTTTAAGATCAGCTTGTGCAAAGGTATGTGGGAAATTGGATGATTGGGATGACTGTAAAATCTGACAAAAGGCAACTAAGAATACTGTAAGAAGGAAAAAGATGAAATATGAGGGCAAACTAGCCAATATTATAAAGCAGGATACTAAAAGTTTTTTTTCAGTCATGTAAAGAGTAAAAGGGAAGTGAGAGTTGATGTTGAACCACTGGAAATTGATGCTGGAGAGAAAGGAATGGGGGGGGGCAAAGAAATGGTAGATTAACTTAGTGGTACTTTGCGTCTGTCCTCACTGTGGAAGACACTAGCAGTGTGCCAGCACTCCATGAGTGTCAGGGAGCAGGAGTGAGTGGCATTGCTATTACAAAGGAAAAGGTGCTAGGCAAACTCAAAGGTCTTACGGTGGATAAATCACCTGGACCAGATGGACTACATTCAAAGTCATGAGAGAGGTTGCTGAAGAGATAGCAGGTGCATTAGTCATGATCTTTCAAAAATACTTGGCCCCCAGGACTAGAAGATTGCAAATTTAACTCCACTCCTTATGAACGGAGGAAGGCAAAAGAAAGGAAATTATAGGCCAGTTAGCCAAATCTTAGTGGTTGTGAAAAATTTGGAGTCTGTTATGAAGGATGACATTGCGGGGTACTTGGAGACTAATGATAAAATAAGTCAAAGTCAGCATGGTGTCCGTTAAGGGAAATCTTGCCTGACAAATCTGTTAGAGTTCTTCGAGGAAGTAACAAGTAGGGTGGACAAAAGAGAGGCAGTGGATGTCACTTACTTGGATTTTCAGAAGGCATTTGATAAGGTACAAAAGTAAAGAGATAATGCTAAGGCTTTATAAGACACTAGTCAAGTTGCACTTGGATTATTGTCAACAGTTTTCGGCCCCATAACTCAGAAAGGTTATGTTGTCATTGGAGAGAGTCCAGAGGAGGTTCGTGAGGATGATTCTGGGAACGAAGGGTTAACATATGAGGAATGTTTGGCAGCTTTGGGCCTGTACTCACTGGAATTTAGAAGAATGCAGGGGGATCTCATTGAAACCTACCGAATGTTGAAAGGACTAGATAGGGTAGATGTAGAGAAGCTGTTTCTTATGGTGGGGTATCCAGAACTAGAGGGCATAACCTCAAAATTGAGGGGTGTCCTTTTAGAACAGAGGTAAGGAGGAATTTTTTTTTAGCCAGAGAGTAGTGAATCTGTGGAATGCTCTGCCACAAACTGTGGTGGAGGCCAAGTCCGTGGGTATGTTTAAAAGGGAGGATGATAGTTTCCTGATTGGTCAGGCAATTGAAGGATATGGTGAGAGGGCAGGTGTATGGGGTTGAGTGGGATCCAGGATCAGCCGTGATGGAAAGGCGGAGCAGACTGGATTGGCTGATTGGCCTAATTCTGCTCCTATGTCTTATGGTCTAAGCCCCTCCTGACCATGTTGTTACCCAAATAACTTTTAGCAGTCATCCCACCCAAACATGTTGTACCACTAGTCTAAACATCTTGAAATCTGCTTTCAGCAATCAAATTTATTGATTGGTGTATTTGGACTTAGGTATTAACTTTTGATAAGGTTTCATAGAAAATGTTATTAAACAAATAAGAGCACGTAATTGAGTGTGATGTATATGAATATAGCTTGAAGATAAGTTAATGGACAGAATTTCAGAGGATCTGTCCTGGCTGCAGCATTACGAAGCATAGCAGCACTTCTACTTTCTTAGAAATTTGCATAGAATCAGCATGTTATCTAAACCTTTGACAACCTTCTATGGATATGTGGAGGAGAGTATACTGACTAGTTGCATCACGGCCTGCTATGGAAACGCCAATGCCCTTGAATGAAAAATCCTACAAAGGTAATGAATATGGCCCAGTCCAGCAGGGGTAAAGCTCTCCCTACCATCAAGCAAATTTGCATGGATTGTTGTTATAGGAAAGCAGCATCCATCATCAAGGAATACCACCATTTTACTTCTCACTGCTGCCATCAGGAAGGAGGTACAGGAGTCTCAGGGGACACACCTCCAGGTTTAGGAACATGTACTGTCCCTCAACCATTAGCCTCTTGAATCAGAAGGGATAACTTCACTTAACTTCACTCACCCCAACATTGAACTGAACATAACCTTTCAACTCAATTTCAAGGACTCTTCATCTCATGTTCTTGATATTTATTGCTTATTTATTCATTTATTTCTTTGTTTGCTTGTTTGTTTAATTATTATTTTGCACACTTGTTGTTTGCCATCATTGTGCAGTCTTTCATTGATTCTATTGTGTTTCTTTGCATCATTGTGAGTGCACACAAGAAAATGGATCGCAGGGTTGTATATGGTGTCATATGTGTACTTTGATGACAAATTTACTTTGAACTTTGAAGTTCAGGATTATATTAAGTAGAAAGGAAGGGATTGTTATGTGGTTGGAAGGCTATAACTTGAGTGATGTTGCAGGAATCAGAACCAAAATGCCAGCTGTCAACAATTTAAATAAATGATTTGATTGAGCAATCCAAGTGCGGTGGATATAGATAATCTGATGATAGAATTTGAGTGCTGATATGATCTATGAGAATGCAGTAAAGCTTCAGGGGACAGGAAGAGTCTAGGTGAACAGACTAAAGATAATGCAGATGGAATATTAGATGGAAAGTGTGATGTTATCCACTTTGGCAGGAAGTTCAGAAAAGACGAGAATTTTTTAAATGATACTAGCTGTTGGTAATGAACGGAACTTGGTTGTCCTTTAGAGAATAATCACTGAAAGTTGTAATAAGCAACTAGGAAATCAAAGAGTATTGGCCTTTATTTTATGAGGACCCAGACATCAGAGTGAAAATGTCATACTGGAATTAGATAAAACTCTGTTGAAAATGCATCAGAAATATTATGTATGGATCTGCTAAGGGATGTAATACAGAGACTGAAACAAAAACACATTAGATTGATGCTTAGGCTGAGGGATTGATGTACTAGAAAGATTATGAAGATTGGGAAATGGCCACTAGAGTTTAGATGATTGGGAGATGATCTCATTAAAATATGCAGGATTCATAAGGGCTTTAATAGATGCAGGGTTGCTTTCATGGCCAGTGCTTATTGCAGTCAGGGATAGGCAATAAATGCTAGTTATGAGACTAATGTGCAAATCCTGAAAAAAAGATCAACTTTCAAAGGCAGAATTACTGAACCAAATGCTCTTATTAATGACAACCCAATGCTTCCAGGAATCTATTGCAGAATAGCACTTTTTATTTTGTAATCAACATTTTTATTTTATTATCTGAACAATATTGCATACCTCCTGTGGTGGGGTTTAAGTGCACTGTCTAGAACCTTGGCTATTACTTCAATAACCTCTTGCAAGTCAAAGGCCAAGATGTATGATTCACCATTCTCAATTTTCTGGAGATTGTAATGAATTGAGAGAATTAAGAACAAAGTTTATTCTCATGAGTTTGAGCTTGAAGCTACTCATTTGAAAGGCTGAATCACATTTGAGATCTCTCTGTCATTGAGAAATGCTGCAAGCTAGCCCAGTCTACCAATGATAGATAAGAAGCCCTTTTGTTTATATTTTAATATTCTAGTTAGAGTCATAGAGTCATAGAACACTACAGTATAGAAACAAGCCTTTCAACTAACTAGACCATGCCAAACTTATTCTGCCTAATCCCACAGACCTGCACCTGGAACATAGACCTCCTTATGCCTCCTATCCATGTACTAATTCAAATTTCTCTTTAACGTTGAAATGGAACCCACATCCACCTCTTCCCCAGGCACATCTTCTTCACTCGCAACACCCTCTAGGTGAAGAAGTTTCCCCAAGGATTCCCCTTAAACATTTCACCTTTTATCCTTAACCTCTGCCCTTTAGTTCTGGCCTCACCCAACCTCAGTGGAAAAGACCTGTTTCGGTTTACCCTATCTATACCCATCACAATTTTGTATATCTCTATCAAATCTCCTCTCATCCTCCTGGGTTCCAGGGAATTAAGTCCTAAACTATTCAACCTTTCCCTATAACTCAGGTCCTCAAGTCCCAGCAATATTTTTGTAAATTTGCTCTGCATTCTTTCAATCTTATTGATATCTCTGCTGTAGATAGATGCCCAGAACTACACTCAATACATTTAGACCTAATCAAGAACTTCAATATAACATTCCACCTCCTGAACTCAATATATAGTCCTCAATATGAAGGACTATGCGCTAAAAGCTCTCTTTATGATCCTATCTCTCTAAGATGCCACTTTCAAGGAATTATGGATCAGTACTCAGTGCCAGACTGCTCACCATGTAAGTTCTATCCTTGTTTGCCCTCCCATAGTGCAACCACATAGCTTTTCTAGCTGGTCCAGATTCTGTTAAAACATTTGATGGCCTTTCTCGCTGCCTGCTTACATGTACCCTATCTATATGCATCATAATTTTGTATATTTCTCTCAAATCTTGCCTTTTCCTATGTTCCAGGGAATAAGGTCCTAACCTATTCAACCATTCTCTATAACTGAAGTCCTCAATTCCTGACAAAACCCGTGTGAATTTTCTTTGCACTCTTTTAATCTTATTGATATATTCCTGTAGGTAAGTGAGCAGAATAATCCAAATATGGCCTTAAAATCATCTTACAAAACTTAAAAATAATATCCCAAATTTCTGTATTCAATATTGTGATTCATGAAGGCCGGTGTACCAAAAGCTTTCTTTACCTGTGACACCACTTTCAAGGAATTATGGGTCTGTATTCTGAAATGGCTCTGTTCAACCACACTCCTCAGTGCCCTACCATTCAGTGTAAGTCCTACCATGGTTCGTACTCCCGAAGTGCAACACCTCACGTTCAATTGCATTAAATTGCATCTGTCTTGCTATAGTCCATTTCCAGTTTGTCCAGATCCTGCTGCAAGCTTTTATTGCTTTCCTCACTGTCCACTATGCCCCCAATCTTGGTGTTATCTGCTGATTTGCTGTTCCAGTTTACCACATTATCATCCAAATCATTAATATTGATAATAAACAACAGCAGACCCAGCATTGATCCTAATGGCACACCACTTCCTGTCAGAGAGGCAGCCATATGCTATTACTCTATGACTCCTCCTGCTAAGCAAATGTTGAATCCAATTTACTACTTCATCCTGAATGCTGAGTAATTAAACCTTCTTGACAAGCCTGTCGTGCGGGACCTGCCATGCTAACGTTCATATAGACCATTTCCACTGCCTTTCCTTCATCAAGTTTGAGATAATACTCTTGGGTAGAACTTTTGCTTTCTGGTTCTACAAAAACATATGAATTCTGGTCCAAGTGTTTGAGGAGCTCCGATAACATTATATCCTTTGGTCATTTCAAGCAGAGTGTCTTCTGTTACATTGTAATAAACATACCTATTTTTTATGTTTAAAAATAGCTTGCAGCTTTAAATAGTTAAGTTTGCCAGTTTTTTAAAAAAATGAAACATTCTTCAATCCCGCTGTTCAATATATTTAAGTTGAAGGAGCTAAGGGGCAGTTTGGATAGAATATAAGACCTTATGTATTCTTTTGCTTGTATTTAAGCAATTGTAGATAATAGCCCTGTCCCAATGCAGGTGCCCATTGTATCCCAGGGACATATTTGTAGCTTACCTGTTTTTCACAATGTAGTTGTAAAATAGTTTTTGACATCTGCTTTCCCATTCCCAATATGAATGAACCAACAGAGGTGCTGGTAAAAATTGTGTTCACTTAACCCTAGCCAGTGTTCATGAGCCTAGCTCATGTTCTGGTATGTCGATAGATTCTGCAGTAACCCTAATACTGGGCTTATTTGCTTTCCTATTCAGGTATCTACTGGAGGGAATGATGTTTCCTTCAGGGTGTTCTCTTCTTCCTTGAGAAAAAATTGGATGAGGGAGGATTCAGAGAAAACAGGTTAATCAAACATCAGAGAGGACAGGGCACAATTAGTATCTCTATGTAGCTTAACCATGTAATTCATCATCATTGCTCTCCTATCACATCTCAGCAATGTGAATTGCTTCAGAAACCTATGCATCTGCATACTCCATACCCGAAGTCAGCTTTCCTAACTGCTGAATGCCCAAATGTCTGAAACTGGGGAAATAATGACAAGGTTAATGTTTCAAGTTGCTGGTCTCACATCAGAGCTGGACGAAGCTTCAGAAGTACTTGTTCAGTGGAAAGGAAGGGGAGAAAAATGACCAAGTCTGTGATTGGCTTGATACAAAGTCAGACTAAATGATGTAAGATGCAATGGTTTTGAACAAAAGGGAATCTTAATCTGTTTAATATAGAAACTGAAGTATACATTAGTACTTCAGAAAGTTAGAACATAGATAAGGAAGAATTTATTTAGGCAGAGATTGGTGAATTTATGGAATTCATTGCCACAGACAGCTGTGGAGGTATTTTTAAAGTGGAGATTGATAGGTTCTTGATTAGTATGGGTGCCAAAGGTTACAGGGAGAAGACAGGAGCATGAGGATTAGATTGCTAATAAATCAGCCATGAGATAATAGTGAAGCAGACTCAATTGGCCAAATGGCTTAATTCTTCATGTATATCTTATGGTCTCAAGGTTTTATGGTATATTAAGCATCATTATAACCAACATCTAAACACAATGGGCCTGTGTCTTGAGCACAATGAAGGTATAGGGTAGGGAATCGGGTCATTTGGATTTCTGACAATAGCAGACATCTCAGCAAGGGAAGTCAGAGAGGCAAATGATGAGTAAAGATCAGGTGATACATGGTCTCTGGAAATTGTCCAAATGCAATGGTGGGAAAGTTCCAACTCTCTCTAGGTTTTTAATAAGAATAGTTCTATTCATATGTCCAGCAACTAATGACCAAAGATACCACTGAGGAAGAGAGAAGAGGCTTGTTAAACAGTAAATTAAAATGTTTAAAAAAGAATATAGTGGTCAGGAATCATTAATCAGCTTTGGTCGAATTTAATGAGTAACTCGTGATCTCTTTAGGATCATGCTCCTTCCAAAGTTATATGGAATGTGCTTATTTAATTTTTCTGCTGTTACTATTGCTGCTTTTAGATGTACTTTTAACTAATGCATATTTCAAGATAATAATTCACTCTGCATTGAGTATGATCAATGATCAAAGTCTTCAACTCCAGAAGGAAATGTTGGCAATAAAACTGAAAAATCAAAGGGTAGTTTTTCAAATTATTGTTTTGACAGAAATGGCCATTTTTCATGTCTGAAATAATAAATCAAACCAAACCAGGTAATCAGTTAATTTCAGCAGTTACTCAATGACAATATAAATTTTGTTCCAAACAAAAGACAACTTCTTGTCACGATGTATGTAAACCTCCCATTGGGAGAATTTCTCATATACATCTGCTTTAATTATTTGTTCTTCCTCAAAAGTTCTGAGAGATTTCACGAAAAAATTATTAAACTTAATCAGTCTAGTTCTGAGTGTCATGTTATAATTATGAACAAAGGGCTCAATTAGCTTGCCTCCCACAATGCTTTCAGAATTGACCTGTAAAAGCAGTGAGTTCTACACCCACACATCAATGGTGGTTCTTGATTAGTCAGGGCATGAAGGATTATGGGGAGAAGACAGGAGATTGAGGCTGGGAGGGAATTGGATCAGACATGATGAAATGGACCAAACAGATTCTGTGCACCAAACTGACTAATTCTGTTGCTATAACTTATGGCCTTATGTCCATGTACTGGAATATTGAGCTTGTTCATCTGGTACCTGCTGATCAGCATCATCATTAAATCTTTCATAAATGATTAATTGAAACATAACTATATACAAATAAATCTATCATGTTTGAATAACTTCAACTTAGTTTCAGGTTTAAGTCACAGTAGCTTTGAATTTTATTTTTACTAGAAGAGAACTCAACCCAATTTGTCTAATTAACATTAAAGTATAGTTTTTGGTAGCACATTGCACTTCAATGCTCCACAGTGTAGGTATCTGTTGTGGGAGTAATTTCTTGGGAGAACTTGACTCGAGTGTTATGGGGGTGATTGATAAGTTCGTGGCCTAAGGTAGAAGGAGTCAATTTTAGAAAACCTAGCACATTTATTTTCCAACATAGTCCCCTCCTACATTTAAACACTTAGTCCAGTGGTCGTGGAGCATACGGATCTTGGACCTCCAGAAAGTGTCCACAGTAGCGGTGATTGATAAGTTCGTGGCCTAAGGTAGAAGGAGATGAGTTATGCAGCTCTCATTACATGACCATGCAGGTCAACTCTTTGAATGATTATGCAGAAAGTTTGAAGTTAATAACATCTCCCTCAACCTTAGGCCACAAACTTATCAATCATCCCTGCTGTGGACACTTTCTGGAGGTCCAAGATCCGTATGCTCCACGACCACTGGACTAAGTGTGTAAATGTAGGAGGGGACTATGTTGAAAAATAAATGTGCTAGGTTTTCTAAAATTGACTCCTTCTACCTTAGGCCACAAACTTATCAATCACCCCTCGTACAAAAGAGCAGACCCAGTATGGGGAATAATGAAAGATAATGGTAATTGGATATGGCAATGCTATTGTAAAAGAACTTGCAGAATGTGCCAAGAATTACTTTTAAGTGCAATATGTTACTGAGCATACCTAGGAACAAGTTATTTTAGTCTTACATAATAAGGAAAAGTTTGTAAAGAACATAACTTGTATTTTCATTGTAAATAAAGATATTTATAATGATATGAGGGTGGAATTCGCTAAAGTGGACAAGCTACGAGATATGTCAGTAGAGGAAAAGTGGCAGATATTGAAACAGCTGGTCAATAATGCAGACCAAGTATGTAACCCAATTAAAATGAAAGATTCTATGAGAAAGAGGCATAATCCATGCTTAAAGGAGGTAAAATATAATATTACATTGAAAATTAAGGTGGCAAGAGCAGGTGGCAGACCAGAATTCTGAGACAGTATACAAGGAGTAGATTCAAGGGAGACATAATAGAGGGATCAGACATGGAGTCCATTTGGGTGGAACTCAGTAATCGGAAGAGTGCAATCACACTGATGGGATTGTACTACAGACCCGCTAATAGTCACTGTGACATTGAAGAACAGATATGTAATCTGACTAAGGAAATGTATAAAAATAATCGTATTGTTATCTTGGGGGTTTCAACTTCCCCAATATAAACTGGGACTTTCTTAGTGTAAGAGGTTTAGGAGGGGCAGAACTTATTAAGTGTATCCAGGAGGGTTTCTCAAATCAATATGTGGATGGTCCAATGGGAGGAGGGGCCACACTGGACTTAATGTTGGGTATTGAGCCTGGCTAGGTGACTTAGGGAAGTGTGACCACAATTTTCAGGGTAGCTATTGATAAGGGTATGTCTTTGTGGAAGAATTTTAAATTGGAGTAGTGCAAATCACAAGGGCATTAGGCAGGAACTAAGAAGAGTTAATTGGGAACTCCTTTTCTCTGGCAGGTCCACATCAGTCATTGGAAGGAGTTTAAAGATCAATTGCACAGGGTACAGGAAAGGTATGTGCCTGTTAGAAGAAGGAGGGGGGTGAAAAGATTAGAGAACCCTGGATGTCTAAAGAGGTGATGAATTTATTCAAGAAGTAAAAGGAAAAGTATTTAAAGATTTGGAAGTCAGGATCAAGCGAAACACATGAGAAAGAGAAAGAAGCCGGAAAAGAACTAAAGAAGGGAATTGGGAAAGCCAAGGGGACCATAAAAAGTCCATAAGATAATAAGACCATAAGACATAGGAGCAGAATTAGGCCTTTTGCCCTATTGAGTTTGCTCCTCCATTTAATCATGACTGATCCCTTTTTTCTCCTCATCAATTCCATTTCCCAGCCTTCTCCCCATAATCTTTGATGCCATGTTCAATCAAGAACCTATCATTCTTGGCCTTAAATGCACCCAAAGACCTGGCCTCCTCAGCAGCACGTGGCAACAGATTCCACAAATTCACTACCCTCTGACTAAACAAATTTCTCCACATCTCTGTTTTGAATGGACACCCCTCCATCCTGAGGCTGTGCCCTCTTGTCCTAGAGTCCCCCATAATGGGAAACATCCTTTCCACATCTACTCTGTCTAGTCCTTTCAATATTCAAAAAGTTTCAATGAGATCCCCCCTCATCCTTCTAAATTCCAGTGAGCACAGGCCCAGAGGCATCAAAAGTTCCTTGTATGATAACTCTTTCATTCCTGGAATCATCTTGTGAACCTCATCTGGACCCTCTCCAATGCCAGCACATCTCTTCTAAGATGAGGAGCCCAAAATTGAACACAATGCTCAAGGTGAGGCCTCACCAGTGCCTTATAAAGCCTCAACATCACATCCCTGCTCTTGTATTTTAGTCCTCTTGAAATGAGTGTTAACATTGCATTTGCCTTCCTCACTACCGACTCAACCTGTAAATTAACCTTTAAGGTGTTCTACACATGGAGTTCCAAGTCCCTTTGCATCTCAGATTTTTGAATTTTCTCCCCATTTAGAAAATAGTCTGCACATATATTTCTATGACCAAAGTGCATGACCATGCATTTTCATTTGCCTCTTTCCTGCCCATTTTCCTAATCTATTTAAGTCCTTCTGCATTCTACCTGTTTCTTCAACACTACCTGCCCCACCACTAATCTTCATATCATCTGGAAACTTTGCAACAAAGCCATCTATTTCATTATCTAAATCATCTATATACAGCATAAATAGAAATGGTCCCAACACCGACCCCAATGGAACACCACTAGTCACTGGCAGCCAACTAGACAAGGATTCTTTGATTTCTGCTTGCTGCCTTCTTCCAATCAGCCAATGCTCTAACCATGTTAGTTACTTTCCTGTAATACCACGGGCTCTTAACTTGATAAGCAGCCTCATGTGTGGCACTTTGTCAAAAGCCTTCTGAAAGTCCAAATATACAACATCCACTGCATCTCTGTTTTCTATTATATTTGTAATCTCCTCAAAGAATGTCAACAGGTTTGTCAGGCAGGATTTTCTCTTAAGGAAACCATGTTGATTTTGTCCTATCTTGACCTGTGTCACCAAGTATTCCATCACCTTGTCCTTAAGAATTGATACTAACATCTTCCCAACCACTGAGGTCAGGCTAACTGGTTTATAATTTCCTTTCTGCTGCCTTCCTCCTTTCTTAAAAAGTGGAGTGACATTTGGAATTTTCCAGTCCTCTGGCACCATGCCAGGGTCCAATAATTTTTGAAAGATCATTTCTAATGCCGCCACAATCTCTAATTCTAGCTCTTTCAGAACCCTAGCGTGCAGTTCATCTGGTCTGGGTGACTTGTGTACTTTTAGGTCTTTCAGCTTTTTGGGCACCTTCTCTCTTGTAACAGTAACTGCACTCACTTCTCTTCCCTCACACCCATCAACACTTGACACACTGCTAGTGTCTTCCACAGTGAAGACTGATGCAAAATACTCATTTAGTTCATCTGTCATCTCCTTGTCCCTTGTTATTACTTCTCTTGCTTCATTTTCTAGTTGTCCAATATCCACTCTCTGTCTGTCTGTCTAGGTACCATATCCGATGCGGATGTTGATGACCATGGTTTTCCATATAGATCTATCCCTCGTTCTTTGGACGACTTCCATTTCCTTGATGTATAGCCACCTGGCTAGGCTTCTGATATACATAAGCCGAGGTCTTCCTCTAGGCTTGCTCCCCTCGATCTTTCCAGAGCGTATGAGTTTTTCTAGTTCATCTTTCTGCATGATGTGTCCTAGGACTCTGAGTTGTCTTTCTCTTATTGTTGGTATGAGTGATCTAACTGCTTGGGCTCTTCTGAGAACTTCTTCATTTGATGTGTGTGTGGTCCATGATATTTTTACCGTTCTCCTGTAGAACCATAATTCAGCTGCTTCTAGTCTCTTTTCCGTTGCTGGAGAAATGGTCCAGCATTCGCTTCCATAAGTCAGGATAGAATAAATGTAGCACTGCAGTATTCTGTTTTTAGTGTACATGCTCATCTTTCTGTCTGTTAATATGGTCTTCATTTTCTGGAAAGCTTCTTTTGCCATTGCTATTCTGTATTTGATATCTGTGTCGCATCTGCCATCACTTGTTACTAGGCTGCCAAGATATCTGAATTTGTCGACTTCTTTGATGTTTGTATTTCTGATCTTGATCACACATTGTGGCATGTTTGTCTTTCTGGAGATGACCATGCTTTCTGTCTTCTTGGTGTTGGTGGAGAGGCCTCTGCGATTACTTTCTGCTGGCACTATAGTGAGTAGTTTTTGAAGTTTTGTTTCTGAGTCAGCTGTTAGTACGATGTCATCAGCATATCTGATGTTATTTATATTATGGCCTCCAATTGTGAGTCCTTTGATGTCTTTGATACTTCTCAAGATATTTTCACTATACAGGTTGAATAAGTCGGGTGAAAAGACACAACCTTGCTTGACTCCTCTCATGATATTCACATACTCACTCACTTATACTGGGATCAGACAGCATCCATTAGAATAGGAGAAGTGAGTGAGTTTCTTAAGTTTCTTAAGAGAAGTTTCTTAAGAAATGTATATCTTTCTCATCTATGTCAATATCTTGAAGCATTTCCAGAAGATCTTGGTGTCTGACAATGTCAAAAGCTTTTGCATAGGTAGATGTCTTTTTGTACCTGGATGGCTCCTTCACAGATCATCTGTAGCATGAAAATTGCATTTCTGGTTCCAGTGTTTTCCACAAAGCCGCATTGTTCTTTACTGATTTCTGGCTTTATACAGCATCTTGCTCTCATCATGATTACTCTGAGAATAATTTTTGCCACGTGGCTCATCAGGCTTATTGTACGATGTAACTCACATTCTGTTGCTCCCTCTTTCTTTGGAAGTGTGATGAACACTGATTTACTTAAATCATCAGGTATCTCCCCATGATCATAGAATTCATTTGCTATTTCTGTTATTTTCCCTCTTCCAAAATCTTCAAAGGCCAGTATCATTTCAACAGTGATGTTGTCTGGACCAGTTGCTGTTAAGTTTTGTTTTATTTATGGCTGTTTGAATTTCTGATTTTAGAATGTTAGGTCCTTCAAGATTCTTCTTTATGTTCGATTTCTCTCCCCTTTGGTCTTCAAAAATTTCTTTTATATATTCTGTCCATCTATTTAGGATTTCCTCTTTGCTCATAATTAAGATTGTCGTTTTTTGCCTTGATGCATCCACTTGTTGAGAAAGGAAATTTCCCCGTTAGTTCTTTAATCTTACTGTGCATCGTTTTTGTTCCAGAGTTATGGGAATGTAGCATTTCTATCTCTGAGCATCCACTCATGAGTATATGAATATCCAGTCTCATCTCTTTTTTTTTTACAGACTTGAAAAAGCTTTTACTATCCACTTTGATATTATTTGCTAGCTTGCTTTCATATATCATCTTTTCCCTTCTAATAACTCTTTTACTTGCTCTGGGCAGGTTTTTAAAAACTTCCCAATCCTCCATCTTCCCACTAATTTTTGTTTTGTTGTATGCCCTCTCTTATGTTTTTATATTATCTTTGAATTCCCTTGTCAGCCATGGTTGAATGATTTTGCCATTTGAATATTTCTTCTCTTTTGGAAAACACAGGTCCTGCACCTTCCTCATTTTTTCCAGAAACGCACGCTATTGCTGCTCTGCTGACATTCCTGCCAACAACTCCTTCCAATTTACTTTGGCTAACTCCTTTCTCATACCAGTGCAATTTCCCTTATCCCACTGAAATACTGCTATAACAGAATTTACTTACTCCCTGTCAAATTTCAAATTGAATTCAATCATATTGTGATTACTGGTTCCTAAGGCAACCAGTGATCACAAACCAGTCCCTGGCAAGTAGGATAAAGGTGAAACCCAAGGCATTCTATACATCCATCAAGGTCATGAGGATGACTAGGGAGAGGGTGGGAACACTCGCAGATAAAGGGGGGAACATCTGCTTGGATGTGGAAAATGTGAGTGATGTACTTAATGAGTACTTTACTTCAATATTTACCTTGGAAAAGGATATGGAGGACCCGGTGGATAGTGTTGGGTGGATAAATATGTTAGAGGAAATGTTGGGCCTCCTAATCAGTATTAAGGTGGATATGTCCCCAGGACCTGGTGGGATTTACCCCAGGTTATTGAATAAGACAGGAGACTAGATTGCTGGAACCTTGACCAATACCTTCACGTCCTTTCTAGCCACAGGCGAGGTCCCGGAGGACTGGTGAATGTATAATGTTATAGCTCTATTTAAGAAGGTGACAGGGGAAAATCCTGGGAAGCTTAGACCGGTGAGTCTCACGTCAGTCATAGGGAAATTGCTGGCGAAAATTCTAAAGGAATCGGATGTACAGTTTGAGCATTTGGAAATCCATGACCTAATTAGGGAGAGCAAGCATGGCTTTGTGTAGGGCAGGTCGTGTCTAATCAACTTGATTGTGTTACTTGATAACGTGACAAGAGAGATTGATAAGGGTAGGGATAATGTCTCATGGATCTTAGTAAGGCATTTGACAAAGTCAAGTCAAGATAGATAGATAGATAGATAGATAGATACTTTATTCATCCCCATGGGGAAATTCAACTTTTTTTCCAATGTCCCATACACTTGTTGTAGCAAAACTAATTACATACAATACTTAACTCAGTAAAAAATATGATATGCATCTAAATCACTATCTCAAAAAGCATTAATAATAGCTTTTAAAAAAGTTATTAAGTCCTGGCTGTAGAATTCAAGTGACTTCTATTGTCATTTTGACCATTACTGCTGGTACAGTACATAATAAAAATGAGACAACGTTTTTTCAGGATCATGGTGTTACATGGCACAGTACAAAAACTAGACTGAACTACGTAAAAAAAACAGAGAAAAAAAAAACTACACTAGACTACCGACCTACCCAGGACTGCATAAAGTGCACAAAACAGTGCAGGCATTACAATAAATAATAAACAAGACAATAGGGCAGTAAGGTGTCAGTCCAGGCTCTGGGTATTGAGGAGTCTGATGGCTTGGGGGAAGAAACTGTTACATAGTCTGGTCGTGAGAGCCTGAATGCTTCGGAGCCTTTTCCCAGATGGCAGGAGGGAGAAGAGTTTGTATGAGGGGTGTGTGGGGTCCTTCATAATGCTGTTTGCTTTGCGGATGCAGCATGTAGTTTAAATGTCCATAATGGCGGGAAGAGAGACCCTGATAATCTTCTCAGCTGACCTCATTATGCACTGCAGGGTCGTGCCCTCCTGAAGTCAACAACCATCTCTTTTGTTTTGTTCACATTCAGAGAAAGGTTGTTGGCTCTGCACCAGTCTGTTAGCCGCTGCACCTCCTCTCTGTAAGCTGACTCATCGTTCTTGCTGATGAGACCCACCACGGTCGTGTCATCGGCAAACTTGATGATGCGGTTCGAGCTGTGTGTTGCAGCACAGTCGTGAGTCAGCAGAATGAACAGCAGTGGACTGAGCACACAGCCCTGGGGGGCTCTGTGCTCAGTGTGATGGTGTTGGAGATGCTGCTCCCGATCTGGACTGACCGAGTCAGGAAGTCTAGGATCCAGTTGCAGAGGGAAGTGTTCAGGCCCAGTAGGCTCAGCTTTCCAATCAGTTTCTGAGGGATAATTGTGTTGAATGCTGGACTGAAGTCTATGAACAGCATTCGAACGTACGTGTCTTTTTTGTCCAGGTGGGTTAGGGCCAGATGGAGGGTGATGGCAACGGCATTGTCCGTTGAGCGATTGGGACGGTACGCAAACTGCAGGGTGTCCAGTGAGGGGGGCAGCAAGTTCTTGATATGCCTCATGACGAGCCTCTCGAAACACTTCATGATGATGGATGTGAGTGCAACAGGATGGTAGTCATTTAGGCAGAACACTGAAGACTTTTTCAGCACGGGGACGATGGTGGCGGCCTTGAAGCACGTTGGAATGGTGACGCTGCTCAGGGAGATGTTGAAGATGTCAGTGAGAACATCTGCTAGCTGGTCTGCACATCCTTTGAGCACTCTACCAGGGTGTTGTCTGGTCCAGCAGCCTTCCATGGGTTGACCCTGCACAGGGTTCTTCTCACATCAGCCACGGTGAGACACAGCACCTTATCATTTGTAGGAGGGGTGGACTTCCATGTCATTTTCCACCTCAAAACAGGCGTAGAAGTTATTCAGCGCATCTGGGAGGGAGGCATCATTCGCACAGTCAGGTGATGTTGTCCTGGATGCCCTTCCATATGTGCCGCGTGTCGCTGCTGTCCTGTAAATGGCTGTGGATTCGCTGCGTGTGTGCATGCTTTGTCTCTCTGATGGCCCGGGACAGTTTTTCCCTTGCTGTTGATAGGGCTGCCTTGTCGCCTTCTCTGAAGGGGGCATCATGGGTCCTCAGCAGCGCACGTGCCTCCGCGGTCATCCATGGCTTCTGGTTAGCGCGTGTAGTGATGGTCTTGGACAGAGTAACATCATCAATGCACTTGCTGATGTAGCTGGTCACTGATGCTGTGAACTCCTCTAAGTTGGTAGAGTCACCATCGTTTGCAGCCTCCCTGAACATGTGCCAGTCAGTGTGCCCAAAGCAGTCTTGAAGAGCAGAGATGGCTCCTGCTGGCCAGGTTTTCACCTGCTTCTGAACTGGTCTAGAGCGCCTGACGAGTGGTCTTTATGGTGGGATTAACATAACAGAGATGTGGTCTGAGTATCCGAGGTGGGGGCGGGGCTCCGCCCAGTTCTCATCGGGGATGTTTGTGTAAACCAGGTCCAATGCGTTCTCCCCCCTTTGTTGCAAAGTCCACATACTGATGGAATTTGGGGAGCACTGACTTAAGGTTCGCATGGTTAAGATCTCCGGTGACAAAAAACAGACCATCAGGGTGTACGTTCTGCAGTTCGCTAATAGCGCCGTCAGTTCACAGAGCGCCTCCTTAGCATTAGCGCTGGGGGGAAATGTAGACACCGACTGTAAGGACAGTGGTGAATTCCCGTGGTAACTAAAATGGTCTGCATTGAACTGCCACAAACTCCACTAGCGACGAGCAGTGTTTGGAATCCAGCACAGAGTTCTTGCACCATTCTGTGTTGATGTAAACACACAAGCCACCACTGCGAGTCTTACCGGAAAGAGCTGCATCCCTGTCTGCTCGAAACAAGGCGAGCCCGTCCAGCTGAATGGCGGTGTCTGAAATTCCACCAGTGAGCCACATCTCTGTAAAAACATACACACAGCAGACTCTGTACTCCCGCCGAGTATTTCGTTGGAGTCGGATGTAGTCCAAATTATTGTCCAGGGAGCAGACATTGGAGAGCAGAATGGACGGGAGAGCCGGCTGGCTAGGGTTTGCTTTTTGCCTGGCATGGACCCCTGCCTGCTTGCCTCTCTTCCACTTCCTTGCACATCCCTTACGACGTCTCCATCTCCGGCCACCAACATCAGGTGAGTCCGAGGATTATAGGCCCGTTCCCCTCAGCAAGCCGAGGTCACATAATTTGACCAGCAGATCTTCATGAAGGTTTGTTTTTGGACGATCTCTGTATTGTAGTAGTATCTGGCGATGGTAGATAGTCGCTCTGTTATACATGTGCCCTAATCAAACATTGTGTATCAAACTTAAATTAGAAAAGTAAATTAAAGTAACACCAGGTCTGAAAGGCCGCTGCTGCCGTGCCGTGCTGCCTCATGGGAGGCTAATCCCGAAGATTAGGATACATGGGAGCCGCGGTGGATTGGCTGTTTGGATTCAGAATTGACTGACGCATGGAAGACAGAGGGTAGTGGTTGAAGGGATTTATTGGAGCTAGGGGTGTGTAATTACTGGTTTTCCACAGGGATCTGTACTGGGACCTCTGCTGCTTGTCCTGGATGATAATGCAATGGGTTAGTTAGTAAGTGTACAGGTGATACCAAAATTGGTGGAGTTGTAGATAATGCAGAAGGCTAGCAAAGAATACAGCACAATAAAGATCAGTTGCAAATATGAGCAGAGAAATGGCAGATGGAGTTTAAACCAGGTCCCTGTAAGGTGTTGCACCATGGTTGGGCAAATGCAAGGACACAGTACCCTGTTAAGGGCAAGATCCTTAACCGTGTTGCTGAGCAGAGAGATCTTGGGATCCAAATTCATCACTCCTTGAAAGTGGCTACACACGTCAATAGAGTGGTAAAGAAAGCTTATGGAGTCGCTTTTATTAGTCGAGTCATTGAGTTCAAAAGTCAGGGAACTATGTTGCAACTTTGTAAAACTCTGTTTAGGCCACATCTGGAATTTTGCATACAGTTCTAGTCTCCCCACTATAGGAAGGATTCTGAGGCTTTGAAGAGGGTGCAGAAGAGGTTTACCAGGATGCTGCCTGGTTTTGAGGGCATGTGCTATCACGAGAGGCTGGATAAACTTGGGTTGTTTTCTCCCGAGTGCCAGAGACTGAGGGGAGATCTTTAAATGTGTAATACCAGCGGCCATGTATTGAAGGTGAGAGCAAGAAGGTTCAAAGGGGAGGTGAGCGCCTTGGATGCCTAAAAGCGCTGTCTGGTATGGCGGTAGAGGCAAGTACATCGGAGACTTTTAAGAGACATTTCGATAGGTACATGGATGTAAGGAAGATTGAGAGGTATGAACTTGGTGCAGGTAGGAGGGATTTGTGCCTGGGTGTTTTTGATTTACTTTTTAGCTGGTTTGACACAATATTGTGGACCAAATAGCCTGTTCCTGTGCTGTACTTTTCTATGTTTTTAGGATCGAACCGTAGAAGGCCAAAAAGTTGATAAGAGAGAAAATGAAGTTTCAGAGGAATCTTGCATGTAATATACAAACAAACAGTAGTAATTTCTGTGGTCATACAGTACATATAGAAAGAGGATGGGATCTTTAGAGAATGACGCAAGTGAATTTATAACAGCAAACAAATAAATGGAATATATGCTGGAATAATTTTTGTATCCATTTACACTGTGGAAGACATTGTAAATATCACAAAAAATCTGACCAGCTAACTTGAAATAAAATGTGGTAGGTCTCTTCAAAGTGACTACAGAAATGGTGGAGCAACAGGTTGAAAACCTTTGTAGCTTGTTAAATTCTGGCATGGTTTCAAATCCTTGGAAACTGCCAATGTGACTCCCTTTTTCAAAAAGGAGAAAAGCAGAAGGCAGCAAATTCCAGGCCTGTTACTTTAATGGCTAATATTGACAAGTTACTAGAATCAATCATCAAAGAGGAAACAGCTAATCATTTAGGAAAGTAGAATATAATTAAACTTCGACAAGATAATTTTATGAAAGGTAAATCATGTTTGACAAATTTGTTTGAATTCTTTGAAGATACAGCAGAGAGAGCTAATGAAAGGGAACCTGTAGAGGTGGTATATAAACTTTTCCAGAAAGCACTTGACAAGGTACCATATAAGGAGACCGGTGCATAATTTAAGATTCACGATTGCTTAATGTCATTTATTGTACACGAGTGTAAAGGAAAACAAAATAATTGTGACTTCAGATCCGATGCAGCACAAAAATAACAAAAAATAAAGAACATGATAACAATAAAAATACAACAAATATACATATATAAGATAGCTTATATTGTATGTCCTTAAGGTGACTGGCAGGAAATACAGTTAATAGGGGGAGATGTTGATGAGTCTGTGGTATCAGAGGAAGTGTTTTAGAATGGAGTGAAAACTGGCTGCCTCTTCCAAAATGGAAAGTCAGAATGCATGGATCTTTTTCCAACTGGAAAGAGGTAAGTCGCTGCTGGGATCTGTTCTTGGCCTACAATTGTGCTCTATTTATACTCAGGATCTGGAGGAAATTGTCGTATGTATGGTTTCAAATTTGCCAATGATTTGAAAATAGGTGCAAGGACACAAATACAGATATAGTGATTCTGCAATGGAAGATAGATCAATTGACTGGATAGTGGTTAATGTGGGGACATGTAAGACCATGCATTTAGGAAATCAAAGAACAGGTTATTATCTAAATCTAGGGAGATTGCAAGTGGGTGAAGTACAGAGTACTTCTAATATTCTAGTATTCTAATAATTTAGACCTGAATTCCTTGGAGTATAGATGAAAAAGGGTGACCACATTCACCCACTTTCTTCTCCCAGTGTCCTCTGCTCTAGAGGGTTGTAGAAGCTGGATTATTAGAACTGTTTGAAGTGGATGTGGATAAATATTTGATAGTTTGTGGAACAGAGGTGTATGGAGGTATAGCACATCAGAAGACTTGATGCCAACTTTGATCAATCATGATCATAGTAATTGATGGACAGGCTTGAGGGGCCCGATAACTTACATCTGCTCCAAATTTCCTGTGTTCGTGTGTTGGATACAACTGCGTGTGATTGGACAGCTCAGCATGTGTAGGAGGGCTGTACATGTCCAGTGGTTCTAGACAATGAACTATGATCTGAGGTAACTGCTGACAATGCGGGAACCAGCAGTCACGTGCAGAGCCGAAAGCCAATATTTTTCTTAGCTGAAGGAAAGTGGCGAAGGTACAGTACTGCAGGTGAAAATTTTGAGGCAGTTGGAACATGTTGTGTGTGTGGTGTACAGTTCAGTCACCACACTGCAGGTAATTACCACATTATAGTTGGGTTGCATTCAGAAACAGAATCAGAATCATGTTTATTATCGCTAACATGTGACCTGAAATTTGATAACTTAGAAAAAATCTGAATCACGGTTTTATGTAATGTAAAGTCACATCATCTGCATGTACTTCAAAAATGCTAATAAAAATTGCTTATTTGCTAATATTTTAATATAAATTATGTGAAACTGTATTCTATTTCATAACTCAAATACTTGGATAATGATTTATGAATTTTATAAAAGCTAATTTCTGTTTCTCGAATGGCCATAACATGAGGGAGGGGGTTGTCATTGTATTAGGAGCATGTGATGTCACTGAATTAAAAAAAATGGAGAAAGACCAGAGCAGATAGGTAAGGGGAAGGAGGATTAGAGGTAGTCTGAGGAAGAACCTTTTCCAATACAGGATGTTTAGAATCTGAACTGCATTGTCTAAGTTGGCAGTAAATTCCCGTGCTATCACAACTTTTAAGGTTTTAGTCAAGCACTTGAATTGCCAATGTATAGAAAGATATGAACCACGTGCTGGTAAACAGGATTAGTATTGGAAATGGAATTGGAATTGAAAGTGGTTCATTATTGTTACAGGTACCATATATGGCGAAAAGCTTTTGTTTTGCATGCCATGCAAACAAATCATTCTGTACATAATTATATCAAGGCAGTAAAAAAAAGGAAATGAGAATGCAGAAGGCAGGGTATAGTGTTAGGTAATTACTTAGTAATCAGTATGAAAATGGAGGGGTAAAAGGCCTGTTTCAGTGCTGAATAACTATTGTATATGTTTCTTTGATTCTATTATTCAATGACTCTATGAAAGTGGAAGAAGGAATCTGGCAACAATACTGTTGCAAAACATGAGATAATAAAGATACCGAGATAAAAATGGATGAAGAATGTTGCAGAGAATTTTACAGGAGTGAAATATAAAGAGTCTTGTGCAGTAACATGGCCCCTGGGCTTAGCCTGATACTGCTGATATAATTGAGGACAGTGCTGTGTGGGAGATTGCAGGGGTAAAGAGAATTTAGTTTTGTCAAGGAGTTCCAGCTCATCTAGCTCTTAATGTTTCAAAGAGAAATGGAGTGAAATGTGATAAAAATGTAGAAAAAAGAGAAGTTCAGAAATTGGAAAATGTTGGAAATAGTCAGCAGTTCAAGCCGGATGTGTGGGAAAAGAAACAAGGTCAACATTTCAGATCAAAGGTGCTTCATCATAACTGAGAAAGAGGGAAAAGAAACTTGACCTGAACTGCTGAGTATTTCCATCATCTTCTGTTTTTTTTTAAGGAATTCTAGCATCTGTAGTGTTGTCTTACTTTCCATGTAGAAATTGAGAGACCAGTATTTTCTCCATTTGCAATAAAGATGGATACATGTCTTCAAAACATTTTATACATGGGTGTAACAAGAACAAAAACTGGAGGCCAAAAATAGGGCGCTGGAACACTAGATGGTGATCATGTGGGTTTGGAGGAAGTAACCATTGCTCCCACAAACTACTGACCTTGATTAGATCAATAGCTTCAGCTTTTAACATAGAGCATAGAACACAGAACAGTATGACTCAGTCCAGGCCCTTCAGCCCACAATGTTGTGTGGACATTTAAACCTACTCTAAGATCAATCTAAACCTTTCCTCTCAAATAGCCCTCCATTTTTCTACATTTATGTGCCTGCCCAAGAGTCTCTTAAGTATCTCTAATGTATCTGCTTCTTCTTCCACACCCAGGCATGAAAATCTATCTCTGACCTCCCCCTTATACTTTCCTCTAATCACCTTAACTTAATGCCCCCTGGTTTTAGTTATTTCAACCCTGGTTAAAAGTCTGTGGCTCTCTACTCAATCTATGACTCTTATAATCTAGTACATGTCTATCAAGTCAACTCTCATCCAAAGAGAAAAGCCTTAGCTCATTCAATTTAACCTTATAAGATATTTCTCTCCAATGCAGAATCAGAATTAGATTTAACGTCACTGGCATATGTTGTGAAATTTGTTGTTTTGTGGCAGCAGTACATTGCAATTAAAAAATATTATCAATTACAATAAGAAATACAGTACTGTAAAAAGAGATGAAAATAGAGAGGTAGTTTTCATGGGTTGGTTCATTGTCCATTCAAGAGTTTGATGGTGGTGGGGCGGAAGCTGTTTCTAAAATGTTGAGTATATGTTTTCAATCTTCTGTACCTCCTCTCTGATGGAAGTAATAAAAAGACAGTGTGTCCTGGTGATGGGGATCCTAAATGACAGATACTGCCTTTTTGAGGCATCATCTTTTGAAGATATCCTCAATGCTGGGCGGCTAGTGTCCATGATGCGCTTGCGCAATCATGCCCTGATCAAACCACCGGAGAAATAACTATGAAAAAGAAAATACAAACAACTTGTATTGTTATTGTACCATTCACAAACTTAAGATACTCTAGAGATAATTAAATACTCACTAATTGTTTTGTCTCTCATAGAATTTGGAAACATTGAAACCAATTATGCAAGATAAGGTCCTATAAGTAGCAATGTGAAAATGGCCAATCAATCTACCTTCGTGTTTTTGTAAAGTTTTGGAATTTGGTAGACACTTCCTTGTGAAGATCCCATCTCTGCTTTGATAAGGTACTATGTGAGAGTGGATGAGTTTACACTTGGATGTTTCACCTAGACGATGATACCTCAGACAGTCCAGCGCTCTGTCAGCATTGCACAGAGTGTCACTTTGAAGTGGGACTTAAATCTACCAACCTCAGAGGTGGTTATGCAATTAAACAAACCTCATATGAAGAAAGAAGGTTGTAAAGAATTCCATTGAGAATGTTATGGGTTAATACAATTACCCCAGTTTGCAGAAACAAAATGTCTTGAGGATTATAACTGGAACTGTTTTTAATTCTTATTTTTAGCAGAGGAATTGACTTTAATCTTTATTATACAATGTACAAGCATTAATCTGATAGGCATCACAAGATGATGGAGTTCAATGAAGCATTTGAAAGGGAGAAATATGAAACAGTTGCAAAAATTCTGGATTTAGGTAAGACTAACTTTAACGCGATGAGATGGAACTGTGCACATCAAACTGTGCAAAACTGATAATGGAAGAATAGCAGAAGATCAGTGGGAGGCCTTCAAAAAAGAGATTAATTATAAACAGATCAGTTTATATCCGCGAGCATAAGAGCTCCACTTGCTGAAAAAAGCCAAAGAGGACATGAAACATGGGATTACATCAAACTAAGAAAATGACAACATAGTCTCCTGGTCACCAGGACAGTAAAAAAGAACAGCAGAAAAATTGGAAATTAATATCAGTGAAAGTAAAAACATGGTACTTAAATAATCTGAGAAAATATCAAAACTGTTGTTTATTTGAACCTATAAAAGGCAATGGGGTAACAAACTCCTGAGAACTGATTAACAGTAATTTTGTAAATTAAAATAAATAGTGGACATCTTGAACAATAACTTTGCATCTGTGTTTACATTAAAGAAAAAGACAGTCGACCAGAAAACACCAAAGAACTACAGGTCTGAATTATACCTATCTCTAATTCTTTAGAGGTCTAATCAAAGTAGCTTCTTCACTGTCTTTGACTTCAGCAGCTATGCATGCAAAAGTCAAATATAGGTAATCTGACATCTTGTAATGGCACTGGATTGCTTCTGAATCCAGGGATGGAGCACTAATATTTTGAGTGGGTGGCTCATCCTCATTAAAGAGGCAAGTGCTGGTAACTGTTTTACTTTATCTGTATATTTGTAGCCAACTTCTCATGGCTTAAGATAGTTTAAGTGCATTATTTTTAATACATTTTAATTGTTTAAATCTATTTGAATTATATTAAATAACTCTGACCATCTGTGACTCTTAAAATAAAATACTTGAAGACATTGACAGCTCTCAAAACATTGGTGGAGTTTTCCAGGACAAGTTCAAATAAGCTTCACTGAATTTTGTCTGAAGCTTTTTTATACTTAGCCATTAGCACTAACCACAGAATTTTAGATCTATGAGCTGATACTACTTAGTACACTCACCTTTAATAGTAAAAGATGCATTTGGCAGTTCCAGTTAAGTGACCTTATGGCCTAGTATATGTCGATTTTTTCCCATCTTTATCGTGGGCATAATAGGTTTTGTCTTATTTTTTAGCAGGGCCATGACATACAGGTTTAGCTTTTCCTTGCATTAATTAAGGAACTAGTTTGTATTAAGAGCAACAATTAAATAGATAAATAAATCCCATCTCATTTAACATAGCAAGTATTGATGTAATATTTTTGTAACTTACCATGAAGCTGCAGGTATACTTAAATTACCATCATCGTTATTATCAGAAAGTGCAGTGGTCTAAGACATGGGTTATCATTTGACCATGATCATTCTTGGCAAATTTTTCTACAGAAGTGGTTTGTCATTGCCTTCTTTTGGGCAGTGCCTTTACAAAATGGGTGACACCAGCCTTTATTAATACTCTTCAGAGACTGACTGCCTGGCATCAGTGGTCACATAACCAGGACTTGTGATTTGCACCAGTTGCTCATATGACCATCCACTACCTGCTCCAGTGGCTTCCTGTGACCCTGATTGGGGGTGGAGGGGGAGCTACACCTTACCCAAGGGTGATCTGCAAGTTAGCAGAGGGAAGGAGCACCTTACACATCCTTTGTTAGAAACAGATCTCAAACGTGCCACCCAACTTAAAATAAGTTAATAATAATTATTGTACTTGTTTTCAGCTAGTGTCGGAGCATAGGATGTACCATATTTCTTGAGGCAATATAATTAATTATTGGGACTCTAGAGATCAGATTATATCTTCAGTTTTGATACTATTCTGTAATATATTTCTAATTTAGTATCATAATGCAACTGAGCTTTGGATTGCCTATGAAATTATATTGCTGCTGCAGCAATAGTACTGAAATAAAATGATAGTCTGGCAATACTACTAAATCTCTGTCAACAATATAATATATTAGTGGTTTTGGGAGAGTGCCACAGAATATTATTGCTCAGAGGATGCCACTGATATACAGTGGATTCTGGTTAATTGGGATACATATGGACAAATACATTTTGGTCCAATTAAGTGGCTTTCAAATTAGCCAAAGATTCATGGAAATAGTTAAAAGGTATGAAAAAGACAAACTACCATTTAACTGAGTAACAATTTATAAGACCAAAGAACATAAGATATTGGAGCACAATTAGGCCAATTAGTCCATTGAGTCTGCTTTGCCATTTCATCATGGCTGATCCATTTCCCTATTGGTACCAATGTCCTGCCTTCTCCCTGTATCCCCTCATACACTGACTAATCAAGAATTTATCAGCAGCTGCCTTAAGTATACCCAATGAATTGGCTTCCACAGCCATCTGTGACATAGTATTCCACAGATTCACCACTCTCTGGCTAAAGAAATTTCTTTCTATTCTGAGGCTGTGTCCACTTGATTTAGACTCTGCCACTATAGGAAACATCTTCTCCACATCTACTCTACTGAGATCTTTCAACATTTGATGGTTTTCAGTGAGATCTCCCCCTTATTCTTCAGAATTCCCATGAATACAGGCCCAGAGCCATCAGACACTGCTCATATGATATGCCTTTCAATCTCAGAATCATTTTGTGAATCTCCAATGTCAGCACATCCTTTCTTAGATAAGGGGCCCAAAACTATTCACAATACTTCAAGTGATGCCTCTCCAGTGCCTTATAAAGCCTCAACATTACATCCTTGCTTTTATATTCTAGTCCTAGCAAAATGAATGCTAACATTGCATTTGATTTCATCACTGCTGACTCAACCTGCAAATTAACCTTTAGGGAAACTTGTACGAGGACTCCATAGTCACATTGCATCTCAAATTTTTGAATTTTCTTTCCAGTTAGAAAATAGACTATGCTTTTATTTCTTCTATCAAAGTGCATGACAGTATACCTCCTACCACTGTATTCCATCTGCCACCTCTTTGCCCATTCTCCTAATCTGTCTACGTTCTTCTGTAGCCTCTCCGCTTCCTCAACACTAGCTGCACTCTACCTATCTTCGTATCGTTTGTAAACTTGACCACATTGCCATCAATTTCATCATCCAAATCATTGACATATAACATGAAAAGAAATGGTCTCAAGATGGAACCCCATGGAACACCACTAGTCAATGGCAGCCAACCAGAAAAGGCTCCTTTTATTCCCACTTGTTGCCTCCAACCAATAGCCAAAGCTGTATCCATGTAGAATCTTTCCTGTAATACCAGGGGCTCTTAACTTGTTAAGCAACCTCATGTGTGCAAACTTGTCAAAGGCCTTCTGAAAATACAAGTTCACAGCATCTACTGATTCTCCTTTGTTTATCCAGCTTGATATTTCTTCAACTGATTTGTCAGGCAATATTTTATCCTTTAGGAAGCCATGCTGACTTTGGCCTATTTTATCATGTTTCTCCAAGTACCCTGAAACCACATCCTTAACAATTAACTCCAACATCTAACAGGCTAACTGACTGGCCTTTCTTCTGCCTCTCTCCCTTCTTAAAGAGTGGAGTGACATTTCCAGTTTTCCAGTCCTCTGTAACCATGCCAGAATCCATTGATTCTTGAAAGATATTTGTTAATGCCTCCACAATCTCTTCAGCCACAAATTACAGAAGCACAGAAGAAATTAGAACACTATAAATCCCTCTACAGTGCTATAAAACTGTGTATTATTTCCTAATAGTCATCGATGGAGGAATTCATCCAGTGCATGCTGCTCTGTTCTCTTGATTGACTGTAAATGAAAAAAATCAGCAGAGATACCTTGTGCAGATAATGGACTCCCTTCAGGCAATGCTTTAGATGATTGCATCCTCCAAATCTTTATTTTCATTGTAACATTACAGGTGATTGTCAATACCTTAGAATTTTTCATAATTCCTAACTATTTGAAATAATGAAATCATTTTGTTTTCACTCCCAGCCGTTTCTGGTGTCTTCAAGCCAGAATGCTTGAAGCCGTGGTGAGAAAAGTGGCTCCAAATTGTCTTACTGTTTATTTCTCACCAGCTGTAAATGACAAAAATCACTGCCGTTTGAACACAAACACACACAACAGATGCTATTTAAAAATTGATTGCTCTCAACACAGTGTAGTGTCTAATGGCCACGCAAGTACATATGACTGGCACTAGTTAGAAACTGTTCAGCAACAGTCTCTTCCTCAAATTAAGTGACATTGTGTCCAGCTATTTTCACAATTTAGTTTTTGTTCTTAAAGAGCTCGCCCCAATAATCAGCTGCCCCAATAAACTAATGGCCCAGTTAACCAGAATTCACTGTATATTCATTGATTGGAGATCAAGTTGTGATTTATCTATGTTCTGCCCATGTTACTTCACTCCTTATGCTCTGGAATACATTGGTTCTTTGAGGCTAGTATTGGAATGCATTGATAGTGGTTAGATGCTTCAATGCAACATTAGCGCTGACATGTTCTGTCATTCTATCTGGTGTTGTAATATATTGTTAATATATAAATGTATAGTATTTCTGGAGAAATACTCCAAAATCTGGGGCCAAATCAAAATGACAGACAGCTGACAACTCTGAGGAGAACTTCTGGATGCTCAAACACGCTGGAGGAACTCACCAGGTCGGGCAGCATCCGTGGAAATGAACACTCAATGTTTCGGACCAAGACCTTTCATCAGGACTGAAGAAGGAGGGGGCAGCGACCCTATAAAGAAGGTGGGGGGAGGGTGGGAAGAAGAAGGCTGGTAGGTGCCAGGTGAAAAACCAATCAGAGGTAAGATCTAGTGGTGGGGGAGGGGAAGCAGGGAGGGGACAGGCGGGAAAGGTGAAGAAGGAATGTAAGGGGAAAGCACTATGGGTAGTAGAAGACAGAATCATGAGAGAGGTGATAGGCAGCTAGAAGAGGAGGCAGAGCGGACGGAGCGGAGGTGCTCGACGAAGTGTTCCCCCAAACTGCATCGGGTCTCGCCGATGTAGAGGAGGCCACACCGGGAGCACCGGATGCAATAGATGACCCCAACAGACTCACAAGTGAAGTGTTGTCTTAGCTGGAAGGACTGTTTGGGGCCCTGAATGGTGGTAAGAGAGGAGGTGTAGGGACAGATGTAGCACTTACTCTTGCAGGGATAAGTATCAGGTGGGAGATCTGTGGGGAGGGACGTGTGGACTTCGTCAAGCATCTCCGCTCCATCCGCCACAAGAGACAGGATCTCCCGGTTGCCACCCACTTCAATTCTGCTACACATTCCCATTCGGATATGTCCATACATGGCCTCCTCCACTGCCATGATGAGGCCAAACTCACGTTGGAGGAGCAACACCTCATATACTGTCCGGGTAGTCTCCACCCCCTTGGTATGAACATCGAATTCTCCAACTTCCGGTAATTCCCTCCCTCTCCTTTCCCCTATCCCACTTTCACTCTGCCTCCTTTTCCAGCTGCCTATCACCTCTCTCATGATTCTGTCTTCTTCTACTACCCATAGTGCGTTCCCCTTATATTCCTTCGTCACCTTTTCTGCCTATCCCCTCCCTGCTTCCCCTCCTCTACCCCTTGATCTTTCCTCTGAATGGTTTTTCACCTGGCACCTTCCACCTTCCCCCACCTTCTTTATAGGGCCCCTGCCCCCTCCTTCTTCAGTCCTGACAAAGGGTCTTGGCCCGAAACGTTGAATGTTTGTTTCCACGGATGCTGCCCGACCTGCTGAGTTCCTCCAGCATGTTTGTACGAGTTGATTTAACCACAGCATCTGCAGTGTACCTTGTGTTCTGGATGCATCTCTTTAGATGACGTTAAGTCATCTAAAGTGCTGTGTCAGACACGGAAGTCTGGAATTACCTGAAGACAGTGGCAGACCAGAAGACATGCTGAAGATAGGGCAGGTACACCTCCCATCTGCTCCCTCCAGCAGGCTAACACTTGGCTGGCTAGCATATGGATTTTGGCTCCATTTGTTTGGACTGGTCTGCCATATCTATGGAAGGAGATAGATGCAAGCAAGCACTTGAAGTAATTGACTTTACGTTCATTAGAGGATTGAGTGTGCTTTTAATTCTTTATAATATTTTTCATTTATTTAAGTCAATAAAAATATGAGATTTATCTATGCAGATGGGAGTAAGAGAAGGTCACTCATTCCCATCATACAATAAGATCATGGCAAATGTCACTGTAACCTCCATTCTCTATTTCAGAGTGGTGTGAACTTCACATCCCTTGGCTATCAATGATCTACCCAGCTTCAAAAGCAGTGAAGGGCTTTGTATCCTCTGGACTTTAAGTTTTATGGATTCTCCAAGTTAATTGTTATGTAGGCAACCCTTGTTTCAGATTCTCCTACAAGAGGAAATAGCTTGTCTATGGTTGCTCTGTAATGACTCTTGAAGACTTTATATATTTCAAAGACTCCTCTCACACTTCTAAGTTTTATTGGTTACTAATTTCCCAGGGTAGCCTGACCATTTGAGTTTTCCATTTGGTAAACCTTCTTTGAACTGTTTCCAATGCAATGACATCCTTCCCTAAATAAGGAGATGTAGTTTCATTGCAAGTTTATATAAATTAAAAGACCATTAGACCATAAGACATAGGAGCAGAATTAGGCCAATTGGCCTATCAAGTCTGATCCACCATTTGGTCATGGCTGATCCATTTCCCACTGAACCCCACTCTCTTCCCTTCTCCCTTAACCTTGCACACCCTGACTCATCAGGAATCTATCAACCTCCACCTTAAGACAATCCAATGACCTGGTCTCCACAGCTACCGGTGGCAAAGAATTCTACAGATTCACCTCACTCTGGCTAAAGGAATTCCTCCTCATCTCCATTCTAAATGAATGTCCCCCTATTCTGAGGTTGTGCCCTCTGGTCCTAGACTTTCCCACTATAGGAAACATCCTCTCCATATCTATGCGTCGGGGCCTTTCAACATTGGTAGGTTTCAATGAGATCCCCGCTCAACCTTCTAAATTCGAGCAAGAACCGGCCCAGAGCTATCCATCAAACACACCTTATATGATAAGCCTTTTATTGCCAGAATTATTTTTGTGAACCTCCTTTGAATCCACTCCAATAACTTATTTTCTTAAAGGGCCCAAAACTGCTCACACTGCTCCAAGTGAGATCACACCAGAGGCGTATAAAGCTTTAGCATTACAACCTTGTTTTTATTTTCTTGTCCTCTTGAAATAAATGCTAACATTGCATTTGCCTCCCTCACCACCAAGTCAACCTGCAAGTTAACCTATAGAGAATCCTGCACGAGGACTCCCATGTCTCTTTGTACCTCGGATTTTAGAATCTTTTACCTCTTTAGAAAATAATATATACTTTTGTTCCTTCTATCTAAGTGCATGACCACATACATCCTGACACCGTATTCCATCTGACAATACTTTGCTCATTCTTCTGATCTGCCTAAATCCTCAACACTACCTGCTTCTCCACCTATCTTCCTATCATCCATAAACGTGGTCACAAAACCATCATTTCTATCATCCAAAATATAATTTCCTTTCTTCTGCATTCCTCCCTTCTTGAAGCATGGAGTAACATTTGCTAACTTTCTGTCCTCTGGAACTATGCCATAATCCAGTGATTCTTTGAAGATCATTACTTCACAATCTTCACAATCTCTTCAGCTCCTTATTTCTAATGTAGTCCATCTGATCCAGGTGACTTACTTGCCTTCACACCTTTCAGCTTCCCAAGCACCTTCTCCCTAGTACAGTAATGGCAATTATACTCACATCTACTCTCTGATACTTGTGAACTTTTGGCATATAGCTAATGTCTTCTGTAGTGAAGACTGACACAAAATACTATTTCAGTTCCTTTGCCATTTCTGTTTCACCCACTCCTACCTTTTAAGTATCTACTGTTGCCTCTTTTACTCTTTATATTTCTGAGAAAAAAAACTTTTGGTATCTACTTTGATATTATTGGCTAGCTAACCTTTATATTTCATCTTTTCCTTCCTTATGAGCTTTTTAGTTGCCCTCTGTGTGTTTTTAAATGTTTCCCAATCCTCTAACTTTCCACTAATTTTTACTATATTAAATTCCCTCTCTCAGCTTTTATGTTGGCTTTGTCTTCGCTTGTGAGCACTGTAGTATCATCTTGCCTTAGAATCCTTTTTCTTCCTTAGGATCTATCTTTCCTGCACCTTCCAAATTGCTTCCTGAAACATTGCTGCTCTGCTGTTATCCCTGCTAGTATCCTCTTCCAATAAACTTTGGCCAACTCCTCTCTCATGCCTCTGTAATTCCTTTTGCTCTACTGTACTGCTAACACATTTGACTTTTGCTTCTCCCTCTCAAATTTCAGGGTGAATTCTCTGATCACTGATCCTAATGGTTCCTTTACCTTAAACTCCCTAATCAAATGAGGTTCATTATACCTCAACCAATACAAAACAGCTCATCCCCTAGTGGGCTCCAACACAAGCTGCTCTGAAAAGCCATCTCATCTGCGTTCAAGAAATTCTCCCTCTTGGGATCCAGTATCAGAACCAACCTGACTTTCCCTATCTATCTGCCATGACTACCGTAACACTGACCTTTTGACATGCATTTTCTATCATGTTTGTGATTTGTAGCCCACATGTGGTGTAGTGGTTAGCACAACACTTTACAGTACCAGTGACCTGTGTTCAATTTCCGCCACTGCTTGAAAGCAGTGTGCGTGTTCTCCACATGACCCCGTGGATTTCCCGGGTGTTCTGGTTTCCTCCCACAGTCCAAAGATGTACAGGTTGATAGGTTAATTGATCACTGTAAGGCTAAGATTAAATTGAGGGATTGTTCGGCTGCACAGCCCCAAAACTGAAAGGACGTGCTCTGTGCTGCTTATCAATAGAAAAAAAATGTTCTGTGTGCAGTGTGCCTTCAGTCCTGTATTTCTCACCCTTTCTGATTTCTGTCCCCCTGTTACACAGGAATTCATCCTAATGACTGCAATTTTGCCCTGTCATCAGCCTGACTTGCTTGACGTTTGCACTTCAGTTTCTGTCCCCAATGCCAAATTAGTTTAAACCTTCCCAACAGTTCTAGCAAAGGTTATTGGTCCACGTTAGTTTCAGGTGTAAACCATCCCTTTTAGTTCCTAATGATCCAGAAATTTGAAACCCTGCTCCCTGCACTAGTTTATCAGCCAACTGTTCATTGGCCAAATGATTCTGTTCCTACCTTCTCTGGCACGTGGCACAAGCAGAAATCCAGAGGTACTACCCTGGAGGTGCTGCTTTTTAGTTTTCTACCGAGCTCCCTAAATTCTCTTTTCAGGGCCTCCTCCCTTTTCCTATCTATGTCATTGGTGCCAATATGTACCAATACTGACTTCTCACTTTAGAAGTTCATGAGCCCAATCCAAGACATCCCTGACCCTAGCATTTGGAAGGCAACTGACGATCCAAGTGTCCCTATCGCATTCTCAGAATCTTGCGTCTACTCCTCTAACTATGGAATCCCCTATCACTCCTGTACTGCTCTTCTTCCCACCCCTCCCTTCCCTTCTGAGCCACAGTCCCAGAGTAAGTGCCAGAGACCTGGTAGCTATGGCTTCCCTCAGTAGGTTGGCCCCTTAACAGTGTCTAAGGTGATATACTTATTATTAAGGGGAACAGCCACAGGAGTACTCTGCACTGGCTGTCCATATCCTTTCTCTCTCCTGACAGTCACCCATTTACCTGCCTCCTGCAACTTAGGAGTGACTGCCTCTCTGTGGCTCCTACCTGTTTACCATATGAGCTGAAGATCACTAAGCTGCCACACCAGTTCTTTAACACATCCTCTGTTAACACAGCTTGGTGCACCTGATGCTGATATGGTTATCTGGGAGGTTATTATGGGTTATTATGGGTTATCTCCCATAATTCCCACATTTCACACAAAGAACACATCACAGCTCCTGGAGCCATTAAAGGTTAGCCTTCAAAACATTCCTTTGAGTGGGCATTGACTTCCTCCCTGTTCTTGATCAGTTCACCTCTGTTCTTCACCTAAAGTAGGTAGGTGTCTTGAGAATTAGAGCAACTGATGAGTTTAACATACTGTAGCTAAAGAATACATGCATATCATGTCTGTCAGTGAGCTGCTAAATATTATGTGCTCTTTCCATCCATTATTTTTTTCTTTAGGTCACTTGTTGGTTTTACTTCCATCTTCAGGCAACTTTAGAGTTGTATCTTTATTCTCTGAGGAATGATGGAGCTTCCAATCTGCTAACCCCTTAATTTTGTGGTGAATTTCATATTCACATCAAAGCTATCCTTGCTCTTCTTGGAAGGGAATGCAAGAATCTGTCCTTGGATTCTAGTTACAATGGACTGTGGTCAATCTGCGGCTCCTGTAGGACAACACCTGCAAGATAATCCACAAAGCTCTGTCTGAAAACAGTGGGATCTGAGACAACATAGACATTCACTTTCTTGTTTCATTCTTCTAATTTATTCTGATATATTAGGACCAGGTTGATAATTGCTATCAAATTCCTTCTGGAAAATAAACTTAATATATACTTTATCTATATTTTATTTTTATTTTTCTCAGTTTTTCTTATAGTGGGTCATTCAAACAGTAAAGTTAATGCTGGCTTTTACAGCATTCCCCACTTAGTTTTTTGTAACATATTCTATTTCAAATGCTTTGATTCTCTGCCACCTACTACACAAGGTGTAATTTGTAGAAACCAATTAACTTACCACAATGAATTCAGATGTTATATATGAAAGCACACAGTATATGGAATAAAGTAGATAATCTGATAGTGCAGTTAGAGATTGGCAGGTATAATGTGGGCTTTACTGAGTCATTGCTGAAAGAAGATCATAGTTGGGAGCTTAAAATATAAGGATACACATTATATCAAAAGGACAGGCAGGTAGGTAGAGGGTGTGTGGTGGATCTGTTGGTAAAAAGTGAAATCAAATCCTTTGAAAGATGTGACATTGGACTGGAAGATGTAGAATACTTGTGGGTATAGCTAAGAAACTGCAAGGGTAAAAAGACATTGATCGGAGTTATATACAGGCCTCAGAACAGTAGACAAGATGTGGGGAACAAGTTACAATGGGAGATAGAAAAGGCATGTAAAAAGGATGATGTTATAATGGTTATTGGTTAGTGCTGGATACCAAGAGAAGGAATTTGTAGAATACCTAAAAAGTGGCTTTTTAGAGCCATTTGTCATTGAGCCCTGTAGGAAAATGGTAATTCTAGATGGGGTGTTGTGTAATGAACCAGACTTGATTAGGGAGTTTAAGGAAAGGACCCCTTAGGAAGCAGTGATCATAATATGATAGAATTCATCCTTGTTTGAGAGGGAGAAACTAAAATCAGATGTATCAGTATTACAGTGGATAAAGAAAACTACAGAGTCACAGAAGAGGAGCTGACTAAAGTTGATGGGAGACGGTCACTAGTGAGGACAATGGCAGAACAGCAATTGCTGAAGTTTCTGGGAGCCAATCAGAAGCAACAAGATAGATATTTTCCGAAGAAGAAGTAGTTTTCTAAAAGGAGAATGAGGCATCTGTGGTTGATAAGGGAAGACAAAGACAGCATAAAAGCAGAAGGGAGGGCATATAATGTAGCAAAAATTGTGCAAAGTTAGAGGATCGGGAAGCTTTAAAAAACAACAGAATGCAACTAAAAAGCAATAAGGAGAAAAAAGATGAAATATGAAGATAACCTAATCAATATTATAAAAAAGGATGCCAAAAGATTTCAGATATATAAAAAGTAAAAAAGGTGAGAGTGGATATTGAACTGCTGGGAAATAACACTGGAGAAGTCATAATGTCTGACAAAGAAAAGGTGGATGAACTTAAGAAGTATGTTGTTGTACAAAACTTCACTATGGAATGCATCAGCAGCATGCCAGAAATCCAACAGTGTTTGGGAGCAGAAATAAGTGCAATTACTATTACCATGGAGAAGGTGCTTGTGAAACTGAAAGGTATGAAGGTACATACGTCAGCTAGACAAGATGGATTAAGCCTCATGATTCTGAAAAAGGTTGCAGAAGAAATTGTGGAGACACTAGCAGTGATTCTTCATCAGTGAATAGCTTCCGGAATTTTTCAGGAGAACTGGAAAGTTGCAAATGTCATTCCACTCTTTAAAAGGGGAGGAAAGCAAAAGAATGGAAATTATAGGCCAGTTAGTCTGACTTCTGTTGTTGGGAAGAGGTCTGAGTCCATTATTAAGCATGAGGCTTTGGGATAATTGGAGGCACATGATAAATTACGCCAACTTCAGCATGGTTTCCTTAAGAGGAACTCTTACCTAACAAAGGAGAATTGGTGGATGTTGCATACTCAGATCTGAAGAAGGCCTTTGTCAAGGTACTACACATGAGGCTGCTTAACAAGATATGGGCACGTGGTATTACAGGAAAGATACTGGCATGGATAGAACATTGGCTGATTGGCATGATGCAAGGAGTGGGGATAAAAACAGCCCCTTTCTGGTTGGCGATCAATGACAATTTTGTTCAGCAGGGGTGGTGTTGGGACCACTTCTTTTTACATCATATATCAATGATTTTGATGATGGAATTGATGGCATTGTGGCCAGTTTTGCAGACAATACAAAGATAGGTGGATGGGCAGGAAGTTTTGAGAAAGCAGGGAGATTGCAGAAGGATTTAAGACCATAAGACTGTAAGACATAGGAGCAGAATTAGGCCAATTGGCCCATCAGTTCTGCTCCACCATTTAATCATGGCTGATCCTTTTATTTCCCCTTTTCAGCCCTACTCCTTGACCTTCTCCCCTTAACCTTTGACAAATCCCACAAATTCACCAGCCCCTGGCAAAAGAAATTTCTCTGTGTCTCTGTTTTAAAAGGACACCCCTCTATCCTGAGGCTGTGCCCTCTTGTCCTAGATTCCCCCACCATGGGAAACATCCTTTCCATACCTACTCTGTCTAGGCCTTTCAACTTTGAAAGGTTTCAATGAGATCCCCTGTCATCCTTCTAAATTCCAGCAAGAACAGACCCAGAGCCATCCAATGTCTCTCGTATGATAACCTTTCATTCCCAGAATCATCCTTGTGGACGTTGTTACGTACCCCGTAACTGGGTCACTTACCAGCAAAGATAGAGAGGTCCGTTGAAGTCTGATGGTACTATTTTTAACAGTATTTATTGATAAAAATACACAAAAATAACATCGATGCAAACATACAGATAATATACGTCATCAATACTAAATCTAAAAGCGCGGGTATAACAATAATCAATAAGAAACAGCTCTATCGTTGTCTAGGGGATAATGTATTGTCCGATGGAAATATAAAAGTCACTCAAGTTCATTCAAGCTGCAGCTTTTGGTTGGAGAGAGAGAGATTAAAACTTGCCCATTCCTTTTATGATGTCAATCCTTCGAGAGTCGTTGGGGCTGATTTCTCCTTTGTTGTTAGCTAAAGCCGTTCTTCTGTGGCAAGGCCCACCAATTCCGAGGCAAATGGAAAAGGACGCACGTGGTTTTCCACCAGCTTTCACTATTACGCTGTTACAGGATTTCTAGCGTTTCTTCTGGTGCGTCTGAAAGGGCCGTTCCCCAGACCCTCTTTTATCCCCACTCATGGGGTCTCAGATGTCAATCAGGGTGGAATGATGCCATCCCCCAACCAGCCCACGTTGCCTGAGGGCTTCCGCGAAAGACAGTACTCAATACTCAATTCCATCTCCAAGAGACAATGGCCGCTTCCCGTTGCTTTGTATCGCTGAGGGCCAGGACATTTCAAACGTCTCTCTCTCATTTCCTGGGTCTCCTGACCTGACTTAATAGCGATCTTGCGATTCTCAAAAAGGAGGGGGCACAGGCGTAACACCCCCTTTCTTCAACGTGTTTTTTACCATCAGAAAAAAACGAAGTAATACAGAGTCTTACAGGATTTTAGAATCTAACACAATACAAGTTTTTTTTCTCTACAGAGTAATACAGTTATACATTCAATTCAGCATCTAAACAGTTACCAATTACATTGTCACTTCCTTTAATATGTTGTATCTTACTAAAGTCTTGTAGCATCAGACTCCAATTTTATAACCACCTATTTTTATTTCTTATTTTCTTTAGCAAACAAAAACTAAAGAGTTGTGATCTTAGCTTACGGGTATACTACAAAGTTCATGCAAATACTAATCTTTATGTTACTTTCAAACTTAACAGGCAGGCTTCCATGGGGGTTGTCATTTATTATTCACATGCTTTGTCGAACTCCCTTAAAACCGGCTTCTGCTATTTAAAAATGGCGTCCCCATTAACCCTCGCCTCTTTTCCGGTTAATTCCCACGTGGGGAGCTTGTGCACCCTGGCGAGATAGGCTTTCGTCTGCTCCTTTCATAGGAGTTATTTTATCAACAATGTGTTCCAGACTTAGACCATTTCCCGAATTTCCACCCAATTCTTTAATTTTACGCAAGTTGCTAGTTTTCTCTTCAGGGCCCTTCAGGCCATTAGTTTTCAGTTTAAACTCTTTGCTCAAACAGCATTTCAAATTCTGCCTTTTTACACCACACTCTGGAATAACAATAGCGTGTGGGGCCCCTTTACCTTCCAACTCAACCTGTAATTGATTCACAGGTTTTGTGGTACCGAGCCATTGTCTCTGTAGCCTGGTTGCTGCTTCTGATATCAGTCCAGCCTTTAAATTTTTTTCCATTCAATTTGGGAACTACACAGTCCCCTTTTCCTTTTATAATAATATTCACCCCACCACCTTTGATCTCCTCACTAACTTTTAACACACCTTCGAGCACAAACACCTGGGAACTCTCACTTCCCACTATTACCAAGGTTAACCCTTTTTCCACTGAACCAAGCCCATCTGACCCACAAGGACTGCATTGCTTTTCAACTGAATCAAATACCTCAGACTTTTTCTGAGCTCCATTACTAGGTTCAGTACCACGTGCATCCACATCTTGGACACACTCAAACGGGACATTTGCCTCTTCCAGGCTTTCAATACCCGTACCCGGTCCAAATTCTAAATTCCCCTGATTCTCCCAGCTACTCTCTGGGCAACTCCCTTCCAGACTAAACTCACTCACCCCCATGGGCTGAAACAACCCCATCTGCCAACCCAGCAGACTTCTTCAAGGTAAGGGCACCCTTTTCATCTAGGACTGCCCTCATTTCATTATCGGGGACACCTTTAGAATTTTCCACTTCTTCAAACAGTTCTGCCAAACCAGACAGATCATCCATGTCCAACCCTGAACCTTTTAACAGCTTTATCTGTTTCTCATCTTTATTTCATGCCTCTAGAACTTTTCTCCTCGCTAAGGGAAGGTCTACCTCCTCTCCCTTACTCTCTTTCACTTTACTACTCTTAGTTTCACCACCCTCTAAACCCTCGGGGTACAGGGTCGGTAAAACGTCTCGGCCAACTCGATACCGGCCAGATTTAAACTGCTCTCGTTCTCAGCTGCCTTTCTCGACATGCTGCGAGTGATCATGCATGCGGGATAGATCTTTGAATCTAGGGGCGGGGCCTCAACACTCACAGGCGGTCGCATCAGCATCATTGCTGACCAAACCTTACCACCGGCTAAATCATTACCCAGAAGGACGTCCGCGTCAGTTCTCGGGAATTCTGATCGCACCCCCATTTCAGATGGTCCAGAGACTAGCTCACAATTCATAATGATCCTATGCAAGGGCACCATTTCCATCCCTTTTCCTATTCCTTTCACAGCTACCACTCCCGTCTTGCGATCAAAATCTAGTACCTTACTGCTAATCAATGACAGTTCAGCGCCCGTGTCTCTCCAGATCCGCACGGGAACCAGTGGATCTCCCTCTCTCACAGACACAGTTCCGTTTGACATACAAGTCTCAGACCCTTCTCGTACTCTGTCTACCCGGGGATCTCTTGTCGATTTACTGATTACCATGGCACATCTGATAGGGACCGCTGTTTTCCCTTTTCCTGTCTCCTTCCTCGGAGCAAAGCATCTAGATGCAATATGTCCCCCCTTTCCACAATTAAAACAGGTCAAGCCCGGAAACCTCTGGTCATCTTGCCTCTTCTCCCCAACCTTACCACTAGCTCTCAGCGGGACCTCTGCCTCAGCCGGCGGGCTTTATCTATCATTCCCACGGTCTCTCTGGGAACTTTTATTCGAGCAAAACTTTGTCTTGTGGGTTAGGGCATATTCATCTGCGAACCTAGCAAATTCAGAGATGGACATATTTGGCTTCTCATTCAAATATGTCCGGATATCCTCCGAAACACCACTTTTAAATTCCTCAATCAGAATTAACTCCCTGAGATGCCAAAAATCCTCGTCCACTATTTCTGCTGTACACCAACGATCCAAGAGCACACCCTTCTCATAGGCAAACTCGGTATACGTCTGATTCCACCCTTTCTTTAAATTTCTGAACTTTTGTCTATACGCCTCAGGTACCAATTCATAAATCCGGAGAATGGCCTCCTTTACTTTGGCATAATTCTCCGCTTCTCCCTCCTCCATTGACAATGCCGCATATGCTCGTTGTGCCTTCCCTTTTAACACACTTTGTAACAACGCCACCCACTGCTCTTTGGGCCACTTCTGATTCACTGCCACCTTTTCAAAAAGCAAGAAATAACTATCAACATCCGTCTCCTCGAACGGAGGAACTAACCTCAACTCCCGACTAACATTAAACCGTTCCTCTCGGTCTAACCCTTGATCTCTTCGTTCTTGCCTTAACTTCTCCATCTCCAAGTCATGTTTCCTCTGTTTCTCTGCCTCCCTCTCCTTCTCGGCTCTTTCCTTTTCTTTTTCAGCTGCTTCCAGCTGTTTTAACTGAATTTCATGCTCTCTTTGCTTCTCAGCTCGGTCCTGCTCTTTTTTCACCTCTAACCCCTTTAGCTGGAGCTCATGCTCCCGTTTCACCTCTAACTCCTTTAGCTGGAGCGCCTGCTCCCTTTGTTTGTCCGCTCTTTCCTTTTCCTTCTCAGCTCTGTCTTTCTCCTTCTCAGCTGCTTCCATCTGCTTTAATTTAATTTCATGTTCCAACCTTAATTTCTCCAAATCTAACTGAGCCGTCCCACTAGCTGGTACCTTTTCAGGGATATTTTCCAATACCTCAGCTGCAAACACATTCTTCTCAATATAATACTGAGTTATGGCCCTTTGCACCTCCCGCTTTTTCATTGACAACCTCACCTCTGCGAGGTTTAACCCCTTCGCCATATTTATCAAGTCTGATTTGGTGGCCGCCTCTAGCGCCTCCAGAGTCGGGTTTTCTATAAATTCATCCATGTCCATCTTTGCTGGTTTCCCATCTGGCTACCCGCGTAACCAGATCCAAGTTTGGACTTACAAGCCCGATTCACTGGCCTCTCAATTTGGTGTCAAATCCCGAGATGAGAACCCCAATTGTTACGTACCCCGTAACTGGGTCACTTACCAGCAAAGATAAAGAGGTCCGTTGAAGTCTGATGGTACTATTTTTAACAGTATTTATTGATAAAAATACACAAAAATAACATCGATGCAAACATACAGATAATATACGTCATCAATACTAAATCTAAAAGCGCGGGTATAACAATAATCAATAAGAAACAGCTCTATCGTTGTCTAGGGGATAATGTATTGTCCGATGGAAATATAAAAGTCACTCAAGTTCGTTCAAGCTGCAGCTTTTGGTTGGAGAGAGAGAGATTAAAACTTGCCCATTCTTTTTATGATGTCAGTCCTTCGAGAGTCGTTGGGGCTGATTTCTCCTTTGTTGTTAGCTACAGCCGTTCTTCTGTGGCCAGGCCCACCAATTCCGAGGCAAATGGAAAAGGACGCACGTGGCTTTCCACTGGCTTTCGCTATTACGCTGTTACAGGATTTCTAGCATTTCTTCTGGTGCGTCTGAAGGGGCCGTTCCCCAGACCCTCTTTTATCCCCATTCACGAGGTCTCAGATGTCAATCAGGGTGGAATGATGCCATCTCCCAACCAGCCCATGTTGCCTGAGGGCTTCCACGAAGCACAGTACTCAATACACAATTCCGTCTCCAAGAGACAATGGCCGCTTCCCGTTGCTTTGTATCGCTGAGGGCCAGGACATTTCAAATGTCTCTGTCTCATTTCCTGGGTCTCCTGACCTGACTTAATAGCGATCTTGCGATTCTCAAAAAGGAGGGGGCACAGGCGTAACAACGTCCTCTGAACTCTCTCCAGCATATGTTTTCTTAGATGTCGAGCCCAAAACTGTTCAGTATACAAAAGGTGAGGCCTCACCAATGCCTTAAAAAGCCTCAACACCACATCCCTGCTCTTATATTCTAGACTTCTTGAAATGAATGGCAACATTGCATTTGCCTTCCGCATCACCAACTCAACCTACAAGTTAACCTTTAGGGTATTTTGCGCAAGGACTCCAAAGTCCCTTTGCATCTCAGATTTTTGGATTTTCTCTTTGTTAAGAAAACAGTCTGTACATGTATGTCTTCCACCAAAGTACATGACCATGCATTCTCCAACATTGTATTTCATTTGCCACTCTCCTGCCTGTCCTCCTAATCTGTCTAAGTCCTTCTGCAACCTACCCTGTTCCCTCAACACTACCTGCCCCTCCACTAGTCTTCTGATCCTATGTCATATCTTTCTAATGATTTGATGCTATTATTTACCAGCAGAGATGCGCCACCCCTTTGTCAACCTTCCTATCCCGCTGATACAACATGTATTCTTGGACATTCAGCTCCAAGCTACATCCTTCTTTCTGCCATGGTTCGGTGATGGCCACAACATCCTACCCAACAATCTGTAAAAGTGCAGCAAATCATCCACCTTATTTCTTATACTCTGTGCTTTGAGATATAACATGTTGAGTATTGCATTAACCGCACTTTTTGATTCTGCGTCCCTACTGCATTGATATTCACTCTGGCTGCAATTTTGTTTACCATCCGTCCACTCCTGAGTCCCTACACTCTGGTTGCCAACCCTCTGCCAAGTTAGATTAAACCCTTATAGCTTTAACAAACCTGCCCATGAGAATATTGGTCCCCCTAGATTTCAGGTACAAATTATCCCTTCTGTGCAGGTCATGCTTCCCCCAGAAGAGATCCCAATGGTCCAAGAACATGAAGCCCTGCCCCCTGCATCAGCTTCTCAGCCACACATTTATCTACCAAATCATCCTGTTTCTACCCTCAATGGCACATGACACAGACAGCAATCCAGAAATTACTACCCTGAAGGTCCTGCTTCTCAGCTTTCTGCCTAGCTCTCTAAAGTCTCACTTCAGGACCTCTTAGCTTTTCCTTCCTATATCATTGGTACCAATATGTACCAAGACATTTGGCTGCTCTCCATCCCCCTCCAAAATACAGATTAGACGGATTAGAAGAATGAGCAAAGAATAGGCAATTGGAATATAGTTTCAGGAAGTATATGGTCATGCATTTTGGTAGAAGGAACAAAAGCGCAGACTTTTTTCTAAATGATGAGAAAATTCAAATATCCGAGAAAATTCAAATATCCAAGTTGCTTGGGAATCCTTGTGCAGGAGTCCCTAAAGGTTAACTTGCAGGTTGACTCAAAGGTGAGAAAGGCAAAAGCAATGTTAGCATTCATTTCATGAAGACAAAAATACAAAACTAAGGATGTAATTCTGAGTCTTTATCGGGCACTGGTGAGACATCACTTGGACTGTTATGAGCGGTTTTGGGCCCATATAAGAAACGATGTGCTGACATTGGAAAGGATTCAAAGGAGGTTCACATAAATGATTCTGGGAATGAAAAGCTTATCATATGAGGAGTGTTTGGTGGCTCTGCGCTTGTACTCACTGGAATTTAGAAGAACGAGGGAGGATCTCATTGAAACGTATTGAATGTTGAAAGTCCTTGATAGAGTGGATTTGACAGAGTGGATTTGGAGAGAGTGTTTCCTATAGTGGCTGAGTCTAGGACATAACCTCAGAATAGAGGTGTGTCCTTTTCGTGTGGAGCTGAGGAGGAATTTCTTTAGCCAGATGGTAGTGAATCTGTGGAATTTGTTGCCGCAGGTGACTGTGGAGGACAGGTCACTGGGTTGTTTTAAGGTGGATTTTTAAAGACTTTTGATAAGTCAGGGTGTGAAAGGTTACTGGGAGAAGGCATGAGAATGCTGTTGATAGGGATAATAAATCAGATATGATGGAATAGCAGCGCTGTTTCGATGGGCCGGGGGGCTTAATTCTGCTCCTATGTCTTAATTCTAATGGATGTTTTGATGTGGGAGAAAGCTAAAGCACTCTGGGAATACATAGATTTCACACCAACCGCTGGTTCACTGGAGCCCTGTGCCAGCTCTGTTAACTGTAGCTACACTTTGCCACACCAGCTCCTCAAGCACCACCAACGACAAATTAATCAAACATAATTTCTATTGAATTATTGGAATATATTCTTAAATCATTGACTTATGTTAAAAATCTGAATTTTTCATATGGATCTGCAGTTGATGAAGAATTCATTTTTCATATTTAGAATACCAAATGCCTGAATCAGGATTCAGTCAAATTTCAGAGGCTTACTGAAGTTATGATGTTAATACAAAGCAAGGCATAATTATCCTGCTGAGTGTTACCAATGATCAGAACAACTGGCAAAGACAGGATTGGAATTAAACCATATCAAAAATGAAGTTAGAGTGATAAGAATGAGAATCTCCTGGTAGGATTAATAAATGTAATATTACACGTAATTGATTTTCTCCCACGCATCTTTGGAAACATATATCTAATTAGTGCAGATACGACTGACTGAGAAGCTAAAGCTTCTCTTTTCACTGCCAAAGCAAAGCATAGCTTCTCGTACTTTTAAATGGTTTTACATGACCCTTCAGCAAAGTGGTTAAGCTCAGCAGTGGTGCTCTTCGTGAGGCAGGGTCAAAGGCAGCAGTGTGATACTCAATTTATTGTTGGCTGGAATATATTTCACCACCATGTCACATCCACTTCACAAGAGCTTCAGGCATCTGCTAAATTTACTGTGAGTGACTTAACTTCGTCATTCTTTATTAAAGTATATTAAAAGCGTAGGTGATTTCAAATTATAATAAGTGACCCCTTGGAGCAGTGTTTTATATGTGAAAATATTGGTGTAGAAAGAACACTTACTGTCTTGCACTTGACTGTGTAAAACAGACTAAATGAGAAACTTGGGTGCAACGAAACCTGCAAACAGCCCATCTGTTGATGCAGAATTTGTGGTTGTAATGGCAGCAAAGCTTTCAATACTAGAGAGATCCAAGATATGAACAACAGAAAGCATTTTCTGGTGTCCATAACTGAACACAAAAAATCCAGACATCATTGTCATTGTTGGGTCTATCTTTCACCAGATATGTTGTTTTCTTTATCATTGTAATGAATTCTGAATTGGTGGTTTGATGGGAACTTTGAATGTTTATGATTGATTGTCTGTAAATGCTACTGAAATACAAACATTGATAAATTTGTTAACTGTATTTTCAGTGGCATAAAGAGATACTTAAAGGCTTGAAACATCATAGAGACTAGAAATATAATTGCACCAAATTAGCATGCAATTCCTCATGTATTTCCTTGACATTAAAATAGATAGATAGATAGCGACTTTGTTGATTGCAAAGGAAATTACAGTGTCACAGCAGCATTACAAGTGCACAGATATACAAATATACAAATATTAGAAAAGAAGTTAGAAACAATAAACCAAAGTTATCTCAAGCAGTCTAACAGGATGGGTCGTCACTCCCCTGGCTATAGGTTGACTCATAGTACCCAATGGTCGAGGATGAAAATAACCTTTCATAGCACTCTTTAGAGCAGCGCCGTTGTATTAGTCTATTACTAAAAATACCCCCCCCCCCACCACCCCCTTCAGTCACTGTGACATGCAGAGAGTGAGAAACATTGTCTGGAATTGCCAGGATTTTCCAAAAGGTCCTTTTTTCTACCACAGCCTTCAGTGTGTCCAGTCTGACTTCTTTAACAGAGCCAGCCTTTCTAGTCAGCTTATTGAGGTTGTTGGCATCACCTGTGATGATGCCATTGCCCCAGCACACCCTTGCATAGAAGGCTGTACTACTGACAACAGACTGGTAGACCATGTGAAGGAGAGGCCTCCATACTCCAAAGAACCTCAGTCTTCTCAGGAAGTAGAGGTTACTTTGGCCCTTCTTGTACAAAGCTTCTGTGCTGATGCCCCACACAAGTCTGTCATCCAGGTGCACCCCCAGGTACTTGTAGGTCCTCATCACATCCATATCCTCACCATCAATAGTAACAGGGAGCAGTGCAGGCTTGGTCTTCCTAAAGTTCATTACCATCTCATTTGTCTTACTGATAGTTAAAAACAACTTACTTTTAAAAATAACTTGTGCTGTTTCCACTTCTACCTGAATCCAGTGTGTTAACCTTTAATCTGTAATGTGTCTATAAATACGTGGTCCCTTCTTATTTCCTGTTATGCTGCCTGTCAGGACTTGTCAGAATGTTTGATGGTTTTGCTGTGTCTGTATGCCGTTAATCTCCTACAGATTTTCGAAAATGAATGTCATATGAAAAGAGAGCAATCAGTGTAAGAGGGCCTGCTTAATCTTTGTGGCCTGCAATTTATGAGATCAGCAATAAGTGCCGATCCTTCGCTGCTGATCAAAAGCATGGTATGACATCTGTAGTGCTAATGACTTTGTAGGACAGATTTTAGTGTAAAGAGTTGGAAGGGAGGCTACCCCAGTGGGATAATTTTGAGGAATTTTAACAGTTCCATTGTTGAAATCTCATTAGCCCACACGTAGTAGAAGTCAATAAGTAACCCCAATACCACCTTACCAAGGCAGCTCAGATTGCTCAGTGCATGCTAAGAGCAAATAAAGATAGAAAACACTATCATAATACAGTATGACTTGCCTAACACACTAAATTCTATGCTGGTGGTATGAAACCTTCCAAAGGAGAGACCGTGCGGAAAGAAATAGTAAATTAAACTTGACTGGTCAATATAAGCAGAATGATTAATGCTTTATATGGTTTTGTTCTGGTCTGACACATTTCTCAATGTTTCATAATTTCAATAACTGACCAATAAAAAGGATCTGGCAAATCTGACTGCCATTTAGTACTTTTGTTCTTCCACCTGCTTATGTTATCTGCTTAACTATTAAGTAAATGAATGTCCAAGAACCTCAAAAAAGAGTTCAGACTTTATGAGTATTTCGCAGGCATATCCAGGTGCATTATTTCATTTTTGCAGGCTGCATGGTGGTGCAGAAGTTAGTGCTGCTGCCTCACAAGTCAGCAGACCCAGTACCCTTGACCCTGATAGTTGTCAGTATAAAGGTTACCATTCATTCTGTGGCAGTGTGGGATTCCCCTGCATCCTCTGGTTTCATCCCACATCCAAGATACTCTGATAATTTAAATTAAATTACCCCTTTGTGAAGGTTAATGGCAAAGAATATGAGAACAAAATTAATGAGCATCAATGAGAGAGAATGAGGGTACAAGGAAATATAATAGGTGAATGTCAATAATGGAATCACTCCCCAATCAGCCAGTACGGACCCCGTGAGCAAAATGGTTTCCCAGATTGTTATGAGATTTCTCTTACTTACATTACACGATTTCCTAAAGTCAATCTGTCATATGTACCTTTAATATATCAGTAGGCAGTGACAATAATCTTAAGGTGCTTAACATCCATTAGTTGTAATATAAGCTGGCGCCCACAAGCAATAGCATCCTGCATTTAATCATTTCTTTAGTGTAGGGACATTCCAAAATGCTTCCTAGGCAGGAAAGAGAGATTAGAGAAACTGAACTGAAATGAGGTCACGTAGATGGATTTTCTGCAGACTTCTGTCAGCATAAGGATTTGAGGTGATAGTTCCAATGAATATAACTTCCAGCTGAGGGATCAAGAGGAACCAATGGAGAGAAGAGTCATGAGTTCTGCATTTAAGTGACAGGGAATACAATTATTCTGCAAAATGAGTAGGCACAATAGTTTAATTCTTTAGCTCCTAGTCTGTGCAGAATATTACTCAATAGGTAAGATTGGTTTAATAGGGGGTGGACATTGTGGGCACACATTATGAAGTTAAACTCATAGATCTGTTTCAAAATAAGTGGCTAAAAATTCATTCTCAGTCAGTACAAGAAAATATGTTATATAACAGTGGGATTGCACAACTTTCCACTTGTGAAACTCACTTCCAATAATTTTAATACCATTGAATTTTGGAGGTGAAGCAGAAATTCAGCCACTACTGGAAAATGCATTTCTAGGCACTGGATTTTCAACAAGAGTTATCAAAGAATGGAATCACTATACATCAGTGAGGCTAAGAATGTTGGGTGAGCAAAATTCAGGGTACAACAGGTTTCAAACCCATGAGAAAATGCTGGAGATGTGCAGGCACAGAACTGCAATTCTGCCTCTCCTTTCTCTGCAGTTTTAATTTTTCATTTTCTGACTTTTCTCATGAAAGTCATCTATCTAAATTTTTAGTGACACAAGAGACTGCAGATGCTGGAATCTGGAGCAGCGCATGAAGTGGAGGAACTCAGTGGGTCAGGGAGTGTCTATGGATGGGAAAAGGACAGATGAGTTTTGGGGTTGAGACTGTTCATCTGGACCGGATATCATCTGGACCTCATCTTGTCCAGCTGAAGGGAATTAACCCAAAATGTCAACGGACTATTTCCCATCATAGATGCTGCTTGACCTGCTGAGTTCCTCCACTGTTGTATGTGAAACCAGAGATATTAATTGTTTCTCTCTCCACATCTGAAATATTTTCAAAATTTTACAGTATTTTAATATTTTTGAAAATGGTTCATGGGAGACAAGTAAAGAGGATCACTTATGAAACAATAAATTTTACAGTAAACATTATGCTCTCTCCCCATATGAAAATATGTCTCTTGAAATGTGATCTAATCTGAGCTGCATCATTATAATTTGGATAGACATTTGTTAAAATCAAAGATGAGAAAATCTTCAGATGCCGGAAATCCAAGCAATGCACATAAAATTCTGGAAGAACTCAGCAGGTCAGGCAGCCGAAAAGAGTAAACAGTCATTGTTTTGGGCTGAGACCCTTCATCAGGACTGGAAGAAAAGATGAGAATTTAGCACAAGAAGGTGAGAATGAAGTACAAGGTGGTAGGTGATAGGTGAAACCAGGAGAGGGGGAGGAATGAAGTAAAGAGCTGGGAAACATAGGTGAAAGTGACTGAAGAAGAGTGAATCTGGTAGGAGAGGGTAGAAGACTATGAAAGAAAGGGAAGGAAGAGGAGTGTCAGAAGGAGGTGAATGCCAGTAAGGAGATGAGGTGAGAGAGGGAAATGGGAATGAGAATTGTGAAGGAGAATTGTGAAACGGGGGTAATCACTTGAAGTTCAGCAATCACTGTTCATGCCATCAACTTCAAGGCTACCCAGGTAGAATATAAGGTGTTGCTCCTCCAGCCCTTTATATTTTTCAACAATCAACCTTCCAACTGTCTACTTCACCCCTCCCCCTCTCTGAGATGCGCCTATCACCTACCACTTGTATTTCTTCCTCCCCTGCCCTCACCTTCTTGCTCTGACATCTCAACCTGATGAAAGGTTTCAGCCCGAACTGTTGACTGTTTACTCTTTTCCATAGATGCTGCTTGCTGAGTTCCTCAAGCATTTTGTGTGTGTTATTTGCTAAAATCTGTTCTCTACAGAGACTCATAAAACAGGACATAGAAAATTACCACACAGTACAGGCCCTTCGGCCTACTATGTTGCACTGACCTTTTAACCGACTCGAAGATCAATCTAACCCTTCTCGCCTATATAGCCCTCCATCTTTCTATCATCTATGTGCCTATCTAAGAGTTTCTTAAATGGCCCTAATGTATCTGCCTCTACCACCACCCCTGGCAGGTCATTCCACAGGGCTCATAGAGAGATCCAGCATGGAGATGCCTTCTTCAGCCCGATAAGTCTAGCCTGACTATTGTGCACTCTTTTACTCTAATTCCACATCAATCCTGTTTTTTTTTTTGAATTGTCACCACATTCTTGGCAACTCCCCTCAAATTTGATCAATTGCCAATAAACAAAGGGCAATTTACAGTGGCCAATCCACCTACCCAATTATATGCCTTTGGATCATGGGAATAAGCTGGAGAACCCAGAGAAAACTCATCTTGTCATTGGGACAATATGCAACATCAGCAAAGGTAGTTCCCAAGGTCAGGATGGAACCCAGATTTCTGGTGCTCCGAGGCACTGGCTCTACTGGCTGCAGCACTGATATCCAAACATTTTCCAAACTTCAGAGTGTAGTATATCGAGCACATGTTCAGCATGTCAAAATAACATGACATCCAACTCATTGTTATCCATCGATAAATCACTATTGCACTCTCACTAGAAGGGCGGATTGGATAATGTTTAAGTAGAAACCAGAAACTTTTGATAAAATTACAGCCGTATGGTAGTTTTGGGTCCCTGACTCATTTATATATATGTTAATTTGACATATTATCTTGCTTAGGTTTGCAATGTGGAAAATGTACAGGCTGTTGCCTAAGAACTTGGATTTCATCTTGATTTGACATGCTGAATGTGTGCTCAATATAACACAGTCTGTGATCTTTGGAAGGTGTTGAGCAGCCTGCTGTATTTCCAAAGCTGACTTGTTAGGTCTCGTGATGTCAGTGGAGGATCCGTTTGAACAGATACAAGTGTAACAAATTCATGCCCCATGTACTCCTACTTGTACTGTGAGTGTTCAACAAAGGTCATGGATGGTTCTTGAGAGCTTTAATTTAAGTCAGGAAGGGAGGAATCGTGTGATGCGTCACTTATCATCATGTACGTGACTGAGACTGGAAAAATGTCAGGCGTGCTAGGGTGGATTGCTCAGTGAACTAATTGGCCAAATTCCTGATGGGAGATTTCACTTGGAAATGATTGTTAGCATAATCTAACCATGGTTAAATCACTTTAATGTATGGTTTGTATGTAAAAATAATATTATTACTATGTTGAAATTCTTGGCTGTATTTAAAATTATATGCTTTGTGTTTACATGTAATTTCTGGACATTGTATGTAACACAGCCCTGCGATGCCATCTGCATTAAGCTTATGGCACATTCCGGTCTGTAAATCTCACTTGAGCGAGGCCTCTGTCAGTCAGAGTTGGCCATAGATGTTGCGACCTAGCTGTTTAGACATGCAAGCCTGGGCAGTACGATATAGAGAGCAAGCTGTTGTCCACGTAGAAAGCTCCCCGTCTCCATGCATCTGATGAATTGGAAGGATTGGCAGAAACTGATACAGTTTGGTACCAGCAGCATTGCAGGAGTTTCCAGTCGGCGTTGAACTCAACGCAGGACTGCCTTAGGGTCTCTAGCCCCAAAGCCCTCCAAAGGCTTCCCCATGAGTGGGTATAGCCACAAGACAGCAGAGGTTTGAGATCAGAGTTTTCCTTCTCCTAGATGAGCTGCCAACCACAGCCCAAAGCGACTAGTTTTAAGGTGCCAGTAACCCACCTTTGCCCGTTCTCCTATTAGTAGAAATGGTTCAGCCAAACTTAGTAGCCAAACCACACATGAAGGGCAGGAGCTCGACTTGGTTTGTCAGAGGCTATTTGAGGCACACACCATTGGGAGCATTTAATAGGTAGTGGGAGCTTATCCCCCCTACCACCCACCTTAAGGAATCAAAGTCTCTGTTAGTAAATGTTATTTAAGCTCTGGTTGTTCTGTAACTTGGTTTAGTGACAACAATTCAATATTTATGAGAATGAAGGATCAAGACTGAAATAATACCTGCTTCTGCAAATATGCTATAATTCCATGGTCCAATTTTCTCCAGACACCATTATACATTTTACAGTTCATTGGTGACTAAAAATATTTAATTGGCTCTAAGCTCCTTAGAGCACAGACTTTACCAGGTGTGGCTAAGCTGATGCTTTTCTAGGAACATGTGCAGGTGTTTTTAATGTATTGTTCTGTACGCATTTCCTCTGACAGACATGGCCATTCAGCCCATGGGGTTTGTACTAGCTCATAGAGTAGCCCATTTTCCCCATTAATTTTTCCTGTAACCTGTTGTCTCAACATTCTGATTAGCTCCTCCCAGATTCTACTACTCACATCAATCTGCCAGATCTACTCACATGCTCGCAGATCAATCTGCATATCTTTGGGATGCAAGGTAGAATCAGAACCCTTGGGGGAAACCTACTCAGTCTTAAGGTGGATGTGCAAATTCCACACAGACAACACTGGAAAATAGAGTGAAACCCCAAACACAGACGCTCTGAGGCAGCAGCACTGTGCCACACAGGTTTTCAAATTGAACAAGTATTTCAATAACTTGGCCAAGTCTATCCTTTAAAAGACACGATACACAAGCAGGTCATATATCTCATTGCAAATTGTGGGACTATATAGTGTGCGATCTGGTGAGTACATGCAGAGCCGTGAATACTCTGTAATGCTTCTGAAGACTTCTGGAGATTTGACTCAAATTAAAGATTTAGTTTCAGTTCCTGAGGTTACAGGGGGCTAATGGCTATTGTTGTGTTTAATTGCAAAGTAATTTATTTCTCTGAACTGCTGCCTCTGCACAGAAAGCAAACACAGAAAGGCATGATTGATTTTTGTGCTCAACCCACATAGTTCCAATAAATGCAGCGAGTGGTGACATTCTATTATATTACACAAGTCCTGAGTGCTGCAATCAAATGACTGGCAATGTGAGTGGTCTGCATTTAGAGGATTTATACAGCTTAACTCTTTTGATCGCTGAGTAAGCTCACAAAAAGTGGTTTTGGAATGGCTTTTGAATCATTTTGAACAGCAGGTAGACACAACACATTTTTGAAGCATATGAACCATGTCCTTTAATTTCATAATACAGGAGTTTTGTTGTAGCCTCTAAACGTTTTGCATGTAGAATACGTATAGCTGGACTGCTACAACACTGTGGTTTGGCAACTGACTGTCATGAGTTGTCGGTGTTGTGGTGAACTACATATACCTGTCTGGACTGCTCCTGTGGCTCCTCCCACGGATCCCTGTATAGAGGCGATTGAGGCCTGAGCCTGGCCTCATTCTCCAGGATGTAGTGTTGTTCATTCTTCCAGTCAATAAAAGCCAATATCTCGCTTCTTACGTCTCAGAGTGAGTTATTGATGGTGCATCAGTTTTATTGACTGGAAGTTAAAACATGGAAACCGTTTTACGTCCGGAAAAATTGGATTTGGACCCCCAAGACTCTGAAGCAGCTCTTGCCTTTGAACTCTGGCTTGCATGCTTCCAATCATACTTGGAGGAGGTTCGTGTAACTGACCCCGCTGTTAGGCGCAGAATTCTCCTCTCGAGAGTCGACCTAAAAGTTTATTCATTCATCAGGGACCTCTTGACCTACGAAGGGGCGCTTGATGCCCTCAAAAGACAGTACCTGCGGCCGGTGAACGCCGTCTATGTCAGACATCGCTTGGCCACGTGCAGACAGCGCCCTGCGGAGTCATCCGCCGAATTTCTCCGAGCTCTATAGGCACTCGTGTGGACTTGTGACTGCAAAACGCTCACGGTGGAATAGCATGCAGAACTCTTGGTACGAGACGCCTTTGTGACCGGAATTAGGTCAGTGTATGTGCGCCAGCGGCTGCTGGAAAATGCTGATCTTACCTTACGCTCAGTGATCGAGACGGCTGACACGCTGGAGGCTGCTCTGCACAACGCTGACGCTGTCCAGCCGCGCGATTCCCCACCGGTTCCGTGGACACCTCCGACTCCGCCGCCACCGGTTCCCGTGAGCGAATTCGCCAACGCCGCTGCCAGTCGCGGTACCACGCACTCCCCGAACTCGACCAAGCGAAAGCTGTGTTATTTCTGTGGACTTGAGAAACATCCTCGAAACCGTTGCCCAGCTCGAGAAGTGACCTGCTCCAGCTGCGGAAAACCGGGCCATTTCACCAGAGCCTATAAGTCTAAACCACGCGCGGGGTCGAGCAGCGCTGCGTTTTAGACGTGGGGGCCACCATCTTCCATGCCCGGATGTGGGCGGCCATCTTTGCCGGTGTCACTATGCCCCTACCTACCTACCCGTGTGAGACGTGGGGGCCGCCATCTTGCATGCCCAGATGTGGGCGGCCATCTTTGCCGGCATCTCCATGCCCCGCCCCCGACTCGCCAGTGTTTACCAGGCACCAAGACGGCATTTCAACTCTGGGCACCGTAACCCTCGACCAAAGCGCTCTGCACCAGTTTGCAAGGTCAATGATGGACATCCTGGTGGAGGGACACAGGACTAGCTGCCTGTTTGACACGGGCAGCACTGAGAGTTTTATTGACCCGGACACAGTGCAACGCTGTGGACTCATGACACGGCCAGTAAGTCACAGGATCACCTTGGCTTCTGGGTCGCATTCCACAGACATCCGGGGGGGGGGGGGGGTTGTGTAGCGACATTGATGGTGCAGGGCACAGAATATCGGAACTTTGCGCTACTGGTCATGCCTCGACTGTGCGCACCTGTGCTATTGGGGCTGGACTTCCAGAGCCACCTCAAAAGTGTGACTATGGCATATGACAGGCCCCTCCCACCGCTCACTGTCAGGAATCCTCAGTTTGGTGGGACTTCGCCATATACCCCGTTACTGCACACACATACACACCGAACCACACGTCCCGCCCAGCACCATGCCGATAGCTGTGCTACTGACACTACTTGCAGCCTCTCCACCCTCAAGATCCCTCCCCCATCGCTGTTCGCCAACCTGACCCCCGACTGTAAACTGGTGGCGACTAAAAGCAGGAGGTACAGCGCAGGGGACAGGGCCTTCATTCAGTCAGAGGTGCAGCGGCTGCTCGGGGAGGGGATCATCGAGCCAAGCACAAGCCCTTGGCAGTCCCAGGTGGTTGTTGTTCAGACTGGGCACAAAAATAGGATGGTTGTGGACTATAGTCAGACCATCAATAGGTTCACGCAGCTTGACACGTACCCCCTACCCCGCATCGCGGATATGGTCAACCAGATAGCTCAGTACAAGGTGTACTCGACAATAGATCTGAAATCCACTTATCACCAGCTCCCCATCCGCCCAGAGGACCGCCCCTACACCGCCTTCGAGGCAGGCGGCAGGCTCTATCACTTCCTGTGCGTCCCATTTGGTGTCACCAATGGTGTCTCAGTCTGCCAGAGGGAAATGGACCGGATGGTGGACCAGTACAACCTGAAGGCCACATTTCCCTATCTAGATAACATCACCATCTGTGGTAGCGACTGGTCGGATCACGACGCCAACCTCCAATGATTTTTCCAAGTGGCCGAAGCTTTGAACCTCACTTATAACAGGGACAAGTGTGTGTTCAGAACCACACAACTCGCTATCCTTGGGTATCTCGTGGAAAACGGGGTCATTGGCCCTGACCCTGACTGTATGCGCCCCCTGTTAGAACTCCCTCTTCCCACGACTCTCAAAGCCCTCAGACGGTGCCTGGGTTTTTTTTCCTATTACGCCCAATGGGTCCCCCATTACGCAGACAAGGCCCGCCCCCGGTCAAGTCTACCACATTTCCCCTCTCTGCTGAGGCCTGCGCAGCCTTCAGCTGCATTAAAGGGGACATTGCCAAAGTAACGATGCATGCGGTGGACAAGACCATTCCCTTCCAAGTAGAGAGTGACGCCTCTGACGTCGCGCTGGCTGCTACCCTCAATCAGGAAGGCAGGCCAGTAGCATTCTTTTCTCGTACCCTTCAAGGCTCTGAACTTCGGCACTCCACGGTGGAGAAAGAAGCCCAGGCCATAGTGGAAGCTATTAGGCACTGGAGGCACTATCTCGCCGGCAAAAGGTTCACCTTGCTGTCCGACCAGCGCTCAGTTGCGTTCATGTTCAGCAACCAACAGCGGGGCAAAATCAAAAATGATAAAATTTTGCGGTGGAGAATAGAACTCTCCACCTACAATTATGATATCCTGTACCGGCCTGGCAGACTCAATGAGCCCCCTGATGCCCTATCCCGGGGAACATGTGCTAGCGCACAGCTCGACCAGCTGTATGCCCTTCATGCACATCTTTGCCATCCGGGGGTCACCCGATTTTACCATTTTGTTAAAGCCCGGAACCTGCCGTACTCCCTGGAGGACATCAGGACGATGACCAGGGACTGCCAAATCTGCGCTGAGTGCAAACCGCACTTCTACCGTCCTGACACAGCGCAACTTGTCAAGGCCACCCGCCCTTTTGAGCGACTGAGTGTTGACTTTAAGGGCCCCCTTCCCTCCACCGACCGCAATGTCTGTTTTCTCAATATTATTGACGAGTACTCGCGATTCCCCTTTGCCATTCCCCGCCCCAACACCACTGCCACGTCCATCATAAAAGCCCTGTGCCAGCTCTTCACTCTGTTCAGATAGCCCTGCTATATCCACAGTGATAGAGGGTCCTCCTTTATGAGTGATGAGCTACGCCAGTACCTGCTAGCTAGGGGCATTGCTACTAGTCGAACCACAAGTTACAATCCCCGGGGGAATGGACAGGTGGAGAGGGAGAATGCCACAGTGTGGAAGGCCACACTTTTAGCCCTTAAGTCAAAAGGGTTGCCGGTCTCTCGATGGCAGGAGGTCCTCCCTGAGGCACTCCACTCTATCTGCTCCCTGTTATGTACGTCCACCAATGCCACCCCTCACAAACGCCTATTTTCTTTTCCCAGGAAGTCTGTCACTGGGACCACCCTGCCAGTTTGGCTGACGTCCCCGGGGCCAGTGCTGCTACGAAAACATGTGAGGAGTAATAAATACTCCCCGCTGGTCGAGAGGGTTCACCTTTTGCATGCTAACCCCCAGTATGCCTACGTGGTCTTGCCTGATGGGCGGGAGGACACGGTCTCTGTCCGCGACCTGGCGCCCGCAGGAGCAGCAGACCACTACCCCGTACACTCCACGGTAACTATGAACCCTGTACCCGAGGTGACACCACGCACACTGTGCCCCACACAGACTCCTCACGACGCTCATGTACCAGGCATCTCGTACGCGTATATTCCGGGCGCCTCGCACACACGTGAGGGATTCCTGACACCTCCAGTTAGGCCAGAACCAGCACAACCTCCGTCTCCTGTGCAATCACCACCTCCGGCACTTGTGCAATCACCACCTCTGGCACCTGTGCAATCGCAGCCGGAGCTACGTAGATCGCAGCGACAGATTCGACCACCTGATAGACTTAACTTGTAAATATGCTTGTAAGAAACTTCGCCACCTGGGGACTCTTTTTAAAACAAAGGGGGGGTGAATGTGGTGAACTACATATACCTGTCTGGACTGCTCCTGTGGCTCCTCCCACAGACCCCTGCTGACTGCTCCTGTGGCTCCTCCCACAGACCCCTGCTGACTGCTCCTGTGGCTCCTCCCACATACCCCTGCTGACTGCTCCTGTGGCTCCTCCCACAGACCCCTGTATAGAGTCGATTGAGGCCTGAGCCCGGCCTCATTCTCCAGGATGTAGTGTTGTTCATTCTTCCAGTCAATAAAAGCCGATATCTCGCTTCTTACGTCTCAGAGTGAGTTATTGATGGTGCATCAGGTGTATTTAATGGCAAATGTCAAATTAGAGATTTGATTCCAACAATGCATATGCTTTTCGCTTAAACCTCACTTAAAGACTGAGAGAGGATTTATGTGCAAAGAAAAAGAAAAATACATAACCTACTCTGTAACAATTGCAATAGAACTCTATTGTTTAAAAGTAGGAATGATAAGAGGTCTAGTTTTGCAATTGGAAGTAAACTTTATATTGGTAGATTGTAATGGATTTTAAAATTCTAATAAGTCTCATATTCTTCTGTTTTCACCCGATATTAGTTTAATCTTCATTGTGGCCATTTCTTCCATAATTCCTTCAAGTTTAAGTTCAAGTTCTTGTTTATTGTCATTCATACATGCACAGTATGCTGCCACACAAAACGACGTTCTTCCAGACCTAGTATATTGCACTGTATCTCAGAGAAAGTATAGTGCACAGCACAGTACATGTAACTCATACACAACACAAAGCTAATATTACCACAAACAATAAGATGCAAGTCAAAAGTAAACAGTATACGTGATGATCAAGTGAAAATCTGCAGTTGCTGAAAATCCAAGCAACACACACAAAATGCTAAAGGAACTCAGTAGACCAGGCAGCATCTATGGAAAAAAGTACAGTTGACTTTTTGAGCTGAGACCTTTCAGTCCTGCTGAAAGATCTTGGCCTGAAATGTTGACTGTACTCTATTCCATTGATGCTGCCTGGCCTGCTGAGTTCCCTCAACATTTTGATTATACGTGATGAGACCTGGGTGGTGGTAAGAAGTTCAGTCGTCTCATGGCATGGGGGTAGAAGCTCTCTCCCATCCTAAAAAGAAGTTCTTGTCTTAATACTGTGATAACTCCGGCCTGATGTTAGGGGCTATAGAACAGAACTACCATGAAAAAACATTTTGGATACCAATCCTAGATTCCTAGCATTGTCAGTGATAGCAATATCTTCAAAGAATGGGGATATTAAAATCTGTGTATCTCACTAAGATATTTGCGTAAATTGTACTTACAACTTCAATGCTTGGAGATCACTCTTTAATAAAATTTACATGAATGCTTTGTAATCAAAATGATATGTCATTCTTAAGAGATTAAGTCTGACCTAAATTCAACCTATTATGATAAATAGATACTTAGCATTCATTTAACTGAACCTTCATACTGACCAGCAAATCACTGATCTGAATTGATAATAGCATTCAATCAGATGTGGGATTCTAATCAGCAGTGGTACCCAACAGTTAAACTCCACTGTCTCTCATGATTTTCAATGGATATGATCCATTAACTATTGTTTGATCCTCAAATGGCTGTGGCACGCTTTAGCATCAGATTTTTAAAAACCAAAGTGCTTACAGTTCTCCTACTGATAAATGGCATTTGGATGCAGTACATGCTTTATCTATTTGTCATATGAATAACTTGCAAGCCATTTCATTAAAGGTGCTGAGTGTAGTCTGCATTCCACTTTTTTGTGTGTGTATACAAACTCTGAAGCCAGATAAATTGGATACATTTTCATTCTTTTCTGCTAAAGGTACCTTTATGAAAGTCGCTTCCATTATAAACCAGTAACAGGGAATCCTCTGAAGTAATTGTAGTGTAAGAATTATATAAACTTACAGAAAGATTGGAAGCTTGAGGTCAACTACTATGAAAAGGGTCTCTGTATCTTAGCAACTTTGCCAGATGGGTTCTGGTTAGCCACTTTTATACTGAAGTAAGAAATGAGTTACTTGTTTCCTGCTGAAGGTCTCATAGTTCTCTTGGTCACTTGTTCAGCATTATGCCTCGATCAACACCAGTTAAACCACATCTTGCTTTTGGGATTGGCTGTAAGCAGAGTGCATTTTAAAGTACTTATTATGGCAATATGTTTAAGCACCGGCAAAAACGTACAGTTGCACATAACCTCCTCTAGTAACTTTAGGCCCAAAACATACTTTGTGGAAAAACAGTATTTTAAGTATAGTTGGAAATCACTTTAAATGCAATTACCTGTTCAAATATCTTAGCAGGTTGACACCTCTGGTGGAATTTGCTCAGAACTGGCCTAGCTTTAGAGGAATTTACAAACTACCTGTAAGGCCTTGTAGAAATCTTAGTCCACCCAGAAAGCTACATGACCAATAACATCAGATCCAAAAATGCCATTAAACACCTGATAACATAGAGTGCCATCCCTCAGACCTAATACCATAGGTTAAAAATATCAGTAGCATCCATGATAAAATGCTAGGGTATTGACAGCAGAGTACTAATTCCAGAACACTACCTTCAGAGCACTCATGCTATGGGAAATTATTTACAGGGTACTACTGATATAGAGCATTCTTCCACAATATTCTGCGTCAAAGTTCAAACAGAATGCTACATTGAGGGTGCTGAAAGAACATAAACGCTTTTTCCATTTTGATACTATGTCTGAGCTGGACCATATTGGATCTCTTTAAGCAATATGAAGAATGTAGCCATCTGACCTTCTTCACTTTGTCCATGGAGCAAGTACTCTTCAGGCTGCTGAGGCCCAATTCTGAAAATACCCTGAAGGCCTCTGACAACTTGTTAATAAATTAGGTTCTTGATAGAGATATTTGAACACTATTCAATTGAAAACAAAGTGATAAAGGCATATTATCTGAAGGGTGATAGATTGAAGACCTGTGAGATGAAGAGGGATCTGGGTGTTGTTGTACATGACTTGTAAGGGGCAAGTAATTGGGAAAGCTAACAGAATGCTGTTATTTATTGCTTGGGGAAAATGAATATACAATTAAGGAGGTTATGCTCCATTTATATAGGATATTCATGAACACCACATTTGGTGTACTGTGCACCATAATAATCTACGTTTGTAGTTATTTAAGGATGCGTACTAAGAAGTTCAGAGAAGGTTTGTTATAGTGGTTGTATTTCCTATGAATGATTGGACAGACTACAACTGAAGTTTAGAAGACTCCTTCTGGGTAGCATACTTTAAAAGAAATAACCTGTATGACCTCTTAAGATCTGCAGAGATTTGAGGTTGCATGAGGAGACAATGGTTCCTGTTGCAGAGGAATCAACAATTTTGGGGTCACTACTTAAAATTAAGGAGCTGCCTACTTAAGACAAAATTAAGGCAAAAGGTTTTCTCTCTGAGGGTTATGAATTTTTGGGACTTTTTCAAAGGCTGGTGGAGTGTACTGGGGAACACTTAACAGATCAGCCATGATTTTATTAAGTGATGAAGAATGCTTGAAGAACCAAGTCATCTAGCTCATTGAGAATCATAGACCAATGAAAAAGCCCACTTGAGTCCCCTCATTTATACTAATCCTTCATTAATTTCATATTTTATTCACCTGCTTGTTTCCCCCCTTTAAATCAAACACCATCCTAATTTGGACATTCTTTATTATTTCTGGTTAGACCTTCTTAGACACTAAGGTCAAAATGATGGATTGGATGTGGGCACAGGTGCGGGAGGAGTGGTAATATCTTCATACCAGCGACTGCGGTACTTTATGAAGGCAAGCGTCTTCTCGAGGGTACCTGAGGTATCTTTGCAGTAGTGCTCACATCCTGACTATCAATCGAAATAGCTACACCCATAAAGTAGAATAAACAGTAACAAAAATCAGAAAAATAAATTGCACATAGATAAGACAAAATAATATGATGAATAATAACTAAACAACTAATAATTAAATGTATGCATGGCAGAATAATTTCCAATAATATTGTGGCTTGTACCATAGTCACCATTCAGAAATATAATGAAAATAAATTATAGTTTTTATAGATGATGCACCAGAATTAAATTAGATTTATTATCACTGACATATATGACATGGTATTTGTTGTTTTGTGGCATCAATACAATGCAAAGGCATAAAATTACTATAAATTACAAAAAAAGTGCAAAAATGGAATAACAAGTAGAGCTAATGGGCCCAAGGATTGTTCAGAAATCTGACAACAGAGGGAGAAATGTTACGTCTGAATCATTGAGTGTGGGTCTTCGTGCTCCTCTACCCCCACACCACTGAAGGAAGGAAGATGCAAAGTTTACGTCTGTAACATCTGCTAATTGAATGTTAGCATTGCCAATATGGTAGCTAATATGCTTATATATATCTGCAATATTAATTGGGTTAGGGAAAAGTGGCCTACACTTCCTAGAAGTCAGAGGATTAAGAGCTGATCTAATTTTCTGTTTTCACCGTCGATTTCCAGCATCTGTTTTTTTTGCATTGTTTCCCTCAGTTGCTGTGGGTGGATATATTACTGAAAGGTTGTACTAGCACCCTTTCACCAATCGTATCAAACTTCATGATCCTAGCAGCCCCAGCTCAATTGTTTGAAGGCCGAACTTGCCTGAGAGCAATCTGAGTTTCCTAGGTAAGTTTTCGAGTTTTCACTGCAGCAGTCACATATTCTGCTTGTCCCGCAACGGAAGTTGAGGCTCTGAATACCTGAGGTTGCATCAACTATGTTCACAGGTTTTGAAATGTCGTTCGCTTTCCACAATGTTTACTCCTCTCTCCAGGGTGTGGAGCCTTTCGCTGTTCCGTTGTTGGGTGAAGTTAAATGCTGGCACAGATAGACAGTAAAGACAGGGTATCGGTCAGGATGCGAGCCGGTTCTGCTCATTCTCCATGATAGTCATCTTTATGGCACTGAGGCCATGAAGATTGCCCCGGTTGCTGTACTCCGTGCCTGCTGATATGATCAACTGATAAAGCAAGGCTTTGGGCCTACTCCAGGCTGCTCCAGGGTTCAAATCTGAGGACTCAGTTTGGTTCAGAACGTTGTTATTCACTTCAATTGCTTCCATGATATTTTTCCCTTTCTCTTGCACATCGTGTGCTGTTCGAAGTTTATTACTTTTCCTTAATTGGATTCTTTCAGGTTTCTTGCTTTGTGGCTACCTTTGAACAAGCAAATCTCAAGGTTGTATAGTTTATACATTCTTTGATAATAAATTAATCTTGAATCTTGAAATGGCTGCTGCGTCTGAGTTGACAGGACAACCCACTTATCAAATATTTGTGTATTGACACATACAGGCTTGTTTCATCCAACTTGTTTGCAGAAGATCACATCCTGCTTCAGTGCTCTCTGTGTATAAAGAGTTACAACATGAGTTGGTGACTTTTGGATTGGATGCCCTGATTTTAATTCTTGTATTTGAACTGCTGTGGATCGAGAGAGTGTTAAAGAAGACATATAGGTAAGCTTACCTTTATTATTCAAGGCACTGAGTTCAATTATCAGGCAATTATGTTGCATTTTTATAAAACTCTACAGTAGGTAGGCTAAATCCCATTATATTTTGTGTATGGAACTATGGAGAATAAGCTCATGAGTTTTACCATAAGACCATAAGACATAAAAGCAGAATTAAGCCATTTGGCCCATTGACTCTGTTCAACCATTCCATCATGGCTGATCCCAGATCGACCTCAAACCCATACACCTGTCATCCTTTACAAGGAGACCTACTGGATTAGACAAAATATGCTATGAGTAGAGGTTAGAAACCTTTGGATTCTTTACTCTACAGCAAGGTAGTAGCTAGTAATTTATAATATTATGAGAGACATAGTTAGTGTATAGTTAGAGTAGACTGCCAATTCCTTTCTCCGAGGGTCAAAATGTCAGACACTAGAGGGCATGTGTTTAAGGTGAGAGGAGTAACGTTCTGTGGGGTAGGAGTGGTGGTGCCTGGAATACATGCCAGGGTGGTGGTAGAGGCAAACACTATGGAGGTATTTAGGAAGGATTAAGTGCCATTAGTTGTGCACCATATCGCAGTTGGGCAGGTAGGACAGATGGAGGGCTCTTCATCCTTAATAGGTTCAAGGTAAAGAGCAAGGTGTCAACTACTTCCAACATGGAGCTCCAATATGCGGACAGCAATGCCATTGTAGCTCACTTCGAGGAGGAATTGCAGTGCATAATGGATGGCTTTGCCAGAGCATATAAGCTCCTCAGACTTGCTGACAACATCGTTTTGGAGAACTGTGATCATTTCCCATATCTTGACAGCCTTTTTCCTTCCAGAGCCAACATTGACCTTGAAATAAATCGCAGAATAGGCTGTACGTGGAGCTTTTGCCAGATTGAGACAGAAGGTTTCTGAAGATTAGGAGATCAAGACCAACCCTAAACTTCTGGTCTATAAAGCCAGAGTCCTCCCCTCCTTGCTATATGGAGCAAAGTCATGGACAACATACAGCAGGCACATAAAATCCCTAGAAGCTTACAATCAAAGATGCCTCCAAAAGATTCTGAGAGTTAGCTGGAAGAACAGGTGTACTAATTCCAGCATATTGGAGGAAGCTAACATTAACTCTATAGCCACAATCATGACTCAACACCATTTTTTATGGGTTGGCCACATCATCCATATGCCTGACTCCTGCCTCCCTAAACAAATCCTGTTCAGCCAACTGAAGGATGCAAAGTGCACTCCTGGAGGGCAGAAAATTCCTTCCAAGACAATATCAAAAACCACCTGATGAAGTGCCACATCAACCTGAATGGATGGGAGTAATTAGCACAGGACATGAAAAGCTGGAGCAGGACTCTATGAGGGGACTGCACAGCTTGAAGAATACCTCCATCATACTGCTGGGACTAAGGACAGACTGGGAATGGCCCGACCAGCTGCATCCACCACTTCAATAACCTACACCTGCCAAAACTGCAATAGAACTTGTGGATCACAGGTCGGCCTCTTCGGTCATCGCAAGACCCACAAGTGACCAGATCAACCACCAGGAGAAGAATCATAATCAACTATGAGTGATTGTTGATGAAGGTGATGAGCAGGTTGAAAGGGGGTGATCCTGTGCTATGTTCTATTTAAAGGCTATGTAAGTTGCCATTTGAAATTGCTTTTCACTTACCTGGACAACAGATATTAGGTCATTGAACATTTCTTATTACTGCAGGTGTAGTTGACACCACTGTCCTGGCTTTCATAATAACTATTGCCACGTTAGGATCGAAGATGGAGGAAACGTTTCCGACTGTCCCAGCTCATCTACCAAGATTTGTAGTAATGCATTTGAAAGTTGTGGTGCCTATTCTCGCCCATGTTCTGCCATCCTTCCTGCAAATCTTGCAAATGCTAAGGCATCAACAGTGATTTCCATCAGTGGTTTCAACCTAGAAGACCTTTGAGTTGTAATCATAGCTTTATACATCACCACCAATTTTAACCTGGTGCTAATCCCTCATAAAATTGTATTCCATGGGAATAACATGAATCAAGGCAATAAAGAAGGTCTTAATGAAAAAGCAATACAAATATTGTGTGCATCCTGCAGGTTAGTTGTGCATTGCAATCCCATTAGATCCTTTTCAGCACTGTTCAGTTTAGTCCACAATGTGCATAAAAGGCTGAAATTCTGATGATGCCATCAAAAGATTCAAGGAACCTGCTTTGTAATATTGCTACCTTGTGAGAAGTGATAACCTCCTACCTCATTTCACTGAACAAATGTGGCTCAGGAAAGTAATGGTGTCAGCAGATTAGTTATTGCAGAGCAATCACCTTGCACTCTAACCTATATATCCCCTTTTTGATTTTTATACCGTTTAGGTTACATTACACGGAGTACTGATTGTTCAATACTGTTTGTCTCCTCAGTTTCAAAACTGCAGTAAAAATATCAAAACCACACAGAGAAATCTGACATCATTCACACTTCATGCTTCTTTTATTAAGTCTGTAGAGTTGGAAATGAGATAGCAGCGTAAGCTTCATTTCTAATAAAAAGCAACCAACAATGGCGTCCTGATTCTTCAAACCAAGTCGTATATCTTGAAAGCAAAAGGAGCAAATCATAGTGACTACAATTGCATATCTGCTGGAGAATGTGTCTAATACAGAAAATAGTCTGTGAAGTTACAGAGCACAACACCACCAGTTATACACAGCACAAGGCAAATATAGCACATACAATATAGCAGCAAATATACAGTCATATATATAGGGTCTTTTAAGAGACTCTTAGGTAGGTACATGGTGCTTAGAAAAATAGTGGGCTATGTGGTAGGGAAATTCCAGGCAGTTTCTGGAGTAAGTTACATGGTTGACACAACATTGTGGGCCGAAGGGCCTGTAATGTGCTATAGATTTCTATGTTCTATATAACCCAGGTTCCTAATTTACATGTCCTGTAAATTAATAGTGCATGAGTATTGTTGTCAAGAACAAGCAGTTCTCAGCAGTACACAGATGAATGTTACAGATGTACTCACACAATCCAGCTTGTCTCCCAGCGAGCGAACACTGGAGAGCAGCACCAACACAAGGGTCCAATCCCCAATTGAGCATGAATTCCACACTAAACAACCTCTAATGTTTCCCTTCCTGGACTATTACAACAGGCAATCCTGAGGCTTAAGGCCTAGTCCTCATTTTAACTGAGGTCATGCAGCTCTCCCACCATCAATCTTGCCAATAAACCAGTGAACCAGATTTGTAGTATTTGACGTTACCAGTATCAGGGTCTTGTGATTGTAAGAAAAAACCCCAGGACAATCATTTGCAGTAAAGCTGCACACCACCTTTGCATGTTGACTCCGATGCCTTTCTGTGACAGACAACAACATGGTCTGTACCGTCCAGCACCTCCAGTTCCTTTGCCAGTGAGTGACTGTGACCTGCAGTACTTGAAATTGATAATGCCCAGCATTGCCTTGTGATTGTAAAATAAAAACTTTTAATGGAGGTAAAAACACTTTTGGTTGGCCACGAAGATGCTGCTGCATCCGTCTAAGTGAACAGAAATAAAATCCAGAAGAGTTTAAATGACACATCTGAATCTCTCCGGCCACTGTTGCCTCACATCAAAATGACCACTTTTGAGATCATATATCTCCAGCTGATACTTTCTTATATGCCTGTGCATGCACATTCCCAATTGACTTTTTTTGCCCAAGATTTTGGACTGTTGAGTTTTATACTGGATATTTTTACATGATATGCACAACAAGATTCTCAGGTCCAATAACACAAATGCAATGATTCTTACCTGGCAGTGTTGTGCTCACTGATTTTAGTGCAGTAGAGATAATATTACTTACAGCATGAGTGAGCTAGATGATTAAAGATAATCACAAAATAGTTTTGTTTGGATGATTAAATATATGAATATTAATTATTATAATTCCTTTCTCCTGTAATTTTACAGCAGGAGACAAATTTAAAATTTAACTTTCAATTAGAACTCACCTTTTATTATCTGTATTAATTCAACAGTACCTTCAACCATAGAAAAACCAAGCAAGAGTTCATGCCTGACTGTCAAAGATAACGACTAAGATGAGGTTATTAAACAGTTAAAGAGTATTACAAATGAAATAGATGAAATAACAATGGAGAATTACTTTTTAACAGTGTATATAAAGAAACATTACAGTTTGGGTGACAAATTTATCTTCTCAAGTAATTGTTGTTTCACAGCAGCCCCAGGTTTGGAATTTTATGAACTGATTTTTAGTTCAGTGTTACAACATTGTGTTTGAACACAATTATTATTAATTCTGGTCATTATCATTATAATTCCTAATCAGTGTTGAGAAATGCTCTATTGAAGCAATAGAGCTCCGCTATGGCAGCTTGATCTCTAATTGTACCAATGATCAGTTTGGTCATTGTCACATCACTGAAAATTTCAGAACCAAAGCTCAAAAGTATTGTGGGTGACTTGACAGCCCTTACACACTTCCCTTCATCTTCTGTACCATTGTGGATCATGCAGAGAAAGCCTGCAACTAGGAGCAGGACAAATATGAGAAAATCTGCAGGTGCTGGAAATCCAAAGCTTCACACAAAAATGCTGGATGAATTCAGCAGGCTAGGCAGCATCTATGGGAAAAAAAAAAGTTGACATTTTGGACTGAGACCCTTCATCACGCTCAATAGTTTTGAGCTTTGGTTCTGAATTTTTCAGTGGTATTCTGATGAAGAAGGGTCTTGGCTGTTTACTCTTTTTCATAGATGCTGCCTGGCTTACTGAGTTCCTCTGGCATTTTGTGTGTATAACTAGGAGCAAGATACAGGCTGTATCCAGGATTTGGTAATTTGGTTAGAATTATAATAATTGTCTTCAAGCACAATGTTGTAACAACAAACTAGAAACCAGTTCATGAAAAGAACCTGGGGCCGTGAAACAACAATTATTTGAGAAGATAAACGTTACCTAAACTGCCAATTTTATTTACATATAATATTGAAAAGTGATTGTATTTTTTCTCGTCCATTTCATTTCATACTCTTTTCCTTTGCAACAGCAACATCTGTCAGAGTGGGATCTAGTGGGTGACTAAGCCACTGTTCAGTCTCTGGGAGATAAACAGTGCCTTAGGTTCCACTGTGAATAGTAATTGGAGTTCTGTGCTGGGGTCACAGAGACTATGTAGCAGTAAATGGGATCTTAATAATGTAATTGAGGATATACACAATGTCCTTGCAATTAGAGAATTGTGGCCTAGGCTATGATTGGGCATAATGTCTACACGCTGTGAATCGGGGCCTTGCAGCTGGATGAGAATGTGGGTGAGAATAAGTCATCAAAATATAGGGAGATGGCTGGCAGTCTGTCAAGAAATTAGTGGATGGAGTATTAGCTGTGGCTAAGATTTTCTCAGGTAGGATCTCTATAGATCATACTGCACAGCAGTGCAATTACTATTCTGCCTAAGCATTTGCATATCACTGAATCAACACATAAACTTCTGAAGTAAAATGAGTTGGAGAAACTCAGCAGGTCAAACTGTATCTGTCAGGGCAAAGGGATAGTTGACATTTTGGGCTGAGATCTTGCATCTAGATCTGCAACTTCTCTGATACTCTAAAGAAATGTTGGAGATGAAGTGACAGAAGCAAGTCACTGGCATATTGGCATGTCATGCCCGGATGTACCTGACTGAATTTGACCCAGAAATTATTGTAATTCCCTTCAATCTTATGGAAAATATTCACCTTTGAAATACATAGCAATACACATTTAACTTTTAAAGCCAAAGTGTTTTTTTAATGTTAGAATGTGTTTTAAATGTACAATCAATCACACACTGCTGCATAAAAGCTAATTACCTCAGCCCATAAGGTTGAAGGAATGGGAAGATCTAGGCAAGGCCAATACATTGATGATTTTTCCTGCTGCTTTACTGAAAAAGACAATCAAGCAATAAATAGTCATCTCCAGGCAGCGGTAAACATAGTGAAAACTGAGGTCTCTGAATAGAAATTATGGAGGTGAGGAGTATCCTGAAAAAAAAATAAGGATAATAGTGAGGTTTTATGCCCAAACTCAAATTTTCTTTAATAGGCATTTACTAACCTGCTGCAAATTAGATCTCTAAGTTCATATTAGAGATATGAATTTATCTCTAATAAATTAGAGATAAATTATTATCTCTAATAATTTATCTGTATAAATATAGAGATATTTATAGATATAAATACTCCAAGTACAGCCTGACTAGTGACCCTTAAAGGCTCAGCATTACCTCCTAGATTTTATATTCTATTCCCCTTGAAATAAATGCCAAGATCTTCTTTACCACAGACTCAACCTGCAAATTAACCTTCTAGGAGTCTTGCATGAGGACTCCTAATTTCTTCTGTACCTCTGATGTTTGAACCTTCTCTCCATTTGAATAATAGTCCACACTATTGTTCCTTTTTCCAAAAGGCATTATCATATATTTCACAAAACTGTATTCCCTCTGCCACTTTTTTCCCCTATTATCCCAATCTGTCCGAGTCCTGCTTCCTCAATGTTTCTGATCTGACTCTCAGTAGATTATGCACCTCTTTGTTCATTCAGGGCATCTGGTTGGGGAAGAATCTGAATGATTTTGTGGGGACTCACTTGTCTACAACTGTTTTAATAAAGTCAGTTACAACCATGGTGCATTCACTCAGATCCACAAATGAGTTTTCAAAAATGGCACAGTCCACAGACTCAAAGCAATTCCACAGTTGCTTCTCTGCCTCTTCTGACCACCTCTTTGTTATCCTAATCTCTGGAACTTTGCTCTTTAGCCTCTGCCTGTATGCAGGGAGGAGGACAGTCAAATGATCCAATTTACCAAAATGTGGCCTTGGCATTGAAAAGTAGGCATTCTTTATTTTAGTCTAACAATAGAGGTTTAGACCTTTGGTGCTATTGGTTAAATGCTAATACTAATTGGGCAGTGTTTTCTTCAAACAAGCATAGTTTAGGTCCTGACTATGATTTGAAATACATTGAGATGAACCGTTTCGTATTTAGAGATGGCATCATGCAGTATTTGATGTGCTTGATTATAGTTGACCCGCTGGTGGTATGTAAGCTGCAGTCAGGATTATGGAGGAGAACACCCTAGGTAAATAGCACAGATGGCATTTGGTCATTAGATGTTCAAGGTCGGGTAACACAAGTTTGACTAAACTGCTATATTGGAGCATAACCGAGAGTTTATCATGAAACATACACCGACACCTTTTGCCTTTTCCGTATCAGCAGTTCAATCCATTCTGTAAACTGAGAAGCTGTCTCGTCATGCATGTGACCTGAAGGAAATGAATTAGCAAAAGCTATGCAGACTTAATCTTTAGTGTAAAATATCAAAAATAAAGAAAGCATGTACTCAACATTTTGCTTTCAGGAATAACTTGGATGGTAAAATTTAGATAAAATGAAATGTACCAAAACCTGTTCCCACAGATAACAGATGGATAAACTCTATATTTCTGTGGATCAGATAATGCTTGTTCTGGTATTCATCTCTGCATCCTGAGGATGAAGCTCAGAAGAGTGATGGAGCCCTGGGTGATGTCATTCCATTATATGAATGGGTTAAGACATCCACAGAACGGTGGAAAAGTGTTGACCATTTAAAAGTTCAGAAACTTCTAAAAGCTATTAAAAGGCAGAACAATTACCTGATTGCATATTCTTTTCCAAGGTGTAGGAGATTTCAAAATGCTTTTGACTATTCCTGATTAAAAATCAATGCAGCAATTTAGAAGTTCTTATTAGTAATTAAAACAAATAATTTGATTAGGTGTGCGTAAAAATATTCAGGCAACCAGAATTAACTAAAACTAGTCATTCCTTGGGATTCAGAATTAGAATTGGGTTTAACATCATTGGTATATATCGTGAAATTTGTTGTCATATGTCATGAAATTTACTGTCATATGGTGTGAAATGGGTTCACATGAATTAAGCTCAACTTTCCAATGGCAGATTTGACCTGTCTCTGGTTGAATGAGCCATTTTCATAGCATGAATATTGGGAGGTGGCAACACAATTGTCCAGTATCAAAGGTTATCTGTGAATGGCCTCCAAACTCAGGTCTTGCAAGTTCCAACTTGTCATCACTAATGATGGAAAATATCTGCGGTTTGGCATAAAACTGCTGGTACTTAATATCAAGTTCTAGACCAATAGCGGCTAATAAGAAGATAAGCAATTGTTGATTTGACCCTGATCCAATCATTGGTGGGAAGTTGAGAAGGTCATTTTGATTCCAAGAAGCCGCAGATTTGCTTACAAAAATAAAGACAATTTGGCCAAATAGAATGAGCACGTAGAGTAAGTATTAATTCTAAGTGCTAGCTATTTATGTAGCTATTTGCTCTAGCTTGCTTCATGTCGTTTTGAATAATCTGTGAGCTATTTATTGAAATGATTTCCCTCTGCAGCTGAAACCTTGACTTCCTGACCAACAAGATCACAATCCTTAATGGAAAGATAGCAATACCTCCACCACGTTTATTCGTAGGGTTGAATCATCAGTTTCCTACTCTAGACCCTGTACGTTCATGACTGCATGGCCAAATTCTGCACGAGCTCCATCTACAAGTTTGCAAATAGCATCACTGTAGCAGGTTGCAGCTCAAATAACAATAAGTGGAATACAGAAAGGAGATAGAGAGCTTAGTAACATGAATTATGAGAACAACCTTTCCTTCAATGTCAGCAAAACAGGTCATAGTCTCCATTAAAGGAGTGGTGCCCAGGATCCTATCTGCATCAACAGTTTTGATGTTGGGAGTGTTGAGAGCTTTGCATTCCCAGGCGTGTTCTGTCCTGATCCAACCACGTATATGCCACAGACAGAAAAGCTCACCAATGCCTCTGCTTCCTCATGAGGCTAAAAGATTTATCATGTCCCTTTTGACCCTTACTAATTTTTATCAATGCACCATTAAAAGCATCCTGTTTAGATGATAATGGGTTGGTATGGCAATTGCTCTGCTCATGACCGCAAGAAATTGCAGAGAGTTGTGAGCACAAATCAGCACATCATAGAAATAAGCCTCTGCTCTATGGTCTCTGTGTAAGCCTCACAATACCTCAGTAAATTAGCCAGCATTATCAAAGACTCCACCCACCCTGGTCATTCTCTCTTCTCCCCTTCTCCACTGGAAAGAATTTACAAAAGCCTGAAAATGCACTCCACTAAACTGAGTACAGTTTCTAACCATAAGACCATAAAAAGCATAAAATATTGGAACAGAATTAGGTCATTTGGCCCCCTGAGTCATTTCATTTCCATCATTTCATTATGGCTAGTCCACTTTCCATCTCAACCCTATTCTTCTGCCTGCTCCACCATAACTACACCCAATGAGCTGGCTTCTGCAGACTCTGTGCAATGAATTCAACAATTCACCATCCTCTGGCTAAAGAGATTCCTTCTTAACTCTGTTCTAATATTATTACAGGAATATATGGCTCTTATTGTGTTAAGCAACCTCATATGCATTACTTTGACAAAGGTCTCCTGAAAATCCAAGTACACAACATCTACTAATTCTCCTTTGTCTATTCTTAAATAATTCCAACAGACTTGTCAGGCAAGATTTACCCTTAAGGAAATCATGCTGTCTTTGGCCTATTTTATCATATGCATCCACATACCCTGAGACCTCATCCTTAACAATCAACTCCAAAATCTTTCCAGCCATTGAGATCAGACTAACTGGTGCATAATTTCCTTTCTTCTGATTCTCTCCATTCTTGATGAGAAGAGTGATATTTGCAATGTTTCAGTCCTCTGAAACCATGCCATAATCTATTGATTCCTGAAAGATTATTACCTGCACAATCTCCCCAGCCACCTCTGTCAGATCCCTGGGGGGTAGTCCATCTAGCACAGCCATTTCAGTTCTGCTGATATCCCACTGATATAAGACTACTAAGTGGTTCTCTACTATGATAAGATGGAATCTTGACATCATATCTACCTTGCTATGATCTTTCATGTTATTATTCACTTGTACGATACTTACAGAATTCTGCATTGTTATTGTTTTACCTTGATTAACCTCAATGCACTGTATAATGATTCTATCTGTATGACTAGTATTCAAGACAAGGCTTTCACTGTATCTTGCTTTGTGTGATAATAATAAACCAATTTTAATTCCAATTATAGAGAGCAGGCATGTACACAATATAAATAATTATCAACATTACTTGATTTATGGCTGTGAATAACAAAATAAGCTGGATTGTTTGAAATCTGTGTCTTGGGCTACTTTTGACTAAATAAAGTAGGATATACAGTCTAAAAGTATTCAAGAGGCATTCGGGCAGGCAATGAAACTTCAGGGAATGGAGAGATATGGGGCGAGTTGAAGGAGGTAGGTTTAGTTTAATTTAACATCATGGTCAGCATAGACATTGTGAGCTGAAGGGCTTGCTCCTGTGCTTTACTATTCAACCAAAATATCTTTTGCAAAGCTGTGTGTACATTCTTAGGTTATAGAGTCATAGAAAAGTACAGCACAGAAACAGACTCTTCAGCCTATCTAATCTGTGCCAAGCCATTTAAACTCCCTACTCCCATTGACCTGCATCAGGTCTATAGCCCTCCATACCATGCCTGTACCTATCCAAACTTCTCTTCAATGTTGAAAGTGACCTTGCATGCACTACTTGGGCTGGCAGCATGTTCCACACTGCACTTCTCTCTCAATGAAGAAGTTTCCCGTCATGTTCCCCTTAAACTTTTCATTTTCACCTTTATCCTATGACTTCTAGTTGTAGTCCCACCCAACCTCAGTGGAAAAAGCCTTGTATTTACCCTGTCAATACATCTGATATTTTTCTATACTTCTATCAAATTTCCTTTCAGTCTTCTCCGAAGCATAAATTCCTAACCTATCCAATCTGTCCCTGTAACTCAGGTCCTCCAGACTCAACAACATCCTTGTAAATTTTCTCTGCATTCTTTCAATCTTATTAAATCTTTCCTGTAGATAGGTGACCAAATCTGCACACAATGCTCCAAATTAGGACTCAGCAATGTCTTATACAACTTCAACATAACATCCCATCTCCTGTACTCAATACTTTGATTTATGAAAGCCAGTATACTTAAAGCTTTCTTAATGCTCCATCAACGTGTGATGTCACTTCCGATGAATTATGGACCTGTATTCCCAGATCCCTTTGTTTTACTGTTTTGCTCAGTGCCCTACCACTCACTGCGTAAGACCTACTCAGGCTGGTCCAACTGAAGTGCAAAACCTCACACTTTTCTGTATTAAATTGCATCTGCCATTTCTCAGCCCATTTCTCCAGCTAGTCTAGATCCTGTTGCAAGCCATGATAGTCATTGTTGTTGTCCATTACACCCCCACTTTTGGTGTTATCTGTAAATTTGCTGATCCATTTAACCACATTATCATACCGATTGTTGACACAGCTGACAAACAACAACAGATAAGGCACCACCCACTGTGGCACACCACTAGTCACAGGACTCCAGTCAGAGAGGCAACCATCTACTACCACTCTCTGGCTTCTCCAATTTACTAGCTCATCTTCAATACTGAGAAACTGAACCTTCTTGACCAACCTCCCATGCGGGACCATATATTCATGATTTAATTGTGGCAAACTTATTAGCCTGAAATTGGCATGCCCAAGTTTTATATATATATACATATATGTATATGCATATACAGCTTTTATATATATGTGTGTGTATATATATATATATATATGTATGTATGTATATATATAAAATGTATAATAAAACCATGACTCAGCACACCTGGAAGTTAGATCAATCAAATAATATACACACTTGAAATATTTCTTTGTCCTGAATTCTTGCCAATTTTCTTTTTTGGAGTTTGTGTCACATAAACACTGGCAAAGATTAGCAGGGTAACCTTCATGACCCTCAAAGACAATTATAGAAGCATTTCAAATACTAACTCCCTTTGTCTCTTTGTTAACATTATAAGCAATGAAAAGAAAGTCAAATTCTCGTTTTCTCATTTTGACCAAAATCCCATGTGGCAATCTGTCTGATTCTGATCATCTTTACCTCCTAGAATAGAAGCAAGCAAATCAGCATTTTACTGCTTCTTACCAAGAACAAAACTACGCAATACCCTTAATACCTGTCTCATATATGCTTGTGCACTGTATCCAGTGTCTAATGAAGGGATCTTTATTCCATTGAAGGGTGACCTTATCATCCTTGTGCAGAGGTACTTTGTACTGCACCATCCATTCAGCAGCCTTGGCAGATCAGCTGACAGGCATCAGCAAGCTCACAGCTGGATTTGAAACAGCAGGAGTAGGAGTTTTGTCATGCTAAGAGATGACAGACGATGGGAAATACAGGACGTTGCCAGTTTTTTATGCCATGGTCAATATGCTAGATCAGAAATCCAGAATTCCAAGAAGTAATTCTGAATTGAAGCATGATAACTGAGCATTTAAATCTCAAATGATTACATAATCATACATAGTAATCAATAATAAATTACTAGATTGTTGTAAAATCCCATGGTTCTTTAATTACCTTTATATTACAGCTATAGTAGTTCAGTTTGCTATTAGAGATGGGAAATAAATGCTGGTTTTGAAGGGAGATAGAGTATAAGTGAGCTACTGCAACTCTGCTTCAATTCTGAAAGTTATTGGGACCATTTCTGGATTACCTGGGCTCAAGGATTAATGTTTGAAAATGCAGAAAACACCATAATTGACACTACTTATGTGCCCAAAGTTTTGCATAAATTATGCATAGAAAAATCTTATAAATACAGTGCTGGAGCAAACATCTGTAGGCACCCAACATAGTGGCATTTCAGCATGCTTTCATTTGGGATTGAATTTCTATGCCAGAAGTCATCCCTGAGTGACAGCACATAGCTGGCATTATAGCAATGGTGATATTTGTACTCCAATTGACTTCAAAATAACCAGGCTTCAGAAGCAGAATGCAACTTGCTTTTGCTTATCTGTGGTGTGCTCAATGTTAATGGCTGGGGATCAACTTCTAAGCAAACGCAGGGAAGCTTGTTGGGAAAATGAGATCTGGAGTTGTAAGGTTCTTCACAAACATTTGTGAAAAATACTAATGAATGGTTATTTTTCTCTTTTGATAACAACAACAGTAGTCTTGGGATTCAAGAGTGATGGAAATATTGAAGAGCAAATGAAAGAGTTAGGAATTTCTGAATGCTTTTGACAATAGGAAAGGATGAGACAAGTCAGAGTATTTGTGAGCAAAGGGCCATGAATGGTTGCCACTCTGCATGAACCATGAGGTAGAGATAAGGAATTCATAGGGACTAGACTACAGGGAAAAGACTACAATGTAGGGCTTTAAGAGTTTCTAGAAATAGAATAGACTAATGCCACTGAGGAATCTGTAAACAATAATGTAAACTTTGAACATAGCCCCCAGGGAGATGAGATTCAGAACCTCTTCAATTAGATTTACAGAAGAATCAAGCAGTGATAACACTTCAAATGCTTTGGAGGATCAAGACTCTAAATAGGCAAGGGTTTACTAAGAGGTTATAGAATGATACAATGATTAAAGCAAGGTATAGTGAGGAAATACTAAAGGACCATAAAGTTTTGAACATACCATGCAAAAATAATTTCACCTAAGAATATGAAATGGAAATGAAAGTTTTGCTCATCACGTGTAGTGAGACTGATTTGCAATCTTCAGCTTCCCACTATTTCCTTCATGCCTGCGTTCTCTATTCTTTTTGAATCAAGAACTTAAATCACTTTGTTTTATTTTTAATTATTTCAGCTGACGTGATATTTCTGTGGCAGGTGCAAAACTACAGCAAAAAAACACATTCTTTAGAAGGAGAATAATTGCAAATATTTTTTGAATGATGGATTTGTTATTCTCCTACATGCAACACACAAGAATATTTTCCCAGTGATTGCTGAGATTTATACAGCTAACAATGTTCAAGTTGCAATGTTATCATATTTACTTCTTGTTAGTAACAAAGAATGCCTCCATTTTTCACTTTATGATTCTAAATAAAAAAATAAATTTTCCTCTCCAGAATAAACTGAATAATTTATGCACCTTCCGATTCATGCAAAACTTAGAAGTTTCTTTTGTTGTTTCATGAACTTTTTGGTTTTTCATGAACATAATGAACATAATTATAATTAAAAATTTAGTAATTATTTCATACATACTGCTTTATTAGTGTATTGGTTTCATTTTCTTATTGTCTCATGCAGTGTAACATTATATGTATTGGTCAGTTGATGAGATAACGTCCAGGGTGCGTGAGCACCATGACTACGTTGGCTGCTTTACTAAAGGAGCAGGATGCAGACAGACTCCATGAAGGGGTGCTGGTTTCTGTGATGTGCTGTGTTGTGTCCAGAACTGTCTGCAGGTTATTGAGGTATTGAGGTCACATGCAGAGCGTTGCCTTACGAAGCAGTGAGGCAGCCTAATAGGATGCTTTCTATGGTGCATCAATAAAAGTTGGTGAGGGTCAAAGGAAACATGCCAATCTTCTTTAGTCTCCTGAGGAAACAGGGGCATTAGTGAGCCTTTTTTGGGCATTAGTGAGCCTTTTTTGGCCATGGTGCCTACATGGTTCAACCAGGGCTGGCTATTGGTGATGTTTACTGCTAGGAACTTGAAGCTCTCAACCCCTCCCACCTCAGCATTGTTGATGTATACAGGAACATGTGCACTGCCTCCCTCTTGAAGGCAAAGACCAGCTCTTTGTTTTGCTGACAGTGGCTAACAGACTGGTGCAGAACCAACAACCTGACTCTGAATGTAAAGTAAACAAAAGGAATGGTTGTTGACTTCAGGAGAGCACGGAGCGACCACTCTCTGCTGAATATTGACGGCTCCTCCATTGAGATCATTAAGAGCACCAAATTTCTTGGTGTTCACCTGGCGGAGAATCTCACCTGGTCCCTCAACACCAACTCCATAGTAAAAAAGCCCAGCAGCGTCTCTACTTTCTGTGAAGGCTGAGAAAAGTCCATCTCCCACCCCCCATCCTCATCACATTCTACAGAGGAAATATCGAGAGCATCCTGAACAGCTGCATCACTGCCTGGTTTTGGAATTGCACCGTCTCAGATCGCAAGATACTGCAGCGGATAGTGAGGTCAGCTGAGAAGATCATTGGGGTCTCTCTTCCCACTATTACAGACATTTTCACCACATGCTGCACCTGCAAAGCTAACAATATTGTGAAGGACCCCACGCACCCCTCACACAAACTCTTCTCCCTCCTGCCATCTGGTAAAAGGTACCGAAGCATTCGGACTCTCACAACCAGACAATGCAACAGTTCCTTCCTCCAAGCCATCAGACTCCTCAATGCTCAGAGTCTAGACTGACATTGTAATTTGTTCTCTACTATGCCTATTGTCTTGTTTATTAATTATTGTACTGCCCTGCACTGTTTTGTCCACTTTATGTAGTCCTTTGAAGGTCTGTAGTCTAGTGCAGTTTTTATGTTGTTTTATGTAGTCTAGTGTAGCCTTGTGCTGTCTCACATAGTGTAGTGCAGTTTTTTGTTGTTTCATGTAGCACCAGGGTCCTGGAGGAACATTGTTTCATTTTTACTGTGTACTGTACCAGCAGTTTATGGTCGAAATGACAATAAAAGCAACTTGAACTTGAACATTGAGGAAAAGGTTATTGTGATGACACTATATCACTGGTCTTTCTAATTCCTTCCTGTACATTGTCACATCGTTATTAGGGATATGGGTCCACCACTGGAGGAATAATCTGAAGACTTGTAGGTTGAGTTGGAGTAATCATGAGTGTGGAAGGAGAAGAGTAGGGGGTTGACAACACAGCCTTGTGGGGTACCAGTGTTGAGAATAGTTGTGGAGGTGTTGTTGCCTATCCTTATTGATTGTGAATCAAGAATACAGTTCCAAAGGGATGTGTTGTGTCCCAGGTCCAGGAGTTTGCAGATGAGTTTGCTTGGGATGAATGAATTGAAGTCAAAGTTGCAGTCAATAAACAATAGTTTAATGTAGCTGTCTTTGCTGTTCAGATATTCCAGGGATGATTGCAGGGCCATGGAGATGGCCAGATTCAGTTGTACACAAATTGTAATGGGTCAAGGTTGGCTGGAAAGCTGGAGTTAATCTGTTCCATGAATGGCCTCTCAATGCAGTTCATGATGATGGACGTCAGACATTGGATTGTAGACATCAACACACATTACCTTGTTTTACTCTGGTATCGAGATGAATGTGGTCTCAGATTGAAGCAGGAAGAGGTTAAAAATATCTGCAAATACCATGCAAGCTGATCTGTGCAGTGTCTAAGGACACAGCCAGGAACATTCTCCAGGCCAGATGCTTTCAGCAGGTTCACACTCTGGAAGGCTAACTGTGGGTTCGGGTGCATTGGAAGCTGTTGGCTTGCATGGTGACATTCCATTCTCCTTCTGTTCAAAACATGCTGCAGATGCATTAAGTTCATTAGGAAGGGATGTGCTATTGTCAATGATGCTGCCTGACTTTATCTTATGGCCCATGATTGCAAAAAAGTCTTGACACAACTGACAGACAATTAGTCTGGGACTCAGTTTTGGAATGGTATTGTCTCTTGGCATCCTTGTTAGCTTCATAGAAGTTGTATGTTTATATCTGGTTATATACTTTTTTACACTTAAAGATACAGCTTATTAACAGGCTCTTCCCACCCAAAGAGTTTGTGCCACCTAATTACACTCATGTAACCAATTAACCTACTAACTGGTACGTCTTTTGATGGCTACTTGTTACTATTGTTTCAGCTCTGATTATCTGGAGACTGCAAGCATATTTTTTGCCTATTCATTTTTTGAGATCTAAGTGTAATTGGCAAGGCTAGCATTTATTACTTTCACATTAGGTGGCTTGCTATGCCATTTCAGAGTGCATTTAAAAGGCAAGCACGCCAGTGGGTCTAGAGTCACATATAGACCAGACCATATAAGAACAGCTTAATCCTTCTATAAAAGACAATAGTGAATCAGGCATGTTTCCAGAACAACCCAGTAGTCATGCAGTCATGATTATTAATGACTAGTTTTCCTTTGAAATTTCAGTATATAATCTGAATTGCTCAGCAGCCACAGGGATTTGAAGTTAAATCCCTAGATTGTTGTTCATGTCTCTGTATTATCAATCCAGTAATTTCAGCACAGCAGCACCACCACCAAATCCCTGCTTTAGGAACCTATAAGGTATTTTTTCTTGTTTTTAATTTTTTCCTTCTTTCGCTGCCTCCTCTACTCTCCTCTTGTTGTAGCTATTTGTAATTTTGGTTCTTTAAATTATAAATGCACCCTTTGTTTTCTGGGATATGGCAGCTATTTCTGACTTGGGACTTTTATCAAGGCTCATCAATTAATCATTTTTACAGGAATCTAAATACTTGATCATCACTTTATAAACTGATCAGAAGTAAAACTATAAAAAGCTGTCACATTGCTAAAATCATAAAGATCATCTTGACTACTCAGTTTCTAGATTTGGTGATAGAGATAGCAGGAATCAACTCATATCATATGCCAGTATTTTCCATATTACTCAATGTAATTTACAATTTCAGCAATTCTGCTCAGATTACCTGTAATACCTCATATGTCAGTAATCAAATAAGTTGAAAGTGGGGAGAAAATGTACTATCTACTACTATTGACTATCCACTCTATAGCACCAAACACTTACACGCCAGAGTCAATTTAAAAGAATATTTATAAATGACGAGGAGTGAATGTAAAGGAAATCAGATGTGTAGGAACATTTCCTGATGAAAGAAGTTTAGTTTTCCTGCAAAGTTATAAAGAGTTGCATAATAAAAATAATGCAGATAAAATCAATCCCAGTGACTTGACACCTTACAGCAGTGATGTATCCAGATATGATTGACAGGGGAGGAACTGGGGGAATTATCCAATATTGTTCAATCAATTGGAAAGGTGTTTTCATTATGTGATACACTTAACATGTAATAAGGGTGTGATGATCCATCATATTCATTTTCACAGTATTAGCATTTAAAATTATAATTAAGCTCCCATCACTGAGGAAAATAATTGTCAAATACATACGTTAGTTTTGATCCTGTAGCTTGAATGTTTGGCTGCCATGATGGATGTGATGAAAATTCTTTCTGAAAACAATATGCAGCATTGCATTTGGCAACTCTTACATCATCAAAGAATTCTTAGTTATCAGATAGAATCTATCTTTCATAACTCATATTGAATTTACTGCTGTCAATTTTACTATTTCTTCTTTCACTGTTTGAGATGTTTTCCCATTGACGATATCAGACCAGCAGGAATATAGCTTTGGACATTATTTTTAATTTTACCACAGCAAAGACAGATCTATTTCTGAATCTTTTAAAATTGTTCCTATAATATACCATTTACCTTAGCATCCATTAAGTTCTGGATTTATATTAAATACCTCTGGGTAAATTCCCTTGTACATCATCAAAGTTTAATTATTTGACATTCTAATTAAATTTTTATGTTTTACAGTTATACTGTTTTTTAACTTGAAGAGGTTTACAACTAATTTTGCTGAAGATTGGAAAGGCCTGGAATATATATTTTGACAGTAATCAGACTAAATCCCTCAAGCATACATATCACACTTCATTGGAAAACTCATTTATACATTTCCAAGGAAAAGTGACAGTAGCAACTAGGTAAATATAAAATAAACCAGTTATGATTTTATATTTTGTTGTGTTTTTAACCTAACTTACAACAATAACTAGGTTAAAAGAATAAATTAGATGCCAGTCTGAATTATAATCCATAAATAATATTTTAATAAACCATGAAAATATGATTTTTCTGCTTGTGATAAAAATGTTACCACAATTTACTGTAAATAGGTACTATGTATTAACAAAATAATGTTTAATATATATGTCTAACATTGGAAAATGTTTAGAATGAACTGAATGTTTTTTTCTTGGAATAAGCTACAAAGGTATGCAAAGATGATTTTGCAAAGTAAATTTGAAAACTTAGATTTTTCTATCCCTCAAAGCATTAGATAAGCTGTTACAGAACTTCATTTGCTGTGGTATTAAAAGTTCTGTCATAGAATGATGCATGCCCACTGTTATTAAAAACTTAATGGCACAAGACATCAGCTAAAACCATTGGTGAGCTGTCCTCACTTATCACAAATTGTCATGCTTAGTTTACAACTAACTTTCCCAAATACCTTTAGTATCAATTTACTGGCACATTCTTTGATGGTGAGATCTGCATGAACAAGTTTTATAAGGTAACTGAGTTACAAGGCTCAAATAACTGAAAAAGATCTGTTGACTTGTTAAGCCATGCCCAGTTTAGCCAGCTGCTAAACTTCTCAAAAATTCTGAATGTTTCAGGATGTCTTTGATATTTGACACTAAAAAAGTCAAAATTTAGTAAATATTATTTAGTCAGTAGTATTAAATGCAAAATACTGAAAGTTAAAAATGACAATTAACTCAACTAAAAGTAAGACGTCGGAAAATCTCAGCAATTTAGGTAGCAGCCATAAAAAGAGAAAGTCAATATTCTGATTTTTAAATTAACTAAACCTCTAAACTGTCAAAGACATATCTTGGTCCCTAAATGGAGACACAATCTATGCTCCAGGATGAATCTAATGCAAATTTTCGGGCAGATTTTGCTACTTGGCAGAACTGCATCAGGTGTCCAATGTTTGTTCACAGCACAGAAAACACTGGGAATTGATGAATGTATTCTGGGCTTTTGTGTTGTGCTTGTACATGCAGGACTGCAGGGTGTGATGCAATATACCTGCAATATCAGCAGTCATCAGACAACAAGTTTCAGCATCTGCACACATACGGATTAACTCTGAAATTTGCAAGTTCTTTTCCAGACTGTCCTGATTCTTAGTAGATTTTGCTGTTACAGTGGTTCACAAGCAATGCATATGTAAAGGCTATGAAGTTTCTGTACTTATCTGAACATGCCAGGGAAGGGTATGGGTACTCCATTCAACTGTAGTTACATTTTAATGGTATACATCTTAATTACATTGCACTCTCTTCTCTGCTACAAATAATAACCTTCATAACTTCAAAATATTAATCCTGCATGTTTTAATTATTGTTGGTGGGGTCATTTGAACATTCGCTGTGAACAATGATGGTTATTTTACAGCTGTCACACATTTAAGAGTTATTCCTTCTAAATTACTGCTCTCCGGGTGGCAATAAATTTTCTTAGAAGATAGATGTGAGAAGAGCACTTGAAAAAAAGACTGGTTATTTGAGCTCATTGTGTCTGCTGTGAATAATTCTGTACATTCCCCAATCGACTTCATTACAGATTAGGAAAATGTGGAACGCATAGACTTGTCAGTTGAAGATGTAAGATACTGTAAAAATCAAATAAATACTTCATAACGTTATTTGCATCATCTGTTTCTTTTTGAATTCTTGATTCTATTTCCTCTATTTAATTTTGTTAATTTTATCATAAGTTTCTCCCCCTTATTTACTGTGCCTATTTCTGAGCTTATAACTTGGTGAGGTGGCTTCCAGGGGTAAAGCTGTGGCTGAGAATGAATTGAAGCTTTAATGCCAAAGCATGCAATTTTTTACAGATTTCTCAGCTAGAAACTATTCAGAATGCCAAGCTTGACTGCTTATTTTGCACTTGTAAAAATTAGTTTATGGCGGCATATAAGTTGGAGTGATGTAATTAAGACGTATTTCACTGTTAAAAATTAATTACTCTTGAATAGATTTCCCATAGCTATTTTAGCATGGTTATTGGGTATCTGGTGCATAAGTATAGAAACGTCAGGCTTGCATTACTGAACTGCTGTCAGAAGGAGCCAGATGGTCTCTGTGACAGCTTGCTAACTACTGAACTATCGTGCATGTGTGCAGATGCAGCACTTTGCTGTCTGATGACTGCTGATTATTGTAGGTGTCTTACATCACATTCAACATTCCCACATCAGCACGTGTCAGATGGTGTTTGGGAATATTGCTTCCAGGTCGAGGTGTGGTAAGGGAAGGGCAGTGCCCTTAAGGGAAGTGGATACACCTTGCTAAGGAGGGGCAGGTGATCACAGGTGAGGTTGTAATCTCAAAGAAAGTTTGGAGAGTGGTTGATGACTGTGTAGAATGGTGGTCAATAGTCACAAAGGGACCATGTGTTTCTATGATTGTTTTTGGTCTGTTTAGAGGATCAGAAACAATAATTGTGAAGGCTATTTCCCTGTACATATATACCTGTACATGGCCATACTGACTATGTACTTATGTGCTTCACACTCAGGTTAAGCCCAAATTGCAAATTCAGTTCATTTGCCCCGAATGCTGCAGAAGCTGTTTGCTTCATCAAAGTTAATAGTTCACTATAGATTTTAACCATGTTTATTCAGTAAATTACTACAATCAGTAGACAATATACTGGGGTTTCAAAACTATATTTTCCAAAGTTGAAAGCAGGTCGAGTATCTTGCTTCTCTTGGTTCTGTAATAAAACAAGAAATGACTCCCATTCCCCTGCCCCCATTCTTATCATCAATGCCCCAGATTCATCCTAGGCTGTCAGTCAGCATGCCTCCTATCTGGTCTTCCTACCCCAGCCCTAATTTCTGCCATACATGAGCTACCTCTGTGCTCACAACTGCCATCTGCAATTCTTTGACAGGAACTTGATGAGACCAGCAGGCTGTTTATGTACAGGCATCAATGATTGGAACAACAGCATCAACTTATTTAGAAGGCAAGTTCTGTAAGAAGATAATGTTCAAAAACTCAACAAAATGTACTTTTGTTTGTTCTTCTATGGATGTTCACAAGTTGTTCCGTCTTCATTAGTCTTGTCGTGCATACAGTCTCCTGAGGCAATATGTAAAACATTTGTGAAGATGAAGGCATAACTTGATGGTGTGATCTGAATCCTGATACCTTGTTTGGTTGATGAAGATGAGCAAAGTGAGTCAGGAATTGTGATTAAGGGTGATGTTCGCTCACTTGGCAGATATTACAAAAGATATTCTGAATAGACTTGTTTCATTCTATGTTTATAGTATATTGCAAATGTTGCATTTTATAATGTTGCTATCTGTGACCTAACATACCCCTTTATAAGAACAATGAGCATGTTCTCCTGCTTCTCTCTTTCTAATTTGCAGCTTTCCAGCACTTTTTTTTATAATAGTGTAGCAACAGGATATGAATTCAGAAAAAGAACAATTGAAGTGGAGAAATACTGCATATTTACCTGCTTGTCACAGTGAATAACAAGCAATTAAGGGCAGTCAATTGAACAGCAACGTTAGCAACAAATGAAGAACATTAAGTTTATTTTCATCTTGGCAAAGTATAACTACCTGTCAATTGGAATACGTGTTAGAATTAAACAGGCATGCATTGGAATTGATTCCAAGGAAACTGTGAATTGATATCCCATTCATCCCAGTGGTAAGAATGAGCAAATAAATTATTTTATTTATGTTCCAAATGCAAGTAGTTAATTATATTTGCAGTTTAATATTATTGATTACTGTGAAACCTGAACCACTAAACCGCTAAGCATTCCATTTCCTTTTAGTTTTGCTTCCACAAAAATAAACTAATATAATAATGAGTTTGAATCGTATGAGAAAACCTAACAGATAGTGAACAAGATGGATGTAATACCAAAGCATGCATCCTATATTTATATCACATTAATTAAAAAAAACTTGAAGACTATGAAAATCTGAAATAAAAACAGAAAATGCTGGGCACACATCAGGTAGCATCTGAGGAAAGAAAATCAGTTAATGGTTCTGGTCTGGATCTCTTCATCATAACTCAGAAAGAAGAAATTAGTACTGAGGAAAAGCAAAAATGGGAAAGGGATAACTAGAACAAAGGGAATATCTTTTTACATTACAAATTCTGCCAATTGGATTCACCCCATTTGCAATAATCCTTTTGTTCTATCCATTCCTCTCCCACCATCCCTACTACCGAAAACTAATTTGCTTTTATCTTCAGATTCTAGCAGAGCTTCTGAATCTGAAACACTAGCCATTTCTTTCTCAGTTACTGCTATCTGACCTCCTGAGTGTTTCCAGTGTTTTCTGTTTTTAATCTGCATAGTCATAAATTATTTCTATCAAAATTTTCCAGTAATAAAATATAAATTATATTGTCATTACACAGTCAATTTATACTTTAGGGATTCAAAATATGATTATTGATCTCCTTTCAAAATATTAAATGTGTGATGTTTTTTGTTAAAATATCTCCACTCCCTTTTATATACACATTGAGGACCCAATCCTTCGTCATTATATTTTATATCCCAGATTTCTTTTATGAATCATTCTACAGCTAATGCAACACTCACAATTCTATGGCATCATGGTGAAAAATAAACATTACTTAGACCATAAGATCATAAGACATAGAAGCAGAATTAGGCCATTTGGCCCAACAAGTTTTCTCTGCCATTCAATAGCAGCTGATACTTTTCCCCCTTCTCCCTGTGACCATTGATGCTGTTACATAATTATCAACAACAGGCAAATGAGTTGATTCTTAAAGAAGAGCTGAGTTCAGTGACAGGAACATAGAGGCAGGCGTAGGCCAATTAGCCCTTCAAACCTTCCTTGCCATAATTAATACGCCCCAGGGATCAATTCCCAGATCTTACAAAAATATATGTGGTTTCTCTTCAAATACTCTCTGGGGTTTGAGAATTCAAGAGATCCAGAATTAGAATCAGATTTATTACCACCAGCATGTGTCTTGAAATTTGTTAACTTAGCAGCTGCAGTTCGATGCAATACATAATATAGAAGAAAAAAATAAAATAATAATAGTAATAATAAATAAATCAATTACAGTATACGTATATTGAATAGATGAAAAATCATGCAAAAAACCAGAATAATATATATTAAAAAAGTGAGGTAATGTTCACGGGTTCAATGTCCATTTAGGAATCAGATGGCAGAGGGGAAGAGGCTGTTCCTGAATCGCTGAGTGTGTGCCTTCAGGATTCTGCATCTCCTACCTGATGGTAACAGTGAGAAAAGAGCATGCCCTGGGTGCTGGAGGTCCTTAATAATGGACACTACCTTTCTGAGACACTTCATCTTGAAGATGTCCTGGGTACTTTTTGGGCTAGTACCCAAGATGGAGCCAACAAAATTTACAACTCTGCAACTTTTTTTTGGTCCTGTGAAGTAGCCCCCACCCCCATAGCAGACATTGATGCAGCCTGTCAGAATGCTCTCCACAGAACATCAACAGAAGTTTTTGAGTGTATTTGTTGACATTCCAAATCTCTTCAAACTGCTAATGAAGTGTAGTCACTGTCTTGCCTTCTTTGTAACTGCTTCGGTATGTTGGGACCATGTTAGATCTTCAGAGATCTTGACACCCAGCACCCAGGAACGTTAAACTGCTCAATCTCTCCACTCTACCCTTCATGAGAAATTCCTAGACACCTCAGTTTTAAATAATCAGCCCTTAATCCCGTTACCATGTTTCCTCATTTGCAATTCTCCTGCCAATGGAAACATCTAGATAGCTTTCCTGCAATGCTAGGCATCTTATAGCTTTCAATAATGTCACTGTTCATTCTCCCCAATCCGATGAATATAGATCCAAGTGGTTTAGGACAACCCTCTTATCCAAAAATACTCCTCAAGAATCTTTTGAACTGCCTGCAGTGCCAGTATTTCCATTCTTAAATGAGGGGAACTAAATCGCACCCAGTTCTCCACATGATATAATGGTCTGAAGAACCTAACTTACCAGGCTTTTGCAGCACCATGGGGTTGAGAAGATCAGCTTCACTGTCATTCTTACACTTCACCATCTAAATGTTTCTCCATTGGATGGGAGTGGAAGTCAGAGTGGGAGATATAATAAACCTAATCACTTATACTACACTGCACATTCAGCACTTCTGAGTTTGTCAACAGTTGTGTTTTTTTTTAACCTGATTGCACAGACAGCAATAATAAAAAAAAACACACACACAGCTTAGTAAGTGCTGATTCAATTGTTATGATGAAAGGAAATTGGGAAAATTTACAAGTCAGCATGCAGTAAATGAGTTTATGATAAGAAAATGATAAAAAATTATTTCACTGGTTAGGATTTATAAATAATACATCTTTCCAAGCTGCTGCTCTCTACAACTTTTCCCAAACCCTTCTCACCTACAATCACCTTATTCGCCAGACACAACTTATTTATTAAGGTTAATGCAAAGAATCCAGAATGAGATAGCCTAGAGTCAATTTGAGAAATGGGTCCATTCTGACACTGGATACAGTGAGGTTCCTTACTGAGCAGCTGGTTATGATGAAATAAATGCCAACACATTTTGGGACTTCTAACTGTGCTTCCATCTGAGATTCTTGGATTAAATTATATTGTTTTTATTATTGCTAATATATTGCTTTGAAGATTTTATGATCACAAAAGTACTAACAAAATTTACATGAAGGTCTATAGGAAACATCTAAACAGTTTGCTTCAGATAATGAAGTATAGTTCAGAGAACTCTGCAATGCTGTCAAAGCATTGCGTGAAAAACTTCCCATTCCAATGAGCTAAATGAAATAAATTTTCTAGGGTTAATTCATGCAGAATTGGTTTTGCTTACAGGCTTCTTGCAACTAGCTTTAAGAGTAATGATCTTGACATCATGCAATATCATTCCTGCAAAACTCCGAATGATGAAGAAGGCTCTACTTTGTCAGGAGTTTGAGGAGATTTGGTATGTCACCTAAAACACTTGCAAATTTCTATAGTGACTGTCCTGATCTCTTACATTATAGTCAGGTATGGAGAATCCAATGCACAAGACTGCAAGAGGCTGAAGAAGCCAGCTCCATCACTGGCACAACCCTCTCTTTCGAGGACATCTTCAAGAGCGGATGCCTTAAGAAGGTGGCATCCATCATTAAGGATCCTCACCATTCAGAACATGCTCTCTTCTTGTTATTGCCATGAGGAGGGAGGTACAGGAGACTGAAGACTCACCCTCAATTATTCGAAAACAGCTTCTCCCCTTCATCATCAGATTTCTGAGCAGTCCATGAACCATACCTAATTTTCCCTTTTTTATGCACTATTTATTTATTTTGCAGCTATAGTAATGATATTGTCTTTGCACTGCACTGATGCCACAAAACATCAAATTTCATATCATATGAGAGTGATACTAATTCTGAAGAAGCATACAGATAATTCTTCTCTGTCATCCAATGACAGCACTAAAGAAAAGGGAGGTGTCAAAAGAGAAACTCTTAGAGCAATTTAAGTTTGCCTGGTAATGGGCATGTGGACATATTTTTCAATTAACTTATTTAAGAAGGCTCTATCCTTGGTTGAAGAGAAGTGAGATTTGAACAACTATGTTACTATGAAGTCATTTACCAGCAGCTTATAAAGGAGTCCTAGTAATGGATCTCATCCCAAAACATCGACTATTTATTCCTCTCCATATATGTTGCCCAACTTGCTCAGTTCCTCCAGCAATATCTATATGTTCCTCTGGATTTCCAGCATCTTCATAATTTCTTGTGTTTACAGTTTTTTGCTTTTCCTCATCTTGTTGCAGTACTTTGGTTCACATTTGCATAGATTAGTGCACTTAAGAGCTTTTTGATAGAGAAAAAAACACCAGATGCAAATGTGTGACATATGCACCACAAAAGTAAAACATAGAACATAGATCAATACAGAAAAGTAAGAGGCCCTATGACCCATGGGACATGATTTAAAAACAACTACATCTAATGTAACTCTTGCAAATACTGTACATTCATTCAGATGTTAGGACAGATGCGAGTGCCTTTAAAAATAAGCTAAATTAAATTGCCTCTGGGATGGAGATGATAACTAATGTGCTATCTGGAGAACCAGACAACTGTTACACTCCAAACGTTTTTCTTACAGGAATTGAAAGCTCCTCACTATCTCCCAAAATGTTAAACACAAAATTTGTAATTGTGTCCAATCCTGTATTTTCATTTTGTTGCATAATATAGAGTTAATGGCTACTTTAAAAAAAGAAAATGAAATACAAAAAAAACTTGGAAATATTCATTAGCTTCTGACAAAATAGCCATATAACAATTACAGCATGGAAACAGGCTATCTCGGCCCTTCTAGTCCATGCCAAACACTTACTCTCACCTAGTCCCACTGACCTGCACTCAGCCCATAACCCTCTATTCCTTTCCTGTCCATATACTTATCCAATTTTACTTTAAATGACAATATTGAATCTGCCTCTTCCACTTCTATTGGAAACTCGTTCCACACAGCTACCACTCTCTGAGTAAAGAAATTCCCTCTCGTGTTACCCCTAAATTTTTGCCCCCTAACTCTCAACTCATGTCCTCTCGTTTGAATCTCCACTACTCTCAATGGAAAAAGCCTATCAACGTCAACTCTATCTATCCCCCTCAAAATTTTAAATACCTCTATCAAGTCCCCCCTCAACCTTCTGCGCTCCAAAGAATGAAGACCTAACTTGTTCAACCTTTCGTTGTAACTTAGGTGCTGAAACCCAGGTAACATTCTAGTAAATCTCCTCTGTACTCTCTCTATTTTGTTGACATCTTTCCTATAATTCGGTGACCAGAACTGTACACAATACTCCGAATTTTACACATTAAGGCCCCAAAAACTTATATTGACACTCTGATTTGTGATAATCATTCCTTTTTGCCTGGCCTGAATGATACTGTTTTCTCGTCCTGGAAACAGAGTGGCATCTGTAGTGTAGGTGACCTATATATTAATGGAAACTTTGCCTTATTTGCGCAGTTACAAGCAGTTTACAATATCCCTGCATTTAGTTTTTTTAGATATTTACAAATTCGAGATTATGTTAGGAAATATATAACTAATTTTGAAGTTTTAGACAAACATGAGTCCCTGGAGGCAATAAATGAATTTGATCCGGTTACTCGTAGTGCCGTATCCAATTTTTATCAGATCCTACCTAATGGAGCTCGGGTGAATACTGCAGGTCTTAAACAGGCATGGGTGAATGAATTGGGTATAGAACTGACAGAGGAGGTCTGGGACGAGTGTTTAAAGAGTATACGTGATAGTTCAGTCAACATCAGACACAGACTTATTGTCATGGTCTGGATCGGTTCCCCTTTAAATTTAGTTAGGTTGCATTATGATCCGGACCATTGACTCCTTGTGCCCTTCTAATTCTGTTTCATGTGTCCCTTGAGCTTGGCCATTAAGGTAATCTACTCTCGACCTGAACCGACAGCTTATAAGCCCCTGGCTTTTGCCGTTCGGGGCGAGAGTGTTAGGAAGCATTAACAAGTTGCCGTCACTACCACAAGCCAGAGTATCTAGCCCGCATCGGAGTGCCGGCAATTCGCCTTCCTTCGCCAGAGTGGGTCCGGGCAAGGTCAAACTGCCAGGGGTGAGTTGAAGGCGGAGTCCTGGCTCGACGTTCATGCCCAGTGTCTGTGCCTATCCCTCGAAGAAGAGTCCCAGCTTGGTGCCTGAGTTGAAGGCGGAGTCCTGGCTCGACGTTCCTGTCCTTTGTTTGGTGTCCACATCCTGGCTGCGGTGATCCATGGTGTCCACATCCTGGCTGTGGCGATCCATGGTGTCCACATCCTGGCTGTGGTGATCCATGGTGTCCACGTTCTGGCTGTGGCGATCCATGGTGTCCACGTTCTGGCTGTGGTGATCCATGGTGTCCACATCCTGGCTGCGGTGATCCATGGTGTCCACGTCCTGGCTGTGGTGATCCATGGTGTCCACATCCTGGCTGCGGTGATCCATGGTGTCCACATCCTGGCTGCGGTGATCCATGGTGTCCACGTTCTGGCTGTGGCAATCCATGGTGTCCATGTTCTGGCTGTGGTGATCCATGGTGTCCACGTTCTGGCTGTGGCGATCCTTGGTGTCCACATCCTGGCTGCGGCAATCCTTCGTGTCCACGTTCTGGCTGCAGCAATCCTTGGTGTCCACGTTCTGGCTGTGGTGATCCATGGTGTCCACGTTCTGGCTGCGGTGATCCATGGTGTCCACGTCCTGGCTGCAGCGATCCATGGTGTCCACATCCTGGCTGCGGCGATCCATGGTGTCCACATCCTGGCTGTGGCGATCCATGGTGTCCACATCCTGGCTGCGGTGATCCATGGTGTCCACGTCCTGGCTGCGGCGATCCATGGTGTCCACGTCCTGGCTGCGGTGATCCATGGTGTCCACGTCCTGGCTGCAGCGATCCATGGTGTCCACGTCCTGGCTGCGGCGATCCATGGTGTCCACGTCCTGGCTGCGGCGATCCTTCGTGTCCACATTCTGGCTGCGGCGATCCATGGTGTCCACGTTCTGGCTGCGGCAATCCTTGGTGTCCACGTTCTGGCTGCGGCGAACCATGGTGTCCACGTTCTGGCTGCGGCGATATATGGTGTCCACGTTCTGGCTGCGATGATCCAAGTTCCCAATGTCCAAGTCCAAGGTCCGTAGCGGGCCATGTTCCCAGTGTGTAGGTCATGGCTGCGGCGATCCAAGTTCCCAGTTTCCAAGTCCAAGGTCTGCGTCGATCCAAGTCCCTAGTCTCCAAGTCCGAGGTTCGTGTTCCTCTTTGTCCTCCTTGATTTCTCGGTTCTCTGTGTAGCGAGTAATAAACGCTATTTTTATTGAACCTTAAAGAGACGTGTTTGTGTCCTGCTTGTGGGTCCTCTCCCAGCACCCTTGCCCCCACCTTGCGACACTTATACAGTTTAAAACAATACATAGACTCCATTATTCCAAAGAAAGCTGCACAGCTTCTTTCCTTATGTTTCACCAGTTTGTAATAGATGTAAATCTGTGAACAGTAACTTGTCACATTCATTCTGGTCATGTTGTAAGCTTTATGCATACTGGAAAAGTATTTTTCTCTGTTTCTCTGAGGCTTATGGGAAGCGGTGGGAACCAAACCTGCTCATAGCCATCGTTGGAGCAACAAGCTCCCTATCTTCAGCCAATAAGTATGAAAAAATGGCTGTATTGTTTGGAATAGTGATTGCTAAGAAGTTAATCCTGCAAATGTGGAAAATGGACTCTGTGCCTACATATGATCTGTGGCTGAGACAACTGGCAAACACTTTACATTTGGAGAGACTGAGACTATGTAATGAGGACAGAGGGGACATCTTTGAAAGGAAATGGGGCCCTGTATTGGACTTTCTTACAGGGCGAGGACTGAGGTTTTTTTGGTGCGGTGCACCTCTGCTGTGTATGTTTACTTTTGTAAACATACAAAAGGAGAAGTATATTATTCTACTTTTTGCTGCTCAATATTTAATTTGATTTTGTTATGATCTTGATTTTTGTGGATGTGCTGTATTTTTTTTGTTGTTTGTTTGTAGGGAAAAAAAGAATAAAAATATTTAAAAAAAACAATACTCCAAATTTGGCCTTACCAATGCCTTGTACAATTTTAACATTACATCCCAACTCCTATACTCAATGCTCTGATTTATAAAAGCCAGCATACCAAAAGCTTTCTTCACCACCCTATCCACATGAGATTCCACCTTCAGGGAACTATGCACCATTATTCCTAGATCCCTCTGTTCTACTTCATTCTTCAATGCCCTACCTTTTACAATGTATGTCTTATTTTGATTATTCTTACCAAAATGTAGCACCTCACACTTATCAGCATTAAACTCCATCTGCCATCTTTCAGCCCACTCTTCTAACTGGCCTAAATCTCTCTGCAAGCTTTGAAAACCTACTTCATTATCCACAGTGCCACCTATTTTAGTATCATCTGCATACCTACTAATCCAATTTACCACCCCATCATCCAGATCATTACTGTATATGACAAACAACATCGGACCCAGAACAGATCCCTGAGGCACATCACTAGTCACTGGCCTCCAAACTGACAAACAGTTATCCACCACTACTCTCTGGCATCTCCCATCCAGTCACTACTGAATCCATTTTACTACTTCAATATTAACACCTAAGGATTGAACCTTCCTAACTAAGATTCCGTGCGGAACCTTGTCAAAGGCCTTACTGAAATCCATATAGACAACATCCACTGTTTTACCCTCATCAACTGTCCTAGTAACCTCTTCAAAAAATTCAATAAGATTTGTCAAGCATGACCTTCCACGCACAAATCCATGTTGACTGTTCCTAATCAGACCCTGTCTATCCAGATAATTATATATACCATCCCTAAGAATACTTTCCATTAATTTACCCACCACTGACATCAAACTTACAGGCCGCTAATTGCTAGGTTTACTCTTAGAACCCTTTTTAAACAATGGAACAACATGAGCAATACGCCAATCCTCAGGCACCATCCCTGTTTCTAATGACATTTGAAATATGGAATGGAACCAAGAGCAGAGCTTTTGCCACCTCAAGGTTTTTCTGCTTTTGATCCTACCTCTGTAGAATTTTCATATTCTCCCTGCAACCCCACTAGTTACCCCTGAAAACTCTACTTTCCTCCCACATTCCAAAAACAGGTGTGTTGGTTGGTTAACTGTCCATTAAAAAATAGCATGTACTGTAGATGAGTGATAGAATCCAGGAACTGGTTGATAAGAATATAGAATGTAGAATGTAAAATGAGTTAGAATCATATTAGTGTTAAAGTGGGAGTTTGATGGTCAGTGCAGACTTGGTAGACTGTTTCCATGTCCTACTTCTCCATGATTTTTTCTCTGTAAGATCATGGCTAATCCCATGCCTCTAATCCCACATCCAATAACTTTTCTTTTAATGTAAAAAACAATACCTACATCAATCTTGAAGAAACACAATGACTCTAAACTCATGAAACAGTTCTTTAGAGTTAATACTATATTTTCTGCATTTCTTGGTAATCCCTTTTAGAATTTTCACTGAGATTTTTTACATTCTTATTTTCCCATATTCCCTAAAATGAGATCACGTCTCATTCTACAGATAAGAAGATACTCTCAACCACTTCATATTAATCTCCTAAGACTTGAGTTATCAAGGTAGAAACTATCATAGAACCACAGAACATAGAACCATAGAGCATTACAGCACAGAAACAGGCCTTTTGGCCCTTCTTGGCTGTGCTGAACCATTTTTCTGCCTAGTCCCACTGACCTGTACCTGGACCATATCCCTTCATACACCTGTCATCCATGTACCTGTCCAAGCTTTTCTTAAATGTTAAAAGTCAGCCTGCATTTACCACTTCATCTGGCAGCTCATTCCATACTCCCACCACTCTCTGTGTGAAGAAGCCCTCCCTAATGTTCCCTTTAAACTTTTCCCCCTTCACCCTTAACGCATGTCCTCTTGGTGTTTTTTCCCCCTAACCTCAATGGAAAAAAGCCTGCTTGCATTCATTCTATCTATACCCATCATAATTTTATATACCTCTATCAAATCTCCCTTCATTCTGCTACGCTCCAGACTTCGGTAGACAAGCCCTCTAATATGTTCTGCCTGAGCACTGCTGTAACATTTTCCCTGACTAGCAATGCCACCCCCCCCCCCACCACCCTTAATCCCTCTGCCTCTATCACGTCTGACACTTTGGAACCCTGGAACATTAAGCTGCCAGTCCTGCCCCTCCTGTAGCCAAGTTTCAATGTCATAATTCCATGTGTCAATCCATGCCCTCAGCTCATCAGCCTTCCCCACAATACTCCTCACATTGAAATAGACACACCTCAGAAGATTATTATCACCACACACAACCCTTCTATTTATGACTTTGCATGAACCTTTAACATCATTTATTTTCACCCCCGCTCCACTATCTACTCTGGCACTCTGGTTCCCATACCCCTGCAAATCTAGTTTAACCCCCCCAATAGCACTAACAAACCTCCCTGCAAGGATATTGGTCCCCCTGTATTTCAGGTGTAAACCGTCTCTCCTGTACAGATCCCACCTGCCCCAGAAAAGGTCCCAATGATCCAGAAATCTGAAACCCTGCTTCCTACACCAGTTCCTCAGCCACATGTTCATCTTCCAAAACATCCTATTCTTACCCTCACCGGCATGTGGCACAGGTAACAATCCTGAGATTACCACCCTCGAGGTCCTGTTTTTTAACTTCCTTCCAAGCCCTCTATACTCACTCTTCAGGACCTCCTCAACCTTTCTTCCTACGTCATTGGTACTGTTATGTACCATAACATCTGGCTGCTCACTCTCCCATTTCAGAATGCTGTGCACGCGATCAGAGACATCCCTGACCCTGGCTCCTGGGAGGCAACAAACCATCCAGGAGTCTCTGTCACAACCACAGAACCTCCTGTCTGTACCTCTAACTATTGAGTCCCCTATCACTACCGCTCTCCTCTTTTTCTCCCCTCCCTTCTGCACTGCAGAACCAGACTCAGTGCCAGAAATCCAGCTGCCACAGCTTGTCCCAGGTAAGTCATTCCCCCCAACAGTATCCAAATCGGTATACTTGTTGTTGAGGGGAATGGCCACAGGGGAGCCCTGCTCTGCCTGCCCTTTCCCCTTCCTTCACCCGACGTTAACCCTGTGTGCTGCTCCTTTGGTGTAACTACCTCCCTGAAACTACTACCTATAAACTTCTCATTCTCCCGAATGATCCGGAGGTCATCCAGCTCCTGCTCCGTTCCCTAACGTGGTTTGTTAGGAGCTGCAGCTGGATTGCCTTCTTGCAGGTGTCGTTGTCGGGGACAACGAAGGTCTCCCTGACTTCCCACATCCTGCAAGAGGAGCATTCCAACATCCTGCCTGGCATTCTCTCTACTCTAAAAGAACAGAAGAAAACTTAATGGAACCTACCCTCGCCTCAGCTTGTTCATGCCAAACCCTGTTGAGCCAAAGCCGTCCCACTCTGACTCAGACCACTCCGACGATGGCCACTATGATGATGGCCGCTGTATATGGCAGTCTTTTTTGTAAACCTGTGGCGAGCTATGTCACGCGTCTGCGCAGTCTAGCCTCTTTTCCCTGATCAGTAAAAAAAAATGGCTTCTCTGAGAGATGTCTTTAGTCCTTTACTCTCAGCCTCTTGCTACGGTTTAAAAAGTACCTCCAGCTGAACTCTGTCTTTTCGTGTGTATCCCCCAGTCATCATTCTGTGTTTTTGTATTGCCATGTGCCCTTGTTTGTGTTCATGCTCCATGTGCTCCTGTCCCTGTTCCTGCTCTACTCCGGCCCCTGTATTACTGAAAACTTCACCCCTCACCTGTTTCCCTTATTACCTGTATTGCTGCCACCTGTGTCTCATTGTGCTCCACCTATCATCTGCCTCTCAGTTTATTGCTCTGTGTATTTTAGTCCTGTGTTTTCACCTGTTTTGCCAGATTGTGCTGATGACTTTCGTTGAGCTGTTCCAGCATTTGTATCTGAACTCTGTCCTTTGGAGTATCAACCCTGCCTGTTTGTTGACCCTGATTTTGCCTGTTTATCTTGATTGTTCTGGTTCTTGACTCTGCCTGTTTCCTGATTCTGATTTTTGGATTTCTCTGGATTTCTGATCTCTGCCTGAACTTTGATGCTGACTTTGTTGTCCCTCTGGAATTGTTACTCAATAAATATCAGTGTGCACAGTACTTGGTCTGCAGTTGGGTCCCTGCTCCAGTGCTCTGACATGAACACTAGTATATGCAATTAGTATAGGTAGGTACTTGTTGGCTTTCATGGATATGGTGGGCTAAGTAAACTTTCTGTGCTTATTGTCAATATAATTAACATGTAATGTTGATATGGTTCAAAGTTGACAAGGCCCACCAATAGGATTCCCCTAACTAGAGAAAGGAAAGAGGTCACATAGAACAAACAAGCTGTTGAAAAACCGGGAGAGGAAGTGTGTTAGGAATGTGGAATCGTCTCCCAGAAGGACATATTCAGGTTTTTTAATAGAGTATTTTCCAGCTGGAATCTCTCAAATACTATCTGCCACATCCAACTATTGTCACTAAAATCTCGTGACCAGTGGTACCTGAGAGCAGAATATAACCCCATTGACTCAGAAGAGGACAATAGAAATATGCTTTCTCTAGTTTAATTCTTTCCATGATAATGGAAATTATAGCAATGTCCAAATCTTCATACCCTTTTTTTGCATGAGTCAGATTATCTATTCATTTTCTTCACAAGAGACAAAATGCAGAATTGATTCTGGAGGAAATTTCCTGAAGTGGAGAGCTGTAGTTATAAGGAGATGTTAGATGGCTATCTGGAATGAGCTGCAAAAAGATATGGCAGACACAGATAAAATTACAACATTGAAAAGGCTTTGGACAGGTATTTAGAAAGAAGGGGCATAAAGGAATATGGCCTAAAGCAGGAAAATGGAATTAGTGTAGATAAAATCGCTGTACACATGGACAAGTTGGTGATGTGGTCTGTTTCTGTGCTGGATGATTCTTTGGATTTATGATTCAAATTTAACCTGTGTGACATATGATCACTTTGAAGAAACTGGCACTTCATATATTGGAATTGTATCAGAGGATCAGACTGGGTATGGTGAGACATTGACAGGAGAGAACGACCAGTATCGCTAATGGGTGATTGGCCATCGTGATGGCGGAGTTAGAAAAGCTGTAATATTGAAGCAGAAAGTGCACCTCCACTCTGCATGCCAAATGAAAAAGGCTTTACTTGGAAGGAAAATGTGGTTCATTTGGTTAGAGAAAATTGGTGGCTTGTTTCAATGGACAGAGAGAAGGATGTCCCCAAACTCAACTTCAAGCAGACGGATCATCATCCTACAAGACAAAGCCCATGAGTGGTCTTTGGTGTTCATGTGAGCTCTAAAGTTGGAGCAGAAACATTAAACATTGTGTGGATGTAGATGTCAAAGTATACATGTATGTCTTGTACTTGGAGGCCAGTGAATCAGTTTAACTTTGTGAACTCAGACTGTGCTTTGCACTTCTACTCAGTTGCGTAGGGAATGAAAATAAAGTCAATGTAATTGAAATTCATATCAAATTTTATCAGTGCACTCTACCCTTTAAAGAAGCTTAACCTTAAGACTGCACACAATCTTACTGGTACGTTGCATGTGATATGAATGATCTGCTTAGGATTCTAAAGGGAATGAATGATATTGGCTATACTTAAGCATTTTCACCTGGATCGGAATATGGAAGAAAAAGTCATAGCAAGTTCCTGAAGAGGATTAAACTCAAATCCATTGGTGAATGTGGTCAATCAATGGAGCCCGGTCCCTGGAGAAATGGCGAAAACATTTGTATTGATTTGTTTAAATATAATTTAGATGCATTTCATAAAGTAATATTTCCATAGAAAACTGTCGACAGTGAAAGATTCAAAGTAATTTTAGGATGTGCCATACGAGAAGTGCAACAAGTTAAAGGAGACTAATGACTGGACATGAGCCTTCCTACTGGGCTTTCCTTGCATCATTGTTTATGGACTAATTGATGGAGATTGATTGCCGTGTCCAGCCAACACTCCATTATCATCACATAAGATGACTGCTATTAAAATGTGAACTGGATGGGCCTTGGCCATTTTACATCGATTAGTTCCTATTTTCCTATGTCTAACCTTCAGTGCTGAGTGATTAATTAGCATTGCAACTGTAAGAAGTAGGATACAAAACTCATGCAAAACTTAGAGACAATTCCAAATGAGATCATGTTTACTGAAATCATTTAAATGACAATGATTGGAAATCCTGACGATGATATTTCTCTCCTTCAATTTTGAGCCTGCCACTGTTGAAGAGGAAGGCAGTCAATCTTAATAATAATGATAAAGCCCCGAATAAAAAGCAAATTAGATTCTGACAGCCATCTGTCATCCAACTTGTAAACATTCTAAATGAAGCACACTCAAATGCAAGTCCTTTACTTAGTTAACATTAAATCAGCAAGTTGACACAGTTTATTCATTATTAAGATTAATGCTATCTTATCAAAGGGTTAGGAAAGAATCAGTCCCCTTCAGCAATCAACTGTAGTTCAAGTTTCCAAATTATTGCTGGCAGTTAAATTTCTATTAATAATTACACAACTTCCAAAGCTAGAATTCAGATCATGACAGTTTGCTAACCACTTGTAAAAGGACTTTTCAGGAGGCAAACATGCAATATGGTTTATATTATGAAGCAAAATTAAGTAATGAGCTGTGAGTTACACTTCACAATGTTATCCCAATGCAGGAGATCAGTTATTAATCTGTAATGTATAGTGACATCTGTTGCATACATTGTAATTTCTGATTTTACAGTTAGCTTAATTTTCACATACCATAGCATCATATGGACAGGGTTCACTCTAGTTAGCATACTACAGCCTTGTAAGATCATGCTATTTCTTGTTTTTATATGATCTAATATACATAATAAATAGAAAGTGATTTAAAACTGGGCAAATTCTACATTAACAAAGTAATCTGCATCTTAAATTGGATTTCACTAGAAGATCCCAGGTGGTTCCTGGATCCAACAAATATTCCTTTAAGTAATTCAGTTAATTGGCTTTTCTTCAAACTCTCTGCTCTCACTGCTGCCCCAGAGTGATTGCACTCATCTGAACCAAACACTTTTCACTAAACCTCCAACCTAATCATCCCATCTACCAACTAATCTGCCAAAAATCGGACAAACCAACAATCATCATCCCTCTTGACCAATGGAACTTGTACTAGAACTTGACTCCCCTCTACCCCCACCCATTCACTGAACCCTGACCCAATCACTCTATCGATCACAATTTCCAAATATTCTCCTTAATTTGCAGGGATCTTTTGTAAATCCCTTTAGTCTGAACATACCTACTTGTCTTTATGCATCCTGTCAGTGCACGGAGGGTGAAATGTATACTTAATCCAGGGCTTGTAGAGCAATGCATAGAGCGATAGGCTTAGGATGCAATTGATTTTTATTTGAGATAATTGCTTGTGAACTGGTTAATGGCACTGATAGTGTTCTTGGTCCTTAATTTTCTCTGTCTCATTCTTTTTCTTGACCCTGCCCTCTCCTCCCATCTCTCTCTCCTTTTCCCATCCTCTATATATAATGATAATGTAATTAGAATAAGCTTACACCGCACCAGTGATTTTCTGTTTATTCATGTTATGAATTGGTCCTGAAGGTCCTTGATTATGTACACTCAGTGGCCACTTTATTAGATGCACCTGTACACTTGCTTGTTAATAAAAATATCTAATCAGCCAATCACGTAGCAGCAACTCAATGCATAAAAGCATGCAGACATGGACAAGAGGTTCAGTTGCTGTTCAGACCAAACATCAGAATGGGGAAGAAATGTGATTTCAGTGACTTTGACTGTAGAATGATTGTTGGTGCTAAATCCAGCATTTGAGTATCTCCGAAACGGCTGATTTTCTGAACTTTCATGCACAGCATTCTGTAGAGTTTACAGTAAATGTTGTGAAAATCAAAGTGAGCAGCAGGTCTGTGGGCGAAAACACATTGTTAATGAGAGAAATCAGAGGAGAATGTCTATCCTGGTTTAAGCTGACAGGAAGGTGATAGCAACACAAATAACCACATGTTACAAGTGTAGTGTGCAGAAGAACACATCCAAGTGCACAGCATGTTAAACCTGGATGTGGATGGGCTGCAGCAGCGGAACTCCAGGAACATGCACTCAGTGGCCACTTTTATAGCTACAGGAGGTACCTAATAAAGTGGCCACTGAGTGTATGTGGAATGTGAATCACACGGAAAGGGAAGGAAAGGGAGCTTGTGGGCAATTTGTTCCACCGGTTTCCTTCCTATTTATTTTGACCATGTGAGTTTTTTTGATGATGGATACTTAACCCCAACTCAATTCATCCTGATATCATCAAAAGAGAAAAGAAGGAGTAATGGGCTAAATTTCTCTTGCTAATTCTGCCATAACATTGTACAGTATGGCCATAACATTGAGTATGATGGGTTTGAGAAGTGGAAATGTACACTTCTGGTATCCTATGTATACAAAGGAATGGGCATTCAGGAAGAGCTGAAAAAACTGCAGCCACTCCACTCTTGGTGCCTATCTTTCTGCCCCTCGCTATCTTTCACTTTTTGTAAACAATAGGGACATAAAAGCTCAGCGGGAAATTAAAACTAGGAGCATCATTGAGGAGAAAACTCAATGTAGTGAAGAAACAGCTTGGAAGTCATAAATGTTAACAATTTATAAACTCTATGACAAATAGTCAAGGAAATGTACTGGCAGGGAACATTCATTAATAAAAGAAAGCATTTTCATTTACATTGCAGAATGATGTGTCAGAAACATCTGTCAATTCAAATTCATACTATTATAAATTAAAACAGATAAGTCATAACCATTTCAATCTGCATACATTTATTGATACTGAATCAAAGCCTGTGAATTATTAGTCACTTTTTTATTTCTTCTAATATATGTTGCAAATTATATTCCATAAGTGCATCTAAAAATCATTCACTTATAGAAATGTCATAATATACATCATATAATTCATGTTCCACATCTTAAATGGCACATGTATTTTAAGCAAGTAAGTTGTCCTTTTGCAAAGCTTGTTAATTAACTTTTGATTATGTGATCCATGCTTTAAAGTCTAAGTAAGTTTACCTGTGTAACTCTCGCTTCAGCTAACGGCTTAGTATAGGGCTGATAGCACCTGGCCCAGCTAAAGAAATCTCATTTGGGTGGATGCTGTGCGATGTGTCCATTACAAATCAGTACTCCGAAATAACAAACAGTACACAATATGCGATTAAACGATTATGCTTATAATTCTTACTTTGACTATATGGTTAGTAAAGAAATGAAAAAAAGGAAAAAACGGGTCCAATCTTATTAAACAGTCTATTGAGCAATGTTGGAGCTGACTGATAAGTCGATCATCCACCATCGACCTCCTCCGATCATTACTGCCCTTCAGACCCTCGTTCCAAATCCACCCCGTCCAGCGGTCTATCCACTCTCTCCATTCATGTCTTCTCTCCTCATCTCTCCCCGGCAGAATACCGCAAAAATATCTCTTCCAGACTCTCAAGAAAGAACAACAGCATTCCAAACCCCATTATCTCTAGTCATAACCCAAACATTGCTGCTACAGAGAAACCATTACATTATCAGTGAAACCTTACAACATGTTACACAGCAGTGAAACCCCACAGCATGTTACTCCTGCATTAAGAAAAGAAGGTGTACTGACTGATCTCAGACAGCAGCTTGAGAGTGCCGCCTGTTTGAAGCCATGAAGAACTCCTTAATTCAGCATGTACTTGGGTTGATGGTCTGCTTCTGGTCAGTGCAATAACACAGTTTCCCAAAGCGATGTAGCTTTAGTCCTTGCCTCCAGTGCTATCTGTCTGAAGTTTGGATGTTCTCACTATGTCGATATGGTTTCCTCCACATCCCAAAGACAAGCAGGTTGGTAGGTTACTTTGCTATAAATTGTGTGCAGTCTGGAGGTGAGTGCTAAAACTAGGGGAAAGGTCATGGGAATGTGGGGAGAATGAAATAGTATGATTAGTGCAGTGGGTTAAAGGGCCTGATCCATCCTCTACACGTCCATGACTCTATAAATAACTGACCTCTGTGCAAGCGTAACTGTATAGATGAAAGGAGATGAAGAAAAAGTGGGAATATACAGCAAATAATTGCAATGGTCACTCATACACAGGAAGTCTAATCTACAATAGATGACATGTGCAACTTGGTGGCAATTTAAGCCAATAAAACAGAGTTTGCAAACTAGAGTCCATCAGGTATCTGTTATAATGATATGTATATAGTGCATGAGATTAAGGATAATTTGTATTGTAGATGACTCCACCTGGTCTTTAAAAAGCTTCCAGCATGACTTCCAGCAATTATACTATCTTAGTGTTGCTGCTTTTCCTTTTGTGGCTGTCTTGACCGCAGAAACCAACAGATTTAATGTGCGCGATATGCCTCTTAATAATGGAGGAGATATTGAGTTAGGATAGTCATCACCACAGTGGTTGTACAGCCAGCTATGAGAGAGTAGGCAACTTTTAAATCAGGAGTTGTGGGTTCATATCCCACTCAAGATGAGCACCAAAACCTAGACAGATGTATTAGAGCGTTAAGGAGGGAACACATTATTGACAGCAGCTCAGTCAGGCATTTGATTGTTTAAAACTAGACCTTGTTTGCTCCTTCCAATAATTGTCATCCTTTGGTATCCTAACCAATATTTATCATTAATGAACTTTTACAACACATTGATGGTATGGTTATGCCAGTGCCAATCACAGTTGCATCAAAACTTTTGCATCAAATAGGACAGTGAGTAGCCAGAAGTCTTGGTGCATATTGCATAGTTAGACAAGCTGAGGAGGTCCTGAAGAGAGATTTTAGGGAGCTAGGTAGAAAGCTAAGTAACCAGGAACTCCATGGTAGTAATCTCTGAATTGCTGCTAGCACCATGCACCAGTGAGGGTAAGAGTTAGAAGATTTGGCAGATGACTGCATAGTTGAGGAACTGGTGCAGGGAGCAAGAGTTTAGATTTATGGATCATTGGGATCTCTTCTGGGGAAGGTATGACTTATACAACATGAACTTGAGGGAGACCAATATCCTTGTGGGCAAGTTTGCTACAGTTGTTTGAAAGTTTTTAAACTAATTTAGCAGGGGGATGGGAACCGGAGTGATAATGCCGAAGACGAAGTAGTTTGCAAACAATGGCACTATATAGTGAGACTTGTAGCAATGAGAAGCTAATGTTACAGTAAAATTGTAGTCAACAGGATGAGTTGCAATGTAAAAGATGGAAAAAATCGAAAAAAGTGGATATATGACTAAAGGTGTTATATTTGAATGTGTGCAGTATATGGAATAAGTTGTAGCACAATTACAAATTGGCATGAAAAAGGAATTGGTCAAAAATTGATTGGAAAAGAACACTGGCAGGGAAGGGGGCAGAGCAGGAATGGCTGGAATTTCTGGAAGCAATTCAAAAGGTACAGGATATATACATTCCAAAGAAGAAGAAGTATTCTAAAGGCTAGATGACAAAACCGTGGCTAACAAGAAAAGACGAAGCCAACATAAAAGCCAAAGAGAGGGCATATAATGAAGCCAAAATTAGTGGAAAGTTTGAGAATTGGGAAGCTTTTAAAAAGCAACCAAAGAAAACTATAAAAAGCCATTAAGAAGGAATAGATAGAATAAGAAAGTAATATAGCCAATAATATTAAAGAGGATACCAAAAGTTTTTCCAGATACATAAAGTGAGAATAGGTATCAGCCTGCAGGAAAATGATGCTGGAGAGGTATTAAGGACAAGGACAAGGATATAGCGGACAAACTGAATAAGTATCTTGCATTAGTCTTCACTATGGAAGACACTAGCAGTATGGTGAAAGTTCCAGAGTGTCAGAGGTCAGAAGTGTGTGAACTACCTGTTTCCTCAACACTACCTGCCCCTCCAACAACCTTCATATCATCTATAAACTCAGTTACAAAGCTATCTATTCCATCATCTAAATAATTGATATACAGCATAAAAAGAAGCGGTCCCAACACTGATCCCTGTGTAACACTACTGGTTACCTCCTAACAATCAGCCAATGCTCTAACCATGTTAGTAACTTTCCTGTAATACCATGGGCTCTTTACTTGGTAAGCAGCCTTATTTGTGATACCTTGTCAAAGGCCTTCTGAAAGTCCAAATATGCATCATCCTTTCATCCTCTATCTATCCTACTTACAGTTCTTTGCAACATAATGAAAGAAGGAACACTGTTCAGTTTTGAAATGCTTAAAGAGAAACACATTAGAAAAACAAGATTTTTATCAGTATTTACAGATGCGACAATATGTTAATAAGTCGCTTAAAAATGTAACCAAGGCAAATACATGCTTGATAGAGCTCTTTAGAAAAGCATATAATTCAGATAATGGTAGTAGAATCATTTCAAGCATGTATAAGGGGTTGTCAAATCTTAAAACACATTCGACTTCATACATTAAAACAAAATGGGAGAAGGAAGGAGGGATAATTATATCTGAGGAAGAATGGACAACAATATGGAGATATCAATGGAAGTGTAGCAATTCACAGAAATGGAGGGAGTTTGGATGGAAAAACTTGATAAGATATTTTATTACACCCTCTCAGAAATCCCATTATAGAGTCCCCCTGGTCCTCACCTATCACCCTATCAGCCTACAGATCCAACGTATAATCCTCCGTAACTTCCACCACCTCCTACGTGATCCCACCACCAGCCACATCCTCCCCTCCCCCCCACTCTCGATTTCCGCAGGGATCGCTCCCTACGCGACTCCCCTGTCCATTCATCCCCCCATCCCTCTCCACCGACCTCCCTCCGGGCACTCATCCCTGCAAACGGAAGAAGTACTACACCGGCCCCCACACTTCTTCCCTCACCACCATCCCAGGCCCCAGACAGTCCTTTCAGGTGAGGCACCACTTCACCTGCGAGTCAACTGGGGTGATATACTGTATCCAGTGCTCCCGATGTGGCCACTTATACATTGGGGAGACCCGCCGCAGACTGGGAGACCGTTTTGCCGAACACCGGCGCTCGGTCCTCCAGCAGTGGCGGGATCTCCCTGTGGCCACACACTTCAATTCCACAGACCACTCCCACTCCGACATGTCTGTCCATGGCCTCCTCTACCGTCAAGATGAGGCCGCGCGCAGGTCGATGGAGCAATACCTTATCTCCCGCTTGGGTAGCCTCCTACCTGCCAGCATGAACATCCAACTCACAGACCTCCGTTGATACCCCTGCCCCCACCCCCCTTACCCTCATCCCTATCTATTATTTCAGTCTGGCTCTCTTTCTCTCTCTTTTTTCCCCCCTCACTATAATCTCCCCCCAGCCCTACCTTTCTTTCTCTTTTATTTCCCATAATTCTCCACCTTCCCCCAGCCCATTTCCCTCCAACCTATCACTTCCTAGCTCTCTACTTTATCCCTCCCCCCACTTCTTATCCCCCCTTGACCATCCCATGTTACTTCACTCCTGATGAAGGGTTTTGGCCCGAAACGTCGTCACTACCTCCTCCCATAGATGCTGTCTGGCCTGCTGAGTTCTGCCAGCATTGTGTGTTTTTATTTATTTCCAGCATCTGCAGATTCACTCGTGTTGCCTATGATAGTAACCTCCCCATTTGCTGGAGAAATTGTGGAAGTCAAAATGCGAATCATTATCATATTTCTTGGGACTGCCCTGTTATCAAAAACTATTGGACGGGGATACACAATGCCCTACAAGTCATCTTTAAATGTGAAATACCCTTGGAGAGTAAGACCATATATTTTGGATATATACCTCAAGAATGGTTGAAAAGAGATAAACATTTAATGAATATACTGTTGGTGGCTGGTAAAAAGACTCTTACTAGGAAATGGTTATCACAGGAGAGCCCAACTTCAAATACATGGATGGAAATTACAATAGACATTTACAAAATGGAGACGATAACAGCATCTGTTAATCATAAGCTGGAACAATTTGATTCATACTGGGAAAAATGGTTTAACTACATAATGCCTCATGGGCCTGATTTTATTCTTACAAATCAATGAATCTGTTGTAAAAAAAAAAGATCACTCCCTACTTGTACATAGTTCTTTCTTTCTGCTTGTTTTTTCTTTCCACTCTTTTCTATAAGTGTATACCTCAGATAAATACTTTGTGGAGATTTGTGATATATATGATTATATGATATATATGTACAATGTCTGAAATACATCTTATGGAAATGTTTGTTTGATGAACTTCAATAAAAAAATAAATTACAAAAAAAAAATCCTCAATGAGTTCCAACAGATTCATCAAGCAAGATTGTCCATTAAGGAAAACATGCTGACTATCTCTTACCTTGTCCTATGTCACCAAGTACTCAATAACCTAATCCTTAACAATTGACTCCAACATCTTCCCAACCACTGAGGACAGGCTAACTGGTCTATAATTTCCTTTCTGCTGCCTTCCTCCTTTCTTAAAGAGTGAAATGCATTTGCAATTTTCCAGTCCTCTGGCACCATGTCAGAGTTCAATGGTTTTTGAAAGGTCATTACTAATGCCTCCATAATCTCTACCGATACCTCTTTCAAAACACTAGGGTGCAGTTCACCTGGACCAGATGACTTATGTACCATTAGGTCTTTCAGCTTTTTGAGCACCTTCTCCCTTGTGTTAGTAATGGCACTCACTTCTCTTCCTTCACATATTACAACATCAGGTAGATTGCTAGTGTCTACCACAGTGAAGATTAATGCAAAATATTTGTTTAGTTCATCTGCCATCTCCTTGTCCCCAGTTATTATTTATCCAGCCTCATTTTCTAGTAGTCCTATATCCACTCTCATCTCTCTTTTATTTTTTACATACTTGTAAAAGCTTTTACTACCCACTTTGACATTGCTTGCTAGCTTGTTTTTATGTTTCGTCTTTTTCTTCCAAATGATTATTTTAGTTTTTAGTAGCTCTTTATAGGTTTTTAAATCCTTCCCTATCCTCCATCTTCCTGCTAATTTTTGCTTTGGTGTATGCCTTTTATATTAGCTTTGACTTCCCTCGTCAGCTATGGTTGTACTATTTTGCCATTTGAGTATTTCTTCATTTTTGGAATACATCTATCCTGCACCTTCCTCATTTTTCACAGAAACTCACACCATTGCTGCTCTGTTGTCATCCCTGCCAGCAGCTTCCAATTTACTTTGGCCAAGTCCTCTTTTATACCACCATAATTTCCCTTACTCAAATACTGTTATGTCAGACTTTATTTTCTCCCTATCAAAATTCAAGTTGAACTCTACTTTTTCAATATTTTTATTGATTTATTACAAAAAAGAATATAGAGTACAGGAAAACATATATCATACATCAATTACAATATATTTGAATCACATTTATAGTCTCATTACCCTAAGCTGAACTCAATCACATTGTGATACACAATTTTGTATACCTCTATCAAAGCTCCCCTCATTCTTCTGTGCTCCATGGAATAAAGTCACAATCTATTCAGCCTTTCCTTATAACTCAGGACCTCAGCCCTGGCAACGTCCTTGTACAGTTGTCTGTGCTTTTTCATTCTCATTGATCACTTCCCTGTAGGAAAGTGACCAAATTTGCCCACAATACTCCAAACAGGAGCCTCACCAATGTCTTATGCAAATTCAACATAACATCAAATTCCTTTTCTCAGTTCTTTAATTTATGAAAGCCTAGGTGCCAAAAGCTTTCTTTAAAACCTTATTTAACTGTGACACCACTTTCAAGGAATTGTGAATCTGTATTCTCAGATTCCTGCGTTCTATTGCACTCGTCAGCCCCCTACCATTCATTGTGTAAGTCCCACTCTGTTTTGTCCTCCAAATGTAGAACATTCCATACTTTTCTAATTTAAATTCCTTCTGCCATTTTTCCAGAAGCCACCGATCCCAGTGCAAGTTTTGACAGACTTCCTTTCTGTTCACTGCACACCCAGTCTCAGCGTCATTGCAAATATGCTGATTCTGTTTACCACATCGTCATCCAGATCACTGATATTGATCGCAACTACAATGAGCTCACCACTGATGCTTGTGGGCATCACTAGACACGGGCCTTTAATCAGAGTGGCAATTCACTGGTTTCTCCTACAAAGCCAATGTTGGATCCAATCTACAACTTCTTTTTGAATACCACATGAGTGAACCTTCTTGACCAACCTCATGCTGGACTTGTCAAAGGCCTTGCTAATGTCCATATAGACCACATCCACTACCATTTCTACATTAAATTTCTTGGTAACTTCCTTCAAAAACTCCCTAAAAATGGTTAGGCACAATGTACCATGCAGAAAGCCATGTTGATTATCCCTCATTAGGAACTGTCTATCCAAGTATGTATATATATGTGTTCCTTTCGAATACCTACCAATAATTTACCCATCACTCACATCAGGTTCACTGAACTATAATTTCCCAATTTAGAGTGTTTACTTAACAACGGATCAACAAAAAGCATCAAAAGGTGAAGGGATTCAGACAGGAAAAGTTTATTAGAAAGTGACACAAATTGAAGAAGGGACAGAAAAAATAAGCAATCAATATGTCAGAAATTAACAGAGGATACTGAAGACTTAGGAGTCAGCAATGGCTTTGAGGCAGGAGATCTTTTTATAATTGTTTGATGTGGTCTGTTCCAAAATAGTGGATCAAGTTTTAAATAAAAATATATTGTCTTAATATTTCAACAGATGGAAAGATGGAGGAAAGGTTTGGTTAAAAGGTCAGCACAACATTGTGGGACAAATGGCCTATACTGTGCAGTAGTGTTCTATGTTTTATCTAAAATATATGGCAAGTACCTCTATATTTCAGTAAGTAATTTCAACTGAGCATCAGAGAATGATGGAAGCTTAGTGGAATAAATTCAAAATGCTGGAAACACTCAGCAGATCAGGCAATGTAAGTGGATTAAGAAACATCCTTCATCAGAAGTGGAATAGAATGAAAGCAGGTTAATGTTAAGTTCCAGAAATTTTAGGGCTGACAAGTGGGGAAGGGAGGGTTAGGACAAAGGGGTGATCTCTGAAAGGGCAAGGCCAGGATTTCTGTGGTAATAAGCTGTTGATAAAGCAATTGGATGATGAGTAGTTAGAAAGGAGTAGTGAGAGAGTTAATAAAGGAACTTGTGATAATATGCCTTGCAGGTCAGAAGCTGTAGAAAATGCCCAGCTTCTCTGGGAGTGTTAATGGAGAGAGTAAATGAAGTTTACATCACAAGTGGACTATCTTTTATTAAAACTGTCAAATCTGACCCAAATAGAGAAAACATGTTGCCTGAAATTGTTGAACTCAAAGATTGTGATGTACCCAGACAAAGATGAGATGCTGATACTCAGTCTTCCATTGGGCTTCAATAGCACAATGCAGGGGAAGGGATGGATGGGTGTTACTTGAGGTGGATAGCTACATTGGTCTGAATGGGAGAGGGAGAGGGAGAGGGATCTAAACTGTTGGGCAGCAGGAAGCTCAGGATATCCTCGACTGAATGAGCAGGGAAAAGTCAAGTGAAACAGAGAAAGATAAGTGGAACCAAATTAAAAGTCATGCACTTGTATGTGAGACAAAAGGATTGCCATAAGCAAAGACTCCAACAGCTTTACAGTTGTTTTATTGATTTGTAAACATTAAATAAAATTTAATTTATTCTTTTCTACAAAACTCCATCAAAAAGAGGAAGGTAGAAGGATATATAATAGAAAGGGATAAAAGAAAATGGGGGAATTTTATAGAGGTCACAATGGGAAAAAAGCAAATATAGAATGAAAGAAAAGAAATGGAAACTAGAAAGATAGGAAGATGGTTTGAGGAGCAACACAGAGTTGTACAGAAATAATGGTTACAGGTGGAATATTTTAACCAATCTGTGTATTGGAGATGAGTATAAGACTTAATTAATGAAAGGAAAACTTCAGGTTGAATAGAAGCAGGAAAGTTCCTCATTGCTCTTAATGGATTCAGATTGTATTCTTGGACTCTCTGGGTAATACCAGAGGAGGCTGGCTTTTAACAGAAACTCATTCAGTATGTGGTTTGTATTGTATTTTTCTTTTCATTATCCTGATTTTCCATGTAAAGATCTTTGCTGTCTAACACATCAAGTTGATGGACAGTGTGTCTTACAACAAAACCTCTGTGTATTTTTGTAAAATGTCATCACCAAGCTTAATTTGTGTCTTGTAACTCAACATGGATTAGGGCTGGCTTTAAAAAATTTAATGCAGAACAACTGTTATGAAGGAACATGATCTCTCCCCAAGGGAAATAAATCACATCTCCTCATGTCATCTGCCAAGTTCAGAGCTTTTCTTTTTTTCACAGTGTACTTCTTGTGTTAAGATTGAGATTGCAATGTACCATTGAATGAGGTTAGGTATTGTTATAATATTCCAGTCCTTTTCTCAAACATAAGGAGCAATTAGGATTCTCAGCAATGATTCAAGTTTCAAGACTCAAGAAAGTTTAATGTCATTTACAGTACGCAAGTGTAAAGGAGAATGAAATAATTGCCGCTCCCGATCCAATGCAGCACAAAAAAGCACAATAAGATGAAGAAGACAATAATAAAAAACACAATAAATATAAATACATAAGATAGCCCATATACACATATTGATTGTATGTACATAAAGGGACGCCAGGTGCAGGAGTAAATGTACATAAGCTGACAGGAAATGATCTGGTTGTGGGGGTTTGATGGGATAGGTTAATGGGTGGAGGTGTTGATCACCTTTACTGCTTGAGGGGTGAGGGGTGAAGAAGAACAATAAGTTTTTGTTCTCTAAGTAATTTAAAAGACAAAAGTATGAGTTGACAGTAACACTTTTTCCCATGTGTTGTCTGACCCTATGTGCCTGTTGTAATCAGGGTTTTTGATTGTAATTATTCTTGTGCAGATGACAATAAACTGGGTTCAACTTGAAGTTTAACTGGCACTTGATCACACTGGAGCCATGTTTAGTCCATGGAATTATAGAATGTAGTAGATTTCTGAGGATCTGGCATCGTATTATTCAGAAACCCTGATAGTCTAGCACCTCCGTCACTCATTAGCCAAGAAGATGAGCTACATTTCTGGAGTGTGGTCAGGACAGGGGTTCAGACAGTGAGTAGGTTTGCAACCAGATCCAGGGTGGGTATATACTCTGCTCTTTTATATTATTAGGTTTATAAAAATATCTATTATGTGACTGTGGAACAAAAACTGAAATAAAATGTGGTTGTGTACTGAGAGAAGAAATATCCAATGGTCAGAAAAATCTGTTCATCCAGTCTAGAGTCCCAAGATGCAATATTTTGGTGTTTGTACTGAGTATACATTTCCTGCTCTTCACTGTTAATTTGTTCAGTTTGCAATAGATAACTTTTAGATTAAGCTGTGAGTAAAATGTATACTGATGTTAACTGTCCAGATAAAATATTTAAAATCCTAATATTGAGCTACAGCCTTGTGAAGAAAAGGTGGAAACGGCTTTCTACATCCTGTCCTGAGACAATGCCCCCTCTTGATACTTCTGAGGTATCAAAATACAAATGGTTAGGCACACTGACAGATGTTGATTTGTATTTTGTAAACAGCAGTGGGTTTTTGGTATTGTACTGGCACAGTAACTCCTGTAATTGGCTTGCAACCCAGGATTCTAAAAGATAACTATGGGTTAGCAGCCATTGTGTAAAAGGCAGGAGTGCCATGTTCATCCTTGGCAAGTTATCTCTTGTGATGGAGCATGCCACAAAATGTAGAAGAATCCCAATGGCTTAGCAATTTACTTTAGGCTACTATTTGAATCAAGTACCTTTAGCCACTTCTGAAGGAAAGAACTTAACAAAGAGAATAGCTGAGCCATTGTAAACAGGCATTTTCCCCATTCTGTACATAATCCTCTTAACTCATTACCTGCAACCTTTCATCTTATCATATTAAGTGTATTTTATGAGTTTACCTGCTACATGCAGCCTTTGAGTAAAAGTTAAAGGGAATCGAAAATGCCACTGTGTGATTCAGTAGAAAATGCCACTGAGGACTCTCTTAATTCTATATTTTTCAAGGTGACCATCACTAAAATAAGCTGCTGTGTGTTATAGGAACTCTTTAAGACATAAATTCAATAACGAGACAAAAATAGTAGATGCCTTTAGTAGTGTTGAGGTAAGCCTTAATTTTAAAGGGAAAAATCGCATTTCATTTTCAAATTTTACAGCACTGGTGCAGAAAACTAAAATAATACAGAATTCATGTGATAACTGAAGTAGAAAAATAAATTAAACCTTGCAATGATATATCAGTGGCTACACACATACATTACACTTTGCAAATTATTGGCATGGAGACAGATTCCATTGTTTGAATTGCAGTAAATTTAAAAATCAGGATATTTCAGGAGAATAATAACCATAAACACTGAGATGGAAATTAATTTTCGTTACTGAAGCTATAAAGTACCAAGCTGAAGAACGAGCACTTATAGGGAGTGGCAGATCTTTTCTCCAGAAAGTAACACAGAGTTATCCATAAATGTTGTCCATAAAGCTATTTTTATTTGCTAATTTTATTAGTTCAGATCCCTTTATAATTAATACTGATTATAATAAGTTAATATCTTAGACCTGGTTTGCATATTTCAATAATGTTTGGCATCTAGCCTTACTGATCTATTATTGGTATCCATTTTCTTAATAATTAGGATTGAAATTCCTTTTCGAATTACTTGCATCATCAATGGTAGTTTTTCTAAGCATTTCAAACTTTCAATGATAAATTTGAAGTAAATATAAACAAATTATTCTCAGCAACATTATTTGTGTTGGTTACAGTAGATGTAGGTCAACAGCCTATTGTCTAAAAGCCTAGAGCCTCTGTTTGAATTGGTTATATCTGATTACTCAGCTCTTCCCACGTGGCTGACATTATATCAATAGATGATAATATAAAAGCTTTAATAAATTATATATTGCATTAAAAATAAAACATGCAAATATGTAATCAACTTTCAACCAAAAGGAGGATAAAATTCCTGGATCAGGTAAATAGATAGATGGATAGATAGATAGATACTTTATTCATCCCCATGGGGAAATTCAACATTTTTTCCAATGTCCCATACACTTATTGTAGCAAAACTAATTACATACAATACTTAACTCAGTAAAAATATGATATGCATCTAAAATCACCCTCTCAAAAAGCATTAATAATAGCTTTTAAAAAGTTCTTAAGTAGTTTACTTAAATACATTGAGTCCTAACCCCGGCACTTTAACATATCTTACTCCTGGCAGTTGAACTGTAAAGCCGAATGGCATTGGGGAGTATTGATCTCTTCATCCTGTCTGAGGAGCATTGCATCGATAGCAACCTGTCGCTGAAACTGCTTCTCTGTCTCTGGATGGTGCTATGTAGAGGATGTTCAGGGTTTTCCATAATTGACCGTAGCCTACTCAGCGCCCTTCGCTCTGCTACCGATGTTATACTCTCCAGTACTTTGCCCACGACAGAGCCCGCCTTCCTTACCAGCTTATTAAGACGTGAGGTGTCCCTCTTCTTAATGCTGCCTCCCCAACACGCCACCACAAAGAAGAGGGCACTCTCCACAACTGACCTATAGAACATCTTCAGCATCTCACTACAAACATTGAATGACGCCAACCTTCTAAGGAAGTACAGTCGACTCTGTGCCTTCCTGCACAAGGCATCTGTGTTGGCAGTCCAGTCTAGCTTCTCGTCTAACTGTACTCCCAGATACTTGTAGGTCTTAACCTGCTCCACACATTCTCCATTAATGATCACTGGCTCCATATGAGGCCTAGATATCCTAAAGTCCACCACCATCTCCTTGGTCTTGGTGATATTGAGACGCAGGTAGTTTGAGTTGCACCATATCACAAAGTCCTGTATCAGTTTCCTATACTCTTCCTCCTGTCCATTCCTGACACACCCCACTATGGCCGTGTCATCAGCGAACTTCTGCACATGGCAGGACTCCGAGTTATATTGGAAGTCTGATGTGTACAGGGTGAACAGGACCGGAGAGATAGATAGATAGATAGATAGATAGATAGAGAGAGAGAGAGATAGATTGCATGCATGGATTTTGAAAGAATCTAGGAAAGAGACTACGAAAATATTACTTTACTAATCACAGACCACAAAGTACTAGCAGTTAATTCTGGCCATTAAATAGTTTTTGTGATAATGGGCAAAAGATAAATCAGGAAATTAGGGGCATTTGTAACATGCAATAAAGTAATTGTAGCTTCAGAAAGAATCAAAGACTGTCAAACATTAAAAAGAGGCTGATAAATGTTGGAAATAGTGTCTTCTTGAGGCTTGAGATCATTTTTAAATTTAGCAAAGGAGAAACAAGAAATTGATAAAAAGAAAGAAAAGGAACTTAAACTAGCAAAGAACATAAAAAGTGTTCAGTAAAAAACTTATTCAGGTCTGCAAAAAGGAAAAGATCTCTTAGGATCCCTTATGTAGGGAAATAAGGAACAGGCAAAAGAATTAAACAAATATTTTTGATCTATCTTTATGGAAGAAGAAAATGTTGGAGGAGCAAGAGTGTTACATACAAAGAGGAAGTGCTAAAGCTAAGTATTACTTTAAAAAGGTACTACAGAAGTTAGTGAGACAAAGCAAATATTAAGGATCCCAAGGACTTGATGATGTATAATTCAAGAGCTTATAAGTAGGTCATATAGGCACAGTGGGTTTTGTAGTTATCATCATCCAAGGTTGACTTTTGAATTAATCTTGCGGGTTTGTGGGTAGTAAAAGCGACCTCACTACTTGAATAAGGAGGAAGAGGGAAAACAGAACTACAAACTTGATAATCTTATGTCAAATGCTGGAATTTCCGGGAATACTAAGATTGAGTGGATTGAATGTAGAAGCAAAATCACATTTGTCTCATCAACAAGTTGGTTTTCTTTAATGATATAACTGGAACTACAGGGAACAACTGTGGTGCACTTGGAGTTTCAGAGGGCTTGATAAGGTCCCATGTAGAAGTTTGGTTTAGAATGTTAGTGTACACTAGGTCAGAGGCAACTTTATGATACAGCTGGAGAATAGGTTAACTGACAGGAAGCAGAGAATAGGAATAAATAAGTCATCCTCAGGTTTTTTTTTGGCTATGACAAGGGGATCAGACCTTAGTTTCTAATAATTCATAATCTATGTCCACAGCTTGGCTATATGGATGAAATTTCCAAGTTGGCTGATGAGATAAAACTAGGTAGAATTATGGATGGGAAGGATGATATAAATAAGCTATAAAGAAATAGAGACAAACTGAGTGAATGGACAGAAATATGGGAGATTCAGTTTTAGAACATAGAACCTAATACAGCACAGAAGCAGGCCCTTTGGCCCACAATACTATGCCAAACTTAATAAATTCAAAATCCAAGGCCCAATTAAACTAATCCATTCTGTCTACATAATCTACAAATCCTCTCATTTGGACATTATGCACATGCCTATCTAATAGCCTCTTGAACACCCTTTTGTATTTTCCTCCACCACAACCTTAGGCAACACATTCCAAGTACCCACCACTCTGTGTAAGAAACATGGTCCCACAACTTACCCCTTCTCACCTTCAATACGCGCCCTCTGGTATTAAACTTTTAAATCCTGGGAAATGCCTCTCATAATCTTATAAATATCTATCAGTTCTCTCCTCAGCCTTCACTGCTCCACAGAAAACAATGCAATTTTGTCCACTCTCTCCTTATAGCACACACCCTTTATTTAGGTAACATCCTTGTAAACCTCTTCTGCACTACTTTTTATAGGATTTTTCATTTCAGGACATTGTTTCCATATCAGACTGAGATGGAGCCAATCAATTGCATTCTTCACTGCACATCGACAGCAGTTTGTTGAAGTTTTAGTTTTCATGCTGAATCTCTGTAAACTCCTAAGGAAGCAAAGGTTCTCCCTTGCTTTCTGTGTAATTGTATGTACGTGATGGACCCCGGACAGGTCCTTGGAAGTAATAATACCAAGGAATTTAAAGTTGCTAACCCTCTCCACCTTCTCTGATGAGGACTGCCTCATGGACCATGCTTGTCAGCGCCTTGGTCTTGCTGATATTGAGTGAGAGGTCAACAAACACAAAATGCTGGAGGAACTCAATGAAAAAAAGTACAGTTGACATTCTGGACTGAAACCAAAGTCAACGGTACTTTTTTTCACAGATGCTGCCTGGCCTGCTGAGTTCCTCCAGCATTTTGTGTTTGTTCTCGTGTTTGAGAAAGAGGTTGTTGCTATGACACCACTCAGCCAGAGTTTCAATCTCCATCCTATGTACTGATTCATTACCACCTTTGACTCTGCCTATGATAGTGGTGTCATCAGCAAATTTGAAATCAACACTGCAGCTGTGCTGAGCCACCTAGTCATAAGGGTAAAGTGAGTAGAGCAGGGGACGAAGGCACATACCCTTTTGGTGCACCTGTGGAGGAATTTACAAAAATGTCCTGGTGTTCAGATTGGAGGAACTGAAATAATGAAGGGGGGTGCTTCTTAGAACGATTGATCAGATTAACTGCATGGGGGAAGAAATGATTGTTTTTCCTCTCCATGCTTTGTGGCACATCTAGCAGCAACCCAGCTCAGATGGAAAGTGGGCAAGGAGCAATTCGGATTCGAATCTGTGACTATTTGCCTCAAATGTGTAGTGTGGATGACACTACACCACCGGCCGGTAAACTTTTATGATGGCATGAAGTTTTTGTTTTAATAGCACTGTAGGGCTTTCCAGAAGGGAGCATGTCCTGCAATGCTAGTAGACTGCAGCCAATCATCTTTTAGGCTAACCAGCCGGTTTGCTGTAGTTTTTGTATATTGTGAGAAGATGTTGTACCAAATCAGACAGCAATGTCTGATATGAGGATGCTTTCTATGATGGCAATGTAGAATGTACCAGTATGTTCTGGGGAAGATGGAATTTTACCAAGTGCCCCAAGAAGAATATCTTCTGCTGAGCCATTTTGTTAATGGAGGGAATATGGTTTTCCAAATGAGATCCTGCAAAATAATGATGCCCAGAAACATTGATGTTGAAATGGTGCTAACTAGAATTGTTAGATGAATGCGTAGAGAAGAGACACATTTCTCCTGAAGTTGTATGCAACTCCTTGGTTTTGAGAGCATTGAGCTGCAAGTTTATGTGGCTGCACCAGCACGCTAGCTTGCTTACTTCCTGGTGCTTCTTGCATTCATCACCTCTGGTGATTAGTCCTATGACAGATGTCCACAAACTTTATCAGTTTAACTGATGGATCACTGGGGATTCAGTCGTTGGTGCCTAGAGAAAATAGGAGAAGAGATAGAACACCAGGTGGTGCATCACTGATGAATGAGCAGGATGTGGAGATATGCTTACCTAGTCTCACATGCTGCCTCCTGTCAGAGCACAAGTTTGAGACCCACCTGCTGATAGAACCTGGTATGTAAGTTTGGAGAGATTCCCTTGCAGAAGCTCAGGGACATTGTACATATGACAAGATTCTATAGCATAAAGTTCTGACTGATGTAAACTACATCATTTGCAAATCTATTGATTCTGTAGATGAACTGCTGCGGATTTAGATATTTTTGAGTTATGTAATTAACCTGTGTAGCTCCTTTCAGGGAACTATGCACTTGAACTCCAAAATCCCTCTGCTTATCAACACTGTAAAGAGTCTTGACATTAACAGTGTATTGTCTCTTGATATGTGATCTCCCAAGGTGAAACACTGCACATTTGCCTGGGACATTCTCCATCTGCCATTTCTCTGCCAATATGTGTGTGTGTGTATATATATATATAAAATATATCTTTAGGAAAGGCCAGTTGATACAAATTTCAAAGTTTTATAAACACCCTGACTCCTCAAACCTTGTCCCAACAATCAGCAGCCATGCTAAGCAGCTGCCTAGCACTCTGAAAATTAAAATAATTGATGCCCACAAAGCAGGACAAGGCTATAAGATGATAGCAAAGCGTTTTCAGGTACCGTTTCCTCAGTTCATAATGTAATTAAGAAATGGCAGTTAACAAAAATGGTGGAGGTCAAGTTGAGGTCAGGAAGATGAAGAAAACTTTCCGACAGAACCGCTTGTAGGATTGCTAGAAAGGCAAATCAAAACCCCATTTGACTGCCAAAGACCTTCAGGAAGATTTAGCAGCCTCTGGAGTGGTGGTGGACTGTTCTACCGTGCAGCGACACCTGCACAAGTATTACCTTCGTGGAAGAGTCATCAGAAGAAAACCTTTCCTGCCACAAAATTCAGTGTCAGAAGTTTGCAAAGGAACATTTAAATGAGACTGACATATTTTGGATACAAGTCCTGCGGACTGATGAAGTTAAGATAGAACTTTCTGGCCGCAATGAGCAAAGGTATGTTTGGAGAAAAAAGGGTGCAGAATTTCATGAAAAGAACCCCTCTCCAACTGTTAAACACAGGGGTGGATCAATCATGCTTTGGGCTTGTGTTGCAGCCAGTGGCACGGGAACATTTCACTGGTAGAGGTAAGAATGAATTCAATTAAATACCAGAAAATTCTGGAAGCAAACATCACACCATCTGTTAAAAAAAAGCTGAAGATGAAAAGAGGATGGCTTCTACAAAAGGATAATGATCCTAAACACACCTCAAAATCCACAATGGGCTACCTCAAGAGGTGCAAGGTTTTGCCATGGCCCTCACAGTCCCCCGACCTAAACATAATCGAAAATCTGTGGATAGACCTCAAAAGAGCAGTGCATGCAAGATGGCCCAAGAATCTCACAGAACTGGAAGCCTTTTGCAAGGAAGAATGGGCGAAAATCCCCCAAACAAGAATTGAAAGACTCTTAGCTGGCTAGAGAAAGAGTTTACAAGCTGAGATACTTGCCAAAGGGGGTGTTGTTAAGTACTGACCATGCAGGGTGCCCAAACTTCTGCTTCAGGCCCTTTTCCTTTTTTGTTATTTTGAAACTGCAAAAGATGGAAATAAAAAAGTAATCTTACTTAAAATATTAAAGTAATGTGTCATCTTTAACTTTATGCCTTTTGTCAGGTTATCTTTTACTTGCTTAGCTGTACACAGTAACAGAAATTTTGACCAGGCGTGCCCAAACTTTTGCATGCCACTCTGCGTATATATATATCCTGTGCTTCTTAATTTTCTGGTCATCAACTTCAATAGGACTTTGTCAAGCACCGCATTGGAATCCATGTAGATATTATCACCCACTGATGATGCAGTGACCTCTGCCATCTACTCAGTCCCAGCTGGAGAATGGTGTCTCTTATATCAGAATGCTATTCATCAATTTCCTTTTGACATTCAATGTGATTAGCATAGAAACATAAAAAACCTACAGCACAATACAGGCCCATCGGCCCACAAAGTTGTGCCAAACATGTACCTACCTCAGAAGTTATTAGGCTTACCTATAGCCCTCTATTTTACTAAGCTCCATGTACCTATCTAAAAGCCTTTTAAAAGACCCTATTGTATCTGCCTCCACTACCATTGCCGGCAGCCCATTCCACACAGTCACCATCCTCTGAGTAAAAAACTTACCCCTCATATTTGCTCTATACCTATTCCCCAGCACCTTAAACCTGTCTCCTCTTGTGGCAACCATTTCAGCCCTGGGAAAAAGCCTATGACTATCCACATGATCAATGCCCCTCATCATTTTGTACACCTCTATCAGGTCACCTCTCATCCTCCTTCGCTCCAAGGAGAAAAGGATGAGTTCACTCAACCTATTCTCATAAGGCATGCTCCCCAATCCAGGCAACATCCTTGTAAATCTACTCTGCACCCTTTCTATGGCTTCCGCATCCTTCCTGTAGTGAGGCGACCAGAACTGAGCACAGTACTCCAAGTGGGGTCTGAGCAGGGTCTGATATAGCTGCAACATTACCTCTCAGCTCCTAAATTCAAATCAATGATTGTTAAAGACCAATACACCATACGCCTTCTTAACCACAGAGTCAACCTGCGCTGCTGCTTTGAGCGTCCCATGGACTCGGACTGCAAGATCCCGCTGATCTGCCACACTGCCAAGAGTCTTACCATTAATACTATATTCTGCCATCATATTTGACCTACCAAAATGAACCACTTCACACTTATCTGGGTTGAACTCCATCTGCCACTTCTCAGCCCAGTTTTGCATCCTATCAATGTCTCGCTGTAACCTCTGACAGCCCTCCACACTATCCACAACACCTCCAACCTTTGTGTCATCAGTAAACTTACTAATCCATCCCTCCACTTCCTCATCCAGGTCATTTATAAAAATCACGAAGAGTATGTTCCCAGAACCGATCCCTGAGACACTCCACTGGTGACTGACCTCCATGCAGAATATGACCCGTCTACAACCACTCTTTGCCGTCTGTGGGCAAGCCAGTTCTGTATCCACAAAGCAATATCCCCTTGGATCCCATGACTCCTTCCTTTCTCAAACAGCCTTGCGTAGAGTACCTTATCAAATGCCTTACTGAAATCCATATACGTTACATCTACTGCTTTTCCTTCATCAATGTGCTTAGTCACATCCTTAAAAAATTCACTCAGGCTCATAAGGCATGACCTGCCTTTGACAAAGCCATGCTGTCTACTCCTAATCATTTTATATCTCTCCAAATGTTCATAAATCCTGCCTCTCAGGATCTTCTCCATCAACTTACCAACCACTGAAGTAAGACTCATTGGTCTATATTTCCTGGGCTATCTCTACTCCCTTTCTTGAATAAAGGAACAACATCCACAACCCTCCAATCCTTCAGAACCTCTCTTGTCACCATTGATGATATGAAGATCATCACCAGATGCTCAGCAATTTCCTCCCTCGTCGCCCACAGTAGCCTGGGGTACATCCCATCCAGTCCCGGTGATTTATCCAATTTGATGCTTTCCAAAAGCTCTAGCACACCCTCTTTATTAATATCTACATGCTCAAGCTTTTCAGTCTGCTGCAAGTCATCACTACAGTCACTAAGATCCTTTTCCATAGTTAAAACTGAAATAAAGTATTCATTAAATACCTCTGCTATTTCCTTTGGTTCCACACACACTTTCCCACTGTCACACTTGATAGGTCCTATTCTTGCACATCTTATCCTCTTGCTCTTCACATACTTGTAGAATGCCTTGGGGTTTTCCTTAATTCTACCTACCAATGCCTTCTCATGGTCCCTTCTGGCTTTCCTAATTTCCTTCTTAAGCTCCTTCCTGTTAGCCTTATAATCTTCTAGATCTCTAACATTATCTGGCTCTCTGAACCTTTTGAAAGCTTTTCTTTTTTTCTTGACTGGATTTATTACAGCCTTTGTACACCATGGTTCCAGTACTCTACCATAACTTGCCTGTCTCATTGGAATGTACCTATACAGAACTCTACACAGGTATCCCTTGAATATTTGCCACATTTCTTCCATACTTTTCCTTGAGAACATCTGTTTCCAATTTAAGCCTCCAATTTTCTGCCTGATAGCCTCATAATTCGCCTTACTCCAATTAAATGCTTTTCAAACTTGTCTGCTCCTATCTCTCTCCAATACTGTTGGAAAGGAGATAGAATTATGATCACTATCTTCAAAATGCTCTCCCACTGAGAGATCTGATACCTGACCAGGTTCATTTCCCAATACCTAATCAAGTACAGCATCTCCTCTTGTAGGCTTATCTACATACTATGTCAAGAAGCCTTCCTGAACACACCTAACAAACTCCACCCCAACTAAACCCCTTGCTCTAGGGAGATACCAATCGATATTTGGGAAATTGAAATCTCCCATCACGACAACTCTGTTATTATTACACCTTTCCAGGATCTGTTTCCCTATCTGCTCCTCGATATCCCTGTTACTATTGGGCTGCCTATAAAAAAAATCCCAGTAAAGTTATTCCTGTTCCTTACCCCCACCCACAGAGACTCCATAGACTATCTCTCCATGGCGTCCATCTTTTATGCAGCCTGATTAGTCTTTAGAAACTTGTAGATAAACTGTCCTTGTTGGATCTCAATGTCTCTATCTGTAAATGGATCTTGGAGAGACCTTAAGCAGCCCATGTTGACAACGATACTTCTAGCTCTATCACACTGAGCACCGGTGCCCCACAGGGCTGTGCGCTTAGCCCACAGATCATACTGCTGATGCACAACTGTTTTGCTAGATCCAGCTGTAAACACATCATAAAATTTGCTAATGCCAAAACAATGGTTGGCCTCATCAAGGAACAATGACAAGTTAGCATACAGAGAGGAAGTAGCGCAGCTTGTGCACTGGTGCAAACCACTTGTGTCTCAGAATGGACAAGACGAAAGGGATGATATTTCACGTAGGTGTAGACTGACCACTCCCTACTGCATATCAATGGCTCCTCTCTGGAGAGTCAGAAGCACTAAGTTTCTTGGAGTGCACATAGCAGATGATGTCAACTGGTTCCTCAACATCACCTCTTCAGTCACGAAAGTGCACAGTGCCTCCAGTTCCTGAGGAGATTGAGGCGATCAAGCCTCCCTGCCCCACATTCTATGGGAGCACCATCAAGAGTGGCCTGACCGGCTGTATCAACATCTGTTTAGGAACTGCAAGGCCTGACCACAAGACCCTGTAACTCATTGTGATGACTGCTGAGAGAATCTCCACAGTCTCTCTCCCTCCATTCAGGGCATATACCAGAAGCACTACATTCACAGAGTCCTCAGCGTTATCAAAAACCCCTCCCATACATCCTACAATCTTTTTGACCACCTGGCACCAGGAAGAAGGTGTTGTCAAAGGCAGGTTGTGCCTTACAAGCCATATTGAATTTTTTGAGGATGTGACTAAGCATATTGATGAAGGTAGAGCCTTAAATGTAGTGTATATGGATTTTAGAAAGGCATTAGAAAGGCATTTGCAAGGCTTTTTGAGAAAATAAGGAGGCATGGGATCCAAAGGGACATTGCTTTGTGGATCCAGAACTGGCTTGCCCGCAGAAGTCAAAGAGTGGTTGTAGACGGGTCATATTCTGCATGGAGGTCGGTCACCAATGGTATATCTCAGGGATCTGTTCTGGGACCCTTACTCTTTGTGATTTTTATAAATGACCTGGATGAGGAAGTGGAAGGATGAGTTAGTAAATTTGCTGATGACACAAAGGTTGTGGGTATTGTGGATAGTGTAGAGGGCTGTCAGAGGTTACACCGGGACATTAATAGGAAGCAAAACTGGGCTGAGAAGTGACAGATGGAGTTCAACCCAGATCAATGTGAGGTGGTGCATTTTGGTAGGTCAAATATGATGGCAGAATATAGTATCAATGGTAAGACTCTTGACAGTGTGGAGGATCAGAGGGATCTTGGGGTCCGAGTCCATAGGACACTCAAAGCTGTTATACAGGTTGACTCTGTGGTTAAAAAGGCATATGGTGCATTGGCCTTCATCAATCATGGGATTGAGTTTAAGAGCCGAGAGGTAATGTTGCAGCTATATAGGACCCTGGTCAGACCCTACTTGGTGTACTGTGCTCAATTCTGGTTGCCTCTCTACAGGAAGGATGTGGAAACCATCAAAAGCATGCAGAGGAGATTTACAAGGATGTTACCTGAATTGGAGAGCATGCCTTATGAGAATAGGTTGAGTGAACTTCGCCTTTTCTCGTTGGAGTGCAGGAGGATGAGAGGTGACCTGATATAGGTGTTCAAGATAATGAGAGGCATTGATCGTTTGGATAGTCAGAGGCTTTTCCCCAGGGCTGAAATGGCTAGCACGAGAAGGCATAGTTTTAGGGTGATTGGAAGTAGGTACAGAGGAGATGTCAGGGGTAAGTTTTTTACGTAGAGAGTGGTGAGTGCGTGGAATGGGCTGCTGGCGGTGGTGGTGGAGGCAGAAATGATAGTATCTTTTAAGAGACTCCTGGATGGCTACATGGAGCTCAGAAAAATAGAGGGCTATGGATAAAGCCTAGGTAGTTCTAAGGTAGAGACATGTTCGGCACAGCTTTGTGGGCCAAAGTGCCTTAATTGTACTGCATGTTTTCTATGTTTCTATGCTTCTAGAAGATGCTGCTATATAAGGACAAGGACTGTTAGGCTGGGTAACAGCTTCACCCACCAGGCTACCACTTTGCTACCACCCAGTACACATTATTTATGATGGCACTATTCTGTTGTATTGTATTGTCAACTTCTATATCCACAGAATATTTTGTTATTATCTGTTAATATCATTGTGTTCACATTATTTCATGCATTGTAAGTGATAAATGTACTGAGGTTTGCACCTTGGTCTCAGGAATGTTGTGTTGTTTGGTTGTACATTGTACATGTATACAGATGAATGACAATCAGCTTGATCAATCACCTTTTTTGTCTCTTCGAAAATCTCAATTGACTTAGTAAGACAGAACCTCCCCTTCACAAAGTGATCCTGATTGTCATGAATGCAGTAATGTTTTTCTAATGGCTCATAAGTCCTATCCCTAAGAGTAGGGAATGCTGTTCATTCAAAGGGATGTAGGTACATGTGTACAGAATTCACTGAAAGCCAGCATGCAGGTAAGACAATTGATTCGGAAGGAAAATGGTATTCTGGCCTTCTGTGCAAGAGGATTTGAATACTTGCTGTAAATATCTCGGACCTTGGACATACAGATTTAGTCTGCTTGTCTGAGTAAAGAATACAGTTGTAATAAAGGTAATGTAGTGAACACTCATTGGACTACTTCCATTAATGGCAGGCTTGTCATATGAGGTGAGATTGGGCAGATCAGGACAATATTCTCTGGAGTTTCAAAAATGAGAAATTTTGTTGCAAATTACAGACTTCTTGCAGGAATGATGTGAATGCTGGCTAAGGAATCTTGAACCAATGATCATAATAAATCATTATTTCTCAAAAAGTATAAATGAATAATTACTGGGTCATTTATAAATAGCATCAAGAGATGTTTCTCCTGAAGGCTCTGTCAATGAGTTCATACAAAAGAGACATCAATAGATTTCCGGATATTGAGGTCATCAAGATATGGTGTGTGATGTAGATGGTTTGCCTTTGATCTCCCAGAACTAAAGTTGTGGAATCCTTACTCAAGGAGAATATAGAGAAGCAACTGAAAGTAAAAACGTAGGGGTGAAGAGCCTGTATAGACGTAAAAAAACCTAAATGCTAATTGGAGCTTTTGGAGACAGGGAGAAACAATTGAACAAGATCTTAACTCTAATTCATTGTCTACATGTGCTGCCTAACTTGTTGAGTGTTTTCAAAATTTTACTCCTTACATTGCCATCATTGCCTGTAGAACTGGTCATGGCTCAATGTGATCCATTCGTCATCTTATATATTTATGTCATCTCATTTCATCCCACAATTATAACTATGTTCAATCTGTGTGCACCAATTTAGAAAGATTGCTGTTAGGATTGAATGGTGTTTTACCTTTCCATACCATACAATGGTTCGACATTTACTCTTTGTGCTTAGAAGGGCCTCAGCGTATTTTCATCTGAACAATCCTTACTTTATTTGATAAGGATATGAGAACATAGAAACTAGAAGCCATAGTGGATCATTTAGCATGTCATGTCTATTCCAAAATTCAGTAAGATCAGAGCTAATGTATTACTTTAGTACCATCTTCCTGCAATAGTTTCTCAGTTCTTGATTCTCTGACTATTCAACAATCGATCCGTCTTGAATATGCTCAGAGATTGAGCTTCCAAAACCCAGATGGGTAGAGAATTTCTTGAGAAATTTTCTGCCATCTCAATCCTTAATGGATGGACCCTTTTTAGAACATGACCCCTCATTCTGGATATCTCTGCAAGTAGAACCACCATCCTTCCATCCAGCCTGTCAAACTCTAAGAGACTCAAGAGTTTCTGCAGATGCTGGGAGTGTCGGTGCGGGCAGCGGAGCGGGAGTAAGGAGTGCTCGTGATCGACATACGACTGGAGATCGGAGGATCAGCCGTTGTAGGTAGGCCGAGACCCTCGGACTTACCTGGAGAATACCGGAGGAGGAAGGTAAAGCTGCGCAAACGCGGGTGACGTCAGTGGCGAGCGCGGGCTTTAAAAAGCGACCCACTTTCAGGAGCGGGCAGTGTCGGTGCGGGCAGCGGAGCGGGAGTAAGGAGTGCTCATGATCGACATACAACTGGAGATCGGAGGATCAGCCGTTGTAGGTAGGCCGAGACCCTCCGACTTACCTGGAGAATACCTGAGGAGGAAGATAAAGCTGCGCAAACGCGGGTGATGTCAGTGGCGAGCGCGGGCTTTAGAAAGCGACCCACTTTCAGGAGCGGGCAGCGGAGTGCGCAGGAGCAGAGTGCTGGGCTTTGGCTCAGCGGGCTTCGGCGCAAGAGGACTTCGGCAAGAAGCCTGCTTTTCATTTATTCTGACTAATCTGGGATCAGGCAATGGGGGAGACGGTTAGAGCAGTGGTGTGCTCCGTATGCAGTATGTGGGAGGTCAGGGTCAACACAGTTGTCCCTGATGACTACACCTGCAATAGGTGCATCCAGCTGCAGCTCCTATCAGACCGAGTTAGGGAATTGGAGCAGGAGCTGGATGAACTACGGATCATTCGGGAGGCAGAGGCAGAGATAGATAAGAGTTATCGGGAGGCAGTCACACCGAAAAGACAGGAGGTAGGCAAATGAGTGACAGTCAAGAGAGGCAGGGGGAGCAGACAGAGAAGAGCACCCCTGTGGCCGTTCCCATCAAAAATAAGTATACCGTTTTGGATACTGTTGGTGGGGATGACCTACCAGGAACAAGCTGCAGTGGTCCTGTCTCTGGCACTGAGGTTGGACCCTTGACTAGGAAGGGGAGGAGGGAAGAGAAGAGAGCGGTAGTGATAGGGGATTCTATAGTCAGGGGGGCGGATAGGAGATTTTGTGGGGAAGATCGGGAGTCTCGGATGGTATGTTGCTTCCCTGGTGCCGGGGTCCGAGACATCTCAGATCAGGTGCAGGTTATTCTCGAGAGAGAGGGCAAGAATCCAGATGTTGTGGTCCATGTAGGGACCAATGACGTGGGTAGGATGAGTGAGGGGGTCCTGTGTAGGGAGTTCAGGGAGTTAGGTGCGAAGCTGAAGAGCCGGACCTCCAGGGTAACAATCTCAGGATTGCTACCTGTGCCACGTGCGAGTGAGGCAAGGAACAGAAAGATTATACAGATTAATACATGGCTGAGAGGATGGTGCAGGAGGGAGGGCTTCAGGTTTGTAGATAATTGGGCCTTGTTCCAGGGAAGGTGGGATCTGTTCCAAAGGGACAGTTTACACCTGAACTGGAGCGGTACTAACATTCTTGCAGGGAAGTTTGCTAGAGCTTCTTGGGGAGGTTTAAACTAAATTTGCAGGGGGCGGGGATCCAGAATGTGAGAGAGGATAGCGAGAGGAAGAATAAAGGACAGGTGGGGACTACACGGTTCCGGAATATTAAGTGTGTAGTAGAGGAAGGTGGGGCGGAACAAGTGATAAGGAGGACTCGTGTACAGAGGGATGGTCTGACGGAACATGGAGTTAAATGTGTTGAAAGAATAAGTAAATGTAGGAAGGACAACAAAATTCTAGGGGCGTATAGCCCGATGGGAGTTCGGGGAGCTGGGTTAAGCACAATAGGCAGCGATTCAAACAGAGAGAGGAGAAATGGGCTAAAAATTCTATATCTGAATGCACGAAGTGTCAGGAATAAGGCGGATGAGCTTGAAGCCCAGGTGCGAATGGGTAACTATGATGTTGTTGGGATAATGGAGACATGGCTGCAGGGAGATCAGACCTGGGAAATGAATGTACAAGGGTATACGTGCTATCGTAGGGACAGAACTGTGGGCAGAGGGGGTGGGGTGGCCCTGTTGGTGAGGAATGAGATTCAGTCCTTTGCAAGGGGGGGACATAGGGTCAGGAGAAGTAGAGTCTGTGTGGATAGAACTGAGGAACAGTAAGGGCAAAAGGACCCAAATGGGTGTTGTCTACAGGCCACCAAACAGTAGCATGGATATTGGGTGCAAGTTGAATAGGGAGTTAACATTGGCATGTGGCAAAGGTAATGTCGCAGTAGTTATGGGGGATTTCAACATGCAGGTGAACTGGGAGAATCAGGTTGGTGCTGGACCACAGGATAGGGAGTTTGTAGAGTGCCTACGGGATGCATTCTTGGAACAACTTGTACGAGAGCTGACCAGGGATAAGACTATTCTGGATTTAGTGTTATGTAATGAACAGGATTTGATAAGCGATCTTGCAGTAAAGGCACCATTAGGAGGTAGTGATCACAATATGATAAGCTTTTATCTGCAATTTGAGAAGGATAAGGGCAGCTCAGAGGTGTCAGTGTTGCAGATGAACAGGGGAAACTATGGAGCCATGAGGGAGGAGCTGGCCAAAGTTGACTGGATGGATAGCCTAGCAGAAAAGACAGTGGAACAGCAATGGCAGGTATTCTTGGGAATAATGCACAAGGTGCAAAATCAGTTCATCCCCCAGAGAAGGAAGGATTCAAAGGGGGGAAAGGGGCCTCAGTGGTTGACAAAGGAAGTCAGAAACTGCATAGCATTGAAAAAAAGGAAATATGACAGAGCTAAGGTGAGTGGGAGGACAGATGATTGGGAATTTTTTAAGGAACAACAGAACTTAACTAAAAAGACAATACGGGGAGAAAAAATGAGGTACGAACGCAAGCTAGCCAGGAATATAAAGGAAGATAGCAAAAGCTTTTTTAGGTATGTGAAGAGAAAGAAGATAGTTAAGAACAATGTTGGGCCCTTGAAGAATGAATTGGGTGAAATTGTTAAGGGAAACAGAGAAATGGCAGAAGAATTTAATGAGTACTTTAGATCTGTTTTCACTAAGGAAGACACAAGCAATCTCCCAGATATATGGATGGGCCAAGGACATAGGGTAACAGAGGAAATGAAACAGATTGACATTCGGAAGGAAACGGTGATGAGAAGACTGATGGGACTGAAGGCTGACAAATCCCCAGGTCCAGATGGTCTGCACCCTAGGGTACTAAAGGAGGTGGCCCTGGAAATTGCGGATGCATTGGTAATCATTTTCCAATGTTCCTTAGATTCAGGATCAGTTCCTGAGGATTGGAGAATGGCTAATGTCATCCCACTTTTTAAGAAAGCAGGGAGGGAGAAAACAGAGAACTATTGACCTGTCAGCCTGACATCGGTGGTGGGAAAGATGCTAGAGTCCATTATTAAGGATGAAATAGTGGCATATCTAGATAGCAGTGATATGCTTGGGCCGAGCCAGCATGGCTTTACCAAGGGTAAATCATGCTTGACTAATCTGTTGGAGTTTTTCGAGGATGTAACCAGGAAGTTAGACGGGGGAGATCCAGTGGATGTAGTGTACCTCGATTTTCAGAAGGCATTTGATAAGGTCCCACATAGAAGATTGGTGGGTAAAATCAAAGCTCAGGGCATTGGGGGGAAGGCATTGACATGGATAGAAAACTGGTTGGCAGATAGAAAGCAAAGGGTAGCGGTGAATGGGTGTTTCTCGGAATGGCAGGTGGTGACTAGTGGGGTGCCACATGGCTCGGTATTGGGACCACAGCTGTTTACCATTTACGTTAATGATTTGGATGAAGGCATAGAAAATAACATCAGCAAATTTGCTGATGATGTTATGCTGGGTGGCAGTGTGACATGTGATGAGGATGTTAGGAGAATTCAGGGTGACTTGGATAGGCTGGGTGAGTGGGCAGATACTTGGCAGATGGCGTTTAATGTGAATAAGTGTGAGGTTATCCACTTTGGGAGTAAGAACAGGAAGGCAGATTATTATCTGAACGTTATAGATTTGGGTAAGGGAGTAACACAAAGAGATCTCGGAGTCCTTGTTCATCAGTCACTGAAGGTGAATGAGCAAGTGCAGCAGGCAGTGAAGAAGGCTAATGGAATGTTGGCCTTTATTGCAAAGGGAATTGAGTACAAGAGCAAGGAAATCCTCTTGCATTTGTACAGAGCCCTGGTGAGACCACACCTGGAGTATTGTGTACAGCTTTGGTCTCCAGGGTTAAGGAAGGACATCCTGGCTGTAAAGGAAGTGCAGCATAGATTCACGAGGTTAATTCCTGGGATGTCTGGACTGTCTTACGCAGAGAGGTTAGAGAGACTGGGCTTGTACACGCTGGAATTAAGGAGATTGAGAGGGGATCTGATTGAAACATTTAAGATTATTAAGGGATTGGACAAGATAGAGGTAGGAAATATGTTCCAGATGCTGGGTGAGTCCAGTACCAGAGGGCATGGTTTGAGAATAAGGGGTAGGTCATTTAGGACAGAGTTAAGGAAAAACTTCTTCTCCCAGAGAGTTGTGGGGGTCTGGAATGCACTGCCTCGGAAGGTAGTGGAGGCCAATTCTCTGGATGCTTTCAAGAAGGAGCTAGATGGGTATCTTATGGATAGGGGAATCAAGGGATATGGGGACAAGGCAGGAACTGGGTATTGATAGAAATTGATCAGCCATGATCTCAAAATGGCAGTGCAGGCTCGAAGGACCGAATCATCTACTTCTGCACCTATTGTCTATTGTCTATTGTCTTGAACAACACATGCAAAATGCTGTAGGAATTCAACAGGTTAGGCAGCATCTATGGAGGGCAGTGAACAGATGACTTTTCAGATTGAGACCTAAGGATGATCTCAGCCTGAAGCATTAACTGTTCATTTCCTTCCATAGATGCTACCTGACCTCTAAGCCCCTTAAGATTTTTGTATGTTTCAATGAGATCACCTTTCATCCTTTTATTCTTCTAAACTCTGAAGTTCCCTGGCACATTCTGCATGGATTTTCCTCATACGACAAAGTCAATACCTCAAGAATCAATTTGCTGAATCTTCAATGTACTTCTCTTTGAAGTAAATTCTTTTATCAGTTGAAAGACCAGACCTCTATACCGTATTTTAGATATATATTCCACAAAGTCTGATAACATTCCAGTGGGATGTCATAACTCTTGAACTCAAATCCTCTTTCAGTAAAAGCCAACATGCTGCTTGTCTTTCTAATGGTTTGCTCCGACTACATCTTCATTTTCAGTGATTTTTGTATGGCACCGAAGTTCCTTTGAACATTAACAACTGTTCACTTTTTTAAAAAGGAGGGAGAGAGAAACCAGGGAATTATAGACCAGTTAGTCTGACACCAGTGGTGGGGAAAATGCTAGAGTCGGTTATCAAAGATGTGATAACAGCACATTTGGAAAGAGGTGAAATCATCGGACAAAGTCAGCATAGATTTGTGAAAGGAAAATCATGTCTGACGAATCTTATAGAATTTTTTGAAGATGTAACTAGTAGAGTGGATAGGGGAGAGCCAGTGGATGTGGTATATTTAGATTTTCAAAAGGCTTTTGACAAGGTCCCACACAGGAGATTAGTGTGCAAACTTAAAGCACATGGTATTGGGGGTATGGTATTGATGTGGATAGAGAATTGGTTGGCAGACAGGAAGCAAAGAGTGGGAGTAAACGGGACCTTTTCAGAATGGCAGGCAGTGATTAGTGGGGTACCGCAAGGCTCAGTGCTTGGACCCCAGTTGTTTACAATATATATTAATGATTTAGACAAGGGAATTAAATGCGGCATCTCCGAGTTTGCGGATGACACGAAGCTGGGTGACGGTGTTAGCTGTGAGGAGGATGCTAAGAGGATGCAGGGTGACTTGGATAGGTTAGGTGAGTGGACAAATTCATGGCAGATGCAATTTAATGTGGATAAATGTGAGGTTATCCACTTTGGTTGCAAGAACAGGAAAACAGATTATTATCTGAACGGTGGCCGATTAGGAAAAGGGGAGACGCAACGAGACCTGGGTGTCATTGTACACCAGTCATTGAAGGTGGGCATGCAGGTACAGCAGGAGGTGAAAAAGGCAAATGGTATGTTGGCATTCATAGCAAAAGGATTTGAGTACAGGAGCAGGGAGGTTCTACTGCAGTTGTACAAGGCTTTGGTGAGACCACACCTAGAATATTGTGTGTAGTTTTGGTCCCCTAATCTGAGGAAAGACATTCTTGCCATAGAGGGAGTACAGAGAAGGTTCACCAGATTCATTCCTGGGATGGCAGGACTTTCATATGAAGAAAGACTGGATCGACTAGGCTTATACCCACTGGAATTTAGAAGATTGAGGGGAGATCTTATTGAAACGTATAAAATTCTAAAGGGATTGGACAGGCTAGATGCAGGAAGATTGTTTCTGATGTTGGGGAAGTCCAGAACGAGGGGTCACAGTTTAAGGATAAAGGGGAAGCCTTTTAGGACCGAGATGAGGAAAAACTTCTTCACACAGAGAGTGGTGAATCTGTGGAATTCTCTGCCACAGGAAACAGTTAAGGCCGGTTCATTGGCTATATTTAAAAGGAAGTTAGATATGGCCCTTGTGGCTAAAGGGAGCAGGTACAGGAACAGGAGAGAAAGCAGGTACAGGGTTCTGAGTTGGATGATCAGGCATGATCATACTGAATGGCGGTGCAGGCTCGAAAGGCCTACTCGATATGGCCTACTCCTGCACCTATTTTCTATGTTTCTACTCTGCCATCTTTAAAAACAAAACACCGTTTTCTATTTTGTTTCCGGCATTACAGGGATACATTTTAGAATGAAGGTCTCTGTTAACTACATTCAGATTCATTGACAAAATTAAAATTGGTGGACTAAAACAGGTGTTTACATAAATTCATTACAAATTTTATATATTTTCGCTAAAGGAAATGAATTGAAGGAAATCTGTATTTCAGCTTTAAAAGCACAATTAATTCACATATATTTTCAAGAAGTAGGTGAAGTGCAAATGCATAAAATACAAGAAGGAACTGGGAATGATTTATTTCTCTCCAAGACTGAAAGCAACAAGAAGTGTATTAGTCGGACTAGTAATCAATATTAACTCACAAGCATTTCATTTGGAAGCCTCTCAGCCTGTATGCTTGTTCAGATTATCTGAAATAGATACAGCTCTCTTGTTATGAATAAAGGGAGCTACATTCTGTAAGTGTGCTACATGTTATTATAAAGTGCAGACTTCAGTAAAGATGGATTTGCAGTCCAGCATTATAAACATACTTCATTGATTTATTTCATCATAAATATTAGTTAATTATTTTAAATTAATATATCTGTGAATTTGATGTTGTTTTCTAGCTGAATGATTGCTCATCTGGCATCTCTCTGAATATATTTTTAGAATATATAAGAGTGATTGGATTAAAGCAAGTGGTAACAAGTGGGTACCTTTCACAGAGACCGTTACTATTAAATATGACACCATGTAATGAATAGGAGAAACTATAAATACTTGAGTATAAGAAAGAAATATGACTAAAACAAACATTTTTTGTAGTCGAATGACTAAGAGCAAAATATAAATGTCAATTTCCTATAAATATGTATAAACAGAGAAATCCAAGAGTAGCCCAATGATCAGGACATTGGAAGTCATACATCACTGAAGAGGTGTGCAAAATATTGTATTTATTTTATCTTTTGTGTAGACAGTAGAAACTCTAATTAAAGAGGGATTTATTATTTGGTTATATTAATGGTTATACGGTAGTTATATTTTTAATACTACTGAGAAGTTTTGATCTTGTTTGGCACAAAGTACCACAAACATTAAGTATTTGCATTCTCACCCCATCCTGAGAGAGCTGAAAAAACAAATATGTTTTGAGCTTATAATAGTTTGTTAAAAACTGAAATGAGATGAAGACATTGTTTGTCTGGAAATGCATGCATTGTTAGAAAAACTAAATGCTGCAAATTAGTGTCATTATATTAATTTTACAGACAGATTACAATTAATTCATGCCACTCCATAGAATATTTGGCACTGTTGACTGAAAATAAATTTTAAGGCGAGCAGTCCTTTGTGACAATGGGAGCTATTCTTTTTGATCTCTGTACACCCTTAAATTATGAGCTGCAAAGGTCAAGCTTTAAAATAAGAATTGTTAATGATGTAAAATACAACTTGGATTTTTTTCCCCACAAGCATGAATGATTAGGATGGGGAGGATTGAATCCTGGGATGCTCATGTAAGGAATAAATCCAGGGGTACAGATAATGTTGCTTTGCTTAATATTCTATTTATCATGAATCATTTATTTAGATACAAATATAATGACAAGGTAAAATAAACTAATGTTTTTAATATAAGGTTATGACTCAGAAATGATTCTTATGTGATGTAGATTTAGTGATAACACTAAAACATGCACAAAAATGGTATTGTGTAAGAAATCTGCAATAATTTTGCCCTATTTGCATTCAAGCATGATTTTTATGTGTGGGTTGTTATGTTTTGTAATTCCAGAAATTAATCAAAAGAAAAACATGGGAGCCCAGGTGATACTTGTATTCTTAGTTTGTCTTTTATTGAGGTGGTCACATATGATATGATGATGTACCACAGTATGCAATTCAGGCACTTCTGACATATAAAGTGATGGTGGTGTGGCTCTACTAGTAAAGAATGGCATCAAATCAGTAGAAAGATGTGACATAGGATCGGAAGATGTTGAAACCTTGTGGGTCGAGTTAAGAAACTGCAAGGGTAAAGGACATTGATGGCAGTTATATACAGGCTGGGAGGTGGACTACAGGCTGCAACAGGAAATAGAAAAGGTGAGTCAAAAGGGCAATGTTATGGTAGTCATGGGAGATTTTAACATGCAGGTCGAGTGGGAAAATCAGGTTGGTAATGAATCTCAACAGAGTGAGTTTGTTGAATGCCTAAGAGTTAGCTTTTTGGAGCAGTTTGTCGTTGAGTCTACTAGGGGATCAGCTATACTGGATTAGGTGTTACATAATGGATTTTGTATATTTGGACTTTCAGAAAGCCTTTGACAAGGTGCCACACAAGAGGCTGCTTACCAAGTAAAGAGCCCATGGTATTACAGGAAAGTTACTAACATGGTTAGAGCATTGGCTGATTGGTAGGAGGCAGCGAGTGGAAAAAAATAATCCTTTTCTGGTTGACTTCTAGTGATTAGTGGTTTTCTGCAAAGGTCAGTATTGGAACCACTTCTTTTATGCTGTATATCAATGATTTAGATGATGGAATAGATGGCTTTGTTGCCACATTTGTATGTTTGTAGATGATATGAAGGTTGTTGGAGAGGCAGGTAGTGCTGAGGAAATAGGTAGGCTGCAGAAGACCTTAGGCAAATTAGATAGATAGATAGATAGATACTTTATTCATCCCCATGGGGAAATTCAACTTTTTTTCCAATGTCCCATACACTTGTTGTAGCAAAACTAATTACATACAATATTTAACTCAGTAAAAAATATGATATGCATCTAAATCACTATCTCAAAAAGCATTAATAATAGCTTTTAAAAAGTTCTTAAGTCCTGGCGGTTGAATTGTAAAGCCTAATGGCATTGGGGAGTATTGACCTCTTCATCCTGTCTGAGGAGCATGGACAATTAGGAGAATGGACAAGAAAGTGGCAAATGAATTGCAATGTTGGAAAATGCATAGTCCTTGTGCAGAACACCCTAAAGGTTAACTTGCAGGTTGAGTCGGTGGTGAGGAAGGCAAATGCAATGCTAGCATTCATTTCAAGAGGTCTTGAATACCAGGGATGTGATGTTGAGATTTTATAAGGCACTAGTGAAGACTCACCCTGAGTATTGTGAACAGTTTTGGGCTACTCATCTAAGAAAAGAAGTGTTGGCATTGGTCCAGAGGAGGGTCACAAGAATGATTCCAGGAATGAAAAAGTTATCATACAAAGAATGTTTGATGGCTCTGTGTCTGTACTCACTTGGAATTCAGAAGGATGGGGGGGGGGGGGGGGGGGATCTCATCGAAACCTTTTGAATGTTGGAAGGCCTTGACAGAGTAGATGTGGAAAGGATATTTCCCACGGTGGGAGAGTCTAGGACAAGAGGGCCCAGCCTCAGGACAGAGCGGCATCCATTCAAAACAGAGATGCAGAGCAATTTGTTTAGTCAGAGGGTGGTGAATTTGTGAAATTTTTTGCCACATGCACCTGTGGAGGCTAGGTCTTTGGGTATATTTAAGGCCAAGATTCATAGGTTCCTGATTGGACATGGCATCAAAGGTTATGGGGAGAAGGCCAGGAACTGGGGTTGAGGAGGAGATAGGAAAAAAAGATCAGCTATGCTTGAATGGCCTAATTCTAAGACTTGATGGGCCAGATGGTCTCCTATGCTCCTATGACTTATGGTCTTATAATCCAAAAATGAATTATGTAAACAAACAAAGAATGCTTAATCAAACATCATGCAGAGTTGTAGTCTCAGGTTCTGTGATCAGCCTTCATAGGTTGTAGGATTTGACTCTGGGACTGCAGGAAGTGGTTCTAAAAGCTCTGGACACTTTTCTTCTCTGACAATTGACTCTGCTCTCCTCAACTAATCGATCTGTCTTCTCTATAAGAGAGTGGTCTTAATCTTTCTAAGTACCCACTTGGATCATCACTGTAGTCCCTTGCCAGGACAGCTTGTCAAACCTCCTTGTTTGAGGAGCCCTCAATTTGTCTCAGCTGCAGATTCCTTCTGAGACTGGGCTTCAGGAGATCCAAGCGAGGGCGTAGTGAATGAACCTGGAACAGCATTACTTGTAAGTTGTTGATTGTGGATGGCGTTTCTTTGCAATAAGTAAAGAGGAAATTAGCGAGTTTCTGGTTCAGTGTCAGCGCAGTGTGTTCTTCTGACGTTGCTCACAGTGCGTTCTTTAGACTCTGAACAAAACTTTCCACTGAGCCATTTAGCTGGGTGAAATCATGCAGATGTAATATATCTTATTCCGTTCATTTTTGGGAATGACTGAAATTTTTCTACAACAGACTGTGGTCATTTGTCACTGATTAAGTGCTTTGGAACACCAGTCTGTGAGATAATGCTGCTCAATTTACTGATCTATCCCAGGCCATCTGACAAATCTTTGAGCCAATGCTTTCATTTTGACAATGCCTAAATGACTAGCATGTAGCTCATCCAATACTCAGTTTGGATGGAACAATGCTCAATCCCCACATAAGGCAGACCCTGTCAAGGACAAGTTCATCCCAGCACTGGTAAATATGGAGGAACTGGAATTTCTGTTGCACATTCCAGCCATCTTGGGGTGCCATGTAGACTTGGGGTAGTATCAGGTCTTTTCTGGTTTCCCTTTGGATCATCTCTGCTGTAATAGGGAGACTTTTGACATACATTAAGGAGGACACATCATGAGGAGTGTCCACTTCTCTAAATTATGTAAATAAACAGGACAATCCATCAGTATTTCCATCATTGGTTGTCCTCTTGAATTCAATCTTCTAATTGTGACCTCCAAGAAACAGAGCCCATCTTTGCATTTGTGCTGCAGTGTGAGTGGAACACCTTTCTGTAGATTGAAAATGGAGACCAGTGGTTAATGGTAAGTAATGCAGGTAAACTCCCTCCCATACAAGTACTGGTTGAAATTTTTACGAGTTTGAAGAGACTTGGTAGGTCATTTTAAACTCCAACCAGACTCAATACCTCTGTCAATCTGTACATAATTTGTCTCTGCAGAGACAAGGGAAGGGAACAGGATGCAAAGGCTATAGGGCATACACTTCCATCACTCATAACATCTGATATTGCTGCACCTATACGATAAGGCAAGGCATCACAGGCAAGCTTCACTGGACAATGTGGATCATAATGTTTGAGTTCAGTATCTGACATCACAATTTCCCTTTCCTTTTGGAAAGCCATCTCTTCCTGATTTATAGTAAAAAGTTCAAGTGGTGGAGCATAGTAGCCAGGTTAGGTAAGAGTTTATTATAATTATAGACAAATCCTCAAGAGGACCAAAAAAGTGACACATCCCTTAGTCTTGGGGCATCCACCATTGCATGAATTTTCTCAACACACTTGTATAAATCTTGTGCATCAAAAATTCACACTGGTTCTGTTGTGCTCTGAGCCCATAATCTTCTGCCCTTTTTAACAGTATCTTGAGATTCTGAAGGTCTTCCTTGTCATCCTTGCCTGTAAAAATGATGTCATCCAAGTTATACTTTGTTTTAGGGTAGCCTTTCAGCACCTGGTCAATAGCTTTCTGCCAGAGTGCTGGTGCAGATGCCACCTCAAAAATAAGCCTATTATCTCGTGATAAAATCCATTGAGAGTGTTTATGTTGAGGAACACTTTGGACTCTTCTTCCATCTCCAGCTGTAGGTAGACCTCAGCTAATTCCACTTTGTTGAATTGTTTCCCTCTACAAAGGTTTAAATAGATATCCTCTATCCTGCAGAAAGGATATTGATCTACTTTTAGAACTGGGTTAATGGTGACCTTAAAATCACTACAGACCTGAAAGACTAATTTTTCTTGGCTACAGGGTCAACTGGTGATGCCCATGGGCTCCTCTCAACCTTGGAAAGAATTCCTTCAACCTCCATACAATCTAGTTCAGTAACTCTTTATCATAGATGGCATAAGAATCTGGAGAACCTTTGTAAAACTTGTGTGTGGTATTTTCACTTAATACTATTTTACCCTTGATATGTTTGAGTTTTCCAAATGCATCCTTGAATACTGCTCTGGCATCATCCACTACCTTTCTTAATTCCCTCTCAGTTGACTCCATTGCAGCGGATGTGGCGTGCAAATTGTGGATGGATCTCCAGACAAGTTGAAGTTGTCTCAGCCATTCATGGCCTCACAATGCTGGCTCTCCTGGTTTTACCACATACGAGCCCAATGTTGCTTGTTGGTTGCTGTATTTCACTGTTACAAATGTCATTTCCACAGGAGTTATGTTTTCTCCAGTATAGGTTTTTAATTGGATATCTGCAGGCTTCAGTTCTGTATTTTTGAAATGCTACTCAACTCACTTTGTGGAATGACTGAAATAGCTGACCCAGTGTCCAATTCTATTTTGTTTCGTATGCTATTCACTTCTGGTGTAAGCCATATTGCTTGTCTCTTGTTAGTTTTCACATGGTAAGTCTCAAGACTAACTAGATCTCTGTCACTCTCATCATTATCAGAATTTTCATCAACAACATGCAGATTGGTACTCTTCTTGAAACTGCCACTTGACTTTTTATCTCTTTCTCTTCCCTGTGCAGTCCTTTTATTTTATTACATTCTTTGTCTCTGTCCTTTAAACATGCATTGGACTGGTGTATGTGAACCCCTGCCACAATGATAACACAATTTGTTTGGCCAGGCAGGTTTGCACTAACTAAGTGATCTCTCAGTGCATAATTAACCCACCACTGAATTGGCAATGCTCGGATAACTTCTTCAATTCAACCATGTAAGCTGAAATGGTCTCCCATTCCTTTTGATTCTGCTTATGAAATCTAAAACATTCTCCATTCAACAATGATCTTGGTTCCAAATTGTCCTGCATTATGTTCATGATATTAGCAAAGCTCATTTCAGCTGGTTTGGTTGGAGTAGTCAAACTTCTAAGCAATCTATATGTTTTTCTGCCTATTGCAATCAATAATGCTGCCACTTACTTTTCATTAGATATTTCATTTGGTTCAAAATACTGCTCAAATTCATTCGGTATTCATCATCCAGTTATCTGTTGTGCAGTCAAATGTATTTATCTTTCCAATATAGCCAGCCATTTTTGAATTTTACTAAATTTACCATTATTATCACCAGTACTCACTGTTTATGAACCTGTAAATTTTGTCTCTTTTCTGCCTTTTTTTAAACTCGACCATCCCTTTCCAATGAAACAGATGTTGCACATTTTTTTGTAACTTGAATGTCTGTCTCCCACTTCCGAAGCAAAACATGCTGCGCTTCAACAGGTACAATAATTAGTCATTTTCAGTTAATTTTAAAACCTCCCTTTTGCCACTGTAATGTTTTGTAACTCCAGAATCTAAGCAAAAGACAAACAAGGGAGCCTAGGGTACTTGTGTACTTAGTTTTTCTTTTAGTGAGGCACTCAAATATGATGTGGTAGCATGATGCCATTTGGTATTTACACGCTCTTCACATATAATCCAGAAAGAATTATGTAAACAAATAAAAAATGCTTAATCAAACAATGTACTTACATTATTCAAATTTACTGAACTATCAAATATACTACATTGGTATCTTGAGAGCAGAGAAAGTGCCTGACTTCATCATTTCTCTTTTAGCATATGTTCTCCAACCCCATGCACAACTTTAACCAACCCTTGCCATAACTTTGTGTTATGTCTGTGTCACTTGAAGAGGAGCTAACCACTGGATTCAGCCATCAATATTGTGTTCTATGGGGGGTGCACTGACAACAATGTGCGGGTTAATGACATCCGCTTCACTGATATTGGCCTGGAGATCCCACTGAAGAGTTAGTTATCTGGAAGGATATATGCACACAGGAAGTTACTAATGGATGAAATGGTCCCAGAATGAGGTACTAGACATAGAGATAAATTGATGGAATCATTCTCTGATGATGAGTGCCCAGAGATGGAGAAAGTTGACTGAACTTGTACAGGTGTTCAAAGTCAGTGGGAGTAGCAATAAAAGCCATCAGGCAACAAATGCAATGCCATGCCTGCACGTTTTCCACTCTTACTGTGCTCTCACACTATCTTTTCACATATTCTTTCTGTGATGTGATCTAGTAGGTATACGATGCATTTAGATTATAAGATACATTAAATTCTACTCTCTCTTTTGCAAGTAGCATTGGGCTTGTTACGTATCCCGTAACTGGATCACTTACCAGCAAAGATAGAGAGATCCACTGAAGTCTGATGGTACCATTTTCAAACGTTTTTATTTATAAAGGGACACAAAAGTAAGGTTAATACAAACATTCAGATAACATAAGTCGTCAATACTCAATCTAAAGCGCAGGTATAGTAATAACCAATAAGAAATAAACTCTATCGTTGTCTAGGGGTATGTATATATTGTCCGCTGTATATCTGAAAGTCTCTTGCGGTCACTGCAGTTCCACCAGCTGCCGTCTTTTGTGGTGTTGTGTTGGTGCACTTTTTTAGACCGAGAGAGATAGAGATTAAATGAAACATTTACCCGGCGGGTTTTTCCAACCTTTAGGAGTTCGATTCGTCGGAGTCTCGTTGGGGAATGGACGCTCACTTGTGGCCTCCCCTGTAGCTAAGCCGTTCTTTCGTGGTGAGGTCGCCAATCCCAGGCAAGGAAAAGACGCACACGAACCCCCCCCACCGGCTGTCGCTATTAAACGCTGTCACAGGATTTCTAGCGTGTCTTCTGGTGCGTCTGGGGGGCCATCTTTACAACCCCTCTTTTATCTGAACTCACGGGGTCTCAGATGTCAATCAGGTTGGGATGATGCAATCTCTCTCCGTCTCTCCACCCACTTTGCCCTGAGGGTATACACGTAGTACAGTTCCCAATTCACAAAGGTGTCTCCACGAGACAATGACCACAGTCACCAGCTTTGCCTCGCCGTGAAACGAGGGAGAACGCACGTATCTTTCTCTTCTCTTGGGTCATTGACCCCCCCTTCACTAGGGCTCTGGCGATTCTCACAAAGGAGGGGTCTGGGATCATAACACCTCCCCTCTTAAAAACGTTTTTACCAGCGGTTAAAATGGAGTGGTACAGAGTCTTACAGAGTTTTAGGATTTAACATAGTACAAAAGCTTTTCTTTTAACTACAGAGCTGTACCGTCATACATTTTTCAGCGTCTAAACAGTTAACGATTACAGTGTCACTTTCTTTAATATGGTAACATCTTGTCCCTGGCTAAAGGCTGGTAGCATCAGATTTCAACAGGCAGGGTTCCAAGGGTGTTGTCTTTGTTATTCACATGCTTTGTCAAAATCCCGTACAGCCGGTTTTTCTTTTAGCCGTCACCTCTTTTCCGGTGAGTTCCTACGTGGGGGACCTGGGTAATTTGGCGAGGTACTCTCCCGCCTTTCCATTCCATAAGGGTTATTCTCTCAACACCGTGTCCCAAACTTAAATCATCGTGGGAATTTCCACCCAAATCTTTAATGTTACACAGGTAGCTAACCCTTTCGTCAAGACCATGCAGGCTGATGGGTTTCAGTTCGAACCTTTCCCTCAGGCTGCATTTAAATTTCGGCCTTTTCACAGCGCTCTCTTGAATAACAACAGCGTGTGGGGCACCTTTACATTCCAAATCCACCTGTAATCGATGCGCAGGCACCGCGTTACCAAGCCCTCGTTTCTGTAGCTTGGTTGCTTCTTCTGACACCAATCTAAACTTTAAATTTTCTTCATTCGATTTGGGAACTACAAACTTCCCGTTCCCTTCAATAATAATGTTTATCCCCCCATGGTCGAGTTCCACTTTAAGGTTCACCACCCCTTCGTGGACCAACACCTGGGAACCCTCCCTTCCCCCAATTACCAGGGTTAACCCTGTTTTCACTGAACCCAGTCCATCTGACCTACAGGGACTGCATTCCTTTTCAACTGAATCAAATACCTCAGACTTTTTCTGAGCTCCATTACTAGGTTCAGTACCACGTGCATCCACATCTTGGACACACTCAAACGGGACATCTGCCTCTTCCAGGCTTTCAATATCCGTACCCTTTTCAAATTCTAACTTCCCTTGATCCTCCCAGTTCCTCTCTGGGCAACTCCCTTCCGGAGTAAACTCAACCCCGCGGGCTGAAACAACCACATCTGCCAACCCAGCAGACCTCTCCAAGGTAATGGCATCCTTTTCATCTAGGACTGCCTTCATCTCATTCTCGGGGACACCTGGATAACTCTCAACTTCTTCAAACAGGGCTGCCACCCCTGACAGATCATCCATGTCCAACTCTGGACCTTTTAACAGCTGTTTCCGTTTTCCCTCTTTATTTCCTACCTCTAGGACCTTTCTCTTCGCTAAGGGAAGATCTCGCTCCTCTCCCTTAACCCCTTTCACTTTACTACTCTTCGGTTTACCACCCTCAGAACCCTCGTGGTACAGGGTCGGTAGGACCATCTCGGCCAAATCAATACTGGCCAGATTTAAACTGCTCGCTTTCTCAGCTGCCTTTCTCGACAGGCTGCAAATGCTCGCGCCTGTGGTACAGACTGGAGATGCGAGGGGCGGGGCTGCAATCCTCACAGACTGTTTGAGCCGTGTCCAAACCTGCCCCCCGGCTAAATCATTTCCGAGGAGGACGTCCGCGTCAGTTCTCGGGAATTCTGAGGGCACCCCTATTTCGACTGGTCCAGATACCAGCTCACAATCCATAATTACCTGATGTAGGGGCACCATTTCTATTCTTGTACCTATCCCCTTCACGGCGACCATTCCCCTTCTCCGACCGAAATCTAGTATCTCACGGCGGATCAACGACAGCTCCGCCCCGGTGTCTCACCAGATTCGGACGGGAATGGGTGGGTTCCCCCCTTCACGGACACGGTTCAGGGTGACAGCCAAGTCTCTGACCCTTCTCGTACTCTGTCTACCCGGGGCTCTCTCGTTGATTTACTGATTACCATGGCACACCTGATAGGGACCGCTGCTCTCCCTTTTTCTGGCTCCTTTCTCGGACCAAAGCACCTAGAGGCAATATGTCCTCCCTTCCCACAATTAAAACAGGTCAAGCCCGGAAATCTCAGGCCGCCTGGCCTTTCCCCCTCAACCTTACCATTAGCTCCCGGCGGGACCTCTGCCTCAGCTGGCGGCCTTTCCCTACCATTCCGCCGGTCTCTCGGGTAACCTTTTGGCGAGGAAATCTTTATCCTGTGGGTTAGGGCATATTCATCTGCGAACCTAGCAATTTCTGAGATGGACTTATTCGCCTTCTCATTCAAATACATCCGGATCTCCTCCGGAACACACCCTTTTAATTCCTCAATCAGAAATAACTCCCTGATATGCCCATAATCCCCGTCCACCTGTTCCGCGGTGCACTAACGGTCCAAGAGCACACCCTTTTCATAGGCTAGCTCGGTATACGTTTGATTCCACCCTTTCCGTAAATTTCTGAACCTTTGTCTATACGCTTCAGGTACTAGCTCGTAACTCCGGAGAATAGCCTCTTTTACTTTGGCATAATTCTCCGCTTCCCCTTCCTTGACGGCCAAGGCCGCATATGCTCGTTGTGCCTTCCCCTTTAACACACTTTGTAACAACGCCACCCACTGCTCTTTGGGCCACTTTTGATTTACTGCCACCTTTTCAAAAAGCAAGAAATAACTATCAACATCCGACTCTTTGAATGGAGGTACTACCCTCAACTCCCGACTAACATTAAACCTCTCCTCTCGATCTAACCCTAGATCTCTTCGCTCTTTCTTTAACTTCTCCATCTCCAAGTCATGTTCCCTCTGTTCTCATCTCTCCTCATAATCTCTTTGCTTTTCGGCTCATTCTCTCTCGTTCTTGGCTCGTTCCCTCTCATTCTCGGCTACTTCTAGCTCTTTTAGCTGAATTTCATGCTGTCTTTGCTTTTCAGCTTGGTCCCGCTCTTTTTCCACCTCTAACTCCTTTATGTGGAACGCCTGCTCCCTTTCTTTCTCTCTCTCAGCCGCTTCCAGCTGCTTCATTTTAAATTCATGTTCCAACCTTACTTTCTCCAACTCTAGCTGATCCATTCCACTCGCTGGTACTTTTTCAGGGATATTTTCCAAAACCTCAGCTTCGAACACTTTCTTCCCAATGTAATACCGAGTTATGGCCCCTCGCACCTCCCGCTTTTTCATGGATGACCTCACTTCTGCGAGGTCCAATCCCTTCACCAAATTTAACAAGTCTGATTTGGTGGCCGCCTCTAGTGCCTCTACAGTCGGGTTTTTCATAAGTTCATCCACGTCCATCTTTGCTGGTTTCCCGTCTGGCTACCCGCGTCCCAGATCCAATTTATTTTATGTTTTTTTTTTGACTTACAAACCCAATTCACTGCCCTCCCAATTAGGTTTCAAATCCTAGATGAGCCCCCACGTTGTTACGTATCCCGTAACTGGATCACTTACCAGCAAAGATAGAGAGGTCCGCTGAAGTCTGATGGTACCATTTTCAAACGTTTTTATTTATAAAGGGGCACAAAAGTAAGGTTAATACAAACATTCAGATAACATAAGTCGTCAATACTCAATCTAAAGCGCAGGTATAGTAATAATCAATAAGAAATAAACTCTATCGTTGTCTAGGGGTATGTATATATTGTCCGCTGTATATCTGAAAGTCTCTTGCGGTCACTGCAGTTCCACCAGCTGCCGTCTTTTGTGGTGTCGCGTTGGTGCACTTTTTTAGAGAGAGAGAGATAGAGATTAAATGAAACAGTTACCCGGCGGGTTTTTCCAACCTTTAGGAGTTCGATTCATCGGAGTCTCGTTGGGGAATGGACGCTCACTTGTGGCCTCCCCTGTAGCTAAGCCGTTCTTTCGTGGTGAGGTCGCCAATCCCAGGCAAGGAAAAGACGCACACGAACCCCACCACCGGCTGTCGCTATTAAACGCTGTCGCAGGATTTCTAGCGTGTCTTCTGGTGCGTCTGGGGGGCCGTCTTTACAACCCCTCTTTTATCTGAACTCACGGGGTCTCAGATGTCAATCAGGTTGGGATGATGCAATCTCTCTCCATCTCTCCACCCATGTTGCCCTGAGGGTATACACGTAGTACAGTTCCCAATTCACAAAGGTGTCTCCACGAGACAATGACCACAGTCGCCAGCTTTGCCTCGCCGTGAAGCGAGGGACACCGCACGTATCTCTCTCTTCTCTTGGGTCATTGACCCCCCCCTTCACTAGGGCTCTGACGATTCTCACAAAGGAGGGGGCTGGGATCATAACAGGCTGTTGGGTGTGTTTTGTGCTGTAAGAAATTATGAAAATAATATAAAATGGCAGCAGCAAACAGATGGTATGCTTGATTGGATTAATCATCTGGTAGGAGGGTACTGGTGATGATTGGACTTGACTGCCATGGGGTAAGTGGACAGCAGAGGCTCAGAATTTGTTGAGGATCCTGGTTGCTCACACCACAGTCCCCTTCTCAGACTGCATTGCTTCCTGATCCAATAGTCATTTCTGCTTTATCAAGCATGTCTTTTACAAATATCCACCTCACCTGAAACATCCCTTCACCATTTTCATGCACTTTTCTATAAAAATGCACACTACTCACACCACTCTTTACATTGGCGACACAGCAGTGGAAACCGCTAACAGTTTCAAACTCCTTGTAGTGAAATCTTGCATCTCTCATAATCCCAGAACACATCCTACACAATCAGCAAAACTCACCAATGCCTCTAGTTTTGTGGCGGATGTAGAGACCTGGACTATGCACATCTACACTCAAGTCATTTTATAGGTACGCAGTAGAGAGCATCCTAACATTTGCATCACTGCAATGTATAGAAACTGCACTGCAGTGGACATAAAGATTCTACAGGGGGTACTCAAAACTGCCCAACATATCACTGGTACCAGCTACCCACGATGAAGGACATATATACACAAAGAAAAGGGCCAGTAATATCATGCAGGATCCCACCCACCCTGCTCATGGACTGTTTGTCCCACTCCCATTGGAGAGAAAGCTACTAGGACTGCTATACTCAAATCATGTACTTTCTTCAAGCAGTTAGGTTGATGAGCACCTCCACTTGCTAACCCAACCCATCCCAGACCCCGCTATCACTACTTTATTATTTCCTGTCAGTCTCCTTATGTACTGCCACGCCTGTGCCTAATATTACCTCAGAATCAGAATCAAGTTTACTAACACTGGCATATGTTGGGAAATGTGTTGTTTTGCAGCAGCAGTACATTGCAATACATAATTATAACAAAAAACATATAAATTACAATAAGAAGTATATATAAACATTTAAATTAAATAACTAATGCGAAAAAGAGCAAAAAAAAAAGTGAGGCAGTGTTCATGGGTTCATTGTCCATTCTGAAATCTGATGGCAGATGGAGAGAAGCTGCTTCTGAAACTTTGAATGTGTGTCTTCAGGCTCCTGTATCTCACCCTTGATGGTAGCAATGAGAAGAGGGCAGGTGATGGGGGTCCTTAAAGATGGATGCCACATTTTTGAGACATCACTTTTTGATGATGTCTACAATGCTGGGGAGGCAGGTGCCCATGATGTAGCTGACTGAGTTTGTGACTTTCAGCAGCTTTTTCTGATTTTGCAGACCCCCCCCCCCCCCATACCTCACAGTGATGCAACCAGTTAGAATGCTCTCCACGATACAGCTGTAGAAATTTGTGGGAGTCTTTGATGACATGTCAAGTCTCCTCAAACACTAAATGAAATCTAATTGCTGTCATGCCTTCTTTGCAATTGCATCAATTTGTTGGGCCCAGGATAGATCTTCAGTGATGTTGACACCCAGTAACTTGAAACTGCTCACCATTTCCACTGCTGATCCCTCAGTGAGGACTGCTGTGTATTCCCTTGACTTCCCATTCCTGAAATCCACAATCAATTCCTTGGTCTTACTGACATTGAGTGCAAGGTTGTTGTTGGGACACCACTCAACCAGCCAATCTATCTGGCTCCTGTACTCTTCTTTATCCCCATCTGAAATTCTGTCAACAATAGTTCAGTCATCAGTAAACTTATTGATGCTTTTTGAGGATGCTAGGGACATATAAACAGTCTATGTATATTAGCTATCTTATGTATTTATATTTATTGTTTTTTTAATTATTGTGTCCTTTATCTTATTACATATTTTTTGTGCTGTATCAGATCTGAAATTATAATTATTTCATTTTCCTTTACACTTGTGTATTGTTAAACAATCTGGAAATCTTGGAAGTTGAGGAGAAAATAGACATCAGCAAAACATTAGAAGCATTGGTAGGAGGAGGTATAGGCTGTTCAGCATTTCTTACCTATTTTGCTTTCAATTTCATGGCTGATCTTTTATCTCAGTACAAAGTTCCTGAATTAACCCCCATATGCTTTGATTTTGTTCATACCTAAAAAAAAAATCTATTGCTCTCTGCCTTGAATCTACTCGGTGATTGTGTTTGCACAGGCTTCTACGGTTGAAAATGCCAAAGATTCACTCCTCTCTGGGGGAAGGAATTCCTTTTCATCTTGGTTCTCAATGATCAAACCCATATTTTGAGATTATGACCCTTCTTGTTAGCCACGTAAGCCAGCAAAAACAACTGCTTTAAGAATTTTGTATATTTTGACAAGATCCGTAAGATCATAGAACCTGGTGTGTCTATTCATCCACCTGCTCAATTTCTGACCTTTAGTGGAATTAGAAGTTTGATCTGCACATGGTGATTTATCACCCATGGGCAGGTTTCACCCAGGCTAGGGGTTCATATTGGTCAAGAGCCAACTCTCTGGATGGTTAGTTTATATAAATTTTCTGTAATGGAGAGCTCACATGAAGACTAAAATCTGATAACCAACAGATGAAGACTGATAGTGCATACACCCCAATATATCCAGTTTACTTGTTTGTCCAGTTTTAGTCATGCAGTTCTTTGTATGGAGCCCGGAGCCCATGCTTTTCAGCAAGGAAATGGTGACTAGTACAACATCAGCATTCATGGCCCCAGCCAGTGTGTGCAGCATCCAATGGCAGAGGTCAGTGCCGCTCTACTAAACGTGCAGAAACTATCTAATGTACGAGGAGTGTAGTAAAAACTCTCACTCCTTCCTTCCAAATTCTACAGGTTGCCATCCTACCTCAGAATGCTGTATCCTTGTCTGGTGCTTTGAGGGTTTTCAGAAATTGATGGTTCAGTATGTTACTCATAGAGCTGATGTGCTTACTGAGGGATGACAGAAAACATGCTCCCACCTATCACTGCTGACACTCTGACAGTGTGGTCGCTGTTCAGTCAGATTTCACCAACGTTGCTGCAAGAATTTAACCAGCTTATACCAGCTGCATTCAACATAATAAACTCATGTCCATCTGACCTGCAACCCCCTCAATAAACCTGCACTAATTGCAGATGCTTGTATCTGTAGCAAAAGTCCCGCCACCAAACCCCATCCCCACTATTCATACTTCCTTTCCTAGTATATGCATTCAGTGTGTGCATTCCAAGGATGGCGGCAATGGGTATTGTGTGATTATTGATGTCACGTTTCTATGCTCTGCTTTGTTCGTGAAACTTCTGCATGTATGGAGTTGCATAATTGAAAATTTGCATTAAGCACTATCAGTTCCTGATCACACTTTTCAATCGATTTTATGCTGCAAATTAATGCTGTAGTGCAGAAAAAATTGCTGTAAGTGATTAGATTTCTAGGTCACAACCTTATAATTAATTCTCAGTCAGTAGCCTTAAATACACAGTATGGCAGCATCAAAGGAGCTGAACTTTGAAGGCAAAATTGAAAGTATTGTATAATGTGTTTTATACTGGAGACCAGGAATGAGTTTCTGGCTGGTGCCTTTTATCTTGTGCTGCAAGTGCATGGAGAAATGGTTAGCTGACTGTGGTTATCAGCTGGAGCTGACAGGGCATGAGAGCAGATATAGATAGCCTGCCTGATACCATAGTGAGTATTTTTAAAAGTTTTATGACATATACTCTGTGTTCTTCAAAATAATCGCACATGTAGCAATTTTTGTGTATTTTTTTTATTTTGGGATTTCTTTTTGCATGACGGAAGTACAAGAGACCCACATCAAATAATAATTGTGAGAGGCAAACACATTTTAGATCATCAACTTCTAACTGAATCACATCTCCAAGTTCCCAGTTTGGAGAGAAAGATTTATGAGCAGTCAATAGCTACTTAAAATAGTGTTGTATATCTCCATGTGAAGTATGAGGGGTGACTGATAAGTTCGTGGCTAAGGTAGAAGGAGGCAATTTTAGAAAACCAGCACATTTATTTTCCACCCTCCCCTGGTGTTGCCATAATGTCCTTGTGGACCTCCTTGGGTGATAAATCCTTGAGACCGAGGTAGTGGATGACTGCACGAAGGCCGATGTTGTCTATTTTCTCAGACAGTGCTTACTTGCAATTTTCAATGATCTGAAACAAAAATACCACAAAAGTTATTAACTTCAAACTTTCTGGATAATCACTCAAAGAGTTGAACTGCACGTGCATGTAACGAGAGCTGTACAACTCATCTCCTTCTACCTTAGGCAACGAACTTATCAATCACCCCTGCTGTGGACCACTTCTGGGGTCCAAGACGACGACTTCTATAAAGAAGGGATCCGTATACTCCACAACCGCTGGACTAAGTGTGTAAATGTAGGAGGGGACTATGTTGAAAAATAAATGTGCTAGGTTATCTAAAATTGTCTCCTTCTACCTTAGGCCATGAACTTATCAATCACTCCTTGCTTATGTCCCTTTCAATATGGAAATTTGTGACTTTTTGGAACCTTCTGTGTTGCATATTTTTGCAAGGTTCCTTGCTTCAGTGATGCAGCAGAGGAAGTCTTGATGCAGAAGGAATAGGTGCAAGTCCCTATCTGCTAAAATACAAAGCAGTCACCCAAGTAAATGTTGAAACTGAAGATGATCGTGAACATTAACACTAATTGAAAACTAAAGTTTGAAACGCAACACAGATTGAGGTATAAATGACTAAATGCTTCTCGGATATTGAAAGGCTGAATAACAATACTGCTAGAAGATTCAGTACAACCCACAAAAATCACCTTCCGTTCAGCGACAGTACTTTGCAAAGAAAATGCAATTGAAGTGATACATTTATATATATTCTCTTCAACTCCCTCAACTAATGTTGGTTTTTGTAACAACTGAAACTTATTGAGTGGAATCTGGCTGGTGTAAGTAGCTATTTTCTTCAGGAAGTTCCATTAACCTAAAACATGAGCCAACAAACAAAAAATGAACAAAAGAAAAACAGGCCATTTTCACCTTGGCAAGCTATAACCAACAGGCTGCTCTGGGACTATTTCTGAGACCTTAGTTATTTATAACAAACATTAATAACTTGGAAGACAGGGCTGTATTATAACCAAATTTGTGGACAATACAAAGATAGATGATGACATGTGAGAAGGACACAAGAAGCATGCAAATGAATATACATTAGGTCAATTTTGAATTGGAAAGTATAATTTTCAGATAAAGTATATAACATATCGTTCTTGCAAGGTAACAGTTGTATTGTTAATGGTCTCTTCATTAAAAGGAGGTTATTATTATTTTAGAAAAATACAATGATGTTGCGCTAGCTTGATCTCTCAGATGAAGCGAGTTGCCATGCAAGGAAATATTGAACAGAATGGTCTGTTAGTCTCCCTGGGCCTCCAAGATATCCTACCTGGTGTTGTTGGTGTTCCTCTTCTTTCTTCACTATGGCCAGAAAGGGCTGACCCACAATCCCACCTATCAATAAATTAGGGCCCTTATTTACTCTGCTAGCAGTGTGGTTAAAACAATACTAAATGGAAAATATGACACCACATTTCTTTTCCAAAAATATACTTCATTCATAGTAAATATAGTAAGTACAATTTTCTATATGCATCATGCCAAATTGTTCTCCTACAATGTGTCACTCATGTTTTCCTTTAATAAATGCTTCCTTGAAGTATTTAAGAAGCTGTTACACAGGACCCATAGCAACGATAGGCAGAATTCAACAGTGTATGTGGTACAATATGTATGAGGTGATATACTTTGGGAGGATAAATAAGGGTAGGCATACACAATGAATGGCAGCACATAAGGGAGTACTGAGGGAAGAATAACATTGATGTACAAGAAGTCCATGAACATGGCACCACAGTTTAAAAATAGGTGAAGAAGCCATATGACAAACAAGAAAAAATCTGCAGATGCTGGAAATCCGAGCAACACACACAAAATGTGGGAGGAACTCAGCAGGTCAGGCAGCATCTCTGGAAAAAAGTTCTGTCGACGTTTCGGGCTGAAATCCTTTGGCAGAACTGGCAAAGGGTTTTGGCCTGAGATGTTGACTGTACTTTTTTTCCATAGATCCTGCGAGGTCTGCTTGTCTGCTTAGTTCCTCAAACATTTTGTGAAGAAGGCATCTGGATTTTTTTGTGTGGCATAGAATATAAAAGCAGGTATATTATGGTACAGCTTGAATACACATTGGTTAGGACAGAGCTAGAGTGCTGTGTGCAGTTCAGGTCACTACATTATGGGAAGAAGGTAAATGTAATGAACACATGAAATTCTGCAGTTACTAGAAATCCAAACAATGCACACAGAATGCTGGAGGAACTCAGCTGATCAGGCAGCATCCATAGAAATGAACAAACAGTTGATGTTTCAGGCCAAGACCCTTGTTCCGGATTCAACGTAATGATAGTTGCTTTTAATTACCCCCCTTAATTAACCAGTTCTACTAAACAAAGCATATAGAGTTGCCGAATGTGTGTCTCTGCACCATAATTTGTCAAGTTTTATGGGCTATCTTTACCAAGAAATTTATCACCACTGCTAACACAGTTAATAGTGTCAGCGCATGGCACTCTGCATCTGAAAATCCTTCCATTGACTTCAGAGGATTGAATTTCTGAGGTAGAGTACTATGGGCTGTTGCTATCATGTAGTTTGTTTACAGCTATTGACCAGTGATGAATTTTGAGCTAATATTATTTCCAAAAATGCAGTAAGCTATTGAAGTAAACATTTCACAATTATACCCTAACTAAGACCATAAGATATAGGAGCAGAATTAGGCTATTTGGCCTGGTGAGTCTGCTCCGCTGTTTCATCACAGCTGATTCATTTTTCCTCTCAGCTCCAAACTCCTGCTTTCTCTTTGTATCCCTTCATGCTCTAACTAATCAAGAATCTATCAGCCTTAGCCTTAGGTATGTCCAAAAATTGGCCTTCACAGCCGCCTGTGCAATGTATTCCACAGATTCACCACTCTCAGACTAAAGGCATTTCTCCTTGTCTCCATTCTGAAAGGACACCCCTCTATTCTGAGGCTGTGTCTTTTGGTCTTAGACTCTCCCACCAAAGGAAACAACCTTTCCACATGCACACTAACAAGGCTTTTCATCATTTAAAGAGCAAACACGAGGAAATCTGCAGATGCTGGAAATTCAAACAACACACACAAAATGCTGGTAGAACACAGCAGGCTAGGCAGCATCTATAGGGAGAAGCGCTGTCGATGTTTCAGGCCTAGACCCTTCGTCAGGACACGAAGGGTCTCAGCCCGAAACATCAACAGCGCTTCTCCCTATAGATGCTGCCTAGCCTGCTGTGTTCTACCAGCATTTTGTGTGTGTTGTCTTTTCACCATTTGATAGGTTTCAATTAGGTCATCCCTCAGTCTTCTGAATTCTAGTGAATACAGGCCCAGAGCCATCAAACACTCTCCATATGACAAGTTGTTCAGTACTGGAATCATTTGTGAACCTCTCTTGAACCCACTCCAGCTTCAGCACATCCTTTCTTAGATAAGGGACCCAAAACTGCTCAGAACACTCCAAGTGGGGCCTCACCAGTGCTTTATAAAGTCTCAACATTACATCCTTGCTTTAATATTCTTGTCTTCTTGAAATGAATGCTAGTATCTCATTTGTCTTCCTCACCACAGACTCTACCTACAAAATAATCGTTAGGGATTCCCAAGTACCTTTGCACCTCAGAGTTTTGTATTTTCTCCCCATTTAGAAAATAGTCAACACTTTTTATTTTTTTCTACCAAAGTGCATGACCATGCAATTCCTAACACAGTATCTATCACTTCTTTTCCCATTCTCCTAATCTGAGACCTCCTGTAGCCTTTCTATTTCCTCAAAACTACCTCCCCCTCCACCTATCTTTGTACCTTCTGTAAACTTTGCAGCAAAGCCATAAGTTTCATCATCCACCTCATTAACATCTAATGTATAAAGAAGCAGTCCCAACTCTGACCACTGTGGAAAACGACTTGTTACCAGCAGACCATCAAAATAGGCCCCCTTTTATTCCAATTCTTGGCCTCCTGCCAGTCAGCCAATCTTCTATTGATGCCAATATCTTTCCTGTAATACCATGGGCTCTTATCTTGTTAAGTGGCCTCAGCTGCAGAACATTGTCCAAGGTCTTCTGAAAATCCAAGCAACCACATTCATTGAGTTTCCTTTTTCTATTCTGTCTATTATGTCCTTAAAGAATTCCAACAGATTTGTCAAACAAGATTTTCCTTTAAGGGAACCATGCTGACTTTGACCTATTTTATCATGTCCCTCCAAGTAACCTGAGACTTCATCCTTAATAATCAATGCCTACATCTTCCCAAACACTGAGGTCAGCCTAACTGACCTATAATTTTCTTTCTTTTGCCTCCCTCCCTTCTTGAAGAATTGAAAGGCATTTGCAATTTTCCAGTTCTCTGGAACCATGCCAGAATCTAGTGAGCCTTGAAAGAGCATTCCCAATACTTCCACAACCTCCCCAGCCACCTGTTTCAGAACCATGTGACCTATCCACCTTCAGACTTTTCAAATTCCCAAGCTCCATCTCTCTAGTAATAGAAATTACAGTCACCTCTGCCCCCTGAATCTCTCAAACTTCTGGCACACAGCTAGTATCTTCCACGATAAAGACAACTGCTAAATGCTTATTTAGTTTATCTAACATATCCTTGTTCCACATTACTACATTTCTAGTGTCAGTTTCCAGCTGCCCCATATCTATTATCGCTTCTCTTGTACTCTTCCTCTATCTGAAAAAAAAAATACTTTTGGTATTCTGTTTGATATTATTGGCTAGTTTACCTTCATATTTCATCTTTTCCCTCCTGGCTTTTTAGTTGCCTTCTCTTACTTTTTAAAAGCCTCCCAGTCCTCGAACTTCCCACTTACTTTTTCTCTATTGTATGCCCTCTTTTTTTTGCCTTACTGTTGTTTTTGACTTCTCTTGTCAGCCATAGTTGTGTCATTCGACCTTAAGAATTTTTTTTTCTTAGGGATGTATTTACTTGCACCTTCTGAATTGCTCCCAGAAACTCCAGCCATTGCAATTCTGCCACCATCCCTGCTAGTGTCCCCTTCCAATCAGCTTTGTCCAGTTCCTTTCTCATGCCTCTATAATTCCTTTTATTCCACTATAATATTCATACATCTGACTTTAGCTTCTCCTTCTCAAATTGCAGGGTGAATTCTACCATATTATCACTGCTTCCTTAGGATTTCTTTACCTTAAGCTCCTGAATCAGATCTGATTCATTACACAACACCCAATCCAGAATAGCCTTCCTCCCAGTGGGCTCAACCACAAGCTGCTCTAAAAAGCCATCTTGCGTCCGGTGCTCCCGGTGCGACCTTTTATATATTGGTGAGACCTGACACAGACTGGGAGACCGTTTCGCCGAACACTTATGCTCTGTCCGCCAGAGAAAGCAAGATCTCCCAGTAGCCACACATTTTAATTCCACGTCCCATTCGCATTCTGATATGTCTATCCATGGCCTCCTCTACTGTCAAGATGAAGCCACACTCAGGTTGCAGGAACAACACCTTATATTCTGTCTGGGTAGCCTCCAACCTGATGGCATGAACATTGATTTCACTAACTTCAGTTAATGCCCCTCCTCCCCTTCTTTCCCCATCCCTGATTTATTTATTTCCCCCACCCTATTTTTTTCCTCTGTCTCTGCCCATCACTCTTTGCCTGTTCTCCATCTCCCTCTGGTGCTCCCCTCCCCCTTTCTTTCTCCCTAGGCCTCCTGTCCCATGATTCTTTCCCTTCTCCAGCTCTGTATCCCTTTTGCCAATCACCTTTCCAGCTCTTAGCTTTACCCCACCCCCTCCAGTCTTCTCCTATCATTTTGGATTCCCCCCCCCCCCCTTACTTTCAAATCTCTTACTATCTTTTCTTTCAGTTAGTCCTGACGAAGGGTCTCAGCCCGGAATGTCGACAGTTCTTCTTCCTATAGATGCTGCCTGGCCTGCTGAGTTCCACCAGCATTTTGTGTGTGTTGCTTGAATTTCCAGCATCTGCAAATTTCCTCATGTTTGCAGGCATTCTACAAGTTCTCTCTCGTGATCCAGTATGAGCCTGATTTTCTCAATCTACCCACATATTGAAATCCTCCAGGACTATCGTAACATTGCGCTTTTGACATGGGTTTTCTATCTCCCATTGTAATTAGTAACCCGTATCCTGGTTGGTGTTCGCAGGCCTGTATATATAATTCCCATCAGGGTCTTTGTATCCTTGCAGTTTCTTAACTCTGCTTACAAGGATTCTACTTCTCCTGATCCTATCTCACTTCTTTCTAAGGATCTGATTTCATTTTGTTACCAACAGACCCACCCCACATCCTCTCTCTAACTGCCTGTCCTTTCCATACAATGTGTATTCTTGGATGTTAAGTTATCAAGTATGATCTCATCAGCTATGACTCACAATGTCATTCCAACCAGTATATAACTGTACTACAGGATTATCTATCTTATTCCACACACTGCTTGAGTTTAAATGTAACACCTTCAGTACTGTATTCATCACCCTTTGTGATTTTACATTAGGATAGATTTTGTTAATGCAGTTCATTGAGGCATCCTACTGCCTGAGCCAACACAACCTGTGAAAGACATAAAATAATTGAAAAAGTTTATAATGTAATGAGTGTCTAATCAGGTAAGAATTCCATGAATATAGAAACATAGAAAACCTACAGCACAGTACAGGTCCTTCGGCCCACAAAGTTGTGCCAAACATGTCTCTAACTTAGAAATTACTAGGCTTACCCATAGCCCTCTATTTTTCTAAGCTCCTTGTACCTATCCAAAAGTCTCTTAAAAGACACTACGTATCCGCCTCCACCACGGTTGCTGGCAGCCCATTCCACACACTCACCACTCTCTGCGTAAAAAACTTACTCCTGACATCTCCTCTGTACCTACTCCCCAGCACCTGAAACCTATGTTCTCTTGTGGCACCCATTTAAGCCCTGGGAAAAAGCCTCCAACTATCCACACAATCAATGCCTCTCATCGTCTTATACACTTCTATCAGGTCACCTCTCAACCTCCGTCGCTCCAAGGAGAAAAGGCTGAGTTCACTTAACCTGTTTTCATAAGGCATGCTTCCCCAATCCAGGCAACATCCTTGTAAATCTCCTCTGCACCCTTTCTATGGTTTCCAGATTCTTCTTGTAGTGAGGCGACCAGCACTGAGCACAGTACTCCAGGTGGGGTCTGACCAAGGTCCTATGTAGCCACAACATTACCTCTCGGCTCCTAAATTCAATTCCACGATAGCATATGATAAAATGATACCATATGATAAATATGATAGCATTTTGTCATGTTTTAAAAATATAGCACCATAAAGATATCTACAATACTGAAATGTACGATTTTAAGGAGTTCGCGTTTTAGGACTGATAATTGGTAATTGATTATTGATTTACTATTGTCAAGTGTATCAAGATACAACAAAATAACTTCTGTTTGCATGCCCTCCAAACAGATCATTCCATACATAAATGTATCCAAACAGTACTTATGTAAATAAATAAGAATGCAGACTATAGTGTTACAGTTACAGAGAAAAGGCAGCACAGACAAAATGCAAGAGCCATGACCAGGTATATTGAGAGTTTAAGAGCTCATCCTTGTTGCATAAGAAGTCCATTCAATTGACTTATAATAGCAAGACTGAAGTTGCCTTTGAGCCTGCAGATAGTGTTCCCAGGCTTTTGTATCCTGTAAGCAGTATCATAGCAAGTGAAAAGACAAAAGCATAAAGATCTTTCAAAACATCAGTTAACAACAAACCAGCTTTATGATGTCACTAGTTTCAGCTTGAGCAGCAATGTTACTAGGATCCATTGTGTAGCTGACCCTCAAGCATATTTAGAATGTTAGTTGGTTAAGGAACTTTAAGCATCAAGCATATTTAGAATAGGTCATGTCAATAGAAAAATATATTTCGGGATTTAGGGCGGCACTTAGATCTGGCTCTGATAAAAAGTTCAACTGTTTGCAGATTCATAATAATCCACGATGTTCTGTGTCCACTTCAGTAGGTACCTCCTGTACCTAATAAAGTAAACCCCTGAGTGTATGTTTGCGGTTTTCTGCTGTTGTAGCCCATCCCATTCAAGGTTGTGCATTCAGAGATGCTCTTCTGTATACCCTTGTTGTAATCTGTGTTTATTTTTTACTGCTGCCTTCTTGTCAGCTTGAATCTGTCTGGACATTCTCATCTGTTTTCTCTAATTGACAAGGCGTTTGCTCCCACAGTATTGCTGCTCACTGGATTTTTTTTGTTTTCACTGTAAACTTTAGAGGCTGCTGTGTGTGAAAATCCCAGGAGATCAGCAGTTTCTGAGACACTCACACCACCCTGTCTGCCATTAACAATCAGAGTCAAAGTCACTTAGGTCACATTCCTTCCCCATTTTGATATTTGGTCTGTACAACAACTGAACCTCTTGACCATGTCTGCATTCTTTTATACATTGATTTGCTGCCTCATGATTAGCTGATTAGATATTTGCATCAACTGGCAGGTGTACCTAATAAAGTGGCGACTGAGTATATATTTTGTTGCTTGCAATGATTTCTGGGTTATCAGTATGTAGTAAAACAACTGTTCTTTTTCTCTTTCTAATCACAGGTCAATCTTATGCTAAATGGTAAACCAGTAATTTCAGCCTTTGCTGGGGATAAAGATGTGACTCGTGAAGCTGCTACTAATGGAGTCCTGTTGTATTTAGACAAAGAAGATAAAGTATATCTGAAACTGGAGAAAGGTAACCTGGTTGGAGGATGGCAATATTCAACGTTTTCTGGCTTCTTGGTTTTCCCTCTGTAAAGACCAACTGAATACCCCTGAATCCACATACGTAATTTTCTTGATATGAACTGATTGTCCTACATGTTGTTTTTGAGGATTATTTAAAAATTGTGGATCATTGTTCCAAGTCTTAATCTGGACTATACCTGGTCATATGAAGCTAACAGTCTGGTGGATCTGAATTGTCCGTTTTCTTTTCCAAACCGCTTTAAAGACCTTTGGAAGAAAAGGGAAGTTTTCAGCCCCTTACCTCTTCCCTGCAAACTGGATAGGACTTAAAGTAGGGTAAACAAATGGTAAATACCCTTGCTGCAGTGGATGTAAAGTGAAACAGTTTGCCTGCAACATTAGTGACAAATTGTCTGGACTGAATACGTCTGTGTACCTTCACAAATATTATTTTGCCTTTAACAGCCTTGCTAATAAGGTTAAATGCATTTAAAATGGCTTAAATTTCTGTTCTGTTATTTAATATATCAGAATGAGGAGAACAATATACTAATTTACCTTAAATGTATTGTGGATTTGGGATGCAATATGTTCATTACCATGCTGTGTATGCTTACATTGCCTTAAAATACATGGAAATAGATGTACACTTCTACTTTGGCATAATGTATTCTTAATATTGAAAACTGGATTGTTGCTTTAGGTTTTCAATGCACTTTACCCAAGGATTCTCTTATTTTGAAATTAAATGATTTTAGACCAAATGAACTTTATCAATTACATTCAAGAATATGAGCAGAATACTGTGGAACAACATTATTTGCTTGATGGTACAGATGTTATGCTGCCTTCAGATATTTAATATCAGAGAGGATTTCCTGCTGATACAGTTTGAGAGTGGTGAAAATAGCCACATATGGTAGCATTGTTTCTGACACATGCATGTAAGCTTGAAATGACTATACACTGAGTTAACATGTGGGAAAAGGTCAATAATATCCCAAATCTGTTTATTGTTGCACTTTCTTTTCAGTTCATGACTCACTTGCTGTTGAGAAATGAGAGGCTTGACTCACTTATTAATAAAGCTACATTGCTCCATGTTTAGATTCTCAAACATTTTATTTTCTGTGATCAAATTTATGTAAATGTTATAAACTTATTTTGTTACCCATAGAATCACAGCATAGGCTTTGAATTTTCACACAGATTATTATAATAGTAAGGATTTAGTAAATCTGAAACCAAGCTGAATTCAGATAATTTAGTGGAGTGTCTTGCTGGCATAATTTTCAATCTAGTTCATTTCCCAACTGAATGAACAGGAAACAAAATAGATGAGTTCAACATATTTTATATAGTTTTGCCTGACAAAACTAATGGGAAGGAGTTCATTAGTAACTCAGAGCAAGAATAGTCCAACTTCATAATGTCATCGTTCCTAAAGATTGAACTAAGAATAGCAATGATGCAAGAAAAATATAATTGAACAAATGATTTATTCAATAATACCCATAACATAAATATATTATTTCTAAACATAGTATTGGCATACTAAATTTGTGGTTGGTCCTTTTGTAGCAATAGCTTCATATTTGAAAAAGGATCTAGTGCCTTCCCGACGTAGATGACGAATAAACTTTTCTCAGGCTTCCATCTGGGTACAGGTATCGATTAACTGATGTTTTGATGACCAACTCTGCCACCTTCATCAGGGATAATCAATACCTATACCCAGCTGGAACCCTAAGAAGAGCTTATTCATCTTAATGTTTATACTAAGATTCCCTTTTTTGAGTATAATGTTGATTTTACTAGAATAGAGGCAGAATCCATTTGTTAATCTGGAATAAACCAATGGTAGCAAAATGCAAACACTTTTTCAGTTAGCAACAATCACCAAGAAATAGCATTCCTACTAGACATTTTTTTTCCTAATTGGAAATAGCAAAAACAAAATTATAATTGCATATAAAGTGTTTTTCAGATTTCCTGCATCTGTAGTGTTTAGCATTTGTAATCTTGTTTTTCAATGTTATTGTTCCAGATGGTTGAAGGAGAAAGAAATCTGTTAATCACCTGTTAAGAAAGAGGCATAGGCCAAAAATAACACACCTTTGTTTCGTTGGTGTGCAAGATGTACAAAAAGAGCTTATGGATAACTATTGAACATTCTTTTCCTGTTGGTTTTCATATACTTATATAGGAAACAAATGAACAATGCAATTGTATCAGTGTGCAGGTAATACTTGAAAGCAGATCTAAAATATTAATTGAGTTTGGTATTCATAATTTGAAAAATAAATTATCTCTTTCTCTTTTGAACTCCACTAGAAGTTTCAATTGCAGTTTAAATAATGAGTTTGGATAAGATGGATAATACTTTCTGCACAATATGGAAGTAGGAACAATACAAAAAAAAAATTCTAATGAAGTCTCCAGAGAATATTTCAATCTCGTTAAACTTTTTCTCATTCTAGTTGCATGAGCACATATTAATAAATCAAAACATGTCAAAATTAATCCTTAACCATAAGAACATAAATATGTTGACTCTAGTTGGACAAGGTCACAGAAATATCAGACATGTTTCCCATTCCATTTGTGCCAACAGATAATGTCTAGAGTAGAATGGATGATAGTTGGGTGATTTACCTGTCAACAAGGTTTTTCTAAGCTCAATGTCAGTTCTATGGAACACTTATTAAAACTAATCAGTTGTGGATACTTTCAACATGAATGTACAATTTGTGAAGTGCATCAAAGACTTATCATATTATTCAATCATACTGTTTGAAATTTACTTTTGTTTGCAACAGTTCATAATGAATTCCCACTTTTAGACATGTTGAATAGTTGCTTCCTGACTCAAGGGGAAATGGGGGGCTCTAATCAGTGCTATTTCCATAAGCAGGAGACTATAAGGCATGCAGAAGAATTAAGCTATTTGGCCCATTAAGTCTGATCTGCCATTTCATCACGACTAATATATTATTCCTCTCAATCCCTTTCTCCTGCTTTCTCCCTGTAACCTTTGGCACCCTTACTAATTAAGAACCTATCAACCTCCACTTTAAGTTCTCCCAGTGTCTTGGCTTCCACAGCCACCTGTAACAATGAATTTCACAGATTCACCACCCCCGGCTAAAGAAATTCTTCCTTACTTCTGTTCCAGAGGGATGTCCTTCTACTCTGAGGCTGTGTCCTCTGGACTTACACTCACCTACTATAGGAAATGTACTCTCCGTGTCCATTCTAACTGGGCTTTTTAATATCCCAGAGGTTTCAGTGAGATTCCACCCCCACCCCCGCCATTCTTCCAAACTCCAGCAAGTACAGGCCCAGAGCCATTAAAGGCTCTTCATACATTACCCTTCTATTCTCTGGATCATGCTTGTGTACTTCCTCTGGACCCTCTCTAATGCTAACACATCTTAGGTGATGGACCCAAAACTGTTCACAACACTTTAAGTGTAGTCTGGCCAATGCATTATAAAGCCTCAGCATTACATCTTTGCTTTTATATTCTTGTCCTCTTGAAATGGATGCTATATTGCATTTGCCTTCCTTACCACCGACTCCACCTACATCAGAATCAGAATCAGAATCAGAATCAGACTTTAATCGCCAAGTACCTATGCACATACAAGGAATTTACTTCCGGCAGATGTTGTCTCTCTGCTCATAACAATAATAATGATAAATATAAATGAAAATATAGATTATACATACAGGTAGTGCAATCCAAGTAATAGTTAGCCGACAGTTAACTGGCAGTTAACTGTTCAGCAAAGTGACTGCAGTAGGGAAAAAACTTCTCCAGTGCCTATTAGTCTTAGTCTGGAGGGATCTGAAGCGACTACCAGACGGAAGCAGATCAAACAATCAGTGCGCAGGATGGGAGGAGTCCTTTATGATGTTCCCCGCCCTCTTCTTCAACCTGGAAGAGTACAGGTCCACAATAGAGGGCAGGGAGGCTCCAATAATGCGCTCGGCAGTCCTCACTGTGCGCTGTAGTCTGGTTCTATCCTGCTCGGTGGCGGCTCCAAACCACACAATGATGGAGGTGCACAGGACAGACTCAATGATTGCAGTGTAGAACTGCAGCAGCAATTCCTGAGGCAGACCGTATTTCCTCAAGAGCCGCAGGAAATACAACCGCTGCTGGGCCTTCTGTTAAACTTTAGGGGATCCTGCCACAATAATTCACCGGTTACAGCTCGGTGCGTCAGAGTTCAGAGTTCAATTCTTCTGTCCTCTGCAAGAAAGTTTGTACGTTCTTCCCATGTGCATGTTGGTTTCCTCTGGGTTTTCTGGTTTCCTCCCACTGTCCAAAGTCAAGCCAGTTAGTAGGTTAATTGGTCATTGTAAATTGTTTTGTGATTTGGCTAGCGTTAAATATTGAATTGCTGGGCGGTGCAGCTCATGGGGCCAGAAGGGCCTGTTCTGTGCTGTATCTCTAAATAAATACAATAAATAAATTAAAAACTCTCTTTGCATCTCTAGATTTCTGTATTTTCTCCCCATTCAGGAAATGGTTGATGTCTTTATTCCTTCTATCAAAGTGCATAATCATACACTTCCCTACATTATATTCCAACTGCCACATCTTTGCCCATTCTCTGAATCTGTCTAAGTCCTTCTGCAGACTCCCTGCTTCCTCATCACCACATGCCCCTCCACCTATCTTCATATCATCTGCAAACTTGGCCACAAAGCCATTAATTCCATTATTTAAGTATTTGCCAGATTTGTCGGACAAGATTTCCCCTTAAAAGAAAATTGTGATTACTTTGGTCCACCTTAACATGTGCCTCCAAATACTCTGAAAGCTCATCCTTAAAAATGGTCTCCAACATCTTCTCGATTGCTGAAGTCATGCTACCTAGGTTTATAATTTCTTGTCTTTTGTCTCCCTCCCTTCTTAAAAAGAGGAGTGAGAGAGCAGTAGATCATTTGACTCACCTTTACTGTCCTAAATCTTCAGTTATAGAAAGTCTTCAGAATGGGGTAGGAAAGCAAATAAATATTTCAATGAACATGGCTCATATTGTAAAAGAATAGACAAAAACATCATCAAATCAGAAAAAAAAGAATTTAATGTTTGATAATAAAATGTTTAAAGTGAAAAATGGCCCAAATGGTAGATTATGAAAAGACATTCTAGTGATTTTAGCACAGCAAAATGTTCCAGTTTGCTTTACAGGAGTGTTGACAAAAAGAACCAGTTTGGTTTTAAATTATGAGATGGGATTAGTAAAGCAAAAATGCTCAAGAGAATTAAAGCACATGGCATGAATGTATTTTATGGAATGGAATATTGAATAATTAGTCATTTAAGGATTGTAGCTAGTGAGCAGATGCTCACTATAAATATTATAATAGCATTCAGGAAATAGCTTCCAAAACATTTCTCTCTCTATAGAACATTGATACTTGTCTCCGCTAGGCAGACACATGAACCGGAAGAGGATATTTGTCCCTCTTCTGTGCAGTAAGTCAGTTAGTTTAACTTATCCTCCTAAATCCTACAAAGTGATGGTGATAGAGTGTCAGAAATGTATAATGAATCCATGAAGTTTAGATTTCCTGCCTGAACATTAAGGTGACTCATATATGTACAAGCTGTCTAATTCAAGTGAAATGCCACATTAAGGAAGGTTCCTTAGCCATTGGATTTCCAGGCAAGTATTTCAATTAAAGAACGAGGAAAATGTAAAACATATAATTTTTATATAAATATATATATATCTTAAGTTGGTCATCAAAGATAAGCAGAACAATTGAAACAGAAAAAAACAATTATACCTCATAGATTAGAAGAGGTGAGGGTAGTACCTTGTCAAACTATGGAACATCATTTAATATAAGTACATTGCAGGCTGACTAGAAATGGAACATTTGACATTACTTGTTTTCCTACATAATCAGGAACAGAGAAACAGGGAGAAATCCTTTTATACATTCTTAACAGGGATGATATAATCAGAAGGAGATAGTCCATAAGTCATACAACATAGAAAGAATGTAAAATATAAAATAGAATAGTACAGCACTAGAACAGGCCATGTAGCCCACAATGTTATGCCAATCCAACTAAAAAGCATTTAAAAACACTCAAACTCTTATCCCTCCTACCTAAATAATGTCCATATGCCTCCATCTTCTTTACATCCATGTGCCTATCTAAATGTATCTTAAAAATCTCTACTATGTTTGCCTTTTCCACTATAGCGGGCATCCAGGCATCCACCACGCTCTGAGAGAAAAAAAAGACACAGAGTTAGTGTTTCAAATTAGCACTCTACATTAGAAGCATCAAGGCTTTTCTGGAATCACTGATTTGAAGGGCAATCGTGTGATATTGGATTATTTCTGGAATTTGGAAATCCAGCCTGAGAGAGCTGCGACTACGTGAGACAGAGATGACATAAAATAGAGACGTGTGGAATGATTTAAAACTTGGAGAATTGTTGGGTGACCAGAAAAAAGAAGAGGAAGTAGTAAAGTACAAGACAAAAGGTAAATAGGGAAAATTACAGCTGAGGTCAGACAGCTCTTATAAGTATCATGGACAAAAACATAGCAATTGTAAAAGAAATGCCCCATGTTTAGAGAAAAATGTGCATTATGTAGATTGGAAACTCAGTTCTATAAATATGGCACCATGAAGAGATGATCAAATGTCCAAGGTGTGGATGAAATAAGCTGTGAGGAAATTAGATTCAGATTTTCACTTGAACACAATGACCTCATGCCAGGATGGAAGACCTGCTGGATGCATTTACACCAAGGTGCTTGATGGAAGAGCAATCTGTGATATTTCATCTATCTCAGGAGCAATGTACAATGTCCTTAAAAAATTGGCCATCAACCTCAAGATTAAAAGCAGTGAGACCTGTTGTCTATACTGACAAGACTATAGTGAAACCTGTAGAAATGCTCTCCAAACGTATAAATCCAAAAATTTTATGATAGATATGAGATTATTTTCATCATAAGATTGGAGAGGTGTCACACCCCTATCTGGAAGTAATGTAGTCCAGCAGATGGGAGTAATAAAGATATATTATGATAGGATACTAGAAGCATCTGAAAATGGTACATTCATTTTTCAGTTCAGAGGAACTGAAGGTCTGCCATGATTTAGGGATGGAGATATAATGAGAATGAAACCAGCATCAGACATTAGTGTTGCAACCAACATCACACTCCTGATCATATGAGGCTATGGCGGATGAATGGAGGAGAATATTCTCAATCAGCAGAATCATTTTAGGAAGACTACTGGGGAAATTTTGTGGATGAAAGCAGATATAGAGCTACTAGAGGATGCATTATTCAGCTGTAAAGCGAGAACAATATAGCTGAGTATATTCTGTATTGTATTCATATAATTATCTGCCAAAGGATAGATTTTGTTTCTCATTATTACAAAAAATGCAGCATGTACAGTGCATATCATTGGTAATATTAATGATTATCACCTTAAGGATTGTATCATGTGATTTGGGTACAATCCAACAATGTTGAGAGAGTAGGTTTCAGAACATCTATTACTGATTGTTTATTTCAAACTTCAAAGGAATTTATTATCAAAGTATATATATGCCACCATATAATACCCTGAAATTCATTTTCTTGCAGGCAATCACAGTAGAACTGTCATGGTCCGGTCCAAAGTCCGTATTCTGGTTCATGTTCCGGTCCGCGGACTCTGGACTCCGGGTCTTCCGACTGTCCCTTGTTTTTGGTTGCACTCAAGCATTTGCACCTGATGCTCATCTTGTTGGCTAGGAATATAAGTGGCTCTGGGATTGTGTGCAATTGGGGGGTTGTTTTGTTAAGGTTTTTGCTAGTCCTTGTTTGGAGTAACTCACTGGTGGAGGGCTAGTTCATTCTGTGAGTTATGGATTTGGTGGTTCCATAGCCTGCTGAGGTTACTGGCTGCCTTGAGTCTTGGAGCCACTCCAGACTGAGCTCCCTTCCTGTCCCTTGCCTCTGTCAGGTAAGCCAGGCTGGATTGCTGTTACCCTGTGGTTGGTTCTGTCCCTTGCCTCTGTTGGGTTGTGTCCTGCATCCTGCCCAGGAGTCCTGTGTCCCACCCAGGAGGCTAGCTTCTGAGAACTCCAAGAGCCCCAAGGTCTCCAAGAACTCCAGGAACCCAAGTCTCCAACTCCTAGAACCCAGGCCTTGTCACATCTTCACCTGGTTTGGGGGTCTGAGCCTGAGTCAAGGCCCAGGCTCTGGGTTCGTGTCTGGTCTTGAGCTTGGAGTCCACCCCAGGCTCCTTGTTCCCAATCCCTCATCCTGGTCCTGCTTCCCCAGCCCTGTCTGTGACCTGTCCTGTCTTTCAGTTTTGTCCCATCTGGTTACTAGTACTTCAGTGTCTGTGCCCTGCACTTGGGTCCAATCTCAATGCACCCCTTAAGACAAGAACAAAGAAATGCAATAGGATCAATGAAAATCTACACAGAGACTGTCATCCAATGTGCAAGAAAAGATAAACTGTGCAAATAGCAGAACTAATATTATTAATAATAAGTAAATAATATGAGTTGTAGAGAACTAATATTATTAATAATAAGTAAATAATATGAGTTGTAGAGCCCTTGAAAATGAATTTCCAGGTAATGGAAACAGGGTAACAACTAGTGGTGTGTGACTTAACACTCCTGTACCTTATCCCCTACATCTATTTACAGTGAGTACACAGCAAAGAAAAGACATAGGCCTCTGGAAGTTTTTATAAACTAGGCAGGTCCCCATCTGACATGTGGGAGTTGTTTAAAGACTAGATGATCAGACTTCAGGGCCAGCATGTTGCCAATAGAAGGAAGGACAAGGTAAAGGAACCTTGGATGGCAAGAGAGGATGTGAATTTAGTCAAAAGGGAAACAAGGAAGCATATATAAGGTTTACAAAGTGAAAAACAGACAGCACCATTAATGATATGCAAAATCAGGAAACAAATCAAGTAGGGAATTAGAAGGGCCAAAAGGACAATGAAATTCCCTTGCATTTAAGCAAATCCCAAGTCATTTTATAAAATGTCTACTTTGATGGGATTCACCAAAGAGAAGGATGTGGAAGATAGTGAAAGTTGTGGGGCATACCAATTTGGTAGGTCAGTTTGAAGAGCATTGCAGAGGATATGTCCTCATCATCTGAAGAAATATATCCCAAGTTACTGAAAGAAAAGAGGAGATTGCTGAATCCTTGACAAAGATCTTTCTAACTTCACTCACAGCAGGTGAGGATGCAGAATACCACAGAGAAGTAAATGTTGTTCCTTTGTTCACTAAGGGAGATATAATAATCCATGAAATTATAGGCCAGTAAACCTCAATTAGTGATTGGGAAGCTATTGCAGATGATTCCCAGGGATAGGATTTCACCACATTTGTAAAGATTTGGCCTGATTAAGGTAGTCTGTATGGCTTTGTGTGAGGCAAGTCATGTCTTCCAAACTTGAATGAATTTTTGAGGAGGTTTGGCTTGTCATCGAAGACAGGATAGTGTCACAGCTAAGAATATTGGAATATAGGTGTGAGCATTTTAAAATAGAAATTCTGCTTAACCACGGCAGTGAGTTCGGGGTTGAATGTACTGTATGCAATGCTGGTTAAGAGTTTATATGGCACTAGTTGGAATGCAAGTTTACAAAAGTGTGGAACAACGAGTCACTGTCTTGAGATGTATAGGATTATTAATTATGCAGGTAGCAAAGTCACAGTTCAACATTCCAGAAGAAGTTGCATAAACTGAATGGGGTGAAGGGAGATGCTATGAAGGTGGTAACAGGAGATTTTATTGTGGCGAGGTTATATAGTCCAATGCTCATCTTTGGATCTGTTTCCAAAAAGCAGTAGGGAGAGAGATGAAGCTGTGGCTCAGGAAGGGACCAAAAATAATGGGCAGTATATTTCTCGGAGAGATATTTTTCTGCATCCAGTGCTGGATGTTGGATAATGAGGGTGAGGGCTTGAGAGAGTATCTAGTGAGATAGAATTAGGTGGTGTCAGTGTTCTGTTGGAAACTTGCTATTTTTGGATAATTGTTTTTAAGGGCAGTGTGTGGTTGAAAAATAGGAAAAGACAAAGCATGGATTTCTGAGGGAGTACCAAAGGTAAAGATGGAGGAAGAAAATTCATCACCAGTGGTGATCTGAAAATAAAAATGGAAGTAGGCACACATCGCCCCATTTGAATAATGGTATGGTCATTTTTAACAGAATATTGCAGACCGTTTGAAAGTTTTAGTCAAATTTAGGTAAAGTGTCAAAATTCCCTTTTGTTCAGTGATATTTCAGCACAACTGCAAAGGAAGAACACTGAATGCAAAATTCAAGCATAATATTTGAATAAAAGATGCTCAAAGTTGAGATCAAATGATTCATTCCGATGTTCCTGTGAAGAAAAGGCAAGGCTAACTTGGTTTTCAAGAGATATTGAGGCCCTGGTGAAGAAGAAGAAGGCGGTGCATAGTAGGATTAGGCAGCAAGGAAGTAATTAGGTACTTGAGGAGTAGAAGAAATACAAGAGAGCACAAAAGAGAAATTAGGAGGATGAAAAGGTTGCTCTATCAGGCAAGGTGAAGGATAAGGCTGAGTTCAAGTTTAATTATCATTCAACCATAGATGAATATGAGCAACTGAAACAGCATTCCTCTGGGACTGAAGTGAAAAACAAATTAGCAGCAGCCCACAGTTCACAGCACACAGCACCTATAGTTACGATAGCAGAAAAACATAATCACAAAAGAAAATAATATAGCCCACGTCCCTAAGTGGCATGGCCTGTAGATTGATGGTGAATGGGATGTTGTCCTGGTCTATTTTGTTCTTCCACCAAGCGAACACTGGAGAGCAGCCCCCAACCAAGGACACATTCCAGCATGCCTACAGAGGTCTCTGCTCTCTCCCACACCAACTCCAGTATTTTCTCCCCGGGTGGCTGCAGCAAGCATCCACACAGTGTGAGGGCCTAGTCCATCACACAACCAACGCGATGCAACTCCCCTACCATCAGTCTTTCCAATGAACCAGTGAACCAGACTTGTAGAATTCTACATTCCCAATTTCCAACAGGGTCTTACAATTGTAAGAAAAACATCCAAGGCAATTACCCATACCATCTGTTGGACGGTGCACAACTTCAGCACAACAACTGCGCGCAACAAGCCCAGGCCACAATATGACAATAATACACAATAATTCCAGCTTCACCGCTATCAAGCAGCTCAATGATGGGGTAGGCTGCAGTACTTGATGTTCTTAATATCCAGCAGTATCTTGCAATCATAACAAGTCATAAAGGATGAAAAATGGCACCTTTAGTTGGACCCGGAGGCACCACTACATCCAAGCACAATGCCATCTTAAATATTAAGAGCCAAAGGACTGCAAGTGGCCCTCTTGAAGACCAGCATGGTCATCTATGCATGGAACCTAAAGAAATGTTGGGGATATTCAATGGTTTCTTGCATTTATATTTACTTGGGGGACAGATGCAGAACATACAGAGCTAAGGCAAAACAGCAAGGAGGTCATGGACCGTATATAGATTTCAGAGGAGAAGGTACTTGATGCCTTGAGGAAAATTCGAGTGGATAATTCCCTAGGGCCTTACTAGGTGTCCCCTCTGAACTAGTGGGAGGCGAGTGTGGAAATTGCAGGTGCTCTAGCAGGGATATTTAAAACATCTTTAGCCACAGGTAAGCTGCCAGAAGGTTGGATGAGAGAGAAAGTTGCTCTGTTATTTAAGAAAGGCTGTAAGAATAAGTAAGGAAATTATAAGCCTTACAGCCTGATGCTAGCAGTGGGTACATTTTTGAAGGTATTCTAAGACCTTAAGACTATGAGACATAGGGAGAACAGAATTAGGCCATTTGGGCCATTGGATCTACTCTGCCATTTCATCATGGCTGACTTATTTTCCCTTTTCACAAAGATTTTCTTACCTTCTCTCCATAATCTTTGATGTCCTGACTAATCAAGAACCTATCAAGCTCTACTCTAAATATACTCAATGATATGGCCTTCACAGCTAATCGAGATAATTCCACAGATTCATCACCTTCTGGTGAAAGGAATTCCATTTCAACTCTGTTCTAAGCGCAAGCCCCTCTATTTTGAGGCTGCTTCTTCTGGTCCTCGAATCACCCATGACAGAAAATATCCTCTTCACATTGGCTCTTATCTACGCCTTTCTGTATTTGATGGATTTCAATGAGATCCCCACTCATTCTTCTAAACTGCAGCAAGTACAGGACCAGAGCCATCAAATACTGTTCATATATTAACCCTTTCATTCCCAGAATCATTCTTGTAAACCTCCTCTGGATCTTCTCCAATGCCAGCACAGAATTTCTTAGATAGGGGCTCCAAAACTGCTCACAATTCTCCGAGCACATTCTGACCAATGCCTTATAAAGCCTCAGCATTACATCTTTACTTCTATATTGTAGACTTTTCAAAGTGAATGCTAAATATGCATTTGTTTTTCTTACCACTAACTCAAATGCAATTTAACTTTAAGAAAATTTTATATGAGGAATCCTGAGCATTTGCACCTCTGATTTCTGAAATTTCTCTCCATTTAGAAAATAGCCTACACCTTTATTGGAACTGTCAAAATGCATGACCAATCTCTTCCCTACACTATATTCCATCTTCGACTTTTTTGCCCATTCTCCCAATCTGTCTATGTCCTTCTACAGATTTCTTGCTTCTTCAACACTGCCTGTCCCTCCACCTATCTTCATATCAACTGCAAACTCCGTGACAAGGTCAGCAATTCCGTCATCCAAATCACTGACATAGAACATGAAAAGAAGTAGTCCTAAAACTGAACCTTTCAGAACACCACTGGTCAATCAGCAGACAACCAGAAAAGGCACCCTTTATTCCAAATCTTTGCCTCCTTTCAGTTTATCAACCTTCTATCCATGCTACTAATTTTCCTGTAATATCTTGGGCTCTTATCTTGTTAAGTAACCTAATGTGTGGCACCTTGTCAATAGCCTTATCAAAATCCAAGTAAATAACATTCACTGATTCTTTTTTGTCCATCCTGCTGGTTATTACTTCAAAGAATTCCAAAAGATTTCTCAGGCAAGATTTTCCCTTGAGAAAACCTTGCTGACTTTGGCTAATTTTACCATGATAAGTACCTCAAAAACTCATCCTTACGAATCAAGTCCAACAGTCTCCCAATCACTGAGGTAAGAGTAACTGCCTATAATTTCCTTGCTTCTGCTTCCCTCTTTGCTTGAAACATGGAGTGACACTTGCAATTTTTCAGTTCTCTAGAACCATGGCAGATAAGTACTAATGCCTCCACAATCTCTTCAGCTATCTCTTTCAGAAACCTGGTGTGTCATGCATCTAGCCCAGGTGACTTATCTACATTCACACCTTTCAGCTGCCCGAGCACCTTCTCTCTAACAATAGCAACTGCACTCAATTTTGCCCCTTGATGCTCTCGGACTTCCAGCATACTGCTAGTGTCTTCCACAGAGAGGACTGAGGAAAAATTCTTATTCAGTTCATCCGTCATTTCCTTGTTCCCCATTACTATCTCTCCAGCGACATTTTTCGGTGGCACGATGTCTACTTCTGCCTCTCTTTTGCTCTCTATATATCTCAAAAAACTTTTTGTATTCTCTTTGATATTATTGGCGATCTTTTCTTCATATTTCAACTTCTCCCTCCTTATGACTTTTTTAGTTACCTTCTGTTGGTTTTTAAATGCTTCTCAATCTTCTAACTTCCAACTATTTTTTACTTTGTTATATGCCACCTCTGCTGCTTTTATGTTGGCTTTGACTTCCCTTGTGAGCCAAGGTTGTGTTATCCTGCCTTCAGAATACTTCTTCTTTGGGATGTATCTATCCTGAACCTTCCAAATGGCTCCCAGAAACTCCAGCCATTGTTGCTCTGCCATCTTCATTGCTAGTTTCTTAGTCTAATCAACTTTTCCCAACTCTTCTCTCAAGCCTCTGTAATTCCCTTTACTCCATTGTAATAGTGATACACTTGCCTTTAGTTTCTCCTTCTCAAATTGCTGAGTAAATTCTACCTTATTATGATTACTGCTTCTCCAAGTACCTTTATGTTTAGCTTCCTAATCAAATCCCTTTTATTATACTACATACAATTCAGAATAGCTGATCCCCTAGTGGACTTAACCACAAGGTGCTCTAAAAAGCCATCTTGTATGCATTCTAGAAATTCTCTCTCTTGGGAATCTCTCTTTCCCAATCTAGCTGCATATTGAAATTTCCTATGATTATCATAACATTGCACTTTTTGGAGATGTTCCTTGTCAACCTCACTGGTAACAACAATGTCATCTGTGTAAGACTGAGTGCCTGGACATCTTTGCAGCACCTAGCTTATAGCTTTCTTCCAGAGTGTAGGTGCAGATGGTACTCCACAAATAAGCCTATTATAGTGATAAAACCTTTTGTGAATGTTTATGGTGAGAAACACATTTGATTCTTCTTCCATCTCCATCTGCTAATAATGCTCAGCTAAGCCTACTTTGCTAAAATGTTTTGCTCTAAGCAGCTTGGCATAGATATCCTCTATCCTAGGCAGAGGGTATTGATCTACTTTCAGTACTGGGTTCATGCTGATATTAACATCACCACAGATCCTGACAAACCCATTCTTCTAGGCAACTGGGACCACTGGCATTGCACAGTCAACCTTGTAAAGAATTCCTTTAGTCTCCCTGTGATCTAGCTCACTGGTTACCTAATCACAGATGGTATAAGGAACCAGACGGGCTTTGTAGAACTTGGATGTGTTATTTTCATTTAACACTATTTTATCCTTGATGTGCTTTTTCCAATGCCAACCTTGAACACTGCAGTGGCATTATCCAGTACGTTTCCTAATTTGCTGTCAGTTGATTCTCTTGCAAGAGTTCTCCAATCAAGTTGTAGTTGTCTCAGCTATGCATGACCTCACAATGTTGGCCCTCCTGTTTTACCACATCAACCCAAAGTGGCTTGTTGATTACACAAAATACTCTGCAGATGCTGGGATCAAAGTAACACACACAACAAGCTGGAGGAACTCAGCAGGTCGGGCAGCATCCGTGGAAATGAACAGTCAACATTTTGGGCCGAGACCTGACAAAGGGTCATGGCCCGAAATGTTGACTGCTCATTCCAACAGATGCTGCCCAACTTGCTGAGTTCCTCCAGCGTGTTGTGCGTGTGGCTTGTTGATTGTTGTATTTCACCATTATAAATATCATTCCCCCAGGAATGATGTTTTCTTCACTATAACTACGTAGATGGATACCAGCAGGCTTCAGTTCAGTATCTTTGAAATGCCATTCAAAGCAATTTTGTGGGATGGCTGAAACAGCTAAATCAGTGTCCAGTTCCATTTTAATTAATTTGGCATTTACTTCTGGTGTAAGCCACATTGCTTGCCTATTGTTACTTTTTACATTGCAAATCTGAAAGTTACCCAGTCATGTGTCACTCTCATCATTTCCAGATTTTTATCAACATCGTGCAGATTAGTGCCCTTTTTGAAACTGCAATTTGACTTCTGATCTTCTCTTTCCTGTGCAGTCCATTTATCTTTGTCTGCCCGACAGCTCTTTGGAAGTGTCCTAACTTGTTGCATTTTCTGCAATTTTTCCTTTAAACTTGCATTGATCTGGTGAATGTGAGCCCCTGGCACAACAGTAAAACAGTCTGTTCACCATGCTTGTTTCTGTTTAGACACTGCAATTTTGTTCACGCTCACTTTCATTCCTGACTGTAACTCAATTGCATCTCTCTCTGCTGTTTCTATTGATACAGGGATTTCAACTGCACTTTTAAATATGTGTTGTACATCAGTCAGGAGACATTTTAGAATGCTTTCTTGTAAGATTCCAATAACTAAATGATTTCTCAGTGCGTCATTAAGTTCACCATTGAACTGATAATGCTTAGACAATCTCTTCATTTCAGTCAAATGGACTCCCTTTCTTTTTTATTCCACTTCTGAAATTTCAAGCATTCTGCAAGCAACAATGGTTTTGGTTCCTGCATTACTTTCACCATATCTGCAAAGCTCATTTCAACTGGTTTGGTTGGAGCATTTAAGCTTTGAAGAAAACTGCATGCCTTTAATTTCAATGAATTCAGCAAAATTTGTACTTGCTTCTCATTGGCTATATCATTTGCTTCAAAACGTTGCTTAATTAGCTCAGTGTACACAGGCCAGTTATCCATTGTGTAATCAAATGTGTCAGTCTTTTTGAAATGCCAATTTTGATCTTTTTATAATTATTATCACCCAGTACTCACTGTTTATGAGCCTGTGAATTTTTTTGTTTACTGCATTTTTTTTTCTTTCTCAATCATCTATCCTGTTACAAAGAATACTTGCTACTCAGAGGAATAAAAATGAGCTATGCTTTCTTTGAACTCGACTTTTTCTTGCTGCACTTCGCTTTTAACTTGAATGTCTTACTGCACTTCAATGAGTAGTTGTCTCAGGTTCATTTTAAAAACATTTCATCACCACTGTTACTTCAAAACATAAATCTAATTGCAAGAAAGAATATTACTTTAAACAAATTGCATACAGAACATTTGGTCGCTTGATGACATATGCCAATTAAATGCTTTTATACTATACCATAAAACATTATTTAAATAAACAAGAATGCTTAATGAAACAATAGATTTACAATATAACTCAAATATTACTGAAGTATTAAATACTCATCAAGAGATGTTACTCTTTGGGAGGACATACCAGGGTGGAAATTTCACAGAGAATGGTAGGGTACCGAATAGTGAAGTAGAAAAAGGGATCTGAGAATACAGATCCATAGTTCCTTGAAAGCAGTTTCACAGCAGAGAGGAGAAGAGAATTTCTCACAAAGAGAAATTTTGACACATTGACCTCCATAAATCATAATGTTGAGTACAGGAGTATTACGTTGACATTATTTAAGATGTTGATAAGGCCTAAGTTGGAGTATTGTGAGCAGTTTTGGTCACCTAGCTACAGGAAAGATATCAAGACTGAAAGAGTACAAATAAAGCTTACAAGGTTGAATAGAGGAAGTATGAATAGATTGAGAATTTATTCCCTGAGCATAGGATAATGGGGATGGGGGAGATTTGTTAGAGGTATACAAAATTATGAGGGGTATAAATAGGGTAAATACAAGTAGGCCTTTTTCACTGAGGTTGGGTGAGATTTGAACTAGAGGTCATGGGTTAATGATGAAACATGACATATTTAGGGGGAACTTCACTCAGAGGGTGGTGAGAGTGTTGATGAGCTGCCAGCAGAAATAGTGTATTTGGGTTCGACTTTATAATTAAAGATAAATTTGCATAAGTACATGGATTGGAGGTGTATAGAGGGCTATGGTCCAGGAGCAGGCTGATGGGACTAAGCAGCATAATTGTTTGGCACAGTCTGGATGGGCCTGTTTCTGTTTTGTAGCGCTCTACGGCTAATATTATGACTCTATATTCAAGAACTTTGGAGAGGAAATACAGATTGAGTAGTTATTTATAAGGTTAGAGGGGTCGAGTTCAGTTTCTTTTCAGAGGAGAAGAAATATGGTGCTAGATTTAACGAGAGAAGGCAGAAAGAAAAATATTAACAATTTCACCTTGAAAGTAAACCAGGGATAGAGACTGTGATTTATTCTAGGTTCCAAATTTATTGGGTTTTTTTCTATATTATCCTCATAAAGGTTTTAAAATAGAGTAGGGTGCCTATTTTGTACCTATGTGTTACTTGAAGAGGTTGGAAATTTAGACCTGGGAAAGTTTTGGCATCCTGATTCTGATACTGGACAAGTGAAAAGTGCATACCACCAACATCTCAGCTGCCCTGTACTCAGCCAATAAGGAGCTACTATAGTTTCTGGTGCCTGTCAAAGTTGTTTCCGGATTGTCATTTGGATCTCAGTTTCAAAGTCAGCATAAAAAAAATACTTATATGGGCTTGTACCATTAGATGAAAGTTGAAGAAAAATTCCTTAGTATTATGAGAACATAATGAGAACCTTAGGGAGAAAAGATCGTCTCTTAATGAGATGTGATGAAATATCATGTTGGTGCAGAAAGTGGGAGTTCTTATGAAATTGAAATTTGATGTATTAGTTTGATTTATCATACTTTTAGTTATAATGCCTGCCCACCCATATTTCTGACTTAAGTGTAAATGTAGTAAGGATTTTTTAAATGTTTTACAATTCATTTTTAATAAATATGAAGTATTAACAGAACTTACTTCTTTAAGCTGCTTTTCTATCCGCCCCCATGGCTAGTTTGGGCTGCATGGTAGTTTAGCTGTTCCTGGAAAACGACTACAGTGCCAAAGATTACCGATGGGGATTCAATTCCCGCTACTGCCTGTAAGGAGTTTGGAAGTTCTCCCAGTGATCTCACGAGTTTCCCTCTGCATTACAAAGACGTACAAAGACAAAGGGTTAGTGAGTTGCAGCCATGCTATTTTGACACCGGAAGCATAGCGACACTTGGGAGGCTGCCCAGCCCAATCCTCGCTGATTTAATTTGACACAAACAATACAATTCTCTGTATTTTTTGATGTACATATGACAAATAAAGTGAATCATCAATCTTTAATATTCAGTTTGAAATTTTGAAGTGTTCCTTGACAGTTAACTTGCCAGTATTGAAAATATTTTACCTATACTTTCAGAGAATAATAGTTTTATCTTACTTATCTGTCATAATTACAAGCGTGCAAAAACATTTCAGGCAGTATGTCATCTTCTTGCTTTTTGCTAACTTAATGATTGTGCCCTGGAGCCAGAATTATCTACACTATTGATGCCACTATCCTGTGGGTCTGCCATTTCTTAAAAGTAGGCTGCACCTTGAAGGTTTTAGGAGAAGCTGTTCAGTCTGACCGATGATAAAACCCAATCTGATGTGGAGAAATTGCATGAATGATGCAACACGGGGAAGAAAGCAATTCACCAAATAATTTCTGACTTTGCAATGGAGACTTTGATGAAGGAGAAGATGCCCAAGACAATGCCCAGGAGGCCCCTCCTGTACAGGATAATCTTTGAAAGTCATTGCTCATTGGACATGGATACCATGTCAGAAGAAGTTAAAGTACCTGATAGGTGAGGTTATGATGAGACACTGCATCTTCAAAAGCCACATATCATTAACTTCAGTTATAACCAATTTCACCTAATAATATCTATATCATTCAAGGCTCATGTCTTATATGTGTGCCTTAATATGCGCTAAAATATTTAGCACTTCTGCAAGTCGTTTTTCCACATCTCAAGGCGTGCATCACTGCAGCTTATTCAAACGAAATAATGAAATTACTCAAGTATATCTTATCACATGCTCTAGGCTCGGGCCAAGAGTCAAACTAACAAGACAGAAGATGATGGTATCATCAACTTAATTCTCCTCATCACCCACAATCTGACTTCTTTCTCATATCCTCAGCTGTTTCCTTCTGTTTAAAGACTTTTCTCCCCTCTCTTATGTCACTGTGTTGGTGCCCATGATAAGAAGGTGTGGTCCAGATGCAAGTTTGTTAGGCTCAGAGCATCTCGAGTTTTGCCCTCCGAGCCTCGTCCACTGCAAGTCAGCATCATTCCAACATAACAGGGTATTTTGGAGAGAAACACAAGAATAATCACAGTTACACAAAAAGGGAGGCCTCAAGAGAATGTCAGAAAGTGATTAGTTCTATGTGGCACAGGATGTTTTTAATTATAATAATTATTTTGTATTGGATTTTAGTTTTAATTGCAGACACATGAACACTGTGAAGATCAGTTAGGGAGGGGAGGTGCTGTTACTGATCAGTGGGAAATCAAGGTTTCATTTACTAGCATCCTCAGTAGGATGAATTATTCACAGAGAGCCTAAAAAGGTAAATTAGATCTGTCCTTCCTCTTCCTCCTCATGCTAATACACATTTGTTTGCAATATAGTGGTGGCAGTGACTGTGATCTTCTAAAGCAGAGCTGAGAAGCACTCAGCACAGCATTCCAAGCCTTGATATCTATTCTGCAGTGTTGCTCAAGTAGTTCAGAACACAAAGTGCTGCTGCACCACAGAGTTACCTCCTCCAACACTTTCCATGTGGTGGCATAACGTTTGTTCTGTAGATACCACCCACATATGCAGCAAAACCTTAATGTTGAGGGAGGTGCAATAAAGAAGGGAAAACATAATACATGGCAGATGCTTAGCGGTATGGCTGAACAAAGGGAGTGTGCACTCACAGCTTCTTAAATTATTCCACAGGCTTTTATTTAAACAAGCTTATTTAGCTGTCTTGTTTAATTGAATAATATTGTTCTAAAAGCAAATGGGGTGATTTCTTTCATTAGCTGAGATTGTGAATGTAAGATCAGGGAGGTTATGGTAAAAAAACATACAACACTGCTTAGCTCCTATGTAGAGTTCTGATGACCACATAGATATGTTGAAAGTAAGAGTAGTAGGTCGTTCACCCTGAAAGTCTGCCTCACTATTCAATGGAATCAAGGCTGATAATCCAAATTCTGTACCCTATGCTGCTAAGAGCTGTTATGGAACTCCTTCTTAATATTAATTAATGACTTGGCCATAATAAAGACTGTGTAGAGAAATTTAGCCACACATGACACTGCTCCTCTTTCAAAGTGGTACATGACTTACCTAATATACTTACAGTGTACACTTGATTCTGGAACATAGTTTCTGCACCCATGATATCCATTCATATCCTTATAAACTCTTGAGAATATAGACCTAATTGAAAAAAATGCCCCTGATTAATTTATTGACCAATAGATTTTTGATCTTCTTTCATATCAGTATTGATGCAACTTTATTTCACCCTATAATTAGATCATATACTCACCAATGTACCTAGGAAGCTGTTTGTATTTTCCACTATGAAGACAAAATCAAAATACTTATTTAACAACTGTGCCATTTCTTTCTTCCGCATTTGTTTCTGACCATAAGGATATACATTTATTTTCACTAACCTTTTACTATTTTCATATCTATGAGCTTTTATTGTTAGATTTATGTTCTCTAAATGTATCACACTCATTTTCTTCATTTTACTCAATTGTAAGCAATTTTATTGCACCATGGTGTATATGATAATAAAATAATTTGATCTCAATTAGGAAAGCCAGAAAAGAACAACTAGGTAGAATCTGTTGCACCACTTTCTGTAGGTCTTCGTGAATTTAAACTCAGAAAGTTAAAAAAGATCTTGTAAAGTCATTCTGAAATCCAATGTAGTTCAATAGAATCGTCAAAGCATAGAGAACATGGCCTTTTTGTTGCTAAGTGTATATTCAGTCATAGTTATTTAACGGTTGAAGGATTGAATTTCAAATGGCATTGTTGGTGTCTGATCAGCATTGCATTCTGATTAACATTGTGATCTGCCTACATTGTACATCATCAATAGGAACTTAGCTGTATTTACCCTCATGTCCTCACCTAAAAAAATATCTGGCCTAACTTGCCACCAAATGTAATAGTATGTTAAACACAATTTCTGAACAAAATGCCACCTGTGGGCACAAACATATTTAACCAAATGTCATGTTGTTAAACTGCTGAGTGCTAATAGACCTGTTTGCACCATCTGTCAATCTTCTCCCCAGTGGATCACAAATCATATAAAAATGATGATAGCAGGTTGACATCTGGTTCTGACGTACATTTAAGAAAATCTTTCACTGAACATTTAGCCAGGGTAGGGGATAAACATCCAGCAGATGAGTCAATAGGAACAATATTTGAGATGAGCAGCAGTTATGTTTCTGTGACTGTTCTGGATCTATTTCAGCATGACTTGCAATGTCAATTTTTGTAAATATTACCCTAATCTATTTGTTAATGTATTTAGAATGATTTTACTTTTAATGGATGACTTTTAAAACACTATCTAATGGTTCTGAGCTTTCAGTCAAGTGTAATAATGCATAGAATTAGAGGTATCTCCAGTATAATTAACTGCCAACTTTCACACAGACTTATTAACTTCCTAATGTTAAAAAAAAAATCCCTCAGAACCCTGAACTGTTGTTATTAATGCAACACAGTTTCCTACAAAAATATCTGATGTAATACATATGCATTCAGGGGAAGAAAAAGGGAAATAGTTGGCTTGCTTCAACATGCAGCATGCTTCTGTTCTTGTTTGCTCTTGACCAGTTCCCTTCATACCTCCAATTGTCCAGTTTCTCTGCAATTTGATCATACTTAATACAAATTCAGGAGCATCCAAATACTAAGTAGAATGTGATATTGTATTTGACTGAAATAATGTAAAAAAATACCAATAATGTTGGAGCTGTAATTTATACTAAAATTTCTGAAAGACATTTTATGTGCTATTTGATTGCAATAGTTCTTTTCAGATGACGCTACCAGATTTTACCTACACAAATTCAAAAAGAAAACTAGTCATGATGGTTCTTAAGTTATAAAACAATTTTATCTTTGGAGTTCTTTTAGATCTTACTTTACAGGAATTTAAGAAAGACAAGAAAGACAGAACAGCAATGGATCATCTTTCTATGTAAATACGAATTCCATTAATGGCTGCCCTTGTGACTATTATTTTCACATAATCATAAATCAAATGCAGTGCAAATTCAATGAAAATGAAACATTATAAATTGGAAAAGCATCTTTTGGTCAGGTGCATTTTCTTTGAAATAAATAAAAGTTATAAAGTTTGTCTATAAGTATACAAGATTTATAATTGGCAATCAGATCTCTGGTTTCAGATTTTTTGTATGGAAGAATGCAGTTATGTATGATCATTGGCACGGTACTTTTGATGCCTTTTAATACCTTTAAAGGATACCTTTAAAGGATGTTTTGCAATGTCACATGATGAGTGTTAATAATAGATCATTTGCTGCAATTGCAACTTGAAAAGTAAAAACTATATTTGCAACATAAACATGGTGAACTAATGTTAAGGACACACGTCTGGTAGATTGAGACCAACCAATCAAAGATGATATCAAATTATTAATATATTAATGTGATGGTTTTGCCCATATTACTGTACTGAACTTCAAATGCTGGTGGTGAGATTCTGTATCTCTGTTTATTTCTTATGACAATAAAACATCACAATAAACATCATAGTGAAAGCGTGCAATTATCATTTAACCACCATAAAACATGTGTCAACTACAATGTTGATTTTATTACAGTGCATCTTACGTTTCTAACATTGTACATGCAAATGTTTTCTAGCTCACATAACAATGAAAATAAATCCATACGACTTAAATGTAGATGGATTTCTTAATTTCTTAGAGTTGGGAATCTCATTGGATAAAGATATTGATATAATAACTTGAATGTATTGTTATAAGAACTTTGATTTGAAAAACAAATTGAATTTATTACTTTGCTAAATATTATATTGCAGTCCCCCCCATAAATAGAATGGAAACTTTCATTCAAGATGTTGGATAAGCAGAATGAATTTGTCAGGTTCATAATGTCTTACTTGCAAATCAGCCAGGACTAGGTTGTTTCCCTGCTTGCATGTCATCAAGCATTGATACAAGATTCAAATAATTCAAGATTATTTGAGCAGATAATTTAAGCTGTCTAATTCACTGAGTCTTCTTGTATACATACAAATCATGGACTTTGACAGCAGAACTGCAAAAGAAGATCCAGGCAGTAGAAATGAGATGCTTCAGAAGGTTTCTCAGCATCTCCTATACAGACCATGCATCAAATGATGATGTACGAAGAACCATCACCCTGCAGATGAGACACTATGAAGATCTAATGTCCTCGGTAAAGAAGAGGAAACTGAGTTGGTTTGGCCACATAACAATATCAAGTGGACTCTCTAAACCATTCTTCAGGGAATGGTGCAGGGGCAGACATCATTGCACAGTGGACTGGAGAGAGCTTTGTTGCAACCCAGGCACTCACCAACAACTGTGAGAGATAGAAGCAACTGGTGCAACGCGGATCTGTACAGCGCCCCTAAGACACAGGTACATTGCAGGAACCATAACCGTAACCTTCACCGTAATTCATTGATATCCTAGAGGATTTCCGAAGTCCTGCCTTTCAAATGAGATTTCAAATTTAGATGTATCTTCCTAGTCAGATGGATATAGAATATGTGCTACCGGTTGAAGAAAAAAGGTTTTTTTTTCAAATATTCAGCTTTACTATTGCAAATTTGCAAATATAACCAAAGTCCCTGTCCTTTCATTCATTTGTTGTCTGTGGAATTTTTCTGTATCTGTCTGAATAAAATTTACTATACCTTCAAACATTCAAAAATATTTTTATATATCCTACATGTTAGTTAAATATTGAAACATTTAAGGAGAATCTGAGGAGATACTTCCTCACTCAGAGTGGTGGGAATGAAGTATAAGCTGCCAGCAGAAGTGATGAACACAGTTGATTTTGATAGTTAAGAGAAGCTTTGATGGGTACATGGATGGGAAGGATATGGTGCAGTTCAGATGCACATTGATGGCACTAGGCAGAATAATAGTTCGGCTCATACTAGATGGACCTGCTTCTGTGCTGTAGTGCTCTATTACTCTACAATACAATTTTATTTTTCCTTTTATAACAGGTCCAAAATTAGGAACAACAACAATGTTAAGATAAGAAATTCTTGTGTTATAAAATCAGAAACTTCCGGAAATACTCATCAATTTAGGCAGCATCTGTAGAAAGAGAAACTTAGCTAATGGCTCAGATGGATGTCTGTTCATCAGGTCTTAAATTTCCAGCATTGTTTTATTTTGTTTTCTAAACTTCAGAATTAATGTTTTGCTTTATTGAGTGGTAAATTAATTGGCTCAAATTAATTGCAATTCATCTAAAAGAATTAAAAACATTGTGGTTGCAATTTGCAAATACTGATTCACTGATGACAGTTTTACCATGCATATTTGATCAACAAATATCTCTCTTTTCTTTATTATAATTTGCTCATCTCTCCTTTCTTCATGCACTGAACCCAGAACATTATTTGGCTTATTGCAGACAGACTAATGTAATTCTTCCCGATGAATTGACACTGAACCCTTGGGGAGAATACTGCATAGTAGCGATGACATTTGTTTTTAATTATAGTAATTGGAATTGGGGGTCTGTTGTTTGTGTTAGGCTTTATAGTGTAAATCACTAAAATATTAGAGACCTGCATCATCCATCTGGCCACTTGGAGAGTTCATGTTGTGACTTAAATTATGGAAAAAAACTCAGAACTCTTTGTAAGAGTATAATGTTATTCTAATCAAACTATGAGCTTTTTAAAGAATACATTGGAAAAATATAAAGATGGAATTTCAGTTTTATTACTAACTTCATGGGATTTCACTGAATTCTTCACTTTTAAGGATATACAGATAAATGTTATTATTAATTCTGGATGGATTTCCCCTATGGATTAGGATCCCTCGTTGAGTATTCCAATGCTATCTAGATCTGTACTGTCCGCTTGTGAATAGCTTCCAACAGAAAAAAGAGTTTATAAGGTTAGGAAACCGTCAACTCAATTCTTATTAAGTACAAGGCTACAAATGAAAAAATAATACTACCCAGAAGCTGTCAGAATTTAAGGTTGAATTGGTCACTGCAAGAAGAGGCTGATGTGGGAAACGTCACAATAGTCAGGTAGGTTGTTCCTCTGCATACTTTAGGAGATTAAGTCATTTAGGACACAATGTTAACTGCTACCTAGCTGTGTTCTGCCTGGGCTTGAAACATTTCATGTTGAAATCATGTGATCATAATAAAAGAAACACTCAGTTTTCTGACACAGACATCCCTCTGCATAATGAATGCAATCTACCAAGAAGTAACAAATACTGAGATTTCAACCTGTGCATGTTTTCATATGGAGCAATTTAAAGGCTACACTACCTTTAAAATCTTGATTGATGTGGTGGATATGAAGACTACTACAGTTAAATACTTCTTTGAAGAGAAATAAAAGTTACTCTGGATTATCAGACAGTCATTTAAGTCTATAGTGTGAAACGCTGATCAGGAAACTTGTCAGAAAACTTAAAAGGTAAGAATGAGCCAAATCAAGGAGTCCTATTCTCACTCTTCATGTATATTTGGAACTAACTGGTAACACAATGGTTAGCACAACGCTTTACCATGCCAGCGACCCAGGCTCAATTCCCGATGTTGTCTGTAAGGTGTTGCAAATTCTCCCCATCACCACATGAGTTTCCTCCTACAGTCCAAAGACCTACAAGTTGGTAGGTTAATAGGAGGGTAGGAATTGTCTTGTGATGAGGCTAGGGTTAAATGTGCGATGTGGCTTGCAGGGCTGAAAGTGCCTATTCAACACTGTATCTCAATGTATAAATAAATCTTAAAGAAATGATCTATTCCATACTTGACTCATTTCCAAAGGAGACAGAACAATTCTGATTGGGAATACAAAAGAACCTATGCTTGAAGAAAGACACAAGAAAGATTAATATATTTTACATTAGCCCTTGTTAGGGGGAAAATCATCGGATTAGAGTCTTGTCTCGTTCTTACTTTCTGTCCTTCTTATCATTTATATGAATAAACATAGTGGAAATTGGACTATCTTATGTAAATGAAGTGCTAACAGTACCATAATGCCTAATTGGCTCTAGTTAAACAAAACCCTGGCTTGATAAACTGCAGCATCTTTGATTCTGGCATTATCCAACATTTGGTGTGTATCAGTATTCAGCATTTTCAAAGCTAATTTTTATTTATTTATTTATTGAGATACAGTGCAGCATCGACCCCTCCAGCCATTCAAGTTGTGCTGCTCAGCAAACCCCGATTTAGCTCTAAACTAATCACAGAACAATTTACAGTGACCAATTAATCTACCAAATGGTAGGTCTTTGGATTGTCGGAGGAAACCCATGAGGTCACAGGGAGAACATACAAACTTCCTACAGGCAGCAGTCGGAATTGAACCCGGAGTCACTGGTATGGTAAAGCGATGTGCTAATGACTATACTACCATGCCACTCTTGTGCTCCAATATGATGTTATCTTGGTCATGGTTGCACATCAACTTACTAACTTTAAATACTAAATTTTACTCTTCTTGAGGGTGAAGGAAGTTAACACTGGGAAAAGGAAACTTCTTAGACTACTGATACAATGCATTCCCTGGCATAATTTACATAATTTTCATGGTGAGCAAAATCTTACTTTTGGCGCTTGGCCAAGTGGTTAAGGTGTTGGACTAGCGATCTGAAGGTCATGAGTTCGAGCCCAAGCCGAGGCAGCATGTTGTGTTCTTGAGCAGGGCACTTAAGCACACATTGCTCCAGTCTACCCAGCTGAAAATGGGTACCGGCAAATGCTGGGGTTAACCTCATGATAGACTCCCCTTGCCGGTGCCGAAGAAGTCATCAGTGTCCTGCCTAAATGATTACCGTTCCATTGCACTTACATCCGTCATCGTGAAGTGTTTCGAGAGGCTCGTCATGAGGCATATCAAGACCCTGCTGCCCCCCTCACTGGACCCCCTGCAGTTTGTGTACCGTCCCAACCGCTCAACAGATGACGCCATTGCCACCACCCTCCACTTGGCCCTAACCCACCTGGACAAAAAAAGACACAGACGTTCCGATGCTGTTCATAGACTTCAGTTCAGCATTCAACACAATCATCCCTCAGAAACTGGTTGGAAAGCTAGGCCTACTGGGCCTGAACACCTCCCTGTGCAACTGGATCCTAGACTTCCTGACTGGGTGACCTCAGTCAGTCCGGATCGGGAGCAGCATCTCCAACACCATCACACTGAGCACGGGGGCTCCCCAGGGCTGTGTGCTCAGCCCACTTCTGTTCACTCTGCTGACCCACGACTGTGCTGCAACACACAGCTCAAACCACATCATCAAATTTGCCGATGACACGACCATGGTGTGTCTCATCAGCAAGAATGATGCATCAGCTTACAGAGAGGAGGTGCAGCGGCTAACGGAATGGTGCAGAGCCAACAACCTGTCTCTTAATGTGAACAAAACAAAAGAGATGGTTGTTGACTTCAGGAGGGCACCGCTGAACATCGACGGCTCCTTTGTAGAGATCGTTAAGAGTACCAAATTTCTTGGAGTTCACCTGGTGGAGAATCTCATCTGGTCCCTCAACACCAGCTCCATAGCAAAGAAAGTCCAGCAGCGTCTCTACTTTCTTGAAGGCTGAGGAAAGTCCATCTCCCATCCCCCATCCTCATCACATTCTACAGGGGTTGTATTCAGAGCATCTTGAGCAGCTGCATCTCTGCCTGGTTCGGAAATTGCGCCATCTGGGATTGCAAGACCCTGCAGCAGATAGTGAGGTCAGCTGAGAAGATCATCGGGGTCCCTCTTCCCGCCATCACGGACATTTACACTACATGCTGCATCCACAAAGGAAACAGCATTATGAAGGACCCCATGCACCCCTCATACAATTTCTTCTCCTTCCTGCCGTCTGGGAAAAGGCTCCGAAGCATTTGGGCTCTCACGACCAGACTATGTAACAGTTTCTTCCCCCAAGCTATCAGCCTCCTCAATACCCAGAGCCTGGACTGATACCTTGCTCTATTGTCCTGTTTATTATTTATTGTAATGCCTGCACTGTTTTTGTGCACTTTACGCAGTCCTGTGTAGGTCTGTAGTCTAGTGTAGCTTTCTCCGTGTTGTTTTTTTTATGTAGTTCAGTCTAGTTTTTGTACTGTGTCATGTAACACCATGGTCCTGAAAAACGTTGTCTCATTTTTACTATACACTGTACCAGCAGTTATAGTTGAAATGACAATAAAAATGACTTGACCTGACTTTTGTCCATCGCCGGGGGGGGGGAGGTGGGGGGGTGGTCTCGTATCGTACTCTCAGTTGCTTCATGCCACGGAAACCGGCATAAGCACTGGCCCGATGAGCCTATACTTTAACTAACTTAATAAAATCTTACTCAGTGCCAACATTAACTTTTCTTCTGTAAAAATCTTCTGCTGATATGGGGCGGAACCAACAAGTGAAAAATATAAACAGAAGAAATACAAAAATTTTTCAGTCCATGGGATACAATATGAAATATATTTTGATATCAAAGAAACTGAAAGCATTCAATAGTCCAAAAGAATCAACTTTCCTGCGGGAGTTGTTATAGCTCAAGCATGAGAGAGGGCAGATCAAGTACCTAGTGTTATATCCCAATGATCTGGCTTGAATATGAACCCAAGAAATCAAACAATTTGCAGTAACTCCACTGCTTAACAGTAACAATTTCTATTATAAAATATATTTTCTGTATATCCTAGGCTTCTTCAGAGGAGAAATATCCTTGCCTGCTGTTACTGAGCTACATACAGAGATAACGTGCACAACAAGTTCAAAAACATTTTAAAGGAAAGAGAAATAAGTGGGTACAAAAACCTTAAAGGGGAAGCCTCAGATCCTGGGACTTACGGTAGCTGGTGGAACTCACATCCAGCAATGATAATGTGATTAGCATTGGAGAAGTTTAAGAGGGCAGACCTGGAGAGCAGATAGCAGTAAGGCTTTGGGCTGAAGGGAATGGGAGAATGGAGGAGTGAAATCAAAGAAGGATTTAAAAACTATACTAAGAATTTTAAAGTTGATGTAAAGTTACATAGTCAGGCATAAGCTTAAGTCAGTGAACATTACTGGGTGAATGAAACGTTGTCCTTCTGAAATTAAAGAAGAATGAATTCTACATTACCTAATTTGATTTTGCTGTGTGTGTCAGTTGACCATTTTTGGTATTGAATTGGTTTGATTTTTACATCCACTTTTTTTTCTTTTTTCTTCGCTGGGAGTGGAGCCCAGTTTGACTTACCAGGCTTGTCTTGCTGCTCTCTATTTCACATCTTCTACATTTATTTCATCTATATTCTTATTGATTAACTGCTCCCATTCACTTATTGATCATATGATCTTGCTTAAATCATTTTTACCCTATCAGAGATATCACTCTCCCTCATTCTCTTGGGAACTCAATACATTTCGTTTGTCTTCTTCCCAGGTCTGACAAAGAGTCTTAGACATGAAATATTAACTCTGATTCTCTTCTCCCACATATGGCTTGACCTGTTCAGTGCTTAAAGATTTTCTTTCATTTATTTTAGATTTACAACATCTGCATTTTTTTTAATTTTAAGGCTGCTAGGTACAAATGAATCACTCAACAAATATATAAAAAAATTAAGAGCGGGCGTAAGAAAGCGAGGAGGAGAAATAGAAGGAATGGGATGGATTTGGCAGGCAAAGTTAAAGATAATTCCAGGAGATTTTTCAGTTTTATTACCAGTAAGAGGGTGACAAGGGAGAACTAAATCCTCTTAAAGACCAGGAAGACTGAAAGGAACCATAGGAAAGGGCTGAGATTTTTGACTGTCTAATTCTCTTTGGTGTTTATTATCGAAAATATTATAGATGCCAAAGAAATGAGGATAACAAGTAGTGAGATCTTGGAATATACCCCTGGGGTCTCCTAGTTCATCACCAGATGATGAAGCAATTTTCTCTATAAGGGTTTCCACAATTTCTTCTCTAGCCCCACATAAGTTCATCCCCAGACCATGTGGGAGGCTAGAGAAGAAACTGGGGAAGCCCTTACAGAGAAATTTGCTTCGTCGCTAGCTATGGCGAAGTTTCAGATGACTAATGTTGTTTCATTGTTCTAGAAGTAAGGACTCGCTGGAGAAATACAAACTGGTGAGCCTGAATTCATTTGTAGGGAAATTACTGGAGGCAATTCTGAGGGATAAGATCTACCATCACTTGGACAGTTGAGGTCTCATCAGGAATGGTCAGTGTGCCTTTGTGTGTGCGAGGTCATATCTGATGAATTTTTTGGAGTTGTTTTGAAGAGGTAATGAAGAGGTTAGATGAAGGATGGTCAATGGATAATTTCTTTGTCGACGTTAATTAAGCTTTGACAAGGTTCCCCACCCATTTCTATCTCCTTCAGGCATCACTTTCTCCCTGACTCCTTGATCTGCTCATACCTTTGCTCCTCACCCCACTCTGGAACTTGCCGCTTTGATTTTAGAAATTCCAAAATGTGTTCCTGCATCTTTTTCTTTATCACCATCCAGAGACCTGAAGAGATTTTTGAGTTAGGCAAATAGTTACATGCATCTCCTCCAGCATTGTCTTTCCAAATTGGCACTCACAATGTGGCCTCCTTTACCTTGGTGAGACCAAGTACAAATGGATTGATTGGTTTGCAGAACACCTGTGCTGTACAGAACATACTGAGGATCCTGAATTCCTGGTTGCAGCCCATTTCAACTCTTTCCCCATTCCCACACTAAACTGTTTTTCTTTGTCCTTCTTCACTCCAAGGTGAGCCAAATACAAACTAGAAGAACAAACTATGACATTCTACCTGGGTGGTCTAGAACCCAACGGTAGGAACATTCTATTTTCTATTTTCAGGTAGCCCTCTCCACTTTTCTTCTCCTCTCTCTCCATCTGATTCACCTTCAGTACTATTATATATTTCCTTTCCAGGCCTCTTTTGTCCTCCTGGGTCCATCCACTTATTAAACACACTGCTCACTCACTGTATCCCCTCCATTAAGTGGTTCCATCTGCCCTTTACCTCTCCCTTATATAGTTTGTGTTGCCACCTCTCTTATCTGATTCTAGCACTTGTTCCCCTTCTTGCCCTCCAACCTCTGTCTCCATCTTTACCCTCCCATCCTGCCATCTTGCACATCTATCCCTTTTTATTATTGATGGTTTCCACTGATCAGCCACATGCCTTGTCTCCCACTCCATTCCTCCCCCTCTCCTCTATGGATCCACCTGGCCATCTATCCTTATCCCTTCTTATTCCACCTTCTCTGACCCAATGCTCCCCCTCTTCTTTTACATTGACTGCCTTCCTTCTCCACATAGTCCTGATGTAGCGTCTTGACCTGAAACATTGGCAGGTCCTTTCACCCCACAGAATCTGCTTGACCCATTGAGTTCTGTTAGCAGTTTGATTTTTGCTCCAACTTTTAGCAGCTGCAGTCTTTTATGTTTCCAAGTTATCTTTGGTCAGCTTGCTTCCCTGTCTTTTTGTCATGTGCACCAACATGGGCATAGAAACATTGAAAGTGGAAAGCTTTTTACCATTAGCTCTCGCTTTCACTTGCTATACTCTTCCAGATTAATTAAGCTCCCATTCCACCTTATCCTGGAGTAGGTGAGCAAGGTAACTTCTTTCCTCAGTCGTATCCAAATATTCACTTCACAGTAGCCAAATGAAGAACAATTGTTGAGATAATTGAGACAAATAGCTTTTGATATGATGATAGAAAATTCACCCTCCAAATCCCATTAAAGCAAAAATGAAACAGAGTACAGCGTGCATTTTTTAGAGTTAAAGCATACAATCAAGGGAGAATCTCAACCCCATGACATTTGTAGATTAGGAGAATTGATTTAATTGTTGAACAGAAATAGGAGTGGATCCCAGATGTAAGCTTTTTCATCTTTCTTACCAATGTAAGGGTTTGATAGAAAATCAATGTAAATTTTCTATTAACCTGCCTGACTTCCATTTTTAACACAGTCAACTGCTGGATATTACATATGAACGTGTGTCCAAATAGAATAATTCCAACATATTATGAATGTGTTTGATGTCATTATTATATTCATTTTATTCTGTCTCCCAGTCACAGGGCCTAGAATAGGAGAAAAAAAGTATTTTAAATTCTGAATGCAAATATATTTTAGCTGAATTTATTCATCTTAATTACATCAGAATTCTAGGTCACAAAATTAACTGTAAGGTCTACAATCTCAATACATCCAATTTCTAGAAAATATTTTAATTATATTGTACCTTCAATAGCAGCTTCTTATTTAAAATATTTAACAGGGCCCGGATCTTATCAGTTCCATGTTACCATTAACTATTAGTGGTCTAGAAATTTTAATGATCATGAATGAGTGTACTGGATGAGTGCAACAGCTGAGTGCTAATGAGCAGTTTGGACACAAGTCCATACTGCAGAATTCAGTAGGATCTGAGTTCTAAGGCCTCTGATTTAATTTTAAGAATTCAAAAGAAAGCTTAGGTCCAGGGTTTGCAGAATGCACAAGGTTGGCAGCCATAAGACAAGGATAGGATTACCCAAGAAGACGAGTGTCTGGTGGACATGGAGGCAATGATTTTCATGATTCTGGACTAAAGACTGAAGACTGGGACCAAATAAGTACGTGGATGGATTTGGTTGTGCAGATAAGTGGACACAGTGGTGGGGAAGATGCTGGAGTCAATTATAAAAGATGAAATAGCGGCACATTTGGATAGCAGTAACAGGATCGGTCCAAGTCAGCGTGGATTTACGAAGGGGCAATCATGCTTGACTAATTTTCTGGTATTTTATTGAGGATATAACTATGAAAATGGACAAGGGAGAGCCAGTGGATGTAGTGTACCTGGACTTTCAGAAAGCCTTTGATAAGGTCCCACATAGGAGATTAGTGAGCAAAATTAGAGCACATGGTATTGGGGGTAGGATACTAACATGGATAGAAGATTGGTTGGCAGACAGGAAACAAAGAGTAGGGATTAACGGGTCCTTTTCAGAATGGCAGGCAGTGACTAGTGGGGTACTGCAAGGCTTGGTGCTGGGATCACAGCTATTTACAATATACATTAATGACTTAGATGAAGGGATTAAAAGCAACATTAGCAAATTTGCAGATAACACAAAGCTAGGTAGCAGTGTGAAATATGAGGAGGATGTTAGGAGAACGTAGGGTGAATTGGACAGGTTGGGTGAGTGGGCAGATGTATGGCAGATGCAGTTTAATGTGGATAAATGTTAGGTTATCCACTTTGGTGGCAAGAACAAGAAGGCAGATTACTATCTGAATGGTGTCAAGTCAGGAAAAGGGGAAGTACAATGAGATCTAGGTGTTCTTGTACATCAATCACTGAAAGTAAGCATGCAGGCACAGCAGGCAGTGAAGAAAGCTAATGGTATGTTGGCCTTCATAACAAGGGGAGTTGAGTATAGGAGCAAAGAGGTCCTTCTGCTGTTGTACAGGGCCCTGGTGAGACCACACCTAGAGTATTGTGTTCAGTTTTGGTCTCCAAATTTGAGGAAGGACATTCTTGCTATTGAGGGAGTGCAGCATAGGTTCATGAGGTTAATTCCTGGGATGGCAGGACTGTCATATATTGAAAGATTGGAGTGACTGGGCTTGTATTCACTGGAATTTAGAAGGATGAGAGCGGATCTGATTGAAACATATAAGATTATTAAGAGATTGGACATGCTAGAGGCAGGAAACATGATCCCGATGTTGGGGGAGTCCAGAACCAGAGGCCACAGTTTAAGAATAAGGGGTAGGCTATTTAGAACGGAGCTCAGGAAAAACTTTTTCACCCAGAGAGTTGTGGATCTATGGAATGCTCTGCCTCAGAAGGCAGTGGAGGCCAATTCTCTGGATGCTTTCAAGAAAGAGTTAGATAGAGCTCATAAAGATAGCGGAGTCAAGGGATATGGGGAGAAGGCATCGGGGTACTGATTGTGGATGATCAGCCATGATCACATTGAATGGAAGTGCTGGCTCGAAGGGCTGAATGGCCTACTCATGCACCTATTGTCTATTGTCTAATCAATTATGTAAACAACAATGCCCCTGAACAGAAAAGCCTACAAAAACTAATGGTTACAGCTCAGTCCTTCAGGGATATTATCCTCCCCAGCATTGAACATTGTTACATTCTGTAACCCCAAACATAAAATTAACTGCAAAGAAAGCAAAGAATTCTGAAATGAGAATATAACTTTGTATTTACTATAAGTGTGACACACAGGAACCACGTGGTTGCATGATGATGTATGCCTTTTATGTATTTTTTCAGATAACCAGCAATGCATTATGTACCATCCGGGAAACAGTACTGCAGCATAACAGCCAGGACCAATAGGCTTTGAAACAGCTTCTTTCACCAGGCCATCAGACTGATTAATTCACACTGATACAATTGTGTTTCTATGTTATGTTGACTGTCCTGTTGTACATACTATTTATTAGAAGTTACTATAAATTGACATTGAACATTTAGATGGAGACAGAGATTTTTACTCTTCATGTATGTGAAGGATGTAAGTAATAAAGTCAATTCAATTCTATTAATCAAGAAAGAATGCTTAAGCAACCAATATATTTGCAATATTACTCAAATATTAAATACATTACACTCCTCCCTACTCAGAGATAAATTCCAACTCAAAGTAGAGTGCATCTCAACTATACAGTATACTCGGCATACTATATAATACCACAACTATACAGACACCCACAGCATGGTAAATTTTAAATTGTCTTGGTCAGGCCTAAAGATTTAATTGCTGTAGATTCTTTCTTAGTCTTGTGGGACAAAACCTTTCCTGTCAAGAAGGACCCCTCTGCTTGGCAAGTGAGACTTGTGGCTGTGAAACAATCTCAGGTTTGGGACCTCCTTTGTGGTGGTTGCAGGAGTTGACATTGGGACTGTAGGAAGTGGTAGCCACCTTTCTTCTCTATCACCTGGCTCTGCTTTCCTCAATTGATCGACATGTCATCTCCACATGATATCAGATGCAATTTCTGCTATGTAGCAGAGTGGTCTAGTTCTGTCCTTAATCGTTCTAAGTATCCAGTTTTGATCACTTCTGTAGACACTCAACAGAAGGCATATTCAGGAGTGAAACTTCAAACCTCCTTGCTTGAGGAGTCTTCAGTTTGTCTCAGCTGTTTGTCCTGCATACTCCGCAGACTGGGCTTGAGGAGATCCAGGCATGAACCAAAGTACAGTCCAGGAACAGCTTATTAGGTGAGATGTTGCTTGTGGAGTGTGCTGCACAGCGATGTGCAAGGAGGAAATTGGTGAGGTTCTGCTTCAGTGTTAGTATAATGAGTTCTGCTGACATTACTCATGGTGGCTTCTTTGGTCTAGGGACAAAACTTTCATCTAAGCTATTTGTAACTAGGCGGTACAGTGCATATGTAAAATAGACAATAGACAATAGACAATAGGTGCAGAAGTAGACCATTCGGCCCTTCGAGCCTGCACCACCATTTTGAGATCATGGCTGATCAACTACTATCAATACCCGGTTCCTGCCTTGTCCCCATATCCCTTGATTCCCCTATCCATAAGATACCTATCTAGCTCCTTCTTGAAAGCATCCAGAGAATTGGCCTCCACTATCTTCCGAGGCAGTGCATTCCAGACCCCCACAACTCTCTGGGAGAAGAAGTTTTTCCTTAATTCTGTCCTAAATGACCTACCCCTTATTCTCAAACCATGTCCTCTGGTACTGGACTCTCCCAGCATCTGGAACATATTTCCTGCCTTTATCTTGTCCAATCCCTTAATAATCTTATATGTTTCAATCAGATCCCCTCTCAATCTCCTTAATTCCAGTGTGTACAAGCCCAGTCTCTCTAACCTCTCTGCGTAAGACAGTCCAGACATCACAGGAATTAACCTCGTGAATCTACGCTGCACTTCCTCTACAATCAGGATGTCCTTCCTTAACCCTGGAGACCAAAACTGTACACAATACTCCAGGTGTGGTCTCACCAGGGCTCTGTACAAATGCAAGAGGATTTCCTTGCTCTTGTACTCAATTCCCTTTGTAATAAAGGCCAACATTCCATTAGCCTTCTTCACTGCCTGCTGCACTTGCTCATTCACCTTCAGTGACTGATGAACAAGGACTCCGAGATCTCTTTGTATTTCTCCCTTACCTAACTCTACACCGTTCAGATAATAATCTGCCTTCCTGTTCTTACTCCCAAAGTGGATAACCTCACACTTATTCACATTAAACGTCATCTGCCAAGTATCTGCCCACTCACCCAGCCTACCCAAGTCACCCTAAATTCTCCTAACATCCTCATCACATGTCACACTGCCACCCAGCTTAGTATCATCAGCAAATTTGCTGATGTTTTTTCAATGCCTTCATCCAAATTGTTGATGTAAATTGTAAACAGCTGTGGTCCCAATACCAAGCCCTGTGGCACCCCACTAGTCACCACCTGTCATTCCGAGAAACACCCATTCACCGCTACCCTTTGCTTTCTATCTGCCAACCAGTTTTCTATCCATGTCAATGTCTTCCCCCCAATGCCATGAGCTTTGATTTTACCCACCAATCTCCTATGTGGGACCTTATCAAATGCCTTCTGAAAATCGAGGTACTCTACATCCACTGGATCTCCCTTGTCTAACTTCCTGGTTACATCCTTGAAAAACTCCAATAGATCAGTCAAGCATGATTTACCCTTGGTAAATCCATGCTGGCTCGGCCCAAGCATATCACTGCTATCTAGATATGCCACTATTTCATCCTTAATAATGGACTCTAGCATCTTCCCCACCACCGATGTCAGGCTGACAGCTCGATAGTTCTCTGTTTTCTCCCTTCCTCCTTTCTTAAAAGGTGGGATGACATTAGCCATTCTCCAATCCTCAGGAACTGATCCTGAATCTAAGGAACATTGGAAAATGATTACCAATGCATCCGTAATTTCCAGGGCCACCTCCTTTAGTACCCTAGGATGCAGACCATCTGGACCTGGGGATTTGTCAGCCTTTAGTCCCATCAGTCTTCTCATCACCGTTTCCTTCCTAATGTCAATCTGTTTCATTTCCTCTGTTACCCTATGTCCTTGGCCCATTCATACATCTGGGAGATTGCTTGTGTCTTCCTTAGTGAAAACAGATCTAAAGTACTCATTAAATTCTTCTGCCATTTCTCTGTTTCCCATAACAATTTCACCCAATTCATTCTTCAAGGGCCCAACATTGTTCTTAACTATTTTCTTTCTCTTCACATACCTAAAAAAGCTTTTGCTATCTTCCTTTATATTCCTGGCTAGCTTGCGTTCGTACCTCATTTTTTCTTCCCGTATTGTCTTTTTAGTTAAGTTCTGTTGTTCCTTAAAAACTTCCCAATCATCTGTCCTCCCATTCACCTTAGCTCTGTCATACTTCCTTTTTTTTAATGCTATGCAATCTCTGACTTCCTTTGTCAACCACTGTGGCCCCTTTCCCCCCTTTGAATCCTTCCTTCTCTGGGGGATGAACTGATTTTGCACCTTGTGCATTATTTCCAAGAATACCTACCATTGCTGTTCCACTGTCTTTTCTGCTAGGCTATCCGTCCAGTCAACTTCGGCCAGCTTCTCCCTCATGTCTCCATAGTTTCCCCTGTTCAACTGCAACACTGACACCTCCGAGCTGCCCTTATCCTTCTCAAATTGCAGATAAAAACTTATCATATTATGATCACTACCTCCTAATGGCTCCTTTACTGCAAGATCGCTTATCAAATCCTGTTATCAATGGCTTATTCCATTCATTTTCAGGAATGACTGAAATTGCTCTGCAACAAATTATGGTCCATTGTCACTGACTAAGTGTTCTGGAACACCAGACCTTGACAAGAGGATTCTCAACACATCAACAATGTGCAAGGTTGTAGTGAAGGCTTTTGGGAATTTTTCTTGCCTCTTTGAAGCTGCATCCAGTACTACCAAGAAATTTGTGTTCATGTATGTTCTAGCAAAATTGACATGAATCTTCTGCCAGGGCAATGCAGGTCGTTCACAGGGATGAAGACTTGCTGCTCTTGGCATCTTCTGCACATGTTGGCATCCCAAACAGTGCATGGAAAGATGCTCAAAACACCAATGCTCCTGAAAGGAAAAGCCTATAAAAAGCAGTGGATACAGCTCAGTCCTTCAGGGATAAAACCATCCCCACCTTTGAGCATTGTTATGTTTTGTAACTCCAAAACATAAAACTAATTGAAAAATTTGAGCCAACATTTTCATTTTGACCATGCTTAGGTGACCAGCTTGTTGCTCCTCCAATACTTTAGCTCTCAGCTTGGATGATACAACAGCTTTCAGTCCGCACACAAAGTAATCTTTGTCAAGAGCAAGTTCATCCCAGAGTTAGTAAAAGCAGGTGAACTGCAATTTCTGCTGCACATTCCTTCCAGCATTTTGGTAGCCATGTAGACCTGAGACATCATTATCATCAAATGTCTGTTACACTTCTAGTATGTAGGGCAGCAGACCTGAAACAGTGTAGAGTCTTTTCAGCTTTCTTTTGGATTATCTCAGCCGTAATAGACTTTCGATTTGCATTAAGGAGGAGAGTCCTCTTTTGTAATAATTTTCAGGTATATCGTTTTCCAAGGGTAAACAGGACAATCCACCAACATTTCAATAATTAGTTGTCCTCTTGAATTCAACCTTGTCATTGTGTCCTCCAAAAAACAGAGCACGTCTCTGCATTTGTGCTGCTGTTAGTGGAACAGCCTTCTGTGGATTGAAAATGAACACTAAATGGTGATGATTAGTGATAATAAATTCTCTCCTGTACGAGTACTAGTTAAAATGTTTTACACCCAAAACCAGACTTAGGGCTCTCTGTCAATTTGCACATAATTTTTCTCTGCAGCGGCAAGGGAACATGATGTAAAAGTGTTCACTTCTATAACACATAACATATGACATGACTGCAGCCATACCAGAAGGTGAAGCATCACAGGCAAGTTTCACTAGACTATGTAGATCATAATGTGTGAGTGCAATGTCTGACATCATCAGAATCAGGTTTATTATCACCGGCATGTGGCATGAAATTTGTTAACTTAGCAGCAGCAGTTCAATGCAATACATAATCTAGCAGAGAGAAAAAAATAATAAAACAATAATAGTAAATAAGTAAATAAATCAATTATAGTATATGTATATTGAATAGATTAAAAATTGCATAAAAAACAGAAATACTATATATTAAAAAGTGATCTAGTGTCCAAAGGTTCAATGTCCATTTAGGAATCAGATGGCAGAGGGGAAGAAGCTGTTCCTGAATTGCTTGACTGTGTGCCTTCAGGCTTCTGTACCTCCTACCCGATGGTAACAGTGAGAAAAAAGCAACAGTAATAATGGACGCTGCCTTTCTGAGACACCGCTCCTTGAAGATGTCCTGGGTACTTCGTAGACTAGTACCCAAGATGGAACTGACTAAATTTACAACTCTCTGCAGCTTCTTTTGGTCCTGTGTAGTAGTCCCTCCATACCAGACAGTGATGCAGCCTGTCAGAATGCCCTCCATGGTACAGCTATAGAAGTTTTTGAGTGTATTTGTTGACATACCAAATCTCTTCAAACTCCTAATGAAGTATAGCTGCTATCTTGCCTTCTTTATAACTGCATCGATATGTTGGGACCAGGTTAGATCCTCAGAGATCTTGACACCCAGGAACCTGAAACTGCTCACTCTCTCCACTTCTGATCCCTCTATGATGATTGGTATGTGGTATTGCTCCCTCGTCTTACCTTTCCAGAAGTCCATAATCAGTTTTCTCGTTAGCTGATGTCATCATTTTCTTAACACTGCTCTGTTCATTATTATTTCTTCCCAGTCTGCAGTAATGTGTTCAAGCAGTGGAGCACGGTGGCCAGGTTTGATGGGAACCAGTTATAGTATTTGATAAATCCTGCAACAGACCACAATTGAAACACTTTGACTTTGGGGCATCGACTACTGCTTTAATTTTCTTAGCACTGGAGTAATCCTTGGATCTCAATTGCATGACTACAGTAAGTGATACTTGGTCCAAAAAATGCATGCTGTTGCTGTGTGCTCTGAGCTTATAATTTTCTAATTTTTTTAACACTGTCTTAAAATTTTGGAAATGTTCCTTGTCATCCAGGTAACAGTGAGTACCTGGGCAGCCTTGCACCACTTAGTCCATCACTTTCTGCCAGAATACAGGGGCAGATTGTATCCAGAAATAAGCCTATTATAGTAATAAAGGCTTTTGAGAATATTTCTTTTGAGAAACACTTTGGACACTTCTTCCATCTCCAACTGTAGGTAGGCCTCAGCTACCGTAAGTCTAATTTGCTGAAGTGTTTCTCCCTAGAAAGGTTTGGAAAAATATCCTCTTTCCTGGGCAGAGGGTATTACTCTACTTTCAGTACTGGGTTGATAATGACCATAAAGTTACTACAGATCCTGACAGACCCATTCTTCCTGGCTACTGGGACAACTGGCTTTGGCTATGGGTGACACTCAATGTTGCAAAGAATTCCTACAGCCACCATGCACTCTAGCTCACTGACTAGTTTATCACAGGTGGTATAAGGAACTGGATGGCTTTTGCAAAACTTGGGTGTGGCATTTTCATTTAACACTATTTTGCTCTTGATATGCTTGAGTTTTCCAATGCCATCCTTGAACATTACTTCTGCATTATCCAGTAGCTTTCTTAATTCATTTTCAGTTGATGGTATGACAGGTGATGTGGCATGCAAGTGGTGGATGGATCTCCAATGACGTAGTAATTGTCTCAGGCAATCGCGCTCTCACAGTACTCTCCCTCCTGTTTTGACCAAATGCAAGCCCAATGTGGATTGTTGACTGTTTGAATGTCCTTCCCACAGGAATTATATTTTCTCTAGTGTAAGTTCTTAGTTGGAAATGTACAGTCTTCAGTTTAGTACATTTGAAATGCCATTCAAAATCATTTTGTGGAATGACTGAAACAGCCGAGCCAGTGTCCAATTCCATTCTAATTAATTTGCGGTTCACTTCTGGTGTAAGCCATATTTCTTATCTCATGTCAGATTTTGTGTTGTAATTCTCAAGGTAACCCAATCTTGCACCACTCTCATTATTATCAGATCTTTCATCAACAGCAAGCAGATTACTGCTCTTTTCGAAAATGCAAATTGACTTTTTAGCTTCTCCCTCTTCTCTGTGCTGTCCATTTATTTTTGTATTCCTGTCATTTTCTTTGTATGTGTCCTTATTTGTTGCATTTTCTGTTTTGCCTTTAAATCTGCATTAGTCTTGTGTATGTGAGCTCCTGCCACAACAGTAACACAACTTGTCTGGTTTCTATTTGTCTGGTTTCTGTTTAGACATTGCAACTTTGTTCACACTTATTTTCAATCCTGAATGTAACTCAATTGCTTATCTGTCTGTTCTTCTCATACAGTTGTTTCAACTGTTCTTTTAACTGTAAGCTGTATTTCACTTGGGAGCTGCTTTTGAATGCTTTTTTTGTAAAATTCCACAAACTAAATGGTCTCTCAGTGCACCATTAAACCCATTACTGAACTGACAATGCTCAGACAACTACTTCAATTCAGCTATACATGTTGAAAAGGACTCCCCTTCCTTTTCATTCTCCTTATGAAACCTGGAGCATTCTGCAATCAACAATGGTTTTGGTTCTAGATGTTCCTGCTTATTTCAGCTAATTTGGCTGAAGTACTTAAACTTTGAAGCAAACTACATGCCTTTAAACCCAATCACTCAGCAAAATTGCACTTGCTTCTCATCAGCTATTCCATTTGCTTTAAAATACTGCTCAATCTGTTCAGCATACAAAATCCAGTTATTGTTATGTGATGGATTGCATTTCTCTTTCTGAAGTTGCCAACTATTTCTGCTTTTTTTGTGATTATTTTCACCTGGTACTCACTGTTTATGAAATCCATTTTTTGCCTCTTTAAAAACTTGATTGTCTTTCCTTTGGCAAAGAAAGCATACTGCTTCAAAGAAAAAAAGGTGTGCTGTGGTTTTTAACTCAACCATTTCTCACTGTGTATCTTGCTGTGCTTCAACATGTAGGCAGTTGTCTCAGGTTCTTTTTAAAAATACCTTGCTGCCACTGTTATGTTTTGTAACACCAAAACCTAAAATTTATTGAAAGGAATTCAAAGGGGTCTGAAATATGAGTCTAAATTTGTGTTTACTTTAAGCAAGGCAAGCACATATTATGAAGTGCATGATGACACATGCCATTTATGTTTGAAATGCCCTGATTAAGATTTCTACTGCTATGTTATAAGTTTTTTTTTATTTTAGCATTTTTCTGTAAAAACAGTGTGACCTGCTAGAAAGAGTGTTTTGGCTTTGGCTAAAGACAGGGAGCCATATTGTCCAACTTAGGAATGTTGTGTCAGCCAGTCATGTTGTATTTGCCTTGGTGCATGTTGTAATTTGCTTCCCAATGGGATGCGATGGAAGATTCAAGAGGGCTGGGCCGGATCAGGTTTCTGAAATCTGGTAGTCTGGTTTGGGGTCTTGTTGGCAGGAGTGGGGGACCTGCAGAATGCTGCCTGAATGATAGACCCTGTTATAGAAAGTGCTTTGTGCAGGTGAATGGTTAAAGGAAGAAGTGCCAATGGTGTCCTTCACACAGAACATCGTTTCAGCACGTGAGTAATCAAAGCAAAGTATCCTGACTACTTCAGAGACAAGCTCTAACATTTCTGTGCATATTTGGTTTGGTTTAACTGTAATGGGCCCTTTTATGTATTTATTTTTCTTTTCTTTTTAAGTACTTGATAAAGTTGAAAATTGGTAAATATACTTCCTTTATAATTTTATGCTGCTGTACAATCTGTCATTTCTTGGTGACCATTAGTTGTGTATGGGCACAGCATTCACTGCAATCAATGTTCTTTAATTGGAACTTTCCAGCTTTCCTGTTTGGTGAACCTTAAATCATAGCGACTATAGTCGTATATAGGTTTCCCCCGCTAGCCGAAGGTAGAGTGTTCCTATGAAATGGTTCGTAAGCTGGAATGTTGTAAGGTGAATAAGCAATTACCATTTATTAATAAGGGAAAAATTTGTGAGCGTTCCCAGACCCCCAAAAAAACCTTCAAAATCATGCCAAATAACACATGAAACCTAAAATAACAGTAACATATAGTAAAAGCAGGAATGATATAATAAATACACTACCTATATAAAGTAGAATACTTCTCTGTAATCATTGCAGCACTGTCTAGCATAGCAAAAATCTCACTACATACCATATAATCTCACTACGTGGCAGAAGCAGTCTCACTGGATGCAGTCTCAGCAGAAGCACTCTCTCTAGTAACCTTTAAGCTATGAAGCTGCCAAATCATAGCAAATAATGCATAAAAATACACAGCCTCTATAAAGTATAAATAATGTATGTACAGTGTAGTTTCACTTACCGGAATCGGGAAGACAGTGAGCACACTGATGATGGTGTGTTAAGCTGAGTCGTCGGAGGTTGGGGTGCTCGGCAATTTTTTCCAATGAATTGCAGTTGCATCACAGTTAAACACTTGCTTATATGAATAACCATCTTCTGTAATTACTTTCTTCAGTTCTGCTGGGAACTTTTCGGCAGCTTCAGTATCAGCCGAAGCACTCTCTCCAGTAAACTTTAAGCTATGAAGCTGCCCTCGCCTCAGAAACCGATCAAACCACCCATTACTACCTTTAGATTCCACTTTCCCACCACTTCCATCACCATCGTCCAGTGCTTTCCGTTTCAACTTATTAAAAAGACTGACTAATTTCTCCTTAAGTATAAGAAAACTTAACGGTACACCACGCTTTGTACACCCATCAAGTCACTCAAGCAATAGACTTTCCATTTTATCCATTATTGTCCATTATTGGATGCCAACTAAGAGAGACCACTTTACCTCAAGCAGAACCAACAGTAACATTGGAAGCTTTCAAGATTCTTTCTCTCTGCGTATAAATAGTGCAAATGGTGAACGCAGGCAAGTTCAACGCTTGGACAATGTCCTTACTTCGTTCACCACGATTGAAACGCTTAATTATATCTAGTTTTACGCCAAGTGTAACACCCTTATGAGCTCTTTTAGGCTTTTCCAATACCTTAGAACTCATCTTGCTAATGAATGTCACAAAATAAATCGACATAAAGCACAGATGCTCACAGGCACGTGTTTAAGCAAAGACGACTAGAATGCAGTTCCGGGGGAGGAGCTTGGATGCTCAGGGCGCACGTTGCCTTTTGTAGCAACAGTGAACACACTTTCTGTTAGTGAAAACAGGTAACTAATGTAGGTCTTTAGTAACAGCGAGGTGTCATAAAGCGAATGTTCAAAAAATGGGGGGCACCTGTATTGTTTATGAAAGGTAAGTTTGTATATGAAACCTGGTGAGAGAGTTACATTTGTGGGAGCTTGTCCAGGGTTTAGATGCTGCATGAATGCTGAATAAGAATTGAGTAAACGGTGTATTTGCGTTTTAAACTAGTGTTTGTGGAAAGTAAGATGCATTGTAATTAAGGCACATTATTATGGATACTGCGGGGAATAAGGTCTGGTGCAATTCGAAGAGGGTATCCACACGTAATGCTTGTGTTCTGAATGGGGTGTATATCTGAATTCCCGATGAACTGCTACTTAGAGTGCTGAGTACTGTAAATGTTTTTGAGAAAGTTACACTGATTGAACGACGTTTTGATCAATCTGTTGGTATTGATCTTGTGTTAGTCCAGACTACCAGTGACATGACTGAATTTGTGCTTCCCAATAGGTTAGAGGCACCTGGAGAGGCGGGGCTCTGGTCAGTTCATATCTTTAGAGAAGTAGGGAATGTAGCTCAGGGTGAGGACATTAAAGACAAGTTGTTCTCATTTCTGCCAAGTGAGGGAAAGGAGTTGTCTGATGTGAAATGCCTAATAAGTCCTTCATCTGTTGATTTAAATTCTGAGCTGATTTCAGCTATCGCAACACTGGTTAATAAATATCAAAATATCAAAGTGTACCCTTGGAGAGCCAAAGTTATTGTAGGCCAAGAATGTTCTTTGGAGTCAAGCCCACACTCGATGGGGAAGAAGAATATGAGTCTTAGGCAGAGCAGACATCTCAGTTACTGGATGAATGGCAGTGCTCAGATAATATGAAAAAACAGAGACTGGTAGAGAGTTTAAAGGGTCCAGTGGCTGATACAGTGACATTCCTAATGTCAGCAAACTCATTAGCTATTTCAGCTAATTGCATACAAGCTCTGGAAGGTGATTTTGCCATGACTAAAAGTTCAGCCAATTTTATGATAAAGATTAGGTAAAGAAGTCGTCTGTCTACCCATTCAGGTTGGAGGAACTGCTGCATTGTTTGTGCCACAAAGTGGGCATTCAACTGTTTGAGAGAAATTGCTTGAGGGTGGTGCAATTTGTGAAGGGTGTGCTGGGTGTGTCACATGACATGATTGCGCGATGTATTTGAATGACCCACAAGACGCACGCTCCTCCATCTTTTACCGAGTTACTCAGAGAAGTTAGAGAAGAGAAAAACTTGACTGAGAAGTGAAACATTTCCAAAAGTCGAGAAATTTCCAAAAGTGGTAGCTTCTGCATCTAAAGTGACCCCTGATGCCACAGAGATAGAGCTTTGGAGGAATGATGTGAAAACCATTCAAGCTGAACTGACTCAATGGATGTCTGCTAATGTTTCAGCTGAACTTGACAGGTCTGTTGGGAAACCCAACCCACCTGTAGGACTTTCTATGTAGAAGAGTGCTGCTGCAGAGGGTCTTTTATTAGAGAAGGCTCATGGGAGCATGCAAAGAGAGGAATGGAGAGAACGTTTAGAAAATCTTGTCCATTCACCCAGTGTTCAGAGCTGCTTTTGAGAATGTGCAAGTTCTTCCTAAGCAGAATGATGAGCAAAAAACGAGGAGCTGTGTGGTACACCCAGTGTAAACCTGTCATCTTACATCCTGCAGAAGGAGCTAGAGTGACAGAGGACACCCTTTGCAGAAGAGGTCTTGACAGTTAGCACCGGCAGAGTTTGAAAGTGTTCAGGAGCACCTGCTTAAACTGAAGGAAGCTAAATTCAGTTAGGGGGCAGGGGGAACTGAGCCACCATAAGGCACGAGTGATCCCTGGGGGAGGCATCCCTAGGTAGACAAGGAGTGGTTGAAGATGAAGCAGCTGAAGATGAGATAAAGGGGTCACAGAGATTCAGGAAACCCCCAGATAGGCTGGCATGTGATGCACTGGGGAAACAAAATGTCACGTCCATCCCAATAGTAAGATATGTAATTCAATTTACAAATGGATTGGGCATCCTGATATCATGAAATTCATTTGAATACTGAGTTATTAATGGTGGTGTATTAAGTTCCAAAGTCATGAGGACATGACTATTTTTGGTGGGGGAAGAATGTAATGCCCTGTTTAAGATTTCTACTGCTATGCTGTGAGGTATTTTTACTATAACAATTTTCTGTAAAAGCAGTGTGTCCTGTTAGTAAGAGTGTTTTGGCTTTGGCTAAAAATAAGGAACCATGTTGTTCAATATAGGAATATTGTGTCAGCCAGTCAGGATTGTCTTGGTACATGTTGTAACTTTCTGCACAGTGGGATGCAATGGAAGATTCAAAAGATCTGGGCTGGATCTGATTTCTGAAGGTCAGGAGTCTGGTTTGGTATTTTGTTTTTGTCAGGAGCAGGGGTCAAGGGAAGATGCCCGCAGAATGTTGCCTGAAGGTGAGACCCTGTTGTATGAAGTGCTTTGAGTAAGCCAATGGTTTAAAGGAGGAAGTGACAATACCTCTGAGTTTGCCAGTTTGTTCAAAATGGTCTTCAAGAAAAGTTTGAACTGTGGCTGATGTCCTTCATGCTGAATGTGGGTTCAGCACATGAGTAATCAAAGCGAAGCATCTCAACTAGTTCTGATATGAACTGCAACATTTATGTGCACATTTGTACTGGTTTAACATAATGGGCCCTTATATGTATATGCATATTTTTCTTTTCCTGTTAACTGTTTGATAATTTTATGTTGGTGTACAATTTGTCATTTCTTAACAACCATTAATTGTGTATGGGACAGTATTTACAGCATTCACTACAATCACTGTTCCTTAATTGGAACATCTCAATTTTTTTGTTTGGTTGAAAGCCATATCATTTTTAGACCATAAGCCCATTAGGTATAGTAACAGACTTAGGCCATTTGGCCCATTGAGTCTGCTCCACCATTTCATCATGGCTGATCCAATTTTCCTCTCAGCTCCAGTCTCCTGCCTTCTTTCCGTATCCCTTCATGCCCTGACCAATCAAGAATCTACTAACCTCTGCCTTAAATATACATAAAGATGGCCTCCACAACTGCCTGTGGCAAAGAATTCCACAGATTCACCACTCTCTGGGAAAGAAATTCCTCCCCATCTCCATTCTAAATAGACACCCTCTATTCTGAGCCTCTGTCTTCTTGTCTAAGATTCTCTCACAACAGGAAAGATTCTCTCCACATCCAGTGTATCAAGGCTTTTCACCATTTGATAGATTTCAATAAGGTCACCCCTCATTCTTCTGAATTCTAGTGAATACAGCCCCAGAGCCATCAAACACTCTTCATATGACACGCCCTTCAATTCTGGAATCATTTTTGTGAACCTCCTTTGAACTCTCTCCAGTTTCAGCACATCCTAAGATAATGCGCTCAAAACAGCTCACAATACTTCATACGAGGCCTCATACTTATTAAGTTTCAACATTACATCCTTGCCTTTATAATTTGGTTCCCTTGAAAATAATGCTAACATTGCATTTGCCTTCCTCACCACAGACCCAACTTTCATATTAACCTTTGGGGAATCCTGCACAAGGAATCCCAAGTCTCTTTATGTCTCAGTTTTTTTTTGTACTTCCTCTCTATTTAGAAAATAGTCAACCATTTCACTTCTTCTACCAAAGTGCATGACCATACATTTCTTTGGCCAGTCTCCTATTCTGACTTAGCCTTTCTGTTACCTCTCTACTTCCTCAAAAGCCACCTGCCCCTCCATCTATCTTCATATCGTCTGCAAACCTTTCAACAAAGCTATCAATTTCATCACTGAAAAATATCATTAAAAAATTGGTCCCAACACATAGTCCTGTGGAACACCACTAGTCACTGGCAGCCAGCCAGAATAAGCTCCCTTTATTCCCATTCTTTATCTTCTGCCAATCAGCCACTGCTTCATCCATGCAAGAATCTTTCCTGTAATACCTCAGGCTTGTAGCTTGTTAAGCAACCTCATGTGTGGCACCTTGTCAAAGGCCTTCTGAAAGTCCAAGTACACAACATCAACTGATTCTTGTTTGTTTATCATGCTTGTTATTTCTTCAAAGTATTTTGACAGATTTCTCAGATGAGATTTTCCCTTGAGGAAACCATGCTGACTATGCCTATTTTATCATGTGCCTCCAAGTACCCTGAGACCTCATCCTTAATATTCAACTCCAGCATCTTCCCTACCACTGAGGTCAGGCTAACTGGCCTATAGTTTCCTTTCTTTTGCCTCTCTCCCTTCTTGAAGCGTCGAACGACAGATGCAATTTTCCAGTCTTCTAGAACCAATCCAGGATCTAGTGATTCTTGAAAAATCATTACCAATGTCTCCATGATCTCTTCAGCCACCACTTTCAGAACTCTAGGGTGTACACCACCTGGTCCAGGTGATTTCTCTACTTTCAGATCTTCATGTTTCCCAAGAACCTTCTCTCTAGATGTGGTAACTTCACACACTTCATGCCCCCTGACACCTGAAACTTCCACCATATTGCAAGTGTCTTTCACAGTGAAGACTGATGCTAAATACTTATTCAGTTCAACTGCCATTTTGTTGTCCCCCATTACTACCTCTCCAATATTGTTTTCCAGCAGTCCGATATCGACAGTTGTCTTTATTTTACACTTTATGTTTCTGAAGAAGCATTTGGTTTATGAAAGGTGGCCTTCTCACCACTGAGTCATGTGACTGTTAGCAGTTATCTAACAAGCCAATTTTGTATACGAGCAACGTTGAGAGGGTTACATGTACTTTTACAGATAACATGCAATGCATTATGTAAACAATAAAGAATACTTAATCAAACAATGTATTTAGAATATTACTCAAATATAACTGAAATATTAAATATACAACAAACCCAAGATTGAACTGTTTCCACAACCTATGGACTCACTTTCAAAGTCTCTTCATTTCATGTTCTCAATATTTATTTCTTATTTATTTATTATTATTCTGTTTGTTTTATTTATTTTTGTATTTGCACAGTTCATTGTCCTTTGCACATTGGCTGTTCTGCCTTGTCATGTGTGGTGTTTCATTGAGTTTTTGTATTTACTGTGAATGCACACAAAAAAAAATGGTAATATATGTAGTTTGATAATAAATTTACTTTGAACTTTGAACTGTCTCCATTAGGGGCCTTCTGAGAAGGCTGGATTTGGTTTGGAGCCTTGTTTGGTCTTCAGAGGCCGCTAATAAATTCAGGGCAATAGAATGGGCCTCAAAGACTTAGGTCCATCTTGGGATCTAAGGGTCAGGAGGGACATTGGGGGAACATATTTTAAGGGGAAAAATCAGATTGACTAGGAAATCACATCAGATGTGTGATGGTGACTCATGCGGTGTAAAAATATTCAGAAATGATCTACACATTTAGCTATGTGGTCAGATTGATGAAGATGGGGTTGATTTTATTCGAACAGAGAAAACTGAGAAGGGATATGGTAGATTTGAAATATTGAGTATTCAACATATTGAAACCTCAAAATAAACATCAAGACAGAAACTTTCCACTGACTGAAGAACCAGAGGATGGGAAAAGAACCGAAGGTGACGCAAGGAGAAAGATACTTATGGAATGAGTGATTGATCAGGAATGTACTAATGGTAAGAGTGGATGTGATATTATTTGTATGTTCTTTGACAATAAATGAATCTTGAATCTTGAATCTTGAAGTACTCCTCCCTGGTCCAAAAACAAGCCTGTAAAATTTCTTCCTGTAATTTTCCTGACCTATTCGGCAATATGTTTCAGTGCACTGCCAACACCATCAGCATCACACTTCACCTTCATCACTGATGATATTATTTAAAGAGCACATCATTCACAGAATGTGATCCTGTATATGGATTTGCTATCTTTGTAACTTTGTTCTTCTTTGTACTGCATTCGATCCGAAGCAACTATTATTTCATTCTCCTTTACACCTGTGTTCTGGAAATGGCATTAAACAATCTTGAATCTAACATCATCTTCAGTGCAGTTTCTCATGTATTCTATTCATAAACTTGCTTCAATAGATTATGCCAGAAGTGTTAGCTAATGCTAACTGAAGTACCTAAAGATGGTTGCAAGAATTCCCAAGGTTTGAGTCATTGTAACTGCATCCTGAGACTTATTCAGAAGGGGAGATACTTGAGCAAAAGAGTCACATGATTAGCCAGACACTGGTCTTGCTGAGGAAACTGAAAAGCTACAGCAGTCCTTAAGCTGTTGGTAAAAACAATAAATAGACAAGGGAGGATAAAAAATAAACGACAGGATGTTTGACAGGAGCCGGAAGCAAAGGCAACATATGTGAGAGGTATGTGTTCATTCAAAAAAATCTTCAGTGATGGGCGGTGGTTATCCTGCATTGTGCAATATCGCAGAGATGTTGATGAAGTAAAAGAATGAAAAAGGATTACCCACTTGAGAGGGAAGAGAATCATAAAGACAGTAAGGTGTGGGGGCGAGTGACGGAATGTGAATACCTGCATAATTGCCATGAAGCATTCTGGGTGAATAAACTGAACAGGATTAAACTTCTTGATCATATGCCTGAAAAACGGGAAGCCAGGACAGCTGAGAAGCAGACTGTTAGCTGCTTCTGTGGCAAGAAGCTTTATCAGATTGGAATCCTGTATTAAAACTACTCTGCAAGCAGTGTTTTTGACTTGCTAGTCTGTTGCCAAATGGAGAAGAAAGAAGAAATGGAAAAGCGCACATCTATTTTAAATTGAATTTAACAATGAAAGGAGATCTACGTTGCTGTCTTCATACTAGATAGTATACCCTCCTTGTACACAAAGTACAAGTTATACCAAAGTGAAAAGCAATAAACCATATTGTTATCCCAAAGAATGCAAAAGCATAGGATTATAGTTCATAACAGCCCTGTTAAGATTGAAGCCTGAGATGTTTGTAACTGGCCTAGCATAAATGTCATATGAGAAATCTGGGGTGATTTTTACCTTGGTAACTGTTGTTTCATGTTGTTAATGTTCCTTGTTCCTAAGTGCTATCCGGACCACAAAAGCACACTGTGAACAAAGAAGACACTTCAAGAAATATGCAGAGGCTTAGACTGTGGCTGAGATTCTCTGTACTTTAAAAAAGGGTCTAAAATGTAATAGATATGTAATTTAAAATACATATTCCGGTGGTGAAACTTCTGTGGTAACCATTTTTGAGTTCTCTTCTGTGTTACTGCAGTCCAATTGTGTGCTTCCCACCTTGAGTGAAAAACCTGCGACATATCTGAATCAGGTGATATTATTCCCAAAAGCTATCCTTGGATTATTGCTGGAGCAATTAATCATGCTGGAACAACTATCTTTTACTAGCAGTGCACCAAATTAACTTACTTTTGGGAATTCCCTCCCACTCAAATATTACAAATCTACTGCTTCCACCCTAAGCTTCCTCTGTCATCCGTGAACCCCAGTATTTAAAACACCTGATTCCCTGGTCATCACTGATCCTATTGATGCACCATCAATAACTCTCTCTGAGACATGAAGTCGAGATATCGGCTTTTATTGACTGGAAGAAAGAACAAGCAGTAGTTGACCACCATACTACATCCTGGAGACTGAAGGCCGGGCTCAGGCCTCAATCGCCTTTATACAGGGGTCTGTGGGAGGAGCCACAGGAGCAGTCAGCAGGGGGCGTGTCCAGACAGGTATATGTAGTTCACCACACCTATACTCTTGATGCCTGAACCTCTGATAACACCATCAATGATCAAACCACACACCACCTACACAAGTTCAAATTAACCCACACCAGGAATACTGTGAACATTTTTTGTTACCGCATTTTAAGATAGATAATGACCTTTGAGAGGACATCATATAATTTTACTATAATGCCAACTGGAGCTTTGGTGAGACATTACCAAATCCAGTGTTATATATATTAGAAATTCAAATGATTGATTTGAATAATTTTTAAATTTTTACAGGAAGAAGGCGAGAAACAAGTTATAATGAGACAATTTAAAAGTTTGAGCATTGCCTTTTAGCTAGAAATTTGGAACTCATCTGCAAATGGGAACAGATTATTAATTTTAAATCTGAGATGAATAATTGCTTTAAATCAAAGGAATAGGGCAAAGGAAAATATATGCGTTTAGGTTGCAATTCAACTATAATCTCATTGAAGGGCTGAACAGCTTAATCGAGAGCCCTAACTAGACGTAACTCAGTTCCCTACTTTTAACTCTGCTGAAACTGTGAGTTTAGGGGGAAGTAAACAGTGGGTGAAACAAATGAAATTACCTTGAATGTGTTGGAAAATTATGTTAAATTTCCAAGCTTTAAATCTCAGATCATAATTTTTTTATAATTTGGGAATACTTTCATGGCAAATCTAGATCACAAGTTGCCTTGTATTTGATGCATAAATTGAAGAGGAATGATGAAGGAATGTCAAAGTACTCTGAAATTGAAACAATAATGTAAACAGCTAGCACTGGATTATGCCTGTCACATTCCTTTCCTTATTTTCTTTGTCTCCCTGATCACTCCATGCCCTGTTTTACCTGCAGGTTCAGTCTTGGCTATTGTACAGAGAAGAGTGAGTCATTACCATTCTGGTGGAGCAAACAGAGGGCATCTCCAGCTCTTGTTGTGAAAGTTAATCATACATTTTCCTCCAAATAAGTGATTAACATTGTTTGGATTAACTGTAACTGTAAACAGTGAAGTGAGATCAATGTAAAACATGACATCAACACACAGCTAAAAATAGAAATCTAAGGTTTTTAGAATGGGATTTGGTTCTATATTTGCTGTAATAATAGTTGTCAATTGATTATGAATTGCATTCAAATCAACTCATTAGAGTGGCTAGCTCACTACCCAACCAGCTGAAAATTTAAACCAACTATATTCAGAAGTAGATGAGTTATTAGAAGCATTATTAGTCAAAGAATCAGAATCATAGAGATACAGGATGGGGAAAGGCCCTTCAGCCTATTGTGTCCATTCCAATCATCAAGCACCCAGTACTGCCCTAACTACTTCATTTTTCTTAAATGGCAAAAATATACTACTATAATTATTATGAATGATTTTTAGTTTTACATAGAACATAGAAATTTACAGCACATTACAGGCCCTTCAGCCTATAATGTTGTGCTGACCATGTAATCTACTCTGGAGACTACCTAGAATTATCCTACTGCAGAGCCCTCTATTTTCCTAAGCACCATATACCTATCTAAGAGGCTCTTAAAAGACCCTATTGTATCCACTTACACCACTGCCACCGGCAGTGCGTTCCACGCATCCACCACTCTCTCTGTGAAAGACTTACTTCTGACACTCCCTCAGTACCTATTTCCAAGCACCTTAAAACTATGGCCCCTTGTGTTAGCCATTTCCATCCTGGGAGAAAGCCTCTAGCCATCCACAGGATCAATGACCCTCATCAACTTATGCACCTCCATCAGGTCATCTCTCATCCTCTGTCGCTCCAAGGAGAAAAGGCCAAGTACACTCAACCTATTCTCATAGGGTACACACTCCAATCCAGGTAACATCCTTGTAAATCTCCTCTGCACTTTCTCTACAGTATCCACATCCTTCCTGTAGTGAGGTGACCAAAACTGAACACAGTAGTCCAAGTGGGGTCTGACCAAGGTCTTATATAGCCATAACATTATCTCACAGATCTTGAACTCAGTCCCATGGTTGATGAATTCCAACACACCATACGCCTTCTTAACAACACTGTCAACCTGCACAGCAGCTTTGAATGTCCTATCGACATAGACCCCAAGATCTCTCACATCCTCCACTCTACCAAAAGTCTTACCATTTATATTATATTCTGTCTTCAAATTGGACCTACCAAAATGAACCACTTCACACTTACCTGGGTTGAAATCCATCTGCCACTTCTCAGCCTGGTTCTGCATCCTATCGATGTCCCGCTGTAATCTCTGAGAACCCTCCAGACTATCCACAACACCCCCCAACCTTTTTGTCATCAGCAGACTTACTAACCCACCCATCTACTACAGAATACAAACCATATGCAACCACCTTCTGCCTTCTGTGGGCAAACCATTTCTGGATCTTCAAAGCAAGATCTTCTTTCTGAAGGAGCCTTGTATGGGGAACCTTATCAAATGCCTTACTGAAATCCAAATACACTACATCCACTGTTCTACCTTCATCAATGTTTTTTGTTACATCCTCAAAGAATTCTATCAGGCTCATAAGGAACTACCTGCCCTTGACAAAGTCATGCTGACTATCCCTAATCAGATTATGTCTCTCCAATTGCTCATAAATCCTGACTCTCAGGATCTTCTCCAACAACTTGCCCACCACTGAAGTCAGACTAACTGGTCTATAATTTCTTGGGTTATCTCTACTCCCTTTCTTGAACAAGGGAACAACATTTGCAACCCTCCAATTCTCTGGTACTTCTCACATCCCTAATGATGATTGACCTTGTCTGCTCGAGCGACCTCATGCCTTCCTTTATCCCTTCTGGTTTCCTTCTTAAGTGATCTCTAACATTTTTCTTTACTGCATATAAATGCTAGGCACCTACTTCTTCTTAACCAGGCCTCAATATTTCTTGAAAACCAAAGTTCCATGAATTTGTTATCCTTTTCATTTATTCTGACAAGAACATATAAACTCCTTACTCTCAAAATTTCACTTTTGGAGATATACCTTTGTCAGAAAACAACTTGCCATAATCCACACTTGCCAGATTCTTTCTGATATCATCAAAATTCTTTGACTTGTAAATCATGTACATCTTATTTTTAAGATAACTTATTTTTATTCTTTCTTATTTCTTTTCTAATATTTGTATATCTGTGCAATTTTAATGCTATTGTGACACTGTAATTTCCTTTGGGATCAATAAAATATCTATCTATCTTCTCCTATTTAGAATCTTAACCTGAGGGCCAGGCCTATCCTTTTTCATTACTATCTTGAAACTAATGGCATTTTGAGCACTAGATGCAAAGTGGTCACCTTCGCAAACTTCTGTCACCTGCCCTATCTCATTCCCTAATAAGAGATCTAGTATTGCACTCTCTCTATGTATTGATTACAGAAACTTTCCTGAACACATTTGACAAACTATCCTATCCAGTCCATTTACAGTATGGGAGTCCCAATCAATATGTGGAAAGTTAAAATTACCTACTATCACCAACCGTGCATTTTGTGGAAGTCATAGTAAGGCAAAGAATGCCTAAGGCTGTTGTAGTGAAGCAAGGTCTTTGAAGTGAGACCATTAGAGATATCTCTGCTTACTACAGATGAGATAGTGTGTACTCAAGTGAAATGTGTGAGGGCTTCGTAGTGAGTGTTTTCCAGAAAGGTCTTTGTAAAGCATAGCGTCTCTTAACTCAATAGGGAATGCTGGGGATAGATGAGAGAACAGAATGATGTGACACATACCCAACAACTAAGGCTCTATTGACTTTAATAAATTCAAAGACAACTTGTAGAGGGTCTTGCATTCGATTAGATTTGGTAGAAGCTTTCACTGAACAGCCTGCAAAAAAGAATCTCTGGACAACTGTATAATCAACAGTGAAAGTCATTTCCCTACCAATCTAAAGAAAATCCTAATCCATATCCTAATAACCAAATCATTGCTCCAAAGAGATAATGCACAGGCAGCTAACAAACCCTTGGTTCAAATGGCTGCTTGAAACAATTGCAGACCTGACCTTCACTGTTTTTAACAACCTATTTGCATCTAAATCCATGTACTCCAAATTAAAATGACCTCTGTTATTGCTATGTTAATGAGTAATAGCTCTTTGCATTAACATAAAAGGAGCATTAGTTGCTATAAATGTGCCTAAAATTGATTTTTCAGCTCAAATTATTTCTAATGGATATTAATACACATCTCGGTCTTAACTTTTACTTGTTAAGTGCTTGTTCACAGCTATTAACATATACCCATGCGGATTTATCTAGGATTCACTTCATTCCCGTGTCATGTTATCTTCTCTCTTTATAAAACTGAAACACAGGAGTAAATGTGAGTGGTGAGTAGAGGAGATTATAGCTATTATCTAAAAAATTACTGATAAATAATGCTTTAGGACAACTTGCATCAAGTCCTTTCATACTAAATGTTCTGGAAAAATAAAAGACCAACAATTGATGCACAAGAGGAAAAAAAATCATGCAGACGATTGAAGCGAACTACAGCATTCCAAACCGAAATGGAGTCCTCAAATCTGACCCTGGAGCAGCCTGGAGTAGGTTCAAAGCCTCGCTTCTCAGTTCATTGTATTAGTCAGCAAGGAGCACAGCAGCTGGGATAGTCTTCATAGCCTCAGCAACATGAAGGTGGGCATCGCAGTGAACGAGCGAAATCGGCTGTCATCCTGACTGACTCCCTGTCTTTTCGGTCTTTCTGGACCAGCGTTTAAATTAACCAAACAACAGAATAGCGAAAGGCTCTGCGTCCTGGAGAGCGGAGTAACCATTTCAAAGAGTGAGTGAAATTTGCTCTCAGCTCCGATTTGGGCTGGTGTTTAAATGATCTAAACAGCGCTTTTACCTCACTAGGACCCAGGCTGCACTGTTGTAAAAAGCTCTGGGCCCAGATTTCGCTGCCCAGACCAAAGCCACTCACAAGCTCTTCAAATCACATTGGCAACCAGACCGATCCAACCTCGCACCTGAGCCGGCTGTACGGGCACCGAATCTCTTCTGCCCTGACTTCTCCTTTCAGTGTCCAGAGATTAACAGCCCCACACACAAGCCAGTTGAACAAGAATGGGAACAACCTCTGCTGGAATTCTGCAACACAGCATCTCAGATCATCCCTTGAACTCACCTTGCCATTGTTTGTCCCTTCACTGTTTGTGTCCATAATTTAAACCATTTCCTTAGAAAAGGTATTTTTAGTGATGTTTTTGTCAGATTTCTTAGCTTTATGGCTACCAGAAGCTGTTGCGCATGTTCAGTAGCACCATCTTTAGTAATTCCTTAACGGTGTTGGATAGGTGAAGTTAAAGGGTGTGTGAGAATCCAATGACACTTTTTGTGATAGTGGACTAACATGTGAATAGAAAACACTTGCAATTGTGTTTTACCAGAATTACTGAAAAATCTACTATCACAAAAGCAAACAGAGGCAAGTGAGGATAGGCTGTTGTTAGGGCAAAATTGCAGTCGACTGGATGAGTTGCAATGTTAAAAGTGGACAAAATCAAAAAGAGTAAATACAGGAATGGAGGCGTTGTATTTGAAAGCGCTCAGTATCCAGAATAAAGTGGATGAACTTCCAGCACATTTGCAGATCGGCAGCTATGATGTTGTAGGCATCACCGAATCATGGCTGAAAGAAACTTATAGCTGGGAGCTTAATGTCCAAGGATACACATTGTACCAAAGGGACAGGCAGGAAGGCAGAGGGGGTGGCTTTGCTTTGTTGGTAAAAACCTGAAATCAAATCATTAGAAAGAGGTGACATGGGGTTGGAAAATGTTGAATCATTGTGAATAGAGCTAAGGAACTGCAAGGGTAAAAAAGAACCCTGATGAGAGTTGGATACAGACACGCAAACAGTAGTAAGGAGGTGGCCTAAAAATTACAAAGGGAGATAGAAAAGGCAGGTCAAAAGTGCAATGTTACAATAGCCAGTAGACTTCAATATGCAGGTAGTTGGGAAAATCAGGTAGGTGCTGGATTCCTGGAGGTGGAACTTCTAGACTGACTATGAGATGGCTTTTTAGAGCAGCTCATGGTTGAGCCCACCAGAGGATCAGCTATTCTGGATTGGATGTTGTGCAATGAACCAGAATTGATTAGAGAGCATAAGGTAAAAAAGAACCCTTAAAAGGTAAAAGAGGGGAAAGTGATAATAATATGATCAAATTCACCCTGAACTTAGAGAAGGAGAGGCTAAAGACAGATGTATCAGTATAACAGTGGAGTAATTGAAATTACAGAGGCATGAGAGAGGAGTTGTCCAGAATTGATTGGAAAAGAACACTGGCAGGGATGAAGGCAGACCAGCAATGGTTGGAATTTCTGGAAGCAATTTACAAGGCATAGGATATGTACATCTCAAAGAGGAAGAAGTATTCTAAAGGAAAGATGGCACAACTGTGGCTAACAAAATAAATCAAAGCCAATGTAAAAGCCAAAGAGAGGCATATAATAGAGCAAAAATTAGTGGAAGTTAGAGGAATTGGAAACTTTTAAAAGCCAAGAGAAGACAACTATAAAAGTCATTAAGAGGTAAAGATGGAATATGAAAGGAAGCTAGCCAGTAATATTAAGGAGAATACCAAAAGTTTCCTCAGATACATAAAGTATAAAAGGAAGACGAGAAAGGATATCAAACTGCTGGAAAACATATTAAATGGTCATACCACTCGTCTGGTTTTTCCGAGACCCGACATTTCAGGGTTCATTCCGTATCCTGGTTCACCCAGTCTGTCTGGCCATGGACTGTGGATGAAACCCTGAGAAACAACTCACTGTATCCTCAATCAGCATTCAGAATGCCCTCCAGAAACTTGATGCACATTGTGGACACCTATCTGACACAAAGTCCACAGGAAATTACTGGATTCTGAAAACTGTATGTGGGACAATCTCAACTGCCTCTGCTACTGACAGCAGTTTGTCCGATGTAATGAATTTGCAGGCTTTCAAAAAAACAATCTGCAATGACCATGATGATGGTCTTCCCCTTGGAATGCAGAAGACCAGTGACAAAGTCAATGGAGATGTGCACCCATGGTCTTCCCAGAATAGGTGGAGGAGCCCTTGAGGTTGGGTGCGGGACTCCTTTCTCTGGGTGCACACCTCACATGCCTGCATGTATTGTCAGACCTCCTTAGCTATTCCATTATCTTTTTTTAATGAACTTGATGGTGCTGACAACCCCAGGGTGAGTAGTCATTCTAGGTGTGTGTCCTCATTGAAGTACCTTATACCTGTCAGAACCTGGGACGAACAGATGACTCGGAGGACCATACTTAGGAATATCCACTTGTGCACAAGTGCATTGATTTCCCAATGTGTGGGCATTGTAGCTTGCAGCAAAATGGTGGTAGGCTGCTCTTCTCATTTGGGTTCATCAAACTGAGGAGACAAAACATCTGCTTTCGATTCTTTCTTTGATCCTGGTTGATAGGTCAGAATAAAGGTGAACTGGTAAAAGAAAAGAGACAACTTGGCCTGCCTGGAATTTAATCCTTTGGCATCCTGAATATAAGCCAGGTTTTTGTGATCTATCCACGCAATCATAAAGTGTTTGGCCTCCTCAAACCAGTGAAGCCATTTCTCCAATGCTAACTTCACCACAAGAGCTCTCTATTTCTGATGTCATAGTTCACCTCTGCCAGTGATAGCCACCTGGATAAATACGCACATGGGTGCAGCTTATCATCCAAAGTTGTCCAATGAGACAACATTACACCCACTCTGAAATTTGAGGTATCCACTTCCACAATGAAGGGAAGATCTGGGTTAAGTGAAATCAAAATGGGAGCTGTTGTGAACTGCTGTCCGAGTTCTGCAAAAGTGGCTCCACTTCGGAAGTCCAGACAAAAGGGCCTGTGAATCTCATCGTTAGTGCTGTCAGCAGGGCCGCCACTGAACTGAGGTTCCTAATCAAATTTCTGTAAAAGTTGTCAAATCCCAGGAATCATTCGACTTGCTTCAAATTGGATGTCTCTGACAGGTTATGTCTTAATAGGGTCCATTTTGAGACTGCCATGAGAGATGATGAAACTCAGAAATGAAACAGTGGTTACATGAAATTCAGATTTCTCCAGTTGACATGATCTAGAAGCCTCTTCAAGCTATCTTTGATGTGAGCAATGTGCTCCTCCATGGACTTCGAGAAAAATAGGATGTCATCCAAGTAGGTGAAGGTGTACTAATGGAGAGCATCCGGGAGTATGTTGCTTATAAAAACCAAGAAAACTGCTGGCATGTTAACAAGGCTGTCAGGCATGCCCAGGTACTCATAGTGCCCTGTTGGTGTTTTGAATCCCATCTTCCACTCATCACCCTCCTCTAAGTGGACCAGACTGTATGCACTCCACAAGTTTAGCTTTGAGAATACCTGTGACCCATGCGTATCTCGAAGGTAGTGTTCATGAGTAGAAAGGGGCAACAATTCTTGGCTGTCATGCAATTCAGCCCTCTATAATCAATGTATTGTTGCAGGCTCCAGTCCATTTCCTGTATGAAGAAGAAGCATGCACCAGCTGTCGAAGTGCAAGGCTGAATGAATTCCATGGCAAGAGCCTCCTTTATGTACTCCTCCATAGCACTCTCTGGGCTTGAGAGCACGTAGAATTGATCCAGTGGAGGAACCGTACGAGGCAGCACATCTGTTGTAGTCAACAGATAGATGCAGTGGAAGAGTTGAGGCCTTTCCCTTGCTGAAGATGGAAGATATTTTGAAGGGCTTGGGTGTTTCAACTGATCTTGAACTTCCCTCCAAGGATGACTCCTGAAGCTCCTTAGGTAACAAGGGTGCTTCAGCAGATTTCTGTAGTATCTTCCGTAGGTTCACTAGGATCTTCTGTTGAAATAGAGTCCAAATCCTCATCTGTATCCTCAGACAACAGCAATGAGGTGCTACAAATAGTTTTTGTCCTCCTGGGACTAGGTTCTGAGGATTTGTGATTTGGAGCCTTTTCTTTAGATGGTGCCTGACGACTAGCTCCCTTAGGCTTACCTGCTAGGGCTCCAGAATTCTTGGACAACTTCTTGAGTCCCTCTCTCTCCAGTTCCAGTACAGAGTCGGGACTCATCTGCCCTTAGAGACAGGAATGGATATCCCATAAGCTTCAGGATACCTCAAGCAAAAGTCTACCACCTCATTGGCTGCTGGTCCCGGGAGAATCTGGGGGTCAGAACACCAAACAGAATACATTCCCTCTTGCAATGACTTGACCATACAGTGATTCTCCCTTCCTTCCAGATCACAGAAGGGTTATGCTGGGACAGCCAAGGGCGCCTGAGGATTAGGGGTATGCGAGGAGTATCATAGATATGGAAACAAATGTCTTCCGCATGTTTCTCTATCCTTATTCTCAAAATCAATGCCTGCTGCATGATCTGTCAAGATCCAAAGGGACAACTGTCCAGGGCAGTAGTGGGCATGGGCTTACTCAATTACTGCAGGGGTATGTTCAGCCTACAGGCAGTCCCTAGTCCTGGAAACTACCAGCGATCCCACAGTCCACAAAGGCATTCCCGTTCACCAGCCCTTTCCCCGGGAGATCTCCACCTTCAGATTGACACAAGGAACAGTAGGGTTGGCAGTAGGGCTGGCTGCTACCGTCATAGTCCTCCCAACACTGGATGGTCTTTACAGTTCTCGCAGTGGCTACAGCTTCAGATATTTGACCCATAGGTGGCCTGTTTTACTGCAGTCAAAGCAGCGACCTCGATACTGACGTTGGGATATCTCACCGACGGAAGATCTTGTGTGGCCGATCTGCATTGACTTGACAGGATCTTGTGCAGGACAGTATCCAAGGTCAGGAAGTGGAACTGCGATGAGTTGAGGCCGGGCTTGTGCTAGCCCTCTCCAACCTCCTGAGATACTCACACTTTTCCTCTACCAGGCAATTATCAAGGCGGATAGACTGATCCGCCTCTAGGTCCTCTACCAGCTCTCCCAAGGCAAGGGCATCCTTTAATTTTCCTTGGAGTCATTGGTGGCACAGAGTGGTCAAGGTCTCCTCGCTGCAGCCCCACTCCTCGACTGAAGTCCGAAACTCAATAGCAGAGTCGGCTGCTGACCAATTACCCTGACACATTCTCATCTGGTGGTCTGAGACTCTGCTAGCTCCGGCGAGATGATGGTACACCTTCTTCACGGTGTCCTTGAATTCTTCTGAATCAGAGTAGACATCCGACTGCCGTTCTCAATGTGCGGTGGCCCACATCAAAGTGTCCTATTCAGGAAAGAGATCATGAAGGCCACCTTTCCGCCCTCTGTAGGGGCCTGGGACAGTTGGAAATTCAAACACGAGCAAGTACTAAGTGAGGAAGCCACAGCAAGAACCCAACAATTGCTGAATCTTTCCAGATTCAGAAGATGGACTGACTCCGCAGAGTGACCGACAGCCTTGCCCAAGCATTTCTGGTTTCCTCCTAATGACAGTTGGTGTATAGCAACCTGGAGGTCATGTATCTCTTGGCTCTGTCTTGAAATTTTCTCACAGTGGACGCCCATAGCTGATGAGAGGCTCCGATACACTGCAGGTCCATGTTAAGCTTGGTCATACTGTGACAAGACAACTAGGCAAGGATGGTTAGGGCCCAAATACTGACATATCCAAGACTAGAATCAAGACACAATACAAGACTGAAATGAGGACAGGGTTCTGAACTAGTCGCTAGTGGAGAATCCGAAGTTGAGCTGACGATTGAGCACTGGACCTCAGTTCAGGTGCTCTCTAAATATTAAAATCCTGGCACCAAAACATGGCCTCAAATCAATGGGTCAGGCTTGAGTCTTTAAAGGAGCCATGCCAGCTATCCATATTTCAGAAAGTTGGAGTATCTAAACCCTGGAAGCTGGTGCAATTGGGTGTATATCATAATACCTTTAGCCCATTGCTGCAGAAAGCAGGACACCATCTTCCAAAGGACAATAAGGGGCAGGCAATAATTGCTGGCTTTGTTGTGAATCCTGATGAATGGTTAAATGAAAAGATAGTTAGAGTGCTTCTAATTAAAATGCATTAATTTTGTTATAATGATTCTTTGTTGTTTTCTTGCACAGGTTGGCTGCAAGCAACAAGTCCCAGACACACGCATTCAATAATAAATATCTATTTGAGGAATTAGCAGGTGATGCGTCTTTATTGAGACAGAGCTTCTTTGAATCTGGAGCACTTTTGTCTAAAAGAAGGCTTTAGAGAATTACTAATGTTTCCAATGGAAAGAGTTATTCATAGTTCAATACAACATTATGTTCAGTGCAAATTCTGGAATTCCCATTAACTCCTGAGTCTGCTGTGGATTTATGTCATTGTATTAATTTCAAATTTCACAGAAGAATTTTTTCTGTATCATCGCAGCTTTGTTATACAAATTTTGTTGACTGATTGGCATTATTATGTGTTTGTGCCATTGATTTCTCTTTGATTCCAAATGAAAGGTGGAAAGTTTTCATAAATCTCGAATTATCTTTGTTCTATATTGTTTTTCAAAAGTTGTGAGCCCTTTTCCCTTAAGCACTGTCTCTGTGAGAAAATGAATAAAATAAAATATTCCTTTGTTTTCCATGCTTTGTTTCCATGTCACTTTTTCCCCCAAAAGATTCTCAAATTAATTGTTGGTCTGGATTTTCTCAGACTTGAACTGTTGATTGAAAGTTCAGCCCATAGACCATGCTAGTTCACACTCACCTGTCTGGATACAGAGGGCTGGTGTGACTGCCCCTTCACATCCTGGGTTTCCATGGTGAGTAGGAGTCACATGATGTACCACATGTGCCCACCGCTAATAGGTACCTGACAGGCTTTCACTCAAGGAAAAGTTGGAGACAGAGCTTGTATTCTTTCATTGCTTTCAAGGACTTTAATGATTTTTAAATGTCTTTTTCATTCACAGACACATAAAAGCTGTTAAAATTGCAGCCAACAATTAAATTAAAAAAGTAAAACATTCTTTCAAATGAAAGCAAATACTGAAAGCACATTAAAACATAAATAAATAAAAGCATTCATCTGGAGTAAATCATTTAAAGATAAAATTACTTTTTTTTTCTTTTTTCATTATAATCTAGTCCCCATTCAGTACAGTGCAGTCTCTGTAAGATTAAAAAAAAGGATTCCTCAGAAAGGCATGATAGGGCCATCGGCAGACCATTGTGCCAGATAATCAATACAGCAACAAACACAAAACTACAGAACTGTGCAAAGACTATGATGAAACCAGAAGAAATAGAGAAACAAATGCTCAAGTGAAAATAACGGAATTAAGTATCTGGAAATGTTGCAGTACCACTGAGATAGGGTTTTGAAAAAGATGATTGGTTCAGAAGTCTAAAAGAAGTGAGGGAAGAAGCTGTTCTCATGACAATTCATCTAGAATTTCAGATCCTGTATCTTCTCCCAGAAGGTAGAAAAGAGAAAAGACAGTCGCCAGAGTACCAGGCATGCTTAACAATACTGCTTTTCTTTCTGAAGCAACACACCTTGAGGATGGATGGGATGGAAGAAAGTGACAAATCTGTGATGGATTAAGCAGTGTTTACCACACTTCTGCAAGTTCTGTCAGTCCAGAACAGAGTGGCTACCATACCAAGCAGAAATCCAACCTTTCAGGACACTTCCCATAGCATATCTGTAATAACTAGGGTAGAATAACTTAGAGAATCATTGTGGACAAGCCAGGTCTTCTCTGTAAAAGCAAGGATACAATTATGAGGCATTATAAGGCATTGGTGAGGTTTCACTTGGAGTATTGTGAGCAGTTTTGGTCCCCACATCTAAGAAAGGATGTATTAACATCTTTCAAGTAATATAGACAAAAATGATTCCAGGATTGAATGGCTTGTCACATGAAGAGCATTTGATAGCTCTGGACCTGTACTCACTGGAATTCAGAGGAATGAGGGGGATCTCATTGAAACCTATTGAATATTGAAAGGCCTCGATAGAGTGGATATAGAGTGGATGTGGAGAGTATGTTTCCTATGGTCGGGGAGTCTAAGACCAGAAGACACAACCTCAGAATACAGGGATGTCCATTTAGAACAGAGGTGAGAAGGAATTTCTTTAGCCAGGATGTGGTATATCTATGGAATTTGTTGTCACAGGTGGCTGAGGAGACCAATTCTTTGGATATATTTAACACAGATGTTGATATATTCCTGATCAGTTAGGGCATGAAGGGAATCAAGGAGAAGGGAGGGAGGAGATTGGGGCTGGGGGGGGGGGGGGGGAATGGATCAGCCATGTTGAAATGGCAGAGCAGACTTGATGTGTCAAATGGCCTAATTCTGCTCCTATATCTTATCACCTAATGTTCTTATCTTCTCAGATACATCAGAAAGTACATATGCTGATGTGTTTTGCATCAGCCTGGAGGGACCAATTGAGTTGTTGTTGATATTAATACCAAGGATCTTGAAGCTGTCAACCAGCAGTTCCATGGAAAAGAACACAGTTGTGTTCATTTTCCCCGCTGATGCTAAGGTCTAAATTATTTGTTCTGACACCAGCCTAAGATATTCATCAATTTGATTTATGATTCTTGCCCTGTTCAGCACAATAGTTGGGAAAGCTGCCAACTAAACCAGCTCACAGCTTTTCATGAATGAATCTCAACCAGATAACCCCAGAATATCTCATGTGTGAATGCTCACAGGAAACTACTAAAATAAGACTTCAAAAGTTGTCTGTTGTTCCAGAGTATTTTTGACTGCCTGATTAACACTAGGTGGTCTCAGTAATATATTGTGTGTTTTGTCTTGAAGGCACTAGGTAGGTCTCTGTCAGCTAAGGATACTACTCCTTTGAGAATTGATACTTGTAAGAAAATCTGTGTCTACAGTGTATTACAGGCATTTTATTATCTGAACTGAAATCCCCTGCTGCGTTAAATAGTTGTTGCACTCTTTTTGATTTTATTTACTTTCTCCTTTCTCAGCATTACCAAAATCTACATAGAAATACAAGTTGATATTGTATCAAGGATAAGAAACAAAAATACTCTTGGAAATAACAGTTTTTCCTTTCTACTGATGTCCAAGCAATATTTTTTCCACAGTAGAAAATCATGGTTGAACGATAGGGGCTAGAAGATCTCTGAAGATAATTTAAAGATCTTCCGGTCAAGATGGTGCCAGCGTACAATGCTCCCTCTATCAACATCTTCCACATTGCTCATGAAAATGTCTTTCTTACTTCTTTAATGGATGTTTTACACCTTAAGTGTGTTTCTGGGACTGCTCGAGACTGCAATTGCTGTCTCCGAGAAGATTCCGGAAAGCAAAAGAATACTCAGATGGCCTCAATGCAAGGAAACTTTGAATTGGGGTACAGAATCTATTTCACCAGTTAAAGTGTCCATTAATTGCCAATTGAAGCATTGAGGAAGATTGAGACGTTGATGCAAATCCAGAAGGTGAGTGAGAGCCCAGCACTGATTGCCTCCCCTGTGGAAAAGGAATCTGGGGGTGGTCTGTCACTGTGTGGCTCACTGTTGCAGGGGGAAAACCTCTCTGCCACGTGTTGCCCCTCTCTTTCGATGAATGTCACTGATATCGTAGCATGGTATCGTGGTTCTGCGCTTATGTATTGGATAATTGCAATTATCGACTGCAGACATGTTCAAACATGGTTTTAATATTCTGTGATTTTTATCACTCATTTCACTTCCATTCTGTTGTTCCAGAGGGAGAGCTTTGGGAGTTGATGTTTGGTTGCATTCTGTTTGTTTTTTTGTGTGGGGTGGGGTTGGTTTTTGGGGGTCGCTGTTACTGCTTCATTTTTGTGTGGGGTAAGGGAGGTTTTGAGGGTTGATGTCCAGGATGCCATTCTTATTTATGCAGGGGGGGGGGGGGATTGGATTTGATGTTTCTCTCTGAATGGCGTTTATGTTCTTTTTTTTTGTTTTGTGCCTATCAGGAGAAGACAGATTTCAGAGTTGTATATGGATAAATGCTTTGATAATAAATGATCCTTTGAAGCTTTTGAACCTTCAGAAATTGCAGGAAGTCTGAAACAATGCAAGAAAATTGTTGCAGAGCAGAGGCCAATGGCCAATTGTTTGTGTGCCTTCATCATGTGGTTTTTCTTCCCCACCTAAAATCTTTTTCAACTTCACTTTACAAAACTTGGTGCAAATCTATATATCCAGCTCCAGGGCTCCTTTCAGACCCTACAGAAGCCCTCAGCGACAAAGTTCCATCTCATATGAGGCCAAAGGTATGGTATGTAGTAAAACAAAAAGTTCATGCCTAACTTCTCATGAAGGCACATTGCTGTGAGCCTGTGCCATTGAAGAGGATGGAAGAAGTTTGTTGAACATCAGAATGGAGGGAAATGGAGACTGGGGTGGGGAATGTACACAAGGTCTGGGGAATGTGTTAGTCTGATCAAGGAAGAGAAGCTTCAGTGAGGAAATGGACAATTAGAGATTGGAGTTCATTTTGGGAGAAGATGAGGGGAATATGGAGGAATATAGTTAGCATGTTCATGGGGATGACTAGTGTGGAAGACCAGTTGGCAAACCATCCTGAGTAGGTCAAGGAAAGGAGCAGGGTGATGTCATTTGATAAGTAGAAGGAAGTGCCTCCGAACATTAACAATGAAATGGAAAAGTTTTGTATTTGCTCCAGTACTATGGTTATTTAAAAGGCCCTGTTGTGTGAACCCACTGGAAGCCATATCAACTCGCTGTCAACAGATCCAGTAACTCTTGAATTTCTTTCACTAAAAGCAAGCTTGAATTAAAATTTGAAAGCAGGGAACCAAAATCTCAGTTGTGTTTGATGAGTGTCTTTTAAAAGCTGCACTGAGCAATAAAAATTCTGGATTGTGAAAGTAAGTTAAGTTTAACCAGGTGCTGAAGCTGTAAACAAATTTTTCAGGATCAGAAGGTTATGCTGTAGTTGGACTTGTAGATATGCATTAAGTTTTTCAGAAGCAAGTTTAAAAAGGGTATAAGTGGGGAAGAGGGGAATAACAATATCAAGGCACCTTCAGAAGCACCACACTAAAGGGTGACTACAATGGGAAAGACAAAGACATCAGACCACTATGATAGGGCTGCTACTTTCACCAGTTAATTACCTTACTTCATTATTGAGAGAATGCTAGCTGAGTTGCAAAACATGGAATTTATTTGTCAGCTTATGATTCCAATGACTTCTGCTCTGATGACAAGACTAACATTTATAGTGTAACACTAACTTGTTAAAAGACACTTATTAAAATAGCAATTTAATTTAAAAAGATAACCCAAGGCTGTACACAGCATTTACATCAACAGTTATTTAACTGTTGATGTAGATAACTAAATGTGTCCTTGGTGATAATAAATTGAAATGAACTGCTTAGAATTCTTTTTCTTCTCCCTTTTAATTAGGACTCTTTATAAATCAGATCTTTGTTCTTATAATTTCACACGGCTGGCAGTAGGACCAATGTTACAATGTTATTTGGTCTATAAATCCAAATGAACTATTATTGGACTTTTTAAACTTAGTTTAGGTAATGCAGAATGCTGGCTTTCCCATAACTTCTCAGCTTTTGAACTTATAGTGAGCCATGAAGTATTCTGTTTCTGCCTCCCTAAACCAAACTGCAAGAGAACCTGATTTTGCATCTGCTTGTGAAGTTTCTAATTGCCCAGCACCCTTCAACTCCCAATCCCAACTAGAACTCATCTATTTTCTGCACCATTACAAAGAGGTCTAATACACGGTTGAGGAACAGTACCTCATTATCCTTCTTGAATCTTACAGGTTTCTGGACTTGATATTGAATTCTACAACTACAGGTAACTTGATTTCTGTATGTATCAATCATCCTCCTGCCATATTGGTCTCAGCCCAATAAGTAAGGCACAGTTGTATTTGGCTATTTTAATGTTAGAAATACCTTTATGTACATAACAGATTTCTGACACCAAAATAACAACTCCTCCAATTTAAATCCACAAAGAGTAAACTGTTAGGTATATTTTGATTGTTTTTATACACATTGTTTCATGGAATTTTTTATTGACTTCAATTGGAATATAGTAGAGTGTATCACTCAGAATGAATTTGTTGGTTGAGTTGTAATGAGCTGGGTTGATCAGACCCAAACTATCTGAAGGTCCAGAAGATATGGTAACATAAGCCTAATTTATTATCACAATTAAACCTCACACAATACTATGTTGTAATTCACAAAGATTTCCACAAAAATTTCAGTTTTACGATTCTCAGTCACCACTTGATTGCTGCAGTTGTTGGGGGAACTCTGAATTCCAACTCACTTGTGAAATCACAATCAGTCCTAGGCACCAATAGCGATTCTTTGGTCTAGGCCAGGGTTTACCAACTTGGGGTCCATGGACCCCTTGGCTAATGTAGGTGTCCATAGCATAAAAAAAGGTTGGGAACTCCTGGTCTAGGCGAAGTTCAAAGAATTAAGATAAAGGTACCCCAATAAATATGAGTTCCACAACCGTAGAGAGACACACAGTGACAGACAAACTCTTTGATCTTTTGTTCTCATGCTATTAACTCAGGTTGGTTTCTTTCATTCAAACAACTCATATGTCCATTAACAAAGCATTCAGTTTAGCCTCATAAATCAATTAGACACTTTAATGGTTCCATCAGATCACCAATGTTTTGGACTTTAGTTACAAAAGAACATTAATATTACATTTAAGTGATATGCCTGAGTCCAAAGGAGAATTCATCAAGCTAATCTGACAGACACTAAGAAATAATACATCAATCTAGCCCTCAAAGTGACCAGCAGACAATCAGTCATTAACAGACGTCTGCATGTTACTGGTGCTTGAGAGAAAGAAAGAATCCAGCTGCTATCAGCAAACATTAAACATTCACAACCCTACAGAGTTTAACTTGTACAGACACACTGTATGCTGCAAGCTCACAATGTTAAACCGTCATTTTAAACTGTTCAGACATTCATCCAATATATTACAACATTTAATACAACACACTAGTCATTTGCTGTTTACTGGCTAGTTAGCATCTGTTTACTCTTATTATTATGGAAAACATTATAAAATTCACTTTGTTTAATTGAACCTCATTTACAAGAATATCTGATGTTCATGAGGTTCAGTGCAAATCAGTGATCATTTGAGGAAGGAGGAGGAATTAGTTACCTTCTAAAATTCTTAGCAATGTGGAAGAATAGAGATATTTTGGCATCCACATCCATAGACCCCTGAAAGTTGCCACAGAAGTTGATAATGTGGCTAAGACACTATCAAAGACATCCTCCGTTCTCCACCCTCCCTACAACTTAACAAGCTCAACTGTTTCCTTCTCAATTCTTGTGAAGCTTCTTCAACCTAAACATTAACTCTTATAAAGAAGTCATCTAACTTGTTGAGAGTATATTTAGCATTTTTCTGTTTTCTTTTAGATTTCCAGCATCTGCAGTCATTTTTGATTGACAGCTATTTAATAAGTTTTTTGTTGTTATTCCAAGTATCAAGTTTAACATCCTCACTTTTTCAACTGTGACCAAATGCATGTTTCCTTCTGTTTTCACTGCTAATAACTCCAACCTTTAGTAGTACCTTTCTAACCACTTACATCGGTTTTAATTCTCATGTTCAAAATTGTCCTACACTTGTCTCGTTGTACCCCTCCTCACCTGCCATCCTCTTTCTACTTATGATCCACTCCAACACAAAATATTAATAACCTAATATGATGGGAAGTTCTTGCAATGTTGCTTTTCTGTTGTTAATTTGGGATGTTTTGTTAATTTCTGTTGCACAGAACGATTTTGAGTTGTTGCTGAACAGTGTGCATGTGTGTTAAATAAGGGAAGATCTAGCTGAAAGCTAATGACTTGCTGCTACCTTAAGAAATGTCTTGTGAGTGCTTTTACCTTGCATAACAGGAAGATCAGCTGGCACAAAGGTTATGCTTAATTGATGCCTCCTGTCCATGTGTGTCGTGTGTTGTGGAATTTTGCTGTATTTAGCTGGAGTTTACATGAACTCATTATGACCAGAACAACCAAGTAAACACGGATATTCATGGCAGTCAGTCTTCAACTGAAGTGTAGTCATGCTCCAATGTGACAAGTTTTAAAAAGCGATTCTCATTGGATGGTAATAACCCACAAACCAGGCACTAACTGACAGACACCTTATTACTTCCCCTTTAAAAGGGACAAAAGTATTACTTCCCCTTTAAAAGGGATAAAAAATATAATATGCTGGAGGCTGATGTACACTGAAAAGTCAAAACAGATTAAGTATAAACTTGCAAATTTCAAAAGCTTAACGTGTGAATGTGGTTACATTTCAAGAACTTATCTACACATGATATGCATAATAGTTCTTCGGCAGTCTCTTGGGACAGAGGATGACATTCCTTCACTAAAATTGTGATGAGTGAAAAATAACCATGTGTGAATTGTTTTGATAGGAAGTAGCTATTGAACACCAGTTATCACCTCTTGAACCTCCAATCTTTTCCTTGATTCACTCTCTAACTGCTACCCTAATCCTCTCTCTGCAATATTCTCCCCTTCCTCAGCCACCATTTCCCTGCCTCAGTACCCCTATCCCATTTTCTCCAATCCATCTCTCACACCATCTCAACTCCTTAGCTTTTCATTCATCTTTCCCCATCTCAACCTCGTCATCCATCACATCTCTCACTCTCATCTTTCTTCCCTTACTGATGCACCATCAATAACTCACGCTGAGACTTATTGAGGAAGTGAGATATCGGCTTTTATTGACTGGAAGAACAAACAACACTACATCCTGGGAAAATGAGGGAGAGCAGCAGACCACAGTCGCCTTTATACAGGGGTCTGTGGGAGGAGCCACAGGAGCAGTCAGCAGGGTCTGTGGGAGGAGCCACAGGAGCAGTCAGCAGGGGTCTGTGGGAGGAGTCAGCAGGGGTCTGTGGGAGGAGCCACAGGAGCAGTCAGCAGGGGTCTGTGGGAGGAGCCACAGGAGCAGTCAGCAGGGGGTCTGTGGGAGGGGCCACAGGAGCAGTCAGCAGGGGTCTGTGGGAGGAGTCAGCAGGGGTCTGTGGGAGGAGCCACAGGAGCAGTCAGCAGGGGTCTGTGGGAGGAGTCAGCAGGGTCTGTGGGAGGAGCCACAGGAGCAGTCAGACAGGTATATCTAGTTCACCACACTTACCCAATCTCTATGTGCTGACTCATTGCCCTTTCTAAAAACCTTTCTAATTAAGATTTGTACCCTTTCAGTTTCCTATTTCTCTTTGACCTCTGCTCTTTTTTCTCTCGAATCCCCCAGCACCATCTTCCCAATCTCTACTGAATACCGTGAACTAGATGACACGCTGGTCTGGTGACAACTCAGCGTATAGAAGGGAGATTGAAAATCTGGTTGAAATGTGTCACAACAACAACCTTTCACTCAACATCAGCCAAACCAAAGAGCTGATTATTGACTACAGGAGGAAGAAGCTGGAGGGCCATGAGTCAGTCCTCATTTGGGGACTGGATGTGGAGAGAGTGAGTCAGTAAATTTATATTCTTTGGTATTATCATATCAGAGAATTTATCCTGGGACCAGCACATCACAAGAGAGCAAACATCACCTCTACTTTCTTAGAAGTTTGCGTAGATTTGGTATATCATCTAAAACTTTGACAAATTTCTATAGATGCACAGCCGAGTGTATCCTAACTGGTTATATTCCAACCTGGTATCGAAGCACCAGTGCCAAGAAACAGAAAGTGATGGATACAGCCCAGTCCATCAAGGCAAAGCCCTCCCCACTACTGAGCACATTTACAAGGAGTGCTGGCACAAGAAATCAGCATCCATCATCAAAGATCCCCATCAATCAGGCCATGCTCTCTTCTCATTATTACCATCAGGCAGGTGCTACTGGAGCCTTAGGCCCCACACCACCAGGTTCAGGAACAGTTATTACCCTACAACCATCAGGGTCTTGAGCCAGCATGGATAATGTCATTCACCTTGTCTTCATTCGCAGATAGGGTGTTTGTCAGTCTACACTTCTGTACACTTTTTAAAATAAATTCTTTTGTATACCTTCATTTTCCTGTAAATTTGTGTAAGATGAAGCTGTTATGGTCCGGTCTGGAGCCCGCATTCCGGGTCTTGATCCGGTCCGCAGACTCCAGACTCAGGGTCTTGTAGCTGTCTCTCCTTTCACCCTTAAGCCCAAATAGGATCATCTTGGCTTAAGGAGGTGCACCTGAGACTGATTGGCTGGCAGTTGTATATAAGGGGCTCTGGGACAGAGTGGTGGTGGTGTTGTTGTTGACGACGACTTGTACTGTCTGGTTTGCCTTGTTTGTGCTGTTTGCCTGGCCATCTAAGTTTTGACCCTGGCTCGGAGTACCCACTGTTAATTATCTAGTTCTGTAAGTCTGCTCTTGTATTCACCCTGGACTGAGCTCCCTTCTGATCCCTTGCCTCTGTTGGGTAAGCAGGCTGGACTGCTATTGCCTGGTGGGGGGTCTCTGACATTTTCCTACCCCTCTCTTCTGATCAGTTGTGCCCTACAACCTGCCTGGGTGCTTTGTGTCTTGCCCAGGCCCCTGTGCTCCTGCCTGGGAGGCTGGGCCCTGCCTAGAAGTAATGTGGCCTGCCCAGGGGGCTATCGTCCCAGCATTCTGGGTCCCATTGACCCATCCTTTAGCCTAGCCAGGGTCCTGCCTTTGCCATGGACTCTGAACCCCAGGATTACCTTTGCATGCCATGGTCTCCCCATCTTGTTCTATCCTTTAGTTGTTCCTGTCCTGCCCCTAGTACTTCAGTGCCTGCGTCCTGCATTTGGGTCCAGTCTCCATGTCCCCTTGTGATAGAAGCTCAAGATAGTACTGCATGTGGTGACATACTGTATATGTACTTTGATAATAAATTTACTTTGACTTGGGTTGGAATATCTGTCATTATTCATCTATTGGCCGGTCTCTCAGCTTACCTTCCCATTCTACCTTAGACATCTCCACCTTCAGTTAACTTATTAGAATTGACCTTACTGAAATTGAAGTCAATGGCTTTGTCCCTGTGCTGTTCAACCCCAATCTGTATACAGAATTATTTCTCCTCATGGTCACTCCCTCCTGAGGCAGGATGGCAAACCATCTTGAGATTGTGTGCCCAAATTAGAATAATCTTGCAAAAAAAATAAATTCTCTTGCATGCCATGGTAACTTTGAGCAGAGATGATCATTAATTAATAAATTAGTAAATAATTATTGACTCCTTTAAGGAAAAGGGATGTTCTATTGTTTATTTATGTGTATTCATTGTTTTAGTATTAATAGGAGTTTAACAGAGATGAATTGAAGTAAATTAAGCATCTTAGAATACCTGTTCAAAAATTATGTTAATCTTTTAAAAAGTCAATTGAAGTAGAACATCATTTCAACTCCTGAAAACCTGCTGGTTCTTCAATTATTTAAGTGTTTTTGTTTATTTGCTGCTGTAGCTAACATGCTAATCAAGGTGAAAAGGGTTGACACAAATTAAAAATACCTCACCAATAAATGCAGATGGCATGGTCTTGCTAATGTAAATAAAACAGACTCAAATACAAATTCAGAATCAGGTAATTATCACATGTACAGCAAAAGCTGCAGTGACATCAACACAACTTAAGAATGTAGTGGGGGCAGCCCACAAGTGTTGCCACACATTCCAGCATCAGCATGGCATGCATACAATCCTTAGCAGAGCAACACAGAGCTCAAAAAGAAACACAACAACAACAGCTAAGCAAGTCCATTTCCCTCTCCCACCCAGCCACCTATACACACTCATGACATCTCCAGTCTACAGTCTCCAGTGGACTCTCAAGCACTGGGCCTTTGATCTGCCCTGTAGATATACCAACTGATAACTCTGGTCATCGGGCCTCGACTTCTGGACTTCGATCTTCTATTTCGATCCCAGAACCCATCAATGATGTTGAATGACCCTGGATTCTCAATACACAAGGCCTCGGATTCCAATCTCACTAACTTGCATAACTAGAGGGCCACCGGTTCTCATGCCTCCTGCTGCATAGAACTCTGAATTTGAATTGAATTGACTTTATTCACGTACATGAAGAGTAAAAATCTTTATATTGTCTCTGTCTAAATGTGCAATATGCAATCATAGTAATTTATAATAAATAGAACAGTCAAGATAATATGAAGTACTCTCAAATCAATGTGAGTTTATCAGTCCAATGGCCTGGTGGAAGAAGCTGTCCCGGAGACTGTTGGTCCCGGCTTTTATGCTGCGATACCACTTCCCGGATGGTAGCAGCTGGAATAGATTGTGGTTGGGACGCCTTGACCCTGGAGTCTATAATCACCTCATCCTCACTGGTCTGCTGGTCCAATCACACGTCCATGTCACTGGCCTTCAAATGCAAAATGTGGGGCTTGGAGTAGAGGCCTGGACTCTGGCCTGATCTCCAAATCCCTTGCATCTCTGTCCCTGAATACTAACCTGATTTCCAATTTCCCTGTGTCTCTAAAACCATTGCTACAAACTTTAAAAAAAAACAATTCAATTGAAGCCTTGATGGATACCAACTTGACCAGAGTTTAAGATGAAATATGCCTATTGCAAAAAAAAATCATGGGGGTGCTAAACTATATATATAGTACTTATCATTATTATCACTGAATATCCAGTGTTCACACACAAAGGACAGAAAAAAGAATATAAGCAGAACAATGCCAATACCAACTGTCTCATCTGCTGCAAATACCAGGTCCATAAGGATTTCAAAATGTATCATCCAATGTCATCTGTTCTTGCAATGATCTAACTGGCACCAAGCCAGTATGAGACACTTCCTGTGAAAACATTTCACCACTCTTGGGTCGTAAAACATCATTTGTTGCTTCATTTGGCAGTAAAGATGAGCGTTGTGTATCTTTTTTTATTATAGGTGAAGTGTAAAGAACCAGGGGGTGACTTTGCATGCCACATGCCAATATCTTTTGCACACACCATCATGGGCATGCATGCCATAGGTTCACCACCCCGGTATTTTTAACAAAAATATCTCTCATTACTACTTGTTCATTATTCATGACAAAATCTAAAATCGCTCGTTCCGAGTAAAATCCAGAAAATTGTAGGAAATGATCTGAAATGAACCGCTCGACTTCTTTTTTGACACCTCTGCAAATTAATTCATCCAGCTAATGTGCCTTTCAAAATCACCCATAACCCTTGCAGTTTTCTTCAACCATTCCCTAGACAATGAATAAACTCTTCTCAGGCTTCCAGTCAGATATAGGTATCAAATGTAAATGACATTTCGATGACAAACTCTGCCATACTCTTCAGGATGATAGCCGGGCTTGTCTAGTTTAGTGGTATTTTTACCCCAATAGTCCATCCCTCCTGACTGGTTAGTTTTCAGGTTTCCACTCTCCCATCTTGTTTACAATCAAATTCCAGTTCTACTTAGAGAATTCCCTTTGAATGTGGAGCAATGTACATCAGCCTAATGAGATGCACAGTGGAAACCCACATCAAGGAGCATAGGGGGTGTATCTTTTTGGGTTACCTGGAGAAATTGGCAGTAGCAGAACCTTACAGTCACAATGGCCAGAGGATTGACTTTGATGACACAAAACTACTATGGTACGCCAGTAGCTTTTGGGTCCACCTGTAAAGGAAGCCATTGAAATAAAACTAGAGGAAAACAATTTTAACAAAGACAAAGTTCTTGCTCTAAGTAAGAATTGGAATTTGATTGTAAACAAGGAGGGAGAGTGGAAACCTGATTGGATGAGGACTAACCAATTATGAGGGACAGGCTATGGATGTGTAAGTACTACTGGACTAGACATATCCTGACATCATTCCTGAAGAAGATGGCAGAGACTGTCATTGAAACATTGGTTATAATTGATATCTGTACCTGGTTGAAGCCTGAGAAGAGTTTATTCATCATATACACTGGGAAAGCACTAGATCCTTTTTCATTCTCTAGATATATCCCCATATTGGTTCTCCTGATTGATAGATCACATTCTGGAGACCTATGGTCTATTTCCACCCATATTTTCTTTCTCTTGCTGTTCATGATTTCAATCTGAATTGATCCTACTTCAACATCCAGAGACTCCATGTCACTATTTTAACCAGTCTTGTGACTCACTCTGTCTTTACTGATCTACTTCATGCCTAGCCGTATTTCTTTTGGAATCATTGATCATCTCTATATATAAATTTGTTCCAAATTTGTTCCAAATTTGATGAAAAATTAAGAATCATTTGCAATGCAACATTGAGATACTGTGCACAAGTAACGTATTCCATTCTTCTTCTGCAGCCAGACCTTTGTCCACCTGACAAAGCAGACCTTCTCTACTTTGCCTCTCTGCTGCACTGTGTCCTGGATTCCAGATATTGTGATTCTCTTTTCACCTACCATCTCACCTAGGGCCATTGCTGCACTCGTTTCCTTTTTCTCCTCCTTCTGCTTTCACATTCTGAAGTACTGTTATCATTGTTCAGTTCTAGCTACATTGTACAGAGCAGATACCATTATTGTAGTGTCTACTTATCTATTGTAGACCTACAGAGTAATAATGCATGGAAAAGGACCATTCAGCTCAACTGGTCCTTGCGAGTCTTGGTAGGTCACATTCAGACCATGACCCTCCAGACACCTCCTCTCCATGAACCTATCCAAATGCCTCTTCAATATTGCAATTGTACTCACCTTGACCACGTCCTCTGACAGCGCATTTCAGGTTCTCACTGCCCTCTGTGTAAAGAAGTTATCAAATATCCTCTATTTTGTACCTCCCAACCCTGGGGAAAAGACTATGACTGTCCCCACTACCCATAGCTTTTATAATTTGATAAACTTTAATGAGGTCAACTCTCATTCTGCAATCCTCCAATGAATAAAGATCTGGCAGGGCCAACTTCTCCCTATATTTCTGGCCCTCTAGTCCAGTCAGCGTCCTCATAAATCTCTTCTGCATCCTTTTCAGATTGTCAATGTTTTTTTCTAAAAATAAGGTGACCAAACTGAGTACAATACTCCAGGTGCAGTCTCAGTAATGACTTACATGAATGCAACATAATATCCCTATTTTTAAACTCAGTGCCTTGGCTGATGAAAGTTAGCAAGCTAAAAGCATTTATCACCACCCTGTCTATTCATGCAGCTGCTTTCAGTGAACTATGCTCTTATACTCCCAGGTTCCACATCACTCACTAATACTCTGCCATTCACAGTATCTGACCCATCCTGATTTGAATGTGCAAAATGTATCACCTCACACTTACCTGAGTTGAAATCCATTTGCCAATCCACAGTCCATCTCCCTAAATGATAAAGGTCTCTTTGTAGCTCATTGTAACCTGCATCACTATCAACAAGACCCCCTAATTTAGTATCATTAGCAAACTTTCTAATCATACCATGTGCATTCACATACAAATCATTTAAATAAATAATGAATAATGGAGGTCCCAACACTGACCCCTGGGACACATCTCTAGTCACAGTTCTCCTGTTGCAGAATCATCCTTCAATGATCACTTTTTGTTTCCTGAGGTTGAACTAACTCTGAATCCAATTTGTTAGCTTCTCCTGAATTTCATTCAACTTAATCCTCCAGATCAGCCTGTCAAATGGGACCTTGTCAGAGGCAGAGTTCATATGGACAATATACCTGGCCCTACCTTTAATTATCCCCTCAGTTACTTCTTTGAAAAGCTCCAAAATATTCATCATTTATGACCTCCCATGCACAAAGCCATGCAAACTATTCCTGATCAGGCCTTGACTATCCAAATAATGGTAAATCTTGTTCCTCAGAATGCCTTCCTGTGGGTCAAAACACTGCGTAAAGAAAGATTCACACCCCATAGATGCTGCACAAGCCGCAGATTTCCTCTAGTAAATTTTCTTTTGCTTTAGATTCCAGCATTTGCAGTCTTTGTGCCTCCAAATCTGATTCTCTTGTTCTGGTTAAAACCTTAGTGCAAACCTGCAACTTGAGGACTTGTTTCCTGCTGACTGCTGCAAAGCATATTCATACCTTTTACAATCTCTGGATGTAATTTATCAGTGATTAGTGTTTAATTCCTCAGCATACAGTACCTTGTATTCATCCATTGTTAGCTTTATTTGTCACGTATACATTGAAACTTTGAAACACGAAGTGAATTGCAACATTTATGTCAATGACCAAGGCAGTCTGACAATTCCGCCAGGTGCAGCCATATTTCTGGTGCCATGCATGCAGTTTACTAACCCTAAGCCATTCGTCTTTAAAACGTGGGAGGAAACTGGAGCATCAGGAGGAAACCTACATGTTCACTATTTTCACTATGAACATAGAATATAGAAAAGTAATGAACAGTAATATGGCCTTTGGCCAACGACTTGCCAAATTAATTAATTTGGAAACTAAATGCCAATGAAACTTATCCCTTCTGCTTGCACAATGTCCATAACCTTCCATTTTCTGTACATTTATGTGCCCATCTTCGAGACTATTGAATGCTTCTATTCTGCTTGCTTCCACTACCACCTCTGGAGTGCGTTCTAGGCATCCTTCACTCTCTGTGTAAAAACCTTCTACATAATCTCTTTTGAATTTAGCCCCTCTCATCTTAAATGCATACCTTCTTGTATTAGACATTTCAATGCAGGGAAAATCCATCTATGCCTCTCATAACCTTATAAGCCTCTATCAAATCTCCCCTCAGTCTGGGCTGCCCCAGAGAAAACAACGCAAGTTTGTCCAATCACTTGTTATAGCAAATGCCCTCTAATCCAGGCAGCGTCCTGATAAAACTCTTCTACACCCTCTCCAAAGCTTTGGCATCCTTTCTATAATGGAGCAACCAGATCTGTATGCAGTTCTCCACTTGTGCCCTAACTAGAGTTTTATTAAAGCTGCAACATAACTTCCTGGTTTTTGAACTCAGTGCTTTGTCTAGCTATGGCAAGCATGTCATGTACCTTCATCATCACCTTATCAACCTGCTTAGCCACTTTCAGGGAGCTATGGACTTGGTCCTCAAGATCCCTCTGCACATCAACACTCTTAAAGGTCATTCCACTAACAGTGTACCATCCCTTTACATTTGATTTCCCAAAGTACAACAATTCACATTTGGCCAGACTAATCTCCATCTGTCATTTCTCTGTCCATATAAGGCAAATGATCTTTGCTCATCCTCTGTGCTATTCAAAACACTACCACTTTCATATCATTTGCAACCTCATGCATCCATCTATCTTTTTCATCCAGATCATTTGTAACTAACACAAAAAGCAGAGGACACACACAAAATGCTGGTGGAACACAGCAGGCCAGGCAGCATCTATAAGGAGAAGCACTGTCGACTGGAAAGTTATCTTTCTCCTGATTCTGGTCTTTCGATTTCTCTGGTTGTTTTGATCTCTGCCTGAACTTTGATGCTGACTTTGTTCACACCTTGGAATTTGTTACTCAGTTAATATCACTGTGTGCACAGCACTGTGTCTACAATTGGATTCCTGTTCCAGTGTCCTGACAGTACAATCTAGTTGTCTTAGAGCTGCCCTGGAACAACAGAATGATGTTGGGGAGACACCACAATCAACTGGACTCTGTGTTCGGGGCAGTGGACTTACTTTTTGCCAATGTTGCCAATCTTGTGGCCCAGACTCAGCCACTCCATCTCTCCCAGAGCGGCCATCAACATTCTGTGACTGCATCTTCTGCCCCGCCCTCTGCATCCTCGCTTAAGCAACAACCTTTCTCAACTGATCGAACCAAGGTGGCCTACATCATCACTCAACTGTCCAGTTGGGTGAGAGAATAGGGAACAGCCTTCTGGGAGGCAGGCTCACCTTCCTGCATCAGTTTTTAGTTGTTCTTTGAGATGAGAAAAGTGTTTGCTCACTCCAAACATGGAAGAGAGGCTGCCTGTGAAATGCTGCACACGCACCAGCGGTACAGATCTGTGTCAGATTACGCCACAGAGTTCTGGACCCTAGCCACTTCCAGTGGCTGTAACTTGGAGGCACAGTATGACACCTTCCTGAGTGGCCTATCTGAAGACATCAAAGATGAGCTGGTCACCCAGGACCTTCCTGCCACCTTTGAAGCCCTAGTGGACTTGGCCATCCATATTGATGTTTGCCTTCAGCAGTGCTGCAGAGGGAGGGGTTCCAGAGGATCCTTGGGGGCACTGGGTGAGTTCCAAGCTCCTCGTCAGTCTACATTGCCCTGCCATTTGCCCATCTGCAATTCCTGTTCCAGAGCCTGAAGCTATGAAGGTTGACTGTACCCACCTGATGCCAACTAAAAGACAAAGGAGAATCAGCAGGCGTTCCTGTCTGTACTGTGGCCAACCAGACCAGCTTAATCTCCACCTGCCCAGTAAAAGCCAGTGCTCACCAGTAGGATGGGAAGTACTGGTGAGTGTGACCCCTGTCCGGCCCTCCTCGATGCCACTCACTCTCATACCTGCTTCTCTGGAGTGGGGTGTCCAATGGCGAACAGACTCCATCTTGGTCGCTTCTGGTGCGGAGGAGTGTTTTATTGATTCCGGCTTGGCTACCCAGTCTGCTGTCCAGTCACCATTGATGGCGAGTGCCTTGAACTGTCAGAGACTGGCTAACAACACCCATGTCATGGCCCTGGTGAGTCTCAGTTTATCCGACAACCATCATATACACTTAACCCTTTATGTTATTGACTCTCCTCAAGCTCCCGTTGTCCTGGACCATCCCTGGTTAGTTAAACCCAACCCCCATATTCACTGGCTCAGTCGCAAGATTGTAGGCTGGAGCCCACTCTGTCACTCCCACTGCCTCAGATTCCCTTGTCTCCAACCCAGATCCACCAGAGGAATTTCTGGATGTTAGTGCCATCCTTCCTGAATACATAGACCTCAAGGCTGTGTTCAGCAAGTTCCGGCCACTTCTATATTACCTCATCGTCCATATGATTGTGTCATTGACCTCTTGCCTGGTACATCTCCTCTAAGGGGCCGCCCGTAATCCCTGTCTGTACCTGAAACAGAAGCCATGAGTAAATACATTCAATAATCTCTAGCTGCAGACATCATCCGGCTGTCTTCCTCCCCTATTGGTGCCAGTTTTTTCTTTGTTGAAAAGAAGGATGGCTCCTTGTGTCCATGCATTGATTACCGGGGACAGAATGAAGTCACTGTTCAGAACCGTTACCCTCTTCTGCTCATGACCTCGGCATTTGAACCACTGCAAGGAACCTCAATTTTCTCCAAGCTTGCTCTGCATAACGCCTACCGTCTTGTCCACATCTGTGAAGGGGATGAGTGGAAGACGGCTTCAACACCACCTCAGGCCATTACGAGTATCTGGTCATGCCATTCGGTCTCACCAATGCCCCCGCCGTCTTCCAAACTCGGTAAATGACGTTCTCAGGGACATGCTGAACCAATTTGTTTTTGTGTATCTCAATGACATTTGGATTTTTTTTTTCTAAGTCCCTTGCTGAATAGACAGGTCACATCTACAGAGTTCTCCAACACCTTCTGGAGAACCAGCTCTTTGTGAAGGCTGAGAAATGTGAGTTTCATCGCAATACGGTCTCCTTTCTGGGGTATGTAATTTCAGGCGGTTCCATTCAGATGGACCAACAGAAGGTCAAGGCAGTGGTTGAATGGCCCCAACCTTCGACTCATCAGTAGTTGCAATGCTTCTTGGGCTTTGCTAACTTCTATCATGGCTTCATCAGAAATTACAGTACACTGGCTGCACCACTCACTGCTCTTACCTCATCGGCTGTCAGATTCTCCCGATCCCCTGCTGCTGAAAAAGCATTCCCTGACCTGAAGGATCGTTTCACCTCTGCCACCATCCTGATTCAACCCAACACTGACTGGCCGTTCATTGTGGAGGTGGATGCGTCTGATATTGGCATAGAAGCTGTTCTCTCTCAGTGCTCAGCCAAGGATGAGAAGGTACACCCCTGCACCTTCTCTCACTGCCTCACTCCCACGGAGTGGAATTAAAAAGTCAGAAACTGGGAGCTGCTGGTTGTGGATCTAGCTCTGGAGGAGTGGAGGCATTGGCTGGAGGGAGCAAAGGTACCATTCTTACTCTGGACTGATCACAAGAATCTGGAATATATCCGTACTGCCAAGCATCTCAACTTCTGTCAAGCTCGTTGGTCTCTGTTCTTCTCATGATTTAATTTTGCTCTGTCCTTCCGCCCTGGTTTCAGGAATGGAAAACCTGATGCCCTCTCCCGAAGATTTCCCTCCTCTGAGACTCCTGCAGTACCTGATATCATCCCTTCTGCTCACTGTCTTGTGGGTGCAGCGCAATGGGACATTAAAGCCATGGTGCAAGCTGCTCAACAGAGTGAGGCAGCCCCTAGTTAATGCCCCACTAACCGCGCTTATGTTCCCAGCTCTGTCTGCTCAGTTATCGCAGTGGGGTCATTCTTCCTGGTTATCCTGTTGCCCTGGAAACAAGCGTACTTAGGCCTTCATTGGTCAGCGGTTCTTGTGGCCCTTCATGGGAGATGACATCCGCAACTTCGTCTCAGCCTGCTCAGTCTGTGCTCAAGGCAAGAACTCTAACCAGTCACCTGCAGGTTTGTTACAACCCCAGTCTATCCCCAAGAGACCCTGGTCCCAAATGGCGCTGGATTTTGTCACCAGTCTTTCCCCCATCAGATGGTAACACCACCATTCTCACAGTAGTTGATTTTTTCTCCAAGTCTGTACACTTCATTCCTTTACCTAAACTCCCCTCTACCAAAGGAACAGTCAAATTACTAGTGCTGCATGTTTTTAAATTACATGGTTTACCTGTAGATGTTGTGTCAGACAGAGGCTCTCAATTCACATCCAACTTCTGGAGGGCATTCTGTAATCTTCTGGGTGCCTCTGTGAGTCTGTCTTCAGGACTCCACCCACAGACCAATGGCCAGACCGAGCCGGCCAACCAACAGCTCGAGACGGTATTGCGGTGTCTGGTCTCCCAGAACCCCTCTGTGTGGAGTCAGCAGCTACCCAGGGCCGAGTACGCCATAAACTCTCATCCGTCCTCATCCACTGGTCTGTCTCCCTTCGAGTGCTGCCTTGGCTACCGACCTGCACTGTTTCCTGCCCAGGAGGAGGAGGTCGGCGTTCCATCTGCCGAGGTATTCATCCACCGTTGTCAGCGGACGTGGAGGCACACTCGCTCTGCCCTTCTCCGTGCCTCTGATAGGATCAAGCGTCAAGCTGACCGCCATCACTCCAAGGGCCCATATTACCGCCAGGGACAGCGTGTGTGGCTTTCGACCCGACACCTGCCCCTCAAGGTGGATTCCCACAAGCTCGCTTCCCGCTTCATCGTCCCCTTTCCCACTACTAAATTCATTGGCCCTGCTGCCGTCTGCCTCACGCTCCCCTCCACTCTCTGCCGTATTCATCCCACCTTCCATGTGTCCCACATCAAGCCTTTCATGAGTCACCCCCTGTGTCCTGTCCCCAAACCACGCCCCCCCCCAAGGCTCATCAATGAGCCAGAGACCTTCATGGTGTGTCATCTGCCTGACATTCATCGCTGGGGCCATGGCCTCCAGTACCTTGTGGACTGGGATGGCTACGGTCCTGAGGAGAGGTGCTGGGTCCCCACCCGTAACATCCTGGACCCCTCACTCATCAGGGACTTTTATGGCCAGCACCCAACTCTACCTGCCGTGATGCCAGGAGGCATCCATAGAAGAGGGATTACTGTTGGTACCTCCAGTTGAACTGTCTTTTTGTGTGTTTTGCCCCTTAGCTGTCAGTCTGTGGTTTTGTATTGCCATGTGCTCCTGTATTACTCTGTCTCTCATCTGTTTCTCATTATTACCTGTTTTGCTGCCACCTGTGTCTCATTGTGCTCCACCTATCATCGGCCTCTCTGTTTATTGCTCAGTGTATTTCAGTCCTGTGTTTCTATCTGATTGTGCCAGTGAATTTTCCTGAGCCTTTCCAGCATTTGTATCTGTACTTAGTTAATATCACTGAGCACAGTACTGGGTCTGCAATTGGATCCCTGCTCCAGCATCCTGTCAATCCCATCGGACCCTGAGGACTTGCCAAATTTAACGCTACCCTTGTCTGTGTCTCAAAATATGCTGGCATATTAGTGCTCTCCACACTGAACTTTCTGTCCTCCTCCGCTTTCTCCGAGGTAAATACTGATGCGTAGTATTCATTTAGGATCTAACTCTCAGGCTTCACGTCCAAGCACATGTTTCCTGCTTTATCCTTGACTGGTCCTATCTACTCCCTAGCTCTCCTCCTGTTCTTGATGTGCATATAGAATGCCTTCGGATTAGCTTTAATCCCATTTGCCTATGACTTTCTGGCATTCTTAACTCCCTTAAGTTCTTTTCTGGCTTCTTTATAAATCCTCAAAGGCTCTGATTTTAGCTTCTGAAACAAAACATGTTTCCTATATCATCTTGAGTAAATTCATCTTTCTCTTAATATTCAAGGTTTGTTTATCTTACCAAGCTTGTCCGTCCTTCTGACTGGAACATACCTCCCCTGTACTCTGCGCAGTTGGTCTTTAAACACCTTCCACATGTCACTTGGGAACTTGTCCAGAATCAGCTGTTTCCAATTAGCTCACTAATTCCTGCCTAATATTCCTGAAATTTGCCCTGCTCTAATTTAATATTCCCTTGCAAGGTCCATAACTATCCTTTTCGATAGTTGCCTTAAAACTTAGTTATGATTACCGTTCCCCAACTGTTCTTCCACTGAGTAGTCAGTTGATTTGCCAGGCTCATTACACAACACCTGATCAAATACAGCCTCTCCTCTTTGGGACTATCTACATGTTGATTTAAGAAACCTTTCTGGATGCACCTAACAATTTCTGCCCTGTAGAAACCTCTTACACAAAGGTGGTTCCAGTCTATATTAGGGAAGTTGAAGTCTCACGGTAAAACATCCCTGATGCATTTACACATTTTCCTAATATGCCCACATATCTGTTCCTTAATATGCCAGTGCCTATTGGGGGGGGGGGGGGGGGGATCATGTAGTATCGTCCTATCAGAGAGATTTTTGAGTTCTATCCATATAGGCTCGATGGATGAGCCCACCATTATGTTCCCTATGGATGATGCTGTAGTACTAACCCTGATTAGTAATGCAACATCACCCACACCCACCTTTACCTCCTCCTCTATATTATATAAACATCTATAACCTGGAACATTAAGGATCCATTCCTGTCCCCCTCTCAATCAAGTCTCTTTTATGGCTGAAAACCTGATTAGGCTTTGTTCTCTTCTGGTGTCAATATATTGCCAATTATTCTATGAACCCCATGTCAGTAGCAGTGTCATATTCAGGCTATAGTCTGTTGCAATTTGTGGTGTTTCTTCCAAAGGATCTTCAACAAGCATGTACCATTTTTCCCCCCTGAGTCTATAATAACTAACTTGACTCAGCACACATGCACACTAATGAATCAAACATATCATATTCTACTTGTGCACAAGGAAACCAGCATGGCCACTGTCCCCATATTGTTCTGAAATCTGCACAGAAAACTACTACTCTTATGCAATAATGGCTTATCAGCTACAGATATTGACCATTTGGTGAATTGTGTATCCTTCACCTTTACCCACCATTTTATTCTGATGTCTTTCCCCCTTCCTTTCCAGTCCTGAAGTACAGTTTTGGCCTGTAAAGTTGATAGATTGTTCATTCTCACGGAAAATCCTGGCAATTCTGGACAATGTTTCTCACCTACTGCATGCCACATTGCTGAAGAGAGGAGCACTTCTAGTAATAGGTTAAGACAACAGCACTGCTCCAAAGAATGCTATATGAGGTCATTCTTACCCTCGGCCATCAGGCTCTATAATAAGTCAGCCTATAGCCAGGGAAGTGATGACTCCCCAGTGTTAGTCTGTTTGTGGTAACTTGTTTTTTTATTATTATTTCTGCTTCTCTTTTTTTTGTAGTTTATTTTTTTATTGAAGTTCATCAAACAAATATTTCGATAAGATGTATTTCAGACATTGTACATATATATCATATAATCATATATATCACAAAATCTCCACAAAGTATTTATCTGGGGTATACACTTATAGAAAAGAGTGGAAAGAAAAAACAAGCAAAAGGAAAGAACTATGTACAAGTAGGGAGTGATCTTTTTTTTACAACAGATTCATTGATTTGTGAGAATAAAATCAGACCTATGAGGCATTATGTAGTTAAACCATTTTTCCCAGTATGAATCAAATTGTTCCAGCTTATGGTTAACAGATGCTGTTATCTTCTCCATTTTGTAAATGTCCATTGTAATTTCCATCCATGTATTTAAAGTTGGGCTCTCCTGTGATTTCCTAGTAAGAGTCTTTTTACCAGCCACCAACAGTATATTCATTAAATATTTATCTCTTTTCAACCGGTCTTGAGGTATATATCCAAAATATATGGTCTTACTCTCCAAGGGTATTTCACATTTAAAGATGTCTTGTAGAGCATTGTGTATCCCCCTCCAATAGTTTTTGATAACAGGGCAGTCCCAAAAAATATGATGATTTGCATTTTGATTTCCACAATTTCTCCAGCAATCAGGGAGGTTACCATCATAATGGGATTTCTGAGAGGGTGTAATAAAATACCTTATCAAGATTTTCCATCCAAACTCCCTCCATTTCTGTGAATTGGTACACTTCCATTGATATCTCCATATTGTTGTCCATTCTTCCTCAGATATAATTATCCCTTCTTCTCCCATTTTGTTTTGATTCTCTTCTAATATTTTTATCTATGCACTTGTAATGCTACTTGGACCAATAAAGTATCTATCTATCTTTTCATAAATACTGTCCGACCTCCTAATATTTCTCCAGCATTCAGTGTAGGTTCCTTTAGATTTCCAACATCTGCAGAGTTTCTTGCGTTAACTTTATCCTGTGCTTCCTGTGGGACCTCAACAGAACAGTCACTCCTTTTCTAATGTTGCAATTTTCCTAGGTCAGCAACTAAGATGGCGGTGTAGCTTGACTCCTCCACACAGGCAGAATTTGCCTTCCAGCAGCAGACTTGGTCCCTTGCCCAAATATGAACCACTGAGTATTTAGGATTGATCAGCTTGCAGGGCTGAATTCCTTTCTGCTGTGTAACAAAATTGAAGGTTAGCCATCTCAGTGGAACCTCCAAATAACTGTTGTCACTGATAATTAAATAAAGTAACTAACTTGTGACTCAATCACACTTTAATTTACTTGCGCACAAGGAGAACTGCATGGCCCCTGTCACCCACACTGTTCTAAAGTCTGAACAGAAAACTATTATTTTTATACAGAATTGGCTGATCAATTATGGAAACAGACCATTTGGCAAATTGTGTCGGTTTGAATTTCTTACTTGCAAGAACAATCACCGTTCACAATACAGGTTAAAACTCAATAGAAACTACAACCAATGATACTATGAAGTTAGTAAAGCAATTATATCTTGGCTTTTGTATGTCTTTGGAATGCTTATCTTTTCTCCAGAACCCTTGTGTGCAAAGAGAAGCTCTGTTCTTCAAAGTCCGTTCTTGCCTGGGCTGTCTGCACTCTATGTAAAGTCTATCCTTGCCTGGATATTATGTTGACCCTTGCCTTGCTGTAAGTTCTATATGTGCATAACAGGTCCTTTAATATTTATAAGGGGGTCCTTTATGAAGTGAATCCTATGGGTATTTTGCCCCACTATTGAACAGCAGTGGCACACATTGCAATGTCTTATTTGCTTCAATACTAATTGAAGACTGGATTCACAATCAAGACACTAACGGTGGTGTGGTTATCTTGCAGTACTCATTCCTCAATGTTACAATTAACTCTAATGTGGTGTTGAGCTCACCAGGTGTATTTTTCATTAGCCATGGATTCCCAATTCTCTGTAAACTGGTAGCAAATATCCAATTCAATGGCAATTATAATAGTGGCCCTCTTCAGTTTGCTGATGTAAGCTTCCTTGTTTCCTAGAAATTGGTAATAGGATCTCTTTTACAATCCTATTTATTCTGTGATTTTTTTTTCAGCTTTCTTCCCACAGTTACCAGCTTTTCCATCAGAAATCACACAGGTAATCAGATCCTAATGGACAAGAAAATGCTGATGCCATCGTTACTGCACCTGCAGCTTTGCTCAATAAGCTAATTCAAGGTGACTTCCTTTAGTAATGAACATCGCACAGTGAATGAATGGAAGACAATAACATTCAGCTTTAGAAATTTATTCAAAAGAACCAAAATGCAGTAAGTATTGAATTGAGACTGTTGTTATTAGGACAAATTGGGAAACCAAATTGTGAAGAAGTCACTTCATATGTTTTTTAAAAAAATCTCTAGACACAGTGTTTATCTGAAACATTTCTAGTGAAATGTTTCCAATGAAACAGTATTTTAAATCCTAAAGAAATGTCTGTTATGGATATGTTCAGTCTGTGCTACTTTCAATCTCCTTTCTCTTGTCAAAAATAGTAGCAATATAAGTTAGTGTTCTAAGTATATTTGTTATCAAAGTACATATACAACCCTGAGGTTCATTTTCTTGTGGGCATACTCAATAGATCCAATAACCATAATAAAAGCAATGAAAGACCACACCAGCAGGGTGGACAACCAATGTGCAAAAGACAACAAACCGTGCAAATGCAAAAAGAATTAAATAATAAATAAATAAGCTATAAATACTGAGAACCAGAGATGAAGAGTCCTTTAAAGAGAGTCCATAGGTTGTGGGAACAGTTCAGTGATGGGGCAAGTGAAATTGAATGAAGTTATCCCCTTTGGTTCAAAATCCTGGCGTTTCAGGTGTAATAACTATTCCTGGACCTGGTGGTGTGAATCATGAGGCTTCTGTACCTTCTTCCTGATGGCAGCAGTGAGAGGAAAGCATTTCCTGGGTGGTGGGGAGTGCCTGATGATGGATCTTGCTTTCCTACAACAATGCTCTATGTAGATGTGCTCAGTGGTGAGGAGGGCTTTATCCGTGATGCACTGGGCCATATCCACTACTTTTTGTATGATTTTCCATTCAGGGGCTGTGCTTTCTTTGTAATTGCACTTGCATGCTGGACCTAGGACAAGTTCCCGGAAATGAGGAATTTAAAGTTCAGCTTCTAACTGAGCATTGCAGTTGGATTACCAGATCAACATTAGACATTTATGTAAAAATAACAGGACCAAGATGAATGTTTCTCATCTAAAAAGTTAACACCATATTTAGTAATCATATATAGTAGCTGAGAGCAATTCCTCCCAATGACATGCAGTCAGAATAGACTGTATATATTACAAAATATACATTTGATTATTTAAATATTTACATTTTTATAACATGCATTATGCATTTTTGGATAGAAGCTATTAAAAATATGAACACGATTTTGTACTACAAAAGGAATAGTAAAGCAGTGAGGTAGTTTCATCATCTCAATTCTGGAACATTCATGGAACATTAATAACTGCTTTGTTGTTGTTTTCTAGGCTCACTGAGAATTCAAGTTCCATCACCTTCACTGCCAGTTTCCAATCCTCCAATTTTCACATGACTTGTCTTTCATTCTTCCTTACCCTTTCTTAACATGTCAGACTACATCTCAGGAGATAAATTACAGACCAACATCCATTACAAGCCTACAGATTTCCATGTCAATCTTGACTAGAGTCACCGGGTAAACGTGCCATTAATGCAGGCCCTTTGGCCCAAAGAGTCCTTGCTGAAGATGGTGTCAACCCATCTGCATTCATCCCTCTGTGTGCATATTCAAGAGCCTTCTTAAATGATATGATTGTATCTGTTGTGAATACTACTTTCATTGCCTGCTCATTCCTTATACAGTTACCACCCTCTATGTGAAAGATTCTCCTCTGAAGTCCCTTTTAAATCTTTTCCCTTCCACCCTCAGTCTATGCTCCCCAGTTTTGGACACCCTGTGGAAAGACAACTACCATCCACCTTACCCATGTCCCTCATGATTTTATGAAACTCAAGGTTCAAAGTTCATAAGTAAATTTATTATCAAAGTACATATATATTACCATATACTACCCTGAGATTCATTCTCTTGGCAGTGGAAAAAAGAAATGCAATAAAATTTTACAAAAATCTACACATAAACAGATAAAATCTGCCAAGCACTAATGTGTAAAAGAAGCCAAACTGTGCAATAGAAGTAATACTGAGAACTTGAGTTGTAAAAATTTATTGCAAGTGAGTCTGTAGGGCATAGAACTCGTTCAAGGTAGTGGCAAATGATATTACCCTTGCTGATTCAAGTATCTCTATAAGAGGTAATCCAGAGTGACTTCAGGGTATCCTGCTCTTTGTGATTTTTTATCAATGACTTGGATAAGGAAATGTAAGTCTGCAAGTGGCAGAAAAGTTGGAAATGTAGAAACTTGTAGCTTAGCTTGGTGTTAACAACAGGATACAGAGCTGGCCTGAGAAGTGACTTGGAGTTCAATCTTGAAAAGTGTTAATTAATTCTCATTGGAAGGTTGAACTTGGTGGCAGAGCCCAAGGTGAATGGTAGGATTCTTAGCAGTGTGGAGCAACAGAAGGATCTTGTGGTCCAAATCCATAGATCCCTCAAAATTGCCTGACAAGTTGATAGGATGGTTAAGAAGGTGTACATTGTATTGGCATTCATTAGTCAAAGATAGAGTTAAAGAGCCATAAGATAATGCTGAAACACTGTAAACCTTTGGTTAGCCCTCTCTTGGAGCATTGTGTTCAGTTCCTGTTATCATAGGAAGATATGCATGCTTCAAAGAAGGTGCAGAGGAGATTTACCTGTATGCTACCTAGATTAGAAAGTATGTCTAATGAGGATAGTTTGAGTGAGAGAGGGTTTTCTCTTTGGAGTGAAGAAAGATGAGAGGTGCCTTGAAATAAGTGTATAGGATGTTAAGAGGCATAGTTAGTGTGGACAGCCAACACTTCTTCCCAGGGCAGAAATGGCTTATACTACATATATAATTTTAAAGTGATGGAAGGAATGTATGGAGGAATGTCAAATATAGTTTTTTTTACACAGAGTTATAGGTGCATGGAACAACTTGCTGATGTTTCGGTGGAGGCAGAAACATTGAGGGCATTTAAAAGACTCTTAGATAAGCACATAAATGAAAGAGAAATTGAGGCCTCTGTGGGAGGGAGACATTAGATTGATCCTGAAGTAGTTTAAAAGGTTACCACAACATTGTGTGCCAAAGACCCTGTGTAGTGTTGTACTGTTTTAATGTTATAACAGGATGATCAAAACTGGACACAAAACCCCAAGTGTGTGCTCATGAACAACTTATTCAACTTCAATATAATGTCCCAACTGCTATACCCAATGCCTTGACTGATGCCTTTTTCTCCGCTATGTCTACCTGAGATGCTGCTTTCAATGAATTACAACTTGTCCTCTTAGGTCTATCTGTTCCATTAACTCCTCTATAATCTATGATAACCTTCTTCACTATTGACAACACACACCAATCTTGTGTCATCCACAAACCTACTGATCAAGTCTTGTGCATTCACATGCCAATCATTTATATAAATAACAAAGAACCCAGCACTGGCCCCCATGGCACAACAGATCCATTCCCAGCAGCAACCTTAAACATTTACCCTCTGCTTCCAACCAATTTGAAACAATTTTTCAATCTAACTTATTGGGTCCCATAGTCCAAAGATATACTGGTTAGTGGGTTATTTGATCATTTTAGACTGTTCTGTGGTTAGGCTGTGGTCAAATAGGTAAGTGTCAAAATGGTGGCTGTGATGCATCTAGTGTGGTAGTTTAGTGGGTAGTTCTTGTTGCTGTCTCATTCAGCTTCCACCGCTGGCTAGCAGTCTTGTGAAAAGGAGAGCTGAATGTGTAAGTCTCTCCCTGCCAGTACACAGCCTTTCCAACAGCAAGCTTCATGTAGTGACTCCTCGTTGGTGCCACATGGAAACTGAACTCCTTTTGGACTCAGGGTGAACTACAGAGGACAGGGAGGAGGTCTGGCCCCTGCACATGTAACACACAGGCCTGCAGGTGTGTGGACATACCCTGGGACTTGTGAACCAGGTCCCCAGCTATGGGTAAATAGCCCCACTGCCTTGTGGGCAGCCTTAGGACAGACGATGGCTACGGGACTAAACCCAGACAGCAAATCAGAGTGCAGCCCCTAAGGTGGCTGTATGTCATTGAACATCCTTCTGGCATCTCCTGCAGCCAAGCTGGTACCAAACATATTGCTTCATAAGCTTTCCTTTGTACTACACCAGTGAGGCCAAGAGGGGGATATTGATGACTGGGCATCTCAGGATCTCTGTACCTTCCATCCAGGCTTGTGATGATGGTCATCATCGCCCATGGTCCTTCGAGACAGATGAAAGCCAACCAACCACACAGGTGAGTTGCAGGGCTGCAAGGCTCAAAGGGCCAGCAAGGCCTGTGCACACTGTATCTCTAAATAAATAAATCACAGCACAGTCAGGCTCTGTACAGAGTCCAGGACTATAATTGAATGACAGATAGGTTATTCAGAATTACTGACCACAACTGAATCTCAGCATTAGCTTAAAAAGGCTGCTGGCAGGTAGATGCTGGGTTTCAGGCTGATTTCACATTTATGTTTGAAGTCTATTGCATTCGGGGTGATTATATTGTGACAGGTAAACAGAATCTAATGCAATGTGGCCATGACCTTACCTGCCAGCAGAAATTGCAAAGGAGAGAGCTGCCAGAACTTAATTTAGTTGTCAGATAAATTATAAGATATTACTATTATGTGACTTTTTGCTCTTGAGTTAAAAACAACAGCTTCAAGTGAAATATTTACCAAGAAATTTAACCCAACTGTCCGGAGATTGTACTGGAGGTTGTGTATTGTACATAACCTTTGAAGAGGCGGAGTATCATGAGATGGGGCTAATTATGTGCTTGGCACAAGTGGACAGGGATGAATTTTATGTGGAATCGAGTTGATGCAACCCAACCTGCCAAGTAATTAATGTCAATGATATATGCATTCAGGAGTCAAGTAATTACTCAGAATGCATCCATGCTGACTGTGAACCTCTTAGCTCTCCGCATTGTTTTGTTATACTGAATTTCAAATATTATCATTGCTGAAGGTTAGGAATGAATGAGAGCAGAGCTCATTGTGAGCAGTGACTGACAGCAGGACAGTATGGACAGGGACATAAAAAAGGGACTCATTGTAGGCAACGACTAAGAAGCAGTCTCTCTGAGCATGGACTGAGAATGGAGGTGTGTGAGCAGGGAGAGAGGTCAAGTTTCAGTGTGAGCGGGGGCTGAGAAAGGGGGTCAATGTGAGGAAGGCCTGAAAATAGGGCTCGCTGTAGCAGAGACTGAGAAAGCTAGCTTGGAAAGAATGGTAGGCATCATGTAAGCAGGTTTATAAATTAAATTTCTGTGTGAATGGTCAAACAATCAGTAACTGAAGAGAGCTATTTTTAAGCAGGCAAGCAGAATTACCAATGAAATGAGATTTATCTATAAATGTTGCACATTTCTATCCCAAGAGAAATAAAAACAATAGTGTTGTATTTAATCATCCCAATAAAAAAATTGATTAAATACATCAAACTATAAGAATTGCAAGCTGTTATATTACCAAGTTCTACCATGATCAGACTTTCTGTCAATGTGGCAGTTACAAGAGACCTGATAATTCAGACTGCTGACAAATCAAATATATATAAACTTGCTGATAAACAATGATGTGACATTAATATCTATTAAACTGTTTGGTAAACATAGTATTTTGTAGAATATTGCAAGAAAATTTAAAGTGAAATGAACATTAAATTGATTTTGAGCATATTGCTAAATCTGAATTGAATTCCACCTAACCATGGTCAGATAATAAAGGTCAATAAATCAGGCAATGCCTTAAAAAGGAGTTATTTAATTATAATTTCCACATGATTTGTTTTGTGTGTAAGTATTAAATATGAGGCCAGTTGATCATTCTGAAAGATTAACAAAATCAAATATTAAGACTGTTCTTCTGTATCACATAAAGGCCAATTCAACTCTTCAAAGAAGGTCATTTATTTTCAGTTCTCTCTATTTACTGTATTTGACATTTAAAATGTAAAATAAGTTTTCTGCATTTCTAGCAATATATTTTATAATAGAAAACAAATCCATAATGAAGTTAAGTATTGTCTAATGATCTATGCTATAACTAAAATTGATTTTTTTCCAAGCAACTTTTGAAATTAATATTCTTTAAAAGTTATTGCTGTCCACATGTGGGTGACAATTATTCAATTCAATACAATAGAGAAAAATATGTTCACAAGAAACTGCAAATAAATTAGATATCCAGCATGTGACAGAGTCTGAAAGCCCAAAGTCGATGATACCAGCACTAATTTAAGGCTCCTTCTTCTATCCAATTGATTATTTGTTTGATTCAAGCTGCTAGTTTCATTTACCCCACCTGTTAAGCTACAAGGTCAAATTGACAGCCATTATGGTGACAAATTGCCTTAATTATACCTTTAAGCTGTTATCCTCAACAAATATCTGGTTAAAATACAGCTTTGTGACATGTAATGCTTCTCAACCTAAGGCTAAAATGTCAGTACTATTCATGAAGCATTCACATGCTTAACTCTTTGAATGCTATGGATGAATTGAAGCCAACTGAAAAACAAGAAGTTACAGTTTACACAAAAATATAAAAACTATCATTATAATTCATTTTCCATCTATAAATTTATAATGCTATAGCTATCATATTTTAAATTGACAAATAGAATTATATCACAATTTTGCTTTTTTTGTTGCATATAACAGATAAAAATTAAAATAGTCTATGCTTGGATTGCTTGATCTTTGCTGACTTTGTGGTAACATAAAATATACCTTTTTTATATGAATAATCCTCATACTGATGACTTTGAAATAACTGATAGCTTTTGAGCCATAGGTGTACGTGCCAGATTTTTATTTGACCAGTGGTAATATATATTGCTAAGTGTCACAATTACAAGATGTTTAGTTGCAAGTTTCAGTGGACACCTAATTTATGTGGTCTAAATGAGATACGGCATTCAGGCTTGATAGGTATTTGGATTCTGTTAACAAAGTTCCACAAGATCACTATACATAACAGAAATGAGTTGGCTATTGCTTAAGGCAGATTTGGGCTAGTCCTGAAAATAATTTGAGAGCTCATTGGTTTTAGTGATTTTTATTCTTAAGTTGTTTTAACTTCCTTGGCATTGCTCCATTCCAATTTAATTATTGTTTTCCTCCCAAATGATATACACTTCATATCAATAGTAACAAATCATAGTGCTGTGTACTATAGATAGATACTTTATTGATCCCAAAGGAAATTATAGTGTCACAGTAGCCTTACAAGTGCACAGATATAAATATTAGAAGAGAAGAACAAAGCATAAGAATTAAGTTACCACAAACAGTCCAACAGGAGGGGGACATCACTTCCCCGGCTATAGATTGACTCATTATAGATCCTAATGGCCATGGATAAGAATGACCTCATATAGCGCTCTTTAGAGCAGCACATTTGTCTTAACTTATTATTGAAAATGCTTTTCTGTTCAGCCAAGGTGGTATGCAAAGGGTGAGAAACTTTCCAGAATTTCCAGGATTGCTATAGTCGTAAGCAGTTATGAACTGTCAATTTAATATGTCTTCCTGCACTCCATCCTCAAATTCTTAATTTATTACCAATATGACCTTGAGATTCAGCCAATCAAGCCTTTCAATTTTAAATTAGATCTACAAACCATTTGGCTTAAAGTTACAAATGTATACTACAGCTATGAGTCTTTAGGCTTTTATAATGTCTATGAATTCAAGTAGAATTCTAAAGAACATGATCTAGTTTCATACTCCTGTCCTGTCAGAAATGTCCTCTTAGGATGAGGCATTAAAATTCCTTCACATTCCACATTCATCTGCTCAGAAAGAAGTCCAATAACCTTTAGGTAAAAAATTTCCCTCAAGCAACAGCATTAATAAATAATATATTGGGTTTTCCATTATATTATCGTTTCTGAGATTTCAGAGTCGTAAAACGTTGTGTGCTTTTATTTTGTTTAGGCAGCAGATTAGAGATATGTCAAAGGCATGGCATTAATTGAAGTTTTTTAAAGATTTCCTAACTTTCAATTCTGAGTAATCTATCTATTTTTTAGATGAGCACTATCCTCTATAACAATAGACAATAGGAGCAGAAGTAGACCATTCGGCCCTTCGAGCCTGCACTGCCATTTTGAGATCATGGCTGATCAATTACTATCAATACCGGGCTCCTGCCTTGTCCCCATATCCCTTGATTCCCCTATCCATAAGATACCTATCTAGCTCCTTCTTGAAAGCATCCAGAGAATTGGCCTCCACTACCTTCTGAGGCAGTGCATTCCAGACCCCCACAACTCTCTGGGAGAAGAAGTTTTTCCTTAACTCTGTCCTAAATGACCTACCCCTTATTCTCAAACCATGCCCTCTGGTACTGGACTCACCCAGCATCTGGAACATATTTCCTGCCTCTATCTTGTCCAATCCCTTAATAATCTTATATGTTTCAATCAGATCCCCTCTCAATCTCCTTAATTCCAGCGTGTACAAGCCCAGTCTCTCTAACCTCTCTGCGTAAGACAGTCCAGACATCCCAGGAATTAACCTCGTGAATCTACGCTGCACTTCTTCTACAACCAGGATGTCCTTCCTTAACCCTGGAGACCAAAACTGTACACAATACTCCAGGTGTGGTCTCACCAAGGCTCTGTACAAATGCAAGAGGATTTCCTTGCTCTTGTACTCAATTCCCTTTGTAATAAAGGCCAACATTCCATTAGCCTTCTTCACTGCCTGCTGCACTTGCTCATTCAGTTTCAGTGACTGATGAACAAGGACTCCGAGATCTCTTTGTATTTCTCCCTTATCCAACTCTACACCGTTCAGATAATAATCTGCCTTCCTGTTCTTACTCCCAAAGTGGATATCCTCACACTTATTCACATTAAACGCCATCTGCCAAGTATCTGCCCACTCACCCAGCCTATCCAAGTCACCCTGAATTCTCCTAACATCCTCATCACATGTCACACTGCCACCCAGCTTAGTATCATCAGCAAATTTGTTGATGTTATTTTCTAAGCCTTCATCCAAATCGTTAACGTAAATGGTAAACAGCTGTGGTCCCAATACTGAGCCCTGTGGCACCCCACTAGTCACCACCTGCCATTCCAAGAAACACCCATTCACCGCTACCCTTTGCTTTCTATCTGCCAACCAGTTTTCTATCCATATCAATGCCTTCTCCTGGATGCCCTGAGCTTTGATTTTACCCACCGATCTTCTATGTGGGACCTTATCAAATGCCTTCTGAAAATCGAGGTACACTACATCCACTGGATCTCCCCCATCTAACTTCCTGGTTACATCCTCGAAAAACTCCAACAGATTAATCAAGCATGATTTACCCTTGGTAAATCCATGCTGGCTCGACCCAATCCTATCACTGCTATCTAGATATGCCACTATTTCATCCTTAATAATGGACTCTAGCATCTTTCCCACCACCGATGTCAGGCTGACCGCTCGATAGTTCTCTGTTTTCTCCCTCCCTCCTTTCTTAAAAAGTGGGATAACATTAGCCATTCTCCAATCCTCAGGGACTGATCCTGAATCTAAGGAACATTGGAAAATGATTACCAATGCATCCGCAATTTCCAGGGCCACCTCCTTTAGTACCCTAGGGTGCAGACCATCTGGACCTGGTGATTTGTCAGCCTTCAGTCCCATCAGTCTTCTCATCACCGTTTCCTTCCGAATGTCAATCTGTTTCATTTCCTCTGTTACCCAATGTCCTTGGCCCATCCATACATCTGGGAGATTGCTTGTGTCTTCCTTAGTGAAAACAGATCTAAGGTACTCATTAAATTCTTTTGCCATTTCTCTGTTTCCCTTAACAATTTCACCCAATTCATTCTTCAAGGGCCCAACATTGTTCTTAACTATCTTCTTTCTCTTCACATACCTAAAAAAAACTTTTGCTATCTTCCTTTATATTCCTGGCTAGCTTACGTTCGTACCTCATTTTTTCTCCCCGTATTGTCTTTTTAGTTAAGTTCTGTTGTTCCTTAAACACTTCCCAATCATCTGTCCTCCCACTCACCTTAGCTCTGTCATGTTTCCTTTTTTTTAATGCTATGCAATCTCTGACTTCCTTTGTCAACCACTGTGGCCCCTTTCCCCCCTTTGAATCCTTCCTTCTCTGGGGGATGAACTGATTTTGCACCTTGTGCATTATTCCCAAGAATACCTGCCATTGCTGTTCCACTGTCTTTTCTGCTAGGCTATCCATCCAGTCAACTTTGGCCAGCTCCTCCCTCATGGCTCCATAGTTTTCCCTGTTCATCTGCAACACTGACACCTCCGAGCTGCCCTTATCCTTCTCAAATTGCAGATAAAAGCTTATATTGTGATCACATGTCTGATATTCTGACTGGGTAGCCTCCAACCTGATGGCATGACCATCAATTTCTCTCACTTTTGGTGATTTCCACACCTTCTCTTCCCTAATCTTCTTACCTGCCCATCACCTCCCTCTGGTACTACCCCCCTCTTTCTCTTTCTTCCATTGTCTTCTACCCTCTCCTATCAGATTCCCCCTTCTCTAGCCCTTTTTCTCTTTCACCAAGCAACTTCCCAGCTCTTTACTTCACCCCTCCGGGTTACACCAATCACCTATTACCTTATACTTTTCCCCCCTCTCTTCTTACCCTGACTTCTCATCATTTTTTTCCCCTATCCTGATGAAGGGTCTTGGCCCGAAACGTCGACTGTTTGCTCTTAGCTGCTGCCTGGCCTGTTGGGTTCCTCCAGCATTTTGTGTGTGTTGCTCATTTCCATATATGCTGATGAATGATTCTACTACTTTCTGTGTTTATTACAATTATTCAGTGCAATACAGAATATGAAGCTTTGATTGCCTTACCTGAGAAAGGATATACTTCCCATTGAGAAAGTCCAAGAAAGACTAGTTCCTGTGATGGTGTGTCAAATGAGGAGATATTGAGTTGATTAGGTCTACTTAAAAGATAATGTGTTTAAAATATCAAGAATCCCCCAGCTAGAATCAATGTTCTAAAAATCTTTCAATGAAACTATCCATTGATCCCTTAACTAGTAAATAATCATTTCAGAATTAATATTTCTTTGAGCATTGGGTGAACTCTTCTGCTCTTTGTGAAATAGAAATTGTGGAATTTTTATTAATGAAAATACAATGAGAAACATTTTCATGGAACAGCTAGTGAATTTTGGCTTTATTTGAGCACGTGTGTTCATTTTAAGTAGTAAAGTGATGATCAAGTAGAGAGCCCATCCCTACTTAATAGCATACAGCTCTGATGGAAATCATCAAATATTCCCATTTTAAGATTACTACAGCTGAAATCCACAGTCAAGGCTGTGCATACTTCAGTGAGCAGCATTGTTTTAGGGTGTTTAAAAAAATCTATTGATGATCAAATCTAGTGACATTGGTGGACCCTGGAGAGCAGACACAGGTGTGAGTGCAGTTACCCTTTAAGAAAGTGGAAGCATGGAAGCTGAGTTGATCTGCAGGTATGATTGAAAAGTTATGGCTTCAGACCATCCCTCCTGACTATCCTGCTGGTAAATGTCCAGTCTCTGGAATATAAAATTGAAGACCTCAGCAGGATAACAGTACCAGAGAGATACCAGGGAATGCTGCATACATTGCTTTATGGAAATATGGCTCAAACCCACCATTTATACGCAGTGCTGCAGCCTGCTGGCTTCATCATTTTCTGGAAAGACAGCACAGTTTAGTCCTTTAAAGGTAAAGGAGGTGGAGTATGCTTTATGATCAACTCATCATAGTGCACAGACGTAGTGGTTCTGTTTCAATCCTGCTCACCCAACCTCGAACATCTTATAGTCAACTGTCATCCAATCATCCATTTTATCTGCCAAGGGAGCTTTCTGCCATCATCCTGGTACATTCCAGAGGCTTTGGAGAATCCCTGTTACTGACCTCAAAGGTTCTAACAATCCCAAACAGATTCAGAACACAGACTCCACCACCATCAGTGTGGGTTCCAACAACCCCGGATACCATTAAAACGCCTTTGTGTATTCAATCCAATTCGGATTCCTTATTTGTAATTGCATCAATATGTTGGGCCCAGGATAGATCTTCAGAGATATTGACACCCAGGAACTTGAAACTACTCATCCTTTCAACTGTCGATCCCTAGACGAGGACTGATGCGTATTATCTTAACTTTACTTTCCTGAAGTCCACAATGAACTCCTCAGTCTTACTGACATTGAGTGCAAGGTTCTTGTAGCAACAATACTCAACCAGCTGGCCTCTCTCACCCCTGTATGCCTCCTTGTCACTATCTAAAATTTTGCCAACTGTAGTTGTGTCTTTGGCAAGTTTATAGATGGTATTTGAGCTGTGCTAAACTACACAGTCATGGGTGCAGAGAGAGAAGGGCAGTGGACTTAGCACACATCCTTGAGATGAACCTGTGTTGATTGTCAGTGAGGAAGAGACATTACTTCTGATCAGCACTGACGCTGGCCTCCTGATGAGGATCCAGTTGTTGATAGACATACCATGGCCCAGGTTTTGGAGCTTGTTGATTAGGACCGAGAATATGATGGTGTTGAACACTCTGCTGTAATCAATAAACAACAGCCTGAAGTAGATATTGCTATTTTCCAGGTGATCCAAGGGTGAACGGAGAGCCAGTGAAATTGCATCCGCTGTAGACCTGTTGTGGCAATTGGCTGTGATTGTGTATTTCAACTGTAGTAGTCCTAATGTGAATGTTTGATGATTTTCTTCAGAGCTGCGTGCAAAGAGTTACCAATTATTGGAGCCATCTTGAAGGTTGTGCAATCAGTTCAGTGATGAGGCATGTGAAGTTTTCCACTCTGGTTCAGGAGCCAGATGATTGAGGGGAAAGGACTGTTACTCAGCCTGGTGGTGTGAGACCTAAGGCTCCTGTACCTCCTTTCTGATGGCAGCAGTGTGGAGAAAGCTATGTCCACTTGTATGCTGGGCCCAGGAAGGATCCTCTGAAATGATAATACTGAGGAATTTAAAGCTACTGACCTTTTTCCATCTCTGGTATCCTGATGAGGACTGGATCAGGGGCCATCAGTTTCCTCCTGTAATCAATAATCACCTCTTTGGTCTTGCTAACATTGAGTGAGAGGTTGTTGTTGTGGCACCACTCAGCCAGACTTCCAGCCTCTCTCATGTATCCTGGTGTATCACCACCTTTGATTCGGCCTACAACAATAATGTTATCAGCAAACTTAAATATGGCATTGGAGCTGTACCTCACAATCCTAAGTATAAAGCGAGCAGAAAAGGAGGCTAAGCACACAGCCTTGTGCAACGTGTTGATTGTGGAGGAGATGCTGTTACCAATCCAAATTGTCTTGGAAACCGAGGATCCACTTACACAAGGAGGTATTGAAGCCTGGATCTTAGAACTTATTAATTAATTTTGAGGGGATGCTAGTATTGAATGCTGAATTGTAGCCAAAGAAAAGCAGCCTAAGGTATGCACTTTCACTATCCGGATATGCCAGGGTTGAGTGGAGAGCCAATCAAATTGCACCTGCTGATCACCTGCTGTGATGGGGGTCAAATTAGTGCAGATCCAAGTCATTTCTCGGGCATGAGTTTTTATGTTTTATCACCAACCTCTCACCTCAGTGGACGTAAGTGTAACTGGATGATAGTCATTGACACAGATTACCACACTCTCCTTGGGCACCGGTATGATTGAAATCTGCTTGAAGTGTAGGCCTCATCCAATCTGAGCTACTCACTCCAGACAGTTGATTAGCTCAGGTTTTCAGTACTTGGCAAGGTATACAGTCTGGGTTCTCACTCCTAAAGGATGCTTTCACGTCTGCCTCGGGGACTGAAATCACAAGGCTGTTGGGGCTGTGGCACTTTGTGAAAGTGCTGCCATGTTTTCGTGGTCAAAATGAGAGTAAAAGGCATTGAGCTCAGCTGGAACTGAAACCTTTTTGTCACATTTGTTTCTTTGTTTTATTTTTTTTTATTAAAGATACAGCATGGAATAGGTCCTTCCAGCCACTCCAGCCCAGCAACCTCTGAGATCCTGATTTTATCCTAACCTAATCACAGGACAATTTATAATGACCAATTAACCTACCTGGTATGTCTTTGCACTGTGGGAGAAAATGGAGGCAAGGCCACACATTCCATGGGAGAAAGTACTGAGGATGCCGGAATCAAACTCCGAACTTTGATACCCTGAGCTGTGATAGCGTTGCACTAACCATTGTGCTAACCTGGCACCCCATTGTGGGAGGTGATAGTATTGAAGCTCTGGCACAGCTGTTCAGCATCGTTCTGCGGATCAGGTTTGGTCTGGATCTGCCACTTTGCATCTGAGATGGTTTTCTAGAGGTTGTACTGGACCTCTTGCAATGAATCTTTGGAATACTCTATTCAAGAGAGTTGTAGAGGCTCAGAAGCCAAGTATGTTTTCTAAGGGAAGAAATGGTGCATGGACTGACATAGGGAAGTGGCATGAAGATAAAAGATCAGCCTTGATCTTACTAAGTAGTGCAGCAGGCATGAAGAGCACACGATTGCTCTTGTGTCTACTCTTTCTGTTCTTAAATCATTCAGTAACTTTCTCATTCTAGCAGAATCTTCAAATCTAAAGAGCATGTTTGAAGCTTAGTAGTAAGTACTTGAGATGTAAATTAAAATTGCAAGGAAATGGATTTGGTATTGGAGATGAGATCAATATCAAGAAGTCAAAATGGTTCAGGTATATTGTGATGTGGATGATGATTGTTGACATATATATAGCACACCGTAGTGAACATACAACTTCCTTTAATATGTCTTGATCAATATTTTAACACTAAACCTTTCTCAAGGGCATTTAATTTTCCTTTTCTTCCTGAGCTCTAATCTTGCTCGTAAATGTCAGCTGGTAATGTGGCTCCTGCATTTTTCCAGATTATTTTAAACATTTTTGTTATGGCAGAGGTGAGCTTACGTATATTCAATTTTCTGCCTCTCTCTCATTCTCACACACACACACACACACACACACACACACACACACACACACACACACACACACACACACACACACACACACACACACACACACACACAAAAGAGATCTGACTGATACAATAATAATATTGAATGTTTTTTGAGACTGACTAATGAAAGACATTTTTTCTTTGATTAGGGATTTATGACAAAGAATCATCAATTTAAACATCTCTGAGATTTTGGGAGAATTTTCTTCGTGTTGGAACTTGCAAAGCTTTTTCAAATATCATATATTTTAAAAATAATTGACAAGCATTTTAAGCAGAAAATATGGGTGTTTTTTTATATCACTAATAATTAGCTTTATTTTATAATTGGTACTTCAGTTCTCAACCCTCCATCAAAGAGAGCAGCCTTCCAACATATAGTATACTCCGTCCAGTTCCCTGATTATTGTGGAGTACCAAATATTGAATTTCCACGCATCTTTCCCTTCTCTAAAGAAAACAGTTTCATTGTCTCTAACCTTGGCACTGTACTTTCTTAAACATTCTCGAAGATCTTTTCTGTGTATTCACACTTTTCTGAAAATGAGACCACCAGGAATGAATGCAATACACCAGCTGAAGCCTGAACACTTTTTGATAAACATACAGTGTGACATCCTTGCTTTTATGCTCCATGCCTCTGTCGATAAAACCTTTCTCACTCCCTCTATCTACATGTATGTTATGCATACATACAACCTCAGGTCTCTCACCTCCTGCACCTCCTTTAGAATAACTTCCTTTGTTCTGCATTGCTTCTCCACATTCTTCCCATTAAAATGTGTCACTTCATTTTTATCTGCATTAAAATTCACCTGCCATGCATCTTCCTATTCCATCAGTCTATTATCCATCATTATTCTCCTTACACACCTATCTCCATGCCCAATTTAGCTCAATGATCTAATTAAATATAAAAATAGGTGGTGTCGTGGATAGTGAGGGATGTTGCTGACCTATAGCAGGGTAAGCATTGGATGGAAATCTGGGCAGGAATTTTGCAAATTTAATCCTAACAATAAATTGTAAAAAAATATCATTATTGATTTATTGTATCCTGGTGATGCATTTTTGGGAAGTCAAGGAGAGGCTGGACTTTTACAATAAGTATCAGGTCAATAAGGAATGCTAATGAACAGAGATTTCCATGAATTCAGAGATCCCTGAAAATGGCAACACAGGTCAAATCTTCCTGATTCCCTGGAGTGAAGGAGTTAAGTAGGTCAGGAGAGAGGTGGGGGATGGTGGGGAGACCTGATAGAAATTATACATTTATGGAAGGAATATATTTTGGTTATGTTATCTAATCTTTTTTGCAGGGTAAGATACCAACAACAAGAATGCAGAAGTTTTAAAAGGTGTCTGAGGGCTAAATTTTGGTTGATATCTGGAATATACTGCCAGATGAAGTAGTGGAAGAAGATCAGCTACTCCATTCAACAGTTATTTTTACACACGCTTAAATGGGTGAGGCATTATAGGTTAAAGTCCTAAATATAGGCGAATGGGATTAGTAAAGATGGGCAATAAGGTCAGCATAGACCTGGTGACACAAAGGGCTCATTTCTGTACTGTCTGACTCTATGACTATATGGATAAAAAAAAGCAATTGCCCCAACATTGATTCTAACGTTATACAGTCTGAAAATAACCAATAAATATGATCCTCTTTATTCTGTAAGTGAGCCAGTTTTATATCCATGTATCAACATTCTTTTATGCACATGCTGATAAGCTGGTAATGTGGAACTTCTCAAAAAGTTTGGAAAGTCCATGTAGACCACATTAACTGTATTGCTCTCACTAACTCAGTCTCTTACCACATAAAAAGAAAAGTTTAAAAATTATTTGCCCTAAACAGAATGTGAAAGTTTTTATTGCTTAATCTATTTCCTTCTGTATTCTAATGGGGTAACCTTTTCTATTTTCTATCCTCTCGCAATACCTTCATATCCAAAGAGTACCAAAAGGTCACGATCAGTGGCCTTACTATTTCCTACAAAACTTGGTTCAAAATCTTAGAATGCATTCCCTTTGGTGCAGTTGACTTATCCAAGTTCAACCAACTTTTCTAATCCATCCATGATCTCAATTTGTAATGATTCTAATGGTGCATTTATCTACAACTTCATTCTTTCTTTGGAAGTATTTTCTTCCTTACTATTATGGACATTGCATCTATCATCATTATGCTCAGCATCTGTTTGCAAATTCCCACTTTTGTCTTTGGTAAGTCCACTCCTCGATGAACAATCTGTTACTATATATTTGACCATAGAACACTGCTAGATTCCTATTTGTGCAGGCAGTTAATTTCTCAGATGCTTTCTTTGCTTTAGTTATCTAAATCTTCAATGTCCTTCTGTTATTTTTGTCAGTGGTATTGCTGACTACAAAAATATTTACAGCCCTACCCTTATCATTTTTTTAACCTTCTTCTGTACCTTAACCACTGGGCAGTCACTTAAAACTGATGTGAGTTGGAACTTTCTACAGAGAATGGCTAATCTCTGAAATTTTCTACCTCAAGAGGGTTGTAGAGGTTTGAACACCGGAAGTATTTAAAGAGGACAAAGGTAAAATTTTGAAAAACCAGCAAATTCAGTGCTATGAAGAACTAACACAGGAGGAGGTGAGGCTGAGGTGGGTCAGCCCTGTTCATATTAAATCTCAGAGCAAGCTAGAGAGGCTGAGAGAATGAAAGGCTTGTTTTCTTATGTTTCTATATTCTTCAGCCAAGGAGCTCTGGATTAATTTGTTCTTCCTTTGCTCCTCTTGGGAATGTGCTTCAATTGTACTCATTGTTCTAATAAAGTTGTACCAATTTTGCCTGTGCCAGATTCACCCCCAGACTATTGAAATTGACCTTCTTCCAATTAATTATCTTTTTTTCTTTGGGTTGCTTCTTCTCCTTTCCAATAGCTAATTAAAATCTTATCATGTTATAACCTCTACTTCATAAGTAATTCACTACCTTGATTGCTTGAGGGTAAATTTCCTAGTAGCAATACCAAAAAGAGGTTCAAGCATTTGTTGATTTTAATTGGAGGTCAGGTAAAATAAAATATAGTTACTTTATGAAAATATGCATCAGATCCATGGGAGAAATATAATTCCATAAAAAGCACTGTCAATTATTTTGATGCACTGTAAACAGAGGAATAATCCCACTGAAAGTTTGGTCTAATAGAACAGATATGCCAAATAAACATTTTGGATAGTTATTGTTCTACAGACTTTTGCATTGCCATGTGATATTAGACATTTCTCTAATAAATATACTACACAGTTACTGAATTTATACTGTTACTAAATAACATACCTGTATTTCAATTAGTTTCAGCTATTCATGCGTTGTTTGAAGTACAGAGCAGCATTAAGATGAAATGCTATGTTACTGGATAGATACTAGCATGGATAGAAGATTGGCTGATCGGCAAGAGGCAAAGAGAGGGAATGAAGGGAGACTTGTTTGACTTGTGGTGTTCCACAGGGTCGTGCTCAGCCCTGCATCTGATAATGCATTATCATAAAGTGAGTAGTTTTTGGCCCATTATCTAAGATTCTACCATTGTTGGTAGAATCTCAGGTGGTGACGAGAGGGCGTACAGGAGTGAGATATGCCAACTAGTGGAGTGGCACCTCAGCAGCAATCTAGCACTCAACATCAGTAAGATGAAAGAGCTGATTGTGGACTTCAGGAAGTGTAAGATGAAGGAACACATACCGATCCTCAGAGGGATCAGAAGTGGAGAGAGCAGCTTCAAGTTCCTGGGTATCAAGATCTCAGAGGATCTAACCTGGTCCCAACATATTGATATAGTCATAAAGACGGCAAGACAGTGGCTATACTTTATTAGGAGTTTGAAGAGATTTGACATGTCAACAAATACACTCAGACTTCTATAGTTGTAACATGGAGAGCATTCTGACAGGCTGCATCACTGTCTGGTATGGAGGGGTTACTGCACAAGACCGAAAGAAGCTGCAGAAGATTGTAAATCTAGTCAGCTCCATCTACGGCACTAGCCTACAAAATACCCAGGACATCTTTAGGGAGCGGTGTCTCAGAAAGGCAGCGTCCATTATTAAAAACCTCCAGCATCCAGGTTCACTGTTACCATCAGGTAGGATAGAGAAGCTGGAAGGCACACACTCAGCGATTCAGGAACAGCTTCTTTCCCCTCTGCCATCTGATTCCCAAATGGACATTGAAGCTTTGGACACTACCTCACTATTTTTAATATACAGTATTTCTGTTTTTGCACATTTTTTAAAATAATCTATTCAATATATGTAATTGATTTATTTGTTTATTATTATGTTCTATTTATTTATTTATTTTCTCTCTCTCTCTCTCTCTCTCTCTCTGCTAGATTATGTATTGCATTGAACTGTTGCCGCTAAGTTAACGAATTTCACATCACATGCCGGTGATAATAAACCTGATTCTGATTCTGAAAGGATGCACTAGCATTGGAGAGGACCCAGAGATGATTCACAAGAATGACCCTGGGAATGAAAGAGTTAATGCATGAGGATCATTTGATGGCTCTAGGCCTGCACTCACAGGAGCTTAGAAGGATGTTTGGGAGATCTCATTAAAACCTATTGAATATTAAAAGACTGAGATAGAATGCATGTGAAGGGGATGATAATTATACTGGGGGTGTCAAGGTCTAGAGGGCACAACCTCAGAATAAAAGGGTGTTCCTTTAGAACTGAAATGAGGAGGCAGGAGAATGGGGTTGAGAGGGATAAATCAACCATAAGGCAATGGTGGAGAAGGCTTGATGGACCATATGGCCTAATTCTGCTCCTTTGTCTTATGGTTTCATAGTCTTATGGAAATAAAATGTTTCTGTGGACAGTTTTATTTTCCTTTGCTATGTATGAACTCAAAATGACTTGTATGTAAAACTTCATTGTTTGATGGATTAAGGACTAAAACATTTTAAAATTCTGGGAGAAAGTCAAATTAAATCTCATTGTGTATTTCTTTATTCACTCCCAGGATATGCATATTTTTGACAAGTATTTATTACTTTTTCTTGGATGTCCTTGATAGTTGACGAACTGCTTACTTGAATTACTGCAGTTCCTATGGTGAAGGTATACCACATTTCTGTCAGATAAGGAGCTGCATTATTCTGATCCAGCAGCAATGTAGAAACAGAGACAAAAAATAACGGTTGCTCCCAGAAATCTGGAGTCATAGTGAGAGGTGGTAAGATATAAGTTTTGAGAATTGAACAGTTGCCAAGGTGTTATTTGTTTAAAATGGTTTAAAATGGTACTTGAAGCATCAAATGTTTTTTCCAGACTTTCAGGGTGTTTTCAGAGCAACGATCATTCAGACAAGTATTCTATCATAAACGTATCTTGTAAATGTATAGTAAATTAGTCTACCAATTACTAGAATTTATCTCAAGTGTGTCAGGCAGAACATTTTCCAAATATACAGAAGAAACTCTTAGATTTAGTTATCATACTTGAATGCCTTATAAATTTGCAATCAAAGTAATATCAGGTAAATTATTGGAATATAAGAGTTTTCCCACTTGAGACAACAAAATGTTAAAATGAAGCAGCTTTAATTCTTCGATGCCTTATCTACAAATAGAGACAAATGCACAATGCAGCTATCTACAAAATATTTTACAAGGCTACTGATCTTAGTTTTTGCTCTGTCTGCAACAGGGTGAATTTCCTGGTAGCCATCCATTTGAATTCCACCTCCAATTCCCATTCCAAAGTATCGGTCCATGGCCTCCTCTACTGTCATGATAAGGCCACTCTCAGGATGGAGAAACAACACCTTGTATTCTGTCTGGATAGCCTCCAACTGGACAAAATGAAAACAAATTGCTCCAACCCTGGTACTTCTTTGCCCCTCCTTCTTCTCTCCCTTCCCATTGCTCATTCTGGATCCCTTCTTACTGTTGGGCCTGTACATATCAATTAAATAAAGGCACACACAGAGAATTGGATTTAACTGGTATATCCATATTGCCCAAAGACAACAAATGCAATGCACATGCATAGAGAGAGCTACAAATTGATGTGCATGCGTAAGTTACCAGTCCATAAGTAGTGCTAAGGGGAGTCATTTCTTTAAAAGAAATAGATCTGTGCATTATACTTCCTCCCCTGTTAGATTAATGTAATATAAAATGTATATGTAAAAAAAACATACGATTTCCCTTTAACAGACTATGTTTTCACTTGCTTTCACAAGAACAGCCCTTAACGAACTTCAATTTACAAGGATTCAGTCTTTTGTGTGGCACACTGTTCTTTTCAGGATAGCACCTCTGAACCTCTGGAGTGGTATCAGGTTAGGTAGGTGCTTGTCTAAGACAACATTCTCTGTTGCAGGTGTCACATTGCTGTTAGTGACATGATTATCACTGAGAAGTAAGTCCGGTGGCTGTAATGTGTCTGTCTTCGTGGATATAGTCGACACGAATGCATTTTCGGCTGATCATCCAATACCTGATCCTTATGGTGTCTCCGTGTATGATCTCCAACATCCTCTGTGTACATCAGTGGTCCACTTCTTGTAGATAGCCTACCAGGTGTCCACTTGTCTTCTTGATAATCATGCATTAGGACTTCCTGTACAACCTCTCAGGACATGGTTGATTCATTTAGCAAATGTTTGATTCCACTTTTCTTCATGAATAGTCTGAACTCTTCCAATGTGTATTGTGGTCCATTGTCACTCACAATTTGTCATAGTAAGCCACTTCTGGATAAGATAATCCTCAGATCAGAAGCGGTCTCTTTTGATTTAGTTGACTTCATTGGTATGCCTTCAGTCCACCTTGAATGAGTATCCACAGCAATGAAGTCCATAAATGGTTCAGCAAAGTCAATATGTACTCTTTGCCGTGGTGAAGATGGTCACTCCCATGGGTCTAACAGTGTTTGCAGGGGTTCATTTTGATTTTTGGGCATCCCGAATGGCTTTTGGTCAAGTCTCCAAGTCTGCCACATCTTTCTGACCACTCCCATTTTCCTCCTGTCAGCAACAGTTTGTTCAATGGGTGCAACCCTACAGCAATGTTTGAGAGAGACCGGTGGTAGTAGTTTACAAGGCCCAAGTATGACCTGAGTTGTGATGCATTTTCCAGTCTGAGTGCCTGGAGCACTGTTCTAATTTTCTCTTGTGACTTATATAAACCATGTTCAATTCTTAAAAAAATCACATCTGTCTTTTTGCACACAGACCATATTCTTACTCAGTCTGGTAAGAACTTTACCAAGGTTCTGGAGGTGCTCTTCATTGTGCTTACCAGTCACAATAATGTCATCAACATAACATTGTGGTCCTGAGATATCTTGGAGCACTTAGTCCATTGCTGTCTGCCACACTGCTGGGGCTGATGTTTGTGTTGATTGTGAGAAATTTCCTGCTTGGCTTCGATCTCCATTTGCAGATAGACTTGTGATAAGTCAATGTTTGAAAAGCTCTCCCCACTTGCCAGAGATCCAAATATGCCTTCTATTTGTGGCAGAGGTACATTACACAGTACACAGCATAGATTGATGCTCACTTTGAAATCCTCACATATGCAAACAGCTCTTGCCTTCCCTTTTTTTGATCACCAGGCCAATGGGAGTGGCCCAATTACTCCACTCAACTATATTGCATATGCCTCCAAGCTCTGAAGTTCAGCATCCTCTTTAGGATGTAGTGCATAAGGCACTGGGCATGCATTAAGGAATCTTGGTTTTGCTGCTTCATTCAATTCAATCTGGTCTTCATCCCTTTGAGTTTACTAGTCCTCTTCTCATTAGCATTAAGCAGTTGTGACAGTCTCTGGTTAGTGCTACCATTTGGTCTGCAGTTGCCTGTTGATGACACATTGAGAGCTTTGACATTTGTTACGTACCCCGTAACTGGGTGTCTGACCAGCAGAGAAAGAAGAATCTGTTGGATTCTGGTGGTACCAAGCTAAAGGTGTTTATTAGTAAACTACACAATACAATATCAAAAATGCAAATATACATATAAAACAAGTTAGCAGTAATAAACCTAAAAGTGTAGGGATAATAATAATCAATAATAAACAAGCTCTAGCAATGGCTAGGGGTAAATGAATTGTCATAGGAAAGTATAGAGTTCAGTTCATAAATGCTGAATTAGTTATGGTTGTTGTATTGAAATCGTTGGAGAGAGAGAGAGAGCGAGATGTAACAGCAACAGCTGCGGCAGGCAAACCTTTTGTGGCTTTCTTAATCCATCGTATCGTTGTGGTTATTCAGTTATGACCCTTCTGTTCTTCAGCTAGACCATTCTTCTGTGGTGGACTCGTCACTCTGGCATGAGTGGACACACACACACAAGTCCCCACCAGCCCTGCTGTAACACTGTGAGCTTTACTGACCGATCTCCTGGTTCGGTCTCTGAAGCCCCCACCTTTCTGTGGGTTCCCAACTCTCAGTCAGTGTCCACTGGTGTGTCTGACGGGTGTCTCTCCAGACCTGTCTTTTATCCCCACTCACGGGGTCTCAGCTATCCATCAACTCTGAATGACTGTGTCCATCAAATCAGGCCACTCCTGCTATCTCCTGAGGAATGTTAATGAGCAAAGTCCTTATAGTGGAAGGTAAATAATCCAAGAAGAGTTATAATACAGTAAATCAACAGTCTCTCTCCCCTCTCTTATCTGTAGTTCTTGCCTGGGCTTTATCTCTCTCTCTCAATAGCAACAGCAATAGTTCGTAGTTCTCAGGAGTGGGGGGTGGAAATGGTTAACTCTGCACCCCATTGTCCATCAGGTCTGTCCATCACTCATAACACTCTGTCCCTGTCTATTTGGATTTTTCTCAACCATTCACGTCTGAACAGTTCTGGTCCTCTACTTTTCAATACGTAAAGCTCTAACTGCTGTGCTTGGCCCCCATTTGCCTTTGTGGGACACTTTTCCCCCTGTGTTGATCTTTTGTATCACTGAGGTCTTCTCTAACTCAGAAAACAGTCTGTTGTAGTCAGCATCTGAAAATGTAGACATAGCCTACCATGTATCCAGCTCCATTTTTAGTCTAACACCAGATAGATCTATTGTGATCCATATTATTTTGCAATCTGCGTCAGTAATTCTATTCAGTTCTGGGCATAGCAGCCCACCTTTGTCAGACTCGGTGTTGTCTGATTTAGTTGTACATTGAGTCATTTTATTCATGTTGGGATTTGTGTTTGAAACTTTTCTCTTTGTCTCTTTGCTTTTTCTCTTTGGTTGTGCTTTTTGTCTGCCTTGCACACTCTCTCTATGTGGTCTTGACTGTGACAGTTTCTGTGGACTTTTTCTTTGAACCAACAGTCGTTTGCATCATAGGAGGATTTGCCACATCGATAACATTTTTGGCTTTTTGCTCTCTTCTAGGACATTTTGTGCAATTCACATTCTAACCTCCTTTCTGCAGTTCTGCTGTAACTTTTGCTGCAGTCTCTAATGATATTGCAATTGTCAATGCCCATTCTAAAGTTAATCTCTTTCTGAGAGTAGCCTTTTTTTTAGTGCTTTGACGATGTATGCCGCATACAAGCCTATTCCTTAATGCATCAGAAAGTCCATCTCTAAACTCACAGTATTGGAAAGTTTGCACAGTTCTGCTTTGTATTCAGAAAAGCTTTCTTTTCTTTGACTAGTTCATTTTGAGAAATCTAAATCTCTCAGCTATTACTAGCCGTTTAGTGCTCAAGTGATTTTGTAAAATTGCAACAATTTTGTTGAACCTCTTGCTGGCTTTTCAGGAGTTTCAGAATTTTGTTGAACATCTTGCTTGCTGGCTTTCACTTAACTTTGCTAGTTATGCGTCTCTCATTGTGCACTGTGCACTATTATTTACATATCCCTTTGTTAGCATCCATGTTAGACTCTCACATGGTGGATTGGATAGTGGACTACTTGATAGATAGACCTCAGTATGTGCGGTTGGGAGACTGTAGGTCTGACACGGTGGTCAGCAGCACAGGGGCGCCGCAGGGAACCGTACTCTCTCCGGTCCTGTTCACCCTGTACACATCAGACTTCCAATATAACTCAGAGTCCTGCCATGTGCAGAAGTTCGCTGATGACACGGCCATAGTGGGGTGTGTCAGAAATGGACAGGAGGAGGAGTATAGGAAACTGATACAGGACTTTGTGATATGGTGCAACTCAAACTACCTGCGTCTCAATATCACCAAGACCAAGGAGATGGTGGTGGACTTTAGGAGATCTAGGCCTCATATGGAGCCAGTGATCATTAATGGAGAATGTGTGGAGCAGGTTAAGACCTACAAGTATCTGGGAGTACAGTTAGACGAGAAGCTTGACTGGACTGCCAACACAGATGCCTTGTGCAGGAAGGCACAGAGTCGAATGTACTTCCTAAGAAGGTTGGCGTCATTCAATGTCTGTAGTGAGAAGCTGAAGATGTTCTATAGGTCAGTTGTGGAGAGCGCCCTCTTCTTTGTGGTGGCGTGTTGGGGAGGAAGCATTAAGAAGAGGGACGCCTCACGTCTTAATAAGCTGGTAAGGAAGGCGGGCTCTGTCGTGGGCAAAGTACTGGAGAGTTTAACATCAGTAGCTGAGCGAAGGGCGCTGAGTAGGCTATGGTCAATTATGGATAACTCTGAACATCCTCTACATAGCACCATCCAGAGACAGAGAAGCAGTTTCAGTGACAGGTTACTATCGATGCAATGCTCCTCAGACAGGATGAAGATACTCCCCAATGCCATTAGGCTTTACAATTCTACCGCCAGGACTTAAGAACTTTTTAAAAGTTATTATTAATGCTTTTTGAGATGGTGATTTAGATGCATATCATATTTTTTTTTACTGAGTTAAGTATTGTATGTAATTAGTTTTGCTACAACAAGTGTATGGGACATTGGAAAAAAAAAGTTGAATTTCCCCATGGGGATGAATAAAGTATATATCTATCTATCTAATGGCCTTTTCCATACTGTTTAACTCTTTCCCCTTACGGCCTCTCTTCCTTCCTCTGAGTTCTGTTGTTGTCGGTGCGGTCAGTGATATCCACTGATATTCAGGTTCATATTCATTGCCAATTTGCTGTGTCTGTACAATTACATCTCAGTCAAATAAAGTTACACAAGTGGAGGTGGATTTAACTGGTGTATTCACACTGCAGAAAGAAAGAGAACAAATTAAATACGCATGTGTAGAGAGGTAGAGAGAGTTACAAATCAATGTGCACGTGTAAATTAGCATAGGTAATACTAAGGGGAGTCGTTGCTCTTAAAGAAATAGATTCATACATTACACTTACCCATTCTGTTCTCCTCACCTTCTTATCACTTCCTTCTGGTGTCCCTGCAACATCTGTCTCCTATGCTCTACTCTCCTCTCCTATGAGCTTCCTTCTTCTTCTTCAGCCCTTTACCTTTTCTACCTATCATCTTGCAACTTCTCATTTCATCCTCCCTACCCCCTCCAACTACCTTCCCCTCACCTGGCCTCACCTATCACCTTCCATCTTGATCTCCTTTCCCTCCGCCCATTTTTTTTTAAAATTGAGGCATCCTTTCCCCTTCCTTTCCAGTCCTCATAAAAGGTCTCAGCCTGAAATGTCAACTCTTGATTCTACCACAGCCTGACCTGCTGAGTTCATCCAGCAATTTTGTGTGTGTTCCTCAAGGTTTCCAGCATTTGCAGAATCTCTTGTGTTTATGATCCACTGGCTGCATGTATTACACCTCTAAAATAAACTATGGTTCCAAACTGCTGTGAAAATCTCTCTTGGTCTGATTTCATTATTATGGACATTTGGACACTGGCATTGTAATGTGAGAGCTCAAGCCTGGACTGTCTCAGAAAGCAAGAAGAAAGTAGATGAAGAAATTCAGTACTTACTGCTGCAGTCATTAAGCACAACTTGAACATTTGTAGGAGAGATTCACTTTCATTGAATAATATTTCTGACAGGGTACAAGCTCTTACCCTCTTGCTGAAATATTAACATCAATTGTACATAATATTTGAATGGGAACTCTCCCCAACACACCTACGTATAATGAAAATCTTAAATAAAATTAAAGATTAAAAATAACATAAGAAACAGTCAAACAAAAGAAGATTTATTTGAGGCAAAGTAACTTCTGCGTAATATTCAACTATATTTTAATGCTGACGATAACCAAACCTAGACCTTGTAGGTCATTCCAAGTTTTTATTAACCTTTAAGATAATGGTTAATGGTTTTAAACTTAAATTCGCTCATTGATATTTCATCCTGAACTCACTTGTCATGAAGATCTGGCATTCTCTAATCAAGGCCATTTATATTTTATGTAGCCTTCATCTTTTGCTTTCTGGATTTTAAAACACTAATCTTAACCCACAGCTATAATCTGAGATCCTTTACACATTTCAGTGTATGTTAATTATTTTCACGCTCAGAATTATATGAATCACTTCTTTTGAATCACATTTTATCAGTTCTGGATGAGATTTCATCCATATTCCCTTTACAAAGTGTTTAAATTCAGCAACCCACAAGCTATGACCCCTCTATCATACCTATCATGTGCACCTGTTTCCTGTTTCCCAACAGAAATAATTTAAGAGTTGTTTTTTTAAAATCCTTTTATGTCCTCACTTGGCTCTGCTGAGTCTTCTGGTTTTGCAAAACATTCAGCCTTTAAACTCTTCTTTAGTTATCACATCCCTTTCCTGTACTTCCCTTTTTAACTTTCTGAGCCAGAATTCTTGCATCCTCTCCTAACAACATTCCACTTGACTTATCTTCTTCTTTAAAAGCTTCCCAATATTATTCTTTGCAGCCTGACTTTTCACATTATTGCTACAATTTAGATTGACAACTGTCCTTCAGGTCCTTTAGCTAAATATTTCTTCTTTTCCTGCTTCTGTTCATATTTTCCATCTGCCCAAGATTACTGTTGTACGAGAGACAACACTACAAATACATGTGTTGTTCTGTGGGCTGTGATATGTAATTCCCCATTTACAGTTGTATAAACAGTGTTAGGAAATCTTATACAAGTTAATTACTTCAAAGGCTGTTATAAAACAATGAACAGAAAGTGGAATTAAGCTATTCAGCTTTTCGGAAGGGAGTTTTACAATAATATGCTATAAAATCAACGCTGATTAATCTCAATCTCTCTTGCCTGTATGAACTCCATATCTACTGATTCCCTTAGTATCCAAGTATCCATCAATCTCAACTTTAGAGTTCTTTTTTTCTTTCACAATTTCCTTGCATCGTTAACCTGATTTGTTTTATCTACCTAACATGATAGGACCTCACAAGATTATTTCTGAACTGCTGAAAAAATTAATATCCCATCATGTGTTAAATATTGACTTGATACACACTAGGTTATGTGTTCCTCAGGAATTTTACCAGTCAGCAGCAGAAGGGCTTCATGTTTATTATTTTTAGTGTAATTGGGATATTTGCTGTTGAAATGCATCATTCTGTACTTCACTACTTCAGAGGACATTCTTGAGAACAATAGATCTTCCAGCCCCAAAGCACCAATAGCAATGATGATTTATCTCCATTTTTTAAGAATACAAACTAGAAAGGTTTGGATTTGATACCAGTTTGGTTTGACTAAGCTGCAGTGTCTCCAGGCTAACAACAGGTATCTATTTCTAAGGGTTTTTTTTTTGTTTTACAACCAATCCAGTTCAGTGGGCTCATGAGTGAATGTTGATTGAGACAGGACTTGGTGTCAGTTAATCTGTTCAGGATTGGCGAGAAAAGAGAGGACTTCAGCAGAGAGATGTGGCAAGATAAAATGAAAAAGCATGTCAGTTAATTTTAGAAGCTCCAAAATGACAGAAATTTGTTTGACATGGCATATGCCCATTTGGAATGAAGAATAACTGGAAACAATTGCTGTAAATTGATGAGAACAAAATGTACTCTTCTCAGTACAAAAAGTCCTTTGAGAAGAATGGAATGAAAACATTTTAACTGAGTAGAGTACATTGATTGCATTGTTTGTAATAACATTACTAAAGAATTCTAAAGAAGAATGATAATTGTCACATCATTGCTTTATCTGTTTCCTAGCCGCATGATTGTATAATGCTGACCTGTACCCACACCAGTTATATATGTAGGTAAATTGTTCAACAACAAATCCAACTCCAGATTAAGATATGCAGAATTTTGTAGATTGCTGGTGATTAATGTGATTTTAGTGAAAGAAAATCTCATTTGATTTATTTTTGTCTGTTATATGAGTTCCTTTTGTTTCTTGTTAACTTGTCTACAGTGTTTGCACTTTGGCTGCTTTATTAGTTACCTCCTGTACCTCATAAGGTGGCCATTAAGTGTACGTTAATGGTTGTCTGCTGCAGTAGCCCATCCACTTGAATGTTTGATGGTTGTACATTTAGAGATGCTCTCCTGCATGCCACTCTTGTAACATGTGGTTGTTTGAATTACTGTTGCCTTTCTGTTAGCTTGAACCAGTCTGGCCACTCTCTTTTGATATCTCTTATTAACAGGGGTGATATCACCCACAGAACTGCAGCTCACTGTATGTTTTTTTTCCTTGTTTCGCCGCATTTTTGTAACCTCCAGAGACTTTTGTGTGTAAAAGTCCCAGAAGATCAGCATTTTCTGAGACACTCAAATTACCACATCTGACACTAATAATCATGATATAGGCAAATCACTTAGATCACATTTTCCCCCCAATCTGATGTTTGGTTTGAACAACAGGTGAACTTTTTGACCACGTCTGCATGTTTTTTTTTGCATTGAGTTTCTGGCACATGATTGGCTCATTAGGTATTTGCATTTATGAGCAGGAGTACAGGTGTTCCAGATAAAGTGGCTAAGGAGTGTGCATTCCTTATATCTACACAGATAGTTTGCTTAGTGCAGATTTCAGACTACTTTCTATCTTCAAACTGGCAAGGACATCATAAGAGAATGAATCTTCATGAATGGAAACTTTATGAAGGGCTACCATATTGTTGTAAATGAGAATATACTGTTGCTTGTACTTAATTTTGTGAATAAAATTTTAATCTTTTAAAAATTACTTGCACAGATGCATAACTAAGTCCTGATTAAGGCTCATGACACAAAATTTTGATTGCCCATTTCCTCCATAGATGCTGCCTGACCTGTTGAGATTCTCCAACATGTGCCTTGCTCCAGATTCCAGCAGCTGCATTCTCGTATGTCTGCACACACAATATTGACTGGATAAGTCATCTGGATAATAGGTTATTTATACTGATTTAAAATTTAAAATTGAAATGATACTTAATATTGCAGAATTAAATTACTGCAGTCATGATTCTTGAAACAATGAGGATACTCAGGTAAATAGTACTTTTGAATTATAAAAGCAATTAAAACAATTTGAAGCAAAGAAGCATTTATCAGATTGAGTGTTTATTGGCTAATAATTTCCCAAGTGCATGGTAAAAATTGAGAAATCTCTTATAGTGGTAACAGTTGTCTGGATAATGTAATAGTTCTGTTACAGAGAATACTTGGTCTTTTGATCCAAAACTGAGTCGTGGCCAATAGAAGTAGGAAGCTTAACTTCAAAGGATATAATCTGTATCAAACGTACAGGCAGGAAGGTATAGGGGGTGGTGTGGCTTTGTTGGTAGGAGATGGAATTACATCTTTAGAAAGAGGTGACATAGGATCAGAGAATGTTGAATCTTTGTGGGTGGAATTAAGAAATTGCAAGGGTAAAAAAAAATTATGGGACCCCCAAATAGTAGCCAAGATGTGGGATTGAGATTGCAAAGTAAGCTGGAAAAGGCATGTAATAAGAGTAATGACACAATTGTAATGGAGGACTTCAATATGCAAGGGGTTTGGGAAAATCAGGTTGGTGTTGGATTGCAAGACAGTGTATTTGTTGAATGCCTATGAGATGACTATTCAGAGCAGCTTGTGCTTCAGCCTACTTGGGAAAAGGGTATCTTAGAATGGGCGTTGTGTAATGACCCAGATCTTATTAGGGAGCTTAACATAAAGGAACCCTTAGGAAGCAGTGATCATAATATGATTGAATTCATACTAAAATTTGTGAGGGAGAAGCATAACTCACATGTATCTATATCACAATGAAATAAAAGGAATTACAGAAGCATGAGGGAGGAGCCTGTCCAGGTGGATTGGAGGAGGATACTGGTGGGGATGTCGGCAGAGCAGAGATGGCTGAAATTTCTGGGAATAGTTCATAAGGCGCAAGATAGATATGTCCCACAGAGGAAGAAGTTCTCAAATGGCAGGGGTCGGCAACTGTGGCTGACAAGGGAAGTCAGGGACTGCATAAAAGCCAAGGAAAATGCACACAAGGTAGCAAAAGTGAGTGGGAAGTTGGATGATTGGGAGGATTTTTAAATCCAACAGAAGGCAACTAAAAAAGCAATAAGAAGAGAAAAAATAAAATGTCAGAATCAGGTTTATTATCACTGGTTTATTATCATGAAATTTGAGGGCAAACTGGCCAATAATACAAAGCAGGGTACCAAAAGTTTTTTCACTTATATAAAGTGTAAAAGGGAATGAGAGTTGATATTGGACCATTGAAAAATAATGCTGGTAAGGTAGTAACACAGGACAAAGAAATGACAGAAGAACTTAGTGGGTACTTTACATCTGTGGAAGACACTAGCTGTGTGCTATAGGTCTATGAAAGTCACAAAACAGAAGTGAGTGCCATTGCTATTACAAACGAAAAAGTACAAGGCAAACTCAAAGGTCTTAAGGTGGATAAGTCACCTGAGCCAGATGGACTACATCCCAGAGTCCTGAGAGAGGTTGTGGAAGAGATAACAGATGCATTGCTCATGGTCTTTCAAGAATCACTTGATTCTGGCATGGTCCTGGAGTACTGGAAGATTGCAATGTCATTCCACTCTTTAAGAAAGGAGGAAGGCAAAAGAAAGGAAATTATAGGCCAGTTAGCCTAAACTCAGTGGTTGGGAAAGTGTTGGAGTCTATTATTGAGAATGAGGTTACTGATGACTGATGATAAAATGGAGTCAAAGTCAGCATGGTTTCTGTAAAAGGAAATCTTGGCTGACAAATCCGTTAGTGTTCTTTGAGGAAGTAACAAGCAGGGTGGACAAAGGAGAGGTAGTGGATGTCATTTACTTGGATTTTCAGAAGGTATTTGGTAAGGTGTCACATATGAGGCTGCTTAACCAGATAAAATCCCATGGTGTTACATGAAAGATACTGGCATGGATAGCAGAATAGCTGACAGGTAGGAGGCAATGAGTGAGAATAAAAGGGGCATTTTCTGGTTGGCTGCTGGTGACTAGTGGTATTCCTCAGGGGTCAGTATTGGGACTGTTACTTTTCACATTGTTTGCTGATGATTTATATAATGGAATTGATGGCTTTGTGGCAAAGTTTGCAAATGATATGAAGGTAGGAGGATGGGTAGGTAGTGCTGAGGAAGCAATGAGATTGTAGTAGGACTTAGACAAATTGGAAGAATGGCAAAGAAGTGGCAGATGGAATACAGTGTTGGGAAATGTATAATGCGTTTTGGTAAAAGGAACAATAGTGCAGACTATTATCTAAATGGGGAGTGTGTTCAAACATCAGAGGTGCAGAGAGACTTAGAAGTCCATGTGCAAGACTCCTAGAAGGTGAATTTACAGGTTGAGTCTGTGGTAAAGAAGGTAAATGCGACATTAGCATTTATTTCAAGGGAAATAGAATATTAAAACAAGGAAATAATGCTGAGCCTTTATAAGACACCACGCTTGGAGTATTGTCAACAATTTTTGGCCTCATATCTCAGTAAGGATGAGTTGTCAGTGGACAGAGTCCAGAGGAGGTTCCAGGATGATTCAGCAAATGAAGGGGTTAACATATGAAGAACATTTGTCTGCTTTGCGCCTGTACTCACTGGAATTTAGAAGAACACAGGGGGATCTCATTGAAATCTACTGAATGTTGAAAGGACTAGATAGGGTAGACGTGGAGAGGTTGTTTCCTATGGTGAGTGTATCCAGAACTAAAGGGTACAAACTTAAAATTCAGGGGTGACTCTTTAGAACAGAGGTAAGCAGGATATTTTTTAGCCAGAGAGTATTAAATCTGTGGAATGCTCTGCCACAGTGGAGGCCAAGTCCATAGATATATTTCAGGTGGAAAATGATAGTTTCCTGATCGGTTAGGGCATCAGAGGATATGGTGAGAAGGCAGGTGTATGGAGTTGAGTGGGATCCGGAATCGACCATGATGGAATGGCAGAGCAGACTTGTTGAGCAGAATAGCCTAATTCTGCTCCTATGTTTTTTTTTGTCTAATGGTCTTAATACAGCCAACAATCCAATAATTTATTAATATATAAACATGTACTAAATATTGAAAGAGTAATATGTTGTAGCCCTTCCTCAGTGACTAGCTAAAGGTACACTTTCAATCTGGATTTATGATTTATATGGAAATATGTCATCTATTGTACACAAAGGAAAATCACTATTTAATTGCAGACAAAAGATGCATTCTCAGTAACTAAGAAGTAATTATTAAAATAAAATACTGTTGTGATGATGTATTAAATTGTTCTTTTTACTTCTCTATCATTCCCTTAACTTGCATTTTCATCTTTATTGACATCTCTAGTTCCATTACACTGATCACTAGCACTCCCCAAGCTTGTGTGCTCAGCCCGCTGCTGTTTACAATGCAAACGCATGACTGTGTTGCAGGATTCTGCTCAAACCGTGTCATTAAGTTTGCGGATGACACAGCAGTGGGAGGCCTCATTGAGAGTGCCCTGACAAGCTGCATCTCCATTTGGTATGGGTGCAGCCAAGCATTGGACCAGAAGACCCTACAAAGGACTGAGAGATCAGTTGAGAGGATCATTGCAGTCTCCCTAAAATCCATCAGGGACATTTATCAGGACTGATGAATACACAGAGCCCTTAGTAGTATTAAGGATCCCACCCATCCATCCAGCATCCTCTTTGACTTTCTACCATTAGGCAAGAGACTACAATGCATAAAAACAAGAACAGTTAGAATGAGAAAGTTTCTTCTCCCAAACCATTAGGCTTCTGAACTTCCGATTACATTGCCTTTGAAGTGTCACTGGTTAATCTGTTCTGTACTATTTAATTTAATTTATGCACTTTAGTTTATTATCTATAGGTTTTAACCTTGCCTTCATAAGTTATGTTGGATTATATGTGTTGTGTGTACTACTGTGCTTTACACTCTGGTTTGGAGAAATGTCTTGTTTCCATATACATTATATGGATATACACATTATATACATGTATATGGTTAAATGACGATAAACTTGACTTAACATTTGATTTCTGCTGTCATCAATAAACTTAGATTTCTCTTTTTGTTTTTTCTTTGTGCCTTTAAACTAGTTTTATCCAAACAACTTCTATTGACTAGAGACATTAATTCTCTTTCTCTTTCCACAGGTGCAGCATAACTTTCCAACTTTCCAACACTTTCCAATGTTGTACCATACACAACTGTTATATCGACAATGCAGTCCTAGAGAAAGGTGACAACTGAAGGAAGTAATTGTGGCAGACTGAAAAATAGTGGATTGAACATATGCAAAAATAGCAAGAACGCATAACCGGGCTGAGCTTTCTGCAGCTTTAAGAACCACTGGAAAGATAGTGAATGGCTCGGAGTGTGCTGAGACAAAACAGTAGAATCTTTTTGCTTTGGAATTTTTCCTTGTCAATAGCATTAAAGAGTGATTTGATGACTCAGCTGTTATAGTCTATCTTTGAAATTTATTCCATTGAATTTAATGGGACTGAATATTGGATGCAGTGTGCAATGCACCTTGATGCTGTTACACAGTGCATTTACTGTTACCAGCTGCGATGAATTTTTGAGCAAGTCTCTTTCTTATTTTGCTATTATGCAAGCTGGACTGGCTGCTTTAAGAATGAGTAACTCTTTTCTGTCTCAAAAAATCAAGAAATTTTAAGCTTATTTACTCTACATCTTATTTTCTCTTATACCATGCATGTGTTCAATTTTTGATCAAGGATTCAGACCTTGTCTCTTTTCTCTGCCTGGTCGTTCTGTAGTTTTATGTACTGTAGGTTCTGGTCATTTATATCTCTTTCTTTCTCCAGACAATGGAATACTAACCTATTACAGATGACTGTCTCAATTCTATTGCCGTTAACAATTGTTACCTTTAAAGAAGACACTAATTTCTTTCCACAGCACCTCAGCACCCTTCATCGCCCCATGCACTGCAACTTTATTTGCACATTTTGTTTTATATAATTGCTTTCATATTTATATTCATTGTGTTTTTATGTTTACTGTATTTTTTATGCGGCATTAGATCTGGAGTAACAATCATTTCATTCACCTTTACACTCACGTAGTGAAAAATGACAATACCCAATCTTGAAACTTTAATCTTAACATTATGTTTTTTTTCCCTAAGCCTCACATCCCAAATCAGCTTTGCAGCCAGATAGATATGATCCAAGAATATTGAGCTGAAAAACTGTTTAGTATCTGGAAAAGAGCATGAAGCAAACATTCTATAGCATAACAAATTATAGAACCACTGCCTGGAAATTTAGTAAAATGCAATGTTCCATGTTACTGAAATGGCTTTCCACTTGCAATGGTCCCTCCACCATGCACTCTGCCTGTACTCAGATAAATCTGAGGAAAGGGGAAGGTGGTGGAGTAGGAATGGGGAATTGCCAGCACTAATTAGAAAACAAATTTATGAGTGAGCCGAGTGGGATGATAGTGACTGTGATGTTGAGGTTAACTGATGGGTATTGGTCTGCTGGAGAAGACAAGAGTTGAAGAGGACTTGAAGTTAAAGGGTCCCCTTGATGGTCAACACTATTGTCCAAATGCATTCTCGACTGCTTCCCACTCTCTTTGTGCCGAACATTTATTCCCTCTAACACCAGGGTATGATGGCTCTACTGTGCACAATCTACATAAAATTTGCTACAGTAACTGATCCAGGTGCTTCCAGTAGTTCATCCCAAATTCCCAACCTTTACCATTGAGAAGATCGAGGGTAGCAATCCCAAGTGAACCTGGTTACCTATAGCTTTGCATATCATTTTGAGTTGGAAGTGTGTCACTGTTTTTCATTATTGATTGATGTAGGTCTGAGAACTCTTTACTCAATAGCAGTGTCATTATCATCACCAGAAGGACAATTGTAGTTCAAGGAACACCAGCACCTCCTCAAGGGACATGTTCAATTAATGTTGAGCACACCAGTGTTGTCCAGAAAAAAAGTAACAAATTTAAAAATCACAGGGTTGATGATCAAACGGAGGAAAAAGTATTTAAAAACTAATTAATACAGATATGGCTGAATAAGGATTGTGAGCTTAAGTTGTGGACTAGAGATTAGGATCAGTTTGATTCACCAATACATGGCTTGTGACTAAATTAGTTAATGGGGACTTATGTGAATTGAATTCCCTGTGCCTTCTGGAACCTGCTTAGTCACTCTCCTTTTTGCAGTGTGGAAGCTGGCTCTCAGCTACTGTGAAAATTCATTTCTGCTGGAATGACCTTTAGTCTAAACCAATCCTATGTAACTATCAGTTACAGAAGTGGCATTCAGATGTGAATTGCACATTATTGGATGTTACTGTCTGCGGTTTGGTTCTGTCTTATATTGGACACATTGTGGATCTAGAGATGGAAAGCTGTTGAGAGTGATCTCATTGTATGAATTAGTCTATAGATTACTCCCATTTATGCCTTCTTTTTCTTGCCATTCACGTTTACCATATCAACTCCACATCACTCTCCACTGTATCCATGTCACAATTCAAAGCCACACTAACACATGCCTGTCCTGCCTCCTTTCTCCTTTGGCCTATTTTTCTGGAGCCTTGTATAACTTGGACAATTGAGCATTCAGTCCTGCTTAATCTAACAGTATAACTGAATTCCTAGCAATAGCTATTAGATATTCATCTTGTTGCTAAATATATATATCTTGTTTAAAGTTCTTTGTGCATTTAATCCATTGATATTTGTATTTATATGTGGTTTGGATATTGGATAGTTTTGAACTTGGTTTGACTTTATTCTAGATTCAAACATAATCTTAGTTTATGTTTGACTTCATATTCAAACACCTTTCCCATAATCTTAAACTTCAACCCTGCCCTTCTGCAGAAAAGCAAAATGCTACTTTCAGTCTTAATTGCCAAATATTTGCAAGTCCCTGCAAATTTCATTTGACAATAATTTCATAGTAAAACACAAATAATTTTCTCTGTGTTTGTACATAATTCTATGCATAGTTAGAATTAGTAGGAGGTGTTATTTCGTGTGCCAAAAGCAATTAAGAAGTGTAAACAAGTAAATTATGCCCCACATCAGATTGAATAGCAATGTAACTTACAAGTCTTCTGCTGTTGCTATGGTATATTTCACTTTTTATAAAATTTAACCTCGCCTTATAAAGATTACACTTTCAATTTATTACGCTTATTGCTGGGACAATTGCTGTCTTTAAGCCTTCTACTTTTTGAGAACTATGTCCATTAAGGAGAAGGATATCAATGCCAGGAAGGGATTTATGTTTGCATAGTTATATAATAGAGGGAAGAAAATGCCTTGGTGTGATTTGCCTTGGAATGGAATTACACGCACTTTGTTACTCAGTCTTCTCCCAATAGTGTTTATGGACCTTCTAGGATCAAAGCCAGGGACTGTAGTGGTTTGACCTTCTGTTTTCTAGCAAATCAATAGTTCCTCTATAATCTTACTCTCTTTTGATGCATTTTGTTGTGATTCCAGGGTTATGCTGCCAAGTTATCAATAGCAAAAAGCCAAAGAAATATTTCATCCTATTGCCAAACTTAATGCTGCATTAAATCACGCTTTTATCATCATGCTTTGTATCGAACAGCATTGCTTCACAATGGTAAATCAAGAAATACAAGGGACAAAATACATTCTCATTGGAAATAAATGGACAAGAGACCTTTCATCATTTAGAAACATTGATTATTGAAATAAATGAAAAAGAAAATTAGACAGAACTTAAAAAGGCCATTGAGTTGCTTTTGGAAATTTTGCCCTGCCATACAATAGGGGTTTTATCTCAGATTATTAGGCACGTCAGGGCACAGAAATTTATTAGTGGTGGACATATTAATTTCACATCGTATGGGGCTATAGAGAGGTTTGTGCCATTTTTCTGTGAATTCCACTTCAATAATTTTCTAGTATGTGTGCTAATGCAGGGCTTACACATGCAGTTTGGCACCAAGAAAATTCTTCTGTTGGTTCCACAATAGATGAGCTCGTGGAAAGATATAGATTAAGGGGAAAATATAGGATGCTAAGAATACTCAGTAGGTCAAGCAGCATCCATGGAAAAGAATACAGTTTCAGGGAAAGGACCTTTTATTTGCATTTGGGTTATATGAAATCTGATTGTGTTATAGAGCCTCAAAAAAAGCCATGCTAAATCTAAATAGAAGCATTTAACTCCTGAGTTTGGGGACCTTATTGGGGATCTGGAACCAGTAGTAATTGTAGTATCAAAAATTGAGATGTGTGAAGCTGAGTCACCAAAGGATGAGACTTCAAGTCAGAAATATGTATCTGGCAGGAGTTGTAACAGTGAGTGAGATCAAAGTATTGATCAGGGGCATAAACAGCTTTGGTGCTGGTGGTAAAGAGTAAGAAAAATTCTTAAGGCATAACTAATAAGGGAAATTTAATATCTGTCACTTTATGGCCCCAGATTGGCAAAGCAATTTCAATTAAGCAACATAAAATTGGCCTGAGTTACCTTGCTCATTACATCAGTATAGCAACACTATGACTACATTGACAACTATGCACTACAATGGACTTTTTTTTTGTTCTAGTTCTGTTCTAGTCTAAGTAATTTTATAACTTACGTTTAATTTTTGTTCTTCCTGTTAATGTTGTGTCTATGATACTGCTGCAAGGAAGTTCTTCATTTCACCTGTGTTTACATGTACTTGTACTTAGGACAATAAACTTTGATGTTGACTTTGTCCAGACATGCTTCCATGTAGGTCACCTGAAATAGTCTCAAACAATCTTGAGTGGAGTAACTGTTAAAAGTTAGGTTAACTACAATTTAGATTTTATAATAACATTCCTTTATATAGCTCATAAACATGTGCTAAGTAACTTACTTTCTAACCTCTTGTTTGTACATGTCCATTTACATGTGAACTTCTGTCCTTCAGTTCTGAATTTAGTGTTAGAGAGTGTTATTCTGTAGTATGGAGACAGGCTCCTGGGCCCAGCAAGTCTGTGGCAACAATCAACTATCAATTTACATGAGGTCACCATGTGAAAATGCAAACTCCAAACAGGAAGCAATTAAGTCAGGATCAAACCTGGATCTTTGGTGAAATAAGGCAAATAGTTTGCTAGCTGGGACACTTTTTGTTTTACTTGTACAAGCTAACAAGAAAACATTACAGGGAAAAAAAGTTCATTGATCAAATATGGATCTATTGCAATGCTGCAAAACACACCAAACTAATGACATTCAGAATTTTTCATCAGATGTAATCATACAATATAATCAAATTATTATAAAGAGTTTTAAGAACAAAACAAAGAAAGTTATGCCTTCCACATGCCATGGCCTTATATATGAGATGTAATGGCTCATGTCTATAGGAAGGTGATAACATTTCCCATTGAGTCTGTAGAGATTCTTGATGATTCTTACCTAGCTTAGTTGGCTTCTGACCAATGAAAAGAGAATTCTGAGATAGCTGTCCTTGGGACATGGGTGAGTGAGCTGCCTGATGAAAGGCAACTCATTAAGCAGAACATCAGTTGGGGGCAAAGTCAACAATGGTGTAGGACCATAAGATATAGGAGCAGAATTTCATCATGGTGGTTCCATTTCCCTCTTAGCCCCAATCTCCTGCCTATTCCCTGCCTTAAATATACCCAATGACTTGGCCTTTGCTGCCACCCGCGGCAATGAATTCCAAAGATTCATCACATTCTAGCTAAACAAATTCCTCTTCATCTCCATTATAAATGGACATCCCTATTCTGAGTCTGTCTTAGACTCTCCCACCATAGAAGACATCCTTTTCACATTCAGTCTATTAAAGCATTTCAATATTTGATAGGTTTCAATAAGATTCTCCCTCATTCTTCTGAATTCCAATGAGTACAGGCCCAGGGCCATCAAAAGCTCCACATATAACTGGCATTTCAATCCCAGACTAATTTTTGTGAACATGTTTTGAATACCCTCCAGCGTTAGGACATCCTACCTTAGATAAGGTCCCAAAACTGCTTTCAATACTACAAGTGAGGGCTCGCTAGTGCTTTATAAAGCCTCAAAAATACATCCTTGCTTTTATATTCTAGTCCTCTCAAAATGAATGCAAACTTTGCATTTTGCCTTTCTCACCACTGACTGAACCTGCAAATTAATTTTTAGGGAATCATACATGAGGACCCTCAAGTCCCTTTGCACATCACATTTTTAGATTTTCTCTCCATTTTGAAAATAGCTTGTGCTTGTATTTCTTCTAACAAAGTGCATGACCATACACTTCTTGACATTGTATTCCATCTTTTTTGTCCATTTTCCTAATCTGTCTGTCATTCTGTAGCCTCCTACTTCTTCAAAATTATCTGCCCCTCCATTTTTTTTCATATAGTTTGCAAACTTTACCACAATTCTGTCATCCAAATCATACCCAGACTACTCAGCATTGTCTCAAGAAATAACCTGGCTGACTGATTCTGTCACCGGTGCCTGGGTCTCTGCAGTCTTCATATTCTCCTCCAAGACAGCTCTCATCATAATCTTCATCACACACTGCTGACCATGAAGATATGTCAATAGGAAAAGGTTGGGAGGGGGGAAGGCAACATCCTTCTTCCTGCAACCACTGTAATGTGTGTGTCCTTGTGATCACCAAGGAGAATAATGTCCTCACTGAAATACATAACATTGAGCTTTTAAAACATTTCTAGCAATAGAACCAGAGTGAGAGGACAATGACAGGGTCTGCTCAAATGTGTTGTGGGTGGCAGCATTCATGGTATTATATTGATTCCTGAATGTATTGTCTTCTGTGAAAACAGGAGCCAGGTGAATAAATGGCACTCTACGATATAGGCACAGATAAGTGTTCTGACTAAAATGTTAGAGAATGTACCCAAAAGGCACAAGGCAAAAAGTAGCTTGAAAACTTTATAGGCATTCAGCATTGACCATTATGATCTTCTGCAAATGGTGACAGCTCAGCACTTCATCGAGCACATCTAGAGAACCTTTGCACAAACACTACCTGCTGCTTGCTATCCATTCAAATGATACCTTTTAATCTATTGGTTGACTGGATCCAAATAGTATTTACTCATCTCTAATGGTTTTTTGAGCTGATTAAATTATTAACCTATTTCAGAAGGCAATTAAGGTCTGGAGTCATGTACAGGTAAGTCATGGAAAAATTGCACCAGAGAACTTGATGGAGTTTTGGTGGAAATCCACTGGTTTCATGGGCCTCAAGATGAATATGCCTCAAGTTGAATCGAAGCTTTTGTCATGTCTTGAATGCAGCAATAGTTGGTATTATGTTTTGTAACTTCAATCTCCAAAGTAATTCAAAAGAAGATTTTGTGTGTCGAAAATACAGGTGTAACTTCATCTTTACTTTAAGCACAGCACACATGTATCATGTGGAGGCGTGATGTTGTAGGCAATTAATATATTTTTACATAAAACCAGTAATGAATTATTTAAACAAACAATAATGCTTAATTCAAAGTACATTTTTTATCAAAGTATTTATAATTTATACAACCTTGAAATTTGTTTTCAGCCAATATATATCAAAGATTACTCAAATATTTTTGAAATATTAAATACACAACACTCCTTCCTGCTTAGCTGTAAATTCCAACTCAATATAGAATGTATCTCAACTATATGCACGATATAGTATATATAGACATCCATGGCATAGTAAATGTTAGGTTGCCCCATTCAGGCTTAAAGACTCAATCATTGTGGAAAATTTCTTACTCTTATGGTATAACATCTTTCCTGCCAAGGGTGGTCAATCTGCTTGGCAGGTGAGACTTGTGGCAATGAAAACAATCTCAGATTCTGAGGCTTCCTTCATTGTGGTTGTAAGAATTGACACTGAGACTGCAGGAAATGGTTCTGACAGCTCTGGATACCTTTCTTCTCCATTGCTGTCCCTGAATATACTTCAATCATTTTCTTTTTCTTTCTCACATTCATTTTATCTTTCACAACATTCTCTATCTCATTTATGTTCTTTCTCTCCATCTCATCCCTCCTTTTCCATCTTCCAAATTGTGCATCTTGATTTTGGAAAGATCCATATAATTCATCGGACTATTTTCTAATTACTGCTTCTATTGCTTCCTTTATGATTTGATTTCTCCCCTTGGTTTCCTCATCCACAACAGCATTTGTTAAATATTTTCGTATCTCCTTTGACTCTTTTCCTTTTGACTCATACAGCTGGGTTTTGGTCATTACATTGACTTTTACAAACATCTTTTTGTGTCCCACTTGAGGTTCATGCAATAACCTTAATGCACATAGAGTAGATTCTGGTTCATTATATTCACAAAAACTGAATGTTTGAAACGTTCCTAAGAATTTGAATTTGTTTGGTATGTGGTAGCATAATTTGCTCAACCAGGCTGGTTTCTGTTTAGATTGTGCAATTTTGTTTACACTGACTTTCATTCCTGACTGCAACTCAATTGCATCTGTCTGTGGTTTCCACTGAAACAGCAATTTCAATTGTTCTTTTGAATGTAAACTGTGCTTCAGTTAGGAGCCTTTTTTGAATGCTTTTTTTTTTAAAGATTCCACAAACTAAACAATCTCTCAGTACGCCATTAAGCCCAACACTGAACTGACAATGCTTGAACAAATTCTTCAATTCAGCCACGTAAGCTGAAATAGACTTCTCTTCCTTTTGATTCCACTTTTGAAATCTAAAGTGTTCTGCAATTAACAATGGCATTAGTTCTAAGTGTTCCTGCATTACTTTTACAATATCTGGAAAGCTAATTTCTGATGCTTTGGTTACAACTGTCAAACGCCAAAGCCAACTGTATGCCTTTAAACCCAATGCACTTAATAAAATTGCACTTGTTTCTAACTTCTCAAAATTGGCTATTTCATTTGCTTCAAGTTACTGTTCCAATAGTTTGATATGCATCAACCATTTACCTGTTGTATAATCAAACTTGTCAATATTTCTGACATAGCCAGCTATTACTGATTTTTATTGAATGGTTATTATCACCTGGTACTCACACTTTATGAAACCTGAATTCTTCAGTTAACAGCCTTCTTTATAAACTTATCATGTTTTCATATCCAAAGAACACATCTGCTCTGTTTTGACATTTCCCATTTCCCGCACATCTGCCCTCACCCCATCTGCCCATCACCCCACTCGGGATAGAGTTTCCCTTGTCCTCACCTACCACCCCACTGGCCTCCAGATCCAACATATAATTCTCCGTAACTTCCGCCATCTCCAATGGGATCCCACTACCAAGCACATCTTTCCTTCCTCCCCCCACTTTTTCTGCTTTACACAGAGATCGCTCCCTACACGACTCCCTTGTCCATTCATCCCCTCATCCCTTCCCACCGATCTCCCTCCTGGCACTTATCCTTTAACTGGAACAAGTGCTACACCTGCCCTTACACTTCCTCCCTCACCACCATTCAGGGCCCCAGACAGTCCTTCCAGGTAAGGCGACACTTCATCTGTGAGTCGGCTGGTGTGGTATACTGCGTCCGGTGCTTCCAGTGTGGCCTTTTATATATTGGTGAGACCCGACACAGACTGGGAGACCATTTCGCTGAACACCTATGCTCTGTCCACCAGAGAAAGCAGGATCTCCTAGTGGCCACATATTTTAATTCCACATCCCATTCCTATTCTGATATGTCTATCCATGGCCTCCTCTACTGTCAAGATGAAGCCACACTCAGGTTGGAGGAACAACACCCTATATACCAGCTAGGTAGCCTTCAACCTGATGACATGAACATTGACTTCTCTAACTTCCATTAATGCCCTTCCCCTTCTTACCCCATCTCTGATATATTTAGTTTTTTTTGTCTCTCTGCCCATCACTCTGCCTGTTCTCCATCTCCCTCTGGTGCTCCCCTCCCCATTTTTTTCTCCGTAGGCCTCCCGTCCCATGATCCTTTCCCTTCTCCAGCTCTGTATCCCTTTTGCCAATCACCTGTCTGGCTCTCAGCTTCACCCCACCCCCTCTGGTCTTCTCCTATCATTTCGCATTTTCCCCTCCCCTCCTACTTTCAAATCTCTTACTATCTTTCCTTTCAGTTAGTCCTGACGAAGGGTCTCGGCCCGAAACGTCGACAGTTCTTCTCCCTCTAGATGCTGCCTGGCCTGCTGCGTTCCACCAGCATTTTGTGTGTGTTGCTTAGTTTTGACGTTGCTCTCACTGCATTTTATTTTACTTTGTGTGCCTTGCTGCAACAGCTCAGTAGCTGAGTCGGGTTCATTTTAAAAGTACCTCATTGCCAATGTTATGTTTTGTAACTTCAAAGCATTAAATTAGTTCATAGGAAGACACGGTAGTTTGAAATATGTGTCTAACTTCATTTTTAATTGAAGTGTGCACAATTACATGTGTATGTGTATATATACATAATATTATTGAAATATGAAATACACAACAATTGGGAATTGAAACTGCCTGTAACAACTGCAGAATTAATGAGGTAACAGACATATATCTAATCTAATCTAATATTTAAGGACCAATTGATATGCTTGCAGGGAAGGGATTAGATGTGATCAGAAATAGTAATTAAAGAGGTTTAGATGGAATATAAACAAGGCCATCCTTCAGAAGGGGGAGGAACCTTCTTCTGTGCTACAGATTCCATTTTGGTTAACTGCAACTTTGCTCTGTAAAAGAAGTATCATTTAAAATATTAAGCAATTACTTTATTGAAGTTGCTGAACTGCACGTGTTCAAAAGCTTTTTATACACAAAAACTAAACAAACAGCAGTAAAAAAAAAAGCAGAAAATACAGGAAAATCTCAGCAGGGAAATCAGCAACCATGAAGAGAGGAACAAAGAGAATAATCTAGATTGAAAATGTTTATTGGAACCACCTGAAATTCCAGAAGAAAGTGTTTAGAATATTTTAATGAAATCTGTAGCCACAAAAATCACAGAATGACTGTTCCTGTACTTTTTTAATGTCTTTAATTTAATTCTTGTTATGCTATTGTCTACATGGATCAGGACTTTTTTGGAGTGTTTGACTGGGATAGCTGACCACAGATTGAAAGCATTTAAACCCCCAATTTTCTAATCTTTTTCTTCTTTGAAAAACCCTTTGTACCATTTCCTTCTTGAGCTTAGAAAACAAAACGAAAATGCCTATTTATATTAGACTTTTAGACATGTAAATCTATTGGATCTAGATTTTACTTCCTCCTGTTGGCTTTATTCAGATTTACTTGTTACACATACATCGATACATATAGTGAAATGCATTGTTTGTGTCAACAATTGACACACTTGAGGATGTACCCCCAAGTGTCATCACACATTCTGGCGCCAGCATAGCTTGTTCACCATGCTCAGCAGAGAAGCACAGAACACAACAAGTGACAAATCAGCAACACCAAAAGAAGTCCCATTTCTGCTTCTCACACAGTCCTCTAAAACTGAGAAAGTCCATTTTCTTTGGCCTCCAGCCTCCACTGGACTCGCAGATTTGCAGACTTGGGATCCAACAATCAGGCCTTGACATCTGGACATCCATTTGACCTTCAGACTTTGATCTTTGATATAAACTTCAGAACTCGCATCTTGATCTCCAGACTTTCTGATAATGGGACGCTAAGCACTAGCCATCAAACTCTGACTTTGATGAGCTATGTACTTGGGCGGGGGAGGGTTGCCGGCCCTCATACTTCCTGCCTGCATGGAACTCCAATCCTGGAAGCTACTGACCATTTGCTGACCTGGGTCACCAACATCTGACCATGGATATCCTTCAGCCCACATCCCCACATCCACGTCACCGGTCTTTGAACACAGAGTCTCAAGTGGAGGCCTAGACTCTGGCCTAACCTTTAACTCCCACAAATCTCTGTCCCTGAACCCTAACTCTGCTCTCTGTTCCCAAAGCCATCCTAATGAACTTAATAAAAACAAATATGTCTGAGCCACGATCTCAACAGAGAACTCAAATCAATGCCATCTTGACTGGAAGCCGATCATCAGGTTCATCGACTCCTTCAGTATAAGTTGAAATGTTGATCTTTGTTCTCATCATTACATAATGCTTCACATGTCTTACTTGGATATATTGATCATTCATAAGATTTATATATTTATTTGTTTTCTCCTTTGAGGAGGAAGTGGAAATGTTTGTCAATGTCAGGGTTTCACTTCAGTCATCACCAACAAAGAACATCAAACAATTAGTGAATCTTAAATTAGTTAGCAGTTAACAATTCATTAAATCCAAACCTAAAACATATTGGGAGCACTCTGCTCTTATACAGTGAGCTTCCAGGGAGGCGGCTCTTTCTTAAGGTGGACTTTATACTTCAGAATCTGAATTAGGTTTATTATCACTGGCATACATTGTGAAATTTGTTAACTTAGCAGGAGGTGCACAATGTAATACATAATATAAAAGAATGTAAGTATATCAATTACAGTAAGTGTATAAGTATATTAAATAGATTAAAAATAGTGAAAAACAGAAATAGTATATGTAAAAAAGTGAAGTAATGTTCATAGGTTCAATGTCCATTTAGAAATTGGATGGCAGAGGGGAAGAAGCTGTTCCTGAATCACTGAGTGTGTCTTCAGGCTTCTGTACCTCCTTCCCGACAGTGACAATGATAAGAGCACATGTCCTGGGTAATGTGATTATTTAATAATGGACACCAACTTTCTGGGGCACCACTCCTTGAAAATGTCTTGGATACTACAGAGGCTAGTACCCAAGATGGAGCTGACTAATTTTACAACTTTCTTTAGCTTTATTTGGTCCTGTGCATTAGCATCCCGCCCCAAGCCAGACTGTGATGCAGCCTGTCAGAATGATCTCCATGGTACATTTATAGAAGTTCTCAGGTGTTTTAAGTGACAAACCAAAACTCTTTAAACTCCTAATGAAATATAGTAGCTGTCTTGCCTTCTTTATAGCTGCATCGATATGTTGGGACCAGTTTAGATCCTGAGAGAGCTTGTCACCCAGGAACTTGTCAGCCAGTCAAGATGGCCCTAAAAAGCAACTCCTTTGCTTGCATCTTTGGAAACAGCTCTATTTCCATCTTTAATATCTCTATTTTTCCCTTTCAGGGTTCTTTTGAAGACACTGACCTGGAGTTACACGTTGACTTCGGTTCTTTGCAGGAATGGGACCCACTCTCGGAGTTTCACGACTGGCTGTTACCCGACATGCCAAGGGCTCAGTCTAAGAGTTCGGCTCACCTTTGGAGGCCTGGGATCTCGGGGCTCTGGAGATGGGTGGATCGAAGGTCAGTGTCCTGACAGACCGGTGTGTCATGGGAGCCGGAAGATCTTTGGCTGTGTGCCCAGAGACCTGAGAACTTTGTGCATGGAGCTCGGAAAAAGCGATGCAATGGACTTTTAACATTGTAAACCAGCAAGTTGATTGTTATCTCTCCCCTCTCGCCTTGAAATGGAGATATCTCTTTCTCCCTTATTAGGGAGAGAGAGAGCCTGTGGTATGTTGAATACCAGGTGAACGTGTAGTCTTTGGAATACTGGAAGTCTGTGTCTTTGCTGTTGCTTTTGCTGCACGCTTGACTGCTCGGTGGTGGGTGCTGATGCTTTTTTTTTGCTAGTGGGGGGGATCGTTGCTTGCTGCCGTTTACACACGGGAGGGAGGGGAGCTGGGGGGGGTGTCTTTGGGGTTCCAACATTTAACTGTCATTCATTCTTTGGGGCACTCCTCTGTTTTCATGGATGGTTGAAAAGAAAAAGTATTTCAGGATGTGTATTGTATATATTTCTCCGACATTAAATGTACCTTTGAAACCTGAAATTGCTCACTCTCTCTTTTTCTGATCCCTATATGAAGATTGGTTCATGTTCCCTTGTCTTACTGTTCCTGAAGTCCCCAATCAGCTCTTTTGTCTTACTGACTTTGAGTGCATGGTTGGTGCAGCAATGCTACACAATGAGCTGGTATATCTCACTCCTGTACACCCCTTCATCTCCATCTGAAATTTTAGGTGTATCATCTGCAAATTTATAAATGGTATTTGAGCTATACCTAGCCACACAGTAACGGGTATAGAGGGAGTAGAGTAGTGGGCTGAGCACATACCCCTGTGGTGCATCACTGCTGATCATCAGCAAGGAGGAGATATTATCACCAATCAACACAGATTGTGGTCTTCTGATTAGGATCCCAAGAATTGATTTGCAGAGGGAGGTACAGAGGCCCAGGTTCTGTAGCTTATCCATCAGGGCTGTGGGAATGAAGGTGTTAAACGCTGAGCTGTCATCAACAAACAGCATTCTGACGTATGTGTTTGTATTGTCAAGGTGATCTAAGGCCAAGCAAAGAGGCTTAGTTACTGTTGTGAAAATGTAATTTTTATTAAGATATAAACTTAATATGCTTCTGAGGCAGACATTTAATTTATAATAAGTTGATAATGAAGGAAGCGAGGCTGTTATGTGGATTCATATTGATCCTTACACAGCAAGTCATGTTGTCAGACTAAAGCCAGGTGCTTTTAGTAACAAGCATGCAGGGTTGAACTTGCATGCTTCAAATCACCATAAGCATTTTGATAGATGTGTGATCTGCTGGAATCTGACAATCTGACAACATTCATCACTGTGTTAGGTGGACAAGAGAGAGGTGGCAAACATCATAAATGCTTACATTCTTCAAGACTCTTAGCAGAAGTTCACATCTGGAAGATGAATACATACAGTGCAAAGGCTTTTCCTCTTTATTTCTTTCTAAAAGTTTCTAAGAAGTCGTGATGGGTTAGATGTGGAGGGAATTATTCTAATAGTGGGAAAACCAAGAACTAAGGGTCACACAATAGACTGCAAATGCTGGAATACAGTATAATGCACAAGTACAATTTCAAGTTTAGTTGTCATTCAACCATGCACAAGTACACAGCTAAACAAAATAATGTTTCTTTTGTTTAGCCCAATTTCCCAATTTCCCTCGGGATTAATAAAGTATGTCTGTCTGTCTCTGTGGCCAAGGTGCAAAAATAAATGGTCATCAATTGAAGAAAGAAATCAGGTGATTTTTTTTCTCTGAGAATGTTCTCAGCTTTTGGAACTTTTCCATGTATGTTGGTGAAACCAGATATTTAAGAAAAAATATTAAAAAAAAAGTGTAAGGATTCAGTTAGGTCAGCCATGATTATATTAAATGGGGAGAAGACTCAACAGACGGAGTGGTTTACAATTTTAATTTTTCTGTTCACATTCACGGGTTCCTTACAGACCTACACTCTATAACTTTCTATAAGCAATTTTGCTGTATGGAGAGGTGTTGGACACATGATGTAATCCTAAATAAGTAACAGTCTTAGAGCAACAATCATTGTTCACAACAAATATTACATGTGCTATCAATATCATCACTTGCATTACTTGCTGCGGATCACACCAAGATGAGACATTGAAGAACTGTGCTACCTCATTGAAGCAATTCAAGTTGTTTTCTTCTTGTACTGGGGGAACTTCATTATCATTGTGATGGATTAGAAAATCTATTTCATGCATTTCATGAGCTTGTATTAAACCTTGGATTAAGTAGGAACTGAACAGAAATAAATCAACCTCAGTACGTTTAGTCAGAGAGCGTTGGAAGATAAACACTGATAGAACAAAAAAACGGAGGAAGGAAGTGGTGTAAATTGTCTTGCTGAATGCAAGACAATTTGGCTTGTTTGCTAAATCCTGGGAACCTTATGGTTTATTCCTTTCTTATGATTAAGGAAACCTCTTCATTTAAAGCCAAGCTGAGCGAAGGGCGCTGAGTAGGCTACGGTCAATTATGGAAAACCCTGAACATCCTCTACATAGCACCATCCAGAGACAGAGAAGCAGTTTCAGCGACAGGTTACTGTCGATGCAATGCTCCTCAGACAGGATGAAGAGGTCAATACTCCCCAATGCCATTAGGCTTTACAATTCAACTGCCAGGACTTAAGAACTTTTTTTTTAAAGCTATTATTAATGCTTTTGAATTAGTGATTTAGATGCATATCATATTATTACTGAGTTAAGTATTGTATGTAATGAGTTTTTGCTACAACAAGTGTATGGGACATTGGAAAAAATGTTGAATTTCCCCATGGGGATGAATAAAGTATCTATCTATCTATCTATCTATCTATAATTGCTCATATTTGATACAAAGCTTGAGATTATGAGTATAGTTAATTATGAAGAGTAAGCACTACACCTAAAATGTGAGCAGGTACTGACAGGATATTCTACAGAGCTTGAGGTCATTTAGGTTATTACACACTTGGCAAGAGAATGAAACAAAGCAGGTCATTGTTGGAGTGGCGATAGCTCTTCCAGGTTTCAGCGAGGAGAGGCTTGAGTAAAAGATGAAGAAGCTGTAGGAAGATATTTTTTCCAGTTTATTTATTGTTGCCTTCTTTATGTTCGCACAGTTAGAAAGGTAGGGATGCCAGGCTGTATGGATGAATGCTCCTCTTGTGGGATGTGGGAAGGCAGGGAGACCTCCAGTGTCCCTGACGACTTCAACAGCATTTAGTGTATCCAACTGCAGATTCTAACACTAGTCAGTTGGATAGGTTGAAATATGTCTGTGTTAATGTACGAAGAATCAAGAAAAAGGAATGATGAACTGAGAGCTTGGGTCAGTACATGGGGCTATGATATTGTGGCCATTACAGAGACTTGGCTGTCAGAAAGACTGGAATCACTGCTGGATGTTCCGTGATGTAGATGTTTCTAAAGGAACAGGGAATGAGTTGAAAGAGATGGGGAAGTGGCATTAATAGTTTCACAGCAGAAATGTAGGTTGACATGGAGAAATCATCTACTGAGGCAGTGGAAGTCACAAACAGGCAGGGAGCAATCACTCCACTAGGAGTGTTCTATAGAACCCACTCCCCAACCCACCGTTAGCAACAGAAACACTAAGCTGCAGATCGGAAGCAGATTTTGGAAAGAAACAAAAACAACAGGATTGTTACTACACACACAAAATGCTGGTGGAACACAGCAGGAGGCAGCATCTATAAGGAGAAGCACTGGTGACGTTTCGGGCCGAGACCCTTCGTCAGGTCTTCGTCACGTCAACAGTGCTTCTCCTTATCAATGCTGCCTGGCCTGCTGTGTTCCACCAGCATTGCATGTGTGTTGTTTGAATTTCCAGCATCTGCAGATTTCCTCGTATTTGCTCTTAGAATTGTTACTATACAGTTCTTCACCTTCCATAATACTGATTGACACCTCCTTAGGCCAAAGGCTTCATTAGGTGTGGCAGAATTTGCTAGTTGTGCCCAAGAAGGATTTTTGACACAAGGTGTAGACACTGACAGGAGGAGGTGTCATACTCCATCTGCCACTAGGCAATGAACCTGGTCAGGTAACTGATCTCTCAGTGGATAAGCATTTCAAAGCCAGTGACCACATTTTCCCAACCTTTAACATGAACTTGGAAAGGGATAGGAGCAGACAATATGTGAAATTATTTTACAAGTGGAAGGCGAATTATGATGCTATAAGGCAGGAACCTGAAAGCATAAATTGGAAGTAGATGCATTCAGAGAAATGCACAACAGAAATGTGGTGGTTGTTTAGGAAACATTTAGATTGTGTTCTGTATAGGATTGTCTGATTGAGATGGGGAAAGGATGGTAGGATGAAAGGACAATGGTTGATGTGGAAAATCTAATCAAGAGTTAAAAAGTATTCTTAAGGTTTAGGAAGAAATGAGCTTAAGGTACAGATGTGAACAAGGTAGGCAGGAATGAGTTTAAGAATAAAATCAGGAGACACAGAAGGGGACATGAGAAGGCCCCCGTGTATAGGATTAAGGAAAACAACAAAGTGTTCTACATGTACAGTATGTGAGGAAAAGGAGGATGAATAGAGTGAGGGTATGACCATTCAGCAATAAATAAAGAAATGTGTCTGGAATCAGAGAAGGCTGTGGAGATCCTTAATGAATACTTTGCTTCATTATTCACCAGAGAGGGGGACCTTGACATTTGTGAGAAAAATATAATATACTCTGATAGGCTGGAATATGTCTATGTTAAGAAACAGAATGTGCTGGAACTTTAGAAAGACATTAATATACATAAATTCCCAAGGCTGGACAGGATATGCCCTAGGTTATTATGGGAAGCAAGGTAAGAAATTGCTGTGTCTTTGATGATGATCTTTGTGTGGTCATTGGCTATAGGAGTTGTGCTGGAGGATTGGAGGATGACAAATATTATCCCTTTGTTCAAGAAAGGTAATAAGGATAACCCTGGGCATTATAGACCAGTTAGTCTTGTCAGTGATGGGAAAACTATTGCAACAGCAGGCCGTGTCTCCACAGCCTGATTGAATTTGAGGAAATGATAAAACAAACTGATGAACGTAAAGCAGTGGATGTGGTGTATATGGATTTTAATAAGGCATTTGACAAGGTTCCCCATGGTAGGCTTATTGAGAAAGTCAGGAAGTAAGAGTTCAAGGAAAACATGGCTGCACTGATTCACAATTGGCTTGCCCGCAGAAGGCAAACTGTTTTCAGTAGATGGAACATATTCTGCTTGGATTTTGGTGGCCAGATGTGTTTCATAGGGAACTGTTCTGGGATCCCTGTTCTTCTGAGTCCAGTTCATCGTAGCTAAAGTTCTCCTCTACATTGAGCACATCTACATTGAGTGCTCAGAGGATCTCGGAGGTTCTATCCTGCGTCAGTATTTAAGTGCCATTACAAAGTAAGCATGGCAGCACCTCTACTTTCTTAGAAGTTTGCATAGAATTGGCATGTCATCTAAAACTTTGACAAACTTCTACAAATGTGCAGAGGAGAGTATATTGACTGGTTGCACCATGGCCTGGTACGGATACAAAAATCCTTTGAATGGAAAGGCCGAGAAAGAATAATTGATATAATCCAGTCCATCACGGGCAAAGCCATCCCCACCATTAAGCACACCTACAAGGCGCACTGTTGCAGAAAAGAAGGATCCATCACCTAGGACCCCAGCCATCCAGGTTATGCTGCCTTCTCACTGCTGTCATCTTTAGCATTTTGTCTGTTTTTTTACAAGGTTGAGATGCTAGCTCGACACTCAACCCATCATGGATTGAAAGTATGTAGGAGCCAGCCCAATTTGAATCTGAGACCATTCACCTCTAAGTCTGGTGCGAATGCAACTACACCACCAGCCGGCATAGGATTGTATATTGTGACAGATAGTTGATAATAAATTACTTTGAACTTTTAACTTGGTGATTTTTTTTATAAATGGCTCGGATGAGGAAGTGGATGGGTGGGTTAGTAAATTTGCAGATGATACAAAGATTGGTGGTTTTGTGAGTAGTGTAGAAGATTGTTATAGGGTATAATGGGAAATTGATAGGATGCAGATCTGGGCTGAGGAGATGTAGATGGAGTTTAATCGAGAAAAGTGTGAAGTTATACACTGGAAAGTCAAACACGAAGGCAGAGGACAGAGTTAATGGCAGGATACTTGGAGTGAAATGAAGTTGAGAGATTTTGGGGTCAACATCAACAGATCCCTTGAAGTTGCTGCTCTAATTGATAGAGTGATTAAAAAGGCATATGATGTGTTGGCCTTCATTATTCATGGGATTTGAGATGAAGGGCTGTGAAGCAATATTGCAGTTCTATAAAGCTCTGCCTAGGCAACTTTTGGAGGAGCATTGTGTTCAGCTCCGTCGGCTCATTACAGGAAGGATGTAGATGCTTTAGAGAGGGTGCAGAGGAATTCTATCAGAATGTTGCCTGGATTAGAGAGCAAGTCTCATGAGAAAGGTGGGGGGGGGGGTGCATGTTCTTTTGTATTAATAAAGCTGTACAAACTCATAAGAGACACAGATAGAATCGACAGCCAGAGATATTTTCCCAGGAAACATATCTTAAAGTGATTGGAGAAAACATAGGGAGGATGTCAGAGGTAGGTATTTTAGACAGAGAGTGATAGGTACATGGAACACACTGCCAGGTGTGGTGATAGAGGCAGATACATTAGGGACCTTTAAGAGATTCTGAGATAGGCACATTGATTTAAAAAATGGAGGAGAAAGTGTATGATTGATCTGACAGTAGATTAAAATGTTAGCACAACAATGTCTTGAGAAAGGCACGGACTGTGCTGTTGTAGGACAGAGAAGGCTATTCAAGTGCAAAGCTGTTGGACATTCTGAGCAAGGACAATTGCAGGACCTTTCAGGTTCCTGCTGGGATTGGGTCAACAATATGCCAATAAAGTATTTTCAGTGCCTAGCACCTGCATTAGGTTAGAACAGCAATTCTGTTAAGATATAAAATGTTATGTGATTGATTACCACATTGTCATCTAATTAATTGCATTCTTGTGTCATCATTTGAACACTTGCCTCAATGTCAGTAACTATATTGCTCAATGATATTTTACTCCTTTGGTGTTCAGTGTCAAATGGTTCCCAGCAAGGACTGAAACTCAACTGGGTCCATGTTCTTGGAGTCCCTCGCAATGACTTCATCTGAAAACCATCTTGTCTGAAGGTGGGAGATTCTTGGAAGACTGCCATTATTTGTAATCGTTAGCCATTATATCTGTTTACCAATACAGGTAGAAAATGGGTGACAGACTTTATCAGAATTACTATTGGGCGTCATGGTATCATAGCAGTTAGATTGTTACAGCTCAGGGCATTGGACTTAGGAGTTCAACTCCAATGTCATCTGTAAGGAGTTTGTAGGTCCTCCCCATAGAATGTATGGGTTTCCTTTGGATGCTCTAGTTTCCTCCCACATTCCAAAGACGTACCAGCTAGTAGTTTCATTTCTCACTGTAAGTTGTTCTGTTATGAGGCTATGGTTAAATCAGGGGTTGCTGAGCACTGTGGCTCAAAATGACAGATGGGCCTATTCCACACTTTATTTCATAAGTAAGTAAATTTAAAAAAAATTATGGATCAGTCTATTAGCATTTTTAAGCTCACCCTCAGCCATTTTGGCCAGTTTTATTCTTGCACCGAATAATATCTCAACTTCCATCTCAGCAACTTGATCAGTTGCAATATCACTCTGCAAATATATGACAGCTTGACTATTAATGATAAGGATAGCATCATAATGAAACATAAGACCAAGGATTATCTTCTAGAAAATTAATAGCAGAGCATGATAACCAGATAAAACTAAAACACAAAATGTCGGGCACATTCAGCAGGTTAGGTGGCATTAATAGATGGAATAGTGGAGCTAACATTTCAGGTCAAGGCCTTTGTGCTGTCATCAGAACATTGGTCCTGCTAATGCTGGTACAGATTCTGCCAGGAGGTGGCCAACAGCACCAGTCCTGCAGTTGCACTAAATATTTTGGCTGCACAGCCTCCAAAGCATTGCCAACATTACCAACGTTACCACCATTGTCCTTCAGTGAAGTAATGAGTAGGCTGCTACAGTTGGAAAGAAAGAAAGATTCAGCTTAATGTCCTCCAACAGGGTATCACAGACCTTTTTACATTGATTCTGAATGCATCCAATGCTCAAAACAATTTATAAACAATAGATAAAAATAACATATTAAAAGGGAAAATGACTGAGTAATGAAAAAAGATTATAATTTTATTTAAATCTATATGAAATTTGTTAACTATGTAAATAGATAAAATACTGTATATATGAAAATCGAGAAAATGAATCAAAAGCACCACACATTTTAATTGGTGTCAGAGACCTCACTGCATGATGTGCCAGCAGTGTAAAGCTGAAGGGCTTGATAACAAGTCCTTCAGCTCATCAGCTCATCTACTTTTGGAATATGTGTGATTCTAGGAATAGAGCAAGAGGTCTAACCTACAGCCTTAGAAGCCCTGAAGTGCTCCAGCTTGCTATTGGATCTCCATGGAGCTACTATCCAACAATTTAATTCTTTAGAGTCTGCAGCTTTTTCTTAAGGAAGAAAAAGCATTGCTGGTTCAAACACTTTTTTACTGAATGCCACTGTTTTAAAATTATTGATAAGTGCAAAAAAAAAATGAGCTGAGTACAAAGTACCTTCTCTTCTATTTGCAGTTCAATTGTTACACTATCGTCTCTTTCAATCTTCTCCTTGGTTCTGTTGTATTTTCATCAATGGCCTCTGGACAGAAAGTACAAATGGTAAATCAAATTCATGGCAGATATTCCGTTCATTGTGTAAGTGCATAACGGTTATCAGCTTGATCTGGTACCCTTGGTAATGTTAAGAATTAAGTCCTTATGCAGTTTTACCTGAGATATCATCATTGATTCATAGAATCATAGATTACTACAGCACAGAAACAGGTCCTTTAGCCCATTAAGTCTGTCCAGGCCTGGTTTACTGCCTAGCTCCATGTACCTACATCCAGACCAGAGTCCTCCTATCCACTTACCCATCCAAACCTCTCTTATATATTATAATTGAATACTCATCAACCATTTCCACTGACAGTTTATTCCATATTCACACCACCCTTCTTAAATATTTCACGTTTCACCCAAAACCTATGACCACTAGTTCTAGTCTCACCCAACCTGAGCAGAAAGAGCCTGCATGCATTTACCCTATCTGTACCCCTCATAATTTTATATGCCTCTATAAGATTTCCCAGCACTTTCCTACACTCCAGCGAATAAAGTCTTAACCTATTCAACCTATCCTGTAACTCAGAGCCTCAAGTCCCAGCGACACCCACATAATTTTTTTCTGAACACTTTCAAGCTTATTGATATCTTTCTTGTATGTAGGTGACCAGAAATGCACACAATGTTCTAAATTTTTCCTCACCAATGCTTATACAACTTCAACACAAACATCGCAACTCCTGTACCCGATGCGTTGGTTTACGAAGGGCAATATACCAAAAGCTCTCTTCACATTCCAATTGACATGCAACACATGACGTTCAAGGAATTATGGATCTGTATTTCCAAGTTCCTTTGTTCTACCACACACCTTAGTGTCCTACCATTCATTGGGTAAGTCTAACCCTGAACTGTCCTCCTAAAGTGTCTTACCTCAGACTTGTCTTCATTAAATTCCATCTGCCATTTCTCAGCCCATTTTCCTAGTTGGTCCAGATCACTTTGCAAGTTTTAATAGCCTTCCTCATCGTCCATTACATCCAAATGGTGTCATCCATGAATTTACTGATCCAGTTTACTACATTATACTTAAATAATTAATATAGATAATACAGTAGTGTAGCAGTGAGTTACAGCTCAGAACATTGGAGTTTGGAGTTCAGTTTTGACATCATCATTAAACGGTTTTGTATGTCCCCCCTGTGAATGTGTGGCTCCAGTTTCTTCCACAGTCCAAATATATACTGGCTTGTAGGTTAATTGGTTGTTGTAAATTGTCCTATGATTAGGTTAGGGTTAAATCAATGGGTTGCTGGTGGCATGGCTCAAAGAACTGAAAGGGCCAGTTCTGCACTGTATCTCTAAGTAAATTAATGATAACCAACAATGAACCCACCAGGGATTCCTGCAGCACACCACTAATCACTAGCTTTCAGTCCGAAAGACAACCATCTACTACCAGCTTCTGTCTGCTCTTGCTAAGCCAGTGTGAATCCAATTGAGAACTTTATCCTCAGTGCCAAGCAAATTAACCTTCTGAACAAGCCTACCATGAAGGGCTTTGTCAAAGGTGTTCCTAAAGTCAGTGAAGACAATGTCCACTGCCTTCCTCTCATCAAACTTCATAGTAACCTCCTTGAAAATCTCTATAGGATTGGTTAGTCATGGTGAACTATGTACAACCATATTGAATATCCCTAATCAGGCCCTGTCTATCCAAATATTTACATATCCTGTCCCTTATAATTTTATGTTAAGATTCTTTCTCATTGTATTTGCTAATTAAAAAAAAGTTTTATTTGACAAAGTGCAAAACAAGAGTCTGCTAATCAAGAAAAGAGCCAATGGTATAACATGAAAAGTTCTAGCACGGTCAGAAGATTGGCTGACTGCAGAAATTAAAACAATGGGAATGAAGGGGTCTTTTGTGGTTGACTGCCAGTCACTAGTGGATTTCCACATGGTGTTGGGTCTATTATGTTTCACTTTATATGTTAATGATTTGCATGATGCAATTGATAGCTTTGTGTTCAAGATTGCAGATGATATGAAGACAGCTGGAAAAGCAGGTAGTGTTGAGGAAGCATGATGTCTACAGAGGTCTTGAACAGATTAGGTGAAAGGAGAAAGAAGAGGCAGATAGAATACAGTGTAGTGAAGTGCATTGTCATGCATTTTGGTAGAAAGAATAAAGGAGTAAACTATTTTCTAAATGGGGTCAAATTCAGAAATCTGAGGTGCAAAGGGGCTTGGGAGTTGTTGAGCAGGATTCCCTGAAGGTTAACCTCAGATTAAGTCAGTAATAAGAAAGGCAAATGAAATGTTAGCATTCATTTCAAGAGGACTAGAATATAAAAGCAAGAATGTAATGCTGAGGCTTTGTAAGATGTTGGTTAGATCATGCTTGGAGTATTATGAGCAGATATGAGCCCTATGTCAAAGAATGAATATGCTGGCATTGGAGAGGGCCCAAAGGTTTAATTGAATGATACTAGGAATGAAAGGGTTAATGTATGAGGGGCACTTGATGCTCTAGGTCTGTTCTTACTGGAGTTTAGAAGACTGGGGGTGGGGTGAAATCTCATTGAAACCTACTGAATATTGAAAGACATAAATAGACTGGATGTGGAGAGGATGTTTCCAGTAGTGGGAGAGTAATCAAAGGGCTCAGCTTCTGAATAGAAGGTTCACGCTTTAGAACAGAAATGAAGATGATTTTTTTTTATCCTGATGTAGTGAATAAGTGAAATTCATTGGCCCAGATGGCTGTGGAAGTCAAGTCGTTGGGTACATTTAAAATTGAGACTGATAGGCTCTTGTTGGGTGTTAAAGATCATAGGGAGAAGACAGGATGATGTACTTAAGAGGGAGAGTAAATTAGCCATGATTAAATGATGGAGCAATATTGGTCTCCTTCTGCTCCTATATTTTATGTCTTACCTTCTTATGGACAAACACAACATTACCAGAAGAATCATTCATGAATATTTATGTCAGTTATACTGCACAATACGGGAGTTTCTGTGACCCCATCACTCCCTCAACACATTTAGTCATTTACAAATTATTTAGTATGAATCATCCACATGTATGAACCAAGGGTGATAATTCTGAAGTCTGATTTCCCCATAGGCAACTAATCCATAACACCAAAACTTATTTTTCATAATCCCAAAGTTACTTGCATAATGCCACAAGCAACACACACAAAATGCTGGTGGAACGCAGCAGGCCAGGCAGCATCTTACTATCTTACTATCTTTTCTTTCAGTTAGTCCTGACGAAGGGTTTCGGCCCGAAACGTCGACAGTGCTTCTTCCTATATCTGCTGCCTGGCCTGCTATGTTCCAGCAGCATTTTGTGTGTGTTGCTTGAATTTCCAGCATCTGCAGATTTCCTTGTATTTGCATAATGCCACATTGTTCAATAAGTATGTATAAGGGCACTTTCAATTCAGTGCCACATATTATGTTTTGTAACCCCAGAAATGAACTGAAAGAAAAACACAAAAGCCAGATTCCTTCCTCTCCTGTCCTTTAACTTTCCCACCCTTTCCTCTATCACCATCTATTAATCTTCTTTCCCCTTTCTACACCTTTTTATTCTGGCATCATCTCCCTTCCTTTCCAGCCCTGAAGAAAGCAGCTCGGCCCAAAGCGTCGACATTCATTTTCATGGATACTGCCTGACCTGCTGAGTTCCTCCAGTATTTTGTCGGTGCAGCCAGGATATTTGTTTATTTTCAGTAATTTTCTTTTAATGAGACCCTAACATATGACATGGTGGCATAATGACATATGCCATTCATGTACTTCTTACATATAACCCATAATGAATTATGTAAGCAAACAAAGAATGCTTAATCAAACAATATATTTACAATATTACTCAAATATTGCTGAAATATTGAATACACCACACTCTTCCATCCTTACCTATAAACTCCTCAATATAGAATGCATCTCAATGCAAATATGTAACATATTGCTTTCTAGTTATCATACTATATAATAGACATCCACAGCATAGTAAATTTTAAATTGTCCCATTCAGGCCTAGAGATCTAATCACAATATAGGATTTCTTATTCTTGAGGGATAACGTCCTCCCTGAAGGGGGATCACTCTGGTTAGCAGCTGAGACTTGTAGCTGTGAAACAATCTCAGACTCTGGGGCCTCCTCCGAGATAGTTGTAGTAGTTGAGTCTGCGATGCAGGGAGAGATTCTAACAGCTCTGGATACCTTTCTTCTCAAACAATTGACCTTGCTCCCCTCAGCTGATTGATGTGCCATCTCCAGATGACATCAGACACAATCTCCACTGTGTAAGAGTGTGGTTCAGTTCTGTCCTCAATCTTTCCAAGTACCCACTTTTGGTCATCTCTGTTATCGGCAGAACTGCTTGTTTGAGGAGCCCTCAATTTGTCTCACCTGTTTGTCCACATACTCTTTCTGAGATTGTGTTTGAGGAGATCTATGCAAGCATGAGTGCAAGAGACGACCCAGGAACAGCCTGGCTGGTGGGTTGTTGGTAGTGCAGTGTGCCACATTTTGATATGGAAGGAGGAAATTGGTAAACTTCTGATTCAGTGTTGGTGTAGCTGACATTGCATTCAGTGCATTCTTTAGAATCTGGACAAACTTTCCACAGAGTCATTTGTAGCTGGGCGATATTATGCAGAAGTAATATGTCTTTTTCCATTCATTTTCAGGAATGATTGAAACTATTCCACAACCAGCTGTGTTTCATTATCCCTGACTGAGATACCAATTCTGGAACACCAGTTCTTGAGAATAAGACTTTTCAACACATCAACAGTATGCGATGCTGTGGTGGGGGATATTGGAATACTCCTGCCCAATTTTTAGCTGCCTCCACTACTGCCAAGAAATTTGTGCCCAATAATGGTTTGGCAAAATCCACGTGAAATCTGTGCAAGGGCAATGCAGGCTATTCCCATGGATGGAAATGTGCTGCTCTTGAAATCTTCTGGACATGTTGGTATCCCGAACAGTGCATGGCAAGGCACTCGATCTGCTCATCCATCATAGGCTATCAGGTGACCGGTATGAGGCTCCTCCAGCACTGAGCTCTCAGCTTGGATGTAACAACAACTGTCAATCCCCACATAAGGCAACCCCACTTAAGGGAAATTATGTCCTGATGCTGGCAAAAATTGAGAAACTGGAATTTCTGTTGCACATTCCAGTCATTTTAGGTTGCCGTGTAGACCTGAGACAGTATGGGGTTTATTCTGGTTTCCCTTTAAATCATCTCCTGCTAATAGGATGCCTTAAATTTGCATTAGGGAGAATATGTCAGGAGGATCGTTCTCCTTTGTAAATTGTTCAGGTACAGTAATTCCATTTACAAGGTAAACAGGATAATCAATCAGCATTTCCATGATTTGAATTGGATCTTGTATTTTGTCCTCCAAGAAGCAGAGCTCATCTCTTCATTTGTGCTGCTGATGTTAGTGGAACAACCTTCTGTGGATTGAAAATGGACACGTGGCTGATGATCAGAAATGAAGATAAGCTCTCTCCCATGTAAGTACTTGTTGAAATATTTTACACCACAACCATACTCAAGGCCCCTCTATCAATCTGTGCATAATTTTCCTCTGCAGAAGTGTGGGGGCATGATGAAAGACTATGGAATATTCACTTCCGTCACTCATAAAATGTGGTGACACTGTACCCATACCATATGACAAGGTGCCACAGGCAAACTTCACTGGACGATGTGGTTCTTAATGCATGAGTGTAGTGTCTGATGTACCCATTTTCTTTACGTTTTGGAAAGCCACCTTGCACTGCTTTGTCCATTGCCATTTCTTCTTGATCTGTAGTATTGAAATCAAATGGTAGAGCACAGTAGCAGAGGTATGGCAGGACCCTGTTATAGTAATTGACCACAACTGTGATCTTTGGTCTTGAGGCATTCACCACTGCTTGAATTTTCTCAGCACACTTGAGTAAAACTTGTGTGTCAAAGGTGCGTCCACAGGAAGTAATGTTTAGTTTAAAGAATTCACACTTGTTATGTCATGATCTGATCCCACAACCTTCTAATTTTTTTAACACTGTCTTAAGCTTTTGGAGATGTTCCTTGTCATTCTCACTGGTAACAACGATGTCATCAATGAGTTGTAAATCAACTTCAGCGGTTATGCCCTTTGGTCCAAAGGCTACCTTCTCTGATAGAGAAATTAGCCTCATAACAATTTGCATGGTATCTATAGTCATCATAAATGACTGAGAAGCCTTGCAACACCATAGCTTTCTGTCAGTGTGCAGATTCTACTCTAAAAATAAGCAACTGTAGTGACAAAGCTCTTTGTGAGTGTTTATGGTGAGAAATGCTTTGGATTCTTCTTCTTTTTCCATCTGTAGGTAGGCCTCAACTAAAGTGAAGTGAAAAAACTGAAGTGTTTTCCTCCAGAAAAGCTATCTTCTATTCTGGGCAGAGGGTATTAGCTTATATCCAGTACTGGGTTGATGGTGACACTGGCATTGTCCATGTGCTCTACTCAGCCTTTGAAAGAATTCCTTCAGTTTCCATGTAATCTATCTCACTGGCTACTTTATCAAGTATGGTATAAGGAACTGAACGGGCTTTGTAAAACTTGGATGTGGCATTTTTATTTAACACCATTTTACCCTTGATACTTGTGGAAGAATATCTACAGCTATGGCAATATGCAGATGATGGGGAATTTTTCGGTAATTTAACTGGCATGTGCATGATAGTGCTGCTTTTAGAGACCTAGCCTCCAATGATGACTATAGATACCATGCAAATTGTTATGAGGCTAATTTCTCTATCAGAGAAGGTAGCTTTGGACCAAAGGTCATAACCGCTGAAGTTGATTTACAACTCAGACAGTGGGAACTTTCCCTGGGGAGCCAGTACTTGCTACCACATGTATCATTAGCAGTTAAATCTCCATTTAAATCAAAAGACCGGGAACCTATGGTGAGGTGGGTGTCGGAGAATCAAAAGCTGCCTCACCAAAGAGGGGTGACTTATTACAGACCTGATACCAGAGTGATATATTACCTCTGTCACAAGTTGGGGAGATCATACATCAGATACAGCAATGGTTTGCATAGGGCTGACAGTAATTGCAGGACAGGTTGTGTGAGGCTGTGAAACCTGCCAACAAAATAACAGAGGAAATTCACCTGCTAAACTTGATCATTTGCCACCCATGGAGGCACCATTTGCCAGTCCACAGATAGACTTTGTGCATGTGCCTGCCAGTCGGGGGGGGGGGGGGTTATGAATACCTGGTAGCAATAGTCATTATGTTCTCCAAGTGGGTGGAGGTCTTTCCAACTTGAAAGGATGATACTCAGACCGTTGCCAAGCCACTGATGAAGGAGATTATTCCCAGATTTAGCGTGCCATGCAAATTTAATCGCAATCAAGGGACTCATTTTAGAGGTAAACTAATCAATGAATTAGACTAGGCTTCGCTTGGGAGTGTCATCTTTCATATCAGGCCCAGTCCTGAGGATTAATAGAGAGAATGAATGGAGTATTAAAAGATACATTGGCTAAATCACATCAGAAAACTGGATTGAAGTGGTCAGAGGCCCTTCCAATGATTTTATAAACTCTAAGAAATCAAGTAAATTGGATAACTAAATTAACCCGATTTGAAGTAATGATGGGACGACCAATGCTGGCAAAATCCCAACCTCCTTTTACAAGTGCCTAAGCCTTTCTGGTCTGGACTGATGAGAAAACTATTGAAATTTTTAAATTTTGGGGTGAAGTCCCAAGATTGAATCAGGGCGAGAGGCGGCTGCATTACCTCTGCAGAGAGAAGACTCATCCCTTGAAACCAGGAGACCATGTGAAAGACTCTTTTTCTCATTGGTGGAAGGGTCCCTATCACGTGATTCTGGTGACAAGGTCTACAGTAAAATTAGAAGGAAAGCCAGACTGGATTCACAGGACACGGAGCAAGTTCAGTCACAGTGAAGGACAGCCCGGCGAACAAAAAGAAGAATGAGAGTTGTTATATTATTGCTTGGACCTCTGCAGACACAGGCCTCTGAGTATATAAATAAGGCCCTGCTGCACGATTTTGTCTCTTAATTATGAACACTGTGTGGTTGAATGCTTCTGCTTGTTGGATTTGTACACATATACCGCATCATAGCAGGGAGGAGGGGGAGGTGAATTCCCTTGGTTCCTGTTTCCTTCACCTTTCCTGAAATAGAGGTATGGTGACATTTTAATAATAATACTGGAAAGATTCAACAGAGGCTGATAGTACAGGCCAGGTGCAGAAAGACTGAGGGCAGTAAGGCTAAAACCTTTAGAATCGATGTTGTTAGAGGACAAGGCAGGATCCTCCACCTACAGCCTAAGAAGGATTCATTTATCATCCATAGATGGGTATGTCCTCTCTTTGCTGGATGGTACTGTACATGCCTGTCTACAACAGAACTAGGGAAACCCCACTCCCTCCTTTCCTAGTCCTAACAGGGCTGGTGGAAGATGATGAGTGCCTATGTCAAGGGTTAATTGATGCAAGAAAACATAGTAGCTGCCAAGTAAATACTCCACGCCACCCTTAGCCTTTCCTGGAACATCCCAGGTATGTGGAATGAGGGCCTACCCCTAGTTTCCCTTGAAATGGGTGGGATGCTATTATTTGGCTATGAGGTACCTAAAGGATATGGGGAAGCACATCCATTGGTCTCAAGGCAAGAGGTCCATTTCAGAAACTGAAAGGTTCTGAATGGTAGCATTTCCCTATGGGGACTGGCAAGTGCTTCACAGGAATTGATAAATATGGCCCTCGCCTTTAAGAAATTGGCCAGTGACATGCCTGTCACCCTAAAGGGTACCCAGAGACAAATTAAAGAACTAAAAGCAAAGGTAGTAGCCATTAGAACAGTAGCCCTGCAAAATAGCTGAGAAAGGTGGAACCTGTGCTATTATAGGACAGGAATGTTGTACCTCTATCCCCAATGAGTCTGAGAATATAACCCACCTGGTGGACCATATCCAGAAGAGCGTAAAGCAAATACATAAGGTAGGAAAAGAATTCCACAACTAAGGTGAAGTTGGAGCCCTTTGACCCTGAGTATGATGAAGACACTTGTTTAGATATGTGGCCTCTTCCCCCAGGTTAAGAAGCCCCTGATCCAGATGATGATGTGGAATAGAATTGATTGCTTTCAAAAAGGAAGGGACTGTGGAAAAAAATTAAGCCTCAGAATTAAGGTTAATAAAATCATGAGAATAGCAGGGTAAGAAGCAGATGGGGGTCTGTCCATTTGGACTAATTAGCAATAAGTCCTGCTGGAAATGAGGAACTGATAACGTATGGAGGTTGCGTGTAAGGAGGAACCATTGGCCCTCAAGGCTATCTGACTAATGAATTGGTTTCTCATAATTAATGGGGAGGCACCATTGGCCTTCAAGCTGCATGGCTAATGGCTTGGTTTCTTATAATTAATGGGGGACCGATTATGCAAGAAGGGGCCCTATGTCTAATTCTGTGCAAGTTTTGAGAGCATCTGGAACCTTGTTGATGTGGGCTAAACAAAAACCCATGACTTCAGATACTTGCTGAATTGCATGTATTCTAATGTATAAAAGACCATGCTTATGTTCGCAGAGTTGTAGCTGGCTCTCCATGATCATGTAATAAAGTAATTAAACCAATTACTGGGGTCTGTGTCTTTGTTTAAGTCTAATCAGCGATAGTAGATTTCTCTGACAATTTGTTTGCATTTTCCATTGCCATCTTTGAACACTTCCATAGCTTCATCCAGTACCTTTCTTAATTTGTTTTCGGTTGACTTTTGCAGGTGATGTGTCAAGTGGAAGGATCTGCAATCAACTTGTAATTGTCACAGACAATCATGACCCCATACTGCTGAACCTCCAGTTCTTACCACATACAAGCTCAATGTGGCTTATTAGTTGTTGTATTTCACTGTTACAAATGTCATTCCCACAGGAGTTATTTTTTTTTCTCCCTTGTAAGCTCTTATTTGGATATCTGCATGCTTCAGTTCAGTATCTTTGAAATGCCTTTTTAAACATATTTTGTATAATGACTGAAACAGCTGAGCCAGTGTCCACTTCCATTTTAATTAATTTTCCATTCACTTCTTGAGTAATCTTTATCGCTTGTCTCTTGTTAGTTTTCACATTGTCAATCTCAAGCCTACTCAGTCCTGTGTCACTTTCATCATTATCAGACTTTTCACCAACAGAAAGCAGATCAATGCTCTTTTTGAAACTGCAACTTGACTTCTCATCTTTTTCTCTTTCCTGTACAGTCCATTTATTTTTTTCTGCCAACATGTTCTTTGTATATGTCTTACTTTGTTGCATATTCTGGAATTTTCTGCTTTAAACCTGTGTTGGTCTAATGTAGGTGAGCCCCGCCACAGTGGTAATGCAATTTGGTCCAGCAAGCAGGTTTCTGTTTAGATGGTGCAATTTTCATTCTTGATTGAAACTCAATTGTATCTCTGGCTGCAGTTCCTGTTGATACAGTGATTTCAACTGTTCTTTTAAATGTGGGTTGTGTTTCAGTAGGAGCTGTTTTTGAATATCTCCTGTATTATTACACAAATTAAACAATCTCTCAGTGCACCTTTAAGCTTATCACAGAACTAACAATTTAGACAATGCTTGGACAATTTCTTCAATTCAGCCACATAAGCTGAAATGGACTCCCCTTCCTTTTAATGCCACTTATGAAACCTAAAGCATTCTGCAATCAACATTGTTTTTAGTTCTAAATATCCCCACATTATGTTCATGATACCACCAGTGCTAATTTCAACTGGTTTAGTTGAAGCAGTTAAACTTCTAAGCAAACTCTATGTTTTCCATCTTAGTAACACCACAATTCACTTTTCATTGGCTATTTTATTTGCTTCAAACTACTGCTCAATGACTTAGTACACATCATCCAATTATCTGCTGTATAATCAAACATGTTCTGATGTAGTCAGCTAATCCTGCCTTTTTTAGCTGATTATTATTATCTGGTACTTATTATTTATGAACCCGTAGCTATACTCGTCGCTTATCAATTCTGTCCATTTTCCACCATTGCCCCAACATTTGTGTTATGTTTCAGCTAGTAGGTATTCATTTACTGTATAATTCTTGTTCACCACTGTTATGTTATATAACTCCAGAAATTAATTGAAAGAAAAAAAACAGGAGCCAGGATATTAGTCAACTTTTTTTTAGTGAGGTGCGCACTTATTATATGGCGGCATAATGACACATGCCATCCATGTACTTCTTACACATAATCCATAATGAATAATGTAAATAAACACAGAATGCTTAATCAAGCAATATATTGACAATATGATTAAAATGTTATTGCAATATTAAATACACAATACCATCAACAAGCAGTAAACTGATATATTGAGTTTCAAGATATGAATTGTTACCAGGCATAAAGGGATCACTGTTGAAAAGGTGGATTTCACATCTATATCAGATCAATTAGATTTATATCATCAATACATTGTCGGTTTGCATTATCTCGATTATTATGATTGTGGACCAACTATAGGTGTATGAGGGGTATCTGTTGCTCATTTATTGGCTTCATATGCTGAAAAGTAGCAGATGCTGCAATACAACTAAGCACGTCTATGAATTAGAAATTTAACCTCTGAGTTACTAAAAACTGTGGCATGTGCATTATAAACCTTGATGGATTTATTCAAGCAGTATTCAATTCAATCTATGACTTATTTTACTCATTGTACTTCATTTTAATAATTATGATGTTTAAAAGACATTTGAATAGGTACAATTGACAAGGAAGGTTTAGGGGCTTTAATTTCTCAGAAGCTGAAGCTTTGTAATGTATCAGCAGGGTGAATTCTACCTACTGGCATGTCTTGGCAGTGAGAACAACTAAGATTTCACATATTTCAAAAAAGACACAGTGATATATTCCAACCCAAGATATATTTCTGTTGTAAACCCCAAATATGCCTGAGCATGGCAACTGTAATGTATCATTGAAATGTTGCCATTGTTGTAATCAGGAAGTACAGCAGCCAATTTGTAAATATCTTCACAAAATGCAATATGGAAATGGCCAATTTATGCTTTCCTTCATGATTTTTTGAGGGAAATATATTGTCCACAACTCTAAGATAACTCTATTGCTCTTCACTGAAAAGTGTCATGTGATCTCTTCATCTCTGCCTCGTTCTGAGAGATAAAGCCTGTAGATCTGTACAATATGATTTCAGCTGTTCCACGATACAGGTTCTATATCTTTGATCTTGCTTTTACAATTCACTTTAAAACCCCATTTTTCTAAAAAAATGAAATTGATGAAAACAGAAAAGTAAATAATAATGATCATTACTCTTTACTGAAACCATGAAACAAAAAATGTGAAGCATTCTGTGATTCAATGATTTTATTTCCAAATAGCAGATAGTTTAGAAAGGATCAAGGAAGATTGTTTTTCATTCATAGGATAGATGAAATCTGGAATGCACAAACAGAAGAATTCCTGAAAATGCTGGAAATCCAGAGCAGCCTGCACAAAATGCTGGAGGAGTTCAACAGGTCATGCAGCATCCTTCAATAGGAATAAAGAGTCGGTGTTCATCTAAAAGGGTTTTTGACTGAAGATTTTGAAATCTGGAATATATTGCCTGAAAGAATGATGAAAATGGAGACTCTGAAAATATCTAAATGAACACTCGAATCACCAAGTTACAGAAGCTATGCAACAGGTGCTTATAAATAGGAAGCACCACACACACAGAATCCTGAAGGAACTCAGCAGGTCAGGCAGCATCTATGGAAAAGAATAAACAGTCAACATTTTGGGCCAAGAGCCTTCTTGAGGACTGAAAAGGAAGGGAAAAGATACCAGAGTAAAAAGGCAGGGGGAGGGAATGGAGGATAGCTGGAAGTTGATAGTTGAAGCCAGATAGGTTGGAAAGATAAAGGGCTGGAGAAGGAAGAATCGGATAGGAGTGGAGAGTGAACCATCGGAGAAAGGGAAGGAGGAGGGGACCGGGCGGCTTGGTGATAGGCAGTTGAGAAAAGGTAAGCGGCTAGAGTGGGGAATAGAAGAAAAGGAGAGGGGACGGGAATTTTTTTTACTGGAGGGAGAAATTGATATTCAGGCCATCAGGTACATAGGATTTGTATACATGAATACTTGATGGTCAGCACAGATGCAGTAATATGAAGAATCTGATTCTGTGCTTTATAACTCCTAAACTCCCGGAACACAATGTTCTTGTTAAAGTAGGGCATGTTTGAAATTATATCTGGAACATTTGCCAACCCATTCCTATTTTGTCTCATTCAGCCTTTTCCAATGGCTGGATCTGATAATGTTTGTATAAACATAGCAAAACTAATCTGAAACAAAGGAAACATGGCCCTTACCATGTTTTATTTAATATGGCAATGAATAGAGTTTGGAAGTCTAATCCACTTGTTAATCCGCGCAACCATTGGAAGGTGTTTCACTGATTTCTCTTTAAGAGGAGCCCTGTTCGCATCTCCTGGGTTCTTCATCAAGTACGAGAGAACAGCAGCAACAAAAACAAAAACAATGCTTGAAAAAAAATTAAACACTTTCACATGGCTGGAACAAATTCATCTGAGGGATGTTAGGTAGTTACATATCAAAGTCAAAGAATTACTGGTGGAAGTTTACACACCATCGAATGGGAGCTGTATTCCACAGAGCGAGATATACTAACCTGACCAGAATTTAGAAGATGAAATTGATGTCATTGAAATATATGCATTTACTGAAGGAAGATTGATTATCCTGACTAAAGATTTTGAAATTAAGGACATAATGTGAAGTGGAGGCAATTGAAACTGTTTCATTAAAAAATTGCTAACGTTTTGAATTCACCAACGCAAAAGGCTGCCAATGTTCATTTGGTTCGGAATTTGACTAATGTTAATTTCTGTCTGAAGGGATTATGGGATAAAAGGATCAGAGAAGAAAGCAGGCAAATTAATTTGGCGAAATCTTTTTTTTTTTACCTGCCATCAGTACAGATCATTTCACAACACAAGTATATCAAGATCATGCAAAGAGAAACCAATAAAAGATTACAGAATAGAGTGTTACAGTTTCAGGGAAAGTGTAGTGCAGATAGTTAATAAGGTGCAAGACTGTGATGAGGTAGACATGAGGTAGACTTTAAGGTCAAGAGTACATTACATCTTATTGTACAATAAGTCCGTGCAATAGTCTTACAACAGAAGCTGTCCTTGAGCCTGGTAGTGCATGGTTGCAGGCTGCCGTCTCTTCAGTCTGAAGGGAAAGAGGTAAAGAGAGATTGTGAGGACACGGAGAGGTCTTTGATTATGTTGATTGCTTTTCTGAGGCAGCAAGAAGTGTATATAGAGTCCATAGGGATGGGGTGGGGAGTCTGGTTTCTATGATGTGCTGACCTGTATCCACAGCTCTCTGCAGTTTCTTGTATAGTCTTGGTTGGAGTAGTTGCCATATCAAGCCATGATGTATGAAGATGAAACAAGCTTGAGGGGGTACTCTCATTGATGTCCCTGTGCATTGCAAAGGAGTTCTTTCTGAATTCATGTATTAGATTTATGTTTTAAGATTGCATTCAGGACATATGAACAGTGGATAATGGCTGAATCCACTAGCCAAATGCACGCAAATTTTCATCCCTAATCTTTGTGGTATTTTATGTGGAAGCTATGTTACTATGTGAGTATATTATAAAGAACTTCAGTTCCCAATGGGCAATGTGGGTGATTCAGCCAGAACCAGAAATGACATTGTTGAGCTGGTCACACAGGCTGTGTTGGGACTGAAGCTGTTCTGTAAATAAAACGAACTAGCGTTTAACCAGGCTGTTTGCCTTTACTAAGAGCAAACATAGCATTGTGTCAGAAATCAGAGTGAGATCTACATATGGAGAGTACATGGATACTGTACGCTACTGAGAAAAAGACTGCGTGAGTACGGAAGGTGCTCACAGCAAGTGCGGTCGGCCGGTGAGCCCGTTGTGTCCAGAAGTTCACCAAGAAATTTAGGAGAGAGGCCGAAAGTTCCCATCATGGATATGCTAAGTCTTTCCACGCCTATGCAGTTTACTGGCAATTGAACGGATGACTGGAAACACTTCAAACAGTGATTCAATATATATTTAACAGCTAGCAGAGCAGGAGAGGCTGATGAAAAATTGAAAGCATCTATTTTTCTACATGTAATTGGCAAAGATGCTGAGGACCTCTCCAACAGCTTTCAAATTGATGAGACAAGCTTTACATTGGACAATCTGTTGATACAATTTGAGTATTTTGTCCTAAATAAAAATATAATTGTTTGAGAGATATATTTTTCCCTGTGACTAGAAACAAGGTGCTATCTTTGGCCAATACTGAGGTGAGCTTCACACACTGAGTAGGCCCTGTGAGTTTGGGGATCTGAAGGACTCACTAGTTAAAGACAAAACTGTTTGCGGAATCCCAGATAATGAGCTCAGAGAAAGATTGCTTATGGAAAAGATTCAACGCTGGCAAAAGCTGTGAATATGTGTAGGGCAGCAGAGACCACACACGCACAAGCCAAGGAACTTTACAATGCAGGCACAACATTGCATCTGTGAAAACAGAGGGACAGAGTACAAGGCACTTCCTAAAGAAATGGCAAAGCAAAAAGGAAGGCTAAAACAACAAATGTGGAGGTAGTCAAAGTCCAAGGGTATGTCCTGCTTATGGAAAGTCCTGCAATAATGTGGGAAGAAGAATCATTTTGCAAAGTTCTGCAAATCTGAGGCTACCAAGAGAAAGGTGCACACTGTTGCTGAGGAAAGGAAAGAAATCTTTGTAGATTTTCTACAGACTGATGGAGTTGGTAAAACAGAATAAATCGTTCCAGTGACTGTGAATGAGACAGTCATTCCATTTATGCTTGACACTGGAGCCCAGGTGAATCTGTTATCCATGGATGATTACAGGACTCCCAAAGTATAGAGCAAAATTTACCCAGTAAAGTTAAAAGTTACAGGGTATATTGAAGAGAATATTCCAGTAAAAGAGGCTGCATTGTGGCCTTCAAGCACAACAAGCAGCACCTAAAGGCACAGCTACTGATCATGGAAAAGAGAGTACAGCCAATATTAGGTCTGAGTGCATGTGAAAAGCTCAACTTGGTTAAAAATTGTGGCTTCACGGCCCACTGATGACCATACTTCTCTCATGGAATAATAAGCAGGTGTTTCTGAGGGACTCAGATGCTTAACTGTTGTATAAAATTTCATGCCGATGAGACAGTAGCTCCTGTTGTCCATGCAAGTAGGAAAGTTCTGTTTGTACTTAGAGACAAACTTAATCAAGAACTAGCATGCATGGAATGGATAAATATCATATAGAAAATTGAAGCATCAACAGATTGTGTAAACTCACAGGTCATTATGCCAAAGAAACATTGAACATTGCTGATATGACTAGACCCAAGAGATCTCAAACAAGTCGTCAAGAAGGAGCATTTTAAATTGCCAACACAGGAGGTGATCATGTCCTGGTTTGCAGGTGTCAAGTGGTTTAGCAAACTCAACACGTCCTCTTGGTATTGGCAGATGAAGCTTGATGAAGCAAGTTAGAGGCTGTACTTTCAGTATACCCCAGGGAAGATATCGCTTTCTTTGGCTACCATACAGGATTCTGTCCATACCTCAAAAGTCTACCATCATCAGATGATGAACAATCCACATGATCTATGAGGGCATATCTGGTGTCAAGACCATGTTGGATGATATCATTGTCTGGGGTTCTTCAAGGATTAACATGATGCATGACTGAGATGCACGCTTGATGTGACATGGAATGTCAATCTGAAGTTAAATAAAGCAAAACATGAGTTTGATGTTAAGACACTGACTTTCACAGGTGAAATCATATCGGAAGAGGGAGCAAAACCTGACCCAAGGAAGAGGTTAGCCATTGAAAACATGAAGAGGGCCTAAAACAAGGAAGAGCTGAGATGTTTCTTGGGGATGGTGGCATACCTGGCTAAGTTCATCCCTCGACCATCTACTGTGTCAGCACCACTTAGGTTGTGCAGTGAAATAAGTGCATTTGGTTTCACGAGCAAGAAGAGTGTTTCCAGATGCTGAAAAGGGCCCTAGCTGTAAACCCGTGCTGAAGTTTTGTTATCTGGATAGGTGTACAAGGATCTTGGCTGTTGAATCCTGGTAAAGCCTTGGAGAAGTACACCTGCAGCAGCATGATGAGATATGGCAACCTGTGACCTATGCACCAAGAGCTTTAACAAGTGTGGAAGCCAACTATGCACAAATTGAGAAAGAGCTCCTCCCCAGCACATATGCATGTGAAAGGTTCCATCAGTACATCTATGGACAGGCATTTGAAGTAGAGACAGACCATAAACTACTGGTCTCAATTATGTCCAAACCACAGAATGACTGTACAGATCCTTTTCTGTAGTGAATACTGAAGCAAAGTAGTCATTAAGTACCTTCACTACCTCCTCTGGTTCCATACACACTTTTCCACTGTCACACTTGATTGGTTCTATACTCTCATGTCTTATCTTCTCGCTCTTCACATTCTTGTAGAATGCCTTGAGGATCTCCTTAATCCTGCTCACTAAGGCCTTCTCGTGGCCCCTTCTGGCTCGCTTAATTTCATTCTTAAGCTCCTTCCTGCTAGCCTTATAATTTTCTAGATCTCTATCTTTACCTAGTTTTTTGAAACTTTCGTAAGCTTTTCTTTCCTTCTTGACTGGATTTTCAACTGCCTTGTACAGCACGATTCCTGTACCCTTCTATCCTTTCCCCGCCTCATTGAAAAATACCTATGCACAATGCCACACAAATATCCCTGAAAACATTTGCCATATTTCTGCCGTATATTTCCCTAAGAACATCTGTTCCCAATTTGTGCTTCCAAGGTCCTGCCTGATAGCTTCACATTTCCCCTTACTCCAATTAAACGCTTTCCTAACTTGTCTTTTCCTATCCTTCTCCAATGCTATGGTAAAGGAGATAGAATTGTGATCACTATCTCCAAAATACCCTCCCACTGAAAGACCTGACACCTGACCAGCTTCATTTCCCAATACCAGATCAAGTACAGCCTCTCTTCTTGTAGGCTTATCCCTGAACACACTTTACAAACTCCACCCCATCTAAACCCATTGCTCTAGAGAGATGCCAATCAATATTGGGGAAATTAAAATCCCGCACCACGACAACCCTGTTATTACTGCACTGTTCCAGAATCTGTCTCCATATCTGCTCCTCAATGTTCCTGTTCCTATTGGGTGGTCTATAAAACACACCCAGTAGAGTTATTGCTCCCTTCCTGTTTCTAACTTCCACCCACAGAGACTCTGTAGACAATCCCTCCATGATTTCCTCCTTTTCTGCAGCCATGACACTATCTCTAACCTGCAGTGCCACATCCATGGTATGAAATGTCACATAATGCAACTTCATGGTTCTTAAGTTTCAATTAAGTTCATGTGAACATGGGATACAATTGATAAAGAGATTTGCATATTTGTTCAGCTGAACCTTTTGGCTGCAGGTCAGTTATAATCCCACCATTGAAATAAAATCAGGAAAAGCACATGCAGTGGATTCTGGTTAAATGGGCCATCAGTTAATCAGAGCTGTTGTGTCTGCACAACAACATATATATTTAATAAAAGCACTTATGCGGGAGACAGTTTTAACTGGTGTATTCACATTGCAACAACCAAGAGAGAGAGAGAGAATAATGTGCTTACGCAGGCAACAGATCAATACATGTGCTATGGGGAGGATCATTGCTCTAAAAGAAATAGATGCATACATTACACTTCTTTCCACTTTAGATTAATGCAACATAAAACTGCATATGTACAAAACATTCAAAGTCCCTTTCATAAACCCTTATTTTGAATAAACATGTTTTCACAATTACAGTCCATAACTAACTTCACATTTCTAAAGGTTTCTCACCTGTATAAGTTTTTAGCATCACTGATGTAATCTCTAATGTTATCTTATAAAACAGTCGATTGTAGTCAGCCTCTGGACTAACGGACAAAGGTGACCCTGCATCGAGCTCCATTTTCAGTTATACACCCGGCACATCTGTTGTGATCCAGATGATTCTGTGACCTGCTTCAGTTATTCTATGCAGTTCCAGGCATGACAGTTCACCTTTGTCAAATTCTATGTTGTCTGATTCTGTTTTTCGTTCAGTAACTTTATGCATTTGCTTAATTTTGTGTTTGCAACTTTTCATTTAGTTGTGCTTTTGTCTGCCTTGCTCACTCTCTCTATGTTGCCTTATCTTTGTCATTTTCTGCAGACTTTTTCCTGAACCTACAGTCATTTGCATCATGGAGGATCTGTCACATCAATATCATTTTTGGCATAATGCTCCATTAAAGGACATTTTGTGCATTTCACATTCTAACCTCCTTTTCTGTAGTTCCACTGCATTATTTGCTGCAATCTCTAACAATATTGCAATGGACAATGCCTGCTCCAAGATTAAGTCTCTTTCAGATAATAATCTCTTCTGCGTGCTTTGACTATGTATGCCACCTATAAACCTGGCCCTTAATGCATCAGAAAGCCCATCTTTAAAGTCACAGTACTGGGAAAGTTTGCACAGTTCAGCAATATATTCAGAAATGCTTTCATCTTTTGACTGGTTTGTTTTGTAAAATCAAAACCTTCAGCTATTACCAGCAGTTTAGGGCTCAAAGTGAATTTTGTAAGATTGTAACAATGTCATCGAATATCTTGCTTGCTAGCTTTTCTGAGGTTACTAAGTTAAGTAAGAGAGTGTATCTTAATGGGCCCATTAAGCTAAGAAGTGTAGGAGCTCCACGACATTGTTTACATTAAAATACTGTTTAACCCTCTTGATATATGGCTCCCAGTCTTCATTAGCATAATCAAGTTCATCAACTTTCCCAACTGAAGCTATCACTACTTCATTTTCGTTTAAATTCCATGCTTGTTTCACAGTTACGCTCGGGTCTTTCAGAGTTCTCATGCTGTTTATTCTCGCTGTTTTGTCTTTTAACTGTCAATGCAGTTCATGATGTTGTAGCGATGTGCTACACACAGCACTGAAATAACGACATGCAGTCGGTAAGTCGTTTCGAGACTAGTTTATTCAAAATTCGCGGTGCTGGCATTTAAATCCCTAGTGCCCGCCCTCTTTGGGCGGAAATGACGTCGGAGGTGCATTACCAAAGTTTCCCCCCGCGCGCTGGCTATTTGTGAACCGGTTCGCCTGCGCAGTAAGTGGGTCGCCACATAACGCCCCCACCCCCAGAACCAGCGATACACCCCCCCAATGTCCACAGTCTGGATCAGCCTCTGTTTGGGAGGTCTGCCTCTGTGCCGCGGTGCCTGAACCTCGACTGGCTGCGCCAAGTCCACATGGGCTGGTTTGAGTCAGTCCATCGTGAAAACCTCCTCTTTCCCCCCAATGTCCAGAATGTACGTGGTCCCGTTGTTCCTGATCACCTTGAACGGCCCCTCGTACAGCCGCTGTAGCGGCGCCCGGTGTCTGCCCCTTTGTACAAACACAAACTTACAGTTTGGCAGGTCCTTGGGTACATGGGTCGGGGTCCGTCCATGCTGTGAAGTTGGTACTGGGGCCAGGTTGCCGAGCCTTTCGCGTAGTCTGTCCAGCCTGCCCCTTGGGGCTGGTATGAACTCTCCCGGGACGGCCAGGGGCGCGCCGTACACCAACTCGGCCGACGAGGCGTGCAGATCCTCTTTGGGCGCTGTACAAATTCCAAGCAGGACCCAGGGAAGCTCGTCCACCCAGTTAGGTCCTCTCAGGCGGGCCATGAGAGCCGACTTCAAGTGACGGTGGAAGCGTTCCACTAGTCTGTTCGACTGTGGGTGGTAGGCAGTTGTGTGGTGCAGCTGTGTTCCCAACAGGCTGGCCACAGCCGAACGCAGGCTGGAGGTGAATTGGGCGCCTCTGTCGGAGGTAATGTGGGCCGGTATCCCGAAGCGTGCTACCCAGGTTGCAATCAGTGCTCGGGCGCAGGAATCGGCAGATGTGTCAGTGAGCAGGACCGCCTCTGGCCACCTCGTGAACCGGTCTACCATCGTTAGGAGGTACCCTGCTCCTCGGGACACTGGTAGGGGGCCCACGATATCCACATGAATGTGGTCGAACCTCCGGTGGGTGGGTTAGAACTGCTGCGGCGGGGCTTTAGTGTGCCGCTGCACCTTGGCTGTTTGGCACTGCGTGCACGTTCTGGCCCATTCACTGACCTGCTTGATAAGTCTGTGCCACGCAAACTTGCTGGAGATCAGCCGGACAGTTGTCCTGATAGATGGGTGTGCCAAACCGTGTATGGAGTCGAAAACCCGCCGCCTCCAGGATGCCGGGACGATGGGGCGAGGTTGGCCAGTAGCCACGTCACACAGGAGGGTCCTATCACCTGGGCCTACGAGAAAGTCCTGCGTCTGCAAACCCGAGACTGCGGTCCTGTAGCTGGGCATCTCGTCGTCTGCCTGCTGCACCTCCGCCAGTGCTGCATAGTCCACCCCCCAGGGACAGGGCCTGGACAGCTGGTCTGGAGAGTGCGTCCGCCACAACGTTGTCCTTTCCCGAGACATGCTGGATGTCCATCGTGTACTCGGAGATGTAGGACAGATGTCTTTGTTGGCGAGCCGACCAGGGATTGGACACCTTCGTGAACGCGAAGGTCAACGGTTTGTGGTCTGTGAATGCGGTGAATGGCCTGCCTTCTAAGAAGTACCTGAAATGCCGGATTGCCAGGTACGATGCCAACAGCTCCCAGTCGAAAGCACTGTACTTGAGTTCAGGTGGTCGTAGGTACTTGCTGAAGAACGCCAATGGTTGCCAGCGCCCCTCGATGAGCTGCTCCAGCACCCCACTGACTGCTGTGTCAGATGTGTCCACCGTGAGGGCGGTCGGAATGTCCGTTCTGAGGTGCATCAGCATCGTGGCATCTGCCAAGGTTTCCTTGGCTTTAACGAAAGCGGCACGGCCTTCTTGTCCCAAGTAATGTCCTTGCCTTTACCCGACATCAGAGTGTACAAAGGGCGCATGATACGGGCTGCTGAGGGGAGGAAACAGTGGTAGAAGTTCACCATACCAACGAACTCCTGCAGGCCGGGCCGGGCAAAGTGGCGGATCGCGTCTACCTTGGCGGGCAGAGGTGTTGCCCCGTCTTTGGTAATCCTGTGGCCCAGGAAGTCGATGGTATCGAGACCGAACTGGCACTTGGCCGGGTTGATCGTGAGGCCGAAATCACTCAGGCAGGAGTAGATCTGGCGGAGGTGGGACACATGCTCCTGACGACAACTGCTGGCTATAAGGATGTCATCCAAATAGATGAACGCAAAGTCCAGGTCGCGTCCCACCACATCCATTAGCTGCTGGAACATCTGTGTGGCATTCTTCAGGCCGAATGGCATTTGGAGGAACTTGGGGTGATGAGTGCTGTTTTGGGGATGTCTTCAGGGTGCACTGGGATTTGATGGTATCCCCGGACGAGGTCTACTTTGGAAAATATTCTTGCCCCGTGCAGGTTTGCTGCAAAGTCCTGTATGTGCGGCATGAGGTAGCGGTCTGGAGTGGTAGCCTCGTTCAGTCTGCGGTAGTCGCCGCATGGTCTCCAACCCCCAGCTGCTTTGGGCACCATGTGCAGGGGGGAGGCCCATGGGCTGTCGGACCTCCGTACGATCCCCAATTCCTCCATCCTCTTGAACACCTCCTTTGCCAGGCGGAGCTTTTCCAGGGGGAGTCTTCGTGCACGGACATGGAGGAGTGTTCCCTGGGTTTGAATGTGAGTCTGTACCCCATGTCTGGGCATGGCTGCCTTGAACTGCGGTTCCAGAATCGATGGAAAGTCCGCCAGGATTCTGGTGAATTCGTTGTCCGACAGCGTGATGGAGTCCAGGTGTGGGGCCGGCAACTTGGCTTCACCCAGAGAGAATGTCTGGAAAGTCTCAGCGTGTACCAGTCTTTTCCCTTGCAAGTTAACCAGCAGGCTGTGCAAGAAGTCCACCCCCAGGAGTGGTTGGGCCACGGCGGCCAGTGTCAAGTCCCACGTGAACCGGCTGGCGCCGAACTATAGCTGCACTGTGCGGGTGCCGTAGGTCCGTATTGTGCTGCCATTTGCGGCCCTCAGGGTGGGTCCTGGCTTCCTGCTGCGGGTGTTGTACCCTGTCGGGGGCAAGACGCTTGTCTCTGCTCCGGTGTCGACCAAGAAGCAGCGTCCCGACTGTTTGTCCCAGACGTACAAGAGGCTGTCCTGGTGGCCAGCCGCCATAGTCATTAGTGGCAGCTGGCCCTGGCTCTGGCCCTTGCAGGGCGGGTGACAACAGCGGGATTTTGTGCCCCACTGCTGGTGGTAGAAACACCACTGTTCACTGGCCTCCTCACTCCGGCCTCTGTGTTGTGTGCACCCCCCTGCTGGGCCTGGTCTGGTCCGCTGTTGGGCCCGTGGCCTGGTATTCTGACCAACAGGCGCCAAGCTCTCCCTCTTGGCTTTCCACAGCCCGTCTGCCCGGGCCACCACCTTCCGGGGGTCGCTGAAATCTGCGTCGGCCAGCAGCAGATGTATGTCCTCAGGCAGTCGCTCTAGGAACGCTTGCTCGAACATGAGGCAGGGCTTGTGTCCGTCAGCCAGGGACAGCATCTCGTTCATCAATGCTGATGGCAGTCTGTCTCCCAAACCGTCCAGGTGAAGCAGGCAGGCACCCCGCTCACGCCGTGAGAGGCCAAAGGTCCCAATGAGCAGCGCCTTGAATGCTTCATATTTGCCTTCTTCCAGGGGCGACTGTATGAAATCCGCAACCTGGACGGCCTTCTCCTGGTCAAGGGCGTTCACCATGTGGTAGTAACGTGTGGAATCAGAGGATATCTGCCGAATCTGGAACTGGGCTTCTGCTTGGCTAAACCACACGCGTGGTTGCAGTGTCCAGAAAGTCGGCAGTTTCAGCGAAACTGCGTGAACAGATGAAGAGTCGGTCATCTTTGGTCCAAATCCCGTTTGGACCGTCGGGGTCACCAATGTAGCGATGTGCTACACACAGCTGAAATAACGACACGCAGTCAGTAAGTCGTTTCGAGACTAGTTTATTCAAACTTCGCTGTGCTGGCATTTAAATCCCTAGCGCCCGCCCTCTCCGGGCGGAAATTACGTCAGAGGTGCATTACCAAAGTTTCCCCCCGCATGCTGGCTATTTGTGAACCGGTTCGTCTGCGCAGAAAGTGGGTCGCCACAATATTTCCTGACATTCAGATTCCTACTCATCACCCATTTATTGTGTTTGTGCACAACTACATATATATATTAATAAAAGCATGCATGCAGGAGATGGCTTTAACTGGTGTATTCACATTGCAGTGAGCAATAGAGATAGAAAGAGACCAATATGCATGCATAGACAACAGATCACTACAAAATGCTAAGGGAGGATCATTGCTTGCTCTAAAAGCAATAGATACATACATTACAGAAGCAGCTGCTTATCTGGAACAACTCTTAAAGAAGAAAAACTATTCAAGAAAATAGCCAGGATTCCTTTCTTTTATTTGGGGCATTGTACTGCTTAATTGGGACAGGAGACTGGTACCAAAAGGTTTCTAACTAGTGTCAGTCATCTGCGCTTGTGTGGCTATTAGACACTACACCATGCTTAGAGTGAACAGTTTTTTAATAGTCTCAGTTGCATGTGTTTGTGTTCAAAACAATCATTTTTGTCACTGAAATTTGTAAAGAACGAAGTAGTAAGACAATTCATAACTGTTTTACTCACTGCAGTTTCAAGAATTCAGGGTTGGAGATGCCAGGAATGTCTGGGAGTGAAAATGAAATGTTTCCGCTACTTCAACAATTTAGGAACAATGAAGAATTTGAAGGTGTAGACTAACATCTTGAATGTTGATGCCCACTAGACACTAAGCTCTCACCTGTGGCTCCAAGATGGACAACCACCAGTATTGGAAGTGTTCTATTTTGTTCGGTATTTCATTTGAATACATAATTTGTTACACAGTTAAATGGTAGTTTGTCTTTTTATTCATTTTCAACTATTTCCATGGAAGTCTAGCTATTTAGGGCAGCAATTTAATTGGACCAAAATATATTGCTCCTGATGTGTCCCAAATACCTGGAAACCCCTGTACTTGTCAACAACACTTAACAAAAAATATCCTAATAACTGACTACGCACAAAAATAGGAATTTATGAAATGCACTTGGAAAATGTTTTCACTTTTTTAATCCAAAACTTGGCATTCAAATATGTCAATGCATTTTGAAAACGTAACATCAGTTGTATTATGTAATTATCATTCTATAAGCATAACATTTCAAATGGTATGCTGATTATGACTGAAGTTTCCTTAAGCTCTCTGAGCAATATACAGTGTGTTTGCAAACCTGTGGTTTTCTTCTTTTAGAGAACAGACATCAACTGTGCACCGCATCACCTGCATGAGACAGTAACATCAATAAATGAGTCCCAGCACCTGCTGCAAATTAACTAGACACGTCAACCCATTAAATAATAGAAAGGTGAGAAGCATGATCTTCAGAGTACGATATCAGTGGGCTCTGAGGATCTTCACATGAAAAAAGCCTGTACGTCTGTCAACTGGAGGCTTCAAAGTGTAGGAAACATCACTGATGATGAGCAGGCTACTTTCTGCAGAAAATACAATATGGCTGACACTAGGAAATTTGCAACAAGAGTTCAAACATATTATGGGAAATGACAGAGTATATGAGTTGATGTTTCTTCTATCTTTGGTGTACAAGGTATTACAATAAGATGTCAGCTCTGCAGGGGAGAGATTTTATTTTTACCTAGAAGGCAGTGAATCTCTGTAGCTCACCACCCAAGAGTCCTGTGGAAGACTCCAGAAACTCCATCACTTAGTGTGTATTCAAAACAAAAATTAATAGATTTGTAGATACTAAAATGCTTTTCTTGTTGCAAGAGAATGGTAGTGAGGTAAGAGATTAGCCATAACCTTATTCATTGCCAGAGCAGGAACAATAGTCCAACTAGTTCAAACCTGCGACTGTTTCTTATGTTATTTATATTCTGAAATGATCACGTTTATGAATTAGGAACAGCAAATGAAAACTGAAAACAAACAAGTTTTTTTTCTAACATGTACCTATTGTAAAGATTATCAACATGGATGATGGAACAAGAAAACTTAATGGGTTTCAGGAAAAAACACAATAGTTCTTTGTCAAAAAGATGAACTTAGTGTTAGAAATGCTTCGGTTAGATGTACCAGAAGTATTTTCCTTACTTCCCCTGCTGCTGTGTTATTGTGTTACTCTAATGTAATCCATCACAATTTAATATAACAAAATCTATTAAATCTCTTTAGTTGTTCCAGTTCTAGGAGAATTAATCACAATATCTTGATCATTATGTAAGGTGAAAACAGAACTGTTACCTGAAGGGACCTGTGGCAATGAATGTTTAACTCAAAGATAAAAGAAGTCAGTGGATATGCCAGTTTACACGGCAGAAACTAAAAAGATTAAGCTCTGGTTTAATTGAACCTGCCTCTTCAGCTATGAAGCTGAAAGCCCTATGTGAAATATGCCACATCCTCATTTTATTCTTCTGCACACAGGGCAAATTTGTATATAATCACTTACTGAAAACTGATCTGCAGAAAAAAGTGAGACCCTTGACCAAAATACAATAAATGCGAAGGGAAGGCGAGTTTCTCCTAACATACCACACTTGAGACTATGGACCCACTGCCCCTGGCCCTACTAATGATTGCTGAGTTTCAAAGTAGGCAACAGATAAATTATAGTAATGGGGAGGGCAGGAGGACAAGTGAAAGATGATAGGTCAAATCAGGTGGGTGGTGGAAGGAGTATGAAGTAAGAAGCTAGGAAGTGATAAGTGGAAAAGGCAAAGGGCTGGAGAGGAAGGGATCTGATTGTAGAGGAGGAAGGGAAAGAGGAGGGGTGCCAGGGTGAGGTGCTAGACAGGTGAGAAGAAGAGGTAAGAGGCCAGTGTGGAGAAATGAAGAAGAGGGAAGAGGACGGGAAATGACCAAAAGTGGGCAAAATAAATGCTCATGCAATCAGGATGGAGGCTATTTTTGTAGAAGGAATTTAAGATGTTGCTCCTCCAACCTGAGCATGGTTTCATCATGGTAGATGAAGAGGACAAGGACCGACATATCAGAATGAGAATGGGGATGAGAATTGAAATGGTTGGTCATCAGGAAATTCTGCATTTTACAGAATGAGCTGACATGCTCAACAAAGCAGCCCCCCCAATCTATGTTGGGTCTCAACACTGTGGAGGTGGTAGCACCCCCTCAAAATAGACACCTCCAACAGATTCACTTGTGAGGGTTTGCCTCACCTGGAAGGACTGTTTGGCACCCTGAATGGAGGGGAAGGAGGAGGTAAGCGGGCAGGTGTTGCACTTATGCTGCTTGCAGGAATAAATGTCTGGAGGGGGATTAGAGGGGAGGGATGTATAGACAAGGGAATCATGAATGGAGCGATCCCTGTGTTTGGTGGGAAGATCCCTTTAGAGATGTTGGAAGTTGCAGAGACTGATGTATTGAATAAGAAGGCTCATCGAGTGGTGGGTGAAGACAAGAGGAACTCTTCCTGTTAAGGTGGCAGGATGATTATTGAATGTGGTTGTCCAGGAAATGGAGGAGATGTGGGTGAGGGCAACATCAATGGTGGAGAAAGGGGAGTCCAATTCTTTCAAGAAGGAAATGTCCAAGAATGGAAAGCCTCATCCTGGGAAAAGATGTGACAGAAAAGGGAATGGTATTTTTACAGGAGACAGCATGGGAAGAGGTATAATCATGTTTAAGATCACTCCCTACGCATCTCCCTTGTCCATTCATCTCTCTCCACTGACCTCCCTCCTGGCACTTAACCTTGCAAGTGGAACAACTGCTTCACCTGCCCCTACACCTCCTCCCTCACTACCATTCAGAGCCTCAAACAGTTCTTCCAGGTCAGGTGACACTTCACCTGTGTGTCTGTTGGGGTTGTATACTGTTTCCAGTGCTCCCAGTGTGGCCTCCTGTATATCAGTGAGACCTGATATAGATTGGGAGACTCCTTTGCTGAACACCATGGAGGTCCACCAAAAGAAGCGGGACCTTCCAGTGCTCATCCATTTTAGTTCCACTTCCCATCTGATATATCAATCCATGGTCTCCCCTACTATCGTGATGAGACCACACTCAGGTTGGAGGAGCAACACCAGATATTCCATCTGGGTAGCCTCCAACCTGATGGCATGAACATTGGTTTCTCAAATTTCTAGTAATGCCCTCCCTTCACCATTCTCCATTCCCTTTTCCCTCTCTCAACATTTCTCCTTGCCTGCCCATCACCTCCTTCTAGTGTTCCTGAACCCCTTTCTTTCTTCTAAGGCCCTCTGTCCTCTCCTATTAGATTCTCCCTTCTCCAGCCCTGTATCTCTTCTATCAATCAAATTTCTGGCTCTTTACTCACCCCTCCCCCTCTGATTACACCTATCACCTTGTGTTTCTCCTTCCCCTTCCCCCACCTTTTAAATCTACTCCTCATCTTTTTTTTCTCCAGTGCCAAAACATCGACTGTACTCTCTTTATAGATACTGCCTGGCCTGTTGAGTTTCTCAAGCAGTGTGTGTTGATTGGATTGTGGTTGTTCTGAGAGAAGGTTTAGATGGATTACTTTTGTGGCAAACACTTGTTGCTTGCATTCAGTTCATTTGTACGATCTGTTTTGTTCCATAGTATCCTGAACATTCAGTGAACTGGAATCTCAAGAATGCAGATATGGCCTTGGCAGCCATTTCTGGAGTAGACTTTGGGCTGATCAAAGCAGTGGAGACCAGGACCAAAAGCGAAAAGTGAATCATTGTTTGGCTGATTTAAGCAAAATGCTAGATGAAAAGGAACAAGGCATGAAAACCGAGGGCAAAGGATAAATCAGTGTTCAGCTCATTGTTTCACAAGGTTTACTCATCTCAACACTGAACCAACTCTGCAGCTGTGCCCTGCAATCTTCAGCACACACCTTAGTGCTGATTTGGTTCCATGGTTGTGGACACACTGTCAGAGACTCTGTGGTTCATGTTCAATGTGTTATTTGTTTTCTTTTTTACTGTTTACACAATTGAGTGTTTGATGATCTTTGTTGTGTGGGGTTTTTTTTTAACGTGTTCTACTGTATTTCTTTGCTTTGTGGCTGTCTGCAAGAAGACAAACCTCAAGGTTGTATATCGTACACATAGGTTGATAATAAATGTGCTTGGAACTTTGATGTGCAGGGCTCTGCCATCACTCCGATCCATCTTATCATTGTTTAATTGTCCCCATCCAACAATTAGCTGTGGTTCACCTTTCTCAGACCTGTTGATATTACTTTAACATGGTGGTCGCCAACCAGTCGATCGCGATGGACCGGTCAATCTTTGAGACTTTCCCAGTAGATCCCAAAACAAAAAGAAAAATAAATGCACAAATACATTATGCCTGATAAACCTTTTGATGCAAATATGTAATAACTTCTACTTTGAAAAAGGACCACTTGACAACTTCATGCCCCAAAGGAACAACTTTATCTAGGACGGTAAAACGATATTCGCATATAGAAGTTTTCATTAATGCACACCAGGCAGAAAAGACCGGAAGGAAAACCCCGCAACCCCGGAAACGATCTCTCTTTACAAACAGCTTTCTGTAGCGGGAGTATTGTTATATTACCATAATCCTAATCAGTATTAATTTATCATTATAATACTCACATTATAACCCTTCTCCCCCTTTAAATTCTAACATTCCCCAAATGTACAAGAAATGGGAAACAAAAACAGTGGTGTCATTAGCTTGCGTACCCCTGAAAGTTATACTAGTGTCTCAGTAAGTTTACCAATACCAGGAAAGTTCAGGAGCTAAATTGGGGTTTGAAGGCCCAGCAAACATGCTGCTCAGCGGACGTGGATCGACAGCATTAAAGGACTTGTCACTCTGTGAATATTTCTTCACGACAAGTTGATGAATCCCTGGATGTAATGTAAACAGCTCAGCTTGTTCTATTTGTCAGAATGGCTTTCCAGGATTTTACAACAAAGGAGGACTCTTTTGCAATTAAAGGAGAGAATGAGAGGTGAGGATATTTCTAATGAGTTTAAAAAATGTCAGTGAAAATGACATCCCCATTCATAAACTGGTGACAATTACTACTGATGGGGCCGCAGCAATTCACGGTGTGCGCATTGGTTTTTATAGCACTGTGCCGTAATGACCCTGATTTTCGCGACTTCCTGGATTATCACTGTGTGATTAATCAGCAGCCCTTGGCTGGGAAGGTCGTGGACTTTTCTCAAGTAATGACACTGGTGGTCAAACTGATAAACTTGATTTGAGCAAAAGCGCTTCAGCACCGCTTATTCAAGGCGTTATTGGATGAACTCGATGCCGCTATGACCTGTTTGATATGCTAGTTACAGTGTTTTTTTGGTTAAATTAATTTGAAAGTTTGACAAAAGCATTTTATGTAATTAAAATACAATTAGCCCAAATAAAGGGCCTCAAGTTGGAAGTATAATCCGCAATGTTTTTTCTCTAAATGATTTAGTAGGCCGATCTTGCCTTTCACTAAGGCTGAGGTAGGGGATCTTGGGCTTTAAAAGGTTGGTGACCACTACTTTAACAAGTAATATCACTTTAAGAATTCCATGATAAAGCAACTGCAGTTAAGATTTAAGGTGAAAGACCTTTCAGTAGAACCAAGAAAGTTTTTTACAAATGTGATTATAAAACACAAAATCTGATTAATGACATTCCATCAAAAGTGGGAAAACTTAGAGATGAAAGAAGTTTTTAATGCAGAAATGAAGACAAAAGTGCTCTGAGGTAGATGAAGTAGAAAGATTAATCATGAAATAATAGGGTATAGGATTATCACATGTTTCGGCTATGTCATATGTGATCCATATGATTCAGTGATTTTGACACTGAACAGAATGAAGAGGGCATCTATTTATTCAGATCCATTGTTGTTCCTGACTAGCATTTCTAGTAATTGAACAATTTCATAGGCTACTATCCCACCATCACAGTAATTATTTTAAAGATAAAAATCACCAAGGTCTCCATCCACAAGTATACCTTTCAGCCATCTGATAAATAGAATATTTGAAGAAGAGAGCTTTAAATCTGCTACAAATCTTTTGGTCTACACAGCAACAGAAATCATAAAACATTCATGAGATACCGCCAATGTAGCCTTTGCAAAGTTCTCTAAGTCATTTGGGATGATAAACCAACACTCTCTCCCAGCTTTGAGACTTTACTTATACTCTGGTATGCTGGTCACATCACTCATGTGCCAGACACCACTAGTGGACAAAGGAAAAGATTCAATGATGTCTTAAAAGTCTCATGGAAAAGGGATTAAATCTTCTTCTAACCATGGCAAACCCTGGCTCTTATCTGCTCAATATGGAGTTGTATTAAAGATGATACTGAGTTCAGTAATTTGGAACCCACAGAAATCCAGCATAAATGGAAGGAATATCAAACTTCTAGCAACCTGTCCATTGAAAGACTCTTGACCCACCTGTAGCAGGTCTGTGCATCCCACATTAGTATCTATGAACCTATGAAGCTGGAGTGAAACCACTTCATTTTTGATGCTTTAAGAGTGACAGTGAGAAGACAGAAAGGTCAGTCTTTACTGTTGTTGATGCAGGATATTCTCTTTGTCCTGTAAGGATATTGACAATGGGACAGTATTCTCAATTTAAATATATTCCTGATGTCAATGAAGAAGACTTTTTCTTGCAGAGTTGGCTAAGTTGTTTGTTACTTCATTTTGTTTGAATCCAGGGCTAGAGTCAATATTATTTGAAGTAATGCTTTAGAATTTTATTCTGAAGTTACAGTTTTGTGTGCTGAAATAACAATAACAATAAGATAACTTCCATTTCTGATTGTAATAATTTAATTGTAGAAAAATTTAATAAATACTAATGGAGAAAAATACTTTGTGTGAATATGAATATAAAATGTATGTAAACATAAAAACAAGGCAAATAGACAATATTGTTTTTCATTTCCAGAAAGATCACCAGTATTTTAGGGTTCTGTAGGCTGTTTACATTGGTTATGTTTGCTCTTAGTAAAGCCAAATAACATGGAAAATGTTAGATCATTTTATTTACAGAAGAGCTTAAGCCCCAACATAGAGCATGTGCAACCCAGCTCACCAATGTCATTTCTGGTTCCAGTGTGAGCCACCCGCATTGCAGGCTGGGAAATTAAGTTATTTATTATGAACACATAATCACACATCTTCCTCCTTTAAAGTGAAACAAATACAATACTATGTCCTCATAAATCTGTAAGAAACAATAGTCCTTTACCAGAAAGATATTTACATTCCATAGCTAGTCCCATTCTCACTCACCAACATTTGATCAGACTCTGAGGTGGTTTAATGATCCTTTTTGTTCTGTTATACACACCAGTATATTGATTGTGTTTGGTGCATTAATATTTGTGCCATTTTGAGAACTCTGATCAACAAGTTAAGTTCTTTACATCTGTTGGCCCCTTTGGAGTATTGACAGGTGACGTGCCAGAATTATGGATTGAAGCTTGTGGTCCTAATCCACACAATTCTTTCTCAGAGGCATCCCTTGCTCTATCTGGATCTGGTAAGATGTGGAGCCACTTCCTTTTGCATACATCCTTGCATGGACCGTGTGCCAGAATTGTGATCTTGGATTTACACTTGATCCCCAGGCTTCAAGATTGGTAGGCTTTTTTGCAGTTTTGTCACAATACAGCTTCTGCTTTCCTCTTCCTTTCTCTTTAGCCAATTTGACCTTGTGTGCTTCTTTAGGTGTCAACAGGTTTTGGTGTGCTGGAAGGTTAGTGTATATGCGTCAACCCATTGGCATTTGGGCTAGTGAATGACCATTCTGCAGTGGCACACTTCTGTAAATCATCAGTCTTTTGTGGAAACCCTCTCATCCATCTTGCACTTTCTTCATGAAGTCCTTCACTACCTTGACCAAACTCTCAGCTAGGCCATTCAATTTTGGGTGATGTGTGCTTGAAGTTAATCACTGGCAAAGGACTTAAATTCACAGCTCAAAGATTGTGGATCATTTTCTGATACCACTTCACATGGAACTCTGTACCTCACAAGCACAGCTTTCAGGAAGGTGATGACCACTTTGCTGGATGTTTATTACAGTGTTGCAACTTCTGTGTAATTTGAAAAGTAGTCTGTTACAATGATATGTCTCTTCCCACTACATTCAAACAAATCCACTCCAACTTTGGTACAGCCTGTTTGATACAAGGTGTGGCATAAGCAGTTCGGCTTGCTTCTTTAGTCTGTAGGTAAGGCATATTTCACATGAAGCAGTGATCTGGCTGATGTATTGGTTCATTCTTTGCCAGTACATCACTTCCCAAGCTCTACATTTAAATTTTTCCTCATCAAGATGCTGTTTGCGTATCTTCTGCAGTATTTCCTTGCGTAGCAACACTGGAATCACAAACCTGTTCCCTTGAAGACCATATCTTCCACTACTGACAGTTCAACTGTGTATGACCAATAACCCTGAGCCCACATTGGACAGTCATACTTATTGTCCCTAACCTTTCTGTATTGTCTTTTTGAGTACTTTCATTGCTTCATCTGTTCTTGCTGCTGTCCTAATCTTCTCTATCCTATGGGAGATATTGGAATGGTAGAGACATAGGCCATCATGTCAACATAACCCTTTATATCAGCATCAATCTCTTGGTCAATCTTTTCTTTCTTGTTAACTGCTCCAGACAATGCATCAGCAGCAAACATATATTTTCCTAAATCATATTAACATCATATCTCTGCAGCTTATCAGCATACGCTGTATCCTCATGATACACATGAGAGTATAGAACCAATCAAGTGTGACGGTGGAAAAGTGTGTATGGAACCAGAGGAGGTAGTGAAGGTACTTAATGACTACTTTGCTTCAGTATTCACTACAGAAAAGGATCTTAGTGATTGTCGAAATGAGTTACAGCAGACTGAAAAACTTAAGCATATAGACATTAAGAAAGAGGATGTACTGGAGCTTTTGGAAAGCATCAAGTTGGATAAGTCACCGGGACCAGATGAGATGTACCCCAGGCTACCGGGGGAGGCAAGGGAGGAGACTACTGAGCCTCAAGCAATGATCTTTGAATCATCAATGGGGACAGGAGAGGTTCTGGAGGATTGGAGGGTTGAAGATGTTGTTCCCTTATTCAAAAAATGGAGTAGAGATAGCCCAGGAAATCATAGATCAGTGAGTCTTACTTCAGTGGTTGGTAAATTGGTGGAGAAGATCCTGAAAGGCAGGATTTATGAACATTTGGAGAAGCATAACATGATTAGAAATAGTCAGTGTGGCTTTGTCAAAGACAGGTTGTGCCTTACGACCATGATTGAATTGTTTGAGACTATGACTAAACACATTGATGAAGGTAGAATAGTAGATGTAGTGTATAAGGATTTCAGCAAGGCACTTGATAAGGTACCCCATGCAAGGCTTATTGAGAAAGTAAGGAGGCATGGGATCCAAGGGGACATTCCTTTGTGGATCCAGAACTGGCTCGCCCACAGAAGGCAAAGAGTGGTTGTAGAGGGGTCATATTCTGCAAGGAGGTCAGTGACCAGTGGTGTGCCTCAGGGATCTGTTCTGGGACCCTTACTCTTCATGATTTTTATAAATGACCTGGATGAGGAAGTGGAGGGTTAGTAAGTTTGCTGATGACACAAAGGTTGGGGGTGTTGTGGATAGTGTGGAGGGCTGTCAGAGTTTACAACGGGACATCGATAGGATGCAAAACTGGGCTGAGACTTGGCAGTTGGAGTTTAACCCAGATAAGTGTGAGGTGCTTCATTTTGGTAGGTCAAATATGATGGCAGAATATAGTACTAATGCTAAGACTCTTGGCAGTGCGGAGGATCAGAGGGATCTTGGGGTCCGAGTCCATAGGACACTCAAAGCTGCCTAGCAGGTCGACTGTGTGGTTAAGAAGGCATATGGTGTATTGGCCTTCATCAACCATGGGATTGAGTGTAAGAGCTGAGAGGTAATGTTAGAGCTATGTAGGACCCTGGTTAGACCTCACTTGGAGTACTGTGCTCAGTTCTGGTCACCTCACTACAAGGAGGATGTGGAAACTATAGGAATGGTGCAGAGGAGATTTAAAAGGATGTTGCCTGGATTGGGGAGCATGCCTTATGAGAATAGGTTGAGTGAACTTGGCCTTTTCTCCTTGGAGTGGCGGAGGATGATAGGTGACCTGATAGATGTGTATATGATGATGAGAGGTATTGATCTTATCCAAGGGCTAAAATGGCTAACTCGAGAGGTGCTTGGAAGTAGGTACAGAGCAGATGTCAGGAATAAGTTTTTTAAGCATAGAGTGGTGAGTGCTTGTTATGGGCTGCTGGTGATGGTGATGGAGACGGATACAATAGGGTCTTTTAAGAGACTCCTGGTTAGTGACTTGGAGTTTAGCAAAATAAAGGGCTATGGGTAATCCAAGGTAATTTCTAAAGTAAGTACACGTTTGACACAGCATTGTGGGCCAAATGGCCTGTATTGTGCTGTAGGTTTTCTATGTTTCTATGTTTTCCTTGACTATCCTATCTGAATGGAAGAAGAGAACCAACAATAGTATTTGTCAACTCTTTTTTTTCTCTTCAACTTTTACAAGTAATGCAAACTTATGTGAGGATTGAACTGACTGCTTACTGTTTCTGCAATATTGACATGATTGATAGATGTCAGTTCTGTAAAAGACAGATCTAATTTATACCTGGATCATTCATGCCTTCTAAGAGCACCTTAGGAGGCCTAGAAGCACCCAGAATACATAGGTTAACCCTATGAATACCTATTTAAATTTAATATAATAACCAATGTGATGTTTCACCTCTAAAAAGTGACTGTTCAAAATAATAAGCAGGCTGGAGATTTATTTCTCCAACAAATCCATTTGAGCAGATATACCTCATTATTAACAGCTGAAATAAAGCTAATTGAAAAAAATAACAATCCATTAATACTGATGTAAAATAATATATTAAAAGTAATTTAATTGATTTTTTTCCCCACAATATTTAAGTTCAATATAAATGTTTTGCCTGCATTTCTGTGGTAAACTATGTATACCTGTCTGGACATGCCCCTCTGCTGACTGCTCCTGTGGCTCCTCCCACAGACCCCTGTATAAATGCAACTGGGGCACTGCTCCTCCCTCAGTTTCCGAGATGTCGTGCTCCCTTTTTGCTGCTGATAAAAGCCTATCGTTCACTTCCCGTCTCCGAGAGTTATTGATGGTGCATCAATTTCTAAACTACCATACCAGCTGAGGACTTGTCAATGAAGGAGTTAAAATATGGGGAAAAAAGTTCTAACTTGAATGAGTCAAGGGCAGTAGAAGTAGACAGACCGAATATCTTTGTTTCTGCCATGTGGTTGAAAGAATGGAGTTTGCCATTTTGTGAACCTGCTGCGTAACCTCCATTTTGTGAGTTGTCTTCTGAACTGGCTTTGCTTGAGAATAGCTGCATCCACGTGCTTAAAAGTGGACACAATGATGCCCCTGATAATTTGCTGAACAAGAGATAATTTGTAAACAAGAAGTTATTTGTGAGTTGTTGTTTGTTAAGATAAACCACATAGGTTTATGATTAGGGGAGCCTGTGTCTGAACTAAATAAGCCGAGCCTAGTAACTGGCTGATCTGCACTGATTCAGAACAAAGAGACATTAATTACAAGTTATACCCACAAAATGTTGGAAGAATTCAGCAGGCAATGCAGCATTTAAGGAAAAGAATACTGTCAACGTTTCGGGGTTAGAACCTTCAGCAGGACTGGAGAGAAAAAATGATGAGGAGTAGAGTTAAAAGGTGAGAGGTGATGAGGGAGAAACACAAGGTGACGGGTGAAATTGGGAGGGGGAGGGGTAAAGTAAAGATCTGGAAAGTTGATTGGTAAAAGAGATACAGGACTGGAGAAGTGGGAAATCAAACAGGAGAGGACAAAATATCCTGGAGGATAGAAAACGGGGAAGAAGCACCAGAGATGGGCAGGCAAGGAGATAAAGTGAGAGAGGGAAAAGGGGATGGGGAATTTGGAAGGAGGGAAGCCATGTGAGAAGGGCAATAAAGTGAAGCTGGCTTTGGACTAGAGACAATAGAAAGCTAGGTCAACAATACTGATCAAGATTGGTGGAGAAGTGACATAATTGAGAGATATGATGGGTATAAATAGAGTACACTGTAGAAAACTTTCTCCCAGATTAGAGGTAGATAACACTATCGGACTTACATAGCGCATAGGGATTTAGAAAGTATATGAGATGGACTTAATTCACCCTGAGAGTAGTAAGTAACTGGAATGAACCTCCAAACAGAATGGCTGTAGCTAGGTTGCTGCCAGTGTTTAAGATATTTTCAGGTGAAAATCACTGATAGGTAGAGGGCTATGGATGAAGTGTTAGGCAAGATTGGATGATATGGGACAAATGGCCTGTTTTCATGCTGAATTGTTCTATGAGCTGACGGTTCTATGTATGCATGGCATTTTATTTATAAAACGTAACTGAATTTGGACCAGCCAGTGGTGCAGTGGCATCAATACTGGACTTTGAGGCAGAAGCTCTTGCCTTCGAATCTAATCGGGTCCCAATATGGGCAGCACTGGTATCTGTGCGGAAAAAGACCTGCAATCTATTTCCATATCTTGCCACAAAAACTATATGGACAACTACGCTACCACAGAGTCTTAATGACTTGATGGCACTCAACAGCAACAACAAACTGAAATTAGTCTTCAGTTTCAAATATGACTGTCTGGAAATAATACTGCCAAATTATGTGACTGCTCACATGAAGAACTTTGCTTAATGCTTAGTTAATAGAGCTGTATGCAGACCTCATAGTGATCGTGTTGGTGCTGTGTTAATCACGAGAAGGTGATCTGAGCTAAAACCATCTCTCTCCATGACATACTTGATATCCTCAGATCAGCTTCAGAAAAGATTGTGAGCAGAAAAATGAAGTAGGGGGAAAGCAATCTCCAGTGTATGTGGTCACTCCCAAACATAATGCAGTGTGCTGAATGAGTCACATGCCACAGGTAATCTTAACCCACAAGTATGAGGTAGCAGATGACCAGCCTGACATATATCACAGCAATTGACACCAATGCACATAACAAAGGGAATTTGTAAATATCAGCTGAACACCCCATTATGTTTTTGCATATCAGTCCAGCACATTGGACACTATGCCCTGAATCTACCTTGATTATACTTTTCCCACTCTGCCCAGTATCTCTGTCTCTATCAGATTTGGGCTGATGATAAGGTATTCTGCATGTTACTTTGAAATGTCTTCCTTCTTCCTTTACCATGGTTCCCTCTGCCATTTTGGTCAAAGCCCTTGAATACATCTTGTTTATCTCCCACGCATCTACACTCATCACTTTTCCTGGACATAACAAGAATAATTCTCCTGATTCTTACACTCTGTTAAGGCCCAAACAACAAAGACATGTTTTTCTTTTGTTTAAACAACTTTATTTTCAACGTCTCTCTTAAATACATGAGGCCACCACCTTTACCTCCTATAAATACCCCCCTCCACATGTGCACACATGCATAAGAGGGGGAGTGTGCATGTTTACCAAATCCTTACATAGTCTAAATGAACGGAACTTAACAATCTTCTATCCCATTTAAAATAGAAAAAAAATTAAAGACAGTTCAAATGTCCGAACAATTCAAACATCCATTTGGATATGGGAATTAGCTCTAACCTTTGAAGATAATACAATTCCCAAGATACTAAATACCTTTACTAAGTGCCTTTAACAGCACGAGTGCTGGAACTCCTTTCTTTGTGAGACAGTCAGCTAGTTGTCCATTTGTAGTTAACCATAGCACATAATGAATTTTCTGTCCTTGGGTAAGTTCTTTGATGCTGCTTATCTCTATACAAAGCCTCTTTTTTGTAACTGACTTGGTGAATTTAATGGCATCAACCAGAGTATTTGTCTGTGACACACGTTGTATGTAGACTGTCCTTCTTTGGGTCACCATGGAAAAACTCAGCATAGAGTGAGGCCAGAAAAACAGCATTGCCAATACCTACAGAAATTGCAAGGGTTTCTCTTGCCAGTGTACTCCATACAATTCTTTGGATCCTTTTTGATTGCAAATAGAGAGGTGAAAATCTTCCCTCTTCTCCCGTCAGTACAATAAAATGTCCCCACCAAGTCCCTCCATCAAGAAGATTTCCAAGTGAGGCATCACTGAAGAACAACGACTGTTGAAACTTCAAGACTACTTTCTCAGATTGAACTCTGCACACTGTCTTGTTTGCCTCATGTATTTTTTTTATGCTGAATGCCAAGTTTCAGGCATCAAACATGATGTTAGGTCTGCTCTACCTTGTCACCCATAGAATCAGACTTACCTTTGACTTGCATTGCTCCACTAATGCTTCACAGAGGGATGCATCCTATTGTGTGGCATGTGAGGAGTCCATATGGATTGTCTGATGAAGCTTTCAGTTGTCCTGTTCCATCTACAGCAAGGAAGTCTATCCCTACATAGCAGAATCTGTCATGTTTCTCCCGTCCAACCTGAAATGCTGACTTTAGCTAAGGGATAATTGTTGTGGCAAAGTTTTGTGAGTCTCCTCATGTGAAGTCATCTACATGACCAGCAAATATTAAAATCGCATGATATCCGGAACCTTGCCAGTAAAACACAGCTGGTTCTACTTGTGACATCTTTCCATTTGTTTTCAGAATTATTTCTTTGACCTTTTTATACCGGTAGAGTGACACATCTGCTAGACCACACACACACTTTTTGAGTTTTCACAGTGGTCCTTCACCTCTGGCTTCAGGAGAGGGTTTAATGTAAATGCTACGTGACATCTCCATTCCCTGTAAGAATGTGGATTTTATGTCCATGCCAATACTCTTGACAAATTACAGAGAGAAGTAGTACTCTGATGCACATGTTGGAGAATCTTTTTGGAGTTCTTCTCTGTTCAGTACATTGAAACCTTTAGCCAACAGACGGGCTTTCGGTATATTTGCTGTGGGGATTTCTTTCAGGGTGCACACCCATCTTGTAGACACTGTCTTTTGGCCAATGTCTCTAGCTTTCTCAAACACTCCATTATTTCTCCAACTTCTGATTTCATCCTGCTTTGCAGAGACAAACAACACCTCTTTTGTTATGAGAGACATCTTCATCTTGATATTTTTCAGATGGCCCAGCCTGATCTATACTTGATTAAATATGAAGCCTGTCAACACATGACATGTCAACTGACCCTGCTGTGCAAATGACCATGACTGGTTCTAGGTAAGTTGTACCAACTTTTGTTTCTCTCAGTGGCTTTGCCTGCTCATTCTAAGATTTCAGGTTTGTATGAGATGCCAGTGTTTTGGTCTACAAATCTCACAGTTTTCCTGTTTTAAGACTGGAACTTCCATGTTGTCTTTGCACTTGTGATCATTTCTGTTCAGGCAGATCTGTTGAGTTCTCTACTGCACTTTCTTCAGCACTGTCTATGCCACTGCTGAGCAACTCCGTTGAGTCCTTAGCTGCACTCTCCCCATCCCCGTCTGTACTACATGACTGTGTGCCAGGTAAGTGCTTTGTATATTTGTGTCATTCTCCATGGAATTTTGCCGGTGTTCAGTTCGTGCTTTATGTAGTTCGGAATGATGCTCTCTCACATAACTATCTTCATGTCTCACAAATAGCACAATACCATCCTGACCAAAGACAACTTCAGTATCTTTCCATTGTATACAGTCCGCTCTTTTCTAATACACTTTGCTTCTTGTCATTTGTAGGACGGGCCTGTGCCCTCAGTGAACTTCGAACTCTCTCTGGACACTCTGCTTCAATGAATGCTTCTTTGGTGCATGCAGTGCTGAAATATGTTTCCCAACCCACTCACTCCTTGTAGCACTCTCTAGAGCTGGTGTTCTATCAGCTAGTACATAGAGAAGGTTTGGATTCTGGGTGAACAACAATCGATATGGGCTATAGCCATATACATTATGCATGGTATTCTTTGCCATAAGAGCTCAGTCCAGGGCTGTGTTCAAATCACAGACATTGCTTTTCTTTACCTTCAGCATTGGTTCAGTAAGCATTTGAATGTGTCACCCCAGAAGTCCATTACTCCAAAGGCTGTCTGCCGTCGTTGTCTTTGTTTCAATGTTACAGTTCTGTGCCATATCTCTGAATTCATCATTATTAAGTTCACCACCATTATCACTGAAGAATTTTCGAGGGGGACCCTGCACACTTATCCAGGAATGGATGAAGTTTTTTTACTATCTCTGAGGGTCTCTTTGTACGTACAATGCTACCAGCACTGAAACGTGTGAAATCATCACTGATATGGAGACACCACGTTCCTCGCTCCCGTTCAAATAGGTCTATGGCTACTGTTCCAGTGCATTCAGATGCTAGTGGCAGACCAAACGTGGGCTTGGGCTTTCCAAACTTTTGGCACATCTCATTGCTGTCAATTATCTGTTTTTAGATGGAAAAATGATCTGCATCTTTGTTTCCTGAACTCCTGAGCAGTTTCTGCAGTCTATCATTTAAAGCGTGTAGAAACTGCTTGTTAATTTTGAGCAACACTTTGCACTTTTCATCGATGGTCATTTTTTGTGTGAGAAATAGTACTTCATTCTCACATTGGTTCTCAGTAGTGACTTTATTTAGAATGTTTTCACAGTACTGTCCAGAGCTGGTGAGCTGAAGAGACACTGGCTGTTGAAACAGCAATGCTCGCTCATTCTCTATCCAGTACTGCCCTCGCTTTCTTTAGGAAAGATTTACTCAAGGGTAATGGAATGTTCACTGGTACCACCTCAGCTTCAGTGTAAGATTCTGTCTGCACTATTTTTGCAGGAATTTTCACTCTTTTGGTGGAATGCACAATCTTTCCATCACCAAATTTGAATGCTTTATTACTAGGTGTATCTGTGTTCACCAGTTTCTGCACTTCATTCTGGTTTAGTTCACTTACATATCTTTCAATCCGTTTTTCTCCACACATTGTGCACGTGCATGCTGTATCAATAACAGCAGATCCTAGAGATTCTATCATCATAATCTCTATCTCAGAGGTTTCTGCATTAGTAAGTGATTCCTTCACAAACAATGTGATATGACACTCTTCTACGTCTTCAGACTTGTTATTTTCTTCAGTTAGCCTAACTTGTTCAGTTCTGTGCAGACAGTTTCTTAGCCAATGGGAAATACTTCGACATACTGTACATCTCTATTTCCTACTGTTCTTGAATATTGGATTTGTGCCAGGTCAGGTAATGGTACTCTTGTCTGGTCCCTCTCGAATCTACACTTGCTATGTGCTGTTTCTGCTCAGTGAAGTATGCCGTTTCCTGACTCAAACTAATTCTAACTGTTGTCTTAGCAGCCTTTTCTCCAAAAATCCTCTTTGGTGCTGAGTATATAGATGCAATTGTATGTTCTGTGCATGCAGTTAATGCTGACTGTCTGTCCTTTATGTCTAGACACAAATTATCCGACAATTTAAAAGCTAATACAGTGTCAGAATGGTCCATTTTGTACTTGGGTATGTGAGTGTACTTTTGTTCAAAATCAATAATATAATCATATTTTTAGATTTGTCTTTATAAATTTTGTCAAAGACTGAAATGCCTCATAAATCCAATTCTCTTTTTCCTTCAAAAAACAGTCAAGTGTATTTATTAGCATATTCATACTGTTACCTTTTTTTTTTAAAAGTCTTCCACTGAAATTCCCATTGCGGTCTCTTTTGCCCTTCTGAAAGTGACAACACAACAGCCAAGGCTTGCTTTTTCTTCTCCATAACTCCATAACAGTTCCGTAAGACAAGTCCGTATTCCAGATTCATTTTTCCAGCTTTCGTAAGGCTTGCTGTCATCAGATGCTGGTGGGATCCTACAATTGAAACAATCCTCTGCTAAAACTATTAATGCCCAAACAACAAGGACACACTTTTCTTTTGTTTAAATGTTACTTTCAATGACTTCATTTAATACCTGAGGGCTGCCACCTTTACATCCCATAATTCCTCCTTTCCACACAAGCACACGCACATAACAAAGAAAGTGCACATGCATACTAAATACATACATAATCCAAATGAACAGAATTCAACACATTCTACACCATCAACTTCTGTATTCAATGGATTATCCATTACAATATCCTTCAGCTCCAACAAGATGCTACCTCTAGATATATACTTCCCTCTCCTTTCAGGATCAACCATGTACAGCTCTCCTTGTGTGTGAAATAGGAGGTACTGTACACAATTCAGTAGTAAGCCAAACTCCACTCATCTGAACACAGGAGTCATGATGTAGTGTCCAAGCTCTGGGTGCTTTATTTAGGCATCATGCACACATAAAGTTGAGTAAGAGTTAAACTGAGAATGAACCAGAAAATAAACTTAAGTACTTAATGCAGCAAACTTATAATGATTAAGTTATACATTCTTAAGAAATTGGGTGCATTATTTGGGCATCACACACATGGACAGTTGAGTAAGAGTAAAACTGAGCATGAACCAGTAAATTACCATAAGTATTTAATGCAGCAAACATATGATTAAGTTATATATTCTTAAGAAATTGGGAATATATGACGTTGACATGTAAAATATTATTTTACGAACCTACTGTCTCTCAGTTATCTTGACTATACTTCCTCCCACTCTATCACTAGTCAAAACGCTATTCCCTTCTCTCAGTTCTCTTTTCTTCACCCCATCTATTCATGGGATGAGGCTTTCCACTACTGAAAATCTGACATGTCCTCTTTCCTCAAAGAACGGGGCTTTCCTCAAACCACCATCAATATAGTCCTCTTCTGCATCTCCTCCTTGTCCTACACATCTGCCCTTACCATATTTTCCTGCTGGCAAAATGGGGATAGGGTTCCCCTTGTCCCCATGTGACTCATTTCCATAGATGCTGCCTGACCTGCTAACTTACTCCAGGTTAGTTGATTAATTGTTTAGATACGTGTAATTATGTGGCACAGGCTTGTGGGCCAGGAGGACCTGTGACTATGCATATCTCTAAATATTAAATTAAAAATTAAATAAAATTGACCTATCATTTCTGATATATTTATTCCAGACCTGGCTAGAGTTATTAGCACAGATCTAATTACTATGTTTCATTGTTACATCAAAACTCCTATCTTAGAATAAACATTAGCCATTGATTCAGATTCATAGATTGATAGAGTTCTATGCACAGAAACAGGCCCTTTAGCCTATCTAGTATGTGCCCACCAATTCTTCTGTCTAAACGCATCTGCCTACATCCAGACCATAGCCCTCAACCTTGTATCTGTCCAAACCTGTCCAACTCAACCTGCATCCACCACTTCTGCTGGCAGGCTGCTCCACACTGTCACTATCCTCTGAGTGAAGAAGCTCCTTTAATGTTTAAGCTCCCCTTTAGGTTCCCATTAAATATTTTATCTCTCACCCTCAGCCTAAGACCTCCAGTTATAATTTCACCTAGTCTCAGTGGAAAAATACTGTTTGCATTTATCCCAACTTTACCCCTCATAATTTTGTATACTTGAATCAGAACCAGAATTAGGTTTAATATCATCAGCATATGTTGTGAAATTTATGAACATTCAAAAAATAGAAATTACAATTCTAATTTATCCTGAAGACAGCAAGCACCTCCACTTCTGTAATCTGGATATGGTCTCTGGCCTCACTACTGCTGTGCCTCATTTCTGTTGACTCTATGTCCATCTCCTGGCTAAATAGAGATGCAAATAATACATTTGAGATCTACCCCATCTGATTCACCTCTATTCATAGATGACCACACTGATATTCAAGTGGAACAGTTTTGTCCCTAGCTATTTATGCTCTTCATGCATGTATCTGCAGAAGCCTTTGGGATTCTCCTTCACCCTGTCTGCCAGAGCAACCTTATGCCTTCTTCTATCTCTCTTGATTTCCATCTTAAGTGTTCTCTTCCATTTCGTATACTCCTCAATCACCACATTTGTTCTTGACTGCCTAAAGTTGGTATAGACCAATGTTCCCTCTATGGTGTGTGTATGTGCATGCACAAATATCTTTTGCTACTAGCACACAAAGGAATTTAAACTGCACACTAAAGGTTGTCACCCTCTACCTCAACGGCATGTTAAGTAAATTTCACAGTCATACACAATCACTTTGCCTTTACCAGGTTCTGATGCAGGCGGTGTTGACAACATGGAGTTTGTGATGGTTTGTCTGTGGATTTTAGAACTGGCTTAATTATACAGATTTTTTTGAAGAAATTATTAATTCACTATGTTGAATTCCAAAGAAGCAAAGGATGTGAAGTGTAGAAGAACTGTAGAAAAATGTGCAACTATGTGATATATTTATGTACAATGCAGAAACTGGGTGTTGTCTGCATGTATTGTTGTGATGCAAAAGTTGTTGGAGAATTTGCAAGTGGGAATAAGTGGAGTGATATTTGGAAACTTGACTTTTTAAGCATCATTTAACAAGCCAATCACATATCGACAGTGTGCAAAACCTCCGGTAAGAAAATCCTTTATTACCCACTACAGGCATGCTACATATGTTTTGTGAGAGTGCAGATGAACAAGAGAGAAAACAATCAAACCCAGAAGAAATCAAAGTCTTATTGGCAGTGTTTTAACTAGCCATTAAAATGAATACATCTATATTTAAAATTCAGTGCACATAAGTTGTTGTCACTGGGAAAAAAATACACACCATAAGATTTTTGCATGCACAGGTCACTACAAATTAGAGGGAACATTGATATACACCTTTTCTTCTTAACCAAGGCCTCAATATCCTTCAAAAAAAACAAGGTTCCCTAAATCTGTTATCCTTGCCTTTTATTCTAACAGGAATGTACAAACTTTGTACTCTCAATATGTCACTTTTGAAGCCTCTCACTTACCTAGCAGCCTTTTTCAGAAAACATACTATCCCAATCCACACTTGCCAGATCGTTTCTGATGCCATCAACGTTAGACTTTCTTCAATTTAGAATTTCAACCTTAGGACAAGATGGATTCTTTTCCATAATTATTTTGAAAGTAATGGAATTACGATCACTAGATTCAAAGTGTTTTCCTGCACATATTTTGTCACCTGCCTGTCTTATTCCCTAGTGGGACATCCAGTATCACGATCTCTCTAGTTGGGACTTCTATATATTGATTAAGGAAACTTTACTGAAGAAATTTGACAAACTGTATCCCATCTAGACTTTTTACAGTATGTGATCCAGTCAATATGTGGAAAGTTAAATTCACCTGCTATCACAACCTTATTTTTCTTGCAACTATCTGCTATCTCTCTACAAATTCTCTCCTTGAAATCTTTCTGACTGATAGGTGTCTATAATATAATTCCATTACTCTTGTCATTCCTTTCTTATTCCTCAGTTCCATCCATATAGCATCAGTAGACAAGCCAGTCTGAGCACTGCTATGACATTTTCCTACCTGCTTTAATTCTACCCCCTCTATCATGTCTATAAAACAGAAGAACCGGATAACTTTGAGCTGCCAGTCCTGCCTCTCCTGGAGCCAAAATTCACTAACTGCTATAATATCATCACGCCATGTGCTAATCTATGCACTAAGCTCATCTTTCTTACTGAAAATACTCATGGCATTGAAATAGATACAATTCATAACACACTGGCCAGCAATTTTTTTTCATAAGTGTTGCTTCCTCAGAGAAATTTTATGGTTATGCTTGATAATGAACACAAATATGATTTCAGACTACTTGTATCATGTAGGTATTTTGATAAACAAGAAATTATTTTTTATTGAATATAATGCACCTAATGAGTATAATGTTGTTGATGCTTTGCAATAGTTCAACAAAGATAAAAATGTTTTGATAATGATTTTCATTTGTACTCAGTGTCTGAGGCTTCTTGCTTAAGTGACAAACAATAATCAGCCAGCATTGATGGGTTGCAGTTGCTCTGATACCATTTCTCCATGACCACAATGTACTGATGAAACCTTTCATCACGCATGTCATTGACAGCACCACAATTTGCAGGAAAGAAGTATAAATGGGAATGCAGAAAACTAACCTTTAGTGTTGCACTTCATGGTTTTGTATGCTTGAAGCATGTTGTCAAGCAGCTTCACATAAATTTGTGCTCTATAGATGCAAGAACATTTTCAGCAACATCTTTGAATGTTTTCCATCCAATCTCCTCCAGTCCCACTAGAAGTTCTTTGAAATGCTTGTCATTAATGATCTGTTTGATTTGTGGACCAACAAAAATACCTTCCTTAACCTTGGCATTAGCTATTCTGGGAAATATCACTCAAATATCGAAATCCTTCACTTTCCTTGTTCATCACTTTCACAAAGTTTTTCATAAGCCCCAGTGTTATGTGAAGAGGAGGCAAAAGTAACTTTGCTGGGTCTACATGTGGCTTATTTGCCATCCTTCTCTACACTGGAATCAACTGCTTATTTAAGGATGATCCTTTTTAATGTAATGAGATTCTTTGGCACAGCTGTTCCATTTGCAAATGAAACACAGTACTCGGTGTATCCGAGTTGCATTCCTAGTAGCAGGGCTGCTACTTTCAGATCACCACAGATATTCCGGTTGTAGTTTGCTATACTGTATGTGCTTCAATATGTGTAATGCATAGCCGATTAGTATTGAAGAGTGGACATTGCCATTGAGGAGAAGAACAGTTCTCAGGCTTAACACTGAAGAATCAATAAAAAGACACTATTGTTGTGGGTTACACTGGCACCCCAAGGCATGCCCAGGTGTGCCTAGATATGATAGAAAACTACTTATCCTACATTGTGGGCAACATTTTAATTGACTCGAATTATGAATTGCAAGAACAAATATAGGTGATTCCAAAAATAAAATTGGTGAATGATAGGAAAATGTCATGGTGATTTTCATGACCAGCAGCCCAAAATTCATAAGATTCACCCAAAGGCATTCAGGAAGTGAAATCTTTGTTGTCCAGTGACATTATTCCCAGCATGCTCAGCCTTGGAGTTGCTGTCTTGGTGTGTAGGCTTAACATCTATTTTCCCCAAAACACTTTCCACAAGAATTCTGGTACCCCTCCAGTTCAGTTGCATACAATCCCTTCTGTACAGGTCCCACCTTCACTGGAAGAGAGCCAAATGATGCAAAAATCTGAAGTGTTTCCTATTGAACCATCTCCTTGGCTACATCTATTACCTTCCTATTTCTAGCTTCACCCTGAATGTATAACCTCTAACTATAGTCTCACCTAACCATCCATTCTGAGTGAAGATTTACAATCCACTAAATAAGGTCATTTTATAAGTCCTCTTCATTTTGACAGAGTAAATAAATTGTTTACATTACTTATATCTGATTAAATATTGTGGACTCACTGGATCATGAATGTAAAACTAAAACAGAATTCTAAAATTTTAGTCCTAATGAAAGGTCTCAGCTTGAAATGTCAACTATTTAACCTTTTCCAAGATGCTGCCTATTCTGCTGAGTTCCTTTAGCATTTTATGTGTTGTTCCAAATATAGAAATTCAGCAGTGACTCACCCAATATACAGATCCATACTATCAAATTTACCCAAGACAGTAGGGCTAAATATATTACATTGATGCATCAGCAGGTGGTAATCTACTTCCAAGACTCATAAACTTTGAAGGAACAGTACAATGTATTGACAATGCTACGTAGAATGTTTAGAGCTACTGACTGGCAACTAATTTTTAAGCAGGGTTCCAAGCCTAATAACACATTAGTTTCCATTCAGAATATCTGCATATGGGGTTAATTTTATTGTCAAGTTGCTAATTAATCAATTACACTTAAACAAGAACTCCAAAGACATTTACACTAAATGACCACTTTATGAGGTACACCTGGATACATGCTCATTGATGCAAATATCTAATCAGCCAATCATGTAGCAGCAACTCAATGCATGAAAGAATGCAGACAATATGAAGAGGCTCAGTTGTTGTTCAGATCAAGTAGCATTGGGAGGAAATGTGAACCAAGTGATTTTGACAGTGGAAAGTTTATTGGTGTCAGATGAGGTGGCTTGAATAACTCAAAAACTGCTGATCTCCTGGGATTTTCAAGCACAACCATCTCTAGGGGTTACAGAGAATGGAATGAGAAAGGAAAAATATTAATTGAGCAACAGTTCTATGGGTGAAAATGGTTTGTTAATGAGAGAGGTCAGAGGACAATGGCCAGACTGGTTCGAGCTAACAGGAAGGCAACAGTAACTGAAATAACCACTCACTAAAACAGTGGCGTGCAGAAGAGCATCTCTGAATGCTCAGCACCTTCTGCAGATGCTGGAAAACTTAAGCAACTAATACAAAATGTTCTGGATTATGCCCTCCTTCCTTTTCAGTCCTGATGAAGGGCCTCAACAAAAATCTTCGCCTGTTCATTTCCTTTCACGGGCACTATCCGATCTGCTGAGTTCCTCCTGCATTGTGTGTGTGCTGCTGAGTAGCCGGTTTGCTGCACTGCATGATTCACTAAGATGTAATGCTACAAATGTTAAGTTCATGGTAATTTCTAAAGTAAAAGTAAAGTATAACCAAGTAATCAGAGCCCTATTTCATGCAAGTATTCTTACTTTCATTATTCTTATTGGTAGCAAACATTGATGACGATGTCGACTCAAGCTTGAGAGGACAGTGTCGGGGATTTTTATGCCTTACAAGGTGCAGAACGAAAGACTGTGTGGCGTGCCACTCCTCACATAGACATTTCATAGTATTTTTCTTTATTTTACGAGGTCAAGTTGCGAGCTTAACACTCAGCCTGGCACCCAGCCAACCCCAAACATTACCCTTTTGAAATCCACTATGATATTCAACAGTAATAAAAATATCAATAAAATAAATTGAAACAGTTTGCATTCAATCCACTCTCAACATAAAAACACGGAGACCATTCTCTGTTTGCACTTAGACTCTATAGTCACTTGATCTAAGAGTAGTTCTGAGTTAGTTACATATAAAAGTGGTGAATTCTTTTTATTCAAGAAATATTTATATTCTCCTACCTGAAAGTTCCATTATCCAGTTACCTGCAGTACATGATCTACAGTTGACTATTTACATAGCAAATGAATGTAAGACCAAATAAATCTTCTGACTGAAAAGTCAGCTGAGTTTGTTCAAAACTGATTAATACAATCTTTATCAAAAGGATGAGAAGTCAGAGGAAGAAGCTGGAGGGAGGGCAGGAAGAAATACAAGGTAGTAGGTGATAGGTGAAGCTGGGAGGGGGAAGGGTGTTGCAAGGACATGACTGAGGACAAACCCAAGTGCAGGACACAGGCACAGAGACAGGGTCAAGAGGCACTAGCACATTCACAAATGTAGAGCAGATACACAGGAGAGTCTTTACTCAGAGACAAGGTTCACATAGAATATCCAGGGAATGGTACAGAGCAAGGAAGTAACAGTCCTAAAGGATAAAACATCGAGGTTTACACACACAAGAGTTGACCAATGAACTGGCAGCTCATTGCTGTGACTCCAAGGTTCTTATCCTGCATTCCCTGATGGAAATCATGTATGCTGTAATTAATGGAACTGGGAACAATTGGAAATCAAACAAGGGGATTAAGGCTCAACCAAGGAGATAATAGCAAGATGGGGGATTGTCAGATGGGACCATGACAAAGGGTAAAGTAACAAGCTGGGAAGTCGATTGGTGAAAGAGATAAAGGGCTGGGGAAGGGGGGAATCTGATAGGAGAGGACTGAAGGCCATGAAAGAAATAGAAAGGGGAGGTAAGGACATAAGGTGACAGAGGGAAATGGGAATGGGGAATGGTGAAGGAGAGGGAGTGAGGCATTACTAGAAGTTTGAAGAATCGATGTTCATGCCATCAGGCTGGGGGCTACCCAGTTGGAATATAAGGTGTTGCACTTCCAACCAGAGTGTGGCCACATCGCAGCAGTCGAGGAGGGTATGGACTGACATGTTGTAATGGGAATGGGAAGTAAAATTAAAATGGGTGACTACTGGAAGATGCCTCATTTTCTGTCAGATAGAGCATAGGTGCTCGGTGAAGTGGTCTCCCAGTCACTGATATATAGCAGGCCACACCAGGAGCACCAGATATGATCACAACAGACTCATAGATGAAATGTTGCTTCACCTGGAAGAACTGTTTGGGGCCATGAAACGTAGAGAGGCAGGAGGTGTAGGGGCAGGTGTAGCACTTGTTATGCTTGCAAGGATAAGTGTCAGGAGGGAGATCAGTGGAGAGGGACGAATGGACAAGAGAGCCGTGTAGGGAGTGATCCCTGTGGAAAGTAGAAAATGGTGGGGAAGGAAAGATGTGCTTGGTGGTGGGTCCTTTTGAAAATGGTGGAAGTTCTGAAGAATTATGTGTTGGATGGAGGGGCTGGTGAAGTTGTAGGTGAGGAAAAAAGGATGGGGTGAGGGCAGACATGCATGAAATGGAAGAAATGTGGATGAGAGCAGCATTGATGGTGGAGGAAGGGAAGCCCCTTTCTTTGGAGGAGGAGGACATCTCCTTAGTTCTGGAATGAACTGGGAGCATCCTGTGTGCAGATGCAGCAGAGATGAGGAACTGCAAGAAAGGAATGGCGCTGGCAATGTGCCAGTGTCCTGTTGTCCATGATTCATTCAAATTAATTTAGTTCACTGATATGTTTATTAAATTATTGCATAACATTTAAAAATATGAATTAAAGAGCATTGTGATATGAAGAGGAGTAACATCTATATAGTTGCCAGTCCATCCCTACCAAAGACCCAGTTGTACTAGGTTAATGCAATTTTACAAAATGCCCAATTCTGCTTTTTAAGTTTTGTTCCTCCGCTATTTTCTTATACAATGAGAGCAAGAATGAATTATGTGAAGTGCCTTAACAAGCCGTAGATAATAATGACACAAAAATGATGATTGAGAAAATTATAATTTTTAATAATTTCTCATTATTCAAATTGTAGGTTGTGACCGAGTTTGGGCATTAGGGGAACAGTCTTATTGATTCGGGATCAGAAGTACTGTACTTTATTGTTCTCCAATGAAGTTTAATACACTCAGAAATTTAAAGTTAGCAGACATGTGATCTATGTGTTAATGAGTAAGTTCTTTGTTGTAGCATAATTTACACTCAGTACCACTTTATTAAGTATACCTGTACACATGCTTGTTAGTGCAAATTTCTAATAATCTAATCATGTAGCAACAACTCAATGCATAAAAGCATGCAGACATGGTCAAGAGCACCTTTTGTTGTTCAGACCAAATGTCAAAATGAGGAAGAAATGTGATCTTAACTGACTTTGACTGTGAAGTGATTATGGTGCCAGATGGGGTAGTTTGAGTATCTCAGAAATTGCTGACCACCTGGATTTCTGAATCGTCTGAAAAACAAAAAAAAAATCATCCAGTGAGCTGGTGTTCAGTGGGGAAAACACCTTGTTAATGAGAAAGGACAAAGGAGAATGGCCTGACTGGTGCAAGCTGACCGGAAGGCTATAGTACCTTAAATAACCATGCATTACAACATTGGTGTGCAGGAAAGCATCTCTAAATACATCTTGAGCCTTGAAGTGGATGGGCTACAGAGGCAGAAGATCACAGACATACATCTAGTGGTCACTTTATTTGGTACAGGGGCTACCGAATAAACCGAGTGTATGTAAGCATTATATTTTATCCTGATGCCTAAAACTTTCATTCGATTATTTTCAAGCCTATTAATGCATCACTCTATGCTAAACCTATTTTTTCTGTTAATTGTTTTCCAGCATCCATTAATAGGTACATGCAAATTTATTTGGGGATTACTAAATGCTATTATCATGTTAATTTTTTCCTTTAAACCTGGTATTGATGGACTAGAGCAGATTCAAGAACCGCATAGTTTACGTGATGGATATTGGCTGCAAAATGAGCTGCTATAATTCTCTTGTTTCAGCAGCATGGTTGTTCCTATTTCTGGAGTGCATGACAACCTCACATTTTTTTTGACATTATTCTTAGTGCACAGCACATTATTTAAGGCCAAGGTGTTTGTTTCTGTTATATATATAAGAATTTGTACATTGGCATCAGATACTGTGCAATGGATTTGATGAGTAGACTAATCTCCTTTAGTGTTGTAACAATTCTAAGGTCTGATAGAAATCCTTAATTATATCTATGCTTGCAAACTGCACTTCACAGCTTGATTTATGTTTAGATATGCAAAAAAAATCAGTATGTAGAAATAGGGAAAACCTCCTCCCAGACCTCTAACAATGAATAATTAAATGGATGCTTAATGATTTGCAGGTTCATGGGTAACTGATGGGAGGGGAGAAGTGACCGTTCACATTTGCTTGATTATTCTTGTTGGATACTTTTGGAGTTTTAGATCTCTTAGGGAGAGAGATGTTTTTAGATGGATTTTTGTCTAACATCACTTGATTTTCTCTAAAAATCATGTAGGTGGGAAATCGCAGTCTTTCAAACAGGACTAGTTAACACCTTATTAACTCTCAGCTCAGTGTAACATGGAGCACATACACCATGATTATCAGTAGATATACACCAGCCCTAGAAATTATAGCTGAGGCTTTTATTCTGACTTGGTAAAAAGCTCTTTCCCTCATCCAGCAGGAGGATAAATGTAAATGGGCATAATACTCTTCAGAATGTGACTGGCAAGGAAGATTTATGGAAGACTAACTCCAACAATGTTCTCCTCATGATAAAACCTGCTCTTGTCACAGCTAGAGTCCAGCATTATAGTCATGGCAGTAACATTGGTCAAAGCAGCGGCATCCATCAGAATATATGATAGCATGATTGTGGGACCTTAACAATGTTCATATCACCTGTGTCATGACAGGTACTGATGACTGCTGGACTGATGACTGCCTGGTCTCTATTATCATTCTCAAACAGGTTTCTGGACATTAGCACCTACAGTAGAGTGGTTGCAAAAAAATTAATGTCAAAACATACAGTTCTTGACAACACCTCATATATAACCAAGCCTACAAGAGACACAAAGTTAATAAGCATTCTATAAGAAGCGGATGAAGAGATGACCACTTTTCTTGCTGTATTGAATCAGAATGAGAATCTGAGGCAGATTTATCACTAATGTATGATTGGAATTTGTTGCTTTGTAGCAGAAAAACTGTGCAAAGGAATAAAAAGCTGAAACATTCAAAAATAAATGAATAATGGGAGAGTAAGAAATAATAAGATAGTGCTCTTTGCTTCAAGGACCATTCCTGAATCTGAAGATGTTCTTGATGATGGGGAATGTTGGGCCAGTGATGGATCTAGCTCAAATCTCTTCAAACTCTTGCGATCCTGTGCATTGGAGTTCCATACTAGGTTATAATGCAACTATCAGAATGCTCTCCACAGTTTATTTACAGGAATTTGTAACTGTCTTTGGTGACATACAAATTTTTTTTAAACTCCTAATGAAGTAGAGCTACTATAGCATGCATTCTTCATGATAGCATCAATGTATTAGGCCCAGAGTAGATCCACTGTGATGCTGATGTTCTGGAACTTGAAGCTGCTCATGCTTTCCACCGAACCTCCTCACTGATGGCCGTTGTGTGTTCTCCAAATTTCCGCTTCGTGAAGTCCACATCAGTTCCTGACAGTGAGTGTGATGTTATTGTTGTGATGCAACTCAACCAGCTGATTTATCTCACTCATGTAAGCCTTCTCATCGTCATCTGATATTCAACAAAAGTGGTGTTATTGGTAAATTTATAGATGGTGTAAGGAGTAGTGGTGCATAGACTGATGATTGAGGAACATGGTATGGAATCAACCATAGGAAATAAGTAGTTTCAGTAAATTAAATAATCTAGAGCAAAAGCTAATCTTTATTATAAAGAACATGAATAAAGCTTATTCATGAAAATTAAAGAAATCCCATTTTTCAAAATTAGCACATCTGTAGGGAATACTGTCTTTTTCAGTATCAGAAAGCAATGGAATGCTTGGAGCACAAGGAAAATCAAGGCAAGTTAATGCTCATTTGTCCACTAATGGTCAAGAAGCACAGTGTCATAAAGTTAGAAACAGTACAGCACAGAAGCTGGCTCTTCACCTGAACCATAGCCCTTCATACTGTTTCCATCCATGTACCTATCCAAATCTCTCTTAAATGTTGAAATCAAACTCACATTCACCATTTGTGCTGGCAGCTCTTTCAATACTCTAACAACTCTCTCAATCAGGGATTACATAGAACATTGAAATCTATAGCACATTACAGGCCCTTTGGCCCACAATGTTGTGCCGACAATGTAACCTACTCTAAAAACTGCCTAGAATTTCCCTACCCCATTTCCCTCTATTTTTCTAAGCTCCATGTACTTATCTAAGAGTCTCTTATAAGACTTGATTATATCCACTTCCACCACCGTCGCCAGAGTGCATTCCACGCATCCACCACTCTCTGAAAAACTTAGCCCTGACATCTCCCTTGCACCTACTTCCAATCACCTTAAAACTGTGCCCCTTCATGTTAGCTATTTCAGCTCTGGGAAAAAGCCTCTGGCTATTACATGATCAATGCTTCTTATCGTCTTATACATCTCTATCAAGTCACCTCTCATCCTCCATTGATCCTGGGAGAAAAGGACAATTCATTCAACCTATTTTCATAAGGGATCCTCTCCAATCTAGGCAACATCCTTGTAAATCTCCTCTGTACTCTCTGTAAAGTATCCACATCCTCCCTGTAGTGAGGTGACCAGACTGTACACAGTATTCCAAGAGGGGTCTAAGTAAGGCCTTATACAGCTGTAACATTACCTCATGGCTCTTGAACTCAATCCCACGGTTGATGAATGCCAACACAACATACACCTTCATAACAACACTGTCAACCTGCGCAGCAGCTTTGAGTGTCCTATTGACATAGACCCCAACATCTCGCTGATCCTCCACACTGCCAAGAATTTTATGATTAATATTATATTCTGCCTTCAAATTTGACCTTCCTAAATGAATCACCTCACACTTATTTGGGTTGAACTCCATCTGCCACTTTTCAGCTCAATATACACCACATCCACTGCTCTGTCTTCATTAATGTGTTCTGTTAACAAAAGCCATGTTGACTATCCCTAATCTGATTATGTCTCTTCAAATGCTAATAAATCCTGCCTCTCAGGATCTTCTCCAACAACTTGTCCATTACGGAAGTAAGATTTTCTGGTCTATAATTTCCTGGATTATCCCAGCTCCCTTTCTTGAACAAGGGGACAACATTTGCAACTCTCCAAACCTCTGGTACTTCTCCCGTCCCTATTGATGATACAAAGTTTATCACCAGAGGCTCAGCAATCTCCTCCCTCACTTCCCACAATAGCCTGGGGTATACCTCGTCTGGGCCTGGTAACTTATCTAACTTAATGCTTTTCAAAAGCTCCAGCATATCCTCTTTCTTAATGTCTATAACCTTAAGTGTTTCAGTCCACTGTAAATCATCTCCAGAATTGCCAAGGTTTGTTTCCCTGGTGAATACTGAAGCAAAGAATTCATTTAGCACCTTCACTTGATTTGTCCTATTCTCACACGACATATCCTCTTGCTCTTCACAACTTGTTGAATGTCTTGGGGTTTTCCTTAATCCTGCCCACCAAGGCCTTCTCATGGCCTCTTCTAGCTCTCCTAATTTCATACTTAAGCTGCTTCCTGAAAAACTTGTAATATTTTAGAGCTGTATCAGTATCTAATTCCCTGAACCTCTTGTAATCTTTTCTTTTTAAATTAGATTTTCTACATCCTTTGTACACCATAGTTCTTTTACCCTACCATCCTTTCCCTGCCTCAATGGAAAAGACCCATGCAGAGCACCATGCAAATGTTCCCTGAATATTTGCCACATTTCTGCCATGCATTTTCCTGAGAACATTTGCTCTCAATTTATGCTCCCAAGTTCCTGCCTAATAGCATTGTATTTCCCCCACCACAGTTTAATGTTTTCTCAAACTGTCTGCTCCTATCCCTCTCCAGCAGTATGGCAAAGGAGATAGAGTTATGATCACTACCTCTAAAATACTTTCCCACTGAGAGATCTGACACCTGCCCAGGTTCATTTTCCAATACCAGATCAAGTACAGCCTCTCCTCTGATTGTAGATAAGCCAATCAGAGGAAACCTTCCCGAGCACACGCAACAAACTCTACCCCATCTAAACACCCTTGCTCTAAGGAGATGCCAGTCAATATTAGGAAAGTTAAAATCACCCATCACAACAACCCTGTTATTATTGCACCATTCCATAATCTGCCTCCCAATCTGCTCCTTGATGTCTCTGTCACTGTTGGGGGGTCAATCAAAAGCACACAGTAAAGTTGTCCCCTTCCTCTTTCTGACTTCCACCCACACTGACTCAGTAGATAATCCCTCCATGACATCCTCCATTTTTGCAACCGTGGTGCTATCCCTGATTAGCAATGCCACACCCCCACCTCTTTTGCCTCCCTCCCTGTCCTTTACGAAACATCTAAATCCTAGCATGTTCAGCAGCCATACCTGTTCCTGAGGCATCCAAGTGTCTGTAATGAGCACAATGTCATAGTTCCATGTATTGATGCACACTCTAAGTTTATCCACATTTTATGATTTCATTAAAATAAACACTTCAAACCATCTGGCTGAGCATTTCTTTGCTCTGTTATCTGCCTATCCTTCCTCACAAACTCCCTATGAGCTGTCTCTACTTGTGCGCCAACCACCCCATCCTCTTACTCTTCACTTCTGCTCCTACCCCCTGCAAATCTAGTTTAAACCCTCCCCAACAGCATTAGCCAACCTCCCCTCCAGGATATTCATTCCCCCCCCAGATTCAAGTGCAATCTATCCTTTGTGTGCAGGCCACACCTGGCCCAGAAGAGGTCCCAATGATCCAGAAATCTGAATCCCTGCCCCCACTCCAATCCTTCAGCCACACATTCATCTACATCCTCATTCTATTCCTATATTCACTGTCACATGGCACAGGCTGCAATCCCGAGATTACTACCTTTGAGGTCCTGCTTTTTAGCTTCCTTTCTAACTCTCTGTATTCTGCTTTCAGGGCCTCCTCCCTTTTTCTGCCTATGTCGTTGGTACCAATATGTACCACAACCTCTGACTGCTCACCCTCCCATTTAATTATATTGTGGACATATTCAGAAACATCATGATCTCTGGCACCTGGGAGGCAAACTACCATCTGTGTTTTTTTTCATGTCCACAGAATCGCCTATCTGTCTCCCAGACTATAGAGTTCCCTATTACTGCTGTCAAACTCTTGTGTTCCTTACACTTCTGAGCCACAGGACCAGACTCTGTGCCAGAGGCACAGCCGCTGTTGCTTCCCCCAGGGAGGGCAACCCTTCCCCCCAACTTTACTCAAAATGGAATACTTATTGTTAAGGGGGACACCACAGGGGTGCTCTCCAATACCTGATGCTCTCCCTTCCTTCTCCTGACATCACTCAGTTATCTGTCTCCTGTGGTCCCGGTGTGACTACCTGCCTGTAGCTCCTATCGATCATCTCCTCACTTTCCCCAACAAGCTGAAGATCATTGAACTGCAGCTCCAGTTCCTTAACACGGTCTCTAAGGAGCTGCAACTCGATGCAGCTGACACAGATGTGGCCTCAGGGAGGCTGTAAGTCTCCCAGATATCTCACATCTGACAGCCTGAGCAGAAAACTGGCCTTGCAGACAAACTCACTATTCTTATATTAGAGGAAAAAAGAGATATGAAAATAACTTACCTGCTTACCTTGCCTAGGACCGTCCTCACCAAAGCAAGGTTCTAAACCTCCTTTATGCCAGGGATCTAAGTCATTAATCGAGGACTCTTTGGACCCCAGGTTAGGAAACCCTGCTCCAAGTGAAGAACTTCCCCTCATGTTCCTCTTAAACATTTCACCTTTCACCCTTATCCCATGACCTCTAGTTCTAGATTCAACCAATGTCAGTGGAAAATGCCTGCTTGCATTTATCCTATCTATGCCCCTCATAATTTTATGTACCTCTATCAAATCTCTTCTTATTCTCCTATGCTTTAGAGAATAAAGTCCTAACCTATTCAAGCTTTCCCAAAAACATTGGTTCCAAATGTCCTTGCAACATCCTTGTAAATTTGCTGTGCACTCTTTGAATCTTATTGATAGCTTTCCTGTAGGTAGGTGACCATGACTGCACTCATTTCTCCAAATTAGGCTTCAACAAAGTGTTCCTGAACTTCAACATAACATCCCATCCTATGTACTCAATACTTTGATCTATGAAGGCCAACATGCCAAAAGCTCTTTTTACGACCTCATCTACCTGGGACAGCATTCTCAATGATTTATGCATCTGTACTCCCAGATCCCTCTGTTCTAACCCATTGCATAATGCCCTACCACTCACCATATGTCCTACCATGGTTTATTCTCCCAAAATGTAAAACCTCACACTTCCTGCATTAAATTCCATCTACCATTTTCAGCCCATTTTTCAGCTGATCCAGATGCTGCTGCAAGCTTTGATAGCTTCCCTCACTCTTCACTGTCATCTGCAAATTCGCTGATCCAGTTCACCACATTATCATCCAGATTATTAATATAGATGACGAGCAACAAAGGACCCAGCACCAATCCCTGCGACACACCACTAGTCACAGGCCTCCAATCAGAGTGGCAACCATCTGCTAGCATTCTCTGGCTTCTCCTGTGAAGCCAAAGTCCAATCCAATTTGCTACTTCATCTTGAATGACAAGTGACTGAACCTTCTTGACCAACCTCCCATGTGGGACTTTGTCAAAGGCCTTGCTAAAATCCACGTGGATAACATTTACTGCCTTCCTTCAGCTTTTCTGATAACTTCTTCGAAAAACTATAAGAGTGGTTAGACATGACCTTCCATGCACAAAGCCAGGCTGTCTATCTCTAATCAGACCATATCTACATATCTATACAAATAGTTACATACCTGTTCCTTTAGAATACCTTTCAATAACTTACCTACTACTGATGTTAGGTTCACTGCCCTATAATTTCCTAACATATTCCTAGTGCCGTTCTGAAACAATGGAAGAAACATTCACTATCTTCCAATCCTCTGGCACATCAACCATGACTAAGGATGTTTTAACTACCTCTGCTAAAGCCCTGCAATTTCTCCACAAGTTTCGAGGGAACACTTTGTCAAACACTGGGATCAATCCACCCTAACTTGCCTCAAGACAGCAAGCACCTCCTCCGCCCTAATCTGAATATGATCCATGACTTCACTGCAGTTTTGCCTCACTTCTATAGACTCTGCATCCATCTCCTAAATAAATACAGAAAAAAAATCAATTTTAGATCTCTCCCATTGTTGCATATATGTGCACTCTGGCCTTCAAGAGGACCATTTTTTTTCGTTGCTGTTCTTTTGCTGTCGTTAGAATATTCTACAGGTATCTGTATAATATCTGTAATATATTCTTCCAGTGAGATGGCGATGCACTCTAATGTAGCAGCCTCTCTGAGTTGAACCTAAAGCATGATTGGTCATTCTTTATGTCTTTTCCCAATTGCAAGAGATGGGTGGTTATCAAAGACATCAAGTACTGCAAGTCTACTCCACTAGCAAGTTGTCGGATAGCAATGGAGATCGACTTATTGTGCACCATTTTGCAGCCTGTTCCAGCCAACCAGAGAATAAGGTGTCAGAGAAGGTGCATGGTACATGATTCAATGGACAGAGATGAATAAATTGGATATTTTTGTTATGATCACAAGACTCTGTTGGACATTGGCAATGTAGAATACTGCAGGCATAATTTACTGGTTCATTGGCAAGACTGAAAGCGGGGGAGTTGCACGGTCTCAATTGTGGCATAGACCAGGTCTCATTCATGCCTCAGGATGACCTGTTGTGGCCACTGTGGAAGGAGATACCAGTGCTGGCTGTTGGATTCTGTGCTGGGTTGGAGGCTGACCCCTCCCAATGGTGTTGCTCTCCAGTGCTTGCTTGTGGGAGAAAAGTGGATTTTGTTCAACTGAGGATGCACTGCGGAATATGAGAATATACTGCAGGCTGTTTTTTCAGTAACATAGCTCCAGGTCAGCAACTATGAGCCATTAATCTTTGTACAGGTCATGACACTTAGGGACTTGGGCTATAGAACTATATTTTTATTACTTTTTTAGCTGTATGTTTTTCTTGCAATCATAATTAGATGTGCTATACTGTATGTTAATTGAATTTTATGAGCAGTAGCTTGATGACAATCGGGGATCCCCTGCTGCCCAGAATCAACCCTACTGAGCAAAGCATCTTCAGAATTGTCTTGAAGATCCTCTTGACGCTGTTGTTGTGTTATAGATTTTGAGAGTTCGGCCATGGTTTTCTTAGAAAATAGATTCTAGGAAACTTAGTATCTAGCAATGGTGGTTTGTTATTGCCTTCTGTTGGACAAACTGAAGAAATCGCCATTTCTCTTCCCAAGTGTTCATCCACCTGTACTATAGCCAATATCATTTGAGGTCGTAGCTTATCTGCCTTCTCTGTCATAAGTTACTGAACCTGCTGGATGTGTCATTGGCCTTCGCTCGTATCCTGAGCAGGAACCCTTGCAGGTGCTACCCTTCTGGGTCAGAGCAGCCCTGGGAGCAATGAATGATTAAAGGATAATTCCACATTCCCCAAAGCTCTGAAAGTCCCCAATCAGAGCCTCATCACCGGTTGCAGTTTAGAGTCATACCCAGGAAGTTGAATCAGGAATCTGAAGTTCTTAATGCAATAAATAAGATGAAGAAAGGAAAGGCAGCAGGTCCTGATGAATTAGTAATAGAACAAATTATCACCCTTGAAGATTATGGAATTGAAAAACTTACAGATTTAATCAATGACATTTATGAGACTGGAATAATACCAGAAGAGATGAAAAAATCATTATTTATCACTCTTCCTAAGAAACCTGGAGCAATAGAATGTGAATTACATACGACCACAAATTTAATAAGTCGTATCACTAACATAATTATAAGAATTTTGATGACAAGAGCTAAAAGCAAGATACAAGCTGAAATAGGTAAAGAACAATGTGGTTTTGTGAAAGACAAAGGTACAAGAAATGTGATATTGATGTTAAGGATACTATCAGAACGAGCTATTCAGGTGCAAAAAGATTTGTTTGTTTTATCGACTACACTAAGCATTTGATAAAGTGAAGCACAATAAATTATTTGAAATATTACAGTAAACTCTAGATCTAGACTCAAAAGACCTCCGCCTAATCAGAAATCTGTACTGGGAACAAACTGCTGCTGTAAGAATAGATGGACAAGTGAGTCAGTTTACGAAAATCAAGAGAGGCATTAGGCAAGGGTGTGTTTTTTCCCCTGATTTGTTTAATGTGTACAGTGAAATAATATTACAAAAAATAAGAAACATCTTGGGAATCAAAATTGGTGGTGAAAACATCAATAATTTTAGATATGTGGGTGACACTGTGTTAATTGCAAGTATGGAGGAAGAACTACAAAACTTAATTGGTATAGTTGATGAAGAAAGTGGAAAAATAGATCTATCTATCAACTGCAAAAAGACAGAATGTATGGTGATATCCAAAAAGAAAGAGAATCCTATCTGCAGACTGAGAATAAACGGGGAAGACAAAACAAGTACAGGGCTTTTGCTACTTAGGAAGCTGGGTGACATCAGATGGCAGGTGCCACATAGACATCAAAAGAAGAATAGAGATGGCAAAAGTCACCTTTATGAGAATGAAGAGTATACCAACACTAAATTAGGCATGACAACCCGTCTCAGAGTACTGAAATGCTATGTTTATCTAGTTATGTTATAAGGATCAGAATGTTGGACAATATCTAGTAAGATGAGGAAATGAATTGAAGCAGCAGAGATGTGGTTTTTGAGGAGGATGCAAAGAATATCATGGATGAAACGGATATCTAATGAGGATGTCATGAACAGAGCAAGCACTAAAAGAGAAATAATGTACGAGTTCATGAAAAGGCAACATGACCTCTTGGACATGTGATTAGGAAATAGCAGTTAGGATGCACAGTAATTATGAGGAAGATCGAAGGGAAGAAAGCAAAAGGAAGGCAAAGACAAATGTTGATGGAGACAGCAGCCAGAGAGTTGGAAATGAATACCAATGATTTGATCCACTTGACCTGAAACAGGAGTGTGTGGGCCATGGCATGGCACCTGATGATGATTATGATGATACTGTATGTGCTATGTGATGTGTATGATTGTAGTTCTGTGTTTTGCACCTTGGCCCCAGAAGAACACTCTTTCGTTTGGCTGTATTCATGTATAGGGTGGAATAGCAATTAAACTTGACCTTGAAGATTAACTAGAACCCCTCAGGATTTTCCTTCATCTTGTTTGCTGCAAAACTCTCCTGCCTTCATTTAGCCTTCCTGATTTCCTCCTTAACTGTTCTATTGTATTTCTTATACTCCTCAAGCACTTCATGTTTTCCTTGCTGCCTGTACTAGCAATATATCTCAATCTTCTTTGTAACCAAGATCTCAATATTTCTTGAAAACCAAAGATCACTAAACTAGTTATCCTTGCCTTTTATTCTGACAGGAACATACAGTACAAACTCTATTCTCCCAAAATTTCACTTTTGAAGGCCTCCCACTTACTAAGCACAACCTGTCCCAATCCACACATGCCAAATGCTTCCTGATACAGTCAAAATTGGCCTTTCTCTTCTTTCAGATCTCAAACCAAGGACCAGGCCTATCCTTCTCCATAATTGTCTTGAAAACATTGGCATGATGATTGGAATCGGTTAATATCATTGACAATTGTCATGAAATATGTTGTTTTGCAGCATCAGCACAAGCAATACATAATAAAAATGTTAATTTTCAATAAGAAATATATATAATACAAGGAGTGCAAACAGAGAGCAAAAAATGGAAGTGTATAATGTGGCAATGTACATGGACTCATTGTCCATTCAGAAATCTGAAGGCAGTGGGAAAGAAGTTGTTCTGAAAACATTGAGTGTGTGTCTTCAGGCTTCAGTGCCTCCTCCTTGAGAAGAAGGCATGTACTGGATGATAGTAGCCCTCAATGATGATGCCACCTTTTTTTAGGCTTTGCCTTTTAATGGTGTCATCGTTAGAGAGACTGTTCCCTGCAAATCTAGTTTAAGCCCTCCCTAATAACATTAGCCAACCTCCCCGCCAGGATATTGGTCCCCCTTGGATTCAAGTGCAACCCATCCTTTTTATACAGGTCACACCTGCCCCAGAAGGTTTGTTTTCCAATCTTTTGCATTGGCCCCTCCATACAAGACAGTGATGCAACTATTTAGAATTCTGTCCATGGTACATTTGTAGAAATTTGTGACAATTTACTTGTAGTAACAAATAAAGTCTCCTCAAACTCCTTATGAAATATAGCTGTTGTTGTGTCTTCTTTGTAATTTCATCAATATTTTGGGCCCTTGATAGATATTCAGAGATGATGACACCCAGGAACTAGAAACTGTTCACCCTTCTCACTGTTGATCCCTCGATGAGGACTGGTGCGTGTACCCTTGACTTCCCCTTCCTGAAGTCCACAAGGAATTTCTTGGTCCTACTAACATTGATTACAGGGTTGTTGTTGCAACACCACTCAACCAGCTGATCTATCTCACTCCTGTATGCCTTCTCATCAACATCTGAAATTCTGCCAGCAATAGTTATGACATTCCCAAGTTCATAGCTGCCATCTGAGCTGTGCCTCATCACACAGTTGTGGGTGTAGAGAGAGTAGAGCAGTGTGCTAAGCACTCATTCTTGAGGTGTGCCAGTGTTGATTGTCAGTGAGGAGGAGACAAAATTTCCAATCTGCACTGACTGTGGTCTTCCAATGAAGAAGTCCTAGATTCTCCCACTATTGGAAATAGCCTCTGAACGTCCATCCTATTTAGGATTTTTAATATTCAATAAGCTTCAATGAGATTTACCCCTCCCACCACCCTTCACTCTTCTAAACTCCAATGAGTGCACAGCCAGAGTGACGAAAAACTCTTCACATGTTAACCCTTTCATTCCCAGGATCACTTTCATAAAACTCCTTTGGAATCTCTTCAGTGCCAATGCATCTTTTCTTAGATATGGCATCGCAAAACTGCTCACAATGCACCATATGAATTTCGGCTAATGCCATATAAAGCCTCAGAATTAGATCCTTGATTTTATATCCTAGACTTCTCGAAATGAATGTTAACATTTCAATTTCCTTCCTAACTACCTACTGAATCTGCAAATTAACCTTAAGGGATTCCTGCACCATGTCGACCAAGTTACTTTGTACCTCCAATTTCTGTATTTTTTCCCTTGTTCTGAAAATAGTCTACAACTTCATCCCTTCTGCCAAAGTGTACTTTTCTCCGGTTTTGTCCACTGATGAATGGACAATGTTAAGCCTTAAAATTCATGGTCTGTATAGTCATCATTTTTTACAAATATTCATGACAAAGCTTAGCCTGCTCAATATCTTGGTGATTGGTTCTCCTGCTCTGGAGGTGTGGGATACTTAATAAATTTAAATTAGACTGAGTATCAGTGCCCTTTTTAAAATCTATTTTTACTGGATGTTTTGAAGTAGTATGAAAATTTATAGAAGCAATAGAAACAACAAGGAAAAGACAGAGCTACAAAATTCTACAATCAGTGGATCAGAGCAAGCCTCATATTACTTCAGTATCTATTTCTGAATGGTGGCTGACAATTAAACAGCTAATAAGGGAAAGATCCATGAATATTACAATACTAAGTGGAGAATCCCAGCAAATATGCCCTAGAGACAAGTCTGAAACATTTGTGGACTCATCTTTAGCTCACACATTGTCTGTTCTTGTCATAAGGGGGCTTTGAGACTGGACCCAAATGCAGGACGCAGACACTGAAGTACTAGGAACAGGACGGGACAAAACTAAAGTATGGGACGGGTCGCAGACCAGGCTAGGGAAGCAGGACCAGGACGAGGGACTGGAACAAGGAGCCTGAGGAGGACACTGAGCCCAAGACTGGACACGGACCCAGAAACTGGGTCTTGACTCGGGCTCAGACCCCAAACCAGGTGAAGACGTGACAAGGCCTGGGTTCTTGGAGCTTGAGGCCTGGGTTCTTGGGGATTGACGCTTGAGGCTGGGGTTTTGGGGCTTGATGCTTGAGGCTGGGGTCTTTGGGCTTGATGCTTGAGGCTGGGGTTTTGGGGCTTGACGCTTGAGGCTGGGGTCGGGGCTTTAGGTTTGAGGCTGGAGTCTTGGGGCTTGGGTTCTTGGAGCATGAGGCTTGACGCTTGGGTTCTTGGAGCTCGATCCTGGGCAGGGCGCGGGACTCTACCCGACAGAGGCAAGGGACAGGAAGGGACAGAACCAACCGTGGGGTAACGGCAAACAGCCTGGCTTACTCGACAGAGGTGCGGGACAGAAGAGACAGGAAGGGAGCTCGGTCTGGGGTGGCTACAAGACTCGAGGCGGCCGGTAACCCTGGTGGGCTACGGAACAGCCAAATCCATAACTTCCACCAGTGAGTTGCTCCAAGGGGAGACTGATGAGACAAACCCCCCAACCACACTCAATCCCAGGGCCACTTATATTCCCAGCCCCCAAGGTGAGCATCAGGCGCTTATGTTTAAATACAATTGAAACAAGGGACAGTCGGAGGACCCGGAGTCCAGAGTCTGCGGACCGGACCGTGAACCAGAATGCGGATTTCGGACCGGACCATAACAATTTTTCCAGAAGTGGACAATGGATGATTCATCTTCACCACTTTTTCAGAACTCCACATTCAATATTCTAATATTCAGCCAGTTTAATTGACTCCATAGGATATCAAGAAATGGGTGAGAGCACTGGATGAAGCAAAAGCTATGAAACCAGACAACATACAAATTGTAGTGTTCAAGACCCAAGCTCCAGATCTAAATGTGCTTCTAAGCAAGGTGTTTGAGTAGAATTGGCATCTGCTTGACAACGTGGAAAACTGCCTAAGGATGTACTTTGAATAAAAATCAGAGCAAATCTTCTTTAGCTAGTTATTGGCCAATCAGTCCACTTTCAGTCATTGGTAAAATGATGGAAAGTATTAACCAGCACTTACTCTCCGATAACCTGTTCACCAATGTTCAGCTTGCGATTGCCAAGCCTGCCTGGCTCCAATTCTCATCACTGGCTTGGGTGAGAATTGAATTGCAGAGATTGCCTTTGATCTCAAGACAGCAGTTGACCAAATATGCAATCAGGGCAACTTGGTAAAACTTATCTTAGTGGGCGTGAAGAGGAAAATACTACAATAACTGGGGTCATGTATTCCACCAGTATAAATATATAATCCTTCCATCACCAGTCCATACTGAAAGCAGTGTGTAATCAGCAAAATGTTCTGCAGTTACTCCTCTAGACTTTTCTGAGAATAACTCCCAAATTCCCTCTCACTGCTACTAATGACAAAGGCACAGAAATAGAGCTTCCTGCCAATTGAACACCATGCTGACTTGGATACTCACTGCTGCCCCTCTATCATCACCACCTCTAAATGCAAGAACTCCATCCCCAATAGCACTTTTTCCTCCCAGAAAGCAATTCAAGAAGGCGGTGCACCATCAATTTTTCAAGATCGATATGGGATGGGCTTTAAATGCTGGTATGGCCAGTGATACCCCCATCCTGAAAAAGAAATTTAAGAAAAGTCCACAGTGATTCCATTCCACTGAAATGGATAATGTTGGAAGTACTCAGGCAGTAATAACAGTTTCTGGCTTTTTTCACGTTTCCCAGCATTGTGGTCCTTTGGTTTTCCACCACTTTATAAATGGAGATACATTTCACCTGCAGGTGATGAACACAGGCTCACTCCTATTTTGGGGAAAATAATTAGAAATGTGCCCAAGTTTGTAGAGAAATGATTCCCAGCTCACTCTATTCATTGGGCTGGAGTCATCAACAAGTGAGTAGTGAGCAGAAATATGCTTGCCATTTTCTGTCCCTTCCTATGTGTATGATGAGTTATCGACTTCATTTTCACTGTATTGAACTTTACACCTCTATTCAAATTACCATTTATCCCCACTCTAATATACTTCACTTCTTAACAATATTACTGAAAATGTCAATCACATAAGAGCTCAGGGGTGAACCAAATGTTAGAGACTGCACCATTGTGCTTTGTTCTTTTTCTGTTCCACTATTTGAAGGTTAGCTGTGTGTGGTGTTACAGCTGGATCTCCAGATGACTTTCATTTGATCCCACAATAAAAGGAATAAGTTTGCATTAAAAGTATTAAATGTGGTCTTCCCTCTATCCCAAGAGTCATGTGTCTTATGTTAACTATTAGAGATTTCACAACTTGGGTTGCTTTGGAAACAGGAATTGACAAAGGAATCTAACTTATTTGACATGCAACACAATTCTTCCTTGTCCTTCTCACATTAGCTGACAGCAAAAAGCCTGTCGTTCAAATGCACAGAAGGTGTTGGTCTTGCTATCAAATCATTAAACAACTTCCTCTTGATTAATTTATTATTGATTCACATGCAATAACTATGTTTTTCATCAGCTTCTGTCGACCTTTACTTTCTCAATACCTTGATCGGGAACATTCTTGATGTCTGCATGTCCAAGACTACATGTGCAGATACATGTCAGAGTCTCGGAGCTCAAAAGTCATTACTCAGTTAAATGCTAGAGTCTGATTGATTTCCATTATGTCTTGGGTTTCTGTAAATAATGTTTATTGTTTCATAACCATAAATAATTCTGATTAGAACAATGAGGAGTTTTGAATTTTAATTGTGATTCCAGAGAAATCTTTTCCCTTGGCTTCCCAATTTGCCACATTAACAGGAAATTGACCTGAACTGTCAGATCTGTTGTTCTACCTAAAAAAAAATCCCAGCATACTAATGCAGCTAGCTTGCAAACTTGCTCTGGGCACTGAAGCTGGAAAATCATTTCTTCAGTAAGGTACTGTAGATTATTATCAATTCTGAGAATATGGAAAATGCGTTCTATGGTTTAGTGTGTACAGTACTGTGAATTGGAAATCTGGTGGACATGTGTGGCACTGGATCTGAGTCATGTCTGCAAAAGTTGTGTTTTTCTTGACTTAGGAAGATATGCAAAGAGAATTACTTTAAAAAAAAGAAGAAACTGGAAGTGCTGGAGGTCTGAGATGAAAACAGTAGATTGAAGAATATTAAAACTAATACGCAGACCGTAGAATAGTTCAGCACAGGATTTGAAACTTCATGATGTTTGCACTATGATGCCACATTAAACAAATCCCTGCCTGAATACTTGCCTGTCTAAAAGCCTATTGTATCGACTTCCACCATTTCTTCCGGCAGTGAGTTCCAGGCAACTTCCACAGTCTGCATAAATCAAAAGGATTTGTAAATCACGTTCAAACCCTCTCCTTCTTATGTTAAAGCTATTACCTCCAGTATTTGCCATTTCCGTTCCAGGAAAAAGATTCCGGTTATTGACTCCATCCATGTCTCTCATAATTTTATATACTCTACTTCCATCCAGTCACCCCACATCCCCTGACATTCCTGAGAAAACAACCAAAGATTGCTCAGCCTCTCCTTTTTGCTTTTACTCTCCAATCTAGGCAATATCCTAATGAACATTCTCAACATCCCATCCTGCTCCAAAGCCTTCACATCCGTCCTGTAATGTAGTGAGCAGAACTGCACATAATGCTCTAAGTGTGGCCGAACTGAAGTCCAATACAACTGCAACACAACTTGACAACTATACACTCAGTGCTCAAACAATGAAGACTATACACCTTCTTTACTACTTTATCCACATGTTGCTATTTCCAGGGAGTAATGGACTTGCACACAAAGGTTCCTCTGTACATCAATGCTCTTAAGGGTTCTGTCATTTATGTACACTTTCCAATAAGAGGATTCTGGAAAGCCTCAACTGGTCAGGCAGCATTTGTTGGGAAATAAACAGTTAATCCTGATCTTCCACCAAGAAGTATTCTCCAAGTCTCATTATTTTGCAATGGCAATCACCTCAGGCAACAACTGCATGTAAATGTGTTTACAAATATTAACTTAGTCCTACAATATTCAATGTATGGAAAATCATAAGTATCATGCAAAGTTCATTAGTAGCATTTGCAGCCATGCCAATGCTGCGAGATCTCACAAAAATTAAACTACACTCATTCAAAGTACTGTAGCAAAGCCGTAATCCCTGTCCGATGAACTCATGCAACCTGTCACAGACGTTGTATATTTTTGATGTGTCTGTCAAAGTCATTAAAAATTATGAAAAATCTAACAATTAAAACATCTTAAAGTTATTAATTCCTTCTTAAAAATGAACAAACATCAAAATACCCCAAATTTAATGATAATTAACTGTTAACTAAAATCAATGTGAAAGGTCTGTGTGAATTTTCCTAACTTTTAATACTTCCCTCATAATTGTTCTATTCATTCAAGTGATTGAGATATTATTACTTCACTCCGTCAAACTTGGAGCAGATTCTAGTAGGTTACCCAATAAAAATGAATTTCATACCTCATTGCCGAACTCCATGAAAAGTCCATTATCGAAGAACCAATTGGAAGTGGCCGGCGAAGAAAAGTCAACCCCTTTTTTTCAGAGGAATCTACAGTAATTTAGATAGAAAATCTAAAGATTTCTAGTTATTGTGCATTTTACAAGTCCCATTCAGAATGACCACTGAACATGTTACAGCCAATGAATTTATTTTGATGTGCAGTCATTGTGGTAATGTTGGGAACATGGTCAAGGATGTCGCAACAGGTACAGACAAGAGGGATAACAGCCAGAGGTTTGGGTACATAGAAGTACCAATGAGATAGACAGGAGCATGTTGAGGTCCTGCAAGGTGATTGCAGGAAGCTAGATAGAGATGCAAAAAAAATGCAGGTTTTGACTTCAGCTGACTATCTGATCTATGTACTTGTGAGGTGAGGAATAGATACATACATAGTGCAGTTCAATATGCGGCAAAAGAGCTGAAGCAGGAAGTAGGGCTTCAGATTTATGAATCATTGGTCTCCCTCTTCCCAGGCAGGTGGAACCAGCACAAAGAAGATGGTTTGCATCTGAACTATAGAGGAACAAATATCATTGCTGTGAAGTTGGCTACTGCTACTCAAGAGGGTTTAGATTAGAGAGGCAAGGGGATTGAAATTATAGTAGCAGCGCAACAACTGGTGGGGCTGATGGCAAAAAATTGGTTTGATAAGTACAGTAAGACTGAAAGGAGGTAGATCAGGGAACATGCTAATAAACATGCCAGATATAATGACCAATTTTAATTCAATGTTAGGAATGTTGATAAGGAAAATTAACTTAGAGCAGTACATGGAACTACAGTGTCATTGTCATAATACAGAAAACAACACACACAAAATGCTGGTAGAACACAGCAGGCCAGGCAGCATCTATGGGGAGAAGCACCGTCGACGTTTCAGTCCAGACGAAGGGTCTCGGCCCGAAACGTCGACAGCACTTCTCCCTATAGATGCTGCCTGGCCTGCTGTGTTCTACCAGCATTTTGTGTGTGTTGTTGTTTGAATTTCCATCATCTGCAGATTTCCTTGTGTTTGCGTCATAATACAGATTTGGTTACATGAAGGATAGGACTAGCAGCACAGCTTTGTTCAAGGAGGGAAGTAGCATAATCCAGTTAATCATAGGCCAGTGAACCTCACATCAATGGTTTGGAGAGTTATTGGAGCTATTGGAGACGATATTTAAGCATAGGATTTATGGACTTTTGGAAAGGCATGGCTTTGTGCGAGACAAAATTGATTGAGTTTTTTGAGGAAGGTTACGAAGGGCTTTATGAAAGAAGGGCATAGATGGCGTCTGCATGGACCATAAGAAGGCATTAGGTCCATGATATTAGTTCATTCAGACTGTAAAGATGCATGGGATTGAGAAGGAATTGCAAGTTTTGCTTGCCTATTGAAGATAGAATGCTGTTATTCTGACTGGAGGGGAATGACCAGTGTGTTTCTGCAAGGACCACCAATGCTCATAGCTCTCCAGTCAGCTGACTCTGTGATGTACATATATTAATGATTTGGATATTATTTAGATCAGAGGATGAGCAAGTTTGTGGATGACACCTGAATGGGTGGAGTTGTGGACAGTGTAAAGATCCATCAAAAAATAAAGCAGAATGTAAATCAATAACAGTATGAGCAAAACGTGGCAGATGGAATTTAATCCAGACAAGTGTGAAGTGTTCCACTTTGGGAAGTCAAATGAAAGGAGAAGGCATACAGTTAATAGTAGGCCCAATACAACAGAAAGATCCAGCAGTCAAAGTCCATAGTTGACTGTAAGTGTCTACTTAATTGGCCATGGTGGTTAAGAAGGTGTATGATCTGCTTGCTTTCATTGCTATCGGTGTGGTGTGTAAGAGTACAGAAATTGTGCTGCAGCTGTATAAAGCTATAGACAGGAGTTGGAGTATTGTGTGGAGTTCTGGTCGCCCTCTTATTGGAAGGAGATAAAACTATGGAAGGAAATAGAAGAGGTTTACCAGGATGTTGCTTGGTTATGAGCTAAAATGAAAAGGTTGCCCCAACTTGAGAGTATCAGAGGCTGCGGAGGGAAGTGATAGAGTTTTTATTAATTATGAGAAACATAGATGGGGTAGACAATCACAATATTTTCCCCAGGCTAGAAATGCCAAACCCCAGAGGACATGCTTCTAAAGTTAGAAGGGGGAAGTATAAAGGGAATGTGAGACAGATTTTCTTAGGCAGAGAGTGATTGGTCCCTGGAATGGGTTACCAGTGGTAATAGTATAATCAGTCAGTGTGGACGTGTTTAGGAGGCTTTTAGGTAGAATATGAAGGTGGTATATTTTGTAGCTCCAAAACTAATTGAAAGAAAAACATGAGAGCCTGGGGATATGTGTCTACTTAGTTGTACCTTCCATTTCTTTACTGAGCCACACACAATAGACGTGGTGGCATAATTATATACACCATTACATACTTTTACATCTAAGTGTAATGAATTATATAAAGAACAAAGAATGCTTAATCAAACAATATATTTAAAATATTACCATAATGTTATTAAAATATTAAATACACAACATGCCTCCCTGCTTAGTTATGAACTCCAACTCAATATAGAATGCCCCTCAACTCAAATATGTAATGTATTGCTCTCTAGCCATCTATGTACAGTAAATACATTTTATACAGAGTCATCATCAATGATCACTTGTAGTCGAGTACGATTCTTCTTCCGGTGGTTGATCTGGACAATTGTGGGTCTCGAGATGACTGAACTGGCCGACCTGTGATCTACAAGTTTTATTGCACTGTTGGCGGGTGTAGGTCATCCAACCAGGAGAAATGCCGGTGTGTGAAGTATTTTAACGTGATGAGACTGATGCACAAGTAGCCAGCACACTTGACAGAGAAGGGCCAGAATCCAATGGCGTGGAGACCAAGATGATTGGGGGCCTCTTCTGCTGCAGCCTTCCTCCACCTTCACAGCCATTGTGGTGGTCCTCATAGTTCCGAGATTCTGGAGACTCTAATTTACCACCATTTCCCGCCTACTCTGCTGGTGATGTCTTGGTTGGACAGTATACTATATAATACAACTACTATATAGCTATCTACAGGATAGTAATTTTTAACTTGCACCATTCAGGTCTAAAGATTTCATTGCTGTGAGCATTTCTTACTCTTGTGGGATAACTTCTTTCCTGACAAGGTGGAGGGGGAGATTCACTCTACTTGGTGGGCGAGACCTGTGGCTGTGAAACAATCTCAAGTTTAGGGGCCTTCTCTGCGGTGGTTGTAGGAGTTGACTCTGGGTTGCAAGAAGTGATTCTAACAGATCTGACCGCATTTCATCTCTAACAGTTGACTCTGCTCTCCTCCACCAATCGATGTGTTGTCTCCAGATGACATCAGAAGCAAACTCCACTGTGAAGGTGGGTGGTCCAGTTCTGCCTAATCTTTCCAAGTACTCACTTTTGATCACCTCTGTAGTCCCTCAACAGGACTCCTTGTTTGAGGAGCCTTCAATTTGTCTCAGCTCTTTCTCCTGCATACTCCATCTGAGACTTGGATTGAGCGTGAATGCAAGGATCAACCAAGGAACAGCATAGCTGGTGAGTTGTTGATTGTTGAGTTTGCTGCATTACAATATGAAGAAGAAAACTGGCAAACTTCTGATTCAATGTCAGTATAGGGTGCTCTGCTGACATTGCTTACTGTGTGCTCTTCAGACTCTGGATAAACCTTTCTGCCAAGCCATCTGTAGCTGGGCTGTGCGGTGCAAGTGTAATATGCCTTATTCCATTCATTTTCAGGAATGACTGAAACCTTTCCACAACAAACTATGGTTCATTCTTACTAAGTAAGTGTTCTGGAACACTAGTTGTTAAGAAGAGATTTCGCAACACTTCACCCTGTAATGGAAGCTATCATGACCACTTGTGGCCACGTTGTAGCTGCTTTTACGACTACCAATAAATTTGTGCCAATGAATGGTTTGGAAAACTCCACATGAATCCTTTGCCAAAGCAATGCAGGGCATTGCTAGGAATGAAGAAGCACTGCTCTTAACATCTTCTTGATGTGTTGGCCTCTTGAACAGCACGTCCAAACTGTTCAATCGGCTGATCTATCCCAGGCCTCCAGCCAAAGCTTTGTGACAGTGCTTTCATTTTGACCAAGCCTAGATGACCAATATGTAGCTCCTTCAACACTTAAGTTCTCAGCTTAGATGGTACAACAACTTTCAATCCCCACATAAGACAATCTCCATCAAGGACCATTTCATCACACCACTGGTTAAAATGGGGAACTGGATTTCTGCTGCTCCTTTCTGTCATTTCTGGTTGTGGAGACAGTGTGGGGTCTTTTCTGGTTTCCCTTTGGATCATCTCTTGGTAACCACGAGACATTCGATTTGAGTTGGGACTGAGACCTGAGACAGTACGGGGTCTTACCTTTGGATCATCTCTCAGTAATAGGGAGACATTTGATTAATGTTAGGTTTTAACCCACACCTTTCTGTGGGTTAAAAATGGACACTAGTGGTTGATGATCAGTAATGAGGATAAACTCTATCCCATTTAGGCACTGATTGAAATGTTTTACGACCCCCCCAAACTAAAATCAAAGCCTCTCTTTCAATCTGTATGCAATATTTCTACGTAGTGGTAAGGGAAGGGTATGGGTGTTCACTTCCATCATATATACAATGTGACTTGACTGCACCTACACTATAAGGCGATGTATCAGGAGCAAGCTTCACTGGAGATGTGGATCATAATGTGAGTATATTGTCACCATTTCATTTATCTTTTGGAAAGCCACCTCACAGTGCTTTGTCCATTGCCATTTCTTCCAGATCTGTAATGAGTTCAAGGGGTGAAGCACTGTAGCCAGTTTTGGTAAAAGCTTGTTATAGTAATTGACAAATCCAAAGAAGGACTAAAACTGTGATACATTCTTTAACTTTGGGGCATTTACCACTGCCTGAAGTTTCTCAGCACACTTGTGAAAAACTTGTGTGTCAATGGTGTGACCACAGTTAGTGATGCTTAGTTTAAAGAACTCATACTGTTGCATTATGCTCTGAGCCCATAATCTTTAACATCTCCTCCGTGATCTCCATCAACACAGTGCATCACAGGGTCTTGTACTTAGCCCCTGCTCTAATGGCTTTATACCTATGACTGCATGGCTAATCACATCTCCCATGCCATATTCAAGTTTGCTAATGACACCACTGTTGCGAGCTAAAGCAGAATACAGGAGGGAGATTGAAAATGTGGCTCAATGGTTTCATAATAACAACCTCTCTCTCAACATCGGCAAGACCAAAGAGCTGATTATAGACTTCAGGAGAGGGAAACCAAAGGTCCAGGATCCAGTCCACGTTGGAGGATCAGAAGTGGAGAGGGTTAGCAACTTTAAATTAGAACATAGAACACAGAAAAACTACAGCACAATACAGGTCCTTTGGCCCACAATACTGTGCCGAACATGTACTTACTTTAGAAATTACCTAGGGTTACCCAAAGCCCTCTATTTTTCTAGGCTCCATGTACCATGTACTAAATTCCTGGGTGTTACTATTGTAGAAGACCTATCCTGGATACAGTATGTACATGCAATTGTGAAGAAAGCACAGCAATGACTCTATTTTCTTTGTAGTCTGTGAAGATTTGGCACAACATCTACAACTTTGACAAACTTCTATAGAAATGTAGTGGAGAGTGTTTTGACTGGCTGCATCGTGTCCTGGTATGGAAACACCAATGACTTGGAATGGAAAATCCAATGAAAGGTAGGGGATTTTGCCCAGTACATCAAGGATAAATACCTCCTAACTATTGAGCACATCCACATAAATCGCTGTCATAGGAAAGCAGCATCCATTATCAGATGACCCCACCACCCAGGTCATGTTCGCTTTTCACTGCTGCCATCAGGTAGAAAGTACAAGAACTTCAGGATTCACATCACCAAGTTCAAGAACGGTTACTACCCCTCAACCATCAGGCTCTTGAATAAAATTGGATGACTACATTTATTTGCCCCATCATTGTAATATTCCTACAACCAATAATTTCACTTTCAGGACTCTTTATCTCATTGTCTCATGTTCTCATTAATTATTACAATATATTTATATTTGCACAGTTTATTCTCTTCTGCACTTTGGTTGATCTTTCATTAGGTACTATAGTTACTATTCTATAGATTAGCTGGGTATGCCTACAAGTAAATGAAACTCAGGGTTGTAAATGGTGACATACATGTACTTTGATAATATATTTACTTTGAATTTTGAACTTCGAAAGAGAGCCTTTCACACAATTGGCATTCATAGATCAAAGTATTGAGTACAAGAGTTGAGATGTTATGTTAAAATTGTATAAGACATTGGTGAGGCTTAATTTGGAGTATTATGTGCAGCTTTGATCAACTATCTACAAAAAAGATGTAACTAAGATTGAAATAGTAGAGAGGAAATTTACATGGATTTTGCTATGACTGGAAGACCTGAGTTTTGAGGAAAGATTAAGTAGGTTAGAACTGTATTCTATAGAACATAGAAGAGTAAAGGGAAATTTGATAGAAGTATACAAAATTATGAGGAGTGTAACGCTCACAGTGATCGGCTGGTATATGTCTAGGGGAAAATTCGTCCACCCGCCAAACCGCGCCTCCGGTATACGTGGATGCTGTGAAATGCACACTAGTACAAACTCGCACACAATATCAAACCGCAGACTATGTACGTTTACAGAATACACTTTATAAATCTTACTAGAACTAAGTGATTAATAGCGATACAATATATATGAAAGAAAAGAGAGGAAAGAAAAGGCGCCAGAGCTTATCAGGGTTCAGTCAAGTAGTGCACAATTGCTGGAGCTCAACCATTGAAGTCTTCAGTCCACTATTTGATCTTCTCTGACCTCCACGACCCACACACCTGGGACCAACCTCGGTGGTCGACCAGAGTATCTCCAGCACCGTCCACCTTCCTCGCGATCTCCTCCCCCACTCACCAAAAGTCTGCACAACAACAGCTCACAGACTCATAAGAAAGAATAACATCTATCCTAATTGGTTAACAAATGAATACAATTCTCATTATCAGTAATCATAACCCAAACAAGCTGCGAGAGAAAGCACTCTCTCACCAGTTACCATAACAAAGAAGCATCCCTACTTTTACTTAACAAAGAAGCCATTTTGATTAACATACGTAGTAACCTATGAAACCCTTTACACTAGTATGGATAGGGTAAATGCAAGCAGGCTTTTTCTGAGGTTGGGTGAGACTAGAACTAGAGGTCATGGGGTTAAGAGTGCTTAAACCTTAAAATGTTTAAGGGGAACATGAGGAAGAAAATCTTCACTCAGAGGGTGTTGAGATTGTGAAACGAGCTGCCAGTGGAAACGATATTGATTTCACCATTTAAGTGTTTAAGTGAAGTTTGGATAGGTAAATGGATATGGAGGCTATGGTCTGGGTGCAGGCTGATGAGATTAGGCAGTTTAAATGGTTCAACATGGACTAGATGGGGTGAAGGGCCTGTTTCTGTACTGTAGTTTTTGCTCACTCTATGGTTCCAGTGATCTTTTTGAAACTGCAACTTGACTTTTTAATCTTATTTTGCTTATGTAGTCCATTTATTTTTGTCTGCCTGACATCTTCTTTGTGTGTGTTTAATTGTTGCATTTTCTGTATGTTTCACTTTTAAACCTGCGTTGGTCTGCTGTACATAAGGATGTGTGCCATTCATTTACTTTTACATATAACCCATAACAACTTGTACAACAAAAAATGCCTAATCGAATAATATATTTACAAAATTTCTCAAATATTACTGAAATATTAAATATACAACAGAACAGGGACATGGATGATGCACAGGAAGAGGATATTTAGTATAAATTGGCACCAAGATTGGCACAACATTGCAGGCTGAAAGGTCTGTCCAGAACTGTACTTTCTATGTTCAACATCACATGAATTTGCAAGCAGTGACCTTGTGTGGAACAATGATCTACTTGTGATCATTGTGGGAAACTACTGTTATGAATGTACCACAGCTCTGAGGGGCTGAAGGGTGCGGGACCAGCCCCCTCCTTCCGGAGAACCGCAAGATCGCTATTAATTCGGGTCTTGGACCCAGGAAATGAGAGACAATGCAACGGATTTGACCATTGTTCTTAGAGGCACCTGTGTGAATTGCAACTCTATAGTACGTGCCAGATATCAGGGACATGGACACCCTCGGGCAATGTGGGGTGGGGATTGTATCACCCTACCTTGATTGACATTTACAAATCTGCCAGCCATGATAAAACGGAGACTGCAGGAGGCGGTACTCCAGCGACGCACCAGACGAAGACACCATCGCTCATCGCTCCCGTAAGGATAGGAAGCTGTTCGGGAGCCACGTGTGATTTGGTTCCCATAGCTAGGGAATCGAGTGGCTGATAACCCCGAAAAGGATTCCGAACTGACAACGGGGAACTCACGTTCCCGATTCCACGATTTGAGTCCAACAGGCTGGCAAGTTTATTTTCCCTCTCCAACCCGTGAACATCCAGCGGTCCCTCAAACGGCTAAAAGCATTCCTGAACTGGCGAGACTTTTTATATTTCCATCGGACAATAGTTTTACCCCTAGACAAACGATAGAGCTACTTCGAATTGTTGATTATTACTATACCCATGCTTTAGATTGAGTATTGATGACGTATATTATCTGAATGTTTGTATTAACCTTACTTTTGTGCTCCTGTATAAATAAAAACGTTTAAAAATGGTACCATCAGACTTCAGCGGACCTCTCTATCTTTGCTGGTAAGTGACCCAGTTATGGGGTTCATAACTCTACTGACAAGGACACTGGGAATACTTTTGTGTCTTACTTTTAATGCAATGGCATGGAATCTTTGCCTCCATCTCACAGAGAAGGTTAGAAATTAGTCCCCTTCTGCTTGAAATGGTTACTTGTTATTAAGCAGGATGTTAAACATAGAACATAGAATAGTACAGCACATTACAGGCCCTTAGGCCCACAATGTTGAGCTGACCCTCAAACCCTGCCTCACATACAACCCCCCACCTTAAATTCCACCATATACCTGTCTAGTAGTCTCTTAAACTTCACTAGTGTATCTGCCTCCACCACTGACTCAGGCAGTGCATTCCACACACCAACCACTGAGTAAAAAACCTTCCTCTAATATCCCCCTTGAACCTTCCTCCCCTTACCTTAAAGCCATGTCCTCTTGTACTGAGCAGTGGTGCCCTGGGGAAGAGGCACTAGCTATCCACTATCTATTCCTCTTAATATCTTGTATACCTCTATCATGTCTCCTCTCATCCTCCTTCTCTCCAAAGAATAAAGCCCTCGCTCTCTAAATCTCTGATGATAATCCATACTCTCTAAACCAGGCAACATCCTGGTAAATCTCCTCTGTATCCTTCCCAATGCTTCCACATCCTTCCTATAGTGAGGCGACCAGAACTGGACACAGTACTCCAAGTGTGGCCTAACCAGAGTTTTATAGAGCTGCATCATTACATTGTGACACTTAAACTCTATCCCTCGATTTTTGAAAGCTAACACCCCATAAGCTTTCTTAACTACCCTATCTACCTATGAGGCAACTTTCAAGGATCTGTGGACATGTACCCCCAGATCTCTCTACTCCTCCACACTACCAAGTATTCTGCCATTTACTTTGTACTCTGCCTTGGAGTTTGTCCTTCCAAAGTGTACCACATCACACTTCTATGGGTTGAAATCCATCTGCCACTTCTCAGCCCACTTCTGCATCCTATCAATGTCTCTCTGCAATCTTCAACAACCCTCTACACTATCTACAACACCACCAACCTTTGTGTCGTCTGCAAACTTGCCAACCCACCCTTCTACTCCCACATCCAGGTCGTTAATAAAAATCACGAAAAGTAGAGGTCCCAGAACAGATACTTGTGGGACACCACTAGTCACAACCCTCCAATCTGAATGTACTCCCTCCACCACAACCCTCTGCTTTCTGCAGGCAAGCCAATTCTGAATCCACTGGGCCAAACTTCCCTGGATCCCATGCCTTCTGACTTTCTGAATAAGCCTACCATGTGGAACTTTGTCAAATGCCTTACTAAAATCCATGTAGATCACATCCACTGCACTACCCTCATCTATATGCCTGGTCACCTCCTCAAAGAACTCTATCAGGCTTGTTAGGCATGATCTGCCCTTCACAAAACTATGCTGACTGTCCCTGATCAGACCATCATTCTCCAAATACCCATAGATCCTATCTCTAAGAATCTTTTCCAACAGCTTTCCCACCACAGACACAAGGCTCACTGGTCCATAATTACCCGGACTATCCCTACTACCTTTTTTGATCAAGGGGACAACATTCGCCTCCATCCAATCATCTGGTACCATTCCTGTGGACAAGGAGGACATAAAGATCCTAGCCAGAGGCTCAGCAATCTCTTCCCTCACCTCCGGAGCAGCCTGGGGAATATTCCATCAGGCCCCAGGGACTTATCCGTCCTAATGTATTTTAACAACTCCAACACCTCCTCTCCGTTAATATCAACATGCTCCAGAACATCAACCTCATTCACATTGTCCTCACCGTCATCAAGTTCCCTCTCATTGGTGAATACCGAACAGAAGTATTCATTGAGGACCTCGCTGACTTCCACAGCCTCCAGGCACATCTTCCCACTTTTATCTCTAATCGGTCCTACCTTCACTCCTGTCATCCTTTTGTTCTTCACAAAATTGAAGAATGCCTTGGGGTTTTCCTTTACCCTACTCACCAAGGCCTTCTCATGCCCCCTTCTTGCTCTTCTCAGCACCTTCTTAAGCTCCTTTCTTGCTGCCCTATATTCCTCAATACACCCATCTGATCCTTGCTTCCTAAACCTCATGTTTGCTGCCTTCTTCCACCTGACTAGATTTTCCACTTCATGTCACTCATGGTTCCTTCACCCTACCATTCTTTATCTTCCTCACCGGGACAAATTTATCCCTAACATCCTGCAAGAGATCCTTAAACATGGACCATATGTCCATAGTACATTTCCCTGCAAAAGATCATCCCAATTCATACCCGCAAGTTCTAGCCTCATAGCCTCATAATTTGCCCTTCCCCAATTCAAAATTTTCCTGTCCCCTCTGATTCTATCCTTTTCCATGATAATGCTAAAGGCCAGGGAGCGGTGATCACTGTCCCCCAGATGATCACCCACTGACAGATCTGTGACCTGACCCAGTTCGTTACCTAATACTAGATCTAGTATGGCATTTCCCCCTAGTTGGCCTGTCAACATACTGTGACAGGAATCCATCCTGGACACACTTAAACTCTGCCCCATCTAAACCCGTGGAACTAATCACCTGCCAATCAATATTAGGGAAGTTAAAGTCACCCATGATAACAACCCTGTTATTTTTGCGACTTTCCAAACCCTGCCTCCCAATCTGCTCCTCGGTATCTCTGCTGCTACCAGGGGGCCTATAGCATACCCCCAATACTCCCTTCCTGTTCCTGATTTCCACCCATACTGACTCAAAAGAGGATCCTGCTAGATTACCCACCCTTTCCGTAGCTGTAATAGCATCCCTGACCAGTAATGCCATCCCTCCTCCCCTTTCCCCCCCTCTATCCCTTTTAAAGCACTAAAATCCAGGAATATTGAGAATCCATTCCTGCCCTGGTGCCAGCCAAGTCTCTGTAATGGCCACTACATCATAATTCCATGTATGTATCCAAGCTCTCAGTTCATCACCTTTGTTCCTGATGCTTCTTGCATTGAAGTACACACACTTTAGCCCTTCTACCTTACTACCTTTACACCCTTTATTCTGCTTCTCTTTTTTCAATACCTCTCTATATTTTAGATCTGGCTTTACTCCATGCACTTCTTTCACTGCTCTATAGCTCCGGGTCCCATCCCCCTTGCAAATTAGTTTAAACCCTCTCGAACCATGCTAGCAAACCTACCTGCAAGGATATTGCTCCCCCTTGAGTTCAGGTGCAACCCGTCCAATCTGTACAGGTCCCACCTTCCCCAGAAGAGATCCCAATGATCCAAAAATCTAAAACCCTGCCCCCTGCACCAACTCCTCAGCCACGCATTCAACTGCCATCTCCTCCAATTCTTACCATCACTATCACGTAGCACTGGCAGGAATCCTGAGAACTCTACCCTTGAGGTCCTGTTCTTCAGCCTAGTTCCTGAAACTCACACTTCAGGACCTCATCCCTCTTCCTGCCTATGTCATTGGTACCAACATGTATCACGACTTCTGGTTGCTTTCCCTCTCATCCCAGACCCTGGCACCCGGGAGGCAACAAACCATGCGGGTGTCCTTCTCACGTCCACAAAATCTCCTGTCTGCTCCCCTGACTATAGAGTCTCCAATGACACAGCTCTCCTCTTCTCCCTCCCATCCTTCTACACCACAGGGTCAGACTCAGTGCCAGAGGCCCTGACACCGTGGCTCACACCTGGTCGGTTGTCCTCACCAACAGTATCGGGACAGTAAACTTATTATTCAGGGGAATGGCTAGAGGGGTGCTCTGCACTACCTGTCTACTCACCTTCGCTTTCCCCCCTCTGACTGTCACTCAACAACCTGCTTCTGGCAGCCTAGGTGTGACTACCTCCCTATAACTCTCATCTATGTCTGCCTCATTTTCCCTTATGAGTCAAAGGTCATCCAGCTACTACTCCAGATTCCTCACATGGTCTTCCAGATCGCCCAGCCACATGCACTTCTGGCAGTTGTGACTCTGCGGGAGAGGGGAGTTCCCCCAAGATTGCCACATCTCACAGGAGAGGCACATCACCATCTCAGGAGGCATTGTAAAGACTAACTGGGAACAAACTTGTCCTCCACCTCTTCTCGTCAAAGCCTCTCAAGTTAAAACCTCAAATCTCCACTCCTTCACTGGCTGATCTGCTTGAGCTAACCCCCTATTTATTTGTTTGAGCTTGTCAAACTGCTTGGTCACCTGACCTCGATTGCCCAATCAGCTGCTTTCTGCTGAGTCTGAGCTATTCAAATCTTGATTGTCTAATCAATGGCATTCTGCTGAGCTATTCAAATCTTGATTGACTTGATTGCACAGTCCAACTGCCAAAACTGCCCGAATCTCGAGTCAAAGCCTCAAATCTCCACTCCTTCACTGGCCCACTCACTCACTAGCTGCTTTCCACAGCAAGATTGAGGAAGACTTGTTTCTAGACTTGTTTTGTGGATTTTGAGGTGACAGTTTATGCCAACATAAAAATTGCACCCTCCCACAGATGGAAGTCTCAATATTGTCAAAAATGCTGCATCCCATTTTGAATGGTTACAGGCCAGAAGTTCCCAAATGTCAGTGGAAATGTTCTAAATTATCAAGGAGATTTAAGTAAATTGCTGAATAATTTTCCCTCTCTGCCAGCTTGAAGACAATCTATTTTGGGAGTCTGTTACTTGGCATGTAAATAGTGTGGCCAGCCAAACTGACTGATTGAGTATTGCTGACACTTGATGTTAGCCTAGATTTCACAATAAAATATTATTAAATCTACCTGTAAGACTGTGGATAGCACTTGTGGTGATTTGCAGCTTGGCAGCCCTTCTGTTATGTTCATACAGAGGGTGTTCTGTATCATAACCCTCAATGAAGTCAATGAATTGAGAGGAGCCGTGGAAATAACCTCTCTCCTGTTTTCAGCAGCTTTCAGGAAGAGGTGAGAGCCACTGACTACCTTTATTGTTATCCTATTGTAGTCTTGGGAAATTAGTTGGCATTACTCTAAGGCATGAGAATTGAATATGGAGCAATATCAATCCATATTTTAACTGAACAGCCTTTTTGTGTGTTGTAAGTTTTCTGTAGCTCTACTTAAACCCTTTGTACTGAACGTATTTCATACTTTGACACTTCTTTACAACATGCGATCTATTGGTGCACTTAGTGGAGCTCCTGCCTGACAGAGCAAGTTCAATCTTGAATTCAGATGTAGTCTGTGCAGAGCATGCGTATTCTCTCAGTAATAGTATGGTTCCCTTCAAATACTCCAGTCTCCCCTGTATTGCTTAAATATGGGGGTCAAAAGGTTAGTTGGCCAGTGTAAATAATAGTGAATGTTAGAATCTGGGGATTGATGGTCAACACAGACTTGGTGGACAAGAGCCTATTTCCATATTGTATCTCGATGACGCCATAGAACAAGATTATTCTGCCCACTGAGTCTGTGTAGAATATTCTCAACTTTCTCATCTTCCCAGTTATTTCCTCTGAGACCTATTCTCTCACATGTTCATCAGCTTCCTGTTTTTCCTGCCATCTACGTCAGCGATCTGAAGAGTCCAATTTATGAAGCAAGGTGCTCCATATTTCCTCAAAACAATTCCAGACAATTCTTACAGACAAATTAAGCACAGAAAATGCGGTCAGTTGGCACACTGAGCATTGTTCATAGCTTGTATTAATTTAACAGCCATTTCAACAATTTTATTAAGGTTTATGGCTTGTTTGTTCTGATTGACTGCTCAATTTTCCCTCACTTGTAACTCAGCAGTCGTGCATTGGATTAAGTGTGATTAATCCTGTGAGTGTACTTAAAAAAAAACTTAATTTAAGCAAAGGCAGCAAAGTAATAGCAAATAAAATTCTCAAGAGGGTTTAATAAGGACGATTTTCTGTATCTAATTAGAAATTTATTTCTTGGTAAGGCAATTCTACCTTGGGAGTATTTTGAACAAATAACAAACCAGCACAAAAGGGAAAATTAAAACAATAAATAAAAACATTTAAATCCAATTAAGATGCACACATAAAACGCTATGCTCTATTTTATTCAGAATGTTGAATTCCAAACTGTCAGGTTGAAAATCAAGTAGTATTCTGAGGAGTACTTCAATCATGTTCTGCAAGTTTTTCAGCTATTTCTCAGCCACACTCCCCCCCACCCAGCTCCACCCCCCCAGAGAAACTTGCACTTGGATTTTTGCGAATTCACCTCATCTATATCATAGTACATTAAATATATAAAAAGGCTGCAGTCTAGGAATCTTCTACATTCCTAACTAAAAATATCTATACTCACTCTAAATCACCAGTCTCTTTGCAAACAGTTAGAAATTTGTCCTTATGATTATATCCCGATAATCCATGGTTCACCTCTTTGGATTAGGAAGGGTGAAGACAATGTCAAATCCCAGGAATATACAGTGCACTTAGAAGATGGATCCAACCTTTCAACCTCCATATTTAATTGCTATGTGTTGGGTTGGCTCCAAGAAGATTCCTCAGGAGAGGTGGGGCTTCAATTTCAGTTTGTTAATTGGTTAATTATATTAGAATTTACAATGCGTTTAAACATTAACTATGGATCATCAATTTTTCCAGAATTTAGGGAGATCACCAATAACCATGAGGTGATGATGCAAGGGCTGTTGATGGACTGCAGATGTGATAAGGAAGTGTGCCATCACAATGACTGTTTCTTGAACTAACGTGCTAAATTTTCAATGTTTCAGTGTCACCTTGAAAATTTGGAAGCATCATCATGAATACCTGATGTGCATTTCCACATCAGCAGGTACCTTAGTATCTTTCCTGTAATACCATGGGCTCCTATGATGCTAAGCAGCCTCATGTCACCTTGTCACAGATCTTTTGAAAATCCAAGCACACAACATCCATCAATTCTCCTTTAGATATCCTGCTTGTTATTTCCTCAAAGAATTCCAACAGATTTGTTAGGCAAGATTTTCCCTAAAGGGAACTAAGTTGAAATTGGTCCTTTGTATCTGTGCCTCCAAGTACCCCAAAACATCATACTTAGAAAGTGACTCAAACATCTTCCCAACCACTGAGTTCAGGCTAATTGGCCTATAATTTCCTTTTCTCTGCCTCCCTCCCTTCTTCAAGAATGGAGTGGTATATGCAATTTTAAAGTTATCTGGAACCATGCCAGAATGTAATGATTCTTGAAAGATCATGACTAATACCTCCACAATCGTTTCAGCTACCTTTCAGAACCCTGTGGCATAGACCATCTGGTTCAGACTTATCTAACTTCAGACCTTTCAATTCTCAAGCACTTTCTGTCAATAGCCATGCAGGCCTGTGCACCTGTATTTCTTAATTGTTGCCTTATCGAGAATCATTAAGCCCTTGTGCTTTCTGTTTAATCATGTGAAATTTATTTTGACTGGCACAGGTTTCCCATGCATTGTGATTATTTAAAGTAAACTACGTATTAGCACTTATCATGGGGTCCTTTTGTTTCAAAAATGATTCATCTCAGATTGTCAATCAGTCAAGCCACCAATGTCCTATTAGAATGCCTATGAATAAACTCTTGTTTTTGTCTCTATATGGGAGTCTGTTGTTCCTCCACACCTGGGTTCAGTCATCTGTCAATGCAAAAAGTGATACCTTCTTCCTCGTAATAGCAACTGCAAAAACTGTCCCCAATACTCTTGAAATTCTGTCATACTGTTAGTATTTTCCACAATGAAGACTGATGCAAAATATTCATTTATTTTGTCCGCTATTACCTTGTTCCCCATTACTTCCTCTCCAGCATCATTTTCCAGTGGTCTGATATCTACTCTTGCCTCTTTTTTACTCTTAATATATCTGAAAAATTTTTTAGTATTCTTTTTGATATTATTGCCTAGATTACCTTCATGTTTCATCTTCTAGCTGCCTTCATAAGACATTTTTAGATGCCGTCTGTTGTTTTTCAAAAGCTTCCCATTCTTCTATCTTCCCACAGATTTTTGCTCTATAATATGCCATCTTTCTTGCTTTTGTGTTGGCTTTGACTTCCCTTGTTAGCTATAATTGTGTCATTTTGCCTTTAGAATAAGACTTCTTCCTTGGGATGTATCTATCCTGCTCCTTCCAAATTGCTCTCAGAAACTCCAGCCATTGTTGCTCTGCCATCATCCCTGCTACTGTCCACTTCCAGTCAACTTTGGCCAGCTCTTCTCTCATGCCTCTGTAATTCCCTTTACTCCTCTGTAATACTGATGATCTAACTTTAGCTCCTCCCTCTCAAATTGAAGGGTGAATTCTATCATATTATGATCACAGGCTCCTAAGAGTTCCTTTACCTTAAGCCCCTAATCAAATCTGATTCATTGCACAACGCCAAATCCAGAATAGCTGTTCCCTTAGTGGGCTCAAACCCAAGCTGCTCTAACATGCCATCTCATAGGAATTCTACAAATTCTCTTTTGGAAACCAAAATCAACGCCAACCTGATTTTCCCAATCTACCTTCATATTGAAGTCCCGCATGACTATTGTAACATTGCCCTTTTGAGATGCATATTCTATCTCCCATTGTAATTTCTAGCTAACGTCCTGGCTATTGTTCCGAGGCCTGTATACTGTATATCTCCCATCAGGGTCTTTTTACCCTTGAAGTTCCTTAACTTTACCCACAACGATTCTACATTTTTCAGTCCTATGTCACTTCTTTTTATGAATTTGATTTCACTTTTTACCCACAGAGCAGTGCCACTCTCTCTGCTTACCTGCTTGTCATTTTAATACAACGTGTATCCTTGAATATTAAGCTCCTAATGATGATCTTCTTTCAGCCTTGACTCAATGATGCCCACAACGTCCTACCTGCCAATCTCTAACTGCAATACAAAATCATCTACCTTATTTTGTATACTGTGAACATTCAAATATATCACCTTCAGTCCTGTACTCGTCATCTTTTATGATTGTTTTCTCCCTGTTATACAGCAACTCATCCCAGTGGATGCAATTTTGCCCTATCATTTTCCGGTCCTTCCTGACAGTGTCACTACTCCTTACCTCTGTTTGAATACCAACTGTTCCATCCTCAGCCCTATCACATGGTTTCCTAACTGCCTGGTAAATTAGTTTAAACCTTCCTGAACAGCTCTAGCAAACTTGTTCATAAGGATGAAGCGTTGAACCCTCCTGATGAAGGGTTTCGGCCTGAAACATCATCACTACCTCCTCCCATAGATGCAGTCTGGCCTGCTGAATTCTGCCAGCATTTTGTGTTTTTGTTCATAAAGATCTCGGGTCCGCTTGAGTTCAGGTCTAAACTGTCTCTTTTGTACAGGTCATACCTTCCTCATAAGAGATCCCAATCATCCATGAGTCTGAAACACTACCCCCCTGTACCAGGTCCATATCCATGCATTCATCTGTCAAGTCATCCTATTCTTGTCCTCAGTGGTTCATGGCACAGATGGCAATCTAGAGACTACTACCCTGAGGTCCTGCTTTTCAGCTTTCCACCTAACACTCTAAATTCTCTCTCTTCAGGACCTCCTCCCTTTTTGGTACCTGTATCATTGGTACCAAAGCATCTGGCTGCTCACCCTATCCCTTTAGAATGTCATGGATTCTATCCGAGACATTCCTGACCCTGGCACCTGGGAGGCAATATACCATCCGACTGCCTCCATTGCATCCACATAATCCCGTGTCTCCTCCTCTGACAATGGAATCTTCTACCATTATTTCAATCCTCTTCTCTCCCCTTCCCTTCTGAGCCACAGTGCCAGACTCAATATCAGAGACCTGGATCATTGCAGTTTCCCCCCACCACCCTGTCCCGGTATGTCATTCCCCCCCAACGGTATCCAAAGTGGTATTCTTATTGTTGAGTGGAATGGTCACAGGGGTACTCTGTACTGGCTGCCCATTTCCTTTCCCTTTTCTGACAGTCACCCAGATATCTGCCTCCTGCTACTCAAAGGTGACCACCTCCCTGAAGCTCCTATCTATCACCTCCTCATTTTCCCATTTGAGCTGAAGGTCAAGGAGTTGCAGCACAGAGAACCTGGTGCAGATGTGGTTATCAAGGAGGCTGGAGGTCTCATATCTCGCACAAAGAATAAAACACAGCCCCTGGAGCCACCCTCACTGCACTAACTATGTGCTAACAGAGGAAGAATGTGGAAGAAGAAATTTACCATATGTGCCTTGCCCAAGCCTGTTCTTGCCAAAGCCTCCCCCACTCCAACACCTGTCCACTCACATAATGTCTGCTCTGCTTGTCTCTGTCTTATTTTTATTTGTCCTTGCTAATGAATTGCAATTTGATTGAGCCATCAGAAAACGCTAATAGCTTGCAAATGTTCCTTTTTAAAACTCTCTTGTGGACCTGTAAGTAGTCTCCTCTCCCATTCCCGATTTGACTGGAAAAATACCAAAAGTCCGTAACCACTCCTTTTCAAGTTTCACTCACGACCCTGTGAGATGCCTCCTCTCTTGTTTCAGATTTGATTGGACATCTGGAAAAATGGGAGGTAGAAAATGCATGTCCTAAAAATACATTTAGTTCAAGGTTTATTATGCATTGTCAATGATTCCAACATCCATGAGTGAATAAGTGAAAGCATTTGTAAAACTTTAAAAAATAGGGTGAGTGAGTTAATGATTTGAACTGACATTACAAAGAGTTTTATTTTTACACACTGATGTTAAATCAATTATATTATATTCGCAATTTTGTGGTTGGTGAAGAGTTGACACATCAATGATTTTACTCTTGTAAATGTGTTTGGGTTGAATTCAATCAGAACTCTATTCTTTTATTTGAGGTCTACAGGTGAAAGGTGAAATTATCATGAATCCCTTGTACCCCAATTTTCTATCATTCTTCAATACAAAATGTAATTTCTATTGCTTATTTATATAAAATAATTTGCCAAATACATTAAATGATCAGTAAAGTGTGCTTCGTTCCTGTAAAGCTGATCAAATAAAACTGATTACAATCTATACCTTAGATAGTATTCTAACTGGTATGAATGGGCCACTTCACGTGATGGCAAAAAGCTGCAGAGGGGAGTAAACTCAGCCAGCTCTATGACGGGCACTAAACTCCCTAGCACTGAGGACACCTTCAAAAGGTGACGCCTTAGAAAGGTGTTATTCATCATTAAGGATTCCCATCACCCAGAATGTGCTCTCTTCTTACTACTACCGTTAGAGAGGAGGTAATGGAGCCTGAAGACACACACTCACTGTTTTAGGAACAGCTCCTTTCCTTTCACCATTAGGTTTTTTTTAACGACAATGAACCAACCTATGAACACTTCCTCACTATTTCTGCTCTCTTTTTGCACCAGTTATTTAATTTAATTTTTGTATACTATATGTATTTCTTATTGTAGTTTGTAGTATACATTTGTATTTTATGTATCACACTGTACTGCTGCCACAAAACAACAAATTCCATGACATATGTCAGAGATATTAATTCTGATTCTGATACCTTTTTTCCCAGTAAAAATGGTTTATTTAGATGGTCATCAATATCTGTTTCAGATCATTTATTTGTTGCTAAGAGCAGTTACTTCTCACAGCTTTCAATCCAAAATATATCATCTAATTACATCAATCTTAACTTCTACTTCATACCTATGGTATCAGTTGCTTCTTCTCTTTTGTACTGATTCCAACACAATCTAAGACACCAATTTAACAGCAGAAAGATCTTCCACACTGATAAAAATCAGATGATCTATTTTAGTTGTATTAACTGAGGAAAGAATCTGGGACAATTCAAAGAATAACTCCTCTGATCTTCTGAACTTACAGGAGGAACAAAGCACAAAGCCTCTGCAGATGACTAAGGAGGAGGATGAGGAGGAATTGAATCCAAAGCAGCTCTCACTACTGTGATTGCTCAGAACACTCTCATTTCTGCAAGGTGTACTTTCCAATGTAAGACGGGTGAAGTAATAAAATGGAAACCCCAGCATCACCACAATGAAACTATTGGCTTCTTTTTATTGATTCCATGATTGTACAATGAATGTGAGGTGCTTAATGCTGCATTATGGTGTGTTTCTGATAATGGTAGTTCAAGACACAGAATTGATTAAGCATTGATGTACAGTGTTCTGAGTTGATTCATTACCCTCTGTTATTGCTAACCATCTCTGTACTAATACAGTTCTTTTTCTTCAGTAGTTATCCCCTTTTCAGTAATGTAGTCATCACTTGTATCCACCGTTAATCACTCAACTACTCCTAATGGTTAAACCTGTCATTCTGTAGATCCCAATGGCCTGGTGATCAACTAGAGAGCAAGGCGATACTAAATCAACATGTGCAGAGCTGATTTCCCAATGAGAGAATCTCACTTTGCAGCATTATTGAGAAATTACACAAGCTGCCACTTATGAAACTTTAGACCCAATGCCATATGGATCTCAGGGTGAATATTTGTCACAAAATTTGGTTGTTTTGATTAAAATGAAATTCACTTTCCTATGAGTAATAGAAATTTCACTCAGCACAGCAAATCCCTTCGTCAAAGATTGAATGTACTAAGTCAACTGTTAGGAAATAAAGCATACAGAATCCCTTTAATGTTTTATGGTTTTTGTTCTATTACCTTGTAACATCAATTATTTCAATAGGTAATGGTGGACAGTATCTTTAATATTGATGTTTTATAGTTGCTATGAGCTACGATAATATACTTCACAAGTAATTACTATTTCAATCCAAGTCTCAAAAGGCTCTTTCCCTTTGCCACTGAGCTATAGAATTCTTCCCATCTGAGCAAACATGAATATGTTTCAAACACACAAGTTCTTTCTGAAACCAGTAAACTGCAACACCATTGTGCTGGGCAAACGGTTGTTAACTCAGAACTGTTTTGTCAAGAACACCAACCAGGCTTCACTCTTTGCTAATGACCATAACCCATGGACCCATACTGTCATGTCTACCCACTTAAATTGCACAGCACGTTATTGAGACTGGGATTAAAGGGTTTTTGGTAGATAGAGAATTTGTGAGATAGAGCGAGGAGAAGTATATGGATTGAAGGTGCAGTTTAATCATGATCTATTGGATGATGGAACCTAATAGATCGAACAACCAACACCTGTTCTGAGATATTGTGACCTGTGTGTACTGTGCAATGCACAATGTATATAATAACAAAATTCAGAGACAATAGTAATTGTGCTGCAATTTGTATATACACTGTACACATAAAAATCACATCTCACCATCATTTAACAGCTTTGCATTATGCATTATTTACATATTTCTTTAGATCATGTATCTTGAACCCAGTAAAGTAAATGATCTTGTCTTTCATCTGATGGCTACTTGTGGGAACTACTTATCCCCAAGTTAACTGTTATGTTTCATTATCTTACAACCATGTCTGCACTTCAAAGAAATTCATTGATTTTGAGCTGTATTGTGAGTTTCTAGTCATGAAATTCTCCCTATAATAAAGGCATTCTTCCTGAAGGAATCCAATGATTTCTTCTTAGTATAAAGCCATTTAATATCTCCAGTTATTTTTGTGAGCTCTATTCCCCGTGGTTTTCCATTCCAAGAAATGACAACATATTGGAAGGTTTTGCATTAGGATATGAAAGAGCCTCTAGACTAAAAAAAATGCAGCAGATGTGGAAGTGGTTTGGGATTTATACTCAATGATGAAAACAGACCTGAGATAGTATCAAACACAAGAAAATCTGCAGATGCTGGAAATCCAAAGCAACACACACAAAATGCTGGAGGAACTCAGCAGGTCAGGCAGTGTCTAAGGAAAAGAGTAAACAGTTGGCGTTTTGGGCCGAGATCCTTCTTCAGGACTGAGAGGAAAGAGGGGGTGACACTACACATTAGCAGTCATTATCAACCACTATCCTGATTTTTACCACCTCTACTCAGAAGCTTCAGTCAAACAAAAGCAAAATCACTTCTGTTCCTGATGATGCTGTAAAGCTGTAAACAATTATAAGACAATAGTCTGTACCATAATAATTTTAGACTGTGCTGCGTTTCAATGCCTTATCGAAGTCCAGAAATGATGCATGTTATTGCCCATAAAATGATTTGGGATGACCTGAGATGAAGCACACATGGGGACAGGCCAGGTCCTCTCTGCTGAAACAGTCAGACACAACATGCCTGGCAGGCTGATTGGCTCCACCAACACGTCAAGCTTCTCACACCAGGGGAGAAAGTCTGGCTGCTGCCTAGAGATCTTTAGTTTAATGTGCTGAAGTTACAAAACATAACATTGGTGACAAGGTATTTTTAGAACAAACCCAAGACAGCCATCAACCTGCTAAATGGAGTGAGATGTTTAAAGTTAACAAAAACAGCTTAGCAAAGCCCAGCACATGGACAGACAGTCTTCGGAAGGGAAGACACGACCAACTTTTTTAAAGTCAGAAAATGGAAGAATTCAGCATTCATAAAGAAGTGTGGTGATAAAAATCATCAAAAAAAATCAGAAATGGCTGGCAACATCGGAAAGATTGATGAATTTGATTGACAGGCAATTGGCTCATGTACACTGAACTATTGGAACAGTATTTTGAAGCAAATGTAATAGCAAATGAGAAGTGAATGCCAATTTTGTTAAGTGCATTAGGTTTAAAGGCATTCAGTTTGCATTGAAATTCCAACCAAACCATCAGAAATGAGCTTTGCTGCTATTGTTATGCAGGAACATTTTGAACCAAATCCATTGTTGATTGTAGAACGCTTTAGGGTTTATAAGCAGCATCAAAAAGAACGGGAGTCCATTTCAATTTACGTGGCTGAACTGAAGAGAATGTCTGAACATTGTCAGTTCAATAAAAATGGAACAACCAGCATTGTAGGACATGATTGGCTGAGACAACTACAACTTGATTGGTGATCCATCCACAATTTGCATGCCACATCCACAGTAGCGAAGCCAACTGAAAGTAAATTAAGAAAAGGTACTGGATGAGGCCACAACTGACTACATGCCGAAAACCATGAACTGTTGCCCAACAGAGGACAAGCATGTGCTGATGCCAATCTCTGAGCATCTGGCTGGAATGCATCTTAGATCAAGGAAGGATCATGCTGCTCAGAGGACGTGTGAAAGTGAGCAAAGCAGTGATCTGACTACAAAAGTTTTCATTGGCAACATACCCGAGAAAGATGCTGATATATTAATCAGGCAGTTACTTGTGAAATGTAGCTTTGTTTTAAGCTGGAGGAGAGTTGACGGAGCTTTATGAAAGTTGCAAGTATTCGGCTTTTGTGAGTATAAAGAATGAGAACCTACTCTGCGTTGATTAGCTTGTTGCATGAACTTCAAATGGGAGACAAAATGCTGCCTGTAAAAGTAGATGCAAAGACCAAAGCCCAGCTGGATGAATGGAAGGCCATAAAGAAAAGAGTAAATTGAGACACGAAATCAGAGGAGTCATTAGATGTTTTTGTGAAGGAGGAAACCAAGAGGAGAGATCTGATTGTAAAGGGAGCAACAGAAGGATTAATAAGACAATACTCCAGTGAACTGAATGCACCTTCCCAAGATCAAGAACTAGAAGGAAAAGAAAGAAGAAGAAAGGTGGCTACTGCTGTCAGAACCACTTCCTGCAAATCAGAGTCAACTCCTACAAACACCACAGAGGAGGCTTCAGATCTCTCCTACCAAGCAGTGATCCCCTTTGTCAGTTAAAAGGTTATCCCACAAGAGTAAGAAAGCCTCCACAGCAATGAAATCTTTTGGCCTGAATGGGACAATTTAACATTTACTGTGCTGTGGATGTCTGTATATAGTAGTTGTATTATATAGTATACTGTGTATATAGATGAGATGCATTATCTATAGAATTGGAGTTTATAGCTAAGCAGGGAAGACTATTGTGTATTTAATATTTCAAACATATTTGAGTAATATTTTATATATTATAATATTATATGAGTGTGTGTGTTGATCAAGAATTCTTGTTCATTTAAATAATTAATTACTGGTTATATGTACAGATACGTTAATTGCATATGTCGACATGGTACCACATGATATGTGCGGGTCTTGTTTAAAGTAAATTCAAACTACACCTGTATTTTTAGACTTGTGTAAATTTCTTTGAATTAGTTTAATGTTTTGAAGTTACAAAACTTAACAGTCATAAGAGCAACCTTTCCCTCATTGTGAACAAAGCAAAAGAACTGGTCATTGACTTTAGGATACAAGGCAGAGCACAAGCCCATGTATGCATCATTGGGTATGAGATGGAGATGATTGAGATGGTGTAGACATTGCTAATAGCTTGTTCGGATTCAACCACACTGATGCCATTGTCAAGAAAGCACACCAGTGTCATTACTTCCTGGCAGAGTATAAAAGTTTGGAATGTCCCCATTTGCACTCACTAAATTACTAAATTTTATCGATACACCACAGAAAACATTCTATCTGGATGCATCATGGCTCAGTATGGCAACTACTCTGCCCAAGACTGCAAGAAACAGCAGAGAATTATGGACACATGTCAGTACACAACCAGTTTCCCCTTTCTGAACTCTGTCTACAGTTCTTGCTGCCTTGGAAAAGCAGCCAATACAGTGAATGACTCCTACCATACTGGATATTCTCTGTTCTTTCCCTGCTCTTTATTAACACCAGAATCAAGGATAGCCTCTGCTTCACTGAATAGAACTCTTGTACTATTGGATGGGGTCTTAACCTCTCAATATATCTACTCATATCCTGCACTTTATCATCTGCCTGCACTCCATGTTTCTTTTTTATAATTGTAACACTATATTCTGCATGCTTATGGCTTTTCCCTTGTACTACCATGATGTACTTGTAACCAGGTGACCTTCGAATATCATTTTATTGTTAAAGTGCACTTATGTATTCACTTTGGTAATGCTAAAATAGCTGCCTGTGCCTTTAAGAGAAAACGGTAATGTCATTTTGCATGGGTGGACTAGAACAAAGAGTTGTCATGTTCCAGAAAGGATGACATTCGAATGCTTTTCCCAAGTTTGGTGAGGAAAGATTTTCATAAGTAAGATTGATCGACGCTGGAATAGTGTGATTGCGAAGTTTCTTAATCTGCCTACTAGCATGTGCGAGGAAAACTCTTTTCAAGGTCTATCCTATATGTGTTTGGAAGGTAAGCACGTGTGTGCTAAATGTGAGTATATCTCTTAGTTAAGATGAGATGTATTTATTCATATTTTTGGTTGTGTATAAGGTACAGGGTTTGTGGGATTCTAACATTGTTTGTACTGTTTTGTTTAGAATTGCCACTACTGTATTAATTGTATATATTTTGTTTTATTTATTTTCATACTGCATATGTAACAAGGGTGTGGTCTGAAGTCAAGCTGAGATTGTAATAGCAGGAACTTTCTAAAAATATGTTTTGTTGTTTTTATTTTGATATCATCTTTCTGAAATAAAACATCTAAAACAGCTAAAGGAATCTTCGACCCGAAAAAGCATTTTTTTGTCCTGCATGTGTATTTTTCCCCAGGCTATATACTGAACTGGTGGAATGATGTGTATGGATGGCATGCAAAGCAATACGTTTTTATGTACATTGGTACATCTGACAATACTAAACCAATGACCAATGTTTTAAAGGCCGACTAAATACCCCAGATGCAGTCTAAATCATTTAAATACAGTTTAGTTTATTTTCCACAATATAATGAGCAACAGTTAGTGATCAAACAAATAGAACAATGTTGTTTTCATGCAAGATTATGTTAGCTCCAATTGACACTGCAGACTTGTACACCCACAGAAAATCAGACTCAGGGAGAAGCATGTTCTGAATGAAATCCATATCAGCGAATATCCCAGCAGGTCTCAGTGGAGAGATAATTGATCCAGGCATCTGCAAAATTGGAATGTGAACAGTTAACTGTTTTTAATACCTGTGACACAGATTTCTTACAGGGAGTAGAGAGGCTATTAGCTGCTTCATCTACTGAGGTCACCAATCAATACATGCAATGTCAATATTTGATATGCAAGCTTCACCATATTATTAAACATATTTACTGGCAACATTATGTGTTTGCAGTAAATACCATTGCAAAATATCATCTATATTTGAAATGTTGCAACTCAGAAGTCTTCATCTGTGCACTCCTTGGCATAAATAGACCCTTTGATAATGTTTATCTTCTAGATATGTGCACTCCTGTCTCACAACTAGTGTTAGTGAAATTCAAGTTGCTGTACTTGGTGCCCTTCCTTATACTCTACTCTCGCTCAGAGGGTAAAGCACACGACAGCACATTATAAACTGTCTGGCAAAGGGACCCAATTCTTTCAATCAATGTGAAAGAAATACAGATTGACTAAGTCAATTCTGGTCACCAGAATTTGCATTACAACACCTATGTTGTAATTGTGTGATTGATACAGATTGGGCAATGAAGCGGCAGATGGAATATAGTGTAGGGAAGTGCACGGTTATGCAGTATGGTAAAAGGATAGAAGGTATAGACTATTTTCTAAACAAGGAGCAAATTCAGAAATCAGAGGTGCAGAGGGGCTTGGGAGCTCTCGTGTAGGATTCCCAAACACTTAACTTGCAGGTTGAGTCAGTGGTAAGGAAGGCAAATGCAATGTTAGCATTCATTTTCAGAAGACTAGAATAAAAAATCAAGGATGTAACGCTAAGGCTTTAGAAGGCATTAGTTAAACTGCAGTTCAAATATTACACTATAAGACATAGGAGCAGAATTAAGCTGTGTTGCCCTTAAGGCATTTATTTAGCTTTATTACATTTTTGCTTTAGTAATTCATTTGTAACTACTTTTTAGTTAAAGTTAAGGTTGATAACTACGTTGCAGTTTGTTGAAGGTAAATTCATTATCCGTGATGTTTCGCGGCATGCGATGACATCACACCTGGTTTTGCCGCGTCTTGTGGGTAAATACTGGGTTTGGAGAAACAGGAAGGCAGAGGCTCATGTGTGCAGGATCAGCGCAAGAAAAGTTCTATTTTTATGCACTAAGAAACATCACAGAAGCAACGCCGTAAGTTCATATGACAGTCGATATATTGAAGTAAAAATGTTAATGCTGATTCTGTTAAAAGTAATGACAGTTGATAAAGTTTATTTTCTTGTGCTATTGAAAGCGTTGCTGGAAAGTTTGTGTTGAAGTGTATTTAAAGTTGTTGATGGCGTAGGTAGATTCTGAATGTATGTTGTACTTTAATGTAATATTGTTTGTTGTAATTTTACTTTTACAAGTATTTATGATGCAAATGTGATGCCAAGAAAGAAACAGAAGGGTCTCGGCCCAAAACGTCGACAGCGCTTCTCCCTATAGATGCTGCCTGGCCTGCTGTGTTCCACCAGCATTTTGTGTGTGTTGTATGTATTTTGTATTGTTTTATCAACAGTTTTCACCATACATTAATATGGAAGAGTGAACAGTCAATGGTTGATCTTACTGCGATCCTGTCCTCATTGGCAATGGTTTAACTTGTTGTTTAGTTCAGAGTTTCTGCATGAGAACACTATAGTGAAAAGGCGGCATTACCAGATGTTTCGACAAGTGGTATGATGGACTCGCCATCTAGTGTCAAGTCATTGAAATCCAGCGCCAAAAGCTGGTATCAGCAAGCAAGGCTGCCCTCGCAAGAGCTAAAGCAGGAGCCACCAAGCTGCGAGCGGCATACGCTGAACAAGAAGCAAAACTGAAAATGGAAAAGGCTGCCAGAGAATTGGAAAACCAGAGAGAAGAGGCTGCTAGAGAAGCCGAAAACCAGTTGGTAAAGGTAAGGATAGAAACAGAGTTAGAAGTGCTAGCGCTACGCCGAGAAGCCGATGTTGCCAGGGTGGAAGCAGAAATATTAGAAAGCGCTGAAGAAATGCACGTTCTGGATGAAGTAAAATCTACTTCAGAAAGGACCACATTGGAACGCACTAGCGAATATGTCCAATCTCAAAATGACCTGAAGATTTGTTCTTCCTCTCCGTACTTACCTGCTAACATCCCATTTCATGAGGAGTCACAGGGAAGCCCAATTGTAGTGCATCCATCTGAGGAAGACAGTTTACGCTTGCAACCTTGCGATGAACTCAAGAATGAAACAGCTGACGACAAATACTTCTCAACACCATACTTACCAGATTTGGCCTGAGAAGAGGCAAAGGCTGATGTCAGAACAGCAAATCCCATAACAAACATACATGCTCAGTCTTATGCCTGCCAACATATTCCCCCAGCCAGCATGTCACTTGCAGTTGAACCCTTGGCACAGTATTTAGCATGATGAGATCTCGTCACTTCAGGACTTTCTCCCTATCAAATTTCAAGTTGAACTCAATCATATTGTGATATTGCCTCCTGATGGTGTTTTTACTTAAGTTTCCTAATCAACTCTGGTTCATTTCTTGACACCCAATCCGATATAGCTGATCCCCTAGTAGGCTCAAAGACAAATTCTAAAAAGCCATCTCATAGGCATTCAACAAATTCACACTCTTGAGATCCATTATGAACCTGATTTTCCCAATCGATCTGTATGTTAAAATCTCCCATGACTATCATAACATTGCCCTTTTGACAAGCCTTTTCTATTTCCTGTTGTAATCTGTGGTCCATATCCCATCTACTGTTGGGAGGCCTGTATATAACTGCCAACAGGGTCCTTTTACCCTTGTAGTTTCTTAACTCAACCTACAAGGGTTCAACATCTTCCAATCATATGTCAAATCTTTCTACTGATTTGATACCATTCTTTACTAGCAGAGTCACACCACTCCTTTTGCCTACCTTTCTATCCCTCCAATACAACATGTAACCTTGGACATTCAGCTCCCAACCATCCTCAGACACCATTCAATTATGGTCATAACTTCTTACCTGACAATCTGTTATAGTGCAATAAGATCATCCACCTTATTTCTCATACTCCATGCATTGAGATATAACATTTTGTGTCCTGTATTTACTACCATATTTGATACTGCATCCTTAATGTACTGATACTCAACCTGCTGGCTGCAATTTCGACCTATCATCAACCTGCCCTTCCTGACAGTCTGACTGCATGCTATCTTTGCTTTTTTACCAACCGTCCTGTCCTGAGTCTTTTCACTCCATTTCCCACCCCCATGCTAAATTAGTTTAAACCCTCCATTACAGCTCTAACAAAACTGCTTGTGAGAATATCGGTCCCCCTCATGTTCAGGTGCAATCTGTCACTTTTGTACAGGTCACACCTCCCCCAGAAGAGATCCCAATGATCCAAGAACCTGAAGCCCTGCCCCCTGCACCAGCTTCTCAGCCACGCATCAATCTGCCAAACCATCCTGTTTTTACCTTCATTGGTATGTGGCACAGACTGTAATCCAAATATTAATACCCTGGAGTCCTGCTTCTTAGCTTTCTGCCTAGCTCTCTAAATTATCATTTCAGGAATTCTTTGCTTTTCCTTCTGATATTATTGGTGGCAATATGTACCACGACATCTGGCTGTCTAAATCTAAAAAGGGATATGGTGACATTGGAGAGAGTCAAGAGGAGATTCATGATCCCAGGAATGAAAGTCTTAATATACTCTATTAAGAGTGTTGCATTGCTCTGTGTCTGTATTTGCTGTAATTTAGAAGAATGGGGTGGGGGGGGGACATTCTCATTGAAACGTATTTATCATTGAAAGACCTAGACAGAATACACAAGGAGATAATTTTTTTCTATGATTGGGGAGCCCAGGACTAGAGGGCACAGCCTCAGAATACAAAGATGTCCCTTCAGACAAGAGATGAAGAGGAATTTCTGTAGCCAGAGGGTGGTGAAGCTGTAGAATTCATTGCCACAGGCAGCTGAAGAGACCAAGACATTAGATATATTTTAAGCAGCGGTTGATAGTTTCTTGTTTAATAACGGTGTCAAATGTTACATGGAGAAGGCAGGAGAATGGGCTTGACAGGGATAATAAATCGGACATGATGGAATGGCAGAGCAAACACATTGGGTTTAACGAGCTAATACTTCTCCTATGGATTATAGTCTTGTGGTATTATGCAGGAAAGGGAGAGAGAGGAATCTTCTCAAGCACAAAAATAAGCAATTATCAACAAAATGAAAGTGGTTGCTTTAGTGACCGATATCATTGTTAGTAGTTTCATCATGATCACTATTAAGCAGCTATTATAGTAACAGGCTGCTCCTTTGGATTTTGTCAGCTGATGTGGTACTCCTTCCATACCAGCTCACGGAATGCTCACTCACAGAACATTTCAAACACTTCTTTCAGATATACTGTACTGGGAATATAGCTGTGAACAAACATGTAGGTCAAGGAGTTCAATAGAGAGCTATGAATTCATGAAAGATAAATCAGAACACACAGTGCATTGAAAAGGGGATAAAAAAGCCATCACTTTTAAAAACAAAGAGAGAACACAGAAGAGCTCAAATTATGGAATCTGGAGTAATCCAAGAGCTGCTACGAGAAGACAGCATTTGTGGAAGAAAATGGACAGCCAGTGTTTTGGGTCAAGACCATCATCTACTGAAGATGAAGTCCGGATGAAGATGAAATCCAGATGAGGGGTCACAACCTGAAATAATGACTGTCCAGTTCACTTCATGGATGCTGCGTGACCTATCAGTTTCTCCCCTGCCCCTTGTCTTAATTTTTAAAGCAAGGTTTTTCAAGTTAATTTTTATACCATAAAAGTTATAAAAATATCAATCACAATGTAAAAGATCTATAACCCCAGCACGAATATTTCTCAGAAAGGCTGAACTAATTCTTTTGCATTGATTAACATGTTTGCATGATCATCTTCACAACCAGAGATGCTGCTCACCCACTTAAGCAGACAGAATAAAGGAAAGGGCAGTTAGCATGGAACATAGAACAGTATAGGCAGTTTGGCCTGAATGAGCTTGTGCTGATTATTTTGGAATCATAATCAGGTTTATTATCACTGAAATGTGTCATGAAATTGATAGTGTTCCAGCAATGGTACAGTGTATTTATACCCCTCTAGCTAGTTCAACACTAGCCCATATGTTTTTGGGAATCTGGGAGGAAATGTACAAACTCCTTACACTGTATGATTCATTAACTTATCGACAACTTTGAGGGATGTATAGATGTGGACCTCAAGATCTCTCTATTCATCCATAATGCAATAATCTAACCATTCATCTTACAGTTTACCTTCAAGTTTGACTTTCCACAGTGTATCTCTCTACACTTCTCCGGATTGAACTCTATCTACCACAGTGCAGCCCACTCTGCATCCTGTCAATGTTCCAGTGTAACCTACCACAACATTTTACACTATCCACTCCACTGCCAACCTTTGTGTCATCTGCAAATTTACTAACACACCCTTCCACTTCCTCATGTAAGTCATTTATAAAAATCCCAAAGAGCAAGGGCACCAGAACGGATCCCAGTGGAACACCTCTAGTCAGGGGTCCTTCTACTGCCATCCTCTGCCTTCAATGAGCAAGCCAATTCTGAATCCACACAGCCAAGTTTCCCAAGACACCATGCCTCCTGACATTCGGAATGACCCTATCATGGAACCCTTGTCGACCGTCTTACTAAAATCCATATATACCACATCCACCATTAAGCTGAAACAATAACTGCATCTTTCTACAGAGGTGCTGCTTGATCTGCTGAGTACTTGCAACATTTTCTAATTGTATTTTGTTTCCAGCATCTATAGATATAGCTTGTAAAATGTGTAAAAGTGTATATAAATTCAAGTGTATGCACTAAACAGGCTCTTGTAAACTTATGTATATTGATACCAGCTTCTGAAATTTGGTTCTATTGCATTCAATGGGATTTATGGTGAATATTCAACCCCATTCAGACTAATATTGAGTGAAGCTTGTAGAAGTGACTTGCAGTAAAAGGAAGAAAAAGTCAGAACTCTCCATCAATCCCTGATTTATCACCAACTGCAAGAGAAAAAATTAACCAACAGAGAAAGAAAGCGAGTTGCAATTCAAAATTAAAACATTACATGGACAAAATACTTTGGTATGATTTAATGGAAATTAAACATTTTAGTTTATACTAATGAAAAAGCTGTGTCAATGGTGGTGTTCAAAATGGATCTTGCTTTGAAGGGAAAGATTATGGAGATAATGAGGGGGGAGGGTGCAGTGGGACTTGCTGATTTGCTCTTACTAAAAGCAATGCAGATTAGATAGGCTAAATGATCTAATTCAGTTACTCTGTTTGCATTGTAATGAATAATTATTGTTCTTTGTTGTTGGTATTATGTTAGGTTTAGTTGGGCCTATCAATAAAGTTGATTACGTAAATCATGTTTGCAATCATAACAAAGGAATCCTTGCTAATTAATTACAGAAGAGTGTAATTGTAGAGTGTAAGACCATAAGACTATAAGATATAGGAGCAGAATTGGGCCATTTGGCCCATTGAGTTTGCCCTACCATTTTATTATGGCCGATCCATTTTCCCTCTCAGCCCCAATCTCCTGCCTTCTCCCCGTATCATTTCATACCTTGACTAATCAAGAATCTATCAACCTCTGCCTTAAATGTACTGAGTGATTTGGCTTCCACTGCTGCCTGTGGCAACAAATTCCATTGATTCACCACTCTCTGGCGAAAGAAATTCCTCCTCATCTCTGTTTGAAAGGACACCCCTCTATTCTGAGTCTGTGTCCTCTTGTCTTAGAGGACACCAGGAAACACCCTCTCCATATTCACTCTATCTAGGCCTTTTAAAATTTGATAGGTTTCAATGAGATCCCTGCGCCCCCCCCCCCACCTGCCCATTCCTCTGTATTCTAGAGCATAGAGACATCAAACGCTCCTCATGTGACAAGCCTTTCAATCCTGAAGTCAATTTCACGATCTGCCTTTGAACCCACTCCAATGTCAGCATGTATTTTCTTAGATAAGGGGCCCAAAACTGCTCACAATATTCCATGGGGCCTCACCAGTGTTGTGTAAAGCCTCATATATGTATATATGTGACATGAATATGACGTTATGAATTAATATGGATGGAAACATACTGTTTGGTGTGGACGGTGGGCTAATTGGCCTGCTTTTTGCTGAATGACTCTATTATATTTGCATGCACACCTAGGCTATTTGGAGAGAGGGTAACACTCCAGGTCTATGTCATTTAGCAGCTTTCATTGTCATTGACTCATTATATTCTTGACATTATATATCCACATTACAAATTGATGAAAAAAATTAAACCAGTCCTCAAATGGAAAAAATATGTTAATCAAGGCTTTAGTATAGCTTAAACCATTTACTTCAGCTATTATAAATCAGGCTTGTCACACATACATGAGCAAATTGTCAGGAAAATTCTGTTCTGTTGGTTGCATAAGGAACCAACTGACTGAGGATGATGATTCTGCAATTCTCTACCCCAGAGGGTCGTGCAAACAAAACCATTGCAGGTATGTTTGTACAAAATCAATTTTCCGACATACGCATGTCTAATTAGGTTGTTGCTCCTGTTTGTTTTCATATTCATCCTCTACTTCCATCTTTATTCATTCTTACTCCATGGATAAAGGCCATTTTGTACATCAAATCAATGTTAGCTTTCAAAGAAATTCCAACCTCCCATGTTCATACAGGTTTTCTACAAACCGGTAAGTACTACCAAATCTTATGCTCTGCCTGATGTGACTGTCATGGCAATCAACAACATAAAAATAAATTACATTAAAAATGACCTCATTAGTAAGGTAGTTCCATCCTTACCCCAATGAAGGCATTGCCCATAAAGAACTTGTCACCAATCCAACAAGCATGGGAAGCAGAGACTGGATCGTCAGGTTGGGCTTCGTGGAACAAATGAGAATTTGGAAAGGTGTTGCAAGCTATAAGCTATGAGTAAGAGCTGAAAGGGCAAGGGAAATGCCATGATTGCAAAGGCAAAATGTATATGTTGGTGGATATAAGCTTTCTGTGTGTTAGAGATGAATATGGACTTTAGGAAAATGAAATTTGGACAAGACAGCTATACTGGATAAACATTTTTATTTCATTATTCTTCCAGTTTTGTTCATCTTAAAATGATTAAGCCAAATCTAATGGTGATAGTGCTAATCAAACTGCATTTAGGATGCAATCTACAATTCAGATTAAGTCTAGGGATGTGACTGTTTTACAAAAAAGATCACTGGTAATCTGTTTAAACAAGAATGCTGACAGTGGGTATAACACTATTCAACACTAAACTTAGCTGTTACTTTCCATTAATCCCATATTTGTAAAAGTTAACTGGATGATTATAATCCTTTGCATCAAGAAGCTAAGTTATAAATCACAACTCTTCCTCGTAGGATGTTATTAACTTTGTGATCTAATGGTCTGTAATGATAGGACATCTGTGTACAAGCAATACCTACAGTTTTGTGTTGTTTCTTTTTTGTTGCACTTTAATTGTGTATTCTAAATGCATGTTAATGTTCTACCATCATACTCATTTGGAAAAAAATATTTCCTGTGAGATGAGATTTCTTTGCACAGATTTTCTTCAGAAATGATACATAGGTGTCATACTATCTAGGTATTACATAAATAAAATATTTAATATACACATATTAATTGGCCATTTTTTTGGTCTTTGAGAACAAGGTAAAACTGATCCTGTGTTTAAATCTCTTAAATTACCACTTTGAACATAATAATCCTCTGAATTTATAGTCTTGATCATTCACCATGGGTGGCTCAAGAACTTTATTTCACTTGAATATTAGCAACATCTATATTCAATAAGTTGGCAATGGCAATTCTCAAGTTTGCATGGATTATTACAGTGGAACTTTAAACATTGTACTTCCAAGTGAGGGAAAATGCCCGGTCTCTGCTGCTGGCTTATGTGGTGCATTGTTAAATAAGTGTGGATCCATATTCAAACTACTGCATAAGCAATTTTGTAGCATTTACACCAGCTAGCAACTTTATAACAGTGGGAAGTCAAGAGCTGTTCTATGAGTGTGCAAAAATTGCAGGATAAAATCAGGCTTCCTTCCAGCTTCCAATTACTGGCATTGAATGTCAGCACAAATAATTTTTGCCTGTTTCAGTGAATTCTACTTTAACTGTGAATTCCTTCCTTCTTTTTCCTTATTTGCTCCTTATTTCACTATTGATATTGTAGTATCACAGCTGGCATAAATGATATTGTAAGATCAAGGGGTAATTTCATCAGTTGTTTTATTTATTTTATTTACTTATTTCGTGATACAGCACAGAGTAGAACCTTGCTGCCCTTCGAGGCGTGCTGCCCCAACGACCCCCGAGAAACTCGATTAACACTAACCTAATCATAGGACAATTAACATAACTGGTATGTCTTTGGACTGTTAGAGGAAACCTGAGAACCTGGAGAAAACCCACGCTGCCCACGGGGAGGACAGCTAGAGATTCCTTACAGAATGATGCCGGAATTGTGCTCCAAACTCCAGAATGCCTTGAGCTGTAACTGCTACTTTACTGTGGCATGCTTGTTCAGAGGCTTATGAAATAAAATTGTATGCTTTTTGTTTTTGCTTGACAGGGATATTTTGTAATGTTTGGTAAGCATCATTGTAATATTGCATCAAAACCTCAAGGTAATAATGCTGCATTGCCTTTAGCCTTGCTCGGTTCTGGAATATGGTTAGCTTCACCTACATGGCTGCTGAATCATACTGTACCAGGGCCATACAGAGCAATTGAGCCTATTGTGCCTTTGACAATCTTTGTAAAAGTTATCCAATTAGTTATGATCCTCTGTTATTTTCACAGAGCTTCATGACTTTCTTTTTTTTCTCTCTAAGTATATTTTTATTGTTAAATTTTAAAAGTAGGTTATGCCCTTCTTGACAAGCGTTATATCACCTTGTTATAGTCATTGTTATATAAACAAAAATGATCCTTTTGTGGGAGACAAATACTTTTAGAGAAGAGACTATGTCAATAGCCTCCTTAAAATCTAGAGCTACTTTTTATGTGAGGATGTGACTCAACATAGAGTCATGGAGTTAGACAGCAAGGAAACAAACTATTCAGCCCAACTGATCCATGGAAAGCAAGGTTTCCCACTGAACCCAGCATTTGGCCCATAACCTTCTCAATCTTTCCAATTCGTGCACTTGTCCAATTGTCTTTTAAAAGTTATTATTGTACCTGATTCAACCACTTCCCCTGGCAGCTAATTGCACATAAAGACCACCGTTTTTGAAACAAAGTTGCCCACCAAATTCTCATTAAATCATTGCACTCTCATTTTAAACCAATGCCTTCTAATTCATGATTCCCCAGATCTGGAAAAAAGACTGACAGTATACACCCTACTTAAGCCTCATGTGATTTGATATACCTCTGTAAGATTACTTCTCAGTCTCCTGCACTCTAAGGAATGAAGTCCTAGCCTGTCTAACCTCTTCCTATAAATCAGTCTGACAAGACATAGCAGCATCCTTGTAGATCTTTTTCTGCACTCTTTCCTGTTTAATAACATCTTTCCTATAGCAAGTCAACCAAAAATCACAGATCTCTAAGTGTGGCCTCACTTGCATCCTGTACAGTTGCATCACGATCTCTCAACTTTTAAACTCAGTGCCCAGATTTATGTAGGCCATCATGCCAAATCCTTCTTCAGCACTTTGGCTACCCATGACTCCACTTTCAGTGAACCATGTATTTGTATTTCAAGCTCCCTCTGTTCTACAACACTTTCCAGAGCACTAGTGTTCAACTTTAAAGTCCTACCTGAATTTGACTTTACAAAAAGTAACACCTCAAGTTAAACTCCATTTATCCGCTTGGCCAACTTTCCCAACTTTCCCAAATCCCCCAGTAATTTTTAATATCTTTCTTCATTGTCCACTGTACCACCTACTTTAGTGTCATCTGCAAACTTACTAACCATGTCCTGTATAGTCTGAACCGAATCATTGATATAGATGACAAACAAGAATGGGCCTGGCATCAACTGCTGAAGCACATCACTAGTCATGGGTCTACAGTCTGAGAAGCAACCTTCAACCATTGCTCTTTGCTTTCTGATGTCAAACCAGTTGTGTATTCAGCTCTCCCAGAGTTCCATACAGACTAACCTTCAGAGCAGCCTACTATGGTGAACCTTATAATAGCCTTACTGGTCTATATAAGCCATACCATTCATCCTGCCTTCATGATCTTTCTTGGGCACATCATCAAGAACCTCAAATAAGTTTGTAAGGCATGATCTCCCATGCACAGATCTATGCTGACTACCACAAATCAACCATGCTTTTCCACTATCCCTTCGAATCCTCTCCAGTAACTTATCTACCAAAGATTTTAAATAGATGCTCGAAGACCCCTTTCACACCTGCCCTCACACATACATGTGAACATGCATGTGAGCACATTCCTGTGAAGCTATGAATATAATTGATACAGATAGGTTCACCTTATTTGCAGTTCAAAGACTGGTAATTACCACAAAGTAAAGCTATAATTATACAATGGAATGTCATTGCTGTTTACTGAACTACAGTGCAACTGAAACACAGTTGCTTGTGGATATTACGTGTTGTGACATACATTGTGTTCAGATATTTTTAGGTTTGATTTATTGTGTACACAAAACAATTACTGAATCATGTCATCCGTTACGTCTCAGTGCAAGGTCTATACTGTTCATCATAGGAACTATCCTCTTACTCTAGTAAGCATTTCATGTTGTAATATAGTGCACAATTCCACTGTTTCTAGTACACATTGGTAAATATATTCTGCAATCCGGACCACAATTGTGCTGGAATATAAAATGAGCGAGAATTGAATAGGTCAAATGCACCCATTGGGCAAGTCAGATTGGAGCAGATTGTAAATAGTTTGCCTGAGTTATTCTGTGACATACTAGCATGTTGTTTGACAATATTATATTTCAACTAAAAGAAAACAAAGAGCAATGTAATATTCTTCAGGGCACTAAAACAAACTCAAAGAAAGATTCTAGTCTTAAGATTTTGTAAGTATCATTATTGTTTAATAAGTAGCTACGCACATCTGCCATCTTCAGTAGAATTTAGTGTGACGATTGCAAGTTATAGCAGTGTGTTGGGTCATGCCTGCTATTAAACAATAGCCAAATTACATTTTTTTGCAGGTGTAGAATGTGCTGGAGACATAACAAGCACAAAGTTGATGGGGAAAATGGTTATCTTCTGTGCTGTAGAAGTTCCATTACTATATTTCACAATTTCTATGTAGATTAACTATATATATACATCAATCAATCAAATGTTGATTATTTACTTATTAATGTATGTTAGGTGTTGTTCAATTTTTTAAAACATTCCCATGCTACTACATGGTATTAAATTAATCAGTTGAAACAGGCCGTTCAACCGTTAATTGGTAAAATTGTGCTTCCTAATTGATTCAAACAAATCTATCACGGTATTTGTGAAAATCCAACAATTAACCTGAAAATGACAATAAATTATTATAACACTGTGGCATGTAAGTACTAGATGCTCATTAATGCTATACAAAACATCACATTTTTTCCAGAATGTCCAGTGTTTGAGATTTTTTCAGTTTAATAATGTTTTATTTGTACAGATTCTTGACTGGCAGTTCATGGGTGTGTTGTACTTTCCTTTTGATTATCAGTAAAAACCCTCAGATTTATTGGATAACAGGCAATACTTCATTAACTTCTTTTTGTTCTTCCTCTTTCTCAAAGCCACATTATTGAAAGTAAATGAAATATTTGATATTAAAGCTCCAAATATTCAAATAAAAAGTAATGAATCTTATTGCATCACTAATACATTATTAAAAGATTGCAAAATAAAATCAGCTGGAAGCAAGTCAGCAAGACCAAACAGGTTTTAATATTTTACAAGTGACTCAAATTGTAGGAAATACTTAGTCCTGCTTTCATTGTTGTGTTGCAAACATTTTGCAAATGTCAGCATTTGATAACTTGATCTTTTATAGTCTCACTTTAACTCCTTTACTGGAGTAACTATTCCTATAATAGACAAAGTGTATTACGCAGGAAGATTTATAAAGGTTGTATTTTCTTTTAACTCAATCTGTTCTTAACTTACAAGAAAATTGTATAGTGCAATGCAGATACTGACCATGGGCTGCCAGGGGCAATAAAGGAGACAAACAATAATTGATGGCTGCCTGCACTGTATCAGGAAATTGAGGTTATGCAGGTTAATGTAATGAACAAGAGCATAAGCCAAGCCCTTGAAATGATTTGATACTTGCAGTTCCCTTGAACTAAAAAATGCCATTTGATCAAAAGTCTTTCTCTAGGACATTTAAGAGTTGATGTTAAATGTTGTTTTTATTTGTGATGTGAACATTTTATGAATGAATGAACACAAGAAACAATCATCAGGTTGCTTCAAATATAGCACCAATTATGTATATTTCTCATTAAAAACACTATGAGATAGTTGTAGAAATTATTTTTGATATTTGTATCATAGTCATTTATATATAAACATAAAATATATACAGTAACTGTATATCTATCAGCCATGGTAGAATGACAGAGAAGACTCAATGGGCTGAATAGTCTAATTCTACTCCTATGTCTTGTAGTTTTATGGTCTAAAATGTGTATCAATAGTTTACTTTGATTCCAAACTTGGAAGAGTGCCAAGCTATGTAGGTAAGTGAAGGCTCTTGCTGAGCCCCCTTTTTATTTTCCTGTTAGAAGTGCCAAAGGTGTCAGGATATTTAATGATACTACATGATTACATTAGTAAGACGAGTTTGTGAAGCACACACTAAATCACAGCAAATTTGTGCTTCAAGCTCAATCAGCAGGGAAGACAAAGAATGTCACAAGTGATATTGAGTGTGGATTAAAAAAAAATCAAGCCTGATATTTGAAGTTGTATGGTATAAAACAGGTATTTGATTCTCCAAATCCACATTTATCATCAAGTAGTCAACTAAACTGATGCCATTTTATTCTCCCCACATTCCCATCAACTTGTACAAGATTCTTCTACTCATCTAGACACAAAGAACAAATTACAGGAGCTAATTAACTTCCCAAGTCTTTGGTGTGTGACAGAAAGCCAGAGCAGCTGAAGGAAATGCACTGACTGGCAGCCCCAGAGATCAGGATTGGATCCTGGTCACAGCAGCTGTGTGGTAGCAAATCTACCAGGTGTGCCATCGTACTGCCAAAATTGTCAAAGAGGTCACACAATCCAAAGTGACAGGTTAATCACATCAGAAACTCTTGTGGTCACAAGATGCAGAATTCTTTCAAATTATATATTCAAAAGGATGGAGATGCTTCTTCAGGTAAAAACTATTAGTGCAATAGAGGATGAGGAAGAAGCTGCTCTGAATGAGGCCTTGTATGAACATAATAAGTTGGATGTTTCACTAGGTATAGGGCCCAAAACATACAATCAGTTGTCAGTTTATTACTGTACCTAATAAAGTAGCCACTGAGTGTATATTCCTATTCTTCCGCTTCTGTAGCCCATCCACTTCAAGATTTGATGTGTTGTGCATTCAGAGATACTCTTCTGCACACACTTGTAACACATGGTTTTCTGAGTTACTGTCGCCTACCTGTCAGCTTGAACCTGTCCAGACATTCTCCTCTGACCTCTCTCATTAACAAGGTATTTTTGCCCACAGAACTACCACTCACTGGATGTGTTCTTTTTTTGTTTTTCATTCCACTCTCTGTAAACTCTAGAGACTGTTGTGCATGAAAGTCCCAGGGGATCAACAGTTTCTGAGATACTCAAACCACCCTGTCTGGCACAAACAATCATTCCAAGGTCAATGTCACTTAGGTCACGTTCCTTCCCCATTTTGATGTTTGGTCTGAATAATAACTAAGCCTCTTTACCATGACTGCATGCATTGAGTTGCTACCACATGATTGATTAGATTATTAAATATTTGCATTAATAAACAATTGTGCAAATGTACCAAATAAAATGGCCACTGAGTGTATGTCATATTGTTAAACTTACTTGTATCAATGGGACAAAATCAATTTATTCTAAAATTATCGGAGATTGTGGAAATTTATGTTTAGGACCTAAAACCAAAGATAGGAAGATGCAATTAGCAACTGCAAGGTCTGTTGTGACATTTGAGATTTTCTGTTCTCAGATAATCTTTAAACCAGAACATAGAAACATAAAAATAGGACCATAAGGGGCTATTTGGCCCTTCAATCTATTCCACCATTTAGGTGGAATAGCTGATCCTCAGTCTCAATACCACATTCCTGATTCCACCCATATTTTTGATGCCTGTTGCTCTAGAGAACTAATAGATGAGCATCAGTCAAAGTTACTTAACAGTAACGATTTAACATCAAAATCAGTCAGGACACCTTTGTCTATAGAAGTGACCTGTACAAACGTGAAGTAATTTCAGATGGTATAGAACTTAATTGCACACATGCTAAATATACCCGTGACCAGAGCAATGGCACACTCCTGCCACCACCCAGCTCTCATCACCTATGAAGCACTAGTAGTATTACACTGTTTACTTTTTAAGCTGTGCTGTAAATGCACCTTATTATTTGTGGTTATATTACTTCATGTGTTGTGAGTGAATTTTATGTACCGTGTTGTGGACCTGGTCTGGAGGAATGGTGTTTTGTTTAGCGATGAACATGTATATTGTTAAATGACTATAAACTTGAATTTGAACTTGCAGTATTAACAGCAGAGTAGCTTTAAATATAGCATTTGAACACATGATTTTTTATTTAAAAACACTATATGAGACTGAGAAAAATTGCAGAAGAAAGCTGCATACAGGAAATTCAAGCAACATTACAAAACACTTTTTAAATAGTACTTTTTCAATTCAACCATGGCAATTTTTTTAAAAAAACAGCAATTTCACATTGATCTGAATATGAAAAATAGAGGCATGAGAATATCGTCACAGCATGATGTGACAATGAATCATTAGATATGAAGTGAAGATACTGAGACTATTAAGAAACATTGAAGGATTCAAGGATCGTAAGCTATTGGATACATAAAATTAACCTCTGAGTCATTCTACTGTAAACCTAGGCCTGCGTCCTCCGAACTGTATTCTTCGGCAGACAAGCATATATAAGATCATGTAGTAATGGATAAGAATTACAGGCTCGTATGGCAAGGTAGCTGCATGGCCTCGGCCATAGTAAGGACAAAGCCTCACGCCACTGTGTCACCTGTCTACAACCACCCAGGAGGGATACGACGGAGTCAGTGTGCTCCACCAGAGTGCTGGGAGCAGTGTTGTGTGATGTCCAAACTGGAGTCAGTGCTGCCCCCTAGTGATCCCTGGGCAGAAAACAAGCTGAATTATGTTCAACTGCAGACTGCCGCAACATTCATGGACTCAGGGTCTTGGAATACATATGCTTGCATGTGACTGTATGTTACTGATATCTTACATGTGCTTGCTAACCTACAAGTGTTATATGTTCCTAGTGTTGTGCGGACAGATGGTTAAAAAGTAAAGATAGCGTGCAATCAGACTGTCAGGAAGAGCAGACAGGTGATGGAACATAGTTACAGCCAACAGAGTGAATATCAGGACATTAGGGATGCAAAATCTAAAAGGGTAGCAAATACGGTACTCAAGGTGTTGTATCTCAATGCACAGTGTATAAGAAATAAGGTGGATGATCCTGTTGCAGTATGACAGATGGTGAGTTATGATGTTGTGGCCATTACTGAATGGTGCGTGGCTGAAGGATGGTGGTAGTTGGGAGCTGAATGTCCAAGGTTACAAGTTATATTGGAGGGATAGGAAGGAAGGCAGAAGGGGAGGTGTGGCTCTACTGCTAGTTGTAGAATACACCTTCTGGTGCTACTTGGACACGTCTTCAGTGATGAACGCGGGGCTGTAGGACGTTTTGGGTTTTTAATCATCAGACACCCTCGCCTGGGCGGCCCAGATGGGGGTGTTCAGCCCCTGACTTGTGTCCAAGTGGCGCACTAATCCATGGATCTCCCCTCCAGATCCAGAGCCACCACGAGGCCTTTTTAGCAGCCTCCAGAATGTTTGGTGGCTCTTCTGCACTGCAGTCCTTTTACCCAAGGAGTTTAAAAGTCTGCTGTAATGATTGGACAACTTGCAGCCGCCAACCTGATGGCATGAACATTGATTTCTCTAATTTCTGTTAATGCCCTCCTCCCCTCCTTACCTCATCCCTTATTTATTTATTTATTTATTTATTCCCCCTTTTTTTCTCTCTCTGCCCCTCTCACAATCACTCTTTGCCTGTTTTCCATCTCCCTCTGGTGCTCCCCTCCCCCTTTCATTCCCCTAGGCCTCCCGTCCCATGATCCTTTCCCTTCTCCAGCTCTGTATCCCTTTTGCCAATCACCTTTCCAGTTCTTAGCTTCACTCCTCCCCCTCCTGTCTTCTCCTATCATTTTGGATTTCCCCGTCCCCCTCCTACTTTCAAATCTCTTACTATCTTTTCTTTCAGTTAGTCCTGATGAAGGGTCTCGGCCCAAAATGTCAACTGTCCTTCTTCCTATAGATGCTGCCTGGCCTGCTGCATTCCACCAGCACCTTGTGTGTGTCGACTTGTTCACAGCTAGTTCTCCAACCATTGCTCCAGCATTCTGCAACAAGATCTGTGTATTTAGCACTCTTGCGCTCATTGGCCTCTTCGATCTGGTCTTTCCAGGGGACAGTAAGTTCCAGCAGGACCACTTGCTTTGTAGACTCTGATATTAATACCATGTCCGGGGAGAGCGGAGTAGCTGCGATGATCTCTGGGAACTTGAGCTGCCTCCCTAGGCCGACTTTGAGCTGCTAGTCTCGTGCACTGGCAAGAAGCCCTCCCAAGGAGCTAGGCTGATGTTGAGCCTTCTCCCCTGCTCTGATAAAGGTGATGGACTGTTCAGGAGCATGCTGATTTTTGCTGTCTGGAATCACTGTGCCGATCTGCTAAAGAAATCAGTAGAGAGATGTGACATAGGATCAGAAGATGTTGAATCCTTGTGTGTCAAGTTAGAAAGCTGCAAGGGTAAAAGCACCCTGATGGCAGTTATATAACAGGCCTCCCAACAGTAGCTGGGAGGTAGACCACAGATTACAAAAGGAAATAGAAAAGGCGAGTCAAAAGGGCAATGTTATGATAGTCATGGCGATTTTAACATGCAAGTCGATTGGGAAAATTAGGTTGGTAATGGATCTTAAGGGAGTGAGATTGTTGAATGCCTAAGAGATGGCTTTTTAGGACAGTTTGTCGTGGAGCCTACTAGAGGATCAGCTGTACTGGATTGAGTGCTATGTAATGATCCAGAGGCGATTAGGGAGCTTAAGGTAAAAGAACCCTTAGGATGCAGTGATCACAATATGATTGAGTACAACTTGAAATGTGATAGAGAGGAAGTAAAGTCTGATGTAGCAGTACTTCAGTGGAGTCAGGGAAATTACAATGGTATGAGAGAGGAGTTGGCCAAAGTAAATTGGAGGGAGCTACTGGCAGGGATGACAGCAGAGCAGCAATGGTGTGCTGTTCTAGGAAAAATGAGGAAGGAGCAGGACATGTGTATTCTAAAAGTGAAGAAATACTCAAATGACAAAATAGTACAATTGTGGCTGACAAAGGGAGGCAAAGCTAATGTTAAAACAAAAGAGAGGGCTTACAACAAAGCAAAAACTAGTGGAAAGATGGAGGAGTTGGAAGTTTTTTAAAAACTACAGAGAACAACTAAAAGAATCATTAGAAGGGAAAAAATGAAAAATTAAACAAGCTAGCAAATAATATCAAAGTGGATAGCAAAAGCTTTTTCTATTAATCTTGCTTGTTTCTTTCTATTAATCCATTGGGCAAAGGCTTAATATCTTTTATTCATGATAAATTATTGACCACAAGGTGTACACCTTTGATAAAAGTTAGAACTGCTTAGGAGCATGATTTAAATATCTCTTTATCTGATGCGGTTTGGGACTCAATTCTCAAGTCAGTTAATTCAGCCTCTCTATGTGCTTGCCACTGTCTTTTACAGTTTAAGGTTGTACTTAGGACTCACATGTCCAAATCTAAATTGTCCCGATTTTACCCTGACATTAGTCCTGTTTGTGATAAGTGTAAAGGTGGCGAGGCTTCTCTTATCCATATGTCCTGGGCCTGTCTTAGTCTAGAGAAATTTTGGTGAGAAGTTATTTTTAACTTTATCCCATATTCTTAATTGCCACTTAGAACCTAATCCTCTGATTGCACTTTTTGGTACCTTGGGTGAGGCAGATATACATTTGAGTCTAACTAAACATCGAATATTATCTTTTGCCTCTCTTTTGGCTAGATGCTTAATTCTTCTTAGATGGAGAGATGTTGCCCCACCCACCCATGCTCAATGGCTTAATGTTACTATGTCCCTTTTAGACCTTGAAAAAATTCAGTACTCACTTCTCAACTCGGACATGAAGTTTCAAAAGGTGTGGGGATCTTTTCTTGAATACTTTCACAACTCCTCTTTAGATTAAGTTTATTTTTTTTAATCCCTTACTTTCAAATTTTTGTTTTAGTAGTAGACATTATTATTCTTTGCTTTTATTTATGTTTACAGTTTTGGGGGTTTGAATGATCTGATTAATTTTTTTTACATTTTGTACTGGTTGGCCTGGAGTTTTTTTTTCTATGGGAGGGTGGGGAGGATACTAACTTTATAAGATTTTATTCTGGGTGCTTTTTCTTTACTATTTTCAACTATATAATTGATGTGTTTATTTTGCACTGTATTAATCTTCATTTTGCTATTGGGTTTTTGCTTATAGTGGTTGTAGAAATGCATAAAAAATCAATTTTAAAAAAGCAAATGCTTTTTCAAGTATGTAAAGAAGAAAAGAGAGAAGAAAGTGGATATGGTGCAATTTTCAGTTTACCAATGGTGGATAATAGTTGTTTATCCCCCTCAGCCCGGCAGATGATTGCATTTGTTACATTAATGGCTAGAAGATCTATCCAATTGAACTGGAAAGAAATTAATCCTCCAACTATATTTCAGTGGTTTTCTCAAACTATTTCTTGTTTGAGTTTAGAAAAAATTAGAAGTGTTGTCTTTGACCCTTCAGTTAAATTTGAAGAAACTTGGAGGCCATTTATTCAACATTTTCATATGAGCAAAACTGACTTTCCCTAAACCTTACTTTTATTATCCTTAATTATTTGGATGGAGGTGCGGAGTTATTGACGCTACTGTATATATTTGACATAATGCAATGGCCCATGTTGGTTAGGTTTTTTTTTCTTTTTTGGGGGGGTTTCTTATTTACTCCATTTTTCATAATTACTATGAGTTTGGGAGGTTATTATATATGGATTATCATCTATTTGTATTTATACCTTAACCTATTAATTATGTACTCTCAAGCTCTCTGTATTCATGTTTCATTTATGTTTGTTTAAAATTAATAAAAAGATTTAAAAAGAAAGAGAGTGGATATGGGACTGCTAGAAAATGAGGCAGAAGAAATAAAAATGGGCAACAAGGAGATCACAGATGAACTAAATGAGTATCTTGCATCAGTCTTCACTGTGGAAGAGACTAGCAGTGTTCCAGATGTTGTAGTGTGTGAAGGAAGAGAAGTGGGTGCAGTACTATTACAAGCGAGAAGGTGCTCCAGAAAGTTGAAATACCTAAGGGTACATAAGTCACCCTGACCAGATGAACTGTGCCCTAGAGTTCTGACAGAGGTAGCGTTAGAGATTGTGGCAGCATTAGAAATTATCTTTCAAAAATCATTGGACTCTGGCATGGTGCCAGAGGACTGGAAAATTGCAAATGTCACTGCATTCTTTAAGAAAGGAAAAAGGCAGCAGAAAGGAAGTTACAGACAGCTAGTCAGACCTCAATGATTGGTAAGATTTTAGAGTCAATTGTTAAGGATGAGATGATGGAATACTTGGTGACACAGGACAAGATAGGACAAAGTCAGCATGGTTTCCTTAACGTAAAATCCTGCCTGACGAACCTGTTGAAATCTTTGAGGAGATTACAAGTAGGATAGATAAAGGGAATGCAGTAGATGTTGTATATTTGGACTTTGAGAAGGCCTTTGACAAGGTACCACACATGAGGCTGCTGACAAAATTAAGAGCCCGTGATGTTACAGGAAAGTTACTAACATGGTTATAGCATTGGATGATTGGAAGAAGGCAGCAACTGGGAAGAAAATGATACTTGTCTGGTTGGCTGCCAGTGACTAGTGGTGTTCCACAGCAGTCAGTGTTGGGACCACTTCTGTTTATGCTGTATATAAATGATTTAGATGATTACATAGATGGCTTTGTTGCCAAGTTTGCAGATGATAAGAAGATTAGTGGAGGGGCAGGTAGCGTTGAGGAAACAGGTAGGATGCAGAAGGACTTAGACAGATTAGGAGAATGGGCAAGAAAGTGGAAAATAAAATATAATGTTGGAAAATGCATGGTCATACACTTTGGAAGTAGAAATAAATGTGCAGACTATTTTCTAAATAGGGAGAAAATCCAAAAATTTGAGAAGCAAAGAGTCTTGGGAGTCCTTGTCCAGAACACCCTGAAGGTTAACTTGCGGGTTGAGTTGGTGATGAGGAAGGCAAATGTATTGTTAGCATTTGTTTCAAGAGGTCTAGAATACAAGAGCAGGGATGTAATGCTGAGGCTTTTAAAGGCACTGGTGAAGCCTCACCTTGAGTATTGTGTAGAGTTTTGGGCTCCTCATCTTAGGAAAGATGTGCTGGCATTGGAAAGGGTCCAGAGGAGGCTCACAAGGATGATTCCAGGAATGAAAGGGTTATCATAAAAGGAACATTTGATGGCTCTGGGTTAATACTCGCTAGATTTCAGAAGGATGAGGGGAGGATCTCATTGAAAACTTTCAAATATTGAAAGGCCTAGACAGAGTAGATGTATAAAGAATGTTTCCCATAATGGGAGAGTCTAGGACAAGAGGACACAGGATGGAGGGGTGTCCATTCAAAACAGAGATGCGGAGAAATTTCTTTAGCCAGAGGCTGGTGAATTTGTGGAATTTGTTGCCATGTGCCGCTGTGGAGGTCAGGTTGTTGGGTGTATGTAAAGCAGAGATTGATAGGTTCTTGATTGGACATGGCATTAAAGGTTACGGGCAGAAGGCTGTAAAATGGGATTGAGGAAGAGAAAAAAAAGGATCCGCCATGCTTGAATGGTGGAACACACTTGATGGGCCAAATGGCTTAATTCTGCTCCTAAGTCTTATGATCTTATGCATGACTGTTGGCTCTGTGTTTTGCACCTTGGCCTCAACTGTTTCGTTTGGCTGTGTTTGTCAGTGTTCATGTATGGTTGAATGACAATTAAACTTGAACTTGAGAGATAAAATTATAGCAAAAGCTCTGTTCATCAAGGCTAAGAAGATCACCTGATTCTTTAGAGATTTTAAAAGACTCTTAACAGAGCAGCCCCATTGGGTTTATACCTATCAGAAAAATCCCACTATCCCCATTTCCCTTGTTTTTCCTGCGCAGCCTTGTGACATAACTTCTCTCACATGTCCATTAATTCCTCTTAATATTTTCAACTTACCTACACCTAATAATAACTTAAGTGCTCACTTAACCTTCCAACACAACCTTGGAGTTTGAGAGGAAACTAGACGACTGGACAGAAATCAACAGAGAGAATTCTACATAAAGATCACCTGCTTTAAAGCAGATGCCTGAATATATACTTAATGGCTACTTCATTATGACTATGACTGGAAACCAGTTTTGTCTTCTGCTGCTGTAGTCTATCCACTTCAAAGTTTGATGTGTTGTGCATTCAAAGATGCTTTTTTGCACACCATTGTTGTATTTGAGTTATTGATGCCTTCCTATCAGTTTGAACCAGACTGGCCATTCTCCTCTGATCTCTCTAATTAACAAGGAATTATTATTTTGGTTTTCACACCATTCTCTGTAAACTTTAGAGATGCTCATGCATGAAAATCACAGGTGATTAGCAGTTTATGAAATACTCAATCCACCCCTCCTGGCACCAACGATCATTCCATGGTCAAGGTCAGTTAGATCACTTTTCTTCCCTATTCTGATGTTTGGTCTGAAGAACAACTAAAATTCTTGATCATGTCTGCATGCTTTTATACATTGAGTTGCTGCTACACGATTGGCTGTTCTGATATTTGCATTAACAAGCAAGTAGCAATAGGTATACATTAGACAAACTCAGATATAGATCTGACTGCGGACAGGAAATCTTTTCATTGTGTACCACAGAGCACACAAGGGATGAGTCAAGGTTTATCTTTGCCACATATAGACTTCCTGAAGATAGGAAATAAATGGTAAATGATTAAAATAATGATCCACTAATTAGAATAGGTTTGAATAATTTGTGAAATGCCCTTGGAATAAAATTGTCTTTCATTCTGACTACTTCATGTTTCAAGTGTGGAACTGGAGATAATCAGTTCTCTATGTAAAAGATCATGGATTATTAGCTATCACAAGGAAACAATGACACTGGACAATGTCACACTCTATATCAGGATTTCTCCAAATTTGACTCTTGTTCAGTCTAGTATAGAAAGGAAAATGGAGGAGAGAAGAATAAATCAAGGAAAGTCATCACAGCAAGAAGTAGTTCAAACTGCATGATTTAGTTTGTGTACTGTGATCTTCTGTCAGGTCAGGTTTCTATTAGGGTTATGAAGGGCAATGTCGCAGTGCAGGTCGATAGGAGTAAGCAGTTTAAATTGCTTCAGCATGGACTAGATGGGCCAAAAGATCAGTTTCTGAGCTGTTCTTTATTGACTCTGTGACTCTATCAAGAGTTGGGATTTTGAAGAGTTAGTACAGGAATTACTTCAAGAAAACCAAAGGGCAATTTGATAGCATCCACATTGATCCAAAAATTTTGGTAAACAGTGTGTTGGAAAATAACTTCATGGACAGTGAAACTAAGTCTGTTCCTCAAGGAAGTTCAATGATTGTACAAGAGGACTCAACGTGTGATGTTTCTAATATAAGTCATTCTCGAGATCCTTGTCCTCCAGCAGTGCCTATTAAATACATGACTTTGACATAAGTAACACCAATATTGCTGTGATAATCACAGTGAAATATGGCAACCAGTGATCAATGCCAATATTACGTCAGATATTCCTTTTCCTTTAAAAATGGGAACCAATATCTTATAGAGAGCAGCATCTGTTGAAAGAAGCAGTCAACGGATGCTGCCTGACCTGCTGAGTTCATCCAGCTTTTTTGTACGTCTTGATGTGACCACAGCATCTGTAGTGTACTTTGTGTATCTTATAGAGAGCACTGGTTGTGAAGTATGGTGATAAATAGCTTATAACATGTGAAAATCTTGCTTCAGGTATGTAATATATTTTGTAGAAATTTCCAGAGAAGGATTTCAAAGAATTCTTGAATAAGCCACCTTTAGTTAGAGTTCCTTATGCATTGTGTGTATCAGCCCCATTAGTGGCACTGAGAATTGCTGTGAGACTCAGTGATTAAGTGAGAAGTAAGGCATGCTGTGCTGATAGGAGACTCGATATTCAGAAGGACAATTAAGAGATTTGAGTTGCCAGAATGGTGTGTTTCTCTTGAATACCAAAATCAGCAACATCTCAGAATGGCTGCAAAACATTCTCAAGGTCATGGTGGTACAATGTAGATAAAAAGAGCGATTGCATCCTGCACAGTGAATATATGGAGTTAGGAAAGAACATAAAAAGGACCTCAAGAGTAGTGATCTCTGGATTATACCTAGTGCCACAGTCTAGTGAGTGTATAAGTAGAAAGATAGCTCAAATGAAGGCATGGCTGAGGAGCTGTAGAGGGGAAAAGGGATTCAAGTTCTTGGATAATTGGGGATAAGGGTGACTTGTACAAGACTGCTGGGTTACACCTGAACTGAAAAGAGAACAATATCCTGGAAAAATTGCTGGTGCTACTCAAGAGAGTTTAAATTAGAGTGGCAGGGGATTGGGGATTTGAGCAATAGGAGTGACTAATGAGAAATACTCTAGACAATGGGAACAAATTTAGTCATTAGAATATACATGTGCAGTAAAAGGAGAGGAAGGATCATTGGTTTCCACTGCATTTTTTTTCAGTACAATAGGCTTGACAGGTAAGCCGGATGAACTCAGGGCAAGGATTGGCACTGGAAATATAGACATAACAGAAATATGGCTGAGGGAGGGTCAGGATTGGCAGTTCAATATTCCAAGATGCAAATGCCATAAATATGACAGAGGTGCAGGTAAGAAATGAGGAGGAGCTGCCTTCTTGATTAAAGAAGGCATCACAAAAGTCCTTAGGGAAGATTTCTAATGGGATCATCCAGTGGGGCAATATGGGTAGAACTATGAAAAAGAACGTGGACAGTCACTCTGATAAGATTGCATTACAGGTCCCTCAATAGTCAGTGGAAATTTGATGAACTGATATATAGAGAGATTGCAGCTAGTTATTAAAACAATAGGGTTGTATTAGTGGGGAATTTTAGTGGGGGTCCATGTGAGCAGGACACATGAAGGCCAGAGACCACCCCAGCTTGGCAAGTCCTGGTGTCTGTGCGAGTCTGGAGTTTCCAACTTGGAATTCAAAGTCCAGTGATTGGTCAGTTCTCGGGTCAGTACTGAAGGCAGAAGCAGCAAGTCAAGGCACAATTGTCGAAGACCCTGGGTCAGTATGGTTGAATGACAGAGGCCCAATGTCTGTGAATCTGCAGTTTCCAGGCCAGGAACTGGAGCTTAAAGGCCTGCAGATTGAGAGATCAAGAGTTCCTCTTTATTGTGTAAAAATGATCAGAAAACCAACCACAGCATATTCTCATTTGAGTATTCCCCTTCTGTTCAATTCATGCTTGAATAGACAGCAGAGTCTAATTTCTGAATTTAGCAAGACTGAACTAATTGTTTTCATTTCAAGGAATATTGCCCACAAGGATATTAGATACAGATGGAGAATTGGGTAAAACAATATTGAAGAAGTGGCTTCAAGTTTTGATCCAAGTAACACAACATACAGTATTGTGGTGAATAAAGTAATTTCTAATCTTAAAAGAAAAATAGCAAGGATGATGCATTACAACTTTCTAGTTAAAATAGTTACAATATGGCTATGATAGTAAGAATATGTTTAGTGCTTCCTTATAAATTTTATAAAATGGAATTCTGGCAATAATAATGCAAATTCTTGAACAAACAAGGTGCTCCACTTACAGTTCTTAAATCTTCAACAACAACAACATGCACCATTGAAGGCGATTGGGACAGAGAGGCCCCGAGGGACTAAAGTGAGGGAATAAATATTGTCAGGGAAACTAACATTCTGCAGTGGTCTGATGATGACTGAACTTCAGGCTGAGCTGAACTAAGGAACCCCTGTGCCTGAAACACCTCCATTAGCTTTTCAGCCAACCAACCCTGTTCCAGCTTTGCTGGCTGTCAAATATATCAAGGTTTCTGAGCATCCCAGAATGTCTCTGATAATCAAGAAAATGCTAAATGTGAAGTAACTAATTTAAAAGATTTTAAGAATATAAAGAATTTTTAAGCTAAACTTACTTAAAAGCTTAAAAATAATAAAGTAAACAAAGTAATTGAAAAAATAATCTTTCCTTCTCTTTTACTTTCATCTCTTTCTGCCTGCAAACTCCATTGTAATCAATGAGGTTGTGGATCCTGCATCACGCCAAGTTTGCCACAGGATACAAGAACTGGTCCAGTTCTATAAATATTGAGCAACCTCAACAAACCTGACAGCAAAATTCAGCCAACTTTCAACTCTCAGACCTCTGGTTATCTCTTGCCTCACAACCAAGAAGATCTGTGAAGTAAACATTTTACACAGAGTAATGGGGTAGCTGGAATGCGCAGCCTAGGGTGGTAGTGGATGTAGATAAGATTGGCATGTTTAGAAAGCTGTTAGTAACATGATTGTTCAGAGAATAGGAAAATATGGACATTGTGCAGGACATTTAATTGCTAGTTAATTAGTTCAGCACAATATCTTGGGCCAAAGGGGATGTTCTCTATTCTGGCATAAAACATTCTGTATTCTGTTGTGTAAAATGTGAGGGAACTGCAACTCTAAAGAGCAGGTAGAAGAGCAGTGGATGGTAAATTATTTGTCTTTTGGCACTTATGAACATATATCTTACTCCGTGTTTGGAGATGCATTTGGAAGTTAGGGTAAAACAAACATACTGAAATTGGGAATAATCCTTCTTGCAGTAGTTATTTAATAGTGCACCTCAGTCTCTTAGAGGGTATTAAAGAGAATTTAGCTGTTTATTTTCTATGATTGGCTTTCCATTGTGCAGCAAGATTTTTCCAGATTTTAAAAATGATCGGGGTAACAGTTGAGTTAAAATGTCATGCAGGTTGATAATTAAACTCCTCATTGTCCCTTCTGAATAAAAGCTCCATTATTGCTGTGGGATCTTAGTCTGCTCTGGCAAATGTTTCCAGTGATTGTTAGTTTGACATAGCTACTCTCACATTGGAAGTTTTGAGAACGAGAGACAAATAGCAAACACGAGGAAATCTGCAGATGCTGGAAATTCAAACAATAGACACAAAATGCTGGTGGAATACAGCAGGCCAGGCAGCATCTATAGGAAGAAGCACTGTTGATGTTTCGGGCCAAGACCCTGACAGTGCTTCTTCCTATAGATGCTGCCTGGCCTGCTGTGTTCCACCAGCATTTTGTGTGTGTTGAGAGACAAATAGGCTGGATTTTCCAGAAGAAGTAAAACCACCAGCTGTGATGGGATTAGAACATGCACAAGAAGGAATGAGGAATTGTACTGAAAACTTTTAGATGCTAAAAGACCTGGATAGTGTGAATATTTCTATCAGTAGGAGAGTCTAGGACTGGATGTCTTTTTAAAACTGAGATGAGGAGTAATTTCTTCAGCCCATGGGTAGTGAATGTGTGGAATTCTTTGCCATAGAGAGCTGTGGAGGCCATGTCATTCGATGGATTTAAGAGAATGCTTCCCAGGTTCTTGATTGCTGAGGGGTTTAAGGGTTACATGGAGAAAGTGGGAGAAATGAGTTGCAAATAAAAATCAGACGTGATTGACTGATTGAATCAAATTGATGGGTTGAATGCCTAATTATGCTCCCATATCTTATGATCTTAAGATCTTATGGCACACATTAAGAATTCATAGGAGTGGAACATAGGTACAAGGAGCTGATTTTGGATTTCAGGAGGAGGAAACCAGAAGTACATGAGCCAGACCTCATTGGTGAATCAGAGATAGAGAAGGTCAGCAACTTTAATTCCTTGATGTTATTATTTCAGAGGATCTGTCCTGAGCACAGCACATTAAGTACAATTACAAAGAAAGAATGGTAGCACCACTACTTCCTTAGATGATTGCAAAGATTTGGCATAACATCTAAAACTTTGACAAACATCTTTAGATGTGTGGTGGAGGGTGTATTGACCGGCTGGGTTCCTTGGATTTACTGTGTATGCCTGCAAGAAAACAAATCTCAGCTTTGTATGTGGTGACGTATATGTACTTTGATAATAAATTTACTTTTTACTCTGAACTTTGTGACAGTGGCTTAGGAGGAAAAAGTGCAAAAGAGAACAATCCATAGGAAGGAAAAACTGAGAGGGGGGATGTGCAATTGAGCAAAGCTGAAGTTTAAATCTGAGGGATGGACTCAGTAAGAATGACTATGAAACTAACAGGTCACACTGCATCAGGATCAGGGTGTCACAGTGGGTGAGAGCAGCAGAAAAGTGTTGCTCTGAACATACGATATGTAAGTTAGCAAAGGTTTTTATTTCCTTGACCTGGATTGTCATAAATTATTTCCAACACTATATCTGCAGCTGAAGTATAAAGGGCTGGGTCATACAGGTAGATGGCCAGCAGTAACGCATGGAAGTACTGGTTCATTGAATGTGGGTGGTGGTGCATTTCTGTCCACTGCATGCACAAGTAACACAACATACTGGAAGCTTGCTGCAGGTGTCCTGCTCTAACAGACAGACAGACAGACAGACATACTTTATTGATCACAAGGGAAACTGGGTTTTGTTACAGCCGCGCCAACCAAGAATAGTGTAGAAATATAGCAATATAAAACCATAAATAATTAAATAATAAGTAATTAATGCCAAGTGGAAACAAGTCCAGGACCAGCCTATTGGCTCAGGGTGTCCGACACTCCGAGGGAGGAGTTGTAAAGTTTGATGGCCACAGGTATGAATGACTTCCTATGACGCTCAGTGTTACATCTCAGTGGAATGAGTCTCTGGCTGAATGTACTTCTGTGCCTAATCAGTACATTACTGAGTGGATGGGAGACATTATCCAAGATGGCATGCAACTTGGACAACATCCTCTTTTCAGACACCACCGTCAGAGAGTCCAGTTCCACCCCCACAACATCACTGGCCTTGCGAATGAGTTTGTGATTCTGTTGGTGTTTGCTACCCTCAGCCTGCTGCCCCAGCACACAACAGCAAACGTGATAGCACTGGCCACCACAGACTCGTAGAACATCCTCAGCATTGTCCGGCAGATGTTAAAGGACCTCAGTCTCCTCAGGAAATAAGGACGGCTCTGACCCGTCTTGTAGACAGACTCAGTGTTCTTTGACCAGTCCAGTTTATTGTCAATTCGTATCCCCAGGTATTTGTAATCCTCCACCATGTCCACACTGACCCCTTGGTTGGAAACAGGGGTCACTGGTGCCTTAGCCCTCCTCAGGTCTACCACCAGCTCCTTAGTCTTTTTCACATTAAGCTGCAGATGATTCTGCTCACACCATGTGACAAAGTTTCCCACCGTAGCCCCGTATTCAGCCTCGTTTTCCTTTGCTGACGCATCCAACTATGGCAGAGTCATCAGAAAACTTCTGAAGATGGCAAGATATTGAGCTGAAGACTCAAGGGCTTCTTATATACTGCTCACATTTGGTAAACATTCATTGGAATGGGTTCATGTATTTCCCTAAGAGTATATTTTATATTTAGTTGCTTTATTTGAATTTACATGAATTTATTGATTGATTTACATGTATTGAATGTGGTTTAAAAAAAAAATCATTATCAACAAAAGAGATTCTGCAGACGCTGGAAATCCAGAGCAACACACATGAAATGCTGAAGGAACACAGTAGAACAGGTATCAATGAAAATGAATAAGCAACCAAGGTTCCAGGTCCAGACCCTTCATTAGGACTAAAAAAGAAGGAGGGAGATGCCTGAATAAAATAGTGGGGGAGGGGGAGGAAGACAAGCGCAAAAGTGATAGGTGAAGCTTGGTGGATAGAGAAGGTAAATGGCCGGAGAGGAAGGAATCAGATAGGAGAGCAGAGTGAACCATGGGAGAAAGGGAAGAAGGATGGGATAGGAGTGGGAGGAGGTAAGCGACCAGGGTGGAGAAGAGAAGAAGAGGGAAGGATAGGGGAAAAGCAGAAAAAAAAAGAAAAATAATATTACCAGAAGGAGAAGTTGATGTTCATGCCATCATGTTGGAGGTTACATAGATGGAATATGAGGTGATGCTGCTCCACCCTGAAGATGACCTCGTCGTGACAGAAGAGGAAGCCAGGGACCTACACATTAGAACAGGGATGTGGATAGGAATTAAAAGGGTTGGTCACCTGGAAATTCCACTTTTGGGGGATGGAGCAGAGGTGTTCAAGGAGGCTGCCCAATTTACTTTGGTTATCACCAGTGTAGAGGAGGCCACATGGCAAGCACCGGATGCAGTAGACACCCTAACAGATTTGCAGGTGAAGTGTTGATTCACCTGGAAGGACTGTTTGGGCCCTGAATGGAGGTGCAGGAGGAGGTGAATGGGCAGGTGCAGCATATATTTAATTTATTTACTGATGAGTTAATGTATTACTTAACTAATACTATTACTGGTATTAATTTTCTTAACTGTTTGTAAAGGGTAGGGCTTCCAGAAGCCATTAATAGCGAGAGGCCACCACGCTAGTCCATGGCTGGGACCTTGAAATGGCTGTCTGCTTTCTGATTGCTGCTCGGGGAAAGCCCACTTCACAGAATGGCTGCCGAGAGGTAGGGGCTTGGAGATTGTGTAGCTGCAGAAGGTTAATTCAGTCCCAAACATTCTGTGAGAGCCAAATGCAAAATGCAGCCACGGTCCAGGGTGATCAAGAACAAAAGCTCTGCTGCTCCACTCCTCAACCATTTATTTTCACACGTTCTGAGGGCTTCAACCTTCTTGTACTTAGTCACAAAAGAGTGCCCTTCCTTTTGACTGCATCCGGTTGTAATTTTAACAAGATATCATTGGGCTTTGGTGCTACCCTTACTCCATATCCACGTAGCATACCGAAAACCTGAAACTTCTATTTGCGTACTGGTCTTTTGGACACAGTGTTGATTCCCTCATATTGGCAGACGTCATACCCTTCCCAATTGACTTGGAGATTCTCCTGTAGATTTCTAATGCTCCTCTTTCAGTCCCCATTGGAAACTGACTTTACATCAAAATTGGTACAGTTCTCTGTGATAATCCAAGTTTGCCATCTTCAGACTCATGATCAGAACCCCCATGTTCATTGCACGTGTTGAGACATGGAATGCAATGGAGCTGAGTGATGTGCAGTATGTAGAAAGTGGTAAACATTGCTCACTCCATCACAGGCTCATCACTTCCTTCCATCCAGATCATCTTCAAGGTCTGTTGTATCAGGAAAGCTAAGAACATTATCAAGGATGCCTGCCAACCTGGCTGTTCCCTTTTCTCTCTTCTACCTTCCAGGAGAAGGTGCAGGTAGTTGAAAGCATGGATAACTCAAGGCAGCTTCATCCCTACTGCTATCAGTCTTCTAAACCAATCACCTCATTGATATCCCACTCCCACTGATGCTGTTATGTGACTGAGCATTTAATTCTACCATTTCCTTTGTAACTTCAACATTTCTTTTTGAAAGCTTTCAGCTTTCAGTACTATCTTTGCAGCATTCTGTTGTTTTTGTGCTCATCACTGAATTTATTATATTTATTATTGCCGTGTATACTATTTATTCTGTCAAAAAACAAGTAAGGAATTTCTTTGCTGCTGTGCTTGACAATAAACTAATCTGTATCTCTACATGTTCTTTTCTGGAGGAAAAAAATGTCAGATATGTGATGAGATTCTTAAGAATGTCTTTACAAATAGAAAAGGTGTGGTTCATTGCTGGCTAAAAAATGATATTGTTTTTCTTAAACAAAAAATAGCTAATAAATTGATCTTTTCAATGGCTGGTTTTTTTTGGTCTGTAACTTTTTGCCCCATTTTAGATACTTTTTAAGAAGGTGGTCAGATCTGTAAGCTGAATTCCTGTGTGCTCTCTGCCATTCAGCATTGCTTACCTGTTGGAACCAGGCCCTGGGATACCAAACAAAAAACCTCCCTTTGTCATACTTCTTGCAGAACATTCGCAATTACGGCAGCGTACTTTGGTACTCAGATTCTTTGCTACTCCATGCATCTGGTTCTTTTGCACGATGCTGCAAAGTAAATGCAGACAGCAGGTAAATACCCTTAAATGCCAGGGGAATCTATCTGAAAATCCCTCTGTGAAGTTAGAGATTGAATTTGAGGAGAGATTACTGGTGAATCGCAGGGTGCGACAAGGGGATGGGAACAGATGAAGTGTTGGATCCTCCAGATCAGGAGGTTGGTTATTACCCTTGCTCAGTCACAAATCACACAGATTTACACCTTATTGAACCTGTCCTTGAGCACTAGTATTGCATTCACTTGGGTGTGTGGAAAGCATCCTATAAGATTTATAAATGATTGTGAGGGACTCCAAAAATTTTTATTTATTCGTTCAATTTTTAGGGATTTGGGCATTAATGACAACGCTAACATTTATTGCCCATCCCGAATTGCTCTGAATAGAGGGGTCATTTCAAAACACAATAATATTGCTGTGGGTTTGGAGTTGAATATACAGTAGGTCAGACCAGCAGCTATCCTTCCCTGAATGATATTATGAATCAAATGGCATTATTCCATGGACATCATTAATAAGACTCGTCATAGGCCATGCAGCTCAGAAACATGTTGATGCTAACCTAACACCATAAGCTCCATTTGCCAGCACTTGGTCCCTAGCCTTCTATATCTTGGCAATTCATGTGCTCATCTGGGTATTTCTTAAATCTCGTGAGCACATCATCTCCACCGGTTTTCTTTTCAAAACTCGAATTTTTTAAACTGAATTTAAATGCCACAGCTGCCATGCTGAGATTGGAACTCAGCACTCTCAGGGTGGGGGAATATCCCACCCTTTCAGGATTTTTTGTCTTTCACTACAGCACCACCACTTTGTGCCCCCCTTAAACAAATGCACAACTACTTAAGGAGATTTACAAGGATGTTGCCTGGATTGGAAAGCGTGCATTATGAGAATAGATTGTGTCAGCTCGGCCTCCTCTCTTTGGAGCGACGGAAGATGAGAGGTGACCTGATAGAGGTGCACAAACAGTGTACAAGCTGATGAGAAGCATTTATCATGTGGACAGCCAGAGGCTTTTTCCCAGGGCTGAAATGGCTAACACAAGGGGACATAGTTTTAAGGTGCTGGGAAGTAGGTACAAGGGGGATGTCAGGGGTAAGTTTTTCCACACAGAGAGTGGTGGGTGTGTGGAATGCACTGCCAGCGATGGTGGTAGAGATGGATATAACAGGGTCTTTTAAGAGATTCTCAGATAGGTACAAGGAGTTTAGAAAAATAGAGGGTTATACACTAGGGCAATTCTAGGCAGCTTCTAGTGTAGTTTACATAGTTGGCACAACATTGTGGGTCAAAGGGCCGGTAATGTGCTGTTGATTTCTATGTTCTACTTGGCAAGAATGTATTATTACAGTTACACTGACACTTCCAGTGAAGTCTGTCCTGCTAGAACCCACTTGGAGTATCCTTTGTGAATGTTCAAGTCTTAATTTCAAAATGTATATAAGATGATGAGAGGCATTGATCGGTGTATAAGATGATGAGAGGCATTGATCATGTGGATAGTCAGAGGCTTTTTCCCAGGGCTGAAATAGTTGCCACAAGAAGACTCAGGTTTAAGGTGCTAGGGAGTAGGTACAGAGGAGATGTCAGGAGTAAGTTTTTTACTCAGAGAGTGGTGAGTGAGTGGAATGAGCTGCCGGCAAACGTGGTGGAGGTGGATATGATAGTGTCTTTAGTGTCTTTTAAGAGACTTTTGGATAGGTACACGGAGCTTAGAAAAATAGAGGGCTATAGGTAAGCCTAGTGATTTCTAAGGTAGGGACATGTTCGGCACAACTTTGTGGGCCAAAGGGCCTGTATTGTGCTGTAGGTTTTCTATGTTTCTATGTAGCTGACTCTGTTGCTGATATCAAGCTGTTGAGGGATTTGATACTTTAAATGCTTACAGATGTGCAGGAGATCCCAACCTTGAAGCTCTGAACTCCCATTGACTGACAGCTTGCACTTCAGAGACATGTTTTTAATGTCTAATGATAACTGACCCAGAACGATGTTTGGAGATCAGCCTTGTGCATTTCTGCTGCCTCCTGCTCTGAATAAATAAAGGACTTATTCTTACTATTGGGTCAATGGCCAGAAAGACTTAGTTTGATTTGATGGAAGGGTTTAAATTATTTAGTGAAGTTCAAATTTAAAATAAATTATAAATTGTATATCCAATAATGGCAAGATAATCATGGTTTACCAAGTTCGATTTTTTAATCTGTGTTTTAGGTCAAGGTGGGAATCCAATTTTCCGAAAGGTAGTCTGAAGTTGGAATGAGTGATTGCAGCAAAGATTATGATTTCAGCTGTGACTAAGATTTAATATTTGATGCAGATGTGTGTTTAGAAGTTGACAGTCTATTCTCTTACAAAGAATGGTGTAGGCGGCATAGTCGCTGAAAGACCGGGACTGATTGAAGGAAACTAACTGTGAGAAAGACAGAATTAAAGCGTGGGTTGCAGGCAGTATTGAAAATTGATGACAACTTTAAATAAAACCACTTTTATTTAAGGTCCTTGCTATGGAAATAATGCAGTACAAGATGAAACAATTTTACAGATCCTGAGTTAGTGCTTGGAGCCTGAAAGGCAAGGTAACAACTAAACTTTGTTTCACACATCAACTATTGAATGTGACTTGGAAGAGTAACTTTGAATCTGGTTCCTGTGCATCAATGCAAGAGAACTAGTGAAGAGGTGATTTATAGATAGTTGATATTGATTAGGCTGGACTTGAATTATTGTCACTAAATAAAAACCTCGAGTTGCTTTTATTTCATGATACTTTTCCTTCAGAGTGAAGTAATGTAATGATTGCAGCTGATTAGCAGCTTGTCAGTACACAGTGCCAATCCTCTTTCCTATGGCTGTAACATTATGTCATGCAGAAGTAGCAAGATCCAAGGAACACATACAAAATGCTGGAGGAACTCAGCAGGCCAGGCAGCATCTATGGAAAAGAGTACAATCAATGTTTCAGGCTGAGACCCTTTGACAGGAACAGAAAACAATGCAGAGGAGTAGATTTAGAAGGTGGTTGGAGGGGAGAAACACAATTTGATAGGTGCAATCTGAAGGGGGAGGGATGAAGTAAGAGCTGAGAATTTGACTGGAAGAGATATAGGGCTGGAGAAAGGGGAGTCTGCTAGAAAAGGGCAGATGACCATAGAAGAAAAAAGGTGGGGAGGAGCAGCAGAGGGAGGCAATGGGTGGGCAAGGAGATAAAGTGAGAGAGGGATGGGGAAAGGTGAAAGGGGGGTACATTACCGAAAGTTTGAGGAATCAATGTTCAGGCCATCAGGTTGGAGGCTAGCACAATAGAATATGAGGTGTTGTTCCTCCAACCTAAGTGTGGCCTCATCATGACAGTGGAGGATGCCATGGATAGACATATTGGAATGGGAATGGGAAATGGAATTAAAATGAGTGGCCACTGGGAGATCCTGCTTTTTCTGCCCCCTTCTCCGTCACCATTCCCCATGAAGAACTCAGTGGATTGAGATGCATCTATGAGGTGAATAGTATTGTCGATATTACAGGTTGAGACCCCACATGAGGACTAAGAATGGAGAGACGAGACCTCCATTATAACGTGAAGAAGGCGAGAAAGGATTATGAGGCGATTGGTGGACAGAGGACAGTTGTAAGGTGGCAGGCGGGTAATGCCAGGTGTAAGAGGTGAGCAGGAGTAGTGTTGGAAGATAATGATGAGTGAATAGTAGGTGGAGGAAGAAAAAAAGGCCTAGTAAAACAAGATAGAGGGAAGTGTAAGATAGGATTAATTACTAGAGATAGATAAGCAGAAACACAAAAGGCTATCTTTTTTAGATTCTGATATATAAAAGGAGTGAGAATAGGAACCATTAGGGGAGAGGTGAACAGCAATTTGCAACAGAATGAGAGGGGCTGAGTTATTTATCAGGAATAATGAAGAATGAAATGCTGGATGTGGTGGGGGGGCGTCATAGGGTGAAAGGTGTGGATGAGAGAAAATCTTATCTCCGTTTTGTCTGAAGGAAGGTGCGGTGAGAGCAGAAGAATGAAGAACAGAGGAGATATGAGATCGGTCACAGCAGACTGGAAGCCATGCTTCCTGAAAAAGGGGACATTTCAGATGCCCTGGAACCTATCATTGCGATGGGCGGAAGTTCCCACCTGCTTCAAAAGGGCAACAATTGTACCAGTGTCCAAGCAGAGTAGTATAACCTGCCTTAAGGACTATCATCCAGTTGCACTCAGATCTACAGTGATGAATGCTTTGAGAGGTTGGTCATGGCCAGAATCAACTCCTGCCTCAGCAAGGACATGGACCCACTGCAACTTGTCGATCCCCAGTATAGGTCAATGGCAGATGCAACCTCAATGGCTCTTCACATGGCCTTTGATCACTTGGTCAATACAAACACTGATGTCAGAATGCTGTTCGTTGACTATAGCTCAGTGTTTAACACCAGCATTCCTACAGTTCTGATCAATAAGCTATGGAACCTGGGTCTCTGTAACTCCCTCTCCAAATGGATCCTTGATTTCCTAACCAGAAGACCATAAGCAATGCAGATTGGTATTAATAACTCTTCCTCACTGACTATCAACAATGGCACACCTCTACTGCTCTACTCTCTCTATACCTATGGCTGTGCGGCTGGGAATAGTTAAAATGCCTTCTATAAATTTGCTGATGATGCAACCATTGTTGGCAGAATTGCAGATTGAGATGAGAGGCATACAGAAGCAAGATATACCAGCTAGTTAAGTGGTGTCACAACAACACCTTTCTCTCAACATCAGTAAGACCAAAGAGCTGATTGTGGACTTCAGGAAGGGTAGGATCCCTCATAGAAGGATCAGAAATGGAGAGAGTGAGCAATTTCAAGTTCCTGGGTGTCAAGGTCTCAGGATCTAACCCGGTCCCAACATATTGATGCAGCTATAAAGAAAGTGAGACAGTGATTATATCTCATTAGGAGCTTGAGGAGATTTAGTTAATCACCTAAGACACTTGAAAACATCTACAGATGTACCATGGTGAGCATTCTGACAGGCTGGCATCACTGTCTGGTATAGGGGGGGGGATGGTGGTGGCTACTGCACAGAACTGTGTCCATCATTAAGGACCCCAATCAACCAGAACTTGCCGTCTTCTCATTGCTACCGTCAGGAAGGAGGGACAGAAGTCTAAAGGCCCACACTCAGTGATTCAGGAACAGTTTCTTCCCCTCTGCCATTTGATTCCTAAATGGACATTGAACCCATGAACCACCGCCTCATTTTTATTATTTCTGTTTTTGCACTGTTTTTAATTTAACTATTTATTATACATATACATACCTACTGTAATTGATTTCCTGATTTTTTCCCTTTACGATCATGTATTACATTGTACTACTGCTGTTGTTAACAAATTTCACAACATATGCTTGTGATATTAAACCTGATTCTGATTCAAAACCATGGAAAACATCATCTTGAGAGCAGATGCAGAAGAGACAGAGAAACAGGAGAAAGGAATAGCATCTTTATAAGAGACAAAGGAGAATCCAAGTAGCTGTGAGAGTTGGTGGGTTTGTAGTAAATATCAGAGAATGCTTTGCCCCCAGAGAGACCTCATAAAGGGAGAAAAATGTCAGAAATGGGCACTTGAACCTCAGACCATGGTAAAAATTGGTGGTGCAGGGGATTAAATTGTTGAGTTCTGTATGGGTACAAGGAGCTGCATCAATGTAACAGAGACAAGGGTTAGGGGGTGGTACTGGGGAACAGGCACTACTCCACAGAACCTTAAAAAGATATGCATAGCTTTATTGATATCCACAACTACAACTTTGGTTCATAATAAATGAGTAGAGTCAAAAGAGAAGCTGTTCAAGTTAAATTCAGCCAGATAGATAAAGGGGAACTGGTTGAACCTTCTTTGAAGAAAGAGGTGGGGGGCTGTAAGACTTTCTGATTGGAAATGGAGATGAATAAAACAAAAAATATCCATTGTGAAGATGAGTCACTGAAACCAGGGAGTCATAAGTTATTTGAATGGTAGAAGGCATGTGAGGTGCCCTGAATATTAATGAGTTGGGGCTGGACAAAGGAAGACAGGATAGAGTAAATGTACAAGGTGGTAAATTCAGTGGGCATGAGCAGGCAGAAAAAAATTGGACAAGCGGGACAACTGTTAGCGGACCTTGTGTAAAAGGATACCTTCTAAAAGATATCATTTTGTACGTAAAGATGATTTGAGATATTCATTATAGTTATTGCAAAGAGATATCGGTGTTACAGGTTAAAGCAGAAAAGTGTGGCGGCTCGCCCACGTGGCAAGTGAACCGGCTCCAGCAGTCGCGGGTGAGTCCGCAGCCAACGGCAACCGAGAGGGCTCTGAGTGTGGGGCAGACCTTGGCCCGGAAGCTGATGTCACTTCCGCCCCGCAAAGAGCGAGGGATGCTGGGAGCGGGCACTTAAGCGTGCGCGGATTGAAACAGTAAACAGTTCAGCCGGACCCTGCTCAGCTCAGTGTGTTGCTTTCACTCGTTGCGTATCAGCGCGACAACATTGGTGACCCTGATGGTCCAACGGCATTTGGACCCAGCATGAATGACTCGGCTCTGCAGAATGCAGTTTCCCCTGAACTGCCAACCTTCTGGACCACTCAACCCCTGGTCTGGTTCGAGCAAGCAGAGGCCCAGTTCCAGGTCAGGCAAATTGTATCAGACGCCACCAGGTATTACTACGTGGTGGGCGCCTTCGACCAGGAGACAGTGGGCAGCGTTATTGACTTTCTGCATCAGGCCCCGGCAACAGACATGTACAAGGCACTCAAGGCCCTGTTAATCCACACACTTGGCCTCTCCCGCCACGAACGGGCCGCGCGGTTACTGCAAATGGACAGCCTGGGCGACCACGCGCCATCCGCCCTGATGAGTGACTTGCTAGCACTGGCAGCCTTGCCTCCTTTTTGAACAGATCTTCTTGGAGCAAATGCCAGAAGACATCCGCCTCCTGCTAGCAGATGAAGACTTCAGAGACTCACGCAGGGTGGCTGCCCGCGTGGACGTGCTTTGGCGCACCAAACAAAATGGCAGAACCACCACCAAAATTAGTGTTGCGGCACGGCCGAAAGCACAGCCCTCCTACACCCCAGCAGCGGAACACATAACACCCACACCAAGGGGTGGCACCACTTCTGAGTCTTAGTGTTTTTATCATCAAAGGTGGGGTTCCGGGTCCCGCTGCTGCCGACTGCCATGCTCGTTCCAGGGAAACACCAGGACCAGCAGCTGCTGACGGCTATGGCGGCTGGTCACCGTGATAGCCTCCTCTACGTTTGGGACAAGCACTCCGGGCGTAGATTCCTGGTGGATACGGGGGCGGAAATCAGTGTCCTACCCCCCCATGAGCCACGATACCCGAACTAGAAGAACAGGACTGGAACTTACGGCAGCCAACAGCAGCACCATCTGCACCTACAGCACAAGAACCATCCCCTTGCAGTTCAGTTCCAGCCGCTTTACATGGACATTTACGCTGGCCGCAGTATCACAGCCATTGCTGAGTGAGGACTTCCTCCGAGCGCACTGCCTGCTCGTGGATTTGAAGGGATGATGATTGGTTGATGCGAAGACGTCCCAGACTTTCTCCCTCGGTGAGGCCAGGTTACTGGTCCCTCACCTGGACTCTGTCACGTATTCCGACAATGAGCTCGCCAGAGTGTTATCGGAGTTCCCATCTATCATCACGCCGCAGTTTTCCTCAACAGACTCCAAGCACAGCGTGATGCACCACATCCCCACACAGGGACCTCCCCTTCATGCTTGGGCCCGCAGGCTACCACCCGACAAGCTCCGCCTCGCGAAAGAGGAATTCAAGAAGGTGGAGGAGATTGGGATTGTGTGGCGTTCCGACAGCCCGTGGGCCTCCCCACATATGGTGCCCAAGTCCGCGGGAAGGTGGAGACTGTGCGGCGACTATAGGAGGCTGAACGATGCCACTACGTCCAATCGCTATCCAGTACCACATATCCAGGACTTTACGGCCAACCTGCACGGGGTGTGCATCTTTTCGAAGATTCACCTGGTCCAAGGGTATCATCAGATCCCAGTCCACCCAGACGATGTACCCAACATGGCCCTCATTACCCCCTTTGCCCTGTTCAAGTTCCTCAGGATGCTGTTCGGGCTCAAAAACGTGGCATAGACGTTCCAGCGCCTGATGGATGCAGAAGGGCAAGATCTGGGCTTTCTGTTCATCTACCTGGATGACATACTTATCGCCAGCTACTCTCGCCAGGAGCATTTAACATATTTACACCTGCTCTGCCACCGCCTAAGTGACTACGGCCTGGTTATCAACCCCGGTAAGTGCCAGCTCGGCCTACCCACCATCAACTCCTTGGGACACCGGATTGACCGCCATGGAGCTGTGCCCCTGCCGGCAAAAGTTGAAGCCATCCGCCAATTCACCAGACCCAGCACTGTTATAGGCCTGCAGGAATTTGTTGGGATGGTTAACTTCTATCACCATTTCCTGCTCTCAGCGGCCCGGATCATGCGGCCCCTTTTTGGCTTGATGTCTAGCAAGGTCAAAGAGGTCACCTGGACAGAGGAGGCAACAGCAGCTTTCGAACAAGCCAAGAACATGCTAGCAAACGCCATGTTCCTGGTCCACCCCTGGGTCAACGTCCCCACTGCCCTCACTGTGGATGCCTCCAACGTGGCAGTTGGCAGCGTGCTCGAGCAGCTCATCGAAGGCCAGTGGAAGCCGCTCATTGTTTCCAGCCGGCACCTACGACCCCTGGATCTTAAGTACAGCGCTTTCGACAGGGAGCTACTGGCCCCGTACCTTGCCATCCGGCACTTCAGGTATTTCCTGGAAAGGAGGGAGTTCACAGTCATCACAGACCACAAGCCCCTCACTTTCACGTTTGCCAAAGTGTCGGACCTGTGGTCGGGCCGCCAACAGTGCCACCTGTCGTACATCTCAGAGTTTACCACCACGATCAAGCACATCTCCGGGAAGAACAACGTGGTAGCCGACGCGCTGTCACGCACCTCTGTCCAATCAGTGCACTCTCTGTCTCCGGGGGTAGATTATGCGGTGTTAGCTAAAGTGCAATGACTGGACAGTGAGATGCCGGTGTACCAAACCGCAGTCTCATGACTCCAGCTTGAAGACATACCCATTGGACCCGGAGGTAATGAGCTCCTTTGCCATGTGTGCGTTTTCGACACCTTGCACGGTTTAGCCCACCCTTCCATCTGGGCGACCATCTGGCTGATCGCAGACAGGTTTGTGTGGCACGGCCTACGGAAGCATGTCAGGCACGCACTGCCAAACCTCCAAAATCCAGAGGCACGCGTGGGCACCATTACAACCCTTCCAGCCGACACATAGGAGGTTTGAACATGTCCATGTGGACATTGTCGGCCCACTGCCGGTTTCAAGAGGAGTGAGATACCCATTCACCATGGCGGACAGGTTCACAAGGTGGCCGGAGGCTATCCCACTCGCTGACACGGTCACGGAGACATGCGCCAGAGCCCTGATTACCACCTGGGTGGCACGGTTCGGACTCCCAGCCCACGTCACTTCAGACAGGGGTGTGCAGTTCACATCGGTTTTGTGGTCTGCACTGGCACAACTCCTCGGAACCCAGCTCCACCGAACGACTGCTTACCACCTGCAGTCCAACAGCCTGGTGGAACGTTTCCACAGGCACTTGAAGTCAGCCCTGATGGCTCACCTCCGAGGGCCAGACTGGGTTGAGAACTCCCCTGGGTGCTGCTTGGCATCAGCACGGCACCCATCATCGGCGAAACTTGTTTACGGTGCCCTGCTCACAGTTCCTGGTGAGTTTGTGCCAGCACTCCATGGCCAGGAGGACATACGGCGGTCTTAACTGAACTCCGGGAGCGGCTTGGAACACTTGCCCCAGTCCTGACGTCCCATCACGGAACAACACCCTCTTTCGTGCCCAAGGACCTACAACAGAGCAAGTATGATTTTGTTCGCCGAGGTGCGCACAGACTACCCCTGCAGCGGCCATACAAAGTACCCTACAAGCTGGTGCACCATAAGAGGAAAATTGAGAATGGCTGAAATCTTTCATAAAAGGAATTCTGGAGAAATTTCTCTTAAGTTCAATTTGGAGTATAAATACATAATCAAGGCGGGCAGAAAAAGTGAAGTGAGCATTAGACTATCAAATAGCTACCTAAAATTAACCATACATATACCACTGTATTGTGGACTCTACTCACCAAATAAATGACTCAAGCAAAAGTGTCTGGAACGGGGGCCGGATGGACCCAAACGCAGGACGCAGACACTGAAGTACTAGGGCGAGGGCAGGATGGGGATGCCATGGCACTTAAGGGTAGAGCTGGGGTTCAGGTAGATAGAGTTCAGGCTGGCAGAGCGGAGTGGGCTCCCGAAGTTCAGGCAGGCAGAGCGGAGTGGGCTCCCTGAGTTCGAGTTCAGGTAGACAGGCTCCCGGGATTCAGGCAGGCAGGTCCCTGGGGTTCAGGCAGGCAGGCACTCTAGGTGCTGACAGATAGGCTGGCAGAGAGCCCTCCCTGGGCGGGCCGCATATATCCCAGGAAGGGCCACCTCCCAGGTTGAAACACCAGAGGCCTGGGCACGACGCGGACCCCTAGGTGGGTGCGGGGCACAATCCCAGGGTTCAGGCGGAAGAGGAGAACGGGGCAGAACCCCCGCCGGGCAGCAGCAGACCAGCCTGGCCTGCCCGACTGAGGCAAGGGATAGGAACGGGCATAGGTCCAGGGTGACCACACAACAGTCATGATAACAGGAAAATCGGGAAAGACCGGCAGACGGCGTGACCGCGCGAACAACACAAACGAGCAGAGAGGTGGGACCAGCGCATGGGAAGAAAGGTTGGGGAGCAGACCAACCTGGCAGTAGTGGTACGGGGCAGAGAAGCATGATGAAGAGTAGATCTGACCCCGGGCATGATAACAGAATGCAGAGAAGAGTTCAGAGCCAGCAGAGAAACTGAACAAAACAACCACCCGCCTGGTCCCAGTCCCAAGGCCCCTTATAAACACCTGCAGCTCAATGAGTTACAGGTGTGCCTCCTTGAACCAGGAGGGTCCTAACTAGATCACAGGTGATGGGAGGGACAACTGCAGGACCCGGAGTCCAGAGCCCTCAGACCGGATCAAAACCCGGAATGCGGATTACGGACCGGACCCTGACAAAAAGATATAAGTTCCGGATGCTTTTTAACATCAGAAAGTTCAGATTGAAGTTTAAGTTATAATTCAGGCATTTTTTTTGAATATCAAGCAAAATCAAGGCAACCGGAATTGTTGTGTTGTCTGGAAGACATTTCAACCCTCATCTGCGAGGCTTCTTCCGTTCTGATCCATAGTGGGTAGTTCTCCAGGTTATAAACACTGTGAGTTGTTTAAAGGTATAGCAATCACATAAGAGTTGTAGAGGTAATGAGAGGGGCATTAGTCTATCTTTGCATGAATGGAGGTTTGAACAGTTGTGGAGATGCTGGGTTAGAGATGTGTGGACTCTATCGTAAATAGCAGATAGGTGGTATCATACCCCACCCCCTCTGTTCAGGGATGGGTTTTCCAGTTTGACAAAGATGGTTCTTTAACCCCTTTTTCAATCACCTGTCCTCCCTGTTCAAAATATGTACATTGTTATCATCAAAGGAATGTCCCTTGTCCTTTAGCTGCAGATATGCACCACTTATCAGCTACTTACAATGCAGCCACAGCATCCCTATCCTGGTGTCTCCACAACAGATCACACTTCCATTCAAGCTAAGATGTCATGTAAACATGTTTTTGTTATCTTTGTAAGGTCTATGCCCCATGGTTTCCCTTTCCAAGCAATTACAACATATGGGAGAAAGTTTTGTATTAGGATGTGAAAGACCCTTCAGACTCAAAAAATGTAGCAAAAGTGAAAGTGGATTTATTCTCAATGAGGAAACGAGATCTGAGATAATCCAAAGCAATGCACACAAAATGCTGGAGGAACTCAGCAGGTCAGGCAGTGTCTAAGGAAAAGTGTAAACAGTCGATGTTTTGGGCCAAGACCCTTCTTCGGACTGAAAGGGAAGAAAATGTGTCACTGTACATCAGCAGTCATTATCACCTACTGTCTTGATCTGTACAACCTCTACTCAGAAGCTTCAGACAAAAAAAAAATGAAATTACTTATGTACCTGATGATATTGTAAAGCCTCAAACAACTATAATACTACAATTATAATTCCACACATTCACCAGTCTCTGGCTGAAGAAACCTGGGGTGTAGACCATCTGGTTCAGGTGGCTTATCTACCCTCAGACCTGTCAGCTTCCCAAGCACCTGCATTTCTGCCCCCTGGCACTCTCACATTTCTGCTAGTGTCTTCCAGTCTGATGACTGATGCAAAATCCTTATTAAGTTTGTCCCCACTTTCTTTGTTCCCCATTACTACCTACCTCTCCAGTGTCATTTTCTGGTGTTACCTCTCCTTTACTCTTTAGGCATCTGAAAAAAAACTTCTGGCATCCTCTTTGATATTTTTAAGTAGCTTACCCGAGGTCAGCAGCTGTTATTTGAAAAAGGAGCTTAGAGAGTGTTAGTCCATTGTACCTGGCCTATCAGCGGCTATAACCGGGACATTAATCATGAGTTAAATAGCAGAGGATGTTCTGGCATAAAAGGGAGACACTGCCTAGTGGAGCAGTCATGGATGGAGTGACCTGAGGCAGAGTGTAGGGCTTTGGTTCTTTCAGGCTTCAGCAATAACAGGTCGAGGCAAGGTAAGTTACCTATGAGGAATAGAAACAGGAAGTATGTCAGTGAGGCCAGTGTTCTGTACTGGGTGTCAGTTGTGGGAAGTCTGGGAGGCTCCTAGCCTCCCGGATGGCCACATCTGCAGCAGGTGTGATGAGCCGCAGTTCCTTAGGGACCGTGTTAGGAAACTGGAGATGCAGCTCGCTGACCTTCATTTGGTCAGGGAAAGTGAGGAGATAATCGAGAGAAGAAGTCACACTGGGGTCTTGGGAGACAGGTAAGTGGGTAACAGTCAGGAGAGGGAAGGGCAGGGGTACTTCTGTGGCTATTTCCCTTAACAATAAATATTCCTGTTTTAGTATTGTTAGGGGGTACTCGGCTTGGGGGATGTAACAGTGGCCGTGCCTCTGGCACAGAGTCTGGCCCTGTGGCTCAAAAGAGTAGGTAAAGGAAGAGGAAGGCAGTAGTAATAGGGGACTCTATAGTTAGTGGGTCTGACAGGTGATTCTTTGGACGCAGAAAATAAACGTGGATGGTAGTTTGCCTTCCAGGTGCCAGGGTCCTGGACATTTCTGATCACGTGCACGACATCCTGAAGTGGGAAAGTGAACAGTCGGAGATCATGGTACATATTGCTACCAACAACATAGGTAGGGAAAGAGAGAAGGTCCTGAAAACAAACTACAGGGAGTTAGGAAGGAAGTTGAGAAGCAGGACCTCAACTTCGGGATTTCGGGATTACTGCCTCTGCCACGTGCCAGTGAGTATAGGAATAGAGTGAGTTGGAGGGTAAGTGCGTGGCTGAGGGATTGGAGCAGGGGGCATGGATTCAGATTTCTAGATCATTGGGACTTCTTTTGGGAAAGGCGTGACCTTTACAAAAAGGATGGATTGCACTTGAATCCCAGGGGTACCAATATCCTGGAAGGGAGGTTTGCAAAGGCTATTGGGGAGAGTTTAAACTAGAATTGCTGTGAGGTGCGATCTGAACTGAAGAGACAGAGGAAGGGGAAGTTGGCTCACAAATAGAGAAAGCTTGGAGACAGTGCAAGAGGGAGGATAGGCAGGTGATAGAGAAGGGATGCACTCAGACTGATAGTTTGAGATGTGTCAATTTTAGTGCAAGAAACATCATGAACAAAATGGATGAGCTTAGAGCATGAATCAATTTTGGAGCTATGATGCGGTGGCCATTACAAAGACTTGGATCGCTCAAGGGCAGGAATGGTTACTTCGAGTGCCAGGCTTTAGATGTTTCAGAAAAGACAGAGAGAGAGGCAAAAGAGGTGGGGGCATGACACTGCTGATCAGAGATAGTGTCACGGCTGCAGAAAATGAGGAAGTCATGGAGGGATTGTCGACGGAGTCTCTGTGGGTGGAAGTTAAAAACAGGAAGGGGTCAATAACTCTTACTCGGTGTTTTTTATGGACCACACAATAGTAACAGGGACATCAAGGAGCAGATAGGGAGACAGATTCTGGAAAGGTGTAATAATAACAGGGTTGTTGTGGTGATAGATTTAAATTTCCCAATTATCGATTGGCATCTCCCTAGAGCAAGGGGTTTTGATGGGTTGGAGTTTGCTAAATGTGTTCCGAAAGGTTTCCTGATACAATATGTCGATAATAAGAGAGTCTGTACTTGATCTGGTATTGGGAAATGAACCTGCTCAGGTATCATGTCTCTCAGTGGGAGAGCATTTTGGAGATAGTGATCACAACTCTATCTCCTTTAACATAGCATTGAAGAAGGATAGGTACAGACAAGTTAGGAAAGCGTTTAATTAGAATAAAGGGTAATATGAAGCTATCATGTAGGAACTTGGAAGCATAAATTGGGAACAGATGTTCTCAGGGAAATGTACGGCAGAGATGTGGCAAATGTTCAGGTGATATTTGCATGTTGTTCTGCATAGTTATGTTCCAATGAGACAGGGAATGGAAGGTAGGGTTCAGGAACTGTGGTGTACAAAAGCTGTTGTAAATCTAGTCAAGAAGAAAAGAAAAGCTTACAAAAGGTTCAAAAAACTAGATAATGATAGAGATCTAGAAGATTATAAGGCCAGCAGGAAGGAGCTTAGGAGAGCCAGAAAGGGCCATGTGAAGGCCTTGGCAAGCAGGATTAAGGAAAACCCCAAGGTATTCTACAAGTATGTGAAGAGCAAGAGGATAAGACGTGAGAGAATAGAACCAATCAAGTGTGACAGTGGAAAAGTGTGTATGGTACTGAAGGAAATAGTAGAGGTACTTAATAAATACTTTGTTTCAGTATTCACTATGGAAAAGCAATTGTAGGGATGACTTACAGTGGATTTAAAAGCTTGACCATATAGATGTTAAAGTTGGATAAGTCTCTGGAATAGGACAATTTGTACCCCAGGCTATTGTGGGAGGTGAGGGAGGAGATTGCTGAGCCTCTGGAAATGATCTTTGCATCAACAATGGGGCTGGGAGAGGTTCCAGAGGATTGGAGGCTTGCAGATGTTGTTCCCTTATTCAAGAAAGAGAGTAAAGTTAGCCCAAGAAATTATAGACCAGTGAGTCTTACTTCAGTGGTTGGTACTTTGATGGAAAAGGTCCTGAGAGGCAGGATTTATGAACATTTGGAGAAGCATAATATGATGAGGAATTGTCAACATGGCTTTGTCAAAGGTAGGTCATGCCTTATGAGCTTGATTGAATTTTTTGAGGATGTGACTAAATACGTTGATGAAGGTAGAGCAGTAGATGTAGTGTATATGGATTTCAGCAAGACATTTGATAATGTACCCTATGCAAGGCTTATTGAGAAAGTAAGTAGGCATGGGATCCAAGGGGAGCTTGCTTTGTGGATCCAGATTTTGCTTGCCCACAGAAGGCAAAGAGTGGTTGTAGAGGGGTCATATTCAGCATGGAGGTCAGTGACCAGTGGTGTGCCTCAGGGATCTGTTCTGGGACCCTTACTCATTGTGATTGTTATAAATGACCTGGATGAGGAAGTGGCGGGGTGGGTTAGTAAATTTGCTGATGACACAAAGGTTGGAGGTGTTGTGGATAGTGTGGAGGGCTGTCAACATTTACAGCAGGATTATAGGATGCAAAACTGGTCTGAGAAGTGGCAGATGGAGTTCAACTCAGATAAATGTGAGGTGCTTCATTTTGGTCAGTCAAATATAATGACAGAATATAGTATTAATGGTAAGACTTTTGGCAGTGTGGAGGATCAGAGGGATCTTGGGGTCCAAGTCCATAGGACATTCAAAGCTGCTGTGACTTTGTGGTTAAGAAGGCATACAATGCATTGGCCTTCATCAACCATGGGACAGAGTTTAAGAACCAAGAGGTAATGTTGCAGCTATATAGGACCCTGGTCAAACCCCACTTGGAATACAGAGCTCAGTTTTGGTCATCTCAGTACAGGAAGGATGTGGAAACTACAGAAAGGGTGCAGAGGAGATTTATAAGGAAGTTGCCTGGATTGGGGAGCATGCCTTACGAGAACAGGTTGAGTGAACTCGGCTTTTTCTCCTTGAGTGGCAAATGATGAGAGGTGACCTGACAGAGGTGTAGAAGATAACGAGAGGCATTGATCATGTGGATAGTCAGAGGATTTTTCCCAGGGCTGAAATGACTATCACGAGAGGGCACAGTTTGAAGGTGCTTGGAGCAGGTACCGTTTCATTGTCGGGGCTAAGTTTTTTACGCAGAGAGTGATGAGTGCGTGGAATAGGCTGCTGGCAATGGTGGTGGAGGTGGATACGATTGGGTCTTTTAAGAGATTCCTAAAGTGGTACATGGAGAGTAGGAAAATAGAGAGCTATGGGTAACCCTAAGTAATTTCTAAAGTAAATAAATGTTTGGCATAGCATTGTGGGCCAAAAGCCCTGTATTGTGCTGTAGGTTTTCTATGTTTCTATGTTTCTTACCTTTATAATCATCATTTCTCTCATTATAGCTTTTAGGTTGCCTTCTATTGATTTTTTGAAGATTCCCAATCCTCTAACTTCCCATTAATTTTTCCTATTTATTTGCTCTCTTTTGCTTTTATCTTGTCTTTGACTTCCCTTTTCGGCCTCTATTTAGAATAATTCTTCATTTTCGGGATATATCTATCCTGTGCCTTCCAAATTGCCCCAGAAACTCCAGCCATTCCTGTTCTGTCTTCATCCCTGCTTGTGTCCCCTTTCAACTAACTTTGCCGGCTCCTCTCTCATGCCTTTGTAATTTCTTTTTCTTCACTGTGATATTGATATATCTGACTTTATTTTCTCCCTCTCAAACTGAAGTGTGAATTCTATCATATTATTATTCTGTGTCTGTGAGGCTGGGTCCGGTGGTGCCGTGGAAGTCCATAGCGGGGGTATTCCCTTCTGCCGCCTGCATGGAATGACGAGTCTATCAGGACCCTGAGGACTTGTGGAAAATGTGTGGTGGTTTCTTTAGAACTTATAGCCTTTTAACATCTTTGGACTATTGTTACTGTGCCCATGGTCTGTTTTTTTAATCAATTATGGTATTGTTTGCACTTTTGTAACTATGTGGTTTTGTGCAGGTCTTGTAGCTTTAGCTTTTGGTTTGTTGGGTGGTAGAGTTGGTCTCCTGACTTGGTGTGTCTGGGTAGTCTTGTTTCGTCTGGTGGGTTTGAGCTCCTTTCCTGGGAATGCGCTGAGATGGTAGCACAATATTAATAGGCAGCAGCCTCTCCGGACTCTGGATTTGGGGATTGCCAAATGTTATGTGGATTTTCTGGTGTAGACTGTTTCGTCGTGTGCTTTTGTGATATAATTCTGGAGGAATGTTGTTTCATATTTAACTGCTTTGCATTTGTGGTTTCTAAATGACAATAAACCGAAATTCAATTCAATTCAATTCAATTCAATCAATTCAATGCCAACAAAGGGTTCTTTTACCTCAAGCTTCATAATCAAATCTGGTTCCTTGCAGCACACCCAATCAGAATTGCAAGGTGCTGTAGAAAGCCATCTCAGAGGCTTATTGGATTGCTATGCAATTAAGGTTTATTTGAATGCTGTACCCCAAACTGAGTAAGTGTTATAAATGTCATTGAGTTGTACTGCATCGAAACAGGCTCTTCTCCTCATCATATCTATCTATATCTCAGTTAGTTGCTTTCATTCTATATCTCCCCATGTTCTGTTCTTTCAAGTACCTGTCAAATACCTCTTAAATAAGTTCAGTAGCAATAAAATTGCATATATAAAATGTCTTCTAATAAAGTAATCTGTATTGCAAAAGCAACTCAATTTGAAATATGAATCATTAGTTTGAAAATAATTTGGAATGTTCTTGGGTCTTTATTGATATTATAGAAATGTATTTCTTAAATCAAATGTCTTCAAAACATACAGCTGTTCTTGATTAGCCTTTGCCTGTTAGTGATGGACCAAAACTTCAAATACAGTTTGCTTTTCTGTATTGTCATTGATTTTGAATATCATCATTATTGCAGTCTCATCAACAAAACATTTGGATAACAACTTAATACCTACCAGTTTTGAGTGGTTTCTGCAGATCCCCATTTTCGATCTCACCTGGCTTATCATTACTCTCTGCAGCAGGAGTCAGAGTCACATAAACACCAGCACAATCTTGCACCTCTCCTTGAGGTAGAACTGAAGTCTGAAGCAAGCATTTTCCTCTTCCTATGTGCTGGACAGGCTTGAAGAGAAATCCATTGCAAATTTGTGTTTTGTTGCAGTTTTACTCTCTGTAAACTTCCTAGCACACAGCTATTTCTGCTGATGATTATTTATATCTACTTCCTAACATATGATAAACTATACACTGTGTTATCCAGAAAGTAGCATCCAATGATAATTTACTGGGTAAATGATTAATGTGTTTTCAGTCAACATGAGTCATTATAAATATTGGAAGTTAAAAGCTGCACATTTTGGTCTGAACATGTCTACACAGAATTCTAACTTTATAGTCTGTTTATAACACTCCCTATTTAAAAGAATACCATGAGTCCGTTCTTAACAACGCTTTGGGATTTCAGCCACAGCAATTAAGATGAAGTAAACACTCACTATCTCTTTGATTTCTTGATAATACTATTGATTGAAAAGAAAATTTCGTGTCATTCACACTTAAAATGCTGGAGCCAATTATATTAAAGTGGTACAATAGGATAACAAGGATCCTGAACATTGGCAACTATTTCTACTGATTTATAACTTCTGCCAATTAAGCAGCATGTGAACAAAATGTAGCCAGGCAAACATAAAGCAAACAGCAATCACAACTTCAGTTCTGTTGGATGTGACAGGGTATGCATGTATTCTAGGTGGTATGCTGATGGGAATGACCAATCATTTTATACTGCTTGTTGATTATCATGATTTGCCTTCTTTCATGCTGTGTCACTGAAAGTAAAATATACTGTGATTATTCTGCTTCTCTGAGCATATCCAAAAGCACGCTTGGTCTGATATTCACAGAATGCCTTTGCACCTGTTGTCTCAGATCCTTTTAGGAATGGCAATCTCCATCCATTTTACATTTCTGTCAAAATACAGTCTATTCATTTCAGCAAACACAGTTGTGCAGAATCCTGCCTTTATTCCTGCAGTAGTCCTCCATTTCCTCAGGATATTTCTAATATCAGAATCCCTGATTCTGTATTTCATACAACTATGGAATGCATTATTTGTTCTGATGTTCTGGAAAAAGAACACAAATAATTAATGTTAAGTGCATCTCAGAAAATTTGATGAAAAGATGAAATAAATAATTTGAAAACCATCTCTATCTTAGACCGTTATGGGATAGCAGGATAGCACAGCTAATAGAGCTGTGGTCTCCACTGACAATAAGACATTGGAGAAGAATTGTGCTGTTCATTCCATTGAATCTGCTCCGCCACTTCAACATAGCTGATCTGTTTCCCTCTCAACACTATTCTCCTGTCTTCTCCCTGTAACTTTTCACACCCTGACCTATCAACCTATCAAACTCTGCCCTAAACATACAAATGACATGGCCACCACAGCCACTTGTGGCAATGAATTTCACAGACTCACTATTGTCTGGACAAATAAATTGCTCCTTAGCTTTGTTCTAAATGGATGTTCCCTTATTCTGAGGCTGTACCTTCTGGTCCTCGACTCCCCCACCAAATTAACCTTTAATTCCCAAAATCATTCTTGCAAACCTCCACTGAACCCTCTCCAATGTTAGGACACCATTTCTTAAATAAGGGGCCCAAAACTGATCACCATACTCCAAGTGAGGCCTCACTAGTGCCTTATAAAGCTTCAGCATCGCATCCTTGTTTTTATCTTCAGGTCCTATTAGAATGAATGCTAACATGGCACTTGCCTTCCTCTCCACTGACAAAACATGCAAATTAACATTTAGGGAATCCTGCACAAGGATTCCCAAGTCTGTCCGTACCTCAAATTTTGCTCTTCATTTAGAAAATAGTCATTCCTTCTACCAAAGCGCTTGGCCATACATTTCCTGACACTGTATTCCATTTGCCATTTCTTCACTCATTCTCCTAATCTGTCCAAGTCCTTCTGAAGTACCCTGCTTCCTCAATGCTACCTGTGACTCCACCCACCTATCTTCATATCTTACGCAAACTTGGCCACAAATCCATTAATTCTATCATCCTAATCATTAACATGCAGTGTAAAAAGAAGTGATCCCAACACTGATCTCTGTGGAACACCACTAGTCACCGGTAGCCAATCAGTAAAGACTCTTTTTATTCTCACTCTTTGCCTCCTGCCAAACAGCCAATGCTCTAACATGTTAGTATATTTCTGTAATACCATGGGCTCTTACCTTGTTAAGCAGCCTCATGTGTGAGGCCTTCTGAAAATCCAAGTACACAACATCCACCAATTCTCCTTTGTTTATCCTGCGCGTTATTTCCTCAAAGAGTTCTAGCATATACGTCAGGCAAGATATTTCCCTCAAGGAAACCATGCTGACTTTGGACTATTTTACTATATGTTTCCATGTACCCCAAAACCACATCCTTAACAATTGACTTCAGTGTTTTCCCAACCACTGAGGTCAGGCTAATTGGCCTTTAATTTCTTTCTTCTGCCTTCCTGCTTTCTCGAAGAATTGAGTGACTTTTGGAATTTTCTAATCCTCCGGAACCATTCCAGAATTTAGTGATTCTTAAGGAATCATTACAAATGCTTCCAAAATATTTTCACCTACCTCTATCAGAACTCTGGGATGTAGTCTATCTGGTGCGGGTGACTTATTTACTTCCAGACTTTCAAGTTTTCTGTGCACCTTTTCCTTAGTAATAGCAACTGCACTCACTTCTGTCCCCTGACACTCTCAAACTTCCAACATACTGTTAATGTCTTTCACAGTGAAGATGGATGCAAAATATTCCTTCAGTTCTTCCACCATTACTTCCCCTCCAACATCATTTTCCAGCAGTTCAATATCTACTCTTACCAGTCTTTTGCTCTTTATATACCTGAAGAAGTTTTTGGTATCTTCTTTGATATTGTTGGCTAGCTTTCCTTTGTATTTCATCATTCACCCTCTTATGCTTTTTTTTTTAGTTGCCTTCTGTTTGTTTTTTTAAAAATTGTCTCACTGCTCCAACAACCCACATTTAATCCTAATCTTGTGCTGTCCATGGGGTGTTTGCATCTTCTGGCAACAGCAAGCATTTCCTCACTTCTGCACTTTCTTCCAACTGTCCAAAGCTGTGTGGGTAGCAAGGTTAATTGTTCCTAGTGTGTGTGAGGGATACAATCAGAGATGTTGATGGAACTGTGGTATAAATAAAACAAAATTCGCAGTAAATTGATTTAAATATGTGTTTGGTGGTTAGTGAAGCAGCAAAAGTCATATTCTCATGGTGTATTATAGAGTCATAGAGGTGTGCAGCCCACTTCTTATAGCTGATATCAATTTGAGGTCTGGTTTCAAATTATATTTCTACAGAATCATCTTCGTCAAAAATCCATGAATATAAATGATACAACATGGACATCAGCCAAGATACTATTTGTGAACACTAATGTATTGTTAAATGGATTTGGCTCCCATCCAAATATATTAATAATGTGTGAGGCTACAGATCATTTGATCCCTTTTTGTTTACAGCAAAGTCATATACCTGTAGGTACAATGCACAGATTCCTATCCTTTGATCATTCTAGGTTCATGAATAACCCAAACGTTTAAGATTTATTGAAACATCAAGGTTGGATGGTTTAAATGCTGTAATATTGGATGTGTTTAGAAAACTGAAAAATATAAGGTATTTTTAAATCAAGTTATTTAGACAAGCAAGCTGGCTTATTTGGTTTTGTTCAAAGGCTTAATTTCTAAGGAACTACTCTGGCTGTAACTTTGAAGAATGTGTAGCATTACATTTGCTTATGCACTGAACCTTTTCAATAAATATCCAAGAAGTCAAGGGAATTATGGTAGACTTTACAAAAAAGAGCAGATGAATGTGTTTGTACTGACACTTGTTACAAGACTGGAACATTTTTCAGGTGTTGATTAAAAGAATAACTAAAGGGAGAAATTGAAAAGCACTGGAAAATGTGTGCTGTAGATGGGATGCACAATTAACCTAAACCCTATGACCCAGTGCCAATTGCACATCAAATCCATTTACCCAGAACATTACCTTGACTGTAATGCCCATTCACATTAATCCTGAGTTTATAATATTAGCAGATTCATGAAGGTAGAATTTCTTACATCACTAGTTCCAATGAAGCAATTTAAATCCAAACCTTTTTTGTCTTAAATTGGTGATAATCTTCTCAAAGGTCTGACAAACTTACATAAAAATAGAAGATACTGGAAATAATTAGCATGTTGGGCAGCATCAGTGGAGAAAGATGTTTCAGGCCAATTACTTTTCGTATAAAGAAGAGGAACAGGTCAGAAATGTCACAGATGATTCAGAATGCTGAAAAACTGTTATTGACTTCACATACAGGTTCATGGACAGTGAACACATCTTCTAACAATGACATCAACAAAACTCTTACCCAATTCTCCATGGCATGCAGTTCCAATCATCCCCTAGCATCAACCTCTATCAGACCTATTTCTTCTGCAATCTTGGTGTATTGTATGCCTTCACACCATCACACTTTTCATACTGCTTTTGGTCTGAACTTCAATTATGTTATGGTTTAATTGGAAACTTGGCTTAATAAACACAGTACACCTGTCACCCTGTCACACTGAAGCACATCATTATGGACTTGTCTAACACTTGCAGGACAAGCAGGGGAGTCATGATAACATAGCAGTTAGCCCAATGCGATTACAGCTTGGGGTGATGGAGTTCAGCATTCAATTGCACTGACATCAGCCAGAAGTTTGTCCGTCTTCCCTGCAAACATATGGGTTTTCTCTGGGTTCTTGGGGTTCCTCCCACATTCCAAAGACATACCAGTTAGTAGCTTAATTAGTCTTTGTAAATTGTCCTGTAAATAGGCTAAGGTTAAATTGCTAGGCTGTGCGGCACATTGGGTCAGAAGGTTTGTTTTACATTGTATCTCTAAATAAATAAATATGTATCATCAGAAACTACAGACTGACAGAGGTATTCTCAAGACCATTTGATGCCTCAGAGATGTAGAATATGAGACTTTATTGTCTTAGTTCTCACTGAAATCATGGTTACTAATGATCCAGAGATCATTGAAGGTAGTATGCCGTTGTATACCTAGAAACCTTCAACAGGTTCAGACATGAGGTTGTATCATCCAGCTTTAAACTTATCCATCGAAACAAGTTCATCTTGGCAGCATGGATATAGAGGCCAGCTACATTTCAACACCCGCAGAGTCAACCAGTGTTTAGTAGCTAACATCTCAGCTTCCAATGGAAAACAACAGATCAACCTCCGCTGCCCCCCCAACATGCAGTATGTGCCTGGCATGCAATTCCAGTGGAGGAGGTGGAGACAGATGTGACAAACACTTTTAAAAGGCTGTTAGGCACATGAACGTGGAGGAATATGGGCCATATACTGGCAGAAGGGATTAGTAGTCTTTCACATTTGCATTTTATGAGCCAAAAGACATGTTCCTGTGCTGTACAGTTCTGTGTTCTATGTAAATTGATAATGTTATTGAGAGTGCAGAAGGTTGCCTAAGGCTGCAGCAGAACATAAAATAAAAAGTGGTGCAGAGTGTTGGTAGATGAAATTTAATTACTCTCTGTGTAAAGAACTTACCTCTGAGATCCCCCTATAGTTTCCTAAAATCTCCTTGAATTATGCCACCTTGTTTTAGCCATTTTTGCACTGAAAAAAAATTTCTGGCTATCCACAGCCTCTATGCCTCTTATCATCTTATACACCTCCATCAAGTCACTTCTCATCCTCCTTCACTCCAAAGAGAAAAACCCTAGCTCACTCAACCTACCTTCATAATACATGCCCTCTAGTCCAGGTAGCATCCTGGTAATTCTCCTCTGCACCCTTTCAAAAGTTTCCAAGAAGTTCAGTTCCTGTACGTGCACAATGGCGCTTTGGTTTGAAATCATATTTTTTTTTCATATTATTAGGTCAAAATCCTGGAAAGTCTTCCTCAAGAGCATTGAAGGAATACATAACCACGTGAACTCACAGTCACCAATATCATCTTGAGGGAAATAGGAGCAGGCGATAAATAAGGGCATTGCTAGCCCTTGGTATAGATGCATGAGAAAAATAAATATGGACACTTTCTTATACTATTTGCAGTTATGTTTAGGATCTACTATGACATATTAGTTTACCAGCTAAGGACTGAATGCAATTCAGAATACAAATCAGCAACTTTACGATAGTTTATGATGGTTTTTACTTCCCTCTACATGAATTTTCTTATGTTTATAGTCTTTTTCCATCAGTGATAGACCTGATAAGAATTCAGAGGCAAGTTATCTGAATTATACAGCAGAAATAAAGTCTGCTTTTGGACATTATTGCTCTTGATCTGTGATATTATGTCACCCGCCCACATGGCTAGGATGTTGTGCAATCTGGAAAGCATTAAGATGCTCTTTTCATGTGACACATATTCATCTATAACCATCAACCAAACCAGAGCTGTGGTAAATCACTTGAAGTTAGAAATTATTTTTATTATTTTCAGTACATATTTTTCAAATGTCTTCACTTTTTTAAAGTTGTTATTGAATGCCAAAACTCCACTGATATATTGTCTAAATGAGGATTCTTGCAGCAGCTCACATGCACTGAAATAAACAGAGAACATGGAACAGTAAAGCACAGGAACCTGCCCTTCAGCTCATGATGTCTGTGCCAAACACAATACCAAATTAAACTAATCCTTTGTAGGCACATCAGAATCAGGTATATTATCACTGGCATGTGTTGTGAAATTTGTTAACGTAGCAGCAGCAATATGTAATATAGAAGAAGAAAAAAATAATAAATAATAAATAAGTAAATCAATTACAGTATATGTATATTGAATAGATTAAAAATCGTGCAAAAACAGAAATAATATAAGGTAGAGTTCATGGGTTCAATGTCCATTTAGGAATTGGATGGCAGAGGGGAAGAAGCTGTTCCTGAATCGCTGAGTATGTGCCTTCAGGCTTCTGTATCTCCTACCTGATTGTAACTGATCTATATCCCTCCACTTCCTGTGCTGACGTAAAATCCTCTTAAAACCACTGCCCCTGACAATGTATCCTAGGCACTTACCACAAAATGCCATTTGACTTCTTCTGCAGAACACAATCCTATTTTTATTAGTATCATTTATTTAGGATTCCTACAACTGCAAAAAGTGGTGTATCAACCACAATTGGAAAGGATACTAAACCTTGGGTCTTCTTAGTCTGCATTCATTAATAGGTGATACATTTCTTTTCTTCTTTACCTACACATACAATTCTGACAGGTACTATCACCCAGGGTAATGCTTCAGAATACATATAGAAAGAGTACCAATTCTGATGATCCATATTTATGTTCCCCAAAATAAAATGCACATTCATTTTCACTGCATTAAAAATAGTCAGTGCATGATCAAGAAGTAAAGATAACCTGGTCTGTGGGCGTTGTTAGTAACTTAGTTGCTTCAGAAATCTATATTTAACATGTGTGAAGTAACACTTCACATCTGCAGGTGGTATTTGAGATTGATTGAAGAATATGGACTGGCACATCAAACATCTGAAGAACTTATGTTTCCCTCATTAGAAAATAGTACCTTCACTGATGATGAAGAACTGCAAACCTTGAAACAAGCATCTAATATAATTATCACATATTTTCAATTCATTAGGGCCAGTTCTGCTTCATTTACAATAGCTTGAAAGTCAATGGCATTTTCAATGGAGGGAAAAGCCGAAGGGATTACAAAGCAGAACAGCTAAACAAAAGCTGGTACTGAGTCACATAAGTAAAGACATGTGATTAAGAGCAGTGGGATTCATGATAGAGTTAATGTTGCAAATTGATGTTAAAAGCAGAAAATGCTGCAAATGCTCTATGGATTTGCCTACATCGAGAGGATGAGAAAGGAAAGATTTGCCTAATATGCTTCATCTCCTCCATTTAGGCTAAAATAACAAAAATAGCAGGGAAGCAGGAGAGCAGATTAGAAGAGCTGTGCCATAGGTATGGTGGCATAAACATGTAACTTCTACACTATGGAAAGGTAAATATCTTTCCTGGTTATGGGCAGAGAGCTGCAGGGATGCAAACCATCTCATGAACAAAAACTGTAAAAAGAAAACAGGCATGTTTATTAATAATGTCTCAACATGATTATTAAGCCCTCTTTAGAATAGACATCTTTATGGCCATCTGTGCTACTACACTGCCGTAAAATGCTTTGGACACATTTTTTGTCTGCTGATATGGAACAGGGTGAGATAGAGGACAAGCTAAAAAGGATGAATGAGGAAATGGAACAGGAGGAGAGGAACAGGAGGAGGAGAGGAGATGCAAGAGACAGAGACGGAACAGGAAGAGATGTAAGAGGAACAGGAGAAGAAGGCAATTCAGGAGGAGATGGAGCAGTGAGAGAGAATTGGAGGAGGGGGCTATTGAAGCAAGTGATGATCATCTGACAGCATCACTTCAGACAGCATGAGTAGACATATGTGGTTTGTGGAAGTAAAAGGAAGGGACACCATTGTGATGCAGTCTGGTATAACATAGGACAGTACAGCACAGGAACAGGCCCTTTGTCCCACAATGTTGTGCCTTTCCAATTAAATTAGTAATCAAATGCCCAAATAAACTAGTCTATTCTGCTGACATAATCCTTCCATTTCTCTCACATTCATGTACCTAAAATTCTCTTAAAAGTTCCTAATATCTCTGGCTCTATCACCACCAAGCCAATACATTCCATGCATCTACAACTTTTTATGTAAAAAAAACTTGCCCTTCACATCTCCTTTAAACTTACCACTTCTTACCTTAAATGCATGTGCTCTAGCATTAGACATTTTAATCTTCGGGAGAAATCCTGGGAGTCTGTTTACTATATCTATGCTTCTCATAATCTTATAAACTTCTATCTCTTCTACCTTCAGCCTCCACCACTCCAGAGAAAACAACCCAAGGTTTTTCCAACCTCTGCAATAGCAAATGTCTTCTAATCCAAACAGCATCCTGATAAACCTCTTCAGCACTCTCTCAAAGGTTTCAACATCATTGCTATGATAGAGCAACCAGAACTGTATGCAATTCAGAAGCAACCAAACTAGAGTTTTATAAAGCTGCAACATAAATTCCTCACTTTTGAACTCCATGCTTTGACTAATAAAGCCAAGCATGCCACATGCCTTCTTCACCATCCTCTCAAGCTAAGTAGCCGCTTTCCAGAAGCTAGAAATTTGGACCCCAAGTTTAAATGCACATTCATTTTCACTGCATTAAAAATAGTCAGTGCATGATCAAGAAGTAAAGATAACCTGGTCTGTGGGCGTTGTTAGTAACTTAGTTGCTTCAGAAATCTATATTTAACATGTGTGAAGTAACACTTCACATCTGCAGGTGGTATTTGAGAGTGATTGAAGAATATGGACTGGCACATCAAACATCTGAAGAACTTACGTTTCCCTCATTAGAAAATAGTACCTTCACTGATGATGAAGAACTGCAAACCTTGAAACAAGCATCTAATATAATTATCACATATTTTCAATTCATTAGGGCCAGTTCTGCTTCATTTACAATAGCTTGAAAGTCAATGGCATTTTCAATGGAGGGAAAAGCCGAAGGGATGCAGACCCCAAGTCTGCTCATCAACACTGTTAAGGGTCATGTCCTTTACTGTTTCTTTACATTTGACCTACCAAGGTACAACTCTTCTCATTTGGCCAGATTAATCTCCATGGTGTAAGGAATCTTTTGTAGGACCTACCAGAAAAGATAGGATCTACATATTCCCAGTGATCCAAGGGATTCATATGAGAACCGTGATTGGCATGATTTCTTGACAAACATGATATTGATGTATGGCAAGTGTTATGATTCAACAACAATGAATATAGAATTGAGACAGGTTTTTCTTAAACAAATAAAACCTTTATTAAACACTGCTCAAAAAAACCCAAAAGTAAACAAACGACTAACTTAACCGGAAGTCAGCTGCTATAAGAGAGCTTGAACAGTCCTTAAAACGAGAAATGCGAACACAGTTCTTAAAAGTCGTAAATGCAAAAGTCCAAATGATTTACACAGTCAATTAGGAGAGACTTTCCTTGACGTAATAAATTATCTTACAACGTGACGTTACTGCTGATCCCAACCGAAAAATGCCTTGCTCAAAGGAGTTACGATGAAGAAAATAAAAACGGCTTAAACGCACTGACATTTCCTTGGCAAAACCGTGGTCCAACCCTTTCTATTCTTTCATCAGGGACTACCTTGGACTGCAGGTTACTAATTCCTTCCGAAAGAAGATTAAATAAGGTCGAACCTGTTTTACCACCGATAACACCAACTTTACTCAATCCTTTGGGTTTTCCGTACTTCAATAAATTTTTCACTCTCCAACTGGACTGCAAAGGTAGGAATCAAAACTGGCAGTGGTTTTAAAATCTGCAGGCACAACTTACAATAGAATGTAAAACTCCACTTTAAAACAAAATTGCGTCGAGAGACGAACAGGCAACGTAATGGAGTCTCTGATGAACGAAGCCACAAACTGACCTGCATCACAGCGAGGTGTGCTCCTTTTATACCTGTTGAAACAGGCCATCACATGACCTCACACTGGTGGGAAAATTACATCACTCCACCATCACAAGACCATTACATCATGCCCAGCAGAGCCTCAAATTACATCATGGTCATGTGACAGTCAAAAGATACCCACATGGTATGTAACACAAGACAGTGAGTATATCATCGTCTATTTCTCAGAACGTAGGAGAAGATGAGAACTTGAAAAGATCTGTCTCCGTGCTCTTGCTGGAAATTTTGCAGTCAGGTGACTGCGATCTCCACTCTAGAAGTTATGAGTCATTTTATAGCAAATGCTCAACACACACCTATCACAATGACTGCAGTGTGCATTGCTAGTACTCATCTTGACAACTCTGACAGTAACCACCCAACCCAGGGCAAGGAACATTAGTTTTCCCTCCAGGCCTTGCACCATCCTAACTTGAAAATATATGACTGCCCTTCTTTGCATCTGGATCTAAATCTGGAACAGCAATTTCACCAGAATGTCTGCATCAACTCAAGAACATGGCTCATAGCTAACTTCTTAAGGAGAGTTAAGGATGAACAGTAAATGGCCATACTGGTGAAGTCAAAATCCTGAAGATAAATATCTCATAAGAATTGTGCACTCTATTATAACTATTGAAATTGTAATTTTCCATAAGGAACATACTGCAATTCAGAATCATGGGCTTATACGTACTAAAATTGTACCAAAGAGTTCGATCATTTCATGGACCTTCACTGATAGATATTGCAGTCCCTCCTCATCTTAACTCTTCTAGCATGCTGGGAGTGCCTACCAGAGGTCTCCAGTAATATGGTGCTATAGTTTCACCAGAGTATACTCAATAAACAAACAGGTCAACAGTTAAATATCATAGCAAATACTTCTTTTTATTGCAAACATACTCTGTGACTTTTGAAAGCTATTTGAGCTGTGATGTCTCCAGAGGACATCAAAGTGTCCTTTCACGCTGTAAGTGGTGAACTGAAAATCAAAGAAAGAAGAAAAATTTGAAGACTGAAGGACACAACTCTGTCCATCAAGTCTGTACCAGTAAGCAAAAGGCTAAAATATCCAATTCTACCTTCAAGTACTTGATATATCACCCCGGAGGTCTCTATTCTTCAAATGTACATCATACTACTGTTTAAATATGAACAGGATTCTAGTTATACCACCCTTTCAGGAAGGTGGGTTCTTGATTTTTATTTCCTTCTAATCCTTATACTAAAGTCTATTTAAAATCCTTTTTAAATTACTTAAAATCAATAGCCCTCCTGGTTCTTGACCACTCTGCTAAAGGAAATATGTCCTTTCTATTGATTTGCTCACAGCCCTTCATAATTTTATACATATCAATTAGTCTCCCTTCCCCCTACTCTGTTTCAAGGTACACTCTCCCAGTTTATCAAATATTTTCTCTTATCCAACATTTTCCAGTTTTGTCATCATCTTTGTAAGCTCTTTTGCATATTCTCCAATGTAATTTCCTCCTTCTGCAAACTGTTGAGCGGAGTATACGAAACACCACATTGTGACTCAGCTACCATTGTGTAAAATCCTGGCATATACACCCTGTATCTAAATTATCTGCCTTAGTTTAAAAAAAAGAAATGCATCTCATATAATTAATTTGTCTTACTATGTCTAAAGACATGAATATATAGAGTGTCTTTCATTTATTTTTCAGACTAAAAATCATTTGATGCTTTTCCATCACAATAGTGAGACCAACTACACCTTTCTGTCATCTAAAACTTTTTTCCATAGGAAACTAAACCTGCCTGCACTTACCGTGGGAAGGAATTGAACTAATGGCCATTATACAGAAGTCCAACCCTAAAATGTAATAAATAGTGACTTTTTTTTATTTTATGATGTTCAATCTTAACTGCAGTTAAGCAAGTACTCGTTTTTTAAAATTACAGTATGAGCCCACACTTGCTAGCATAGAGTTGGATCAGTGTTCTGTCTGCTTCAATATTTTCTGTTAAAACAAATTCCACTGGGTCACCTCCATAACTCGCCTTTATTTTCCTCCCTGGTTTATTTAATTTTGCAGCTAAAATTAATAATCCACAGTGCCTGCCATTATTGTCACTCTCCAGTCTTCCATCTGGTCACCACCCCTTCTCACCTTAGATCCACCTTCTGTTTGCAAGCTTTTTCTCCACTTCTCCTTTATTCTTTTGATACCAGCTCTCTTCCATTTATCTTTCATTTCAAATGAAGGAAATGTCAGCTGCCCTTTCTCCTCTACAGATGCTGCCTGACACATTGAGTAGTTCCAGCAACTCATTTGTCGCTCAGGTTACAACACCTGCGGTCTCTTGTGTGGCAGTGCTGCAACTCGGGTTTGGCAAGACTTTTGACTCACAAGCCTTGACCGCAGAGGAATCCAGCCCAAGCCATGTATTTGTGTCTGTCTCAGTCTCCCATTTACCTCATAACAATTCAATTATTGCAGACCTACATTTAAGTTACACGTCATGTTAAACGATACATCAGATGGCTCAGCATATCTGTCCACACACGACAGATATCACCCCCCCCCCCCCCACATCCTCCATCCTCTTTTTCCTGTTTATTTGTTTGATATTCATTGCCAGTAAGAAATGTCATTTTGTTTGACATTACACCATGATCAGAAAAATTTGCTTTAGGGGACATCAGAGTTATCAATATTCTGGAAGATTAATAAATGGGTTCTACTATACTGATAATTCTGATGTTTAATGCATTCAGTACCTGTTGCATTTGGGGATTGGAACAGGTAGGGGGAGTATTGGGGATTGCATGTTTTGGGGGAGGAGATCTGTGCTTAAAGATGTTGAAGGCCTGAAAAATGGAATGTCCAACGTTCAGCAACAAGGCTAAAATCAAAATAATGGATGTGTTTTTAATCCTATACAAATTAAAGATGCATTCCTGGAGAAGAACCTCCTACTTGAAACAAGATCTTCTCCAACAGATTTTCCCTGGTCTGCAGAACATTTCTCACACTTCTTGTTTTTATTTTAGATTTCCAGCATCTGTAGTTTTTTTTTGAATTTTTCTTTAAGGATTGGAAGTTTGGAAGACAAGTTCAATTTTAAGTTTTGTTAGAAAGAAGAGGAAACATTTGTAAAGTTTGGAAGCTGAAATGAGCTGAGTTACTTGAGCAATATAAATGAAACAGGAAAGAAATTAAACAACAATTAGAATGACTGAAAGGAATCTTGAAATGTCACTGACAAGTAGGATTAAGGAGAATCACAAGGCATTTTATACTTACTGTTAATTTGGAGAAAGCAGTTAACAAGGTAACAGGTATATCCACTCAAGAAAGAAGGACAGAATTTATGCTTGGAGTCAAAGAAGTGAGTGAGGACCAAATTGAGTTCATTAATATTCACCAAAGAGAAGAAAATGATGGTGGTGAGATCAGAGATATTGATATTAAGAAGAAGAATGTTTAAGGCCTCTCAAAAACAATTGATGTACATTAAGGTGGATAAATCCCCATGGCCTGATAGAATCAATCCCAGGATACTGATGGAGGCAAGGGAGATTACTAGTACCTTGACCAAGATCTTTGTATCCTAAATTAACTAAAGGTGAGGTCCCAGAAGAATGGAGTGCCAGTGTTGTTCCCTTGTTTAAGGATGATGGGAATAACTCAGGAAAGTATAAACTGTTGAGCCTAACATCACTGGTCAAGAAATTATTGAAAAAGTTTCTGATGGACAGGATTTACTCACATTTGAAAAACCACAAAGTGGTTCAGATATTTCACTGTGGCTTTGTACGGGGATGTTCTGCCTTATAAAGCTGGTTGAAGTTTTTGAAGAAGTGAAAAAGATGCTTGATTAGGGGATATTGCCAACATGAACTTTAATAAAGCATTAGATAAAGTCCTCATGATAGACTCGTCCAAAATTTATGTCATAGAGGATATAAAGTGAATTGGTAAATTGGATAGTAAATTGCGTTCAGTTACTGAAGACAAAGGGTAGTAATATAATGCAAGGGGGGGTTCTCTGACTAGCTCATCCACTTCAAGGTTTGTTGCATTGTGCATCCAGGGATGTTCTTCTGCATATTGTTGTTGTAATGCATGGTTACTAGAATTACCATAATAAGACAATAAGACCAAATGGAGCAGAATTAGGCCATTCGGCCTTTCGAATCTGCTCTGCAATTTCATTATGGCTGATCCATTTCCCTCTCAACTCCATTCTCCTGTCTTCTTCCTGTAACCATTCACAGCCTGGCTACTCATCAAAGTCCACCCCAAGTACAGCCAATGACCTGGCCTCCACAGCCGTCTGTGGCAAGGAATTCCACAGATTCACTATTCTCTGGCTAAAGAAACTTTTTCTCATCTCTGTTCTGAATGGATATCCCTCTATTCTGAAGCTATGCCCTCTGATCTTGGACTCCGCCACTATAGGAAACATCCTCTCAACATCCATTCTATCTTGGCCTTTCAGCATTCAATAGGTTTCAATGAGATCCCCCCTCATACTTCAAAATTCCAGTGAGTAAAGGTCCAGAGTCATCAATCACTCCTTATACAATAAACCTTTCGTTCCCTGAATCATTCTTGTGAACCTCCTCTGAGCCCTCTCCAATGTCAGCACATCCTTTCTTAAATAAGGGGCCCAAAGTGTTCACAATACTCCAAGTGAAGCCTCATCAGCACCTTATAAAGCCTCCACATTACATCCTGGCTTCTATATTCTCGTCCTCTTGAAATGAATGCTAACATTGCATTTGCCTTCCTCACCACTGATTCAATCTACAAAATAACCTTTAGGGAATCCTGAATTAGAATTCCCATTTTTGTCTGGATCTCAGATTTTTGATTTTTCTCCCCGCTTAGAAAATAGTTTATGCTTTTATTCCTTCAAACAAAGTGCATGACCATACACTTCCCAAAACTGTATTCTATTTGCCACTTCTTTGCCCATTCTCTTAATCTGTCTAATTCATTCTGCAGCCTCCCTGCTTCCTCAAAACTATCTGCCCCTCCACTTATTTTTGTATCATCTGTAAACTTGGGCACAAAGCCATCAGTTCCATCATCCATATCACTAGTTGCCTTCCTGTTGGCTTGAACCAATTTAGCCATTCTTCCATGATCTCTCTCATTAACAAGGCATTTTTGCCCACAGGACTGCCATTCACTGGATTCTTTTTTTTCTTTTTCGCACTATTGTCCATAACTTTAGAGACCTTTGTGACTGAAAATCCCAAGAGATTAGCAATTTCTGAGGTACTCTACTACTCTATCTGGCACCAATAATCATTCTACAATCTAACTCACATTTCTTCCCCATTCTGATGTTTGGTCTGAACAACATATGAGCCTCTTGACCATGTCCACATGCTTTTATGTATTGAGTTGCTGCCACATGATTGGCTGATTAGATCTTTGCATAAATGAGCAGCTGTATTTTTCAGCTTTCTCTATCAAGCCCACTCTATCCAATCTTTCCCCATAGCTAGAATCCTTCAATCCAGGTACCACCCTGATGAATTTCCTTTACATTCTCTACAGTGCAAACAATCCTTCCTATATAGAGTGTGGTAACCAGCAATGCACATAATAAAATACAAGTGCAGCTTAACCAATGCTTTGTAAAGCTGCAACATAATGTTCCAACTCATGTATTCTGTGCACCAACCTATCAATGTAACTATGCCATATGCTTTTTTCACTATCTGTAACTGGTGTTGCCATTTTCAGGGAATTATGGAATTGGACTCCCAGATATCTCTTTATCAACATTCCTTAGTGCCCTACAATTTGCTCTGTTTCTCCTATCCCTATTTTACTTCTCAAAATGCTTTAAAAGCAGTTTTAGATGAAGAAGCAGGCATTATGGGTGAGTACTGTGAAAGCTGATTGAGCAAGAAGTCGCCTGCTGACAGGGCAAGCTGAAAATTGTAAGTGGAGTCCTGATATGAATTGCACACCATTGCACATTGCATATGACTACATAAGTGAGAAATGAGCTGAAATTGCAGAGTTCATGTAACTTATACAGAATCCTTCAAGTGTCAATATTATGTTATTCTTCTTTTAAATTGAATCATGTAGTGTGCAAAAATATAGCAATACAAGATCCTATTTCCAGGCTATAATTTTCTGGAATGGTCAACTTATAGTTGGTCCCTATTCGTTAGAGGAAGATGCACGTAATTCCTTGAATCGGCTATATTCAGTGTAAATTTGTAGCTCAAGCTGAATCAAAATGAAAGGAGAAATCCATTCCCTGAAGTATTGGGATTATCTGACTTAGCATTCGAAAATCCTCAATCTTTTTTTTGTCGAAGACGAAAAGATAGTGCAATTTTTTTTTGGCACAAGTAATTAGTATAGAAGATAGTAAAAAATGCTGCCAAAGAGAAATCTGAACAACCCTAAAACCACAAACCCTTTGAACCAAGTTCAATATGATTAATGTACATAATATTTTCATCAAGCATTTGGTAAATATAACAGGGACATTTGAATTCAGTGCTGTATTTTAATACAGCTTTTATGTACTTTCATTGGACATATGGGATTGAGCAGTTTGTGAAGTATAATATTCTAAACATTTAATGCTAATTTAATTACACAGTGATAAAAATAATGCAAAAAGATCCTGGTTTATATTTGTTGCCAATTACATCTTGAAGATGCTACTAGAATATTAAATCTACAGTAAAACCTTCTTGCAGCGGGATATGGGATTAAAGTCTAAAACTAATAAGAGCAGTTTCTTTTTTCACTTTTGAGACTGGCTCCTTTCTTTTCTGCCTCTATCAAGCAATCATCCATCACCATCTTGTTAAATAATTCAAAAGGTGTGTGATCATTTTAAGCTTCAGAGCATGAATCTGTAGTTTATTGAAATCTCCTGATTTCTTTATTGGTTTGAGTTGGCTAAAGAAGGATTGGCGTTGTTCAAATGCATTGGTACTGTTTGAAAAATGAGATGTCAAAAGGCTTGGGACTATAACTGAAATATAAACCTTACTGGTTAATGTTTGAGGTCTGAGTAAGAACAATGAAAGCATTAGGAAGAAATGGCTTAACCATTAATGTCTGCTCAAAAGATATAGGGTCACTGCACACTATTGCCTCCAGTTGGTCCTCCATGCTGCAAATCTCAGAAGTATCAAGTTCAAAGACATTGGCCATTAATGAACTACCACTCTACCACTCTAACTACCACTCTATCACTTCACATAGGCACATTGAACAGCTAGGAATTAGGCTCCCATTAGAAGATCGTGCAAGAGGCCATACTAAAACAAATAGATTCATACGGATAGATTCTTTCACATTAATTTTTCATTGTTAATGGCAAGACTAATTGATTGTTACTTCAATTTAAAGGAGACTATATGTCTGTGCACACATCACTGTGATTGTCACATGTAGAAGCATTGTGAAGATGAATGAAGGCATCATAAATTCCAGAGCATCGGCTCCAGCAAATATGTCTCTGCTAGAACCAGATTTTTCCTGAACTTCAACCACACTCTACAAGTAAAACCATGCTTACCTCAAGATAAATGTTGCTCCTGTGGGAAGTCAGGAAACCTCATGGTCTTTCTGATGCTAGTTCAGCCAGCTGCAGCTCTTGAAAGACCATGTCAAGAAACTGCAGCTGGAGTTTAATGTATTTAGGTTTGTCCAGGAAGTTGGTGACAGTATTATTGATCACACTCAACAGATAGAAGAGTGACTACTAGGAAAAGTAAGAGTAGGCAGTCTCAGTAAGAGTTACCCTGTAACTATCTCCCTCTCTAATAGGTATACCTCTTTGGATACTGTTGAAAGGATATTCTCTCAAAGACTACCAGCATCACTCAGGTCTCTGGCACTGTGACCAGCTTTGAGGCTCAGAGGGAAAAGGTGCAGTGACAGTGAGTTGGTGCTGGAGACTCAAAAGTAAAGGGACAGACTGGAGACTCTGTGCCGCAGAAAGGAGGCCAGGTTGGTGTGTTTGGTCAGAGTCAAGGATTTCTATGAGCAGCTGCAGAAAATTTTCAAGGGTGAGAGTGAACAGCCAGAGGTCGTTGCACATGTCAGCATAAACAACAAAAATACAGCAAGGAATGATGTCCAGTGGAGTGAGCAGAGGGAGTTCGATAACAAGTTAGGAAGCAGGACCTCATGGATCGTGATCTCTGCATTACTCTTGGTGCTATGTACAAACAAGGACAGAAGTAGAAGAATAGAACAGATGAGTTTCTGGTTGACAAGCTGGTGCAGAGAGCAGGGATTTGGATTATTGGACCAATGAGATATTTTTCTGAGGTAGAGGTAACCTGTACAAAAAGGACAGGTTACATTTGAACCAGAAAGCAATCAATATCCTTATAAGGAAATTAGCTATTACTCCATATGAGGGTTTAAACTAGTTCAGCAGAGGCAGGACTCTGTGCAGAATCAAATCAAAGGATAAAGAAATAGCATGGAAGAAAAAGGATAGTAGTAAGAATAGCAAGGGATGCAGTAAAGGTAGGGAAAGGAATACCCAGTTAAACTGCAAAACCACAAATTTCATGACATGTGCCAGTGATATTAAACCTGATTCTGATTCTTATTCTATGTGCACTTTAGCAAGCTTTCAACGAGGTCTCTCCTGGTAGGCTGGACTGGAAGTTTAGGTCTCATGAAATCTAGGGAGCGCTGATTAGTTGGCTCAGACGTAGGAAGCAGAAGGTGGTGAGCGGAGATTGCTTCCTTGCAGTGGAAGCCAGTGATCAGTGGTGTGTTGCAGCAGTTGGTGTTGGGTCATTGCTATTTGTTATTTATATCAATTATTTGGATGTGCGTGTACAAGGCTTGACCTATGAGATTGTGGATGACTCAAAAATAGAAGGCGTGTTAAGAGTGAAGAATGCATTCATAGATTACAGGTGGATCTTGATCTGTTATGAAAGTGAGCTGAGGAGTGGCAAGTGGAGTTTAAAACAGTTAAGTGGGAAGTGATGCATTTCGGAAAATCTAACCATCACAGTTCTAAGTTCAAATAACAAAGCAAATGTATTATCAAATTACGTATACGACTCTGAGATTCATTTTCTTGCAGGAATTCACAGTAAATACAAAGAAACACAACAGAATCAATGAAAAAACAGATCAGATATATCGAACAGTACAGCACTGTTGAGGGTCAAACTAGCGTAGAACTTCCACCCTGGGCCCTTTTTAGGTACATTTGTACATCTGCTCGTTAATGCAAATATCTAATCAGCTAATCATATGGCAGCAACTCAATGTTAAGAGCACATGCAGACAGAGTCAAGAGGTTCAGTTGGTGTCCAGTCCAAACATCAGAATGGGAACAAGTGCGATCTAAATGACTTTGATGTTAACTGTGGAATGTTTGTTGGTGCCAGACAGGGTAGTTTTCCAGAAAATGCAGATATCCTGGGAATTTTACACAGAACAGTTTCTAGAGTGTACAGAGAATGGTGCAAAAAAAAAAAAAAATCAGTGGGTGGTAGTTCTGCAGGCAAAAATGTCCAGTTAATGAGAGAAGTCAGAAGAGAATGTCCAGGTTGGTTCAAGCTGACAGCAAGGCAACTGTAACTCAAATATACATGTGTTATAACAGTGGTGTGCAGAGAAACATCTCTGAACATAGAACATATACAACTTTGAAATGGATGAGCTACAGCAGCGGGTGACCATGAACATAGATGCAATGGCCAATTTATTAGGTGCAGGAGGTATTTAATAAAGTGGTCGCTGAGTGTATGCCAGAATGGCAGAGCACTGGGGAGTCTAATGGAACAGGGAGACCTACAAATACAAGTACATTGTTCATTGAAATTGGCATCGCAGGTATACAAAAAGCTACAAAAGGACATCTAATATAGGGGTTGGGAAATTATGTTGTGGTTATATAATCTGTTGGTGAGGCTTCACTTGGAGTACTGTGTACAGTTTTGGTTCCTCTCTGGTTACAGGAATTGCATAGCTAATCTGGAGAGAATGCAGGAAAGACATGGGATGTAAGAACTGACCCCTCAAATAAGCTATAGGCAGAGGAGGGCCAGGATAGGATTTTCTATCCTTGAAATGTAGGATACTGAGGTGTAACCATGTCAAAATGTTTAAAATTATGAGAGGTACAGATAAGGTGGAAGATAACAGTTCTTTCCTCAGTGTCTCAGATTCCAAAACGAATAGGCAGAGAGTTTTAAGGTAAGAGTGGAAAGATTTAAAAGGGACTTGAGAGGAAACTGTTTCACACAGGTGGTGGAGTGGAAATGGAACAAGCTGCCAGAGGAAGTGATTGAGGCAGGTGCAATAGTATCACTTGGAAACACTTGGGTACATGCCAGGGCATGACTTAGAGGGACATGAACCTGTAGACAGTGAAGTTATAGTAGGGAATAGTGAATTCTTGGCTCTGTAGCATAGCAGAGCGAGATCAGGGATGAGAATGTACTAAAGAAATAAAGATGCGGGGGGGGGTTCACAGGGAGTGAAAGTCTCTTATAGGCTCTGCTGGCCTGATTCACCAACTGCAGGCTAAAATAAACTATGTTGAAGAAATGTCCTGTTATTAGCCGAGCAACAGCTTGATCAAACTCCAGGATAGAAGCTTACCTTTGTACATAGAAGTTAAAAGCAGAACTGCACGCAGCTCACACAGCACATAGGCCCTGATGCTTGACACTGCAAAAGGCTCACCTTACTATGTATGCACAGCACATGTGGGTAGAGATAATGAGGACAATGGATAAGAAATCAAATAAGAATAATGAAAGCTTTGGATCAGGGAGCACTCATTCCAGGAGGAGTGACTCGCCTGTTGATGAAAGGCTTGGTATTGGTGTTGTATTGCTCTATGACCCCATGAGTCCATGACCTGCTGCCGTTTACTGGTGAAATTTCAGGACAAACCAAGCTGCCCTGATCTGACAAGTTGGGAAAACAACAGAGAGGAACAGGAAAAGGAAAAACATTCATTATAAAGGTCAGAATAATCTGTGGAATAATGATTATTCGGAGTCCAGAAGGATCTATGCTTGGAATATAGACATTAGTTTGATGATTATTTCTGTCCAATCCTTATACACCTCCAACCCCACCAGGAAGGGCTCAAAACTATCCGTTTCTTTCTGGACACCAGGACCACCCATTTCCTCTCCACTACTCTCCTCCACCTAGCGGAACTTGTCTCCTCTCTAAATAATTTCTCCTTTGGGTCCTCCCACTTCCTTCAAGCAAAAAGGGATAGCCATGGCCACTCACTGAGTCCCAGCTATCCCTGCCTATTTCTCGGCTACATGGAAAAGTCTATGATCTAAGCCTACACCGGTGACCATCCTGCACTTCTCCTACGCTACATTGACAACTGCATTGGTGCAGCTTCCTGCACCATCCACTTTGCCTCCAGCTTCCACCCAGCCCTCAAATTCACCAGGTCCATTTCTGACATTTCCCTTCCCTTTCTCAATCTCACTGTCTCTATCTCCAGAGACAACTTATCCATCTATGTCTATTATAAACCAACAGACTGTCACAGCTACCTTGTCTATACCTCATCCCCTTCTCACAATTCCTCTGTCTCCACTGCATCTGCTCTCAGGATGATGCTTTTCATTTTAGAACAAAGGAGATGTCCTCCTTTTTCAAAGAAAGGGGCTTCCCTTCATCCACCATTAAAGCTGCCCTCAACCGCATCTCTTCCATTTCACACATGTCAGTTCTAACCCTATCCTCCCACCACACTACCAGGGATAGTGTTCATCTTGTCCTCACCTACCACCTCACCAGCCTCCGTGCTGCATATATTTCTCCGAAACTTCCGCCACCTCCAAATGGGTCCCACCACCAAACACATCTTTCCCTCCCCCCCCCCCAATTTCTGCTTTACTCAGGGATCACTCCCTACATAACTCCATTGTCCATTTGTCCCTCTCCACTGATCTCCCTCCTGACACTTATCCTTGCAAGCGGAACAAGTGCTTCACTTGCCCCTACATCTCCTCCCTCACCACCATTTAGTCCCCAAACAGTCCTTCCAGGTGAGGCAACACTTCACCTGTGAGTCTTTCGGGGTCATATACTGCATTCGGTGCTCTCAGTTTGGCCTCTTGTACAATGGTGAGACCCAATGCGGATTTTGAAACCGCTTCAGCAAATATTTACGCTCTGCCTGCCAGAGCAAGCGGGATGTCCCAGTGGCCACGCATTTTAATTGCACTTCCTATTTCATTCCGATATGTCCATCCATGGCCTCCTCCACTGTCGAGATAAGGCCACACTTTGGTTGGAGGAACAACAACTTATATTCCGCTTGGGTAGCCTCCAACCTGATAACACGAGCATTGATTTCTCAAACTTCCACTAATGTCTCCATTCCCTCCCCCCTTCACCATTTCCCATCCCCTTGTCCCTCTCTCATGTTATCTCCTGGCCTGCCCATCACCTCCCTCCGGTGTTCCCTCAACACCCCTCCCCTTCTTCTTTCTTCCATGGCCTTCTGACTCTTTCACCAATCAACTTCCTAGCTCTTTGCTTCATCCCTCCCCTTTAAAGTTTCACTTACTGCCTGGCATTTCTCGCTCCCCTCCCCCCACTTTTCAAATCTACTCCTCAGCTTCTTTTCTCAGTTCTGCCGAAGGGTTTTGGCCCGAAATAGTGACTGTATTTTTTTCCATAAGTGCTGCCTGGCCTGCTGAGTTCCACCATAAATTTTGTGTGTGTTGCTCGGATTGCCAGCATCTGCAAATTTTCTCTTGCTGGTGATTATTTTTAATATGTTTTTGACTGAAAAAGGATCTAGTGCTTTCATGGCGTATATGATGACATTTTCATGACAAACCCTTTCATCTTCTTGAAGAAGGTGGCAGAGCCTGTCATTGAAATGTCGGTTATAATTGATACCTGAACCTGGCTGGAAGCCTGAGAAGAGTTAGTTTGATGTTTTTGATTCTTTATCTATTGTTTGTATTTATAAAATCATGGAAAGAAAGAAATAGGATAAACACAGGGCATGAGGGCCTCACAGTTCTGTGTAATGCCACTGAATATTCCTTTCTATTCAGAATTATGCCATCTCGTGTGCGGAGGACTATTCAATAATAGTAATAAAAAGAGAAGGTTATTCAGAGAGCTAGAACATAATGTACCACCACAAGATGAATCAGAACCATGTGATTCCTATTCATGTCTGGATCAATTGAATTTTATTATTGCTGTCACATGTTTCTTATTTTGTTTGCACCATTTTTAGAGATTATTGCTAAATAATGGGAAACAGGAATACTGGAGTAAATTTCCCCTCCCTTCCTAATCCAAAAGTACTGTAGCCAAACATGAAACTCCAGCTGCTTAGGTAATGTGGTACACTTGGCCTAGCCCCTCTAGGCCTTCAGAGAATTTTTTAATGTTAATCATAAGGAGAGTGTAGGTCAGATGAAAGTATATATAATTGTTTAAACAATTCTTTAATGGAATTTTGCAACTTAATGCACACTTAAACAAAAGAAACATGCACTACAAAAAGAAGATTGGAAACTGAAAATTTAGTATGTTTCATCGTCAAATACAATTCTAAACAAGAATTAAGAAGAAAAACAAAAAGAAAATTAACTTAGAGTGTAATGTTCATCGATCTGTTATTATAACATGCTCAGATTTAATAATTGACTGTGCAATAACATCATTATTTCCTCTATAAAAGACCTTACTCTGCAAGCTTTTGGCATAATTGCCTAAAATATCATTTATATTGCAAACGCACTGCTGTCACTTTCATCTTGCAAATCTATGGCTAATGATCTTCACATTCTAAAACATTCTGGTTATGTCATTAATTATGAATGTACCAATAATTTATTGTCATAATTTTATAACATGGGAATTAATAAACATTTTCTGGTGGAAAGTATAGGGATTGCAGCAAATGCAAAAATGAACTTCACAATTTAGTGGAATATGGGCTATTATATGAGGTAGCAATGACATAATGACTAAGATATTTGGAGATAACAATAAATATAATGAAGCTAGGTCTTGTAGATTCCAGATTATGCCAATTCAAATCTCAAGTAATGCAAGAAGTTAAATCTAAATTTATTTCAATTTCCCGTGCCATAATTCATTCTGATTATTAATAACAGTCTTGTAGGATAGAGCCATTTTCAGGAATATCTTGGTACTATCATGGCAATTTCCTCTTACACCTGGAGGAGTCAATCATTGCAATTGAAATTAGAACAGCATTGTGCACTCTTACACAAATATTGATGTGTAATTTCCTGGAGCTGATCCAGATGCATTCAAAATAACTAATTACATATTTTGTGACTTAATCTTCCTCTTTGAATTTCTTGGAAATTGAATATGCTACAGCACTTTTACCAGGGAAATAGCAAGTAAGGAAACCAATGGCTTTTCCCTCTCCAGCTATAGCAATGAACTAATTACGCAAATTATTTCTGAATTTCAAAGCATTACACACTGGTGAATTTAAGGCTTTACAAAATATTGTTGTGGACTGACATAGCTACTGTACCTGGAGATTTTCCACTGAATATTAACAACCCCATATTAAACCATTCCAATGCCATAAGGAAATTCTAGAATATTTAAAGAGATTGCTAAAAATTAAATCAATATAGTCACATGGAAATGTCAAACAGGTGATTTTGTATTGCAATTTATTCACGTACTATCATTTCATCTCCTAATTTGTTTTGAATCCATCCCAGACTGTTTGGATCTAAGTTTTAGTTTCAAGGAATTTGCTTGATTCGTCTGTCATCCCCTGGCATAATGATCTACCACATCCAACCCTGGTTCAGTATGGTAGCAGGTGTTCCTTGCAGAAGAAGCATTGCAGCAACTTGGCAAGACTCTTCTGGCAAGAGCTTGCAAATCTGGAGCTTCTGTCAAGAAGGAGGATAAGAGGGTAGCATTGTCATATCTATTTCCCTCCAACTATTTCCTGGCCTTGTTGAACATTGCCATTACTTTTCATCCCTGTGTCATGACTTTGGATATCTCAAAAAAACTTTTAAAGAATTATGGCCTGCATTTGTTCATCATCTTCTGAAGAAATGCCTAAGAAAGAAAATTAAATATTGAACAAGCTCACAGCCTAAGTGAAAACTGAACTTATACACAATAGAGAGAATTCCCCGCAGGTGAACAGACAATGGCTATGATTAATATTTTTCACAAAAAAAACATAATTTCCACAATTTAGGCATCTTGTGTGTATGATCTTCTTTGTTCTGAAATTAATATTTATTGTTCATGTTTTTAACTTGCTGAGTTTATGGAAGATATTTAGTTTTCAACATGAACAACTGTTTTCCTTCAGAAACAGTGATAGGACTCTGACGCCCAACGAGAGTTTGGTAATCAGAGGAAATACTGTGCAATCTCGAAGTGAAATAAATAACTATTACACAATGGGGTTTCAAAGAACAAAGGAGAGCATAGGGTTAGGGAATACATTTCGATATCAAAATGCATTTTATTGTAAACCACGGGTTAATGGAAATGAAGGTGATGTGCATTACGAAGGTCCTGAACAATCTGGACAGGCACATTTTGGTGTTTAACAGTTAAGTAAAGCCTGACATTGTACTTTCCTCTTATGACCATGTAACTCCCATATCCTGCAGACCTCATTGCAGTGACAAATTCATGAGGCAGTGAATGGCAAATAGCAGCTAGACCTCAGGGAGCAGAAAGTAAGACATGGAAAATGCTTGAGGAACTCAGCAAGTCAAGCAGTGTCTATGGAAGTGAATAACCAATCGATGTTTCTGCATTAGGACTGGAAAGCAAGGGGGCAGAAGCCACAGTAAGAAGCTGAGAGAAGGGAAGGATTACCACCTGCAAGTGATAGGTGAGAGGGAAGATGAAAGATTGAGTGGTGGACTGGAGATGAAATAAGAAGCTTGGAGCTGATAGATGGAAGAAGTCAGGAACTGAATAAGAAGGAATCTAACAGGAGGGGACAGTAGACCATGGAAGAAAGGGAAGGAGAAAGGGAATCAGAGGGAGGAAAAGAGAAGGGGTAACTGGGGAAACACTAAATTAAATAATAAAAGGGAGAACTGGTGTGTAGGGAGAATTTACCAGAAATTAGAGAAATTGATTTTCATGCCATTAGGTCAGAGGTTATCCAAAGGGAATTTGAGCTGTTGCTCCTTTAAACTGAGTATGGCAGTAAAGAGGACATGGACAAATATGTCAAAATGGGAACTGAAATGAGTGGCCACCAGAAAATCCTGCCTTTTGCTACAGATGGAGTGAAGGTGCTTGATGAAGTGCCCCCCCCCCCCCCCCACTTATGATGGATCTCAGTGATGTAGAGGAGGCCGAAGCGGGAGCACCACATACAATAGACTGATTCAGAGGTGAGGTGTTGTGTCCCCTGGAGGGTTTGTTTGGGGCCTTAAATGGAGGTGAAGGAGGAAGTGTGGGGCAGGAATAGTACTTGTTCCGCTTGCAGGGCATAAGTGCCAGGAGAGCAATCAGTGAGTGGACAATGTCGTCACAGAGGAGAGGATCCCTACTGGAAGTGGAGAGTAGGATGGGAGGGAAAGTTATGCTTAGTGTTAGGATTCTGTTGGAGATGGAAAAAGTTATGGAGAATCATGTGCTGGAGGCTCATGAACTCTATTCCCATTATGGCAGTGGGAAAATGAGATGAGGAAAGATATGCAGGAAAAGGAGTAGGTGAGGACAGGATTGATGGTGGTGGAACAGATACCCCATTCTTTGAAAAGGGAGCACATCTCAGATGTTTTAAAATGTAAAGCCTCATTGTGAAAAAAAGATGTGATGAAGATGAAGGAACTGAGCATTTTTACAAGTGACAGGGTGAGAAAGGGTATAGTCAAGATACGTGTGAGAGTCAGTAAGAGATAGTTTGTCTGCAAAGATTGAGACAGTGAGATCGGGAAAGGGAGGAGACATGTCAGAGGTAGAACATTTGAGGGTAGGATGGAAGCTGGAGGCAAAGTTGATGAAATAGATGAGCTCAACTTGATACAGAAAGCAGCAGCAATGCAGTCACCACTGTGGCATAGAAAGAGTTGCGTAACGTTACCAGAGGAGGCTTGAAACAGTGTTCAAAATGTAGGCATAGCCAGAGCCCATGTCTGTGCCCATGGCTACACTCCTGGTCTGAGAAATTGGAGAAGCCAAAAGAGAAATTGTTGAGTGTGAGAATCACTTCTGTAGAAGAAAACAAGAAGTCATGGAGGAAAACTGGTTAGCTCTGTTGTACAGAAAAAAGGGGAGAGTGTTAGAATCTTTAATGGAGAAAAGAAGTATAAAGGGCTGGATGTCCATAATAAAAATGAGACATTCAGGGCTAGGGAAGTTAAAGTGATTGAAAAGATCAAGAGCATGTAAAGTGTCATGCATATAAGTAGGAAGTGACACAACCAAGGGAAATGAAGTTGAGGAATATCTTCAGTTGGGCAGGAACAGGCAGAAACAATGGGCCCTCAGGGCAGGTAGGTTTGTGGTTCTTGGGTAGGAGGTAGAAACAGGTAGTGCAGTATATAGGAACAATGAGATTGGTGGCAGTGGATGAGTGATTTCCAGAGGCATGAGGTTGGTGATGGTACAGGAGACAATGGCCTGATGCTTCTTAGTAGGGTCCTGTTCAAGAGGTAAGTAAGAGTAGGTGTCTGGGATTGCAGCCCGGCGATAGCATGGTAGAGGTCAGTCCAACAGATTAAAACAGCATACCCCTTGTCAGTGGGTTTGTTGGTGAGGTTGGGATTGGTGTGAAGAGAGTGGAGAATAATGGAGAACAATGGGGGTGAGGTTCTAAAAAAAGAAGAATGCTGAAGTTAAGATGGCTGATGTGTCATCAGCTATTAGAGACAAAAAGTTCCAGAGTGGGATGTCCAAGAAGAGGAGGAGGGTTGTGGAGGGAAGTGGTTATTAGTGAGGTATGGGGAGTCCTTGCCAAAGAAGTAGGCTTCTAGACAGAAGTGACGGAAGAAAAACTCGGCTTCAGGGTTAATATGGAACTCAATGGGATGTGGGCACCAAGGTACAAAGGTAAGGCCCTTTCTGAGAACTGAACGTTCTTCCTCAGAGAAGGGAAGGTAGACGGGGATGGTGAAGACAGGGCAGGTATTAAAGCTGCAATCAAGGGAGTGTAGAGAGTTGGAGAGGTTAGACAGGAGGGGTGGGTTCTGCTGTTCAGGGAAAGAAGGATGGGAGGAAGATGGGAGATGAGAAGAATGGAAGCGGAATGAGGGGTAGAATGGTGTCTGAGAGACCAGAGGTTGGTGGAGAGTAAAGATGGAAGAAGAGGGGTATAAGAACTAGTGGTAGTAAGAAAGGTCTCAGACTAGAGGGGCAAGGTTGGAACTGGACTTGGAGGCAGTGGAGTTTGCGGCCTGGAGGCAGACAGGCCTGAGTTCAAAGGCTATAAATAGACCATAAATCATAGGAAAAGAATTAGGGCATTCAGCCTATCAAGTCTGCTGTGCCATTTCATCACCTTTCTCAACGCCATTCTTCTGGAAACGGCAGAGCTGGAGGCAGCCAGAGCCATGGTTTGCCGGAAGCCAAGGCCTGAAATGGATGTGACCGAGGTTGTGGCCTGGAGGCCCACATGCTTCCAATGCTTCCTGGATGTGAGGAACGGAAATGAAATGGGAGTTGTAGGTGTGGATCTGGTGAAGGATGAAACTTTGGAGAGGTCCATGCCAGGTGGTGAAGAGTGAAACATGGAGTTATGGTAGGAAAGGGGGAGGAAAATATGAGCAAGCACCCACAGATCCTGTGAAACTTTGTGCTGTTTCTGTTCCATTGTTTGCATTTTCTTTGATGATTGTAAAGTTGAACTATGCACATACTTGAGAAAAATGAGAAAGTAAATTCTGTTAAAAACACGTCAAACATATCTACCAAATAATACAGAGTTTAAAAAATACTTTTTTGTGAAGTGAATGGAGCCATGCTAGGTGCACTAACAACTGTTGACATTAGCTGAAAGTTCAAAATGTTTATTGGTCCCTAAGCTTAATTCGCTACAAAACAGCTTTTTGGCACAGTTCTAGGCATGTGGTATTATCCGACCTCCTGTATGTTCCAATCAATCAGAAGTGTACCACTTTGGATACTGTTGGAGCGGGAGGGGAATTGAGCTATTCAAGAAAGTCACAGTGACTATATCTCTGCCACTGAATCTGGCTATATGGCACAGAAGGGTAGGAGGGAGAAGAAGGGAGCAGTAGTGTTGGGGGATTCAACAGTTAAGGAGCCAATCAGGAGATTCGTGGTGTATAAGATGACAAGAGACAAAGATAGAGAGAACAGGCCTATCATCAGTGGGGTAGATTCTCTGACTTGCTGCCTTGCTAAGCACTTAATGACCATGCTGTCTTCCTTTGTTGGGGTCTGTGAGAATCACATCATGTATTCGACTAACTTCGTTAAAACGATAGCCAACATTCAGCTGAACCTGGAGGACATAATGGTCAGTTTCAATGTGGTGCCCTGTTCACGAGAGTTCCCATTAAGGACAGCATGATCTTCTTGTGGTCAAGGTTTGATATGGATACCATTGACCTTTTTGAATATATCCTTACATATCCTTACTATGGGCTACTAAAAGGAAAACTACTATGACCAAATAGCCAGAGTGGCATGTGATTGCCTTTGTCATCAGCTATTGCTAATTTCTACATGGAGGACTTTGAGGAGAGGGCTCTGAGTTCATCACCCTTACGCCCCAAATGTTTCTTCAGGTACATCGATGACACCTTTGTAGTGTGCCTTCATGGACTCCAGCCACTCCAACAGTCCCATGATCATCTGAACAGTGTACATCTAAACATTTAATTTGTGATGGAGATGGAGAAGAATGGTTCCCTCTCATTCCTGGACATTCTAATATGATGGAAACTGGACAGTAGCCTCGGATATGGCGTCTATTGGAAACCCACTCACATGGACTTGTACCTCACCAATAACAGCAATCATCATGCCTCCCAACATAGAGCAGTTTTTTCTACTTTGATTAACTGTGCAAAAACTATTTCAAACCTGGAATGTCTTTCCAAGGAAATCAAACGATTACACATGATGTTCTACAGAATGGCTACGAGGTGAAGAAAATCAATCGGGCCCTTTAAAGGGCCAATGGAAAAACTAGGAAACCCGTTGCTACTGCCTGTCTTCCCTATAGTTCTGTGGTTTCTGGAAGGATTGCCAGGATCCTGAAGAAATACCAGATTAATACCATCCACAAACCCGTAAAGAAGCTCAAATCACAGCTTATGAAGATCAAAGATGATCTGGGACTTGTGTCGGCTAACATTTACAAGATTCTCTGTGAAAGTGGAGCAGCTTAAATCGGCCGTATGGGAATTACGGTGGAAACCCGCATCAAGGAGCGCAGGAGGTGTATCCGTTTGTGATACCTGGAAAAGTTAGTGGTGGCAGAACAGTGCATTCACAATGGCCATAGAATTGACTTTGGTGGCACAAAACTACTCTACCATGCCAATGGCTTTTGGGACCATCTAGTAAAGGAAGCCACTGAAATAAATCTAGAGGAAAAGAATTTTAATGAAGACGCAGGCCTCGCTCTAAGTAAGAACTGGAATTTGCTTGTATACAAGGTGGGAGAGCGGAAACCTGATTACATGAGGACTGACCAGTCAGGAGGGGCAGACTATGGTGTGTATAAATACCACTGGACTACAGAGACCGACACATCATCCTTGATGAAGACGGTGGATTTCGTCATTGAAAAGTCGGTTATAATCGATACCTGTACCCAGCTGGAGCCCGAGAAAAGGTTACTCATTGTATATGCTGACACAGCACTAGATCCTTTTTCAATACATTGGAAATTTAGACATAAATGCATTTATGCTAATGCATAACATCATCAAAAGATCTTATAACTGACAGTTTTAGCATGACTTAAGTAATGATTTTTTCAGCCTTGAAAATTATTTCTAAATTATACAGCAATTTTTATAATCTATTTGGAGATATAAAACTTTGATCTTTGTGTATTACAACCAAAAGGATTACACAATTGCTGTTCTTGGTTCAGTTCCAGAACTGTTCATTACCACTCAGATATTTTTTTAATGGCTATTTATCTCTAATTCCAAAATGAACAGCATTATCCATGGTCTGTTCTTAGGCTCCTACAGTGTTGGTATCTTTCATAATTTCCTTTCTGTAATAACATGATAAGGGGCTGACAGTAACTTGGTAGATATATTCTATGAATGTAGCAAGTCAATCAGGACTCATTGCAGAAAGTCTACAGGAACACTGATCCATGTCTTACTGTGTAGAGTGGTCTTCTGGATTTGAATTTGCACATCTAATGAACATCCCAATGTTATAAATAGCATTAAGTCAATTTTGATCATTAGTCAGAAGGCATCTCTGTATTTATACAAGATCAGCTACCTCCACAGTATTGAGGTAGATGCAATTGGTTCTAGAGGTGCTGCTGAGTTGGAGGTATCTGATTCTAATTTTCTTTCTAACTTAAGAAAAATTTATTAAGAGAAGTTTGAACTGTTGCTTTTCACTTCTCTTCAAAAATTTCTTTGTAGCATCGAATACTCTCATTGACAATACCCCTACAAGTCATGGTATATCTTGCTAAGTTGGTTCTGAGCTCTTTCAACTTTGCCAAACCTTCAATTTTTTTCAAAGGTGCTGCCAACCTTTTGTAGTGAATCTCTTTTCAAGTTCTAAGGTTTCAGATTCTTGCTCTTTTCTACTTCTATCAGTTGCTTTTCAAGTTCCATAAGGTCTTCATTGCTTAATTCTTCAGCATGAGATTTGGGGAAGTCAGTGATGTCATCCTCATTAATCTCAGACTGAAGTTGATACCAAAGGCAACAACTTTCTCTGTCAAACCTTCCCTTGTCTTAGGAAGTCTCCAAGACAATTTTACGGCAAAGTTTCGTCCATATACCACTCATATTTGTTGAGGAAGAAACTAAAGGTCCATGAGCCAATGCTCATTAAGGGATCAGAGGTGAAGAGGGTCAGTAAATTTAAATTCCTGTATGTTATAATATCAAAAAATCTGTACTGGGATGAGCACGTAAGTGCCATTTCAAAGAAGGCACTGCAACACTTTTATTTTCCTAGAAGTTGGCACAGATTTGGCATGTCATTTAAAACTTTGAGAAACTTCATAGTTAGGTAGTGGAGACTCTCCTCAGTGGTTGCATCAAGGCCTGGAATGGAAACCCCAGTGTGTAAGCGCAGAAAAGCATACAAATGTGATGGATATAACCCAGTTCGTCACAGGAAAAACTATCAACACCATTGTGGTGAACTGCATATACCTGTCTGGACACGCCCCCTGCTGACTGCTCCTGTGGCCCCTCCCACTGACCGTGGCTCCTCCCACAGACCCCGGTATAAAGGCGATTGAGGCCTGAGCCCGGCCCTCAGTCTCCAGGATGTAGTATGGTGGTCAACTACTGCTTGTTCTTTCTTCCAGTCAATAAAAGCCGATATCTCGCCTTCACATCTCAGAGAGAATTATTGATGGTGCATCAACTATTGAGCATATCTGCAAAGAGACTGTCACAAGAAAGCAGCAATCATCATCAAATACACCACCACACAGGCCATTCCTTCTTCTTGTTGCTACCATTGGGAAGGAGGTACAGGAGCGTTAGGTCCCATGCCGCTAGGTTCAGGAACTGTTATTACCACTCAAATAGCAGGCTTCTGAATTAAAATAGACAACTTCATTCACCACAGCACTGAACTGATCACTGAAAAGTGAATATTGACTCACTTTCAAGGACTCTACAACTCATGTTCTCAGTATTGTTTATTTATTTATTTATTTATTTGTATTTGCACAAATTGTCTTATTTTACACATTGGTGGCTTGTTTACTGAGTTAAGTATTGTATGTAATTAGTTTTGCTACAATAAGTGTATGGGACATAGGAAAAAATGTTGAATTTCCCCATGGGGATGAATAAAGTATCTATCTATCTATCTGTTAGTCTTTTTTGTGTAATTTTTCATTGATACAGTAGTACTCATTTGCCTGGTAGAAAATAAACCTCAGGGTGGTATTTGGTGACGTATGTACTTCAATAGCAAGTTCATTTTGAACTTTGAGCATCTCATTCCAAGCATGTGCAATAGCCAACATCAGGCATGTTCCTCTGATAAGCTTTGCCCTTTATGTTAGCACTGAACTTTGAATGAACAAAACCCAACCCTTTATTAATCTTCAATAGCTTTTCCCTCTTCCTGATCACTGAATTGTATCCATTTTAGCTTCCATTTTGTGTCATCACATCTGCCTTGAATACTTTGATGAGGCATAGTAATAGTAATAGCAAAATAATAAGCACTGCACTATACAGAATTTGTAAAGAATCCAGAACACTGCTATCCAATACAGCATTGTACAGGTCACCAGCATTTGTGCTGGTGGTGGCTCCAGTTGTTGCCATCAAGCATTCTCATTTTTCCCAATCTCAAAGGAAACATGTTCTGTCATTTGTTGAAATGTACTTTACATAGAATATTGCAGTACAGTATAGGCCCTTCATCCCATTATTATAACCTGCTCTATAATCAATCTAACCCATCCCTCACACATAACCCTCCACTTTTCTATCATCCATGTGCCTTTAAAAGATTTTCTTAAATATCCTTAATGCATCTGCCTTTACTGCAATCCCTATCAGAATGGTCCATGTACCAACCACTCTCTGTGTAAAAAATTTACCTCTGACTGCCCCCTTTTCTTTCCTCCAATCACCTTAAAATTATGCCCTCTTGTGTTAACCATTTCTACCCTTGGAAAAAGTCTCTGGAGATCCACATGGTCCCTGTCTCATTTTTCAATAAAGTAGAAGTTTGTAGCATGTTGGAGTGTTTGTAATCCAGGAGTAGCTTGTAAACATATTTCTCAAAGGAGAAGGAAGAACCCAAAATAAATCATGCTGTGAGAGAGAAAAAAAACACAAATCCTGAAACTTGGTATTCTCCATGTGGACACCTAAATCATACTTGGTCAGATTCATCCTTAAAACTAATAAATTAAACAATGTAAAGTGGAAAGGTTAAAGCAATTTGAAGCATGATTTTTTTTTAACTGGTGATATATGTTGTTTGATAGTAAACAGTAGAAAGTACTTTTTTTTTGTTGATTCTGCTGGTCCTACATCCTTGAAGTCCCTTAGCATCTACCATAAAACTCTGGAGGTTCCAGGTCTGCCCACACCACAACTCTGAGACTAGCATGCTTGTTTCGAGATCTCTCAGCTATTTCATTATACACTTGATCTGTTTAACTCTGTCTCTGATCACTTCCTCTAATGTCTCCTTATGTGATTCGGTGTCATCTGTGACTGATATCTGAAGAGCATTAGAAGATTTATGACATCAAAAACACTACAAAAATTAAAATTGGTATTGCAGGTAAGATGCAAATGTGGGTTGATAAGTATGACACTGAGAAGTATTATTCATCCACTATGAATTCTTGTTCATTGCTGCACAGTTTGTAATGTTTTCCTCTGTAATTTTTACATCATTAAATTTTCTATGATAAAAAGTAGAGAACATAAGTACCCTTATCCATCTGGATATTGCATTGTCATCCATGCATTATTATGTATTGGCATACTGTCAGTGTATGGGTATATTAATGTAGCATATTGTGGAGATCATAAAAGATACAGTGATTTATCTGCCACATATAAATATGAGCTTCCCTTGAACACTGAAGAGTTGTGAAAGCCTCAATTTAGAATATATCCATACTTCTGCTACACATTCAACCAGTGATATCAAATGATAAGGTCCAGCATCTGCTCTACATTTTACCTGTGAGAATTTATAAAGGCTACAAGAATTAAGAGAAGGACCATGAAATTTGTCTAGACCTGTTACCCTGCTGAGAGTGTTCTTTCCAGCTGCTTCTCTGATGTGATGTTTAATCCGGCTCATCTTTCTGAATTAAGGGTAAATAGAAAATGGGGGTGGGCATTCATGTTATTTATTGTAGACAATAATTATTGCAATTCTATGCAACAGTGCAAACATTACTTTTAATTCATTTTTTAGGCCATACATCTCACTGGTGTAGCCAGCATTTAATATCCTTAATTTCCTTCATACAAGTATTAGGGAGCCACCACCTTGAACCACTGGGTGTAGGTACTCTCACAGTGATAATTCCCCACTATCCAGGCCATTCCCTCTGCCCGCCACTGCCTGTAAGGAGTTTGTACATTCTCCTCCTGACCACATGAGTTTCCTCTGGGTGCTCCGCTTTACTCCCACAATACAAAGATGTACACCAACCTTATCAGCTCTGGGGATCTCCCATCCACAGCCACCAACCTCATAGTTCCCACACCCCACACTTTCCATTTCTACATCCTACCCAAGATTAACAAACCTATCTGTCCTGGTAGACTTATAGTCTCAACTTGCTCCTGCCCCACCAAACTCATTTCTGCATACCTTGACACTGTCTTATTCCCCCCTTGTTCAATCTCTTCCCACCTATGTTTGTGACACTTCTCACGCTTTGAATTTTTTCAATGATTTTAAGTTCCTTGGCCCCCACCGCCTTATTTTCACCATGGACGTCCAGTCCCTATATACCTCCATCCCCCACCCGGATGGTCTCAAAGCTCTTCCCTTTTTTTGGATTCCAGACCAAACCAATTCCCCTCTACCACTACTCTCCTCTGTCTAGCGGAATTAGTTCTTACTCTCAATAATTTCTCCTTTGGCTCCTCCCACTTCCTCCAAACCAAGGGTGTAGCCATGGGCAACCGTATGGGTCCCAGTTATGCCTGCCTTTTTGTTGGCTTTGTGGAACAGTCCATATTCCAGCTCTATACGGGTTTTCGTCCCCCTCTTTCCCTTCGATACATCAACGACTGCATTGGTGCTGCCTCCTGCACGCATGCTGAGCTCGTTGACTTCATTAACTTTGCCTCCAACTTTCACGCTGCCCTCAAATTTACCTGGTCCATTTCCGACACCTCCCTCCCCTTTCTAGATCTTTCTGTCTTCATCTCTGGAGAAGGCTTATCTACTGATAACTACTATAAGCCTACAGACTCTCACAGCTACCTGGTCTATTCCTCTTCCCACCCTGTCTCTTGCAAAAATGCTATCTCCTTCTCACAATTCCTCCATCTCCACCGCATCTGCTCTCAGGATGAGGCTTTTCATTCCAGGACGAAGGAGATGTCTTCCTTTTTTAAACAAAGGGGCTTCCCTTCTTCCACCATCAACTCTGCTCTCAAACGCATCTCTCGCATGTCCCGCAAATCTGCCCTCACCCCATCCCCTCGCCACCCCACTTGGGATAGGGGTCCTCACCTTGTCCTCACCTACCACCCCACCAGCCTCCAGGTCCAACATATAATTCCCCGTAACTTCCACCACCCCCAACGGGATCCCACTACCAAGCACATCTTTCCCCCACCTTTCTGCTTTCCGCAGGGATCGCTCCCTATGCGACTTCCTTGTCCACTCATCTCCCCCCCCCCCATCCCTCCCCACCGATCTCCCTCCTGGCACTTATCCTTGTAAGCGGAACAAGTGCTACACCTGCCCTTACACTTCCTCCCTCACCACCATTCAGGGCCCCAGACAGTCCTTCCAGGTGAGGCAAGACTTCACCTGTGAGTCGGCTGGTGTGGTATACTGCGTCCGGTGCTCCCGGTGTGGCCTTTTACATATTGGTGAGACCCCACACAGGCTGGGAGACCATTTCGCTGAACACCTACGCTCGGTCCGCCAGAGAAAGCAGGATCTCCCAGTGGCCACACATTTTAATTCCACGTCACATTCCCATTCTGATATGTCTATCCATGGCCTCCTCTACTGTCAAGATGAATACACACGCAGGTTGGAGGAACAACACCTTATATACCGGCTGGGTAGCCTCCAACCTGATGGCATGAACATTGACTTCTCTAACTTCCGTTAATGCCCCTCTTCTCCTTCTTACTCCATACCTGACATATTTAGTTGTTTGTTTTTTTTTCTCTCTCTGCCCATCACCCTGCCTGTTCTCCATCTCCCTCTGGTGCTCCCCCCCTCCCCCTTTCTTCCTCCCGAGGCCTCCCGTCCCACGATCCTTTCCCTTCTCCAGCTCTGTATCACTTTGCCAATCACCTTTCCAGCTCTTAGCTTCATCCCACCCCCTCCGGTCTTCTCCTATCATTTCGCATTTGCCCCTCCCCCCACTACTTTCAAATCTCTTAGTATCTCTCCTTTCAGTTAATCCTGATGAAGGGTCTCAGCTCAAAACGTCGACAGTGCTTCTCCTATAGATGCTGCCTGGCCTGCTGTGTTCCACCAGTATTTTGTGTGTGTTGCTTGAATTTCCAGCATCTGCAGATTTCCTCATATGTACTGATTGTTAGGTTAATTGGTTGTTGTAAATTGTCCCGTGATTAGGTTTGGATTGAATCGGAGGATTGCTGGGTGACATGACTTGAAGGGTCAGAAGAGCCAACAAATAAATAAATATGAATTTGGGATTTCCAAAACTGAGACTTATTAACAATGAAGGAATAGTGACAAACTTCCAGGATACAGTGTGTATGTGTGCGAGTGAGTGGGAGGTGAACATGCAGTTCTGATGCACATCCTGTCCTTTTCCATTGTTGTCAGTACAGATCATGAGTTTGGGAGCATTGATAGTTAATCAAATTACTAACTTAACAGTTTCATTCAATGGAACATTGCCTTGGTAGTCAATTGGCCTGCTAGCAGATTGGAACAAGGCTGGGGAGAATATAACTCGATGGTTCCACAGAAGAGGGCATTAGTTCAGGGTAGGGGATTATGAATTTCCAAAACAAGCCTTTTGGACATTCAATCCTCCCCTCTGGCCCACAATGTAACATTTTGCTCTCAATTCAGAAGCCACCTTACTTTTACCATCTTCCTGCTTTAGGCCAGATGTGGGTACCAAGAAATTTAGGAGTGAAGTGACACCCCAGGATGAATGTTAAACTTCCTATTTCCTGGTCCAGGTGGAGAGTGCTGTAGCTGTTGCTGTCAAGTTCCTATTGATACTGTACCATTTATGCCAGGTACACTCCCCTTCCACTGAGGGAGCTGCAGTTGGAAAGAGAATAAAGAAATGTATTGTTTCTAGTTCATATAGTTGCATGTCTGAACTTGTCATTTATAGACAGCTAAAATTCTTACTGCACTTTATCGTAGTCTAGGAATTGCCATTGACAACTTTAGCAAACAGAAGCCTGTTTCAATTTTACAGCTGTGCACCAACTCAATAGTAAGCCCCTTCATTTGCAGAGGATCAATGCTTGGTGAGGAGTGTGTCTCAGCCTGCCTAGCCTTTCACTGGTGATATTGCCAGCTGTCATTTCTAGGCTAACACAACCTCAATTGTTATTCTAACCAAGACATGACTGACCTTTGTCTTGTTTTTAAATCATCAAGTAGACCTCCAGCCACATCTTAACTATGGCAGACAAGGATTGCCTGTGACAGGTTATCACTCCTGTTGTGTTCCATCAATGTTATTTTGCATGTACACTTGACATTCTAGAGCTGCAGACAAATCTTTCCACAAAACTGCCGTCGCCTTTATTATTTACTGCAGTTGAATGGCTTACTATTTGTTTGGCAAATGTTACACAATTGTTTTTCCAATCCCAGTACATATTTCTGAAATTCCAGTTCACATGTGAACTATGTATTAATATTGTATACTGATGAATTGGACCTAAGTATTGGGAGTATGACAAAGAAGTCTGTGGGTTATACAAAATCCGGCTATCAGGTCAACAACATAAAGGTTTAAATAACAGGGAGAATTAAACAATCTTGTCACTTGGGCAATGAGTGGCAAATGTGTGTAAACTGGGAAGCCGTAGCAAAATTAGAAAATATGCATGCATGATGAAGACAAATATATAGCTTGTAGGGTATGCTGACAGATCCGTAAAAGTAGTATGGCAGTTGAATAAAGTGGTTAAATAGACATCCAGGACAATTTATTTTAATAGGTGTGTTACAACATGGCAACAATGAATATAGAATTGAGACAGGTTTTTTATAACAAATAAAACATTTTTTAAACACTGCTCAAAAAACCCCCCAAAAGTAAACAAACGACTAACTTAACTGGAAGTCGGCTGCTATATGCCAGTTTTTAAAATGAGAAATGCGAACTCAGTTCTTTAAAGTAGTAGATGCAAAAGTCCAAATGTTTTACACAGTCTGTTAGAAGAGACTTTATTCTTATGTGACGTTACTGCTGATCCCAGAGGAAGTATGCCTTGCCCAAAGGATTTACGATGAAGGAAGTAAAACGGCTTAAAGGCACTGACTTTTCCTTGGCGAATAACTCACTGCCCCAGTCCTTTCTGCTCATACAGCAGGGACTAACGTGGGTGCAGATTACTAATTCCTTCTGAATGATGATCAAATAAGGGCGAAACTGTTTCACCGTTAACAACACCGACTTTTCTCAATCTTTCGGGTTTTCTGAACTAGGATAATTCTTCACTCTCCGACTGGACTTTAACTGGCAGTGATTTTCAGAACTGCCGGCACAACAATTTTTTTTCTTTTTTTTTTGAGTTGCCAACTGTTTAATATACTCTTTTTTATTCAATTTTTCAAATTTAATTACATAGAATAATATCTACCCTCCCCCTTCCCTTAACCCTTCCCCCTGTAACATAACCCTACCTAAAAAAAAACAGAAAAAAAATGAAAGAAAGTAAGACTGCCTGGATATCAGAAGGTCTCCACATGCTCCATGGGATTCAAAATAAATTTAATATATGTATTTGTTTCTTTCCCCAGAGGACCAACATCTTTATCATCGGAGCACCTATATATACAATCCTTTCTTTTGTAAATAAGGGCGCCAAATATTCAAAAATGTATCATATTTATTCATTAAATTATAAGTAATTTTTTCAAGTGGAATACAGCTAAATATTTCATTATTCCCATGATCCATACTTAAATACAAATCCGATTTCCAAGTAACTGCAATAGCCTTTTTGGCTACTGGCAATGCAATTTTTATAAATACTGTCTGATATTTATTCAATTTAAGTTTTGGTTTTATCCCTTCAATGTCACCTAATAAAAATAATATTGGGTTATGCGGAAGTTGCGTTCCAATAATTTGTTCCAATAAAACTCTTAAATTTATCCAAAAAGGTTGAATTTTGAAACAAGACCAAGTAGAATGTAAGAAAGTACCAATTTCTTGATTACATTGAAAACATTGATCAGATAAGTTTGGGTTTAATCTATTTATTTTTTGCGGTGTAATATATAATTGATGTAAAAAATTATATTGTACTAATCTGAGTCAAACTTTTATTGTATTTGTCATACTGTCAAGACATAGTCTTGATCAACTTGTTTCATCAATATTAATATTCAAATCCGTTTCCCATTTTTGTCTTGACTTATGGATTCCTTGTTTAAGTGTCTGTTTTTGAATCAGATTATACATAAAAGAAGTAATTTTTTAAATTTTTCCTTTTTGAATTAAAGTTTCAATTTCATTAGGTTTTGGCAATAACATTGTTTGACCCAGTATATCTCTTAAGTAAGCCCTTAATTGAAAATAACCAAAAAAGTGTTATTTGATATTTTATATTTATTCTTTAATTGTTCAAATGACATCAATATACCTCCTTCATAACAGTCTCCTATACATCTAATCCCTTTTTGGTACCAATTATATAAAAGTTGATTATCCATTGTAAAAGGAATAAGTCTATTTTGAATCAGAGATCTCCTTTTTTCTTTATTTCATCGTCAACATTTATCTTATTCCATAAATCAATCTAATGTTTTAATATAGGAGATTCTTTCTTTTCCCGTATCCATTTAGATTCCCATTTATATATAAAATCTTCCAATGTATTTTCTCCTGTCTTATCTAATTCTATTCTAATCCATGCCGGTTTTTCTTTGTCAAAAAAAGATGCATTAAATCTAAGTTGATTTGCTTTAAATAATTCTTAAAATTTGGAAGTTATAACCCCCCTAAGTCAAATCTCCATGTCAATTTTTCCAACAATATTCTTGACATCTTACCTTTCCAAAGAAATTTCCTCACACATTTATTTAATTCTTGAAAAAACTTCTGCAGCAATTGAAGCCACAAACCAGGCACGCCCGGGATCCTTTTCAGTTTGCGTATAAGGAGAAAGTGGGAGTGGAGGATGCTATCACGTATTTGCTGCACAAATCCCTCTCTCACCTGGATGGGGTCAGTGGTGCTGTGAGGATTACATTCCTGGACTTCTCTAGTGCCTTTAACACCATCCAGCCCAAGATCTTAAGGCACAAACTAACGGAGATGGGAGTAGACTCTCACATGGTGGATTGGATAGTGGACTACTTGACAGATAGACCTCAGTATGTGCGGTTGGGAGACTGTAGGTCTGACACGGTGGTCAGCAGCACAGGAGCGCCGCAGGGGACCGTGCTCTCTCCGGTCCTGTTCACCCTGTACACATCAGACTTCCAATATAACTTGGAGGCCTGCCATGTGCAGAAGTTCGCTGATGACACGGCCATAGTGGGGTGTGTCAGGAATGGACAGGAGGAAGAGTATAGGAAACTGATACAGGACTTTGTGATATGGTGCAACTCAAACTACCTGCGTCTCAATATCACCAAGACCAAGGAGATGGTGGTGGACTTTAGGAGATCTAGGCCTCATATGGAGCCAGTGATCATTAATGGAGAATGTGTGGAGCAGGTTAAGACCTACAAGTATCTGGGAGTACAGTTAGATGAGAAGCTAGACTGGACTGCCAACACAGATGCCTTGTGCAGGAAGGCACAGAGTCGACTGTACTTCCTTAGAAGGTTGGCGTCATTCAATGTCTGTAGTGAGATGCTGAAGATGTTCTATAGGTCAGTTGTGGAGAGCACCCTCTTCTTTGTGGTGGCGTGTTGGGGAGGCAGCATTAAGAAGAGGGACGCCTCATGTCTTAATAAGCTGGTAAGGAAGGCGGGCTCTGTCTTGGGCAAAGTACTGGAGAGTATAACATCGGTAGCAGAGCGAAGGGCGCTGAGTAGGCTACGGTCAATTATGGAAAACCCTGAACATCCTCTACATAGCACCATCCAGAGACAGAGAAGCAGTTTCAGTGACAGGTTGCTATCGATGCAATGCTCCTCAGACAGGATGAAGAGATCAATACTCCCCAATGCCATTTGGCTTTACAATTCAACCGCCAGGAGTAAGATATGTTAAAGTGCCGGGGTTAGGACTCAATGTATTTAAGTAAACTACTTAAGAACTTTTTAAAAGCTATTATTAATGCTTTTTGAGAGGGTGATTTTAGATGCATATCATATTTTTACTGAGTTAAGTATTGTATGTAATTAGTTTTGCTACAATAAGTGTATGGGACATTGGAAAAAATGTTGAATTTCCCCATGGGGATGAATAAAGTATCTATCTATCTATCTGTCTATCTATCTATCTATTGGTAGTGTTTGAAATAGATACTGTAATCTAGGAAATATATTCATTTTTACAGCATTAAATCTACCCACTAATGTTATTGGTAACATCACCCATTTATCAAGATCTTCTTGAATTTTTTTCAATAGTGATAAATAATTTAATTTATATAAATTCTTTATATCATTATCAACTCTTATACCTAAACACTTTATACCATTTATCGGCCATCTAAATTGAGTTGCTAATCAACATTGACTATAGTCTCCTTTAATAAGGGGTAAAATTTCACTTTTATCCTAGGTTATTTTATACCCTGATACTTTCCCATATTCTTCCAGTCTAGAAGATAATTTACGCAATGAATGCAATGGGTTTGTTAAATAGATCAAAACATCATCAGCAAATAATTTAGTCTTATATTCCTCCCGATTAACTCTAAGACCCTTAATATCTGAATCAGTTTTAATAAATTCAGCTAATGGTTCTATCACCAATACAAATAAAGCAGACCTTTTTAATTAGCTCAACAATTCTTACGGTAGAAATTAAAACTCCACTTTTAAAACAAAACTGCGTCATAAAATCAAATACACAGCAGAACGGAGTCATTGACACATTAAGCCACAAACTGACCTGCGTCACAAGGAGGGGTTCTCCTTTAATACCCTGTTGAAACAGGCCATCACATGTCCTCTCACTGGCGGGAAAATTACATCACTCCACCATCACAAGACCATTACATCATGCCCAGCAGAGCCTCAATTACATCATGGTCATGTGACAGTGACAAGATACCCATGGTGTATGTAACAGGTGCGACACAGAAGAGGAAAACGAGATGATACTTGAACTGTAAACAATTCTGTGTAGACCAGAGCCTGAGAATTTTCTGGTAATGGCATGACAGAAAGATGCAATTGCACTGGAGAGGGTCCAGAGGAAATTTAAGAGAATATTAGAGGAGATTTAAGACAACCAGGACCCAAACTGTTTAGCTCTGAGCAAGGATTGAATTGGTTGTTTTCTTAGGTACAGATCAAGCTGAAAGAAGACTTAATCCAGGTCTAAATTATTATGAAGAGTTTGGATAGAGTAAATAAAAAGACCTATTTATCTCAATAGAGATGTCAGAAACCAAGAGACATAGGTTTAGAGTAATTGATAGAAGGATCAGAGGGGGAAAAGCAGGAGATTTTCCATCTACAGTGGGAATTGTCTGGAAGTCATAGTCTGAAAGAATAGATGCAGAAACCTCATCACATTTGAAATGTAATATTTCTGAAGAGAAACACTATGTAACTGAAGAGCTAATACCTGCAGGTCCAATGATCAAGAGCAAGTTGGTGGAAATATATTAGGTTGATCTTTTGGACTGAAACAGCCATTATATGTTGAATGTTCTGCTGTTTTAAATGATCCTATGAAGTTGTACTGAGAGATCCAATAAAAGGAATAGACCTTGTATTTATTTCAGGCAATGAATCGGGTCATCTTAATTACCCTAATCTCTGCTGGAATCTTTAGTATCAGTGCTATATCTAACTTTGAATAACCTACAGTATGAGCAAATACTATTCTATATTATGCCTGTCTCATAAGTTCCAAATCTGATTGTTATCATAAGGCATGAGTTTATTCATCAAACCACTCAAGGTAAAAATAAAATCAGTCCAATAATAGAAAATGTCCAAACTCTTCAGCTTCATTGTCACCTGCTGGCTTTCAGAGTTATGAAAGATTTAGAATGAATCAGGCTTCCAGAATTGACATTAGAAGAAGATTAGAAGTAGTAAGAATTGAGCACAGGCCCCTTGTTGCTGGTCCACCATCCAATAAAGTCACAGCTGATCTTACACCACAAGCTCAATTCCACTGCTGGCCAAAAAGCCATTGACCTGTGATGTTATTCATCAAAGGATTATCTGCAGTTGTCTGCATAAGGAAATGTTTCGGCATCACATTTCTAAATCGCTTATCCTTCAACAAAGTATACCAGCTGCTTAGAGGAAATAGCCTCCTTGCAGCCTGCAGTCTATCCATCATGGAAACGTAACAGATTTAAAAATGCTGTGTGTAATGGTCAATCTTACTCATTCTCCATTTATCGGACAGTTTTAATGTTTTTACATTTACAGCCTTCTGGTTAGCTACTGTCAAGCTTAGGGAATTTTTTAAGATTATCACTAATGCATCTGATTTCTCCATATCTTGTTCTTTTATAACCATAGGATGTAGGGCAGCAGATACAAAAGAAAAATCCACTTTTTATTCCATAGCCTGGATCTTGCAGGAAAATATCAAGAAGCTTGCATTTCCTGCACAAGTATGAATGCAGGGAAGGAAGACTCATGCTTTCTGACAGCTATTCCCTAGTAGGTTTCTACAGGTCTGGACCATCACTCTGTGGATACCATTTATATTAGTGGAAGGAAATGCTAATGAGATGTTAAACATAATATCAATGGAATTTTGAAAAACTACACATTGTACACCAAACAAAAACAATAACTAATGTTACAGATTTTTCTTTTTTCTTGAGTAATTCACCCCTTAAGTATGCTACTGCCATTATGTATTCTAGAAATCACTCTAAACAGTGCATTTGTTCCCTGTTATCTCCTGTCTCCTCCCAAACTTACTTGTTTTCACGTTCTGCTAGACCAAAATCATTCTTCATGATGTTATCATCATAATCAGTCTTCAGCAAGTGCTCTCTTAGTACATAGAACATAGAATAGTACAGCACATTACAGGCCCTTCAGCCCACAATGTTGTGCCGACCCTCAAACCCTGCCTCCCATATAACCCCCCCCCCCCACCTTAAATTCCTCCATATTCTTGTCTAGTAGTCTCTTAAACTTCACTAGTGTATCTGCCTCCACCACTAACTCAGGCGGTGCATTCCACGCACCAACCACTCTTTGAGTAAAAAACCTTCCTCTAATATCCCCCTTGAACTTCCTTCCCCTAACCTTAAAGCCATGTCCTCTTATACTGAGCAGTGGTGCCCTGGGGAAAAAGCGCCGGCTGTCCACTCTGTCTATTCCTCTTAATATCTTGTACACCTCTATCATGTCTCCTCTCATCCTCCTTCTCTCCAAAGTGTAAAGCCCAAGCTCCCTTAATCTCTGATCATAATCCATACTCTCTAAACCAGACAGCATCCTGGTAAATCTCCTCTGTACCCTTTCCAATGCTTCCACATCTTTCCTATAGTGAGGCGACCAGAAATGGACACAGTACTCCAAGTGTGGCCTAACCAGAGTTTTATAGAGCTGCATCATTACATTGTGACTCTTAAACTCTATCCCTTGACTTATGAAAGCTTACACCCCATAAGTTTTCTTAACTACCCTATCTACCTGTGAGGCAACTTTCAGGGATCTGTGGACATGTACCCCCAGATCCCTCTACTCCTCTACACTACTAAGTATTCTGCCATTTACTTTGTACTCTGCCTTGGAGTCTGTCCTTCCAAAGTGTACCACCTCACACTTCTCCAGGTTGAATTCTATCTGCCACTTCTCAGCCCACTTCTGCATCCTATCAATGTCTCTCTGCAATCTTCAACAACCCTCTACACTATCTACAACACCACCAACCTTTGTGTTCTCTGCAAACTTGCCAACCCACCCTTCTACCCTTACATCCAAGTCGTTAATAAAAACCACAAAAAGTAGAGGTCCCAGAACAGATCCTTGTGGGACACCACTAGTCACAACCCTCCAACCTGAATGTACTCCCCCCACCATGACCCTCTGCCTTCTGCAGGCAAGCCAATTCTGAATCCACCGGGCCAAACTTCACTGGATCCCATGCCTTCTGACTTTCTGAATAAGCCTACTTTGTGGAAGCTTGTCAAATGCCTTACTAAAATCCATGTAGATCACATCCACAGCACTATCCTCATCTATATGCCTGGTCACCTCTTCAAAGAACTCTATCAGGCTTGTTAGACATGATCTGCCCTTCGCAAAGCCATGCTGGCTGTCCCTGATCAGACCATGATTCTCTAAATTCCCATAGATCCTATCTCTAAGAATCTTTTCCAACTGCTTTCCCACCACAGCCATAAGGCTTACTGGTCTATAATTACCCAGACCATCCCTACTACCTTTCTTGAACAAGGGGACAACATTCACCTCCCTCCAATCCTCCAGTACCATTCCCGTGGACAACGAGGACATAAAGATCCTAGCCAGAGGCTCAGCAATCTCTTCTCTCACCTCATGGAGCAGCCTGGGGAATATTCCGTCAGGCCCCGGGGACTTTTCTGTCCTAATGTACTTTAACAACTTCAACACCTGCTCTCCCTTAATATCAACGTGCTCCAGAACATCAGCCTCTCTCATATTATCCTCACCGTCATCAAGTTCTCTCTCATTGGTGAATACCGAAGAGAAGTATTCATTGAGGACTTTGCTCATGTCCACAGCCTCCAGGCGCATCTTCCCACTTTTATCTCTAATTGGTCCTACCTTCACTCCTGTCGTCCTTTTGTTCTTCACATAAATTCTTAGTACATGGAAATTTAATATGAATTGAAAATTGCCTAAAGCTATTATCTCAGCATGCCCTGAGGAAGAAGGGGTTTCTATAGTGTACTTTTAAAGACAGCTGTAGGCTTTATATGAAGCCCTTCATACAAAACCACCTGGCTTCTTTGAAGCTCTGTGGTGAAAAATTTGCAGGCCCACATATGAGTGATAAAGGTTGTGCAGACATTTCTGTTTCTGCCCTTGAATGTGGTGAGCTCCAGGCTCATCATTAGAGTAAAACCTATTTGCCAAACTTTTTAGAACATTTTCTCTGCTTATTGCTACTCAGATTGTTAATTTGCTCTATGGCCTTCCCATTCCCCTTTAGATCTATAACTTTCCTCTTAGTTGAACCTTGCTGCAATTCCTTTTGTCAATTTAAAGTCCTGTCAATAGTTCTAGTCATTCAATTTCCAAAGTTCCTGGTATTTGCTTGGCTTAAGTGGGGCTAGTTTAATTCATTTTTTCCCCGGTACTGTTTCAGTTGATTAGAACTATTTGCTCTCATAACACTCTTTAAGCCACATGTCTTCTTCATTTAAAATTGTGTAAATCTGCAAAGATCTTAAATAACAATAATTAGATTATTAATTTTTCCCAGCTCCTTAAAGTGCCTCATCAGAACCCTATTCCTGGTTTTACATCTGTTGTTGGTTTCTGTGTGGACAATGATAAGTAAGTTCCTCTACCCCAGTGAGGAATGTTGAGGTTCCTATCACCACATCTTGGATCCTCATGTCTGCCCTTCCTTGTCTGTACTTTGTCCAGATACAAGCTACTATACAATATGAGAATTCGTTATCAAACAGCTGTGAAGATCCCTGCTGCACCCGGTGATCCTGTGATGTCTGTCCCAGAGGCCAATGTTAGGTTGCCTTTAAGAAGGGTGAACCTTCACAAGGCAGCAGGCTCTGATGGAGTACGTGAAAAATTTTGCCAACCAACTGTCAGGAGTATTCGAGGGCATTTTCATTCTCTCACTGCTGTGGTCAGAAGTTCCCACCTGTTTCAAAAAGGCACCAGTTCTGCCAGTTCCTAAGAAGAGTAGTGAGAGCTACCATATTGACTATCGTGCACTTGCATTCACATCCACAGTGATGAAAGCTTTGAGAGATTGGTCAAGGCTGGTTCTAACATTTAACTGTTATTCATTCTTTGCGTCACTCCTCTTTTCATGGATGTTTGCAAAGAAAAAGAATTTCAGGATGTATATTGTATACATTTCTCTGACATTAAATGTACCTATTGAATGAACCCTTGCTTCAGCAAGGAACTGGATGCACTACAATCTGACTATCACCACAATAAATCTACAGCAGATTGAATCTCAATGTCTCTTCACACAGCTTAGATTACATGGGACAATACAAACACCTATGTCAGGATGCTGTTCATTGACTATATTTCAGTGTTTAACACCACACCACAGTCCTGACCGATAAGCCTTCGAACCTGGGCCCCTGTACCTCCATCTGCAGTTGCCTCCTTGACTTCCTAACTGGAAGACCACAATCAGTGTGGATTGATAATACTAAGACACTACAGAAAGTTGTAAAATTAGTTAACTCCATCTTGGGTACCAGCCTGTGCAGTACCGAAGACATCTTCCAGGAGCTGCACCTCAGAAAGATGATATCCATTATTTAAGACCGCCATCACCCAGGACATGACGTCTTCTTATTGTTACCATCAAGAAGAAGGTACAGAAGGCTGAAGGCACATACTCAGTGATCCAAGAATAACTTCTTCCCCTCTGCCATATGATTCCTAAATGGACATTGAACCCTTGAACTCTACCTCACCTTTTATATATGTGTATATACTTACTTTTTTGCACATTTTAGTCTATTTAATATAAATATACGGTATATACTTACAGTAATTGGTTTTAATCTATTCAATATATGTATACTGTAAATGTATTTATTTATTTTTCTTCTTCTGTATTATGTATTGCATTGAACTGCTGTTGCTAAGTTAACAAATTTCATGACACATGCTGGTGATAATAAACCTGATTTTGATTCTGATTCTGATTACTGTACTTGTTAATATAGTTAGACCGTAAGACCATAAGACATAGGAGCAGACGTAGGCCATTTGGCCCACTGAGTCTGCTCCACTGTTCAATCATGCCTGATCTTTATTTCCGACCTTCCCGGTCTTTTCCCCATAACCTTTGATGCAGTATCTAGTTTAAGAACCTGTCAAGCTCTGCCTTAAATACATCTAATGACCTGACCTCCACAGCTGCCTGTGGTAACAAATTCTACAAATTCATCATCCTCTGGCTACAGAAGGTTCTCTGCATCTGTTTAAATGAACAGTCCTCTATCTTGAGGTTGTGCCCTTTGTCCTAGTCTCCCCCACCATAGGAAACATCCTTTCCACATCCTCCATGTCAAGGCCTTTCAACGTTGGAAAGGTTTCAATGAGATTCCCCCCTCCCATCCTTCAAAATTCCAGTCAGTACAGACCCAGAGCTATCAAAAGTTCCTCGTATAATAACCCTTTCATTCCCAGAATCATCCTTGTGAACCTTTTCTGAATCGTCTTCAATATCAGCAAACCTTTTCTTAGATCAGAAGCCCAAAACTGTTCACAATGCTCAAGGTGAGGCCTCACCATGCCTTATAAAGTCTCAGCATCACATCCCTGGCTATTGTATTCTAGACCTCGTGAATTGAATGCTAACATTGCATTTGCCTTCCCCACCACTGACTCTACATGTAATGCTTACTTCAAAGTAACTCCATTGCACTAAGCACACTCCATGATTTCTCTCAAGCTTCATTGCGAAACAATGGTCCATAGTTATAGCAGCATACTGTGTGCATCAGAGATAACAAAGAAAAGCTTTGTAGACCATGTTGAAATATATGTGGAAAGGAATGTGAAGTGTGTCAGACAGCATCGCTGGAGTGAACAAAACATTTTTTTAAATTATTTTATTTCAAGATATAGCATAGCAACAGGCCTTTCTGCCCAACAAGCCTGTGCTGCCCATTTTCACTCATACGACCAATTATCCACTAAACCATATGTCTTTAGAATGTTGGAGGAAACCACAGTATCTGGAGGAAACCCACACGTTCATGGGGAGAATGTACAAATTTTAAAATATTCATAGAGGTGGAAAAAAATGTTCATATGTTATTACAGTTAAATGTAGATCTCTTGCCTTTTGTTTGCCAGTAAGTAGTGCTTGCACACAGTCAGTCATTATCTAAATTATATAGTTTATTTTATTTCCTGCACGATTAGTATTAGCATTGGCTAAAGTGCAAAATTTTGTGCTTGTAGCAAAATAAAATGTTTCTCCTTGCAAAGTTAAAGATACAACAGGAGCCATTGATGAGGATGGACCTAAACTTGATAAAAATGTAGGTGGCAGAATGGTGGGGAACAGTGAAGACCAAATCCATTTAGCAAATTCTAAGCAGAAGAAGTGCTTTATAAAATTGCATGGATCATGCTGCATCAAAAACCAAAAGGTGGAGAGCTTTCTGGCTCTCTTTTACCTTCAAATAAAAAAGCAAAAAAAAGGGTGTGATGAAAACAATATTCCTGTAATTTATATTACTGTCCAAAAAAGCAGAGCAGGTGTTCTGGTCTAGGAGCCAAGCAAAAGTCAATCCTAAATAATTGGGCTTCACGCGCAGAATACAGGATAAACATCTGACCATCTGTATTTGTTCCATTTGCAAAACAAAAAAAAAGTTGTGTTTGGCTGCTGCTGTTCTGGATCTGAAGTCAACATTATTTTTTCAGATTGCTTTTTCCAGCTGTTGTTCAAAGCTTCAGTAAAAGCACCCACGTTACAACTCCAGCCAAAAAAAAAACAGTTTTGGGGGAGAACAGCCACAATGATGAAATGAACCCTCCCTGGCAATCTGTCCTCCTCTTCCAATCTACCAATGTTAATTTCCAGCTATCATTGCTGGCAAAGAAGAAAACGTTTTTCGTTGGCATTTAAGGAGAAAATGCATTATTTGTTCTGGTTCTTTGCTGAATAATACTGAATCAAAATACAAACATGTGGAAGATGTAGCAAGAAGGTCGATGGCAGAGAACGGAATTGAGAAAAGAAAAATGAGCCGTTCCTCTGTTTAGTACACTGGCTGCTATATACGGGAGGGAGATAGAGGAACATGATTGTAAGAAAATTACAGAAAGATGCCAGAATGACAAAGCAGAGATGGTGAAGGTTTTCAATTAACAACATTGTATGGAATAGTAAGAGTGTAAGGACAACAAAAGAGAAAAATTTGATAACATGTGGAGAAGAAATTTCTTGATTAGGGCATCTCCAGCTCTCCTGGAACTAATTCTGGAGAATAAGTGAGGTCAGTTGAGTATATTTCAGTGGAGGGCTTTTTTGGAAAGTGTTCACAATATTATCAGAATAAAAATATCCATAGAAAACTCTGGAATTATCAGTCTGTGTTCTACAGCAGGATCTAACTGTTTGTTATACCTCCACATCTTCCCTGTGCTCTTTTTGTTTTGTTTTGATATCTGTGTCCCAATTAAGCACTGTAGCCACTTTATTAGGTACCTCCTTTCTTCTGTTGCTGTAGCCCATCCTCTTCAAAATATTCAAAAAGGTTCAAAAAGGTTCAAAATATTGTGCATTCACAGGTGCTCTTATGTAATGTGTTATTTCAATTACTATTGCCTTTTTCTCAGTTTAAACCAATCTGGACATTCTCCTCTGACCTCTCTCACTAACAAGGTGTTTTCACCCACAAAACTGCCACTCACTGGATTTTTTTTTAACTTTTCGCACCATTCTCTGTAAGTTCTAGAGACTGGTGTGTGTAAAAATCACAGGAGAGCAGCAGTTTCAGAAATACTCAATTTTACAGCCAAAGTCACTTAGATCACATTTATTCCCCATTCTAATGTCTGGTCTGAACAACAGAGAACTTTTTGATCATATCTACATACATTGAGTTGCTGCCACATGATTGGTTGATTAGGTATTTGCATTAATTGGCAGGTGTATTTAAACAGGTGGCCACTGAATGCAGTAGTCACTGGGTTACTGAACAGAAAGTGTGAATGATGGAGAAGGTGATTAATCACCAATAATGTTAGAGGTTGAGGGCACTACAATGAAAGATTCTCCACTTCACTTTGTCGTACAACCTCAGGAGGGAAGTAAATAACATCATTTATATAGGCATGCCTGAATAGTGGTTTATCATTAACATTTACTGTTCATAAGAAAAGTGATAGCAGGAAAATAAATGGTAGAATATATTAAAATTAAAATAATTAAAACATTGTCACAAAGCCATTAAAGCAATGGTTCCCTGACTTTTTTGGGTTATAACCTTCACCCCTCCCCTCTCCCCAGTGCTCCCTCTCCCTTTCCAGCCATTACATAAAAACTAAAAAGAATTTTGATTTGCAGTGCACAGCGAAAGAAGATAGGGATTGTAAATTTAAAGCAGTGACAATTAATTGCAAAAAATATTCAAATTATTTAAAGCTATAAATAATTTCTTTATTTAATGACATAAAACATTTTCATCAACAATTTCAGAGTGTACATTGAACTATTCAGTGCTTTATTGCTTTTTCACCTTTGAATGAGATGGATGGGCTTGGTGCAGTGATAGCAGCTTCTCAACATCAGGCTAAACGTCACTCTGAAGGAGTCTCAGGTTCTCACATTCAGTAATTTGCATTCTGTTTCATTGTTTTGAGAAAAGTTGGGTGACTGCACTGAAACCGCACTCCACTAAATATGAGGTTGTAAAGGCATGAAATAACATCTTGACATTTTTCCGCAGTTTAGGATAATGTTCAGTGATAGCTCTCTGTAACCAAAAGTCTTGATATGATTTTCTGAACCTTTGGTTAAGTTCAAAGTTGTTTTGTAGCAAGATCAATTCTTCCTCTGTCCTCCAATTAATCCCTCATTGTAAGTGTCCAGGAATGGATCTAATACAGAATTTGGAAATTGGATGGAGAGAGAATCAAGAAATCTCTCTGTCATATTTCCAACTCAAGGAGGCTTGGAAATTGAAAAAAGATCACAATGCCAATGTTCCACTTAAATAGGGTTAACTTGGACAGAAATGTGGAGATGACTGATTTGACTTTGATAGTATTCACGTAATTTCCTTGCAACTGAAGATTCATTTCATTAAACTTTGCTAATAATTCTGACAAAAAGAATGTCATGCCTAATAGTCATGAGATGATTAGTGAATGAAGCATTGAGTCTTCAAAGAAAATTATCACTGTTTCAAAAAGTGCATTAAAGTATTTCAGGTAGTTGCTTTTTGAGAGCCATTTGACTTCTGTGTGCAACAGCAGGGTTTCAAACTGTTCATTATTTTTAATACAAAGCTCTCGAAATAGTTGAGAATTGAGAGCTTTGGACTTGGTTTTATTTACTACTGTGATAACAGTATTTAATAATTTGTGGAGCCATTCACTCAGGTTTTTTGTGACAAGATGTTTTCTGTGAGTTACACGGTGAATGGTAAATATGTTAAGCACAGCTTTTTTTAAGAAAGTAATAACCCCACTGTGGCATCTTGTCATTGATGGTACCCATCTTTTGCTCAATGAAGAATGCTGGTTAGTGAAATCTCCTTCTCTTTGAAATATTGCACAAAGTATTGACTTCCCCTTCATATCTGTTTCAGGGCCTCTTGCAAATAACAGCTCTGGAACTGTGCTTTCATCTTTTAAGAAGCAAATATAACCAAGAGGCAGAGTTGTATTGTGTGGCATGGTTGACTCATCCAACTGCAGAGTAAATCCTATTGTCCTGAGTATTTTGCATAATTTGTCTTTCAAATTCTCAGACATTTCATCTATTTGTCGTTGAGCAGAGTTGTCACTGAATGGAATCACTTTAATTATTTGGTCTGTTGACGTTCAAAACTATACTCAGAACCTCACTTACTACTGGCAGAATCATTTCTTCTCCAGTTGCTCGGGGCTTTCCAGCAATCAACAGTGAAGTATGCAACCCATCACTGCTTGGTCGTGCAATGCTGGCAAACACGTTTTGAATTGTTTTCCTTCTCTGAAAGTTTTCACAAAATGGCTGAAAATAAGCCAAGTTCCTGTTTGCCTAGCAGAGTATATTCTCTTCAGATCTACAAGGAGCCTGGATGGTTTCATTGCTTCTTTTGAAAATATTTTTTGACACCACAGACATATTGGCTGCTGTTGGTGCTCTGGGCTGGTATAAGTTCTTATTTCAATTATTTCTTACTATACTGCAACACTTCTTTTTCATTTGCTCTGCTTCTATCATGTTCATGTTGGATTAATGAGCATGGCCAATTACCTATTGTTTAAGTTCAATTTCCTGTGCTGTGATCAATAAAGGGGAAAGTTATGACACCATCATAGCTCAGGGAAAACCTAGGCTGTGCCTGAAAGTACATAAAGTAAGGGAGCAATATCTCAGTTGGGTCGTGAGCTGGAGAAATACGATCGAGACTATTCAAAAGAGCAGAATGTAACTTTACCCCATTGAATGCCATACCCTCATTCATAGGAAAGCGTAACTGCATGATTAGAGAATGGAAATTGTACTAGCTATTTGTACTGTAGTACAGTGGTAAATGGCAATAATGTGCAGGCCAAACCCAAAAATAAAATGGTTCCTTCAGTCCAGATATCTCATGATATGTCAAGCATGAAAGTGTCATGTTGTTTTTCAACAACTATAATGCAATTTAAACAAAGTCTAAGAGAATGGTGGGGTCGTAAGAGATGAGGTGATTACAATATCATTGTACTCAATTATGAGGCAATGAGGATCAAGTGCTTATAATAAGTAATTCATTTCTTAAATAAAGCTTGTAATCCATCAGCTGCTCCCCTTGCTACTGAGTGCCCCCCTCCCACTGTTAGAGACTCCCACTGCCACCAGGGGGGCAATATTGGCAACTTTGGGAACCACTACATTAAAGTCAGCCTGGTTCCAAGCTCCATCCTGGCTAGCAGTTTGCCTAGAAGGTCAGTAATGGCCTTAGTTTCCTCCTCTCGTTTTCCACAATGACAGATGCTGATGTGAGTTCACTCAGGAACTGGGCATTTAATGATGATTTTTTTCTTCTCGGAGTATCATCATTGAAACTCTGTGTCTCTTCTGTGCAGTCAAAAGCATTTTGATTTTGATGGCTGGTAGACTGTAACTGTCAGAAGGCAATCATGGAGCATGTGATATTTCAGTATATTTGCATGCATTGGAAAATTGGAAACAATGGACATCAGTGATTTTGCTTCTGGGTCGAAGGATTTCTCATTTGATAGGCAATTCCCAATGACTTGTTTAGAATTTATTTAATAACTTTCAAAGAAATGCAATTTCTTCATATAATGATACCAAGAAGGTTTTCTCAAACTTTAAGGTATTCAAAACCTCAAACGCTATCTGACTGGAGGATTTATTAAATTAAAATAGGTAAGCATAATGCAATTCTTTGATTATCTAATTTTCACCCTTATTTCATTTGCTTTACTTCAATTTGCTGTGCCTGGATTTTCTGGCACAATTAACACCCACAGATCTTTCACAAGAACCGCAGTGATGACATCATTATAAATCATTCATTCAAAATGTCACAGTTTCAAATGTGAAACCTAAGTTATCAATGAACATCCATCTATATCTGACTCATCTGTGCAAGTACATGCCAGTGAGAACCAGTGGCTTGTTAAATTGACCGCAGTATTTGCTGTAAAACCAACACAACCTGAGGATGTACTGAGGACATTTGTCACCACACATTCCGCCACCAACATAGCATGCCCACAGTTTTCAGCAGAACAACACAAGCAACAACAACAACAGAACAGCAGTAACAGAACAGCTGCAGCAAAACAAGCCCCTTTCTCCCTTCCGACCCACCCACTCACACGGACACACCGTCCTCCAACCACAGAACAGCATGCCTCCCGGGCCTCCAGCCTCCAGGTCTGTTCTCCCTGTGACTGCATGGATTTACTCCAGGTGCTCCAGTTTCCTCCCACAGTCTAAAGACGTATAAGTTAGTAGTTCATTGTAGATTGTCCTGTGATGAGGCTAGTGTTAAATAGAGGGGCAGGGGGTGAGGTTGCTGGGCAGTGCAGCTTGTTGGGCCAGAAGGACCTGTTCTGTGCTCTACCTCTAAATAAATACATAGGAGGAAAGAGGGAGCTAGATGCTAGAGCTCTCAACAATCGAAATTGGGAATGAAATTTAGCTTCTTACTTTAAGTGTTGTGTTAGAGGTAGAGAATCCCGAGTAATAAAGGTGAGTGAAAGTGAATCCAGTGGAGACAAAACAGTGTATAAGAACTTGCCATTGATATTCCGTGCAATCATTTTGAATTGATGTGGACTATCAACCTGCAGGTGTTGCAGATCTACACACCCATTATTTTTGTGAGTAGATTTTGCATAACGGCCAGCATTCAATACAAGCTTCATGACAATTTTGAGAGACTTGGGGAGAAGAAGAGTCCATGGTCATCACTTGCTGTTTGATAGATGTGATTATGTTTTTATTCTACCAATTCACTTTGAAATAAGGTCAAGGTCCACTTTATGAGGCCCCCTATTGGTCGAGGATGACCATGGATGTTGTGTCCTAACTGTCTACGTGACATACAAGCCAGGGCAGTATAATATGGAGAGCAAGCTGTTGTTCATGGAGCAGGATCCCCCAGCTGAAGAATCCAAAGAAACAGCAGAGACCGATAGAGTTTGGTACCATTGACGTTGCAGGAGTTGATAGTCAGCATTTAACTCAATGTAGCACTGCCTTAGGGACAGCTGCTCTGAATTTTTCCCTGAGCTTACTCCCAAAAGGCCGGCTGGTGGTGTAGTGGCATCAGCGCCGGACTTCGGAGCGAAGGCTCCCGAGTACGAATCCAGCCGGCTCCCTTGCACGCTTTCCATCCGTGCTGGGTTGAGCGTCGAGCTAGCAACTTGGCCTCATAAAAATAAGAAAGCCTGCTAAAAAACGCTGTCACAACAGCGTCCCGATGAGTCCACTCGGAGTTAAGGGCTTTCTTCTTCTTACCTATGAGTGGGTATAGCTGCAAGGCAACAGGGGTTCAAGATCAGAGTTTTCCTTCTCCTAGATGAGCCACGAAACATGGGCTGATGAGCTCCACCTGCCCTAAGTGACTGGCTTTAAGGCACCAGTAACACACCTTGTCCTGTCAGTAGAAAGAGTTTTTCAGACTTAGTAACTAAACCACACATGAAGGCCAGGAGCTGGACGTAGTTGTAAAAGGCTATTTGAGATGCACACCATTGTGAGCCCTTAATAGGTAGTGGGAGCTTATCTCCACTACCTCACCTGGCTAAGGATCTGGTCCACTTTAAAAACTCCATTTAATTTCACCTATTAAAAAGATTAATTTGTTTAAAAAAATTAAACAACATGGATTTAGCAATTAATCCTGGAGATACCAGTTAGTAGGCTGGGTCATGTTTATCTTTGCCAAGCAGTTCACATGAGAACTAACTGCTATGTCCTAGCAGATTTCCTTGCTGTGCAGAAGTACAGAAAACACTGAGATCAGACAGTGGCATTTCTAACATATCATTTCACTGTTGGACTTATCCTTGAGTATAGTGACAATTCCAGATTGCTTGTATTGAGGGGAATGATGCATTTTATATATGGCTCCTCAGATTTATGTCCATTATTTCGCTATTTGTATTCCCCTCACACTATAACAAAGTTTGCACAGAGCCCTCAGAACACCCATCAGTATCTGAATATTCAAAGGGGTTCTGCTAGTTAGGATGTGCTCCCTTTGTAAATTGGGTACCATGGTAGTGTACTGGTTCGTGTAGTACTATTGCTCAGAGCGTTCTGAAGTTTGGAGTTCAATTTGGGCACCATTTTGTAAGGCCTCTGGATGTCCTCCTTGTGAAATAGCTGGGTTTTTCCTGGGTGCTCCAGTCTCCTCTCCCAGTCCAAAGATGTACTGGGTAGGCTAACTGGTCATGGAAATTGTCCCGTGATTAGGTTAGTGTTAACTGGGTTTATCGAAGGTTGCTGGGTAGTGAGGCTCGAAAGGCCAGAAAGGTCTGCTCTCACCTGCAGTGCTAAATAAATCAATAAGTGTGTAACTCTGCAAAGTTAACCTGTGTATGTGGGTAATTATGGCCATTTAAATCATAGCTGGTCATTAATTGTTGTTTTTTGTTTTTAAAAAGTATAAAACATTGTGTGGAAATAGAAGAACTTGATTTCTTTAGATGATCTGCTGTGTTGAATAGAGACCCTTTATATCTCCCAATTACAGCTGCCATGAGGCTCACTTCAGTCAGCCACAACTGCAATGGTGAAGTCACACCCGATGGGAAAGTGCTGATCCTCTTACAAAAGGAAAGATAGTACAAGGAAAGAATGCAACAGAGGTTAACTGACTTCCAAATTAAATTTGGTATTTGAGTTTCTGGAGTTGAAAAATATTGAAATGTGCAGAATTTTAAAAAAAATGAATGGTAGGAGGAGAATATAGATCTAATGGTCACAACATCAGAATTAGATTTGACCAATTAGGACAGAATAGAGAATAACATTATTAAGCCACAGACAAGCAAATCTTTGGAATACCAGACACCAGAAGGCTAAACATGCTCAGAATATATTTATGGAAATATTGAAACTGTTTAAGATATTAAAAGGGATCAAAATTTACAGCTATATTGAATAGATATGAACATATTTTATTTTATTATATATTTTGACATATTTTGTTGAGTGGCACCACAGGCTTTAAGGAATGAATGGTGTGCTCCTGCTCCTATTTTATGTGTTCTTCTGTTTCGTGTTTTAGATGCTGCACAGTTCAATTCGGGACTAATTCCTGAATGCTGGAACTGCTGTATGAGGAGAGATTAAATACATCAGGTGTATATTTACTAGATCTTAGAAAAATGAGTGTCAACCTGCTTTCAGCTTACGGAGCTCTGAGAGGAAAAGACAGACTGGGTGGTAGATGGTGTTTTCCCTGCCTGACTGTCACAATCTCAGGGCAACAAATTTTGAACTGTCATGAAGAAAAGTTCCAAGAAAAGTGTGGTCAAACTATCATTTCATACAGCCTAGAGTTTTAAAGTTCAAAGTAAATGTTTTTATCAGAGTACATATATATCACCACATATAACTCTGAGATTCGTTTTCCTGCGGGCATACTCAGCAAATCTGTCGGGTAGTAACTATAACAGGATCAATGAAAGATCAACTAGAGTGCAGAAAGGAACAAACTGTGCAAATGCAAATATAAATAAATTGCAATAAATAATGAGAACATGGAATATCAGGTATCCTTAAAGTGAGATAATTGGTTGTGAGAACATCTCAATGGATGAGCAAGTGAGTGTAGCTATCCCATTTTGTTCAAGAGCCTGATGGTTGTGGGGTAGTAATTGTTCTTGAACCTGGTGGTGCGTGTCCTAAGGCACTTGTACCTTCTACCTGATGGCAGCAGCAAAGAAAGAGCATGGCCTGGGTGGTGAGGATCGCTAATGATAGATGCTGCTTTCCTATGACAGTGTTTCATGTAGATGTGCACCAGTTTCAAGAACAGTTACTATCCCACAACCATCAGACTCTTGAACAAAAGGGGAAAACTACACTCACTCATCCATTGAGATGTTTTCATTACCAATGATCTCACTTTAAAAACTCTTTATTTTGCTTTTCCATGTTTATATCAGGCTGTGATACAGCCAGTCAACAAACTCTCCACCACACATCTATAGAGGTTTGTTGAAGTTTTCGATGTCATACCAAATCTCCAGAGACTCCTAAGGAAGTAGAGGTGCTCCCATACTTTCTTCACAATTGCATTTATGTGCTTGGACCAGGAAAGATCCTCTGAAATAGTAACACCCAGGAATTTAAAGCTTTTGACCCTCTCCATCTCTGATCCTCCGATGAGGACTGCCTCACGGATCTCTGATTTCCCTCACCTGACGTCTACAATCAGTTCCTTGGTCTTATTGGCATTGAGTGAGAGGTTGTTGTTATGACACCATTCAGCCAAACTTTCAATCTCCCTCCTGTATGTTGATTCATCACCACCTTTGATATAGCCACAGCAGTGGTGCCATGAGCAAACCTAGATATGGTATTGGAGCTGTGCTTAGCCACGCAGTCATAAGTGTAAAGCAAGTAGAGCAGGGGGTTAAGCACAGAGCCCTGTGGTGCATCTGTGCTGATGGGGATCACAGAGGAGATTTTGTTGCCAATCGGAACTGACTGGGGTCTACAAGTGAGGAAAGCCAGGATCCAATTGCACAAGGAGGTATTGAAGCCAAGGTCTTGGAGCTAATTGAATAGCTTTGAATGGATAATGGTATTAAATGCTGAGCTCTAATCTATAAAAGCATTCAGACGTATGTATCTTTGCTGTTCAGATGTTCCAGGGTTGTGTGAAGAGTCAATGAGAAGGCATCGGCTGTGAACCTGTAGCTTCAGTAGGCAAGTTGGAGTGTATCCGAGTTACCTCTCAGGCAGGAGCTGATATGTTTCATCACCAGCGCTCAAGTTACTGAAAATCTTTAAGAAGAGGAAAACTGAGTTTTAATTCCTTACCATCATGAAAGAGTAGGAATATAATGTTGAGAGAGATGAACAGCCATTATCCTATTTAGCAAGCTCAAAAGGTCAGCTATTGCTTCTACCTTCCATGTTTCTATATTCTTCCATATATCCTTCAATCTGTTAAGAAATCAGACAGTTGCTTCCACTGTTCACATACACATCCCAGATGACCTGTCGAACCAATTTTGCTGTTTGTTCAATCAAATGACACATAATTCATGGAAATTAAAAAGGCACAATGAATTTTTCTTTGTTCTAATAATGTTACAGTGCAAATTTTCTTATTTTATTACTGAAACATCTTTTTTCATAAAGGCACTGCAACTTGATAGAAATGTAAAACACGAACAGAAAATGCTGGACAGATTCAACAGGTCAGGTAGCAGCAGCAGGGAGGGAAAGAGACAAGGAGAATTCTTCAAAACTAGAAAAGAGAGAAAACAAGACTGCTTTAAGATGCAGTGAAGGGTAGGGGAGTGATACAATTCCAATGAAATCTGAGAGAGAGGAAAGAGAAGGAAAATGCGTTTACCTGAAGTTATTCGATCAATATTGATTAAATGCATGGAATGTACTGCTGGCAATGGTGGTGGGAACGGATACAATAGGGTCTTTTCAGAAACTCTTAGATTGGAACATGGAGCTTGGAAAAATAAAGGGCAATGTGGTAGGGTAATTCTAGGCAATCTCCAGAGTAGGTTACATGATCAGCACAACATTGTGGGCTAAATGTTTTGTAATGTGCTGTAGATTTCTATGTTCTATGTTCTAATATTAAGACTAGAGAACTGAAACATGCCCAGGCAGAAGATGAGGTGTTTTTGCTTGAGCTTACCTTGGACATTATTGGATCAATAGAGCAGGCTGAATGCAGGGAACTCTGGATGGGAATGGCATTGAAATTAATGCAATTGGCAACTGGAAACTCAGGATGCCACCTGAAGAGTGAACAGTGGTGTTCTGCAAAGTGGTCACTCAGTTTGTGTTTGCTTTCTCTTAAGCATCATGAACACCATATAAAATGTGCCAAATTCCAAATTCCAGGTGGGGTAATCCTTCATCTGAAATGAACGCTGGCGTCCCAGTTTTGTGGAAAGAGAAGGTATATTAGGCCCTTTATTTGCAAGAGACAATGCCATTGGAAGAAAAATGCTGGGAATGTTAGAGTGCACTATGCAGTCGTGAAGGAAAACCCCATCCTCATTTTAACTGGAAGGGTTGAGGTTCTTATCCAAAATGTAGGAAATAGAAGAAATGGAGTTGAATGTTGAATGCTTTGTTATTGACAGCAGAGGAAAAGCTGCTGATGAGAAAAATGGAGACATTTCAAATGCACTGTCATAGAAAACCTTAACATCAGATCTAACAGAGGCAGAAAATGGAACCATAAGACAAAAGATCATAAGACATAGGAGCAGAATTAGGCCACTTGGTCCATTGAGTCTGCTCTGTCATTCAATCATGGCTGATCCTTTTCCTCTCCTGAGCTCCACTCTTCAGCCTTCTCCCTGTAACCTTTGATGTCAAGGTCAATCAAGAAACTATCAATCTCCACCTTAAATACACCCAATAACCTGGCCTCCACAGCTGCCTGTGGTAACAAATTCCACAAATTCACCACCCTCAGGCTAACAAAATTTTCTGCATCTCTGTTTTAAAAGGATGCCCCTCTATCCTGAGGCTGTGCCCTCTTGTCTCCCCCACCATGGGAAACATCCTTTCCAGAGGGCATGGTTTGAGAATAAGGGATAGGTCATTTAGGACAGAGTTAAGGAAAAACTTCTTCTCCCAGAGAGTTGTGGGGGTCTAGAATGCACTGTCTTGGAAGGTAGTGGAGGCCAATTCTCTGGATGCTTTCAAGAAGGAGCTAGATAGGTATCTTATGGATAGGGGAATCAATGGATATGGGGACAAGGCAGGAACCGGGTATTGATAGTAATTGATCAGCCATGATCTCAAAATGGCGGTGCAGGCTCGAAGGGCCAAATGGTCTACTTCTGCACCTATTGTCTATTGTCTATTGTCACATCTACATTGTCTAGGCCTTTCAACATTCAAGATCCCCCCCCCCCCCCCCACCCATCCTTCTAAATACCAGCAGAGAACATTTAGGGAAAGCAGAGTGGAAGAAGGTGTGTTTGAGATAGCTGTAGCTGCTGATAGCTTCCAATGGTTGCCAATTAACAGAAGAGCACATGCGAGTTGAGAGAATGACATATCATACTCTATATAAATAAAATACTTTCAGAATAATTATCTATAAAGGTCTTACATGCATTCTACAGGTGATAGTGATGGCCAAACTCCAGTCAGTAAAGGTTCATTAAGGTTGTTATAGCCAGGGGTGGTAGGAGGATAAGCTCCCTCTACCTATTAAATGCACCCAATGGTGTGCATCTTAAATAGCCTCTAGCAAAAAATTCCAGCTTCTGGCCTTCATGTGTGTCTCAGCTATTAGGCCCAGTGGAACCGATTCTACTGACAACAGAAGGGTCAAAGGTGAGTTACTGTCATCTTAAAAACAGTTGCGGCGGGCAGATAGGGCTCATCAGCCGTGGCTGGAAGTTCATCTAGGAGAAGGAAAACTCTGATCTCAAACCTACATTGCTTTGTGGCTATACCCACTCAAAGGGATGGCTTAGGGAGTAAACCCAAAAGAAAACTCTGGAGCTGGAGTGTGTAAGGCAGTCCTACATTGAGTTCAATTTTAACTGGCAGGAGTGCTGTGATGCCGCTGATGTTAAACTGCATCGATCTCTGCCATTCCTTTGGATTCAACAGCTGCATGGAGAGGTGGAGCCTGCTACATGGGCAACAACTTGCTCAAAATATCATACTGCCCTTGGCTTGTGTATTGACTTGTAGATATCCATGGTCAACCCTGACCAATGGAGGGCCTTAAAGTCAATAAATCAACCTCGATGCAACAGTGGCTTTGGGAATCATTAACACCAGGTAACAAAAAATGAGAAATGATAAATGACATTTGGAAGATGATATATTTCTAATGAGGGCCAGGTGCAATGGTGGGGGATATTTTTCACTTAATTTTTCATTATGTGACTTTCAAGCCATTGACAGAAGTAGAAGCTTGTCCTCTGCTGTACGTGGGAAATGCATGATAGTGTAGTATGTATACATTGTGCTCTGCTTTCAAAAATTGCTTCCATTGACTTTATTGAATACTGGTGTCTTGACATTGAATTCTTGCCTTTGAAGGGAGTGAACATAATATAAATACAAAATGGTAAATCTTAATATGAGAATAATAAGATGAAATTGCATTATATCCAATGTCAGAGTGTTGCATACAGAACTGGGATATTTCATTGCCTTGATTGAAGGTGTTTGCAAATTACTAAGCAATATGGAGTTAAATTCAGAAAATGATTTCAAATGAAATTTTGTGACTGAAAAGAAGATACAAATGAAACTGAAAAAAGTTGAAAACTGACGTCAGGAAGCTATACTTCACACAAATCAGCTGATAAATAAAAACAGATACAGACATTAAACCCCATGAGTCATTTTCATTATTCAGTAATCTGTGTGCAAACCATCCACTGGTCCAGGCGTATACCTCAAGATTTTGGGCTCTCTAAACATTTAAGCTCTTCCATCTTCTGATTTCAGTTAATTAGATCCTGAATTTAATTGCTTTAACATCAATGGCCATATTTTCAAAATCCTTGGCTCTAAGCTTTATTGCCCTCTCCTTTAACCAACCTAATTCTACTTAGTAAGACACACAAAATGCTGGAGGAATAAAGAGTCAACATTTTGAGCAGACTCCCTTCATCAGGACTGAAAAAGGACCAAGTCTTATTTGTTTGTTAAGCCACTCCTCAAAACCTTCTTCTTCAATAAAGTTTAAGCCCTGGTGTTTGGGGCTGTCAATAGAGACAGCTTACATTGTTTAATAATATATTAATATGAATAGTTATTGTTGTTTTCAATGACATAAAACATAATAATTTGCCACTAATTTTGAGTTCTTTTTAAATCTAAAATCTTCAATGTGTAATGCTTCCAAAAAGTTTGCATAAACTACATCTGCCTCCATTCTCCCATCCACTACTTTAAGTTTCTTAAATCAATTCAATTAAGGTAATTATGGATTGACTAACCTATATAAGTTCTACATTTCTTCACCCTAAGCAGTTCAAAATTCTCTACAACATTAGTTATTCGGATATTAATAATCAATTTTTCTATTTTCCTCACCATAGATGTTAATCATGATTTCTCTTTTTCAGCTTTCTTGGACAATAAGATCATACAAATAGCAATTTAGCAATAACCTTAATTGAGGTTATTGGAACTCACAATGGTTTTGCACAGGCCATTTTATTGCAGCTTCAGTACAGCTCTGAAGACTTTTCCCTTTGCATTGGGGCCATGTAGATAAAATTCCAGTTACAATATAATTAATATATATAGAATGCATATGCAATTTTCCAGTCTAGATAATTTCTAAATTGACATAACTAGTTCAACAACATTTTCCTCACCAGCCTACCCAGGGGCAGTAATCATCTAATTTTGGTAATTCTTTACTCTTTCATGCCACTAGTGTGGATGAACAATCAGTCTGGTAATCTTGGAACTATCTCAGATACAAATGCTATCCATAAATAGAGAAGATGAATGCATGAACTTTTATTATTTGTATATATAACATGTATGGAGGATAGAATAATTCTTCAATAAGATGCTGTTGAGATAATATTGGGTCATTGCATACTTTATTGAATGATAAAGTATTTTCTTGAGTTGCTCAATTCTCAGTGTTATACCAGAAGAGTGCTGTGTTGTGTGAGTCATGTGAATGTTCCAGGGATATCCACAGAGCAGATGTGCCTTCTGGCAGTAAGAGCTCACTGATGCCCTGTGCTGCAGTATGCCCAGCAGGTGGAGCACTTTTCCAGAATGTAGTAGTTCTCTATTGCTCAATATGTTGGGTTAGAATTACAAACAACTGCTCCACTTAACAGATTGGGACCCATTCAAATGTGAATAGCTCCTTCTTTTAGGAATCACTGTGTCAGGAAGGATGGAGACCCACAATTGGATTTTGGACACAATATTTGATTTACAAATTGTTGAAAGTTTATTTAAAGAAACTTTTCTTCAGATTAATGCTATTTTACATCCTTCAGCTATCGAAATGTGCATTAAATGATGTACATCTACTGCCGTTCTGTGGGCAAGCATAAAGGATTATGTGTACACAGTGACATCGCACAGACACCAAATGAAGAGATCAGCTGATCTGGCTTTGGTGACCTGATCATCAGTGCAACACCATAGTCTTCTTCATGTACTGCCAGGGCATTCTCCTGCTTAGAACCCTAAAATGCACACAGTACTCCAATTGCGGTATCAGTCACATAGATCTTTAATTATTCTGTAAATTGAATTTTACCTTCGTATACAGAATACAAAAGGGAATTTTATTATACTGTACTGAAGCACGTCAGTACAAATAACCAATGCAAGTTGATTCTGAGTTTGAATAACCTCAGCTACAGATATTGCCAAATCATTGCTTGTGATAACATGCAGTTAGCAAATTTACTTTAATTTTTACAATATTACAACTGAATCAGTGAATTCAATAATCTATGAGATATCCAGTAGTTAAAGAGGGTATTATTTAAATGTAAGATCTTTCCTTTTGCTTCAGGTTCTACTAGCTGTATCAAAACATATCAATGTTAGTAGAACCAAAATATATTTTTGAATGATGTCAAATTGCTAAATTATGTCAATTTAAGAGAATAGTGTGGGATAATTTTCAGCATTATGGCATGGCTAGTGTACTGGCAAAATCGATCACCTAGCATTTACGGGTCCAGCCAGTTTTCAAGGTTCAAAGTTCAAAGTAAATTTATTGTCAGAGTACATATATGTCACCATTCACAACCCTGAGATTCATTTTCTTATGGGCATACTCAATAAATCAGTAATAGAATCAATGAAGTACCTCATTCAGCCAGTGTGTAAAAGAAAGTGTGTAAAACTGCAAAAAAAGAAAGAAATAATAATAATAAATATACAAGTAATAAATATTGAGAGCATAAGACGAAGAGCCCTTGAATCTATAGGTATGGGAACATTCCAGTTACGGGGCAAGTGAAATTGAGTGTAGTTATCCACTTTGTTTCAAAAGTCTGATAGTTGAGGTGCAGTAACTGTTCCTGAACCTGGTGGCATGAGTTCTCAAGTTCCTGTAACTGCTTCTTGATGGCATCAGTGAGAAGAGAGCATGACCTGAGTCGTGGGGTTCCTGATGATGGATGTTGCTTTCCTGCGACAACGCACTGTGTAAATGTGCTCAATGGTGGGGAGGGCTTAACCCATGATGGACTGGGCTGTAGCTTTAATTTTTGTAGGATCTTCTCTTCTAGAGCATTGGTGTTTCCATACCAGGCTGTGAGGCAACCATTTAATATATCCTCCACCACACATCTATAGAATTTTTTCAAAGTTTTGGAAGTCATACCAAATCTTTGCAAACTCCTAAGGAAGTAGAGCCACTGCTGTGCTTTCTTCATTATGGGGAAGGTTCTCTGAAATGATATATCCAAGGAATTAACATTTGTTGATCCTCCAATGAGTATTAGCATAACATTTTACAACACAAGTGAAGGCCTTTCAAACTATCTTTCCCATGCCAGCCCAAAGTGGTATGAATTAAATTACTCCCAGTTCCCTTCTTTCCGATTTGTAAATCATAGGTTTTTAAATCCTCAGCCAGCTACCTTTAAAACATTAGGTGATTCTTCTTCTTTCTCTTTCAGCTACCAAATTCGTTACTTCACTTTTGGGAAATTGTTTTGTTCTTAACTCCCTTGTTATCTAGATCTGTTTGTTAGATTTTGGTCTTTCTGCCAAGGGAAATTGATCCTGTTTGTTGACATTATCAAGGCTGCTTATATTTTGTGCACCTCAATTAAATCTTACTTCAATGTTCCAACATAAATAAACCAGTTTTGTTGGTCTCTCCTCTTAACTTTAATTAAACAGCCTTGGCAAGTACACAGTATTTTTGGCTTTTAACAGAAACAGGAGAGAAATCAGCACAAACTCTACGTTTCAGTTTTCTGTTCCTTTTAGCTGCAGACACAATGCAGGTGAGCCACTAAATTGTTATTGAGATAACCTTGTTTAAAAAGTTGAAAGGGATGAAATAATGTCCACTGAGCAGTTAATCTGAAAATGGCCGTGGGTAAATTATTTAAAAAAAAGCTTTTGGAAACAACATAAATCAGTATTTAGAAAGACACACTCTAAGCATTAAAATCAGACAAATGCCTTTCACACCTCCTCACATGTTACTACATGTTCCTGTGGTGGGTGACCAGAATTTTACCTGATAGGTCAGCAATGGCCAGACTCTTTTTTTTTGTGTACTCAATTTTACATGACTTCTTTGCCTTAGCTGATAAAAATAAGTATCCCATAAATCTCTGCCGATCTAAGATAGTGTCACAACTGCAGAAAATGAAGAAGTCATGGAGGGTGTGTATACTGAACCTCTGTGGGTGGAAGTTAGAACAGGAAGGGGTCAATAACTCTACTGGGTGTTTTATATAGACCACTGAATAGTAACAGGGACATCAAGGAGCAAATAGGGAGACAGATTCTGTAATGGTGCAATAATAACAGGGGTAGGGAGAATCTATACTTGATCTGGTATTGGGAAATGAACCTGATCAGATGTCAGGTCTCTCAGTGGGAGAACATTTTGGAGATAGTGATCACAATTCTATCTCCTTTATCAAAGCATTGGAGAAGGATAAGAACAGACAAGTTAGGAAAGCGTTTAATTTGAGTAAGGGGAAATATGAAGCTATCAGGCAGGAACTTGGAAGCATAAATTAGGAGCAGATGTTTTCAAGGAAATGTATGGCAGAAATGTGGCAAATGTTCAGGGGATATTTGTGTGGCATTCTCCATAGGTACATTCCATTGAGACAGGGACAGGTAGGGTACAGGAACTCATGGTGTACAAAGGCTGTTAAAAATATAGTCAAAAAAAACTTACGAAAGGTTCAAAAAAACTAGGCAATGATAGGGATCCAGAAAATTATAAGGCTAGCAGTAAGGAGCTTAAGAATAAAATTAGGTGAGCCAGAAGGGGCCATCAGAAGGCTTTGGTTGAGCAGGATTAAGGAAAACCCCAAGGCATTCTACAAGTATGTAAAGAGGAGAAAATAAGATGTGAGAGAATAGGACCAATCAAGTGTGACAGTGGAAAAGTGTGTATGGAACTGGAGGAGATAGCAGATGTACTTAATGAATACTTTGCTTCAGTATTCACTATGGAAAAGGACCTTGGCAATTGTAGGGATGACTTACAGTGTATTGAAAAGCTTGAGCATATAGACATTAAGAAAGAGGATGTGCTGGAGTTTTTGGAAAGCATCAAGTTGGATAAGTCACCAGGACTGGATGGGATGTACCCCAGGTTACTGTGGGAGGCAAGGGAGGAGAATGCTGAGCCTCTGGCAATGATCTTTGCATCATCAATGGGAATGGGAGAGGTTCCAGAGGATTGAAAGGTTGCAGATGTTGTACTCTTATTCAAGAAAGGGCGTCGAGATAACTCAGGAAATTATAGACCAGTGAGTCTTACTTCAGTGTTTGGTAAGTTGATGGAGAAGATCCTGAGAGGCAGGATTTATGAACATTTGGAGTGGCAAAATATGATAAGATCTTCTGAGAGGCTCCTGGATAGGTACCTGGAGCTTAGGAAGATAGAGATTTATGGGTAACACTAGGTAATTTCTAAAGTAAGTACATGTTCAACACAACATTGTGGGCCAGGGCCTGCATTGTGCTTTAGGTTTTCTATGTTTCTATGTTCCTATCTTCTAAAGCACCATTCCCTGCATCCTTCATCGATCTGTGGATGTGCACTTCAAATACCTGCTGTCCTTCTAAACTTCTCAGTATTATAAGTTTTACTTCATTTTCTCTCACCATGTTTACACCATCCTGAAATTTCTCAGGATTGAATTCAATTTACCATTTTTATTCTACTCAATCTTGCCATTGATATTGTGCATCAGCCGAGTACTTTCTTCTTCACCATTAAACAGTCTGTAGTTCTGTATCTTGGCTAAACTTTTAAACAATTTCCCTACATTTAAGTCCAAGTCATCATCATATGCCAGAATAAGGGAGGAAGCTAAATATTAAGATAAAGATTACTTTTATTTGTCACATGTACACATCAAAACATACAGTGAATCAGTCACTTTCATCAATCAAATCAGTGCCCGGAGGAAAGCCAAATGGTCACTGGGAGAATATTGCAAACTCCTTACAGGCAGTAGTGGGAATTGAACCATAATCTTACAATGGGCACTGTAAAGCATTGCACTAAACACAATCATGCTGCACATTATATCACTGAATCATGGAGAATTCTGCAGTATTCCTATTTAAGCCTCACTGGATTGTTGTATGTCTACCGTACTCTTTTACTTTCTCCATGATATCAATTTAAACCCAGAAACACAGAATGGATACACCATAGAAGGAGGATATTTGGCCCATAAAGTCCATAGCTAAAAGGAATTCAAAATTCAAAGTAAATTTATTATCAAAGTTCATAAAGGTCTCCATATACAACCGTGAGATTCACTTTCTTGTGGGCATACTCAATAAATCCACAATAGAATAATAGCCATTGTAGAATCAATGAAAAACCACATCATTTGGTCTTTCAACCAGTGTGAAAAAGACAACATACTATGTAAATATAATAAGAAAGAAAGAATAATAATGAATAGATAAGTAATAAATATCAAGAACATGAGATGAAGAGTCCTTGAGAGTGAGTCCATAGGTTGTGGGAACATTTCAATGATAGAGCAAGTGAAGTGGATGAAGTTATACCCTTTGGTTTCAGAGCCTGATGGTTGAGGTGCAGTAACTATTCCTGAACCTAATGGTGTAAGTCCTGAGGCTCGTCTACCTTCTTGCTGATGGTGGCAGTGGGAAGATAGCACGTTCTGGGTGGAAGGAGACCACCCTGAAGATGGATGCTGCTTTCCTGCAAAAACGCTTTATGTAGCTGTGCTCAGTGTGGGGAGGTCTTTACATGTGATGGACAGGGTCATATCCACTACTTTTTGTAGGATTTTCCTTTCAAAGGTATTGGTATTTCTATACCAAGCTGTGATGCAGCCAGTGAATAACTCTCCACTGCACATCTATAGAAGTTTAGAACTCTCATTCCTATTAACATGCTTTGTTACCTAAGTTTTATTTTCCTGATCACTTGGCCAACGCTTTCGGAAGCCATGCAACATTCATGTAGTCAACATCAAGTGGACTTATTACTTTTCCTGATTATCCCTTCAAAAATGCAGTCAATTTAGCCATGCAATCAATTTCAGACACTATCTTCACCTAAAATTCATGCAGGCTATTTTAATTAGCCTGTGTTTTCTAAATGCTGGTTTAGAATTTTCAACAATATTTTTCTAATAATGTTTTCATCGCAAGTGATTACTTGGTTGTTTGTCAGTCTTTGTTTATGTGCAGTTTTTTCTTAGTATAAATTCATTTGTATTTCTCTATTTTCCTGTAAATACCTGCAAGAAAATAAATCTCAACAGAGTATATGTTAACATATACTGACATCAATAATAAATTTACTTTAACATGATTTTGGTTTTCTCTCTTTCCAGGGTCAAATGGCAAAATTTTGCTTTTTTTTATGTTCTTATAATTGTGCTCTATCTCTGCGAAGGTGTGGTAGTGAAAGTGATGGATTTCCCTCACTCTCCATCCATCACTTCACCTTCAAAATGACATGTCACTTCACAATCACAAAGGGAACTTCACTTGCCAAGCCTCTGAGACCTCATTACATGCCTTTTGTTGCTCCTTGTTCCACATCCATTTCACATCTTTATTACTGTTATATTTCCAGGCTTTGGCATGTTAATGATAATCTTTACATTCTCTTTCATTGGCATCAGTCTTTAATTCAAGGGTTACTACTTGTCATTACAAAATACACAGTAGTTTCATTTCAACTGAATGTTGTACTGCTTCTAACATAAGAATCTGTGTTCATGACAATCAACCAGATTAGTTCATTGCAGAAGTATGATCCACTCTTTATAGGATTTAATCTGATAAGGTGTGGAAAAATTTGGAAGAAGCCATGATTCCAAAAGTTAACCTTGTTGTATGAGAAACCTGTCAGTGTGTGTTGATGGCAAGGGACTGCTTTTTGGGGTGGTTCAATTCTTTGCAGACACTTGATCCTACTAACTCTGTATACAACTGTATACAATATTGTATATAACAATGTTGTTCATCAGCTCTTGTTTGAATAATATTTATTCTTAGTCTCCAGAGACACAGTTTTTCTTGACACAGCCATTGTTGGGCAGTTTTCAGAAGAATTTCATTTTATGTTAGTCTACCCAATTTCTTCCCCATTTTGACTTTTTAGAGCAGAAGTAGGACTTCTTGGATTGCAATAGACCAGTGTAACGTGAATGCATGCACAGTACCCTGATTTGCTAATTGGGCTTTACTTGGACATATCATCAAACCTTTCCACCAATGTGTTCAGCATAGACATTGTGGGCTGAAGGGTTTGTAAGTTTGCTCTACGGTTCTATTTGCATGTCTCAATGTGAGTTAAAATGCCATTGCCTAACATATTGTTCCAATCAAGCGCAGGTTGTCCCGACCAGTCTTTCTGCATTAAATTCTGCCCATTATGTGTAGCAGTACTCAGTGTCCATTGTGGTGCACTGCATTTATCCTAACATCTGTAAAAGATCAAAAGAAAGTCAGTTTTCATTGTGATAATGTTTAACATCAACAATATCTGGGAGAACTTGCTGAAGGTGCTCAACTGATTATTGTAGAGGTAGTGATATTATCAATTGTCATGTCAATTTGCTGTTTGTTAAACAGCACCTTTACTCACACGTCTGTCTCTTTCTTGCCATTACTGCTGATAACCAGCAGTGTACAATCTCATTCGATGAATGAACTTCCAAACTATTGTTTTTTTTCTCTCTAGGCAATTTAAATTCTCACTGCAAATGTTTTTGTTGCCTGGCTTACACTGGATCTGCAATTTTCTTCAGTTTTTCTTTTGGCAACTGAGCTGTTCTAAGCAAGAAAGGCTGATGGTAAATGTTGGCCTTAAAAACAAGGTTACGTAGGTTTAGACTTAACTATGATAGTCTGAATGTTAATGCAGCAGTAACATTCACTGGTGTGGACAAAGTTCTCCTGTATCTTTCAATGGTTAATTTTATACTTACACTTTCCGTTTGGAACTCCATACACAAGCCCACAGTGTATCTCACAAAGACATCAACATTGCATGCAAGGCCGAGTTCTTCAACAGAACAACATTATTGTTAATTATCACAGCCTGCTTCAAGCTTCTTTTCATAAACAGATGAACATTAAAAAAGGATCTGGGCTCAGCCCTGTTGCCACTTGAGGCTGCTTCATCGTTCGATAAGTTCATGGCTGACCTGACTGTAACTCATTTCTACATTTGGACTTGAACTTAAACTTGGTTGTTGAACCAACCAGCCAAATCCTAATCACTACCGTTTAGCAATACCGTGATTATTCTGACAACTTTGCACTAAAATGGACTTTTTTTTGTCCTATTTGAGCAAATGATGTATAATTTCTGTTCAATTAATGCTTTTCCTGTAAATGCTCTTTACATGATGCTATGTGCCTGTGATGCTGCAACAAGTAAGTTTTTCATTGCACTTGCACTTAAATACACTTGTGCATATGACAATAAGCTTGACATTGTCTTTGAAAAATCTATGATGAGTTGTCTTTGAGCAAAGATTTGAAAGAGTGTGTAAGTTTAGAAAGAGAGGAATTGTCCTTGTAAAAAGAAGGCTCAGGGACTAGAGGGTGCAAAGGGAAAGTGGTTGGGTAAATGATTCAGGGTTAATACAAGATAAAGACATTTTCTCCCAACAGATGGTTATGAAATACAGTGTAGCATCCAGGTCAGTGGCATGTACTGATTCAGCAGTTGGGTTGTAAAAGGAATTGGATGAAAGCAAAATGTCGGGCAATGAGCAAAGAGTGCAGGAGAAAGACTCTAATAATTCTGCTGTGGGTTCAATTTCTCTGAGTTTCTAAGGAGATTATCCTGACCTTAGCATATATCAATCACAGGCATGACATGCTCTTGAGAAATAGAATTGGCATGGAGGGAATGATAGTATTTCTACATCCACTCCACTCCAACCACTAAAAGCAGAATTTGCCTGTGGCCAACCATTTTAATTTCTATTCCCATTCTCATTCCAACATGTCATTTGATGGCCTCCTCTTGTGCCATGATGAGGCCTACTCTCAGAGTGGAGAAGCAACATCTTGTATTCCATCTGGGTTGCCTCTAACCTGATGGCATGAACATTGATTTCTCTTTATGGTAATTACTTTTCCCTCCCCCTTCCCTCGTCTTCTATTCCCCACTCTGGCCTCTTATCTCTTTTTGCATGCTTATCACTTCCCCATTGGTGCCTCACCTTCTTCCCTTTTTCCCATGGCTTACGCTCCTCTCCTATCAGATTCCTTTCTCTCCACCCCTTTACCTTTCCCAGCCACCTGGCTTCACCTATCACCTTCTAGCTATCCCCCTTCCCTTCCTCCTCATTTTTATTCTGGCATTTTCCCCTTTCTTTCCAGTCCTGAAGAAAGGTCTGTGCACAAATCCTTGACTGCTTGCTGTTTTACATATATGCTGACTGACCTGATGAGTTCCTCCAGCATTTGGTGTGTGTTGATTTCTATAGTTAATTTTTGATGAGTTGTCCTTCAAACAACTGTGAAGCTTCAGAATAAATTCGAGTAATGTGTGTATAATTAAAATTGCCAATATAGAAATCAATAGTGCAGTAATAATTAAGAGACTTTGGTAACGAGCAACTAACCCAAGATACCAGTTTTGGTGACTTTTGTCAGAGATTGAGAGAATACACTTATCTCTGCTAAGGTTATTGAAGCTAAGTGATTTTATCCAAAAGGACTCTCAGATTATCCAGGAACTTTAACCTGCCTAGGGTATTACAATCTCACAACTGAACTGAGATCTAATATCTGGAATGCAATTTGAGCACATATTCTCCAGAGGCTAAAGATAATACTATTCCCATAGCTAAGTGACTATTTATTACAGGCACAAATAATAAGAAGTAGTATGTTAGCCTCTATTGCAAGGCAGATTGAATTACAAAGGTTAGGAAGTCTTGCTGAGAATGTACAATGCTTTAGTGAACTTCACTTGGGGTGCTCTGTGCACTTTTCATCTTTGTATCTAAAAGGAGTTTTGTGTTATGGATCTGAGGCTGTGTTGATTCATTACAGTGATTTAGGGCATAATAAGTTTGTGCTGTAGAGAGAGCTTAAGTAAGTGCAATTTTCTCATCAAGACCCATAACAAACTAGGCTCCTTAGCTCACTCTGGCAAGCAGCCACGTGACTTAGTATTGCATGGGTAACAGTGAGATGGGCACTTGCTATAAGAAAAACACGTCAAGGGTCAGTATAATTTGGGTTCAACGATATAGGAAAGTTGGAATGTTCCATTGAGGGAATGAAAATCATGGTGAATGCTTTATCAATACTTCCCCATTCAAAGGTATCATTTGTCAGGAAAAAAAAACAGACCTTACATCGGCATAAAATTAAACCGAAAGTATATTCACAGATATTTGAACTTTAACAAACAGTTAATAGAAAAAGAACAAAGGCCCATTACAGTTATACCAGTCTAAGTGTGCATATAAACATTAGAGCTCATTTCTGGGTAGTCAGGTGCTTTGCTTAGTCACATACTGAACCCACGTTCTGCAAGAAAGACAACAGCCATAGTTCGAACTTCGCTTGAAGACCAATCGGCTAACTCAGGGGTATTGACACTTCCTACTTGTAACCACTTGTCTGCACAAAGCACTTCTTACACCAGGGTCTCTCTTTCATGTGGGATTTTGAAAGCATCTTCCCTTGTTCTCTTCTCTGCACTTCATCATTTTTCCAACCCCAGCCAACTAAAAGATTCAAAACCAACCCACTGTCCCTCAGAAATCTGATTCTTCCCAGCTCTCTAGTATGTTCCATAGCAACCCACTGGACAGAATGTTACCAAGACAAACCTGATTGGCTGACACAATATTCCTAATCAAGATGTAAAAAAAGCTGGATGAACTCAGCAGGTCGGGCAGTATCCGTTGAAAGAAGCAGTCAACGTTTTGGGTCTCGCCCGAAACATTGACTGCTTCTTTCAACGGATGCTGCCCGACCTGCTGAGTTCATCCAGCTTTTTTGTACGTCTTGATTTGACCACAGCATCTGCAGTGTACTTTGTGTTTACAATATTCCTAAGTTGGCCAGGTGACTCTGTGTTGCCCTTAGTCATTTGTTCAGCGTTATTACATTTTCGCTTTAGTAATTCATTTGTAATTATTTGCTAGTTGAAGTTAAGGTTGTTGAAAGTAAATTTGTTGTCTGTGGTGTATCGCGGCATGCGATGACGTCACACCCAGTTTCGCCGCGTCTTGTGGGAAAATACTGGTTTGGAGAAACGGGAAGGAGGGGGCTTGTGTGTGCAGGATCAATGTGAGAAATGTTTTCATTCTACACACTAAGAAACATCATAGAAGCAATGCCGTAAGTTCAGAAGATACCGTAGATTCCGGACTACAGAGCGCACCTGATTAAAAGCCGCTGGCTCTAATTTTAGAAATAAAATCAATTTTTTAATTGTAAAGGCCGCACCGGATTTTAGGCCGCACCGCTACTTTTAAATATACATACGTATCGGTAACACAAATTACGTTGCATATACTTTTTTACTGAACAGCACGAACAACATTCCAATATCTCCTAGCGACTGGTAAAAATATATATACTGCGAGCCTTTAACTTAAAAGCAGCGTTTTCGTTCGGGTCTGACGCGCTTGCGTAATGCGATCGGGTCTGACGCGCTTGCGTAACGCGATCGGGTCTAATCGGGTCTGACGCGCTTGCGTAACGCGATCGGGTCTGACGCACTTGCGTAACGCGATCGGGTCTAATCGGGTCTGACGCGCTTGCGTAACGCGATCGGGTCTGACGCGCTTGCGTAACGCGATCGGGTCTAATCGGGTCTGACGCGCTTGCGTAACGCGATCGGGTCTGATGCGCTTGCGTAACGCGATCGGGTCTAATCGGGTCTGACGCGCTTGCGTAACGCGATCGGGTCTGACGCGCTTGCGTAACGCGATCGGGTCTAATCGGGTCTAATCGGGTCTGACGCGCTCGGGTCTTGCTTTTCTTCGAGTATTTTCCATGTTGATGAGGGTGAGTACAAATGACTGATTTACAATAATTTAATTGTGAAAGTGCGCTTGATTTATCGTACAATTTCATTGGACCTCTGTGAACTACTCATCAATTTTATTGGTCTACTGTTACGAGGCAAAATGTTTACGAGGCGGCATGAAAAAAAAAACATGTATTAGCCGCTTCGGATTAAAGGCCGCAGAGTTCAAAGCTGTTCAAAATGTGGGAAAAAAGTAGCGGCTTATAATCCGGAATCTACGGTAATCGATATGTTGAAGTAGAAATTTTAACGCTAATTCTGTTAAAAGTTATGACGGTTGATAAAGTTTATGTTCCTTGTTATTTAAAGAGTTGCTGGATAGCTGTATGGTGTATTTAAAGCCAGTCAATGGCGTAGGTAAATTCTGACTGTATGTCGTATTTTAATGTAATATAGTTTGTTGTAGTTTTACTTTTGCAAGTATTTATGATGTAAGTGTGATGCCAAGAAGGAAACAAATACTGTATATATTTTGTATTACTTTATCAACAGTTTTCACCATACGTTAATGTGGAAGAGTGAACAGTAAATGGTTAATCTTACTGGGATCCTGCTTCATTGACTACGGTTTATCTCGGTGTTTGGTTCAGAGTTTTTACAGCTGAATGAGAACACTACAGGCTCCTTATCTTAGCAGAAACCAAAATGCTGAACTGTGAAATTTAACTAACAGAACATACTGCATTTTACTGGAAAGCTGCAGAAAATAAACACTTAATAGCATAACAATAGTAATACAATAAAACATGTTCGTAACCAGAGCATTACATTAGGTTTCCTTAAATTCATCAGAACTTAGCGATGATCTCATTAAAAAATATGTTATTGAGAGAGATTGAAGGGGAAGACATGTTGTTTCCTATAACTGAGGGTCCAGAAGGAGGAGAACAGTCTCCGGAGAAAACATTGGCCATTTTGAATGTAGATGTGAAGAACTTTATTTTACAATACCATCATAAATCTTTGGAATTCTTTACTGCAGATTGCTGTTGATGTTCACTCACTGAATTTATTCAAAGTCGAAACATGTACATTTTCAGATGTAAAGAAAATCAAAATATATGGTGGTTGGCAAGAAATTTGATATGGCACAAGAATGATTGTTACAACAAGGTACAGAGCTGCTATTTATATGTTCTTAAGCTAGATCCTTACGAAAGGAATTATGAAGAGAGTGATTCTTTTGAAATGCTGAAAGAAGATGGGGAAAGGAGGGAAGGGGAGTATGTGCCTGGTGGTGGAATCTTCTTGGAACTGTCAGAAATTGAACATAGGGGCTGGTGGGGTGTGAGATAAGGACCAAGAGAACTGATGTGGTTCCTTACCTCCCACAGAAGCTGCTCCAGGAGAGTCTCCAGATAAACTGCTCTTTCTCTGTCCATGGTATGAAGGGGTGAGAGCAGGGCTGTGGGAAATAGATAAACTGTAGTTAAGGACTCCATGGTTGAGAGGAAGCCATGATTTGGAACGAGATTCAGTATCACATTTATGATCACTGACGTAACATCATAAAATTTGTTGATTTGAGGTAACAGTGCACCACAAGACATAAAGAATCACCATAAATTACAATACAAATACATAATTAAATAATGCAAAAGAGGAATAGTGAGGTAATATTCATGGATATATGGACTGTTTAGAAATCTAATGGTAGAGGGGAAGAAGCATTTCCTACAGAGCTGAATGTTGGTATTTAGGCTTCTGTATCTCCTCTCTGATGGTAGTAATGAGAAGAGAGCATGCCTAGAGTGGAGTGGGTCCTTAATGATGGACACTGTGTTCTTGAAGATGTCCTCCACAGTGCACATAATTGAACTGATCAAGTCTACCATCACCTGAGGTCTCTTTTGATTCTGTGCATTGGAAGCTCCGTACCAGATGGTGATCCAGCCAGGCAGACTGCTCTCCACTGTACATCTGTAGGAATATACTAAAATGTTGGTGCCATACCAAATCTCGCCAAACTCTTAATTAAGTAGGAAAGCTGGTGTGCCTTCATCATGATTGCATCAATATGTTGGGCCCAGGATAGATCCTCTGAGCTGTTGACACCATGGGACTTGAATCTGCTTACCCACTTATGACCACTCAATGAGGACTGGTGTGTTTTTTCACAACTTACCCTTCCTGAGTCCACAATCAATTCTTTGGTCTTGCTGACATTAAGAACAAGATTGTTGTTGCAACACCACTCAACCAACCACTCTATCACACTTCTGAATGCCTCCTCGTTGCTATCTGGGATTCTGCCGAACACAGTGATAGTATGGTAAATTTGTCGGTGCCTCTTGAGCTGTGCTTAGCCACACAGCCATGAGTGCAGAGAGGATAGAGTAGTGGTTATGCATCCTTAAACTGAACTTGTGTTGATTGTCAGCGAGAAGGATAGCTTATTACCAATCCTCATTGACTGTGGGCTCCTGGTGAGGATGTCAAGAATCCAGTTGCAGAGGCTCAGTTTTGGAATTTGTTGATTAATACTGAAGGGATGATGTTTGTGGTGAACTACATATACCTGTCTGGACACGCCCCCCCCTGCTGACTGCTCCTGTGGCTCCTCCCACAGACCCCTGTATAAAGGCGATTGGGGACTCCTCCCCGGCCTCAGTCTCCAGGATGCAGTGTGGTGGTCAATTGTTGATTGTTCTTTCTTCCAGCCAATAAAAGCCTATATCTCGCCTCACGTCTCAGAGAGTTATTGATGGTGCATCAATGTTGTTGAATGCTGAGCTGTAATTGATAAACAGTAGCCTGATGTAGATATTGTTATTGTTCAGCTGTTCAAAGCTGAGTGGGCAGCCAGGGATTTTCCATCCATTGTAGACACATTGTGGCCATAGGAAATTTGCAGTGTCCTTGTGCAGACAGGAATTAATTCGAGCCATAACTATCTTGTCAAAGCACTTCTTCACAGTAGGTATGAGTGTTACTGAGCGTTAGTCATTGAGGCAGCTCATCCTGCTCTTCTTGAGCATAGGTTTGAATAATGCCCTTTAGAAACAGGTGTGAAATCTCCGACTGCAGCAGAGACAGGCTGAAAATGTTCCTGAACATTTAGCTGGCACAGGTTTTCAGTAGCTTGCCAGTTACACCATCGGGGGCTGACACCTTGCGAGGGCTCATTGTCTTGAAGCAGGTTCTGACATTGGCCTGCATACAGAGATCACAGGGTCACCAGCTGGTGTGGGGATTGGCACAGATTAGTTTTATTTTCCCTTTCAAAGTGACTATAAAAGGTTTAGAGCTTCTCAGTGAGTGAAGCATCACAGATATTTATGCTGTTAGGTTTTGGCTTTTAGGAAATAATGCCATGCAATCCCTGCCACTGCTAATGTGCATCAGATTGTGTCTCTAACTTCACACAGATTTGTCTTTATGCTGTCATGGTGGCTTTCTGTAGATGGCGTCTGGACTCTTGTAGGTTTCTAGATCACTGGTTTTCAGCACCAGAGATCTAGCCCTCAGCAAACTGGTTCATCCATGGTTTCTGTTTTGGGTTTGACTAGTATGTTCTAGAAGGTACACATTCATCCACCTTATTCTTGATGAAGTCAGTGACGACTGTGAGATATTTATTCAGATACGAAGATGAAACCATAGATATAGTCCAGTTCATAATTTAAAGCCGTCCCGTAACAGCCTGTTGGATCCTGGTGATTTTGCAATCCAATAATTTTTCAAAATTTAAGATTGAGGCATAAAACTTCTTGGTTACAGCCATTTATTATGAGTTACAAGAATGAAGAAAGAACAAAGGAAAAAGACAAAGAGCAAAAATGTCCTACACTCAAATCTAGGTCAACTTGGAAAGATCATAAGATACCTATAATAACAATTAACCTATGAAATAGCCGGATTTAAGTGGCATGACACTTGCTGCAAATAAACTAAGAAAGTTCTAGAAAATACAAAAGCAGCTATACTACAATTAATGGCAGATTCTCTGAGCAACTACACATATCTGGGAGTACAGTTAGACGAGAAGCTAGACTGGACTGCCAACACAGATGCCTTGTGCAGGAAGGCACAGAGTCGACTGTACTTCCTAAGAAGGTTGGCGTCATTCAATGTCTGTAGTGAGATGCTGAAGATGTTCTATAGGTCAGTTGTGGAGAGCACCCTCTTCTTTGTGGTGGCGTGTTGGGGAGGAAGCATTAAGAAGAGGGACGCCTCACGTCTTAATAAGCTGGTAAGGAAGGCGGGCTCTGTCGTGGGCAAAGTACTGGAGAGTTTAACATTGGTAGCTGAGCGAAGGGCGCTGAGTAGGCTACGGTCAATTATGGATAACTCTGAACATCCTCTACATAGCACCATCCAGAGACAGAGAAGCAGTTTCAGCGACAGGTTACTATCGATGCAATGCTCCTCAGACAGGATGAAGAGGTCAATACTCCCCAATGCCATTAGGCTTTACAATTCTACCGCCAGGACTTAAGAACTTTTTAAAAGCTATTATTAATGCTTTTTGAGATAGTGATTTAGATGCATATCATATTTTTTACTGAGTTAAGTATTGTATGTAATTAGTTTTGCTACAACAAGTGTATGGGACATTGGAAAAAAAGTTGAATTTCCCCATGGGGATGAATAAAGTATCTATCTATCTATCTATCTATCTATCTATATACCTGTGTGATTATATGAAAATACAAGTAAGCATTGGAAAAATTAAACACTAAGAGAAATGACAATTCTGCACTCTAAACCAACATGCTTTTCCACCTCTCTTGACCATACCTTTGTGATCCTCAGAAATAATGCTGTGGTCCTCAGTCTCTACCTATATGTTAGGAGTCAAAATACAGAGCTTAAAGATAAAGGAAGACGTTCCTCTGTGGTACCAAAGTTCTGGGGTGAACCCTATTGGCTGCATCTGTAACACAGCACCAATGCCTACTGCATCATTGTGCCACCCTTCACTGGGGCTAAACACCTGATACTGATTATTGCCTTGTGCAGGAAGGCACAGAGTCGACTGTACTTCCTTAGAAGGTTGGCATCATTCAATGTCTGTAGTGAGATGCTGAAGATGTTCTATAGGTCAGTTGTGGAGAGTGCCCTCTTCTTTGTGGTGGCGTGTTGGGGAGGAAGCATTAAGAAGAGGGACGCCTCACGTCTTAATAAGCTGGTAAGGAAGGCGGGCTCTGTCGTGGGCAAAGTACTGGAGAGTTTAACATCAGTAGCTGAGTGAAGGGCGCTGAGTAGGCTACGGTCAATTATGGATAACTCTGAACATCCTCTACATAGCACCATCCGGAGACAGAGAAGCAGTTTCAGCGACAGGTTACTATCGATGCAATGCTCCTCAGACAGGATGAAGAGGTCAATACTCCCCAATGCCATTAGACTTTACAATTCTACCGCCAGGACTTAAGAACTTTTTAAAAGCTATTATTAATGCTTTTTGAGATAGTGATTTAGATGCATATCATATTTTTTACTGAGTTAAGTATTGTATGTAATTAGTTTTGCTACAACAAGTGTATGGGACATTGGAAAAAAATTGAATTTCCCCATGGGGATGAATAAAGTATCTATCTATCTATCTATCTATCTATTGTTGAGATGCAGTGTAAACTTTAAATCATATATCAACCTTAGGCCTGTAAAATGATGCAACATAAACAAATACCTTGCCTTTAAATTGAGAATGCTAGACTCCAAGAGTTCAGTGAGTTAGGGAAAATCAAGTTCATAATCTACAAGTGAGGGAGAGAATTAGTATTTATTTATATGCATTTCTCAGTGGTAGCTGCCAAACCACCATATAGTACGTAATACATGATTTTACATTTTCTTTCTTAGAACTTGTCTTGTATAAAAGTATTAATTTTTATTTTTTCATGAAATTCTCTTAATTCTCCATTCTCTTTCTTTGAGCCATCCAAAAGCAGCAGGCACTGTTCTTTAAACAAGTAGTCGATCCAGTTTCCTTCAAATCTTCTGCATATAGAGCAGCAGGAAACAGCTTTTACAAGAATTGAAGATAGATTTAACACACATGCATAACTATAATAAACCACAGATAGACCAAATGAACAGACAACCAAAAGATGTACTTGAATAAGTCTTCATTTTAGTTTTGTATAGTGCTGTACTACACTGGTGTAGTGCTGCACCATTGAAGTAGGTTGCTTTATATTTCCATATTTCTTTCATGTTATAGAAGAACAATCCACTCTGGATTTCAGTTTGAGTAATATGATATATTTTAACACTAAAAGTGGCTTTATTTTAGAAACAGAATATTGTTTCCGTGTGCATCCTGATGTATGGTATTCAAACATACTACATTCAAGCAAACACAGCTTTTGAACATTATTTCTTGCAAAGTGCATTTATCATAATAATGTTCTGTGATGGAGTAGATTTCATGAACCAGTTTCTGTTAATATATTTCAGTTTCCAGAAAGAGATTCTGTGGTAATTATCCACTGGATTGTACCATGGCATTAAATTAAGCCTTTTTCAAAAGTTGTCAATTGATTGAAATGGTCATTTGGCAGCAATCTTACCCCTATATGAATGTTGCTCATGTATGTATTCCTGAACAAGTAATAAATTGCAAATGTATTGGCAAAGCAATAGTCACACTCCATTCAGCAATGGTACAGAGAATCAAAGTCAAGGGAAAAATTTCAAGAGACCTTATGAAGTGATTATATTTATTGACATTTTAATTTATATCTATCTCTTTAAAAGACATGGTTGGAAATGACTGAGAATGGTTATTAATAAATTATAATCTTGTTCACAAGGAGCTGTCTATAGTTAAAACCTGCCTGTACATGATTGTTTGATATAATAGCTTCTTTCACTATAAAAAAAATTCTTCTTAGTATTGTTGATTCCAGAATTAACATTTCTGGAATTAAGTCTACCAGTGACTGGCTAATTGTGACGTACACTGAAATATCCCATTATTTTCATATGTTATAGATGACCGTTGCTTTGATTGACAGATTTAATTCACCAAAATGCCTCAATTAGTACCACTGTCATTAGTAGACAGAAGGAGCACATTGTATTCTACTCTAAAGGCTACTAATTGATTCCATCTACATTTTAGAGGTGTTAATTAAACTTCTGTCTCTCTTCCTAACTACCATAATAACTTACAGATTCACCGCTTACTTCTTAAAACGATTATCACAAACTTTCACCTTGTTGACTGTTGAAATGATTTGTTGATGAAATGATACACTGATTTTTATATTAGCATAACCTTTATCTTACAATTCATCAGTCTGATATTGCACATATTTAATGGCCTCATGAAATAGGTGAGTAATAAAATGTACATAAAGCTTATCGAATGTATAATGTGTACAGAATGGGCCTGTGTGATTTTTATATCTCAGGTAAGAGTGAGAAACTGGATATAAAATCTGTCTCTGTGATCTCATTAGCAGTGACAGTTGTGCAATTTAGTTAAGGGATATGACCTTTGTAATGTGTCACTCTCAAAAAATAAACAAATTATTGCTCAGTTAAATTGATTGCAGTCTTCTTCAGACAATCCTGAATGTCACCTCCAGCATTTCCCCCTGTCCCATTCTTCCAGTTCAATGACTCTGGTCTATTTTACATACACATTCCAAACTCACATTTTTGAGTGTGGGTGTGGGAGAAAAAAAAGTTAGATGGATACACATTTTTTTTCAATTTGGGATGATTGGGAAGATTGCACATGCACTGAGTAATAACATTATAGAAGCATTAAACATTTTTGTTCAAAGATTTTATCATGCTTGATCCCAAATCTTAGGATTAGGACAAATATGTTTGTGCTATTCTTTGGGTGCTTTGAAAGCCTGTACAATTACAGGACAGTGTCTATCCTATTATTGTACATTCTATTCTTTAACGAATGCCCTCTAGATATACCATATATAGTTCAAAATTCAAAGTAAATTTATTACCAAAGTACATATAGGTCACCATATCACTCTCTACTCTCTGTTACTCCACTGGTGTTAGGACAATAATGAAGCTCTTCTATCACTGTTGGTATCCAAGGCTTCCTTCATCATGTCAGTAGCTTGGTTTTCACTGCTGTTAGTTATGCAAGCTCCAGGTGGAGTCTGGGGAATACCATCATATTCAGATGTAGAAAAATTCTTCATTGCTGTTTCCATAACAATTTTGTTTAATCAGTCAGAGTTACTAGCCCTGAGCTGAATCCCTGAACCTGGTGGACCAGTAGACCACTCTTAGTCTGGCCTCTGCCTTTTGGCTTGTTTGTCATGGGTGATGCTACCAAGGATGAAAGCATAAAGCCCTGACTCCAACCAACATAGCTCTCCAAGACACTGAGGCACAGAAACCTCCATATACAACCCCAAGATTCATTTTCTTGTAAGCATGCTCAGTAAATCCAAAAACCATAATAGAATCAATAAAGGACTGCACCCAACATGGTGGACAAGCAACCAATATCAAAAAGACAACCAACAATGCAAATGCAAAAGAAAAAAAAATTACATAAATAAGCTACAAATATCGAGAACATGAGATATAGAGTCCCTGAAGGTAACTCTGTAGATTGTGGGAACAGTTCAGTGATGTGGCCAGTGAAGTTGAGTGAAGTTATCCCCACTAGCTCCAGAGCCTGATGGTTGAGGGGTAATAACTATTCCTGAAACTTGTGGTGCGAGTCCGCAGGCTCCTGTACCTGTGTCTTGATGGAAGCAATGGGAAGAGAGCATGACCTGGACTGTAGGGCCCTTGTTGATGGATTCTGCTTTCCTGCAACAGTGCTCCAATGTGCTCAGTGGTGTGAAGGGCTTTACCCGTGATGGACCGGGGCGTATTCACTACTTTTTGTAGGATACTCCATTCAAGGGAATTGGTGTTTCTGTACAAAGTTATGATGCAACTAGTGAATATACTCTCTACCGTGCATCTATAAACTGTTGACAAAGTTTTAGATGCCATGCTGAATCTTCACAGACTTCTAAGGAAGTAGAGATGCCGCTGTACTTTCTTCATAATTGCACTTACGAGCTAGTACTTTGGTACCACGCATTTGCGGAGAACTGAAGAGACTGCAGATGCTGAAATATAGAGCAACACACAAGCTGCTGCAAGAACTCAGTGGGTCAGGCAACATCAGTGGGAAAAAAATATTGTTGATGTTTTGAGCTAAAACCCAGGGTCAAGACAGAGAGTAGAGAGGCAAGATGGACAGGAGCCTCCTACACAAGATTCTATTGTCCTATTTTCTCTGCCTGCTCCTGCCCTACTGAACTTGTGTCCTCATATCTCAATTGTCTATTCCCTTTAGTTCAGTCCCTTCCCACCTACATCAGCGACACTTCTCATGTTCTCGATCTCCTCAGTAATTTTCTATTCTCTGGCCTCAACTGCCTCATCTTCACAATGGATGTTCAGTCCCTATAGACTTCTATACCTCATCAGGAAGGCCTCAAAGCTCCTCGTTTCTCTCTTGACCAAAGAACCAACCAATACCCCTCTACATTCACCCTCCTACTTCTGGCAGAACTGATCCTCACCATGAACAATTTTTACTTTAGCTCCTTCCACTATCTTTAAACTTGAGGGCTAGCCATGGGTACTCGCATGGGCCCTATGTCCGAAGCCTTTCCTGGTTATACTTCCCAACATTTCCTCCACTGCATTGATGACTGCATTGGTGCTGCTTCATGCACCCATGCTTAGCCTTTCAATCTTACCAACTTTGCCTCCAGCTTCCACCTTGCTCTTAAATTCACTTAGACAATCTTAGACGCCTCCCTTCCCCTTCTCAATTTCTCTATCTCCATCACGGGAGACAAATTGTCACCTGATATATTTTATAAACTTACTGATTCCCATGGTTATCTTGACTGTTCCTCTTCCCAACCATCTCCTGTAGAAATGCTATTCCTTTTTCTCAGTTTCTTCGCCTCCGCTGCATCTGTTCCCAGGGCACAGCTTTCCATTTCAAGACTACAGAGATGTCCTACTTCTTTAAAGAATGGGGTTTCCCACCCTCAATTATTGATGCTGCCCTCACCTACATCTCCTCTATTTCCACCACTTCTTCCCACTGCCATAATAGTAATAGAGCCCTTCTTGGCCTTACTGAATACCCAATCAGCCTCTGCATCCAACAGATTTTCCTCTGCAAATTCCGCCAAATGCAAAAGGATCCTACCTCTAAACATACACATCTTGACCTCCCTCCTCTCTCTGCTCTCTGCAGGGATCACTTCCTCTGGTGTTCCCTTGTCCATTCGTCCCTCCCCACTCATCTCCCTTACCCATGAAAGTGGCCCAAGTATTACAGCTGCCCTTACACCTCCTCCCTGAGGACCTGAAACAGTCCTTTCAGGTGAGCCAATTTTTTAAATTCTGATGCCCATTCTTGTTCTGACATATTGATCCATGGCCTCATCCTGTGCCAAGAAGAAGTCACGCTCATGATGGAGGAGCAGCACAATATATTCCTTATATTCCTTCTCGGTACCCTCTAACCTGATGGTATGAGTATCAATTTCTCCTTCTGGTGAGCAAATTACCCCCACCCCTCATCCTGAGCTTTCACTTCTTCTCACCTGCCTATTACTTCCCTCTGGGTCCTAGTTCCTTCCCTTTCTCCTATAGTCCACTCCCTTCTTCTACCAGATTCATTCCTCTCCAACCTTTGACCGTTCCCACCCATCTGGCTTCACCTATCACCTTCCAGCTAGCCTCCTTCCCCTCCCCCCACATTTTAACTCTGGTATCTTCCCCTCTTCTTTCTCGGTCCTGAAGAAGGTTCTCAGCCCAAAATGTCAATCGTTTGCTCATTTCTGTAGATGCTGTTTGACCTGCTGAGTTCCTCCAGCATTTTGTGTGTGCTGCTTAAGATGGACAGGAAAATGGGAGTGCAAGTAAAGACTCCAAGACATACTGTGGAAAAGTGTAAGTTGACAGGCAGGTATCGCCATTTAGGGGAGGTAAGCAAAGATGGAGTTAGAAGACTACAGCAGGTGAATGATTGATGGAATCATTGAGAGGAAAAGGAAAAAAAAACAGGTGGAGCAAGGTAGGGGAGATGAGTGTAAAATGGGAGACAACTGTTGGAGGGAGATAAGCAGGTTGAGTAAAGGAGGTGAGAATGGAGCCTACTCGAGGACAAGGAATGTCCTGATGAAGGGTCTCAACCCGAAATATCAACTGTTTACTCTTTTCCATGGATACCGCCTAGCCTGCTGAGTTCCTCCAGGATTTGGTGTGTGTTGCAGTAGAAAAGGGAGAGGCAATTGACAGTTGGAACGAGTTGGGACTACCTTTGATCGTAATCTTGTGATAGAAGGGGAAATCTGATAGGAAAGGGTAGTAGAAGAAAGGGAAGGGGAAGGAACACACTGGGAAAATGGTGAAGTGTGTGTGGCGGCAGTAATCAATAATTAGGGGTTTGAGATATCAGTGTTCTTGCCATCAGGTTGGAGGCTAGCCAGACAGAATATAAGGTGTTGCTCCATCAACCTGAGTGTGCCATCATTTGGTTAGTCAAGAGGCCATGTACTGACATATTGGAACGGGAATGGAAAATATAATTGAAATTAGTGGCCACCGGAAATCCCAATTTTTCTGGCAGACAGAGTGTAAGTGCTTGGTGAAGCAGTATCCCAGTCTATTTTGGGTCTCATTGATATACAGGAGGCCACACCGGGAGCACTGGATGCAGTAGATGACCCCAACAGACTCACAGGTGAAGTATCGCCTCACCTGGGAGAACTGTCTGGGGCTCTGAATAGTAGTGAGGGGGGAAGTGTAAGGGCAGGTATGACACTTATTCTGCTTGCAAGGGTAAGGGGTCAAGTGGAAGATCAATAGAAAGGAGTGAATGGACAAAGGAGATCTCTGTGGAGAGCGGAAAGATGTGGTTGGTGGTGGGATCTCGCTGGAAATGGCGGAAGTTACGGAGAATTATGTGCTGGATGCAGAGGCTAGTGGGGTGGAAGGTGAGGACAGGAAGAACTCTATTCCTGGTGAGATGGCGGGAGAATGGGGTGAGGGCAGAATTGTGCAAAATGCAAGAGATGTGGGCGAGGGCAGTGTTGATGGTGGAGGAAGGAAAATCCCTTTCTTTGAAGAAGGAGGACATCTCATTAGTTCAGAAATGAAATGCCTCATCCTGAGAGCAGATTTGGCAGAGACAGAGGAACTGAGAGAAGGGGATGGTGTTTTTACAAGTGACAGGGTGGGAAGAGGTATAGTTCAGGTAGCTGTGAGAATCAGTGGGTTTATCAAAGATATCAGTGGATAAAGTGTGATAGAGACAGGGAGAGAAAGGGGAGGGAGATGTTGGAAATGGACCAGATAAATTTGAGGGCAGGGTGGAAGTTAGAGGCAAAGTTGATGAAGTCAACGAGTTCGGCATAGGGATAGGAAGCAGTGCCAGTGTAGTCATCAATGTAGTGTATGAAAAGTTGGGGAGTGATACCAGTGTAGACTTGAAACATAGACTGTTCATTGTATCCAACAAAAAGGCAGGCATAGCTGGGACCCATGTGAATGACTATGGCTACACCTTTGGTTTGAAAGAAGTGTGAGCTGCCTAAGGAGAAATTATTGAGAGTGAGGACCATTCCTGCCAGATGGAGGAGCATGGGGGTGGAAGGGAACAGGCTGGGTCTGTTGTCTAGAAAGAAACAGAGAGTTTTAAGACCTTCCTGATGTGGATGGAAGTGTATAGGGACTGGATGTCAAAGGTGAAAATTAGATGATCAGGGCCAGGGTTATTGAAAAGATGCTGACTGTGTGAAATGTCACAGATGTAGGTGGGAAGGGACTGAACCTGGGGGGATAAAACAGAATCTATGCAGATGAAAGTTTGGTGTGGCAGGAACAAGCAGAAACAATGAGTGTCCTGGACAGGTTTGTGGATCTTGGGTAGGAGGTAGAAATGGGAGGAGAGGGGCAAGGGAACTATGAGGTTGGTGGCAAGGGATGAGAGATCCCCAGAGTTAAAGATCCTGCAGCCATTGGGGTCGCTGGTGCACTTGCCTGGTGGAGCAATATTAATCTCTGATCCAGAAATGAATAAAGCAAGCGAGGTATTAGTGGCTGGGATTGATGGGACTGTTACATGGGAAGATAAATGAGATGCTGGGAGTAAGACTGTCCCTGCTGAAGGCTGCTGCTGCTGAATTGAGGCAGCGAGAGTGGAAATGGCTGCCACCTGATTCTGGCTGTCTGTGGTGAGTTGCTGAAATACCACTGTGAGTGCTGATACTATTTCTTCCTGTTCGGACTGGTCTTGCCACTCTGAACGCGATGGCTGCACTGTGTGTGCCATTTCAGCCAACACAGACTCCATTGACTTTAACTTCTCCTCTATCTGACCAATGGACTTTGTTTTGGATGGGGCAGGCCACTCTGTAAGTAGTTGTTGGGCCACATCTGCCAAAAGAGCCTCTACTAAGTATCACCCCTCTCCTGGTTACCCAACAAAATTCAGGGCAGAGATCAGCTGTTCTCTTTCCACTGGGTCCATTTTAGTGGTCTAGACTTGCTGCCACAAGTGTGCAGTTGTGGGCCAAGTGCAGAGGGAGAGACACTGAAGTGGTGTGGTGAACTACATATACCTGTCTGTACTGCTCCTGTGGCTCCTCCCACAGACCCCTGTATAAAGGCGATTGAGGCCTGATGCCCGGCCTCATTCTCCAGGATGTAGTGTTGTTCATTCTTCCAGTCAATAAAAGCCGATACCACGCTTCTTACGTCTCAGAGTGAGTTATTGATGGTGCATCAAGTGGATAAATAGTTCAGTGACTTATTATAAGAACTGCGCTGAATTTAAGGAAAAAAATGCTGGGCCAACAGAGCTGTTAACCAACACTCTTCAATCTGAAAGATAATGCCAACAGTTGACTAGAAAGCAGTAACTTAATACTAAATAAATACCATTGTTTTACAGCATCAATCTCAGCAGTAGTCTTCTTTCCTGGAACAAGGATGAAGTTAAACAGGGAGCTTTGATGTAACTGTGCTTTTGGTCAAGTCTCAACAAGACTGGAACAAGAGGTATGGCGTTAAGTACCCCCACAATGAAACACTAATTAGCTGAAATGTGCATATGCACAAACGTGATTGCCAAACCCGCTCTGCAGCCTGCTTGCAAGGGCATGCCGACCCTACGACAGAGGCCGAGGTTGTGACACAGGGTGAACGGTAGCATCTGGGTGTTAGCTGATGGAAATGGAAATGTGGGGAAGGTACTCAAAAAGCTGGAGGAACTTAATGAGTTAAACATCATCTATGGAGGGAACATACACAAAATACAGCAGGCTGGGCAGCAACTATGGAAAAAAGTACAGTCGACGTTTCAGGCTAGGACTTGTCGAAAGGTGGTCTGCTGGGTTCCTCCAGCATGTTGTGTGTGTTGCTTGGATTTATAGCATCTGCAGATTTTCTCTTATTTGTGATCTATGGGGGGAAGCCAGTCCGGATGATAGTTCTCATCCTGAGAAGTCCACTACCTATTTCATTCCTTAGATATCCTTAGATGTGCTTGACCGATTGATTTCCTCCAAGAAATTTAGTCTCTGTGTCTCCTCTCTAGTTTATGGTAGGATAAATAGGGTTTTGGCAGCCTGCTAATGTATCAGATGTGTTATTGTGTGAGTCCATCTGCTCTTTTCTCTAACAGCCCAATCAGAATTTGTAACTGAGTCCTCAGTAGTATAAGTCCTGAGTAATGTCACATTACTGGAAACACAAAGCAATTCCTTTTGTAATGGGTACCCTTCAAGAAACTAAAATGTAGTCCACCGTACCTGTGTACATTTGCACATACAAACTATAGCAATAATCTCAAGCAGCATAAAATAGATGATTGCTAACTGTTGGTGTTTGGACTGGTCATGGTCTCAATTGTAGGGATAGCCCATTGTTTTGGGGTGGATTGGGATGAAGGTTTTCTCCACTGTTGGTCAATGGGGTTAATATCTAGCCAGACAAAAATGTTGTCTTAACTCAGTCAATATGGTCCCAACATTGTCCTTGTGTAATGTAGTTGCCTAAGACTGTGTTGCTTAGGGAAATTCCTTCTCCAGTTGCATAATGTTTCAGTGATCATTTCAGATGTGTGGTGCTTGCCCATTGCTTGTGCATTCCACTTCAGGACAGATCTGGTTTAAAGCAACACCCCTGCCCCCATCCCCCACAACAGAAAGCTCAGGAATTTGGTTTGTAATGATGTCATCCATTTTAGAATGTCACATCTCTGTGGTTTTGGATTTAACTTGAATAGATCCCATCAACAGTATGTGTCAAAGGATGTTTTTACTTACATAGAAAAAATACAATCTACTCTTTTGCTTCTTGTGGAACACAAGGTATTTAATTATTATTCTACTTGGCTTAATGTATGAACATTTGATATGGCAAAAAGGTTAACAGGTTAGTAATCCATATAAGAGGGGCTGAATGGTAGCATTGTGTTACAGCAGGCCAGAGACAGGGTTCCTGACCCCAGGTACTGCCTGCATGAAATTTACACATACTGTCTGTGTCTGTGTGGGTTTTCTTTACGTGTTCCAATTTCCTCCCACAACCCACTGAATAGAAAATAGTTAACGGATGCATAGACTTTACTCCATTTTAATAAATAGCTTTGGATGTTGCCTTTAATTATTAGGCTCGGTAGGTAAAATGGTCACTACAAATTGTTCCCTGTATGTTGGTGAGTATTAGAATCAGAAGGAATTTGATGGGAAAATGGAGTGAATGAAAGAAAAAAAAAGTATTAGTGTAATTGACCAGTTAATGTTCATCATGGATTTAGGGAGCTAATGGGTCTGTTTCTATGCATGTTATCTATATAACTTTATGAGAATTGCATTTGTTTTCTTAAAAGTCTGGAAATTTAAAAGAATGAGTCAGTAGGAACATCTTGGATCATTGTAAAAAGTAATTGTGGTTGTCCAATATTATTCAAAGAAAGGAATTTACCTCCAATGGCTGACCTGGACTATATGCAAATTCCACATCAGATAAACTTTGATTTCCTCTGAAATAGTCAGAAAATCCACGGAAATGGATTAGACCAACTGCAAATGAGCAAAATTACCTGCTTAGACACAGATTAATTAAATGGATGTGAAAAAAAACCTTGGCAAAATGAAGTCAATCTTGTTTCAAGCAAACACAATAGGCCCGCTTGGCACATTGATCTAGGAACAGATAATACATTGCACATTAAGCAGACATCTGTGATAAGTGCAACTATCATATTCAAATTATCAAATCGTAATCATATAGTACATCCAGGGAATGACAAATTACTGAAAGTGTAGGGTTTTGTTCCATTCTAATAAGTAGCATTGGATACTCCTCAAACTTTATAGGGTTGCATTAGAAGAAAAAGAAGAACAAAAGAATTATATTTAGGCTATTATTTACTACTATTCATTGTAAAACATTGACTTCTGTTTGTTTTATTAATAGATCAATAGCTTTAATGCTGGAAAGATTGAAACAGATCATTAATGTCCTTATGTTAAGGAGATTGTGTCAACATTATTACAACATCTCAGAATACAGAGGAATAAATATGTAATTACACATATTATTGTTTTTTACTAAAACTGCAATGTTCCTCAGCTAGCATAAGATTAAACAAATGAATCATGTGCCAATATTTTAAGGATGCAAATGTGCTCATAAATTGGGGCTTTTATGATGTTCAGTCCATTATCTCCACAGGATCACACTTCCATGGATGCAAAAGGACCCAATAAATACTGCAACAAACACATCTGATTCTGTTTATTTGAATACAATATAAAACACACCCAAGTCTGTTGGATAAGTATCGTATTTCACACCTTGCTGAAGGTGTTCAGAAAGCATGCTGCATGTATTCATTTTCAAATATGTATATTGTAATGAGAATTCAGAGTCAAGCTTTTAGCCAAAACTGATCAAGTAATTTAAATCAATGACTTAAAATGATCAATGCAATGTAGTATTCATGGTAACATAATTTTTGTGGTTTCATTTCAAGGCAGTTGCGATGCAGTCAAATGAAGCTGAATATTAACAGCATCATCAGAGCAACCTGCTGATGGCTAAATTCTACTAATCTTCCGAAGCAATTGTACTGACACAATTTCTTTAGGTTTCCTCGTTTTATCACATTGGAAAGTGAAGGTGTAAACTAGGTTTTTTTGTACTGGATATAAATTACACCATATTTTTGACAGGATCTGCCCCCACCTCTGTTCTGATCTCACAGAAACCCTAATTCTCAGCTCATTACCTGCAAATGTCTCTGTTCCCTTGTTCTCTGAGCATATTTCCTGCTTCTCCCTAATTTAAATTTCCTAATCTAATCTGTGCTGCCTGGATGTTAATTTGTTCCACATCTCATTCATATTTTACATTTCTTGATCTAACATATTGTCTGACAATACCTCTGTTTTATCATCCTTTACCTTGTACCTTAATTGCATCCCCCAATCACTTGTTTTACATAATCTCTTTCAAATCTGCAATCCTTCCTGCTTTCTTTACTCCTGCAATTTTACCTGCTTCCTTTGTACTGCTGATTTTACACACTCGGCTATTGACGGCCATCCTTTCATCAGTTATTGAACAAGTTTATAATTCCTTTTCCCCAAACTCTCACTCCTTTAAGAAACCCATCAGCACCTGAAACCTTGATGAAGTATTTTACCTTTGCAATTTTTTTAATTTATGGCCAGCATCATACTTTGTCAGCCTAAGTAAATTGCATCTACTGTTATTGTTACTGCAGAAAATAATGATAAGTGTATCTTCCTGTCCTCCCTCTAATAATGCCATCTAATGAGCAGAAGTAAAATTTTACTTACATCACATTATCTGAACAATGGACAATTTATACCCAGAGGCCAGTGTATTAGATACCCTCTGTACCTAATAAAGTGAACTTCTGCTGCCGTAGCCCATCCACTTCAAGATTCAACATGTTGTACATTCAGAGATGCATTTTGCACACCACTTTTTCAACACATGGTTATTTGAGTTACTGTTGCCTTCCTGTCAGCTTGAACCAGTCTAACCGTTCTCCTCTCACCTCTCTCATTAGCAAGGCGTTTTTACCTACAGAAGTACCACTTACTGGATGTAATTTTTAAAATGTTTTTTGTTATTTTATCTGCAAACTCCAGGGGCTGTTGTGCATTAAAGTCCTAGATCAATAGTTTCTGAGATACTCAAATCACCAGGCCCTGTACCTACAATTATTCCAGAGTCAAAGTCACTTAGATCTGATTTGATCCCTATTCTGATATTTGATCTAAACAGCAACTGAACTTCTTGACCATGTTAGCATACTTTGATACATTGAGATGCTTGCACGTGATTGGCTGATTAGAAACATTATTTGCATTAATAAGTAGGTGTACAGGTGTACCTAATAAAGTGGCCACTGTTTGTATTTTGAAACTCCGTAGGTGCCTTTTATTGATATGGCTTGAAAAAAATTAAGATTTTCTTCTGCATGAATGCAGTTTATTGAGAGTGTCATCTTCCAGTGTTGACAATTAATACAAGAAGCTTAATAGTTTCAGAGCTATTGTTCTAAAGTATGCAACATGTAGTGTGATGTTTCAGAGCAGTTCGTACAAATTTCACCACTCCAGTAACTTTCCTTCAAAGACACCTTCAAAATAAAAACATAAGTTACACTCCAATTACATTATTAGCAAATTCACTTGATGGTTGCTTTTGAAATATCCAAGAAACAGAATACCCCTTCTCCTACTCAGGGAAATCTATATTTTAGCAATTTGAAAGTCCATGGGCTTACTAATACATATTATTTACATAACGTGCATCACGTATTTGTCATCATTTACATGACTCGCTCAGTCTGCATCCTGCTAATTATAGCTGTTATTATTTTGGTTTCCATAACCTTCATTAGATGTGCTGTGAATGGCACAAGTATTACAATATCATTATCATAGTTAATTGAATATTTTAATTATTTCATTAACTTCCAGAACATTCAGTTTTAGAAGTAATTTTGTTTATAAACAGCCTCATTTCTTTTAATCATCTTTCTTCATTAGATTAGATTTACAATATTAAATTGATCTTGTGAATTATCAGATTTACCATTCTTAGCAAATGATAACAAAATGAAGTGTGCAATTTAAAAAAACAATCAACAAAAGGTATAATGGCACCATACAGCCATGCTGATATATATCAGTCTATTTTTGATCTTAAATGTATCATCTATGGTTAATATATAGCTTAACAAGACCAGGTCATATCTAAGTTGAGCTGAGACCAATGACGTACTAAAAGACTTAAGTCTGGATTGGGTCTTAAAATAAGAAGAAAAATGGGGGAGAATACAATTGGGATTAGGTTTTGATAGAGGAAAACCAGGTTAAAGTGAAATGCAACAACTGAAGTCACAGAGGAGATTATGATAGGGAAAGACAATAAGCTAGGATTTGCTTACTTTCAGTTGAAGTTCTGAACCAGAAACCCTGGATCAATAGTTTGGCGCAAGCGGCACTTAGCACACGACACAAAGCTTGTGTTACTGGCAATCAGCAGGAGCTCAAGAAAAGCAGCTACGATCTGTGCAAAGCTGTCAAGGCTGCAAAGCAACAATACAGGAACAAGACTGAGTCAAGGTTCACAACGAATAGCATACCTAACTTGTGGTGAGGGCTGCATACCATCGCAGACTTTAAAGCCAAATGTAGTGGTGCCACCAACATTGCGGCCTCTCTCCCAGATGAGCTCAATCGCTTTTATGCACAGTTCGATATCGCTAACTCTGGGCCTCCAAGGAAAGCTACCGCTACTGCCTGCAACCTGGTCATCTCTGAGGTTGAGGTACGCAGATGTTTCCAATGAGTAGATAGTCGCAAGGCTGCAGGACTGGAAGGCATCCCAAGGGGAGTACCCAGGATGTGCACAGCACAACTGGTATGTGTGTTTACAGACATTTCTAACCTCTCCCTCTCCCAGTGCAGAGTGCCGTCCTGCTTCAAATTATCCACCATTGGCCCTGTACCAAAAAAACCAACGTAACATGGCTGAACAACTGGCATCCTGCTTCACTCACCTCAATAATAAGCAAATGCTTTGAGAAGCTTGTCAGGGATTACATTTGCAGCTTGCTATGACCCAAATTGGACCCCATACAGCTCACCAACTGACACAACCGATTGACAGACGACGCAATAGCCACTGCTCTACATACCATTCTCACACATCTGGAGAAGAAGGTTGTTTATGTGAGAATGCTGTTCTTAGACTACATTTCAGCATTCAACACCATAATTCCATTCAGGCTCGACAGGAAACTCAGAGACCTCAGCCTTGACCTTGCCTTGTGCAGCTGGATCCTGGACTTACTGTCAGATCGCCGTCAGGTGGTAAGAGTGTGTTCCCTCATCTCTGCCCCTCTCACTCTCAACACGGGAGCCCCTCAGGGCTCTGTACTAAGTCCCCTCCTTTACTTCTTGTATACCCAGGACTGTGTTGCCACCCACAGATCTAATCTGATAATTAAATTTGCCGATGTCACCACATTGATTGGACTAATCGCAAACAATAATGAGGTGGCCAAAAGGGAAGAAGTCATTTCTCTGACACAGTCGTGTTAGGAACTCAACCTCTCCCTCAATGTCACAAAAACAAAGGATCTGTTGTGGATTAGAGGAGGAATGGGGACAGGCTAACCCCTATTGATATCAATGGATCTGGGGTTGAGAGGGTAAACAACTTTAAGTTCCTCGGCATCCACATCACGAGGACCTCATGTGGTCTGTATACATCAGCTGTGTGGTGAAAAAGACACAACAGTGCCTCTTTCACCTCAGGCAGTTGAGGAAGTTTGGTATGGACCCCAAATCCCAAGAACTTCCTACAGGGGCACAATTGAGGGCATCCTAACTGGCTGTATCACTGTCTGGTATGGGAACTGTAACTCCCTTAATCGCAGGATTCTGCAGAGAGTGATGCGGACAGCCCGGGGCATCTGTAGTTATGAACTTCCCATGATTCATGAAATTTACAAAGACAGGTGTGAAAAAAAGGGCCCTAAGGATTATTGGGGACCTGAGTCACCTCAACCACCTTCCACTCCAGCTGCTACCATCCGAGAAATGGTACCGCAGCATAAAAGCCAGGACCAACAGGCTCCAGGCCAGCTTCTTCCACCAGGCCATCAGACTGATTAACATGCTGGTTTGAGTGCATTTCTATGTTACATTGACTGTTCTATTTATTATAAATTATTATAAGTTACTATGATTGCACATTGCACATTTAGACGGAGACATAACGTAAAGATTTTTACTCCTCATGTATGTGAAGGATGTAAGAAATAAAGTCAGTTCATTCAGTACATTTATTCATTCATTCATTCCTTCATTAAGTTTCACAGAGACTTAGCATTGTTGCACTCACTCTCAACAACAGAAGCCTGAGATAGATGCCTAATCAGCTGACCAACTCTTCCACTGCTGAACAAAAGAAATGACATGCTGAGGAGCGGAACTAAATGGCCTTCTATCACAACCTTTCAACATTAAACAAGGGACTGCAGATGCTGCAGTTTGGAGCACAAAACAGACTGATGGAGGAAATCAATGGGTTGAACACCATCTCTGGGGAAAATGAATTTCTGATTCGTGGTCTAGGCCCAAAATATCAACAATTCATTTCTCCCTGCAGATGCTGCTTAACTTGTTGAGTTTCTCCAGCAGATTGTTTTTTTTTGCTGCACATTACTCCAGGAATGGCTGGTGTGAGAAACATTTATGTGTTTGAAGCCACTGATCCAGTGAGAACAGGCAAGTGACTGCAAGCAGTCCACTTATTCCAAAGTCCTTCATTAGTAGTTAGCAATTTTAAAATGTAGTTTTATATTTTTTCGAGTTACAAACTGATCAGGACAGATTTTATATGATTCCAATTATTAGTTCCAAAAGTCTTCAACAGTAGAAAGATCTCAAACATCATTAAGATGTTCTGGAAGTAAGGTCTCAAGTTTCAACACATGGGTCCTGCTCACAGCATTGAGCCCATCGCTGTGCACAGACTCTTCCCAGGTATGGAAGGTCAACAGAGTCAACTCAACGTTCTTTGATAGAATAGATCCTATGATCCTGTCATATATCTGGAATAATAAGATTTCTAGACTGAGTAAACCTTTATTGCAAAAGTTGAAAAAGGATGGAGGATTGGCATTACCAAACTTTAGATTTTATTATTGGGCAATTAATATTTGTTATATTACTTTTTGGATTTATGGTATAGATAATCAGGACTATCCTTCATGGTTGGACTTGGAGGAGAGCTCAGTAAGGGGGTTTTCTTTGGCTTCCTTACTGGGAGCTCCTCTTCCTTTTTTGTTTTCTAGGATTGGTAGACAAGATTTTAGTCCCATTGTTAGACATATATTAAAAATTTGGTTTCAGTTTCTAGATCTTTTGACTTAAATAACTTTGTTCTCTCTAGTAATATCCATCTTAACTATTTTTTTAAAACATCAATTCTGGATAAGGCCTTTTTAACATGGAAAACTAAGTGATTAAAACTTTTTTTAGATTTGTTTTTAGAGAATTGTTTAATGTCTTTTTCACAGTTAGTGGATAAATATGATATATCTAACACACAATTTCATAGATATTTACATGTTAGGAATTTTCTATGAGATTTGTTACTGAATTATCCATTTGCTCATTTACTAAATATGATAGATGTTATTTTTCAGCTTAAACCATTTCAAAAAGGATTGATAGCCATTATATATAAACGGCTCATGAATTTACAAACGATATCTAATGATAAGGTTAAATGTGCTTGGGAATTGGAACTTTGGGATTCACTTTCAGATGATCAATGGAATAAAATTTATCATTTAGTTAACAATTCATCTATCTGTGCCTGTCACTCCTTGATTCAGTTCAAGGTAGTCCACAGGGTGCATATGTCAAAAGATAAACTAGCGCATATTTTTTCTAATATAAATCCCACCTGTGATAGAAGGTGGCTACCTTAACTCATATGTTTTGGTCTTGTATAACATTAAATAATTTTTGGAGAGATGTTTTAGAATGTTATCCAAAGTCATAGGTTTGGATCTACAACCTAATTCACTTACGGCAATTTTTGGGATCACTCCGAAGTAAGCAGGAAATGTTCCTGCTTCTGCTTTATGCATTACAGCTTTTTCAACTTCATTGGCTAGGAGAGCTATTTTGTTGTATTGGAAAGATTCTAATCCACCTACTTTTTTTTTTTTGGCTCTCCTCCATTATGTCATGTTTAAGCTTGGAGAAAATTAGAAGTTGGACATTTGATACATCTTTTAAATTTGAGCAAACCTTTCGTTCAATATTTTCATATGATTTAATTTTTGTTTTTACTTTTTTAGGTAATATTTTTCTTCTCCGTGATGTTTCAGATTTGACCAGAAGGTTTTTAACCTTTTTTTTGTAATTATATCCTCAAATGGACTGCCCAGTCTTCTTTTTTTGTTTTATGTTAGTTTAGTGGTTTTTTTTCTTCTCAATAATAGAAATGTTGAGTCCTTTTTTTATGAATTGTTAAGAGGAGTTGTGCTTCCTTTTATATATTAGCTCAATACTATACTATACATGATTTTGACAGTGTATATTCCTTTCTTTGTTTGTACTTTTATTGTAGTATGTATTTGATATAACTTCTCCTCTGGTTTGTGTTTATTCTTATTTTTTTAAATCAATAAAAAAATTGAAATGGAACAGAGTCAACTGATTGTGTCTGGTATATGTTAAGTGCAGGCAAGAAGGCAGCTAGTTTGGGCAGCTAGGCAGATAAGTTATATGTTATATGTTAGGCAGATATGTGTATATGTTCTTATACTAAGGGCAAAATAAAGGGAAAAAAGATAAAATGTTTGAATTAAGACATTTTATCTAAATGCAAGAAGCACTTGATGGATAGTGCAAATAAGCAAGACAGATTCAGAGCTACAGTTGTAGCATGACTGAGTTTAGGAACTTGCATTTTGTATTTCAAAAGTGCAATCAAATGTGCTATTGGTTAGTGGGAAATGAGTTTCCTTGATAATAAGGATAATGCAAAGCAATTATGAGGAATGAGATTGACAAAAGATGACAAGTAGAACATATACTGATGAAAGTAAAAGATAAAAAGCTCTAGTGGAAATTATTCACTGTCAGACTCAATAGTTGTATGTGTGGAAAGAGTTCTACTCAAGAAAGAAAAGAAGTATTCTACAGGTATTTTACAGAAACAAATTGAATTATTGTGAAGCACTGTAATCTGTTTTTAAGATCTATTTACATGCTGAACAACTCAAAGAGCACTATATTGATTGTGAGGAAAAGTTCATAAATGCATTTAGATTGAAAAATAAATTTTGACTTTATTATTATACAAGGTTCCATGTTTCCATATGGAAGCCTTTCAGCCCATGAAGACTATGATGGAGCAAGTATTTCAGATTGTGTATTGTATATATTCTCTGATATTAAATGAAACTATTGTTCCAGTCAGTGTCATTGTTGCATTGTTATAAACCAGGTACACCACATGACACTTCTATAAAATAGAAGCAAGGCATGACCTAAAGGAGAGAGAGATGTTAATGCATACAGACACACAACACTGTTCCTTCTAACGATACCCTAACAGTAAGGTTACAAGTAGTTCACCAATATACACATAAGTTGAACAATAATTATAAATGTAGCTCATTGAAATTATCAAGGAAATTGGAAAAAGTGTTTCAATCTTGACCCTGAGATTTTTGTTGGAAGATTGAACGTTCTAGTTGTAAGGAGTGCTGTGAGTTTCTCCCACGTCCAGAAGATATCCTGCTTGGTAGGTCAATTGGCACTGTAAATCAATCTGTGAGATTTGAGGAGCGGGTTCATTGATATGGACCTGAGGATGTGAAAGCAAAGTCTGAGTCCGTAGCTCTCTGAAATGGAAACACTAAGTAAATAAAATGGTAAAGAAAGTATATGGCATGCTTATCTTTATTGGCCAAGAAGAGTCTGGAGATCATGATGAGGTTGTATTGTTATGAATGTACCACAGCTCTGAGGGGCCGAAGGGTGCGGGGGCAGCCCCCTCCTTTGTGAGAATCGCAAGATCACTATTGAGTCAATTCAGGAACACAGGAAATGAGAGAAAGACACGTAGAATCCACAAAAGGGTTAGAATGTGTCCTGGCCTCCGAAAGGCAGACCCATTGATACCGGCTATTGTCTCTTGGAGACGGACTTGTGTTTTGCATCCTGTACGATGCCATCAAAGCCCCAGGCAATGAACCAAGGAGGAGGTTGGTGGAGGGATTGCATCATCCCCAACCTGATTGACACCTGAGGCCCTGTGAGTCAGGATAAAAAGAGGGTCTGTGGGAACAGCCCCTCAGACACACCAGAAGAAACGCTAGCGATCCCGTAATAGCGAAAGCCGGTGGGAGGCCACGTGCGTCCACTTCCATTTGCCCGGAATCGGTGACCTTTGCCACGGAAAAACGGTTTTTAGCTAACAACGGGGATCTCAACTCTCAACGACTCTCGAAGGATTGACATTATAAACAGAATGGGCAAGTTTTAACCCATCTCTCTCTCTCTCCAACAATTGCCACACAGGGTCCCCTACGGCGGCAGCCTGTATGAACGGAACAAACTATATATTTCCATCGGACAATGCATTATCCCCTAGACAACGATACAGCTTATTTCTTATTGATTATTATTATACCCGCACTTTTAGATTTAGTATTGACGACGTATATTATCTGTGTGTTTGCATTGACATTATTTTTGTGTATTTCTATCAATAAATACTGTTAAAAATAGTACCATCAGACTTCAACGGACCTCTCTATCTTTGCTGGTAAGTGACCCAGTTACGGGGTACGTAACAGTATAAAATGTTACTTAGTCCTACAGGGAGGGTGTGGAGGTTTTGGAGAGGGTGCAGAAGAGACTCACCAGGATGCTGCCTGGATTAGAGTGTTTGATTTATAAAGGGAAATATGGACATACCTGAAATGTCTTCTTTGGGAATCAGAGGCTGAGAGGAGAACTGACTTAAGCTGATAAAATTATGAGAGACATAGTTAGGGTACAGAGTAGTCTCATTCCGAGAATAGAAATATCAGATACTAGAGAGCATAGCTTTAAACTGAGAGAAGAAAAGTTTAAGGGTTGTTAACTGTTAAAATACAGAGAGTGCTAGGTGCCTGCAATACTCTGCCAGATGTGGTGGTGAAACAGACACAATAGTGGAATTTAAGAAACATTTTGATAGGCACATGAACATAAAGGCAATGGGGGATAATAATCATGTACAGACAGATAGGACTAGTTTCCTTTGGCATTAATGTTGACACAGGCATGAAAGGGCCTGTTCCTCTGCAGTAATATCCCATATTCTATAGTCATCTGAGCTGCAGAAAAGTAAGCGAGAAGGGGTATTGATGGAATTGTGCTGAGAGCCAGTATCATCTCAATCAGATCAATGGCCTTCTATGTCAAAAGAAAATGAAATAACCTAAAAAGACTTTGTTGGGTGGTTGCCATGGTAAATAAAATAATTCATTAGACATGTCTCTCTGGATGCTTTAAATGTGGTTTTGTAGTATTGGATGTTGCTTCTGCTCTGAGTGTTAGCTGCCAATAGACTAGTTGCAATTCAATAAAAGAGTTGATTCTTGAACTCAATCAGACATGCCGTGACTCCCAATGTAGCCCAACAGGAGAATATGATGTCATTTCAATTGAGCTATCACCTGCACTTCTCTGACAGACTTTAATGGCATTTCTAATAACACAGCAATTTTACATGCACATTCAACGGGAAGGATTGGGAGCTTTGAGTGAAATTGTTAATCTGCCAGTCCACACACAAACTATTATGCATACCACAATCTTAAAAGACAACAAAATTGCAATGCATGGATAATTTCCTTAATGAACCACTGTAATCATTAATTGCCTCACCCTCTTGGCTTGTTGTTCCAAATAGCTTCCAGCTATTTCTAACATCTTTGGATTAAAATAAAACCTTTCAGCTTTATACATCTTTTGCCAAGATATCCCTTATCTGTATGCCAGATACTTCTGGTCTAATCTCCACAGCATTATTCATTTTGAAGCTGGTATCCTGTAAAGATACCCTCAGATGAAACCACAACAGATATTGAAGATAAAAAAATTTGTTCAGTAGGAGTTAGAAGGTGATTTTCCTAACACAATAGAAATGGCTAGACCTACACAGAAAGACTTGACTTTGAGGCCAGTATATAAACTGTTATGACCTCAGCCCCCTCCTTTGGGAGAATCACAAGAGAGAGAGAGCCTTACGGTCTGGAATGTGGATTGGCCGCTCAGCAAGACAAAGCCTTGGACACAACCATTATTTTGGGAGGCACCTTTTGTGGAATAAGGACGTGGGCTACGTGCAGACCTTCAGGGCCATGTGAGATAGGGAATGGGGGAAAGATCACCTCACCCCCGCCCCCCGATTGACATCTACAAACCTGCCAGTCCAGATAAAAAGGTGGGCTGCCGAGGCGGGGCCTCAGACGCACCAAGGAGACACACGAAGAAGACACAGTAGTGCTTCCCGTCGGAGCGGGACGCCATTCTGAAGGAAACCACGTGCGTTAGACTCTGGATCGGGAGTCTGTGGATGGAATCCCGGACAATCGCTTTTAAATAACAACCGGGAAGCCTGCTCTTCTGATTCCACGGCGGTGCTCCATAGGGACCCGGGCAGGTGAAGCTGTTTAATGACATCTCTCTCTCTCTCTTTCTAACAAAAGTGCACCAACGCGACACCACAACCGACGGCGGCTGGTCGAACTGCAGTGACCGCAAAAAGACTTTTAAATATCCAGTAAACAATATATATCTACATTACCCCTAGACAACTGTAGAGCTTATTTCTGATTGATTATTACTATACCTGTGCTTTAGATTGAGTTGTGACGACGTATATGATCTGAATGTTTTGTATTAACCATACGTTTGTGCCCCTTTATAAATAAAAATGTTTGAAAATAGTAGCATCAGGCTTCGGTACATCCATCTATCTTTGCTGGAAAACTACCTGGTTACTGGGGAACGTAACAAAACATACCCTAAATTACTGGAATAATTTGAACTTAGGTCTGAATGAGGACATGACACAGTTTCATCACAATACAAAAGAAGCATCTATTTAGCAAGATTACTTGAAAAGAATTGCAATAGAAAAACTTCATTTGCTCCCCTTGGATTTCATAGTACCTAATCTTCTAGACCTGCCCACCATGCAAGGTCTATTAGAAGGCCTTGCTGAAGTCTAAATAGACAACATTCACTGCACTACCCACATCTACTCTTTTATTTACTTCTTTAAAGAAGTCTAAAAGACTTATTAAACATAAATACCCATGCACAAAGCCATACAGACTTTTCCTAATCAGACTCTCTCAATCCAAATATTTGTAGGCCCTATTGCTGAGAATGCCCTCCAATAACTTTCCCACCACTGATATCAGGCTGGTAGGCCTGTAGATCCCAATTTTCTTCTTAAGCTACAGAATGATGTTAACCTCTTTCCAATCATTGAGAACTTCGCCAGAGGCTAATAATAAAGCAAATATCTTCTCAAGGGACTGGGATTTCTTCTGTAGCCTCCACAAATTCCAAGGATATACTCAGTCAGGCCTTCAGAATTTATCCATCCTTATACGCTGTAAGGTTACAACTATCTCTTTTCTTGTAACATGAATATATATATATATAGGCATATGTTAGTCTTGAGAGACCATGGCTTTGCACCTTGAAAAGTTTCCAGGGCCCAGGCCTGGGCAGGGTTGTATGGGAGACCGGTGCCACCGATGTTCTCCAAGGGAAGCGCAAGGGCCGATACAGCTTGTCTGTCAGTGTTGTCGCAGAACAATGTGTGGTTAAGTGCCTTGCTCAAGGACACAACACATTGCCTTAGCTGAAGCTTGAACTAGCAACCTTCAGATCACTAGACCAACGCCTTAACCACTTGGCCATGTGCCAACACTAATAATCTCCAAAACATCTCAGCTTGTATTCATGGGTCATGGACCATTCAGAAATCTGATGACGGAGAGGAAGAAGGGCTTTTGCACTTTTTTAAAACTTACAGTAATTTTATACACTGCACTGTACTGTTGCTGCAAAACAAATTTGATATTATATAAATCTGTGATAATAAATCAGATTCTGATTTGATGAAGAAATAGCTGAAGACTTTGTAACAACTGCTTTCAAAAGCAATATCACATATTATATGCCAGCTCCCGGCAGCATGACAGTAGAACCACTCTCCTACAGCACTAGAGATCTGGATTCGATCCTGACCTCCGGCATTATCTGAGTCAACTTTGCATATTTTCGCTGTAACTGCATGGCTTTCCTACTACATACCAATGATGTGAGGGTTGGGATGGTAACTGGCTAGTGTAAATTGCCCCCAGTGTGTGGGTAAGGGGCAGAATCTAGGGGAAGTGGTGGGGATATTGGAAGAATAATTTAAGATCAGTGAGGAGTTGTTTTGTGTGTTGGACCATAAGACCATCAGATACAGGAGCAGAAGTAGGGCATTCAGCCCATCGAGTCTGCTCCACCATTCAATCATGGGCTGATCCAATTCTACCAGTCATCCCCACTCCCTTGCCTTCTCTCCATATCCTTTGATGCCCTGGCAAATCAAGAACCTACCTATCTCTGCCTTAAATTTTAAGAGTTTAAAAGGAGATGGTTATTTCTTCAGCGGTTTGATCGGGGCACAACTGTGCAAGCGTGTCAATGTCAGCCAGTTAAAACAGCGAAAAGAGTTTAAAAGTGAGAAGAGCTTAAAAGGAGATGGTTATTTCTTCAGCAGTTTGATTGAGGCATAACTGCTCAAGCTCGTCAATGTCAGCCAGTTAAAACAGTGAGAAGAGTTAAAAAGGAGACAGCTTTATAGAGCGGGCACAGGAGTAGACAGAGCCAGAGTAGGAAGGCTTTGGCTCAACGGGCTTCAACGATAATGGGTCAAGGCCAGTTAGGTTGCCTGTGTAGAATACAGATAGGAAATATGTGTGTGAGGCCGGTGTTCTGTGCTTGGTGTCAGATGAGGGAAGTCTGGGAGACTCCCAACCTCCCAGCCAGCCACATCCACATCAGGTGCATTGAGCTGCAGTTCCTTAGGGACCGCGTTAGGGAACCGGACATGCAGCTCGATGACCTTCGTCTGATCAGGAGAGTGAGGCGGTGATAGAGAGGAGCTATAGGCAGGTAGTCATACCAGGGCCTCGGGAGACAGATAAGTGGGTAACAGTCAGGACACAGAAGGGCAGGAGTCAAATGCTAGAGAGTACCCCTGTGGCTGTTCCCCTTAACAATAAATATGCCTGTTTGAGTACTGTTGGGATGTTGGAGGGGGGGCAGCCTACCTGGCGGAAGCAACAGTGGCCGCTCTTCGGGTAGGAAAAGGAAGAGGATGGCAACAGTGATAGGAAACTCTACAGTTAGGGGGTTGGACAGGTGATTCTGTGGATGCAGGAAAGAAGCACGGATGGTAGTTTGCCTCCCAGGTGCCAGGGTCTGGGGTGTTTCTGACCGCATCCACGATATCCTGAAGTGGGAAGGAGAACAGCCAGAGGTCCTGGTACATATTGCTACCAAGGACATAGGTAGGAAAAGGGAGGAAGTCCTGAAAACAGACTACAGGGATTTAGGAAGGAAGTTGAGAAGCAGGACCACAAAGGTAGTAATCTTGGGATTACTGCTTGTGCCATGTGACACTGAGTATAGGAATAGAATGAGGTGGAGGATAAATGCATGGCTGAGGGATTGGAGCAGTGGGTTGGGATTCAGATATCTAGATCATTGGGACTTCGTTTGGGGCAGGAGTGACCTCTACACAAAGGATGGGTGCACTTAAATCCCAGAGGGACCAATATCCTGGCAGGGAGGTTTGCTAAGGCTATTGGGGAAGGTTTAAACTAGAATTGCTGGGGGATGGGAACTGAACTGAAGAGAAGAGACGGAGGAAGAAGCGATCAGTTCAGAAATAGAAAAAAGATGGAGACAATGTGAAAGGGAGGATAGGCAGGTGATAGAGATGGGATGTGCTCAGACTGATGGTTTGAGATGTGTCTATTTTAATGCAAAGAGTATTATGAACAAAGCGGAAGAGCTTAGAGTGTGGATCAGTACTTGGAGCTATGATGTTGTGACCATTACAGAGACTTGGATGGTTCAGGGGCAGGAATGGTTACTTCGAGGGCTAGGATTTAGATGTTTCAGAAAGGACAGGGAGGGAGGCAAAAGAGGTGGGGGTGTGACATTGTTGATCAGAGATAGTGTCACGGCTGCAGAAAAGGAGGAAATCATGGAGGGATTGTCTACAGAGTCTCTATGTGTGGAGGTTAAGAACAGGAAGGGGTCAATAACTCTACTGTTTTTTTTTTTACAGACCATCCAATAAAAACAGGGACATCAAGGAGCAGATAGGGAGATAGATTTTGGAAAGGTGTAATAACAACAGGGTTGTCGTGGTGGGGGATCATTATTATATCAATTGGCATCTCCCTGGAGCGAGGGGTTTAAATGGGGTGGAGTTTTTTTAGGTGTGTTCAGGAAGGTTTCTTGATATACTATGTAGATAAGCCTACAAGTAGAGAGGCTATACTTGATCTGGTATTGGGAAATGAACCTGATCAGGTGTCAGATCTCTCAGTGGGTGAGCATTTTGGAGATAGTGTTCACAATTCTATCTCCTTTACCATAGCATTGGAGAGGGTTAGGAATAGATAAGTTACTAAAGTGTTTAATTAAAGTAAGGGGAAATATGAGGCTATCAGGCGGGAACTTTGAAGCATAATTTGGGAACAGATGTTCTCAGGGAAATGTGCGGAAAAAATGTGGTAAATGCTCAGGAGATATTTGTGTGGAGTTCTGCATAGGTATGTTCCGATGAGACAGGGAAAGAATGGTAGGGTACAGGAATGGTGGTGTACAATGGCTGTTGTAAATCTAGTCAAGAAGAAAAGAAGAGCTTACAAAAGGTTCAAAAAACTCCGTAATGGTATAGATCTAGAAGATTATAAGACTATCAGGAAGGAGCTTAAGAATGAAATTAGGAGAGCCCAAAGGCCTTGGCGGACATGATTAAGGAAAACCCCAAGGCATTCTACATGTATGTGAAGAGCAAGAGGATAAGACGTGAGAGATGAGGAAGAATCAAGTATGATAGTGGGAAAGTGTTTATGGAACTGGAGGAGACAGCCAATGTACTTAGTGAATACTTTGCTTCAGTATTCACTACGGAATAAGATCTTGGCAATTATAGGGATGGCTTACAGCAGACTGAAAAGCTTGAGTATGTAGATATTAAGAAAGAGGATGTACTGGAGCTTTTGAAAAGCATCAAGGTGGACAAGTCTCCAAGGCTGGACGAGATGTACCCAAGGCTACTGTAAAAGGCAAGGAAGAGATTGTTGAGCCTCTGGGAATGATCTTTGCATCATCAAAGGGGATGGGTGAGTTTCCAGAGGATTGGAGAGTTGCAGATGTTGTTCCCTTATTCAAGAAAGGGAGTAGAGATAGCCCAGGAAATTATAGGGCAGTAAGTTTTACTTCAGTGGTTGGTAAGTTGATGGAGAAGATCCTGAGAGACAGGATTTATGAACATTTGGAGAGATATAATATGATTAGGAATAGTCAGCATGGCTTTGTCAAAGGCAGGTTATGCCTTATGAGCCTGATTGAACTTTTTGAGGATGTGATTAAACTCATTGATGAAGGTAAAGCAGTGGATGTAGTGTATATGAATTTCAGCAAGGCATTTGACAAGGTAAACTGTCAGGAGTGGACATGGAATGGACACTGAAGTACTAGGGGTAGGACAGGATGGGGATGCCATGGCATGCAAAGGGTAATGCAGGAGGGGCTGGATCCCAGAGTTCATGGAAGACAGAAGGATCCCAGAGTTCAGGCAGGCAGAAGAGCCCCCTGGGGCAGGGGCATAACTCCTGGATAGGGCCACCTCCCAGGCAGGAGCACAGAAGCCCAGGCAAGACACAGAACCCTGGGCAGGTGCAGGCACAACCCGTAGGGAGCAATGGGTGGAAAAGGTCAGAGTCCTCAGGGCGGGCCACGTGGATCCTGGGCAGGGCCGCCTTCCAGGCAGAAGCATGGAGGCCTGGGCAAGGAGCGGACACCTGGGCAGGTGCAGGGCACAACCCATCGGAATGAGGGGAGGAAAGGGTAGGAGTCCTCAGGGCAGGCCGCATCTTGGGCAGGACCGTTTCCCAGGCGAAGACACGAAGGCCTGGGCAAGGAGCGGGCACCTGGGCAGGTGCGTGGCACAACCGATCTGAGGTGAGCGTAGGAAGGGAATGGAGTCCCTCCGCCAGACAACAGCAGACAGCCCGGCTTCCCCAATGGAGGCAAGGGGCAGGAAGTGGCAGAACGGCAACGGCTTGGCTTACCCAAAGGGGGCAAGGGACAGGAAGGGACAGAACCACCCGAGAGTTAATGGCAACAGCCTGGCTTACCTGACAGAAGTGAGGGAACAGAAGGGAGTTGGGTGCAGCGTGAGCAGCAGGACTACCGTGATACACTGGTGAATTGAGAAAGGCAACCGAGAGTGTAACAGCACAGGCAAGGTGAATAAGGCAGAATAATGGGACCAGCGCACATGAGAAAAGCAGGGGAGCAAGACCAACTGCACAGAACAGATACAAAACAAGCCAGGGCAGCAGCCAGAGCCAGCGCACCAGGTACGGGGCAGCAGCCAGAGCAGGACAACACCCCAACTAGGCTCACTCCCCGAGCTCCTTATAAACACCTGCCTCTAATAGGCAACGGGTGTACCTCCTTAAGCCAAGATGATCCAATGGCTCCGGAGGACAGGAGGGCTGGCTGCAAGGCCCGGAGTCCGGAGTCTGCGGACCGGAGCAAGACCCGGAAGGCGGGCTCCGGACTAGACCCTAACAGTAAACCATGCAAAACCTATTTAGAAAGTAGGGAAGCATGGGATCCAAGGGGACCTTGCTTTGTGGATCCAGAACCGGCTTGCCCACAGAAGGCAGAGTGGTTTTTAGACCGGTCATATCCTGCATGGAGGTCCGTGACCTGTGGTGTGCCTCAGAGATCTGTTCTGGGACCCCAACTCTTCGTGATTCTTATAAATGACTTGGATGAGGAAGTGGAGGGTTGGGTTAGCAAATTTGCTGATGACATGAAGGTTGGGGGTGTTGTGGGTAGTGTGGAAGTCAGTCAGATGTTACAGTAGGACATTGATGGGATTTAAAACTGGGCTGAGAACTGGCAGATGGAATTCAACCCAGATGAGTGTGAGGTGCCTCATTTTGGAAGGTCAAATATGATGGCAGAATATGGTAAGACTCTTGGCAGTGTGGAGGATCAGAGGGATCTGTGCAGTTTGACTGTGATAAAGAGAGCATATGGCTCATTGGCCTTCACCAATCATGGGATTGGGTTTAGGAGCTGGGAGGTAATGTTGCAGCTTTAAAGGACCCTGGTCAGACGCCACTTGGAGTACTGTGCTCAGTTCTAGTCGCCTCACTACAGGAAGGATGTGAAAACCATAGAAAGGGTGCAGAGGAGATCTACAAGGATGTTGCTTGGATTGGGGAGCATGCCTTATGAGAACAGGTTGAGTGAACTCAGCCTTTTCTTCTTGGAGTGACGGAGGAAGAGAGGTGACCTGCTGGAGGTGTATAAGATGATGAGAGGCATTGATCATGTGGATAGTCAGAGGCTTTTTCTGAGGGCTGAAATGGCTAGCACAAGAGGACACAGGTTTAAGGTGCTGGGGAATAGGTACAGAGGAGATGTCAGGGGTAAGTTTTTTACACAGAGAGTGATGAGTGTGTGGAATGGGCTGCTGGTGACGGTGGTGGATGCAGATGTGATACGGTCTTTTAAGAGACTCCTGGATAGGAACATGGATCTTAGAATAATAGAGGGCTATTGGTAACCCTTGGTGATTTCTAAGGTAAGGACATGTTCAGCACAGCTTTGTGGGCCGAAGAGCCTGTATTGTGCTGTAGATTTTTTATGTTCTATGTTGTAAATGCACCCATTGACTTCATCTCTACAGCCACTCATGGCAACAGGTTCCACAGATTAGCCACCCTCTGACTAAAGTAATTTCTCCACATCTCTGTTCTAAATGGACATCCTTCAATCCTGAAGTCATGCCCTCTTGTCCTAGACAACCCTACCATGGGAAATAACTTTTCCATATCTATTCTGTTCAGGACTTTTAGCATTCAGATTGTTTCTATGAGATCCCCCTCATTCTTCTGAACTCCATGGAATACAGCTGAAGAGCTGCCAGACATTCCTCATACTGTAACCATTTCATTCCTGGAATCTTTCTTGTGAATCTTCTCTGAACCCTCTCCAATGTCAGAATTTCCTTTCTAATATAAGGAGCCCAAAACTGCACACAATACTCCAAATGTGCTTTCACGAGTGCCTTATAGAGCCTCAATATCACATCCCTGCTCTTAAATTCTATACCGCTAGAAATGAATACCAACATTGCATTTGCCTTCTTCACCATCGACTCAATCTGGAGGTTAACCTTTAGGGTATCCTACACAAGAACTCCCAAGTCCTTTTGCATCTCTGCTTTTTCAGTTCTCTCCCCATCTAAATAATAGTTTGCCTGTTTATTTCTTCCACCAAAATGCATGACCATTGTATTTCATTTGCCACTTCTTTGCCCATTCCCCTAAACTATCTAAGTCTCTTTGCAGGCTCTCTGTTTCCTCAACACTACCCGCTCCTCCACCTGTCTTTATATCATAAGCAAATTTAGCTACAAATCCATTAATCCCGTAGTCCAAATCATTGACATACTTCGTAAAAATTAGCGGGCCCAACACCGACCCCTGTGGAACTCCACTGGTAACCGGCAGCCAGCCAGAATAGGATCCCTTTATTCCCACTCTCTGTTTTCTGCCGATCAACCAATGCTCCACCCATGTTAGTAACTCCCCTGTAATTCCATGGGCTCTTATCTTGCTATGCAGCCTCATGTGCGGCACCTTGTTAAAGACCTTCTGAAAATCCAATTACACCACATCTACTGCTTCTCCTTTGTCTACCCTGCTTGTAATTTCCTCAAAAGATTGCAGTAGGTTAGTCAGGCAGGATTTTCCTTTCAGGAAACCATGCTGGCTTTGTCCTATCTTGTCATGTGCTTCCAGGTATTCCATAATTCCATCCCTAACAATCGATTCCAACAACTTCCCAACCACTGACTAACAGGTCTATAGTTTCCTTTCTGGTGCCTCCCACCCTTCTTAAATAGCGAAGTAACATTTTTAATTTTCCAGTCATCCATTACAATGCTAGAATTTATCAATTCTTGAAAGATTATCATTAATGCCTCCGCAATCTCTCCAGCTACTTCCTTCAGAACTCGAAGGTACATTCCATCAGGTCCAGAAGATTTATCTACCCTCAGACCCTTAAGCTTCCTGAGTACCCCCTCAGTCGTAATTTTCACTGCACATACTTCACTTTCCTGACACTCTTATTGCTCCCTGACATTTCTGAATGACTCTAAAACAACAAATTTAACAGCAAATGTCAGTGATAAAACACCTGATTCTGATTCCTAAAAATTGTGTGTGGGTCCTCAGGTTTCTGCAACTCCTTCCCAATGGTAGTAATGAGAAGGGAGCACGTTCTACATGATGAGAGTCCTTAGTAATAGATGTTGTCTTCTTGGGGCACCACCTCATGAAGATGTCCTCAGTTTTGGGAAGAGTTGTGTCCATGATGGAATTGACTGAGACTATACTGTCTGCGGCCTCTTGCACACCTGTGCACTGGAGCCACTATACCATGCTGTGGTGCAACTATTCTGAATGCTCTCCACCGTACATGGGTAGAAAAATGGAAGTCTTTGGTGACATAACAAATCTTCTCAAACTCCTAATAAAGCAGAGGCATTCATGTGTCTTCTTCATATTTGCATCAACAATGACCTACAATAGATCCTTCAAGAAGCTGACGCTCAGGAACTTGAAGCTGAGCCTTCAATGGGGATCGTTGTTGTTCTCCTGACATCCCTTTCCTGAAGGCAAAATCATTTTGTTGTTCTTGCTGACATTGAGCACAAGGTTGTTGTTATGACACTACACAGTCAGACAAACTATCTTACTCCTGTATGCCTTCTTTTTGTCATCTGTTATCGTGTTGACTAATCATTTTCTGGGCTACAAAATATATAGAACATTACAAAAGAAAACGGTGAAGAGCTTTGACTAAACCATACACACTTTGCCTAATCTGCTCACTTCTTGAATGCATCATTCTGTGTATTTTATAATGGACTTTCTTGTTGATTTTCTCTATCATTAGAATCACTCCATCTACTATCCCTTCCTCACTATCTTCTGTCTAGCGGATTCCCTTCACAGGAGATATTTATCCCACAAATGAGACTTTTGTATATATTGAAGGCACAAAACCTGTTCTTTACCCCCTGCAAGGTTCCTTGGGCCTCCAACATGACCTTGCATGGAATGGGCAATATGCTTCCTGGCCCATTCTTTAATTATTTTAAGCAGGAGTCTGTAGCTATAACTAAGCAAATAAAATAGAAGAATAAGTCCAGTGAAATGCGCAGTGGAATTTTATTATTGACTTGTGAAAAAAATGGCAAAGCTGATTTTATATCCTGACAACAAGCTAAACATCTGTTTTAGTATTACAATGGCTTGTGTTCATCTTTTGCTACGATAATCATCAAATCCACAGAATATTTTGGAGAAAATGGATCAATGCTTATCTTCAAAGAAACATTTCTGAAAAAGAGCATTTAAGTACAATCTGATTTGCCTTAAATCGTTAACGGTACAGAAACAAATAAGATAAGAATCACACTCTCCCTTTTTTTTTACCCCTGTTAGCCCTGTCACAAAATATCAATTACACCTGCACTATGACACAGCTGTTGCTTTCCATTTTATTTATTTTTTCTATTTACATTCCTCCAGGACCACCAATACTGGTTGATAAATTTAATCACGAACTAATTTTGATAAATATACCCTCTGTATTTTGTACCTCCAGTTGTTAGATAAATGTGGGTGGTCAGCTTTTAACATTTGTTCCACATTACAGCCAGTATAAAAAAATCAAACAGCTTAACTAGATACAGGTGGAAAACGAGCATACACCTGGAATTTTCAATCCTGTACTTTGATAATACATCTACTTTTGAACTGTGAACTTTGAATAATATGTTAGCAAAGCTTAAAATAAAAATACACTTTCAACAAAAATATTCTGTAGATAAAAGAAACTTTTATAAAAATGTCTGAAAGCGAAGCTAACCATAACCTTCCACAACCTACCATTCAACAATGAACATACCAATATTTGAGAGAACCCTGAGATTTTGACATTTCTTTCTGGAGCTTATTACTAAATCTGCAAGCATGTTTGAACTCCTGGGTGTGCGTATCACACACGACCTCTGATAGTCCCAGAACACATCCTACACAGTCAGGAAAGCTCATCAACTTTCTGAAGAGGCTGAAGAGAGCTGGACTTTGCACATCCACACTCATGTCATTCTACAGATGCACAGTAGAGAATATCCTAGCAAGCTGCATCACGGCTCAGTATGGGAATTGCACTGCAGAGGCGAGGAAGGCTCTACAATGGATATTCAGAACAACCCAACCCCACTTTGGAACCAGCCTATCCCAATCAAGGACGTATATACAGAAAAGGTGTGAGACAAGGGTTAGAAACATCATGAAGGAGCCCACCCACACTGCTCAAGGACCGTTTGTCCCACTTCTTCAGGGAGGAGGCTACATATTATCAATGCCAAGACCATGAGACTCAAAAACAGCAACTTTCCCCAAACAGTAAGACAAATCAATATTTTCGCCTACTAACCCAGCACGACTTCATTATTTCCTGTCAATCTTGTTATGTACATCTGAGTGTCGCATTATGGACATACAGCCAATCTGTGTTCATAACCTAGCTTATGTATTTATATTTATTATGTTTTTTTATTATTCTTGAGTTTTTTATCTTTTGTGAGGCTTTTTGGGCCGCACCTGTCACAACCATGGATTCAGCAGCACAGTAGATACGGCAATTGTGCTTGTGAATTTGCACGTGTCAGGTAATTATTATTTAATCGTGATAGTATTTAACTCCATTCTTGTCGTTGTAGTGCTTGTTGAGACTTGGACACAGCACGGCAATGCTTCGCTGTCTGTTTTGTATTTGGCCTTCCCTGAGATAATGGACTTTCAAATCAACTGACTCTGAGGACTAGCGGAATTCGGTTAATGTATAGACGTTCTTTTCAGCCGCAATGAAGGCTTCATTTTCCTTTGAGAGTTTTAGTTAACAGTGCTATTTGGCCTAGTGCTTATTGTTTTATTTTCCTTTTAACACTGTTCGTATTAAAGTTTGTGAACTATCAACCTGCTTCAGTCTCTCTCACTTTGCACTTGGGCCACATCCAAACCGTGTGACAGCAAGTCTCAACAGGAAGGTGGACCCAGCAGAGAGAGAACAGCTGAACTTGGCCATGAGATTCATTGGTCAGGTAGGAAATAAGCTACAGGCAATGGAATCTGTTCTCAGTGAAGTTATGGAGGCAATGAGGCAGATAACCTCGTGACGACAAGCCCAGTCTCACTTGGAGGAACAGATATCATCCCTAGCTGGAGCTATTCAACAGCACACCACAGACAATTGGATTTTGGCGTCTGCGATTTCCGCACTCTCGGCCGCAGTCCATGAGATTATTGTGAACAGCCAGCATCAGCATCAGTTGACAGCCATTAGCATTCTTGCCAGCTCAATTCAACAGCTCCAGGCCGCCTCAGTCCCACTCCCAGCATATCGCAGGTCCTCCTGTTCTGCTGCCCCGACAATCTCTGCTACTAATGGTCCCATTCCCATGCATGGACCAGAGCTGACTCCCACGACTGTTTGAGGAACTGAGTATTCCACCACCAGGCAGATATTCTGGTGATCCCTATGGTTGCAGAAATTTTATTACTCAATGCGAGCTGACATTCCAAGCGCAGCCTGGACGTTTTGGTGATGATGCGTGAAAATTGGCGTACATGGTAAATCTTCTTGATGGACCTCGACTTAGCCTGTTCAACCCTTTACGGGAGCAAGGATACTCTGCAGTCCAGCCGTTCCAACATTTTGTGGTGGAGTTAAGGAGGGTTTTTGATCTTTCAGTACAGCGTCAGGAGGCTGCCCGCCAACTCTTGCACCTGCGCCAAGGCAGAGGAACGGTGAGAGCATATGCAGTCGAATTCCGTACCCTTGCAGTGGAGACAGGAGGGAATGAGAAATCCCTCATCACTGCCTTCCAGCGTGAACTGAATGCAGTGGTCCGGCATGAGATCACTGTCTGGGATGAACAGGATAATCTGGAAGACCTGATTAATCTGGCTATTCGAGTTGACGACCGGGTAACTGAGCGACGCAGGGAAAGAATGTTTCAAGCTTCCTATGCGCCGCCAGATCACCGTCTTTCCTCGCCCTCTCCCCCTCCCTCATCTGATCACTGTCTTTCCTCGCCCTGACTCCCTCCCTCACCACACAGCTCCCTGCCCATGGAGGAATCTATGCAAGTGGGGTGCATGTGCCTGTCTCAGGAGGAACGAGAGTGGCACCGGAGAACAGATTCCTGCCTTTACTGTGGTGATCCAGGACACTCCTAGGCAGCATGTTCCAAGTGTCCAGTAAAAGAGAATACCCGTCAGCAGAGAGGGGAATCCTGACAGGTTGGTTCTCTCTTCAGTCAGCTCCCCTAATTCTGTAATGCTTGCAGCTTCCTTGTCGTGGAAGTCTCAAACCCATGAACTTAAGGCGGTTATTGATTCTGGTGCAGCTGGGAATCTTATGGACATCTCTCTCGTTCAAAGACGGGGAGTTCCAACTCAGAAATTAAGAGAAAAGTTCAACATTAAGGTGCTGGATGGTCGACCTCTGGCAACTGGCCAGATCCATCTTTCTACCCATCCCCTCTGACTAGTGCTTGAAGGCAGCCATCATGAAGAAATGCTTTTCTATCTGGTTAATTCACCTGAACTGCCATTGGTACTTGGTCTCCACTGGTTATCCCGACATAACCCATGAATCGATTGGTCTCTGAAGGCACTCCAAGAGTGGGGACCGGCATGCCTGTCTACCAGTCTAGGTCCAGCTCAAGCTCCATCCCGTGAAATTCCTCCTGTGTCAGCTAAGTATTTGGACCTTTCTGGGATTCCAGCTGAATATGCAGATCTCCTTGATATTTTCTGTAAAAGAAAGGCCATCATCCTGCTCCAACACCGGTCATATGACAGTGCCATAGACCTCCTACCTGGCACGAGTCCTCCCTGGGGCTGCCTCTTTTCCCTCTCTCGTTCTGAAGTGGTGGCAATGGAGGACCACATTAAGGAGGCATTGAGCACAGAGTTTATCCGTCCGTCAACCTCGCCGGCAGGAGCGGGCTTCGTTTTTGTGAGCAAGGAAGATGGCAAACTCCATCCCCACATCGATTATCGGCCCCTGAACAACATCACTGTGAAGAACCGCTACCCTCTTCCCTTGCTGGCATCTGCATTTGAACACCTCCAGGGAGCAATAATATTTTCCAAAATTTACCTGCACAATGCTTGCAATTGATTTGCATAAAAGAAGGGGATGAGTGGAAAATGGCTTTCAGCATCTCTAATAGGCACTATGATTACCTGGTGATGCCTTTTGGTCTGGCCAACACCCCCACATTATTCCAGGCATTGGTAAACAATGTGCTCAGGAACATGCTGAACCAATTTGTGTTGAGTATTTAGGTGACATACTTATCTATTCCCACTAACATCAAGAGCATGTCCAGCATGTCTGGAGAGTACTCGGATACCTTCTTGAAAATAATCTGTAAGCCAAGCCTGAGAAATGTGATTTCCATAAAGACCAGGTGTCGTTTTTTGGGCTATATACTTACCCCACCCAGTGTTCAAATGGACCCTAGTAAAGTTCAGGCAGTTACAGAGTGGCCCAAGCCGTCTACAGTCAAACAGGTACAGCGCTTCAAGGGGTTTGCGAACCTTTATCGCCAGTTCATCTGGATTTTGCGCTCCATCGCGGCTCCAATTAATGCACTCACCAAGAAGACCTCGGCAGGATTCCATTGGAGGGATGGTGCCGACCAAGCATCTTCTGAGCTAAAGCGACGTTTCACCACTGCCCCACTGCTGCAACACCCCGACCCATCTCAACCATGCAATGTCGAGGTGAATGCATCTGATGTAGGTATTGGAGCTGTCCTCTCACAGCGCTTGTCAGCGGATAGCCAGACGCACCCTTGTGCCTTTCTTTCCTTTTGCTTGACTCCGGCCAAGAGGAACTACGACGCTGGGAACCGGGAGCTTCTGGCTGTCAAGGAGGCACTGGAGGAATGACGGCACTGGCTGGAGTGGGCAGAGCATCCATTCTTGCTCTTGACAGATCATGAGAACCTCTCCTATAATCAGGATGCTAAGAGACTCAACTCTCATCAAGCCTGGTGGGCTCTCTTCTTCACACGGTTCAATTTTGTCCTTACTTATTGTCCCAGCAGCAAGGATAGTTAGGCCGATGCTCTCTCCCAGCAGTTTGACAGATTCGAGGACAATGCCAATCCAGAGCCCATTTTTCCTTGCTTGTGTATCGCTGCTCTGGTATCTGGGGAATAGAGGCAGAGGTGAGGGCTGCCCAACAATCAGATCCAGAGCTGGATGTGGGAACTCCCAACCGGCTGTTTGTCCCTGCTGCGGTGCATTCCAAAGTGTTGGAATGGGGTCACTCCTCCCGTCTGCCTGGACATCTGGAAATTCAATGGACTCAGGAATTCAGAAAGAGACAATTTTGATGGCCATCTATGTCCCATGACTTTGAATCTGCCTGTCCCACCTGTGCTCAGAACAAGACATCACACCAGTGTCCTACGAGTCTGTTATATCCACTGCCTGTGCCCCACCACCCCTGGTCCCACCTCTCAGTATATTTCATCACTGGTCTGCCCCCGTCTAATGGAAACACCACCATTTTGATCATTGTGCTTTTATTTTCCAAGGCTATCCACTTTATTGCCCTCCCCAAGCTCCTATTGCCTCGTGAGACTGCCATATTCAGGGTTCAATATGTGTTCAGGCTCCATGGCTTTCCTCAAGACATAGTGTCTGATAGTCGACCACAGTTCACCTCCCGCTTCTGGAAGGCTTTCTGCTGTCTTGTAGGAGCCACAGCCAGCCTCTCGTCTGGCTTCCACCCCAAATCTAATGGCCAGACTGAGAGAGTGAACCAGGAGTTGGAGACAACCCTGTGTTGTCTTGCCTTTTCCAACTCCACGTCCTGGAGCTCCCAATTGGTGTGGGCAATCTTGCTCAAAATAACCTCCAGTCATCCTTAACTGGTATGTCTCCCTTTGAATGCCAGATGGGATTCCAGCCCCCCCTCTTAGACTCTTCACTGGGCCATATCTGAACCGGGTGATACCCTTGTCCAATCACCTTAAAATTATGCTCCCTCATTTTAGTCATCTCTTGCTTGGGAAAATTTCTCAGGCTATCCATTCTATCTATGCCTCCTATCATCTTGTACACCTCTATTAAGTCATTTCTCAGTGTTATTCTCTCTGAAAAGAAAAGATCCACCTCACTCAAGCTATCCTCATACGCCTCATCTACAACCACCCTCTGCCTTCCATGGGCAAGCCAAATCTGTAGCCTCACAGCCAAGTTTTCCTGGGTTTCATGCTTTCTGACTTTCTCAATGAGCCTGCCATAGCAAACCTTATCAAATACCTTACTAAAATCTATATGTAACACATCCACTCCTCTACTTACATCAGTGCTTTTTGTCGCATCGTGAAAGAATTCAGTCAGGCTTGTGAGGCATGACTTGCCCCTCACAAAGTGATGCTGGTAATCCCTAATCAGACTGTTTCTCCAAATGCTCGCATTTCCCATCTCTAAGTACTTCTGCTATAATTTCTCACCACTGAAGGAAGACAACTGGTCTATAATTCGTGGGGTTATCCCCACAAACTTTCTTGAACAGAGGACTAAAAATTGCCATCCCTTAATCATCTGGTACTACTCTTGTGCATGCAAAGATCATCACCACAGAACCAGAATCAGGTTTATTATCACCGGCATGTGTCATGAAATCTGTTAACTTTGCAGCAGCAGTTCAATGCCATATGTATTATAGAAAAAGAAGAAAAATAATAATATAATAATAATAATAAATAATTAAGAAAATCAATTACAATATACGTATATTGAATAGATTAAAAATTGTGCAAAAAAAACAGAAATAATATATTAAAGTGAGGTAGTGTTTGTGGGTTCAATGCCCATCTAGGAATCGGATGGCAGAGGGGAAGAAGCTGTTCCTGAATCGTTGAGTGTGTGCCTTCAGGATTATCTACCTCCTATCCGATGGTAACGATGAGAAAATGTTATGCCCTGGGTGCTGGAGGTCCTTGATAAAGGACACTGCCTTTCTGAGACACCGCTCTTTGAAGATGTCCTGAGTACTTTGTAGGCTTGTCTCCAGGATGCAGCTGACTAAATTTACAAACTTCTGCATCTCTGCAAAGGTGCACTGATTCCTTCTCTCACTTCCTGTAGTAACCTGGTGCATATCCATACTAGCCATGAGAACTTATCTATTCTATTGGCTTTAAAATGTTCCAGCACATCCTCTTTAAAGCATCATGTTCTATAATATCACCCTGTTTTATACTGTCCTCAAAACATCAAGGTCTCTCTCATTAGTGAATTCTGAAGCAAGGGACCTCCATTAACTTCCCTGACTCCAGGTCCATACTTCCTCTTCTACCTCTGATTGGTCCCACACTCACTCAACATTCTCCTGTTCTTCACACATATGTAGAATGCCTTGGGGTTTTCTTTAATGCTACTTGCCAGTGCCTTCTCATGCCCCCTTCTAGATCTCTTAAATCCATTCATCAGCTTTTTCTTGTCTATCTTGTAACTCTCGGGAGCCCTATCTGATCCTTGTTGAACAAGTCTTAAATAAGCTTCTTTCCTCCTTTTGACTAGATGTTCTACATTTCTTGTCAACCATGGCTCCTTACCCTGCCATCCTTTTCCTGCCTCCATGGGACGAATCTATCCAAAACCCCAGGTAAGTACTCCCTAAACAATCACTATATTTCTGTTGTGATTGTCCCTGAATGCAATCAATTCCAATTTACATTCCTAATCTGCCAAATAGCATCATAATTTCTTCTCCCTGAATTAAATTTGGACAGCACAGTAGCCTAATGGTTAGCGCAACACTTTACTGTACTAGCGACCTGGGTTCAATTCCTACCACTGCCTATAAGGTATGTTTTCCCCGTGACTGTGTGGGTTACCTCCTGGATGCTCTGATATTCTCCCACAGTCCAAAGTCATACCGGTTGGTAGGTTAATTGGTTATTGTAAATTGTCCTGTGATTGGGTTAGGATTAAATCAGTGGGTTGCTGTGCAGCACGGCTAGAAGGAGCGGAAGGGGCTATTCTACGCTGTATCTCAATATTAAGTAAATAAGTACTTTTCCATTTTGTCTGCTCCTTTCCTTTTCCAAGGGTATAATAATGGTAACTGTATCCAAAATGTTCACTGACCAAGTGATCAGTGAACCTGATCACATCGGACCTGCTTCATTGTCTAGCACCGGATACGGTATGGCCTCGCCTGTAGTTGGCTTGTCTACATATTGCATTAGTGTCAGGGTCCGGTCTGGTCCGGAATCCGCGTTTTGGGTCTTGATCTAGTCTGAGTGCTCCGGACTCCAGGTCTTGCAGTTGTCCCTCCCGTCACCTGTGAACTAGTTAGGACCCTCCTGTGACTCATTGAGCTGCAGGTGTTTATAAGGGGCCTTGGGACTGGGACCAGCCTGGGGGTCGTTTTGTTCTGTATCCTGTTCTGCCCTGGTTGCTGGACTGTTCTGTATATGCTCTATCCGGTTGGTCTTGTTCCCCTGCTTCTCTCCTGTGTGCTGGTCCTGCTGTTCCACCTTATTCTCCTTGCTTGCACTGCCACGCTGTTGGTTGCCTTTCCCAATTTACCAATGTACCCAGTGGATCACTGTAGTGTTTCTGCTTACCCTGGACCCAGCTTCCTACCTGTTGCCTCTGTCGGGCGGGTCTGGCCAGACTGCAGCTGCCTGTCGGGGGTTCTGCCCTAAGGGTTGGGCACCGCACCTGCCCAGGTGTCTGCGACTGGCCCAGGCCTACGTGTTTTCCGCCTGGGAGGCGGCCTTGCCCAGGATCCATGCGGCCCGCCATGACGAATCTGCCGGCCTGCCTGCCCCAAACTGTGGGATCTGCCTGCCTGCCTGCCCCGAACTGTGGCATCTGCCTGCCTGCCTGCCTGCCCCGAACTGTGGCATCTGCCTGCCTGCCCCAAACTGTGGGATCTGCCTGCCTGCCTGAACTCCGGGAGCCTGCTCCGCTCTGCCTGACTGACACTCTATCTACCTGAACCCCAGCTCTACCCTTAAATGCCATGGCATCCCCATCCTGTCCTCCCCCTAGTACTTCAGTGCCTGCGTCCTGCGTTTGGGTCCATCCGGCCCCCGTTCCTGACAATTAGGAAACCTTCCTGGACACACCTAACAAATTCCATTCAATCTAAACCTTTTGCACTAAGGAGATGTCAATCAATATCAGGGAAGTTGAAGTCACCCAACACAACAACCCTATTATTTTAGCACCCTTCCAAAATCTGTCTCTCAATCAGTTCCTTGGTGTTTTTATTGCTATTGGGGGTCCATACAATATTTTTTATAGAGTGATTTCTTCTTCCTGTTTCTGACTTCCGTACACACTGACTCAGTGGACAATTCTTATATGACGTCCTCTCTTTCTGCAGCTGTGATACTACTCCTGATTTTAGCAATGCCCCTTACCCACCTGTTTTGCCTTCTTCCCTGCCTCTTTTGAACCATTTAACTCTGGAACATCCAGCAGGATTTCTGCCCTTGTCTCAGCTAAGTCACCGTAATGGTCATGACTGTGTAGTTCTATGTACTGACTCATGCTGTAAGTACATCACCTTGTTCCTAATACTTGCATTAAAATAGACAAAATTCAACCCATTCCACTGATTGTAATGCTCTATCAAATGCCTATTCTTCCTCAGTTACTTTGCAATCTGCATGTACCTGTATACCAACTGCCCCATCCTCTGTTCTAGCACTCTAGTTCCCATCTCTGTGACAAATGACATTAAACAATCCCCAATAGCTCCAGAAAATCTACACACAAGGATATTGGTCACCCCTTCCATTCAGGTTATTCTTCCCCTTAAGAGATTGCAATGATCCACAAATCTGAATTCCTGCCCCATACCAATTCCTCAACCACACATAATCAACCAAATCATTCTATTTGTGTCTTCACCAGCATGTGGCATAGGCAGCAACCCAGTGATAACTAAGCTTGAGGTCCCGCATTTCAGCTTCTTACCTTGCTCCCTATATTTATTCTTCAGGACTTCATCCCTTATCCTAACTGTATTGTTGGTACCAATATTTGCCATGATTTTTGGCTGCTAACTCAGCCCCTTTAGAATGCCGTAGACCTCATTTGAGACATCTGTGAACCTGGGGCCATGAAGGCTGCATACCATTCGGGTGTCTCTTTCATGTCCACAGAATCTCATGTCTTCTCCCCTAACTATAGAATCCCCTATCACTATTACACTTCTCTTCTTCTCCATTAGTTCTGAGCCACAGTGTCAGAGACCTGGTAGCTCTGACACCAAGTTGATTGATCTCCTGATTGATCACCACCTCCCACCACAACAAATATTCAAAGTTGTATACTTACTTTTGAGGGGAACATCCACAGAGTACACAACACTGCCAGTCTACTTCCTTCCTTCTCCTGGCAGTCATCCAGCTACCTGCTTCCTGAAATATGGGGATAACTATCTCTCTGTAGGTCCTATCTATCACTTCCTCATTCTCCAGTTCACTAACATGGTCTGTAAGGAGCTACAGCTGCATGCACTTGACCAAAATGTAGTTATCAAGGAGGCTGGAGGTCTCTCTGAAGTCACACGTCTAACATGAAGAATAGACTCCATAACCATTCTTCCTTCTGTAGCTTATTGCTAATAGAGAAAGAAGGAAGGAATCTGATGAGAGACTTACCTTTTAAAGTTCACACTCTCATTAGAGGTCTGAGTTGGGAGACTTGCTGTGAAATCAACATTGACTGAAGACTGACAACATAATCTGGCCACTCTTCAAACATATGCTGTATATGAGCATTGCATGTGCTTAGCAAATGAATGTAGATGCACAGACACTCACCAATTCTGATGTATGAAGTCATCTGCAACATCTAGCAATATATTCTACAGTGCTGACTTTTGTGGTTTTGAGATACCTTGTGGTGGAAATTTCTGAAGGGATAGTAATGATGACAAATATAATGCCTCTTGAATGACTAGCTCTTTATGATCTCACATTTTAATCTTCAAAAGTTGGTAACCCAGATCAACTTGCAGGCCTGTGGTGCAGAAAACCAAGATTAAAACACATAAGATAAATAAGAAGCTGGTGATTAGATGATTCAAGCTGTTCTCTAGATAGGGGCATCATCAGTCTCTCTGACTTTATCTATCTGTTTCACTTGCTACATACACAGAAAATAGCCCAGAGAATGTAACTCAACTTGTCTTAATAACATAGCTGTATAAGAAAGCATTTTGTTCATCCAAATATAGGTTTGTATCCATCAAGGCACTAAAAGCAAATTACTCCTTTTCAAACTGTCAGATCCTGCGGGATTCTATGGCACACAGTATTAAAATACCAAGATCATTAACAACACTATCCCTTCTTGTCCCAAGGAGCTTGGCTTCAATCCAAGCAGAACAGATGGGAAAGATTCTCCTCTCTCTCTGTCAGCAAGAATCTCAGGAGAATTCTGTCAGTTTCAATCAAGCCTCTAACAAGTCAACACATACAAAACTGCCCAGAACTCAACTATAATTGGCAGTGTTGTAGCAATCTAAATCGAAAGGCCAAGAGGAGAACAGGCTGACTACATAACAGAAAACAGAGGCAAGCATGGAAAGATAATTACTCAAATTGTCAAAAGGTGGAAATCGATTTGTATTACCACTGTTCACTATTTACATAAATGACTTGGACTCATGAATTCCAAAGTTTATGAATGGCAGCAAATTATGGGGTTCATTGAGTACAGAAACAGACAGTGGCTAATAAATTTCCAAAATCATTATTGATTGCCAGTTAACTTAAAATGTGCACATTGTACATTTAAGTAGGAAGAATAAAGCTGGATAATGTTTGGCACATGTTGCAAAATGTATTTATCAAGGATTAGGTGTCACATTTGGATACATGTCCATTCATCACTGTCAAAGCATATGCACACGTTTATAGCACAGGGTATGTTAACTGCCATTTTGGGAAGGACACTGAAACGTGGAAGTTTCTCACTTATGGAATTATGCAGAACAGACAGATTGTGGCATCAATCCATGTGCAAAGCTGAGTTAACACTCATGCTGTCAGATTGTACCTCAACAATAAATACCATATGTTCAACACAGAAGATCAAGCACTTAGCACTCAGAAAGAATCCTGACTATGCTATTTAATCAGTTCATCAATTACTTACAAGTTAGTTACTAATTGATTTCTAAGGAATAATGATTTCAGGATGATTGGTTCTCTTAGCTTTCTTTTGAAATTATAAAGTATCCAGAGAATGATACATTGGAAACACAACAAGTTTGTATTGACTTCTAGCCTCCTGCAATATCTGGTTGCTGCCTCAGCTATTTAGTTCAAGGGAGCTCAAGAAGGAAAGAATGAGCAGGGGTCAGGTCATGGTCCCAGAAGTAGGACAAAAATGAAGGGCAGAAAAGCCCTCAGAAAGTCATATTTGGGACATTCTTCTAGATCATCTCATCAAAGAGCAATTAGTAAACCAGTTAGCATTCAATCAGGAGGTCCTCAATAAATAATGCTGTGAGTTTCATACACAAAGCAAAATGATTCACAGAGAAGAGTTTTCTTATTGATTGCATCACAGCTTGCTATGGAACTCTAATGCACAGGATCATAAGATACTGCAAAGCATTGTACACTTAGACAATTCCATCTTGGGCACAACCTTCCTCACCATCAATGACATCTTCAACAGATGGTGTCATGGAAGGTGACTTCCATCATTAAATACCCTCACCATCTGGTTCAAGCCTTCTTTGTACTACTACCATCAGGAAAGGAAAACAGTAGCATGATGACCCACATTAAACATTTTATAATCTGTTTCTTCCCTTTTACCAACAGATTTCTGAATGGTTCATGAAACTAAATGACAGAAGTGATGCCAGATGAAAGATACAATGAAGTTGCATTTGATGGAAGTGTGAATGGGGGAGGAGGACTGATTTATAAGACTTCAGATGAAGAGTGACAAGAAGAAATAAGTCTGAGAACATGAGAACAATTATATATGTATATGTACATGTACCTGTTGAATTTGATATTGAATCCTGAAGGCTACAATGTGACCTGTCAGAAGATGAGTTGCTGCTTCACAAGCTTACCTTGATCTTTGTTGGACTGGTGTACAAGACCAAGGTCAGAAGGAGATGAACATTTAAAGCTTTTGGAAGATCAGAATCACCCCTGCAGAATGAAAAGTGGTGTTCTGTCAAGCTTTCACCATATCTGTTTTTCTGCTATTTTGTAGGAGATCATATTATAAGCACAGAGTGCAGTATGCAATATTGGATGCATAAGGTGGTTGCCTCTTCACCTTGAAGGCACGCTCACAATTTGAAAGTATGAAGAGGAAATGGGCAGGTATAGCATACTAATTGGTCCCATGGAAAGATACTACAGAGAGGGACGTGTGTGCTGGTGATCATCACAGAGTAAACAGCCTCTTCAGACTAGTGAAAACAGAGTGGGAGGATCACTCTTGAGATATAAGAAATAATACTTGAACCTTTAAATCTTCAAACTGCTGGGGTGGAAGTTGAGGCAAAATGGAGCACTTTCCTTATTTTGGGTGAAAAAGGAGAGATGGAACCAGAAGAGTGGGAATGGAGTTGATAGTTAAGAACCCTATCAATTGTCATAGAAGGGTACTGTTGAGAAAATGAAGTCCTATCAGAGGCACTAGTTTTGGAAAACATAATTGGAGCATATACAATTAAGGCAAAGAAATTGGGACAATTCAAAGGAATTGTCACAGAACAGAAGAAAGAGAAATCATGAAAGATGTGAGATTTTGCGAGTCTGAGATGAATAATGGCCTCTAATTTATTCCTAAATTGAGGTCAGAAGAGAGAAGATAAATAAGGTGAAAGTGAGGTTGAGATGTGAATTGGCGGCCAAGGTGATGAAACCTTTAAATTGTGTATGAAGGCATTAAGTAACATTGCCATATTCACTAATGATTTACTAATGAGGGAAATGTGAAGAAATAACCCTGAGCAGGACTGCAAGGAGGCATGTCTCAGTCAACTGTAATGGTGCTGAAGTTCATTATTGCTTTAGAAGGGGAAACAAATGGCCTTCCTCCATGTCACAGCAGAAGCTGTGCTTTGAGACAATAGGATAAGCAAAATCATGCATAAAACAATCACTGAGGGAATGTCAGGGGTTAATATGCGGTACATTGTTGCTGATTATTGGAAGGCTCTTAAGTATAAGGATACTTTGATTTAGAATATTTATTTTGCATTGGCATACTTCATTATATAGGCACTCACTTTTATGGTCAGCAAATCAGAATGGGGAAATGAGATGGTGATTATTAGTCATACAGTTAGCTAGACAATTACTTATGCTATCAAAAAGTGTTTGCCCAGGTGATGGATATTCAGTGACCAGGATGGGGACTTTTCTTGCCAAACTCAGCTCTCCAAACATAGCAGCTGTGGGTGTCTAAAGATCTAAATGTTATTTTTAAAATAGTTAAACTTCCAGGCAATATTTTTTTTTAACTTCTTGTCATAAGTGGGAGCCAGTCTCCATTCTTAATATAAATTGCAAGCAGTAATTAGTTTGAAGTTTAAAGGACAGCTTTGCAAACAAACACTGTCTATAAGCAAAGATGTGCTGGACCACAGTACCTGGGCTAACTTCTCAAGAGATGCAATGTAAAACAATTGGGTTATGTTATTGACTTGCATTACAACAGTCAACACTGGTAAAGTTATGTACGTAGGTCAAAGAAGCTTGCAGACCAGATTGATATTATCACTTAGTACATCAAGTAGATGATTTATTAATAGTTGGAAGGTTTGTGGACTCAGTGGATGATTAGTTCATCTGTGAGTCAACGTTGCATCATTTTCGATTTTTAGAATTTTGGCTGTGTTTTGGAAATCCTTTCTGTTTTAGAAATGGTTTGTAACTTGGAAATCTTTTATAAAGTAGAAATCCTATGAGTTTTAAATGTGTTTTAAGAATTTTGTCTGGATTCAGATGTGCATCACTAAAAATGAATGAACTGTATCTCCTTCTTTGTAGGGAGGGGAATTGGTCCCACCACTGAAATAGTGGGTGGCAGCTACATTTGCCGTGGAGGATATACATAGCAGTGAACTAGCTTTCGAAGATTGGATCATTACAGTATAACCTCTCTTTAATGAGGATGTCCAATCAGCAAACACTATACTATCACTCCTAAGTGCCTTCCTCATTCACATCTGCTCCATAGATGTCCATTTAGCTAATTGCTAGGGGAGTCATCATTCAAGATTCAAGATTATTTAATGACAATTTCAGTAAGCAATGTAAAGGGGAATTTGGTAATTCTTCCCCTGGCTTCAATGCAGCATGAAAAACACCTCAATAAGGTAAAGAACATAATAATAATAATAATAATAATAATAATAATAATAATAATAATAATAAAAGCACAATAATTATAAATACATAAGATAGTTTAGATACATAGATTGATTGTCTGTATATAAAGTTACTCTGGGCACAGGAGTGTCTCTACATAGGGTGGCTGACAGAAAATTATAATGTAGTGGTGGTTAGTGGATGTTTGGGTTAGTGGGTGGAAGTGTTGATCAGCCTTACTGTTTGGGGAAAATAACTGTTTGTGATTCTGGTGGTCCTGGTGTGAGTGTTACATAGTCTCCTCCATGATGGGAGAGGGACAAACAGGCCATGAACAAAGTGGGTAGGATCCATCAAGATGTTACTGGTTCTTTTCCAACACAGTTCGGTATATATCTTCTTGATGGCAAGTGGGCTTGTGCTGGTGGTATGTTGGGCAGTTTTAACTACCCTTTGTAGAGCCATCCAGTCTTCCGCATATGCATTTTCCATATGCATATGGATCAGTGACACAGTTTGTTAAGATGATTTCTACTGCGTATCTGTAGATTGACATGAGTATAGTTGTGATCATGATTGCAGGGTTATGCACCATGAAATGAACAAGGCACAAGCACAGATGGGCTCCTCCATAGCAGTTCAGGCAACAAAATATATGATAGCAAACAAAATATAGCAGGAGTAGACCATTCATTTCCTTCTGTCTGTTCAACTACTTGATAACATCAGAGTTGAACATTTACATTATATCACTTTCTTGCACTAACCTCTTTTTTCAAAAAGAACATTTATTCATGAAAATATATATACAGAGGAAGAAACAGTTTAAAAGATCTTTACAAGCATGTTTGGTATTTTCACTAGAGTAAACTTTAAAGAAGTCCACAGAGAAACATACCAATTTCACCCCTCTCATGAGCTGATACCCCTTTCATTTCTCGAGGTGCTTCCCTACACAGTTCTGTCTTTCCATGTGCAGTAGCAGAGGGAGCTTATAGTGTTGTCTTTCTGCATATCACCTTATCATTGACTGCACTGAGCCTCAACAGGTACTACTGCAGGCTGGAATGTGCCAGTTGACAGCTTTCCCTTACAGACATTTTGTGGTGCTGAAAGACCAGCAAGCTTTGGGCAGATTAAAGGGCATCCTTCACCAGGGTGATGACCTTCCTTAAGCACTTGAGCGTGTCTTGGTATATGTCCCTGGGTACAGCCCATAGATCAGCTCTCTGCCCACAGATGATGTCTAACCTGAGGAGTATGTCTGACATTTTTGTTCTTTTACTTCCAGATTTCCATCACCTGCAATAGTTTATCTTTGAAACAGTGCTTGAAGTTAATTTGTAAATGGATTGAATTGAAAAGCAGATGAATGCTAAAAATTGATAGAATTACAATTTACATCACATTTAACATTTGTGGAAGTTCCTAACCTCCATGTGAAGAGCTTCTGGAGGAGATGCAAAACAAAGTCAGATTAGAGTTTGTGTCTGTTAAGAAAGATTTAACAGACTGCGAATCTTTTAACTAGAAATGAGGGAAGATCAAGGACTAAGATGTGAAAGATATAGATATTGAGAAGTTGTTTCCAATTGAACTCGAGATGGACATGATTGCTTCGAATTGAATTGTACTCTCTTTAGTGTGCTAATAAAGCACTGCATTAATCACCAACATAATCTTCCGCAACCATTTTGAAACTAGGACAACAATATTAAAATAACAATGCAATGTCATTTTGCACACTGATTCATATACTGAAATAGAACTTGTGTGGACCCCATCAGGAGCCACGAGCAGAGCTTATAGATCGCATTGTCAATTGCTCACTGGGGAGTCAGTATTTAAAGACCAGTCCTAACGGCAGCCATGGGAGAAGGTACGTGCTGCTATCTGGGAAAGTGCTGAGGAACAAAAACTACGTGCTTTTCTATATTTTCTGAGCTGTCCACAGGACAGGGATGAATCTGTTGACATGACTGGTTCCAAGTCACTGGAAAGTTCAAGCTGATCAAAGCCCAGTGATTACAACCTGAAACTTACAAAGGATGTGCAAAAAAAAGCAAAATGGCTTTGATTAACAAAAGGAGCTTATTGGATTAATTCTTCATATGCTGATATACATGAGGGTATAAACCTTTCAATTACCATCTTATCTCTGAATTCGCCCACCCGTTTTTTTCTGAGCGAACCGTAAAAATTTAGTGTTGCCTCAAATACTCCAGTTTCTATATAATTTCATCACATCAGTAGAGTGAGGTAGCACAAGGGAAAGATGGAATGCAGAGTAAAGTGTTCAAGGCATAGATAAGTAAAATAGACACTAATTAATCTAACAGAGATATCAGAAGAAATTCATTGTTAAGACATGAAATGTTTGAGAGAGGAATTTTGAAGGAATTTGAAGCAAAAATGACAGGGAAGGCCAGATTAGAGAAAAAATATTTACATGAACCAGTAGGAGTTCATCCAGCATCTTTATTTTTAGTTGAAATATCAATTTATTGGTTGTGGAATTCAGTCAACAGTTAAAACAAGTTGGATGATCTGTGTGCAGACACTAATGGCAGTGTTCTTCACTTTAACTATTCATAAGAACAAGAGGCACTAGTGTAAGACCAGACAATTCTTTCCATGCAGATGTAAACCAGGGTCTACTGGTATTTTGTTAAATCTTCCCTGTGGAATATGGAGGAATAAGAGCAAGGAAGGAATTTTTAGACCTAATTAATTGCCTTTTCTCCTCCATCAGACCTCAAGTTAAAGGTCAGGAAGTTAAGCCCTCATTTTTTCTCTCCACAACTCCACCCACCTAATTCTCACCACAAAATGAAATCAAAAATTGATTGCTTACTTGTAAACAAGTTCAACATTTTCACCTTTGAATTTTACCCCTTAAAGTATCAAGTGCACTACACATTTGATTTCCATATTTCATACATGTTTGCTTTGTTATTAAAAATGGCATGTTGATGATCAGTGAAGTATCTGGCAGTAAGGAGAGCTAAGCACAAACAGAGGGGTTGGTGACTCCTTTACAGAGCATCGCGTTTCAATGCCCAATCTGGACACTGGAAGTTTGGAGAGGAAGGGACTTCAATCAGGTCCGTTGCCCAACAATAAAAGGCAGGACCAGGTCACGGCAGCGTTATAGAGCTTTGACCTGTGACCAGTCTGGACATCGGAAGTTTGGAGAGGATAGGATTTCAATCAGGTCCACTGCAGTGGCAGTTTTCTGAGTGGACATAGTCAGAGTGGTGATCATCAGGCTTTAGCTCTTCAAGGGTTTTTTCTTCTTTATTTCTGCTCAGCTAGGACAGTAGGGATGACAGGCAGGATAGTGAAATACTCCTCTCACAGGATGTGGGAAGGCAAGGAGACCTCCTGTGTCCCTGATGACTTCAAATTTGAGAAGTGCATCCAGTTCCAGCTTCCAACAAGCCACATTAGGGAGATAGAGCTGGAACTGGATGAACTCCAGATCATTCAGGAGGCTGAAGAGGTGGTAGATAAGACATACAGAGATAGTTACACATAAGGTGCAAGACACAGGAAACTGGGTGACAGTCAGGAAGAGGAGAGGGGTTAAGGAGCCAGTCCAGAGTACCCTTGTGACCATCACTCTCAATATGACTTTGGATAATGTCAGGGAGCGGTGATGAGCTAATAGAGGAAAGTCAAAATGGTCCGGGCTCTGGCACTAAATCTGCCTTTGTGAATCAGAAGGAAAGGAGTGAAAAGAGACATACTGTGGTGATAAGGGAATGGGAGCTAGTGGAATGGACAGGAGGCTCTGTGGGCGAGAATGAGATTCCCAGATAGTAAGTTGGCTCCCTGGTGCCAGGGTCCGGGATAAATTTAATTGAGTCCTCAGCATTCATAAGTGGGAGTGAACAGCTAGAAGTCATGGTCCATGTAGGTACCAATGACATGGGTAGGTAGGATGAGTGACAAGTTTCTGCAGAGCGAGTTCATGAAGTCAGGTGCAAAGATAAGTGGCATGACTTCCAGGGTTGTGATCTCAGGATTGTTACCCATGCCACATGATAATGAGGCCAGAACTAGGAAGATTATATGTTTTAATATGTAGTTTAACAGTTAGTATAGGAGGGAGAGCATCAGATTTTTGTATCATTGAGTTCTCTTCCAGGGAGGGAGGGACCTGTACAGAAGGGACAGTATGCACTTGAACTGGAGGGTGACTAATATCCTAGTGGGAAGGTTTGTTATTGCTGCATGGTGGGGTTTAAACTAGAGTTGCAGGGGGGTGGGAACCAGAGTGGCAGAATAGTTAGTGAAGAGGTTGTAGAAGCAGATGTTGGTAAGAACTCAGACGAAGTTAGAAATCAAAAGGTTGCACATGGTACGATTAGAGTTCCAAGCTGCCTATATTTAAATACAAGAAGTATCATAGGAAAGACAGATAATAGTGCTGGGGGTGAGGTAACCAGTTTGCAAATGGAAGCAATGTGTAGTGAGGAGAGAATGTTGATAGGGAAAAATTGCAGTCAATGGGATCAGTTGTAATGAAAAAGGCAGACAAATCTAAAAGGACTGAAGTCATGTCTGTATGTGTGTTTCACATGGAATAAGCTAGATGAACTTGTAGCACAGATGCAGATTTGCAGGTATGATGTTTTAGGGATCACTGAATCATGAGACCTACCTCCCTTTCCTTGAGCTCTCTGTCTCTATCTCTGGTGACAGCTTATCTACTGCTGTCTATTATAAGCCCACTGACTCTCACAGCTACCTGGACTGTACTTCACACGCTGTTACTTGTAAAACTGCCATCCCCTTCTCTCAATTGTTCTGTCTCCACCGCATCTGTTCCCAGGCTGAAGCCTTTCACTTTTGAACTAAGGAGAATATCCTCCTTCTTCAAAGAAAGGGATTTCCCTTCCTCCACCATCAACACTACCTTTAGCTGCATCTTTTCCATTTCAGGTATGTCTGCCCTCACCCCATCTTCCATCACCTCACCAGGGACAGGGTCCCTCTTGACCTCACCTTCCACCCCACTTGTCTCCACATCCAGCACATAATTCTCTGTAACTTCTGTCATCTCCAACGGGATTCCACCACTAGGCATATCTTTCCCTCCCCTCCCCCATTTTCTACTTTCCGCAGGGATTACTCCCTACTCAACTCCCTTGTCCATTCATTTCTCCCCACTGATCTCCCTCCTGGCACTTAGCCTTGCAAGCAGAACAAGTGTTACGCCTGCCCCTACACTTCCTCCTTCACCAGCATTCAGGGCCCCCAGCAGTCCTTCCAGGTGAGGCGACACCTCAACTCTGAGTCTTTTGGGGTCAGCTACTGTATCTGGTGCTCATGGTGTGGCTTTCTGTATTTTAATGAGGCCTGATGTCTGCTGGCAGACCGATTTACCAAACACCTACACTTTGTCATCCAGAAAAAGCAGGATCTCCCATTCCACCTATTCCACTATCCATTCCCATTCTGACATGTCTATCCATGGCCTGCTGTACTGTCACAAAGGCCTTCTGTCCTCTCCTATTAGATTCCCCCTTCTCCAGCCATGTATCTCTTTCAGCAATCAACTTCCCACCTCTTTACTTCACCCCTCTCATTCCCCTCCCAGTTTCATCTATCACCTTGTGTTTCTTCATCCACTCCCCCACCCCACCTTCTGACTCTGACTCTTCATCCCTTCTTCTCCATTCCTGATGAAGGGTCTCGGCCCGAAATTTCGACTGTACTCTTTTCCATAATGCTGTTTTGTCTGCAAAGTTCCTCCAACATTTCGTGTGTTTTGACTAAATCATGTCTGAAAGATTATAGCTGGGAAATTAATGTCCTAGGATACACACTGTAAGGCAGAGGACGTGGTAAAAAATGAAATCAAATCATTAGAAAGAGGAGACAGAGGGTCAGGAGGTGTTGAATCAAATTACAATGGGAGATAGAACATTAATGCCAAAAGGGCAATGTTACAACAGTCAAGGGGGTGGGGGGGAGGCTTCACTATGCAGGTAGATTGGGAAAATCAGGTTTGTTCTGGATTATAGGAAGGGGAATTGCTTGAGTGCCTACAAGATGGCTTTTTAAAGCAGCATTTGGTTGAGCACAAGAAGATGAGCTATTCTGGATTGGATGCTATGCAATGAACCAGAATTGATTAGAGACCTTAGGGTAAAAGAACTCATAGGGGCAAGTGATTATAATATGATTGAATCCACCCAGAAATTTGAGAAGGAAAAGCTAAAGTCAGATGTACCTGTATTGCAGTGGAGTAAAGGAAATTACAGAGGCATGAGAGAGGAGTTGGCCAGAATTGATTGTGAAAGAACACTGCCAGGGATGATGGCAGAGCAGCAATGGCTGGAGTTTCTGGAAGCAATTCAGAAGGCACAGGAGATATACATCCCAAAGAGGAAGAACTATTTTAAAGGCAAAATGATACAACAATGGCTAACAAGAGAAGTCAAAGCCAATATAAAAGCCAAAAAGTGAGCATACATTAAGCAAAAATTAGTAGGAATTTACAGGATTGAGAAACTTTTAAAAACCACCAGAAGGCAACTATAAAAGACATTAAGAATGTAAAGAGGGAATATGAAATTAAGTTAGCCAATAATATTAAACAGGATACCAAACACTTCTTTAGATGCATAACTTGTAAAAGAGAGGCGAGAGTGGATATTCGACCACTGAAGAACAATGAAATAGTGAATGATCTGAACAAGTATGTTGCATCTGTCTTCACTGTGGAAGATATTATCAGTATTGTGGAAGTTCCATGGTTCATGGTAAATGAAGTGTGTGAAGTTAATCATAACTAGAGAGAAGGTTCTTGGGAAGCTATAAGATTTGAAGGTAGATAAGTCACCTGGACCAAAGATGTGCACCCCAGAGTCTGAAAGAGTTGGCTGAAGGCATCGCGGATGCATTAGTGATGATCTTTCATGATCACTAGTTTCTGGAAAGGATCTGGAAGACAGAAAAATTGCAAATGTCACTCCACTCTTCGAGCAGGAGAGAGGCAGAAGAAAGGAAATAATAGGCTTGTTAGTCTGACTTCAGTGGTTGGGAAGATGTTGGAGTCAATTATTAAGGATGAGGTCTCAGGGTATTTCATTGGGTTCAATTTAATGTCAGAGAAATGTGTACAACATACATCCTGAAATTCCTTTTCTTTGCAAACATCCATGAACACAGAGGAGTACCCCAAAAAATGAATGACAGTTAAATGTTAGAACACCAAAGACTCCCCCCAGCTCCCCCTCCCACTCATAAGCAGCAGCAAGGCAGTGACCTCCACCCCTCCCCAGCAGCAAAAGATCATCTGCACCCCCCCACTGAGCACTCAATAATACAGCAAACCATCAGTAAAGACACAGACTTGCAGTACTCCAAAGACTACTCATTCACCCAGTATTTGACATACCACAGGCTCTCTCTCTTGCTACTAAGGGAAAAAGAGGTGTTCTGTTTCTCAGCAAGAGAGGAGTCATAACAAAACAACTCGCTGATTTAAGGTGTTGATTTATGTGTCACTTTTTACGAGCTCTGTGCCCAAAGAACTCGTGTCCCTGGGGACACAGCCAGCAGCCAGCTCCCTGCTTATGATCTTCCCTCTCCCACAACACACCAGTTTTCTGTGGCAGCACTGACCTCGAATCCACCTGCTTCCGGAGACATGAAAATCCGGCACCACAAAGGCGCACTAGTCTTCTATGCCGCATCCTTAGCAGATCGAAAAACGACCATTTGTGAGGCCCTGACAGCAGGTCCCAGTCCTGCAAAGAACCAAAGTCAGTGTGTACCTTCAGGTCAGGGTCTTCAAAAGAAACCTGAAAAGGGAAAAAAACAGATACTAAAGATGGAAATAGAGCTGTTTCTGAAGGTGTAAGCAAAGTAGTCGCCATTGGGCGCCATCATCCTAAGCTCCGCCCTCGATTACTTGGAGGCACTTGATAAATTTGACCATCATCAGAATGGTTTTCTCAAGGGAAAATCTTGCCTGACAAATATGTTGGAATTCTTTCAAGAAGTAACAAGCAGGATAGATAAAGGAGAGTTGGTTCATGTTATGCACTTGGATTTTCAGAAGGCCTTTGACAAGGTGCCACACATGAGGATGCTTAACAAGCTATGAGCCCATGGTATGATAGGAAAGATCCTTATATGGATAAAGCAGTGGCTGATTGGTAGGAGGCAAAGAGAGGGATTAAAAGGAGCCCTTTTGGACCGGCTACCAGAGACTAGAGGTGTTCCACAGGAGTTTCTGTTGGGACTGATTCTTCTCACATAATATGTTGATGATTTGGATGATGGAATTGATGGCTTTGTTGAAAAGTTTGCAGAAGAAATGAAGATTGGTGGAGGGGCAGGTACTTTTGATTAAGTAGAGAGGCTACAGAAGGACTTAGGTAAAGAGAATGTGCACTGAAGTGGCAGATGAATACAGTGTTGGGAAGTGCTCGCAAGTGTAGAAGAAATGAAAGAGTTGACTTTTTTAAATGTAGAGAGAATGCAAAAAATTGGAGATGCAAAGGGACTTGTGAGTTCTTGGGCAGGATTCCCCAAAGGTTAATTTGCAGGTTCAGTCTGTTATGAGGAAGGCAAATGCACTGTCAGCATTCATTTCAAGAGGACTGGTATATAAAAGCAAGGTTGTAATGTTGAATCTTTATAAAGCACTGGTGAGACCTCACAGAGTACTGTGAGCATATTTGGGCTCCTTATCTTGGAAATAATATGCTGAAACTAGAGAGAGTTCAAAGGAGATCCATAAAAATGATTCCAAGATTGAATGACTTGTCATATGAAGAGCATCTGATGACTCCTGGTCTGAAGAATGAGGGGTGACCTCATTGAAACCTATTGAATGGTGAAAGCACTTGATAGAGTGGATGTGGAGAAGATGTTTCTTATGGTGGCAGAGTCTAAGACCAGAGGACACAACCTCAGAATATAGGGGTGTCCTTTTAGAATGGAGATGAAGAGGAATTTCTTTAGCCTGTGCATGGTGAATCTGTGGAATGAAGCATATGGGAATAAAGCAAGCGATTGGGGCTGAAAGGAACATTGGATCATCCATGATGAAAGGGGGGAACAGACTCCATGGGGTAAATGGCCTAATCCTGCTCCTGTATCTTATGGGTCTTATATGAAGGGGTCTTACGGTTTCAACCTGCAGGTAGGGGTGACTCTAAACTTCCAGTCTCTTTAATTATCTTTTTCCCTCTAACCCCGTCATTCTCCACCATTCCAAAAAAGTTCAAGGTAAGCTTGAGGGGAAGCATTTCATCCTGAAGCACAATTTTGAACCTGGATTGGGCAGAGCAGCACGTAAAGCAGGTGAAAAGAAGGCGTTCTAATTAATTAAGGGTCACCACAACCATTGATCAAGTCTGACAACACCACACTCTCAGGACAGTTACACTGACCAATGTAATTGATGGGAAAAACAGAAAAAGATCTGTAGATTTTGAGTTATTGTTTTATGAAGTCTATGCTGGAATATCTTCTGTAAATTCCAGAGTAAGTGAAAAATGTGATGTTCAACACAAAATTAGATCACTGAAACATATTTTATTTTGTCTGTGTTACAGAATTGCACAGCTGAATTGTAAAACTTTAAGCACTTTGGCACCAATGTTAATGTACAGACTAGCCCCTATTCTTGACAACAGCTATTTTAGTATTCTGAGGTAGCTTCTCTTGTGATTTGTTGTACAGTAAATTATCTCAGTCAATGGAAAAGCTGTTATAATGTTTGTTATAATGTTAAATGTTTCATTGACAGCTCAAAATAATCTAGTTGAATTTTGTCAATAAGTCAAACTTCATTACTATTGACAGGCATCAAAGTTGACAAACAAACTAACTAACACAGATTGTGTTTTCAGAATATTATGTCAAGTTTTGCTGAAGGAAGTTCTCATTAACCGCATTATTGAATTAATCATTTATTTTGCCCTTTTTATAATACTATATTTACAAAGTACTGGAAGGTCAATTGGATTTGATTTTCATAAACATATTTGTTTAACTTAGGCTTTAAAAACCTTCTATTTCTTATTTGGAAACCTTCAAATCATGCATTAACAACAGTTTTATTTTATTCTGAAAGAAAATGCCAAACTATTTGCTAGAGGTAACAAGAAAGGATGACGCCAAGGTAGAGAAAAGAAAGTCATATTTTAGATCTCCAAATGTTCATGGAGGTGACTTATCATAGCCTAATGGAGGAACATTACACTTAAACTGTTGCCTTCACTGGATGTTCTTTCTTTTATAAACCCTTGTCCATTGTGACACTAGCCTTCACTCTCTTAACTCAGAATTTCCCAAAATAACATGTCAAAATGCTTAGTAGTTAAGAGGAGGCCCAACCTCGACAATTTGCAATGTGACTACCCATGTTATTCAGAGGAAGTGCTGTGGTAGTGCAGTGTAAATTTACTGGACTAATAACACGGAAGCTGAGACTGGCAATCCACTGGCTTGAGCTCAGATCCACCACTGCATCTTTGGTATATTGATTCAGTTCATAAGATGACTAACTTCTTTCAGTTCCAGAAGTACTGGTGAATGCAGCATGGAATGCAAGTAGTAGCCTAACAGAGTCTTCCTTATTCACAGTGCAGCAGAATGTTCCAAAGTACAATCCCATTGGCAGGACAGACACACAATGGAGAGCAGTACAGTAATATATATCAAGTGCTGAACTTATAGTCTAATATCAGACTTTGGTAAGGACATCTTCTCAGTGCTCCAACCATCCCCTATCAACTGACGAATTAGCATATGTTGAAAAACATGGGGAAAGCAATAAAAATAGAAAGAATGCATGAGTGGGAAATTTTAATGCCCATAACCAAAAGCTTGGTGGTACCAAAACTGACAGGGTCCTGAAAGACCCAGACACATTTTGTATCTGTGGCAGAAAGCAAATGAACCATTTTGAGGGATAAGCCTGCATGACCTCACCCTCACCAATCTCTCTGTGGCAAATTTAAATTCAATGGCTTCTTTATTAGGTACAGTAGTGGTACCTGGTGTGGTCCTCGGCTGTTGTAGCCCATCCATTTCAGGTTTCAATGCGTTTTACATTCAGGGGTGCACTTCTGCACACCACTGCTTCACATGGCTATTTGAGTTACTGTCAGCTTGAACCAGTCTGATCATTCTCCTCTGACCTCTTCACTAATAAATCATTTTTGCTTATAAATCTGCCACTCACTGGTCGACATTTGTGTTTTGCAACATTCTCTGTAACCTGTAGAGTCTGTTGTGCATGAAAATCTCAGGAGATCAGCAGTTTCTCAGATACTCAAGCCTCCCTGTCTAGCACCAATAATCATTCACAGTCAAAATCACTTTGGTCACATTTCTTTCCCGCTCTGGTGGGTCTGAACAACAACTGAACAAAAAACATGTCTGCATGCTTTTATGCATTGAGCTGCTGCTACATTATTGGCTGATTATATGTTTATATTAACAAACAGGCGTTCAGATGTACCTAACAAAGTGGCCAATGAGTGAATAATCCCATGATAACAAGGACAGAAGCTAGCAATTTGTAGGGAAAAGATCGAAATCCTTTGAGGACACCCTCTATTGTATTGTGTAACATTCCAGTTGTACTAAAGAGACTGATCAGCAAAACTGATCCGAGCTAAGTGTTTGGTAACTGAGTACCTACATAAGGTGGCACTGTAACCTGTCAACAGCAACAAACAAATCTTGACTATCTTTAACCTCATAGACTGGTGCATCCTTCTCTACCAGTACCATCACATCAGTGGATCAACCATCACCTTGTCAAAGTAAGAAAGAGATATATCAGAAATGTTGTCTTGTTAATGACATTCTGATCCAATAAGTGAATCATCAGGGAAACCAATTCCACCACAGCAAAGAATGCATACAGGAGAGAGATGATAAAAGACAAGGACAAAGCTACTTACAGTAGGTATTTGCCCAATATTTGATGAGTGATTCTGAACTGAATCAAAATACAGTCCACTTGTCTGGATAACTGGCGTACTTTATAAGAAAATGTAGTCCAATGTTACAGTATTTTCTCAGTTCTGCAGTTTAAAACAGGCCTACTTCACCTATTTAAATGAGGATTATATAATCTATTCACTGCAGCTTTAGCTTTTCAATGTGTTTGGATAGTTTCCTGATCAAGCCCCATCCAACAGAATTCAACAAGCTGCAGTAATCTTTTATCAGTCATGGTTGAAGCCTCTGTGAAGTACAACATTGAGTTATTGGATTACTTGTTTCAGCACTGGACAAGCCATTCAGCACAAGATGCTGTAGCAGTCTGATGCCAACTTATACCAGCTATCCTCTTCCTATGATTCCCTTCATAGTGAGTTGATCTAAAAGCCACTTAAATGACACCAAACTGCTCACTAGCACTGCAACCCTGATAACCCAAGAACCTACCACTTTGCATGAAAATGTATCCCTCAAATTGCTTTTAAACATTCTCCCTCTAATATTATGTTATCTATATTTGAAATTTCTAACCAAGGGAAGAGATTCTGAATGAGTTCCCCATTTATGCCTTTCATAATTTTGAAAACCTCCACCAGGTCCCCCTCAGCTTCTGATGCTCTATGGAGAACCATCCAAGTTTGCTTAACCGTTTCTTAAGGCTCATGCCTCTAATCCAGGCAGCATGCTGGTAAGGTTCTCATGTACCCTTTACCAGTTTCTCCATCATTTCTATAATGAGGGGACCTGAACTGCTCACATTACAACAAATGTGGTCTAACTAAGGCTTTACATGCAGTGCTTATTCACCCCTCCCCCTGGAAGTTTTCATGTTTTATTGTTTTACAACATTGAATCACAGTGGATTTAATTTGAATTTTTTTACACTGATCAACAGAAAAAAGACTCTTTTGTGTCAAAGAGAAAACCGATCTCCACAAAGTTATCTAAATTAATTACAAATATAAAACAAAAAATAATTCATTACATAAGCAATCACCCCCTTAATATGACACATCAAATCATCAATGGTGTAGATAATTGGTTTTAGAATTCAAGTAATTAGTTGAATGGAGATCTGTTTTTAGAGACCTGTGTACAGTCAGGGTGTTGCAATTGATTGTAGTAAAAATACACTTGTATCGGGAAGGTCCAAATGCTGGTGAGTCAGTATCATGGTAAAAACTACACCATGATGAAAAAAGAATGTTCCAAGCATCTCCGCAAAAAGGTTGTTGAAAAGCACAAGTCAGGAGATGAACACAAGAAATTTCCAAGTCACCGTATATCTCTGGGACTACAGTTAAGTATATCATCAAGAAATGGAAAGGATATGGCACTGTTGTAAATTCACAGGCTCTCCTCAAAAACTGAGTGACCGTGCAAGAAGAGGGTTAGTGAGGGAGGCCACCAAAAGACCTATGACAACTCTAGAGGAGTTACAAGCTTCAGTGGCTGAGATGGGAGAGACTACACATACAACTGTTGTCCAGGTGCTTCACTAGTCACAGCTTTATGGGAGAGTGGTAAACAGAAAGCCACTGTTGAAAAAAAAATTCACATGAAATATTGAGTAGAATTTGCCAGAGGGCATGTGGGAGACTCTGAAGTCAGCTGGAGGAAGGTTCAATAGTCTGATGAAAGCAAAATTGAGCTTTTTGGCCTTCAGACTACACACTATGTTTGATGTAAGCAAAACACTGCACTTCATCAAAAACACACCATCCATACCATGAAGCATGATGGTGGCTGCATCATACTGTGGGGATGCTTCACTACAGGAGGCTCTGAAAGGCTTGTGAAGGTAGAGGGTAAAATGAATGCAGCAAAATACAGGGAAATCCCAGAGGAAAACCTGATGCAGTCTGCAGGAGAACATTTATTTTCCAGCAAGGCAATGACCCCAAACATAAAGCCAAAGATACACAGAGTGGCTTAAAAACAACAAGGTTAATGAGCTGGAGTGACCAAGTCAGAGTCCAGACCTCAATCCATTTGAGACTTTGTGGATGCAGTTGAAAAGGGCGATTCACTCATGATCCCCATGCAATCTGACAGAACTTGAGCAGTTTTGTAAAGAAGAGTGGGGAAAATTGCAGTGTCCAGATGTGCAAAGCTGATAGAGACCTATTCACACAGACTCAAGGCTGTCATTGCTGCCAAAGGTGCATCTACTAAATACTGACTTGAAGAGGGTGAACACTTATACAATCAATTATTTTGTGTTTTATATTAGTAATTAGGAACTGTGGTGTACAAAGTCTGTAGTAAATCTAGTCAAGAAGAAAAGAAAAGCTTACGAAAGGTTTAGAGAGCGAGGCAATGCCAGAGATCTAGAAGATTATAAGGCTAACAGGAAGGAGCTCAAGAAGGAAATTAGGAGAGCCAGAAGGGGCCAAGAGAAGGCCTTGGTGGGCAGGATTAAGGAAAACCCCAAGGCATTCTACAAGTATGTGAAGAGCGATAGGATAAGATGTGAAAGATTAGGACCTATCAAGTGTGACAGTGGGAAAGTGTATATGGAACCGGAAGAAATAGCAGAGATACTTAATGAATGCTTTACTTCAGTATTCACTACTGATATGATCCAGCAACAATGAATTTATAATTGAGACATGTTTTTATAACAAAATAAAACATTTATTAAACACCGCTAAAAAAAACCCAGAAGTAAACAAATGACTAACTTAACTGGAAGTCGGCTGCTATACAGCAGCTCGAACAGTTCTTAAAGCGAGAAATGCAAACTCAGTTCTTGTACCGACTCCTTTACTGCAAATTGAGGTAAGTGTATATCCTCATCCCAATCACTTTCATTTTCCACACAATACGTCCTAATCATAGTCTTGAGGGTAGAATGAAACCTCTCCAAGACACCCTGCGATTCTGGATGGTGTGCAGACAAAGTGATTTGCTTAGCTCCCAATTTATAATCTATCTGTTGAAACAATCCAGACATAAAATTACTGCCTTGATCAGATTGTATTTCCTTAGGCAACCCAAAATAAGTAAAGAATTTTATAAGAGCCTTTGTTACTGTTTTATTTGTTATATTCCTCAGTAGTACTGCCTCTGGAAACCTGGACGCAGTGCACATGATAGTCAGCAAGTACTGATAACCAGTTTTTGTTTTTGGTAATGGACCTACACAATCTATAATAATTTTGGAAAACGGTTCACCGAATGCTGGAATAGGTTGCAGTGGGGCCATTGGAGTAACTTGATTAGGTTTACCCTCAATTTGGCAAGTATGACACATTCTGCAAAACGTCGCCATATCTTTTCTCAAACCAGGCAAGTAAAAATGTTTTAAAATCTTGTCCACAGCTTTCCTTACCCCTTGATGTCCACCCAAGGGCACACTATGGGCTAAAGTTAAAACCTCATTTCGATAAACTTTAGGAACAACTACCTGGTGAGCAATATTCCATTCATCACTTGCAGGAATTGTAGGTGGTGTCCACTTTCTCATCAATACTCCTTTCTCAAAATAATATCCTACTGGCACCTTATCGATTTCACTATCTAGAAGAGCTTTCTCTTTTAATTTGATAATCTCAGGGTTTCTACTCTAATCTGCTATCATCTCTTTCCGAGACAGAGACAAATCTTCATGGTCAGACTTACTCCAAGAATCTTGTTCAAACAAAGAAGGTAAGAAAGTTTCTGACACGTCCTCAAAACTCGAATCCTGATTTGAACAGTCATGGGTAACAACCTCATTCTGCACATCAAGCTTTTTAGCCATAGCTCAAGTTACAACACAGGAGAGATCTGTGTTAGAATCCATCCGTAGTTCCTCTGACTTTATTGTCAAATACACTTCAGGAAAAACTTGTCCACCTGCCAAGTCATTACCTAACAATAAAGAAATAGCCTTCACAGGTAAACTAGGCTGAAGTTCTACTTTAACAAGTCCTGTAACTAACCCTGAATTTAAATTTATTTTATGCAAATATACAGGCATAAGGGCACTCCCAGCACCTTGTATATAATTTACCTCACCAGTATCAGACTCTTCATTAAACTTTAACACACTGTCTAACATCAGTGATTGAGAAGCTCCAGTATCCCTAAGGATTTTTATTGGCACTGGAATAGATCCTTCTTTCAAGGATATAAATCTTTCAGTTATAAAATGATCATATCCCTTCCTAACTTGGTCAGACTCTAACAAAGCGTCATTTGTGTTTATCAAACCCTGTGGATTTACAGGTGTTTCAGTATGTTGCACACAAGCATCTGGGACTGCTTCCTTCTCCTTCTTCTTCAATCGGAAACAGTTAGCTATTCTGTGACCAGGTTTCTTACAATAATTACAAATGGGACCAAACTGTCTTTCCGTCGCAGGTTTTCCTTCCTCCTTACCTTTCTTACTAACTTCTGATTTAATTTCTGGTTTACCTTAAGTCTCTGTGTTATTTTTCCTTTTAAAGATTCTGCCCTGAGGAATTTATTCTTGTGGATTAAAGGATACTCATCAGCTAATTTAGCAGAGTCCTGCAATGTAGCAGTGTCTCTCTCATTTAAGTATGTCTTTACTTCATCAGGGATGCTCCTTTTAAATTCCTCTATTAAAATCAGCTCTTTCAATTTATTGTAGCCCCCATTTACATTTTTAGAGGAAACCCATCTCTCAAAACACACAGCTTTATCATAGGCAAATTCCACGTAAGTTTTTTCTACAGATTTCTTCAAATTTCTGAATCTTTCTCTATATGCTTCTGGGACTAACTCATATGCTTTTAGTATGTGCAGTTTCACAGTATCATAATCAAGTGCTTGCTCAGCAGTTAAAGCTGTATAAGCTTGTTGTGCTTTGCCTTTAATTACACTCCGTAACAACACTGACCATTTCTCTTTCGGCCACTCTGAAATCAGAGCAACAGTTTCAAAATGTTGAAGATATTTCTCTACATCTCTTTAATTAAATGGAGGGACTAATTTAATTTCTTGACTAACAACAAACATTTTTCTAGAACCAGAGGACTGATTCTCAGACTTTAATTCCGCCATTTTCAGTTCAAATTCCCTCTTTTTATTTTCAGCTTCTAACCGACTTAGTTCCAAGTTAGCTTCCAATTTCTTCTGTTTTAATTCAGCTTCTATTCTAAGCTTTTCTAACGCTACTTGTTCCAAGTGTAATTGAACCGCTGCTTTACTCACAGGGAACTTATCTGAAATCAATACATCAAAAACACCCGACTCTATATAGTGTTCCGCGATTTTTCTCTGAATTACAGGCCTTGTTGTATCTTTCGAAATACCTTTAAGTTCCAACCTGCTAGCAATCTCAAATACATCACTTTTTATCGCCTTCGCTAATAACTCCGGATCTGGCGATGCCAGGAAGTCCGCAATATTTATTGTTGCCGAATACCACTCACAAGCCAATCAAGCAAAAGAATCGGGTATTCCCCTTTTCCAAAACACCAATCGATAATTAAACAAGCATTTAAACTGAAAAATGATACTAATCCCACGAGCCCCCAATTGTTATGATATGGCAACAATGAATATATAATTGAGACAAGTTTTTTATAACAAAATAAAACATTTATTAAACACCACTAAAAAAACCCCAAAAGTAAACAAACGACTAACTTAACTGGAAGTTGGCCGCTATACGGCAGCTCGAACAGTTCTTAAAGCGAGAAATGCGAACTCAGTTCTTTAAAGTAGTATTGCAAAAAGTCCAAAATGATGTACAGTTAGTTAGAAGAGAATTTCCTTGAAGAAATAAATTCTCTTTTGTGACATTACTGCTGATCCCAACCGAAGTACCTTGCCCGAAGGATTTACGATGAAGGAAATAAAAAGACTTAAAGCACTGACCTTTTCCTTGGCAAAACCCTGCATCCAACTCTTTCTGCTCTTTTATCAGGAGCTATCTCGGACACAGGTTACTAACTCCCTGCACGGAGATTAAATAAGGTCGAATGTGTTTTACCGCCGACAACATCAACATTCCTCAATCCTTCAGCTTCCTGAACTTCGATAAATCTTCACTCTCTGACTGGACTTTAACTGACAGTGATTTTCAGAACTGCCAGCACAACAATTCTCACAGTAGAAATTAAAGCTCCACTTTTAAAACCAAACTGCACCATAAAATCAAATATGCAGCAGAACAAAGTCACTGACGAATTAAACCATGAACTGACCTCCGTCACAGGGAGGGGTTCTCCTTTTATACCCGGTTGTAACAGGCCATCACATGACCTCTCACTAGCGGGAAAATTACATCACTCCACCACCATAAGGACATTACATCATGCCCAGCAGAGCCTCAATTACATCATTGTCATGTGACAGTCACAAGATACCCACGGGTATGTAATACTACGGAAAAGGATCTTGGTGATTATAATGATGACTTGCAGTGGACTGAAAAGCTTGAGCATGTAGATATTAAGAAAGAGGATGTGCAGGAGCTTTTGGAAAGCAACAAGTTGGATAAATTTCCGGGACTGGATGTGATGTACCCCAGGCTACTCTGGGAGGCGACGGAGGAGAGTGCTGAGCCTCTGGCGATGATCTTTGCATCATCAATGGGGACGGGAGAGGTTCCGGAGGGCTGATGGGTTGTGGATGTTGTTCCTTTATTCATGAAAGGAAGTAGAGATAGTTCAAGAAATTATAGACCAGTGAGTCTTACTTCAGTGTTGTTGAAGTTGATGAAGGTAAGTTGATGAAGAAGATCCAAAGAGGCAGGATTTATGAACATTTGGAGAGGTATAATATGATTAGGAATAGTCAGCATGGCATTGTCAGGGGCAGGTCGGGCCTTATGAGCCTGATTGAATTTTTTGAGGATATGACTAAACACATTGATGAAGGAAGAGCAGTAGATATAGTATATATGGATTTCAGCAAGGTATTTCATAAGGTACCCCATGCAAGGCTTATTGAGAAAATAAGGAGGCATGGGATCCAGGGGACATTGCTTTGTGGATCCAGAACTGGCTTGCCCACAGAAGGCAAAGAGTGGTTGTAGATGGGTCATATTCTGCATGGAGGACTGTCACCAGTGGTGTGCCTCAGGGATCTGTTCTGGGACCCTTACTCTTCATGATTTTTATAAATGAACTGAATGAGGAAATGGAGGGATGGGTTAGTAAATTTGCTGATGACACAAAGGTTGGAGGTGTTGTGGATGGTGTGGAGGGCTGTCAGAGGTTACAGCGGGACAGTAATAGGATGCAAAACTGGGCTGAGAAGTGGCAGATGGAGTTCAACCCAGAAAAGTGTGAAGTGGTTCATTTTGTTAGGTCAAGTATGGTGGCAGAATGTAGTATTAATGGTAAGACTCTTGGCAGTGTGGAGGATCAGAGGGATCTTGGGATCCATAGAACACTCAAAGCAGCTATACAGGTTGATATACAGGTTGGACTGCCAACACAGATGCCTTGTGCAGGAAGGCACAGAGTCGACTGTACTTCCTTAGAAGGTTGGCGTCATTCAATGTCTGTAGTGAGATGCTGAAGATGTTCTATAGGTCAGTTGTGGAGAGCGCCCTCTTCTTTGTGGTGGCGTGTTGGGGAGGAATCATTAAGAAGAGGGACGCCTCACGTCTTAATCAGCTGGTAAGGAAGGCGGGCTCTGTCGTGGGCAAAGTACTGGAGAGTTTAACATCGGTAGCTGAGCGAAGGGTGCTGAGTAGGCTACGGTCAATTATGGAAAACTCTGAACATCCTCTACATAGCACCATCCAGAGACAGAGAAGCAGTTTCAGCGACAGGTTACTATCGATGCAATGCTCCTCAGACAGGATGAAGAGGTCAATACTCCCCAATGCCATTAGGCTTTACAATTCAACCGCCAGGACTTAAGAACTTTTTAAAAGCTATTATTAATGCTTTTTGAGATAGTGATTTAGATGCATATCATATTTTTTACTGAGTTAAGTATTGTATGTAATTAGTTTTGCTACAACAAGTGTATGGGACATTGGAAAAAAAAAGTTGAATTTCCCCATGGGGATGAATAAAGTATCTATCTATCTATCTATCTATCGATTCTGTGGTTAAGAAGGCATACAGTGTACTGGCCTTCATCAATTGTGGAATTGAATTTAGGAGCCGAGAGGTAATGTTGCAGCTGTATAGAACCCTGTTCAGACTGCACTTGGAGTACTGTGCCTTACGAAAACAGGTGGTGTGAACTCGGCCTTTTCTCTTTGGAGCGACGGAGGATGAGAGGTGACCTGATAGAGGTGTATAAGATGATGAGAGGCATTGATCGTGTGGATAGTCAGAGGTTTTTTCCCAGGGCTGAAATGGCTGCCACAAGAGGGCACAGGTTTAAGGTGCTGAGGAAGTGACAGAGGAGATGTCAGGAGTAAGTTTTGTACGCAGATAGCAGTGAGTGTGTGGTATGGGCTGCCGGCAACGGTGGTGGAGGAGGATACAATAGGGTCTTTTAAGAGACTTTTGGATAGGTACATGAAGCTTAGAAAAATAGAGGGCCATGGGTAACCCTAGTAATTTCTAAGGTAGGGACATGTTCTGCACAACTTTGTGGGCTGAAGGGCCTGTATTGTGCTGTAGGTTTTCTATGTTCTATGTTCTTAATTAATTTAGTTCACTTTGTAGAGATCTGTTTTCACTTTGACACGAAATAATCTTTTTTCTGTTGATTAGTGTCAAAAAGCTAAATTAAGTCCATTGTGATTCAATTTTGTAAAACAATAAAACCTGAAAACCTATAAGGGGGGGAGGTGAATACTCTTAATAGGCACTGTAGCTGCACAGGATTTCCTAACTCTTTACTCAACTCTGTTAAAATGAAGGCTAGCTATCCATTCCTTCTTTATCATTTTATCTACTTGCACAACCACTTTCAATGTACTATGGATTTGGGTTCCAAGACTCTTCTGTACTTCAATGCTATTAAGGGTCTAGCTATTAACTGAGTACTTACCACCTTCATCTGACCTCCCAAAGTGTAACACATTTGCCTGTAGTAAATTCTGTCTGACAGTTCTCCATCCAGTCTTCTGTCTTCTTCTTGCCCATAAGAGACAAGGAGTAATGGGTGGAAGGCTGTTATTCTGACTAAAGATCCATGGCCAGTGGTGTAACACGAGGATCAAGGGTATGTTCTTTGTGACGTACTCCAAATCCAAACTTCCAACTTCCCTGTGATTCCATGACCTTCTGCAGGTACCTTGTCAAATGCCTCACTAAATTCCATGCAGATAATGTTCACTGACTTACGTTCATTATGTATCTTTAGCAGCTCCTCAAAAACTCAGTCAAGTTTGCAAAGCATGACCTGTCCCACGTAAAACCATGCTGACTGTCCCTCAGCACACCCTTGCTTTTCAGGATGTGCATAATTCTTATGCTTACATACTTCTCCAATAGCTTCCCTACCACTGACATGAGGCTCACTGGATTATATTAACTTGGATAATCCCTATTTCCCTTCCTGAACAAAAGCACTATTTCTGATGCTCTCCAGTGTCTTGCCTGTTAGCAAAGACAGAAGTATTTTTTGCCAAAGGCCAAATAATCTCCTCACTTGCTTCCTATGATATGCAAGGATATACAATGTATGACATCAGACCTAAGAGCCTTAATGCTTTTCAGAAGACACCACACTACACTAAGGACACAACACTAAAGGGCAGAGCAAATTAATGAAGGTGCTAAACGGTGACTCTGTTGCTTGTATTTTCGGAATCAGCTCTATTTCTATCTTTGATATGTTTTTTCCCTTTTCACGTTCTTTTGAAGAACCTGAACTGGAATTGCACTCTGACTTTGGTTCTTTGCAGGAATGTAATCCACTCTCGGGGCCTCATGACCAGCCACTTTTTGATATCCCAAAGACGCTGCCTGGAAGACGAGCACGCCTTTAGGGTGTTGGGTTTTCATGGCTCTGGAGACGGGCTGATTCTAGGCCGGTGCCGCTGACTGAGGCATTGCGGGAGAACACAGAACATCGGGAGCAGTGGATTAGCTGCTGGCTGTGTGTCCAGAAACCTGAGCCTTCCTGGGGCCAACTTTCTGGGTGCAGAGCTCAGCAAAAGCGAGCAAAAAACTTTTAACTCCATAGATCAGTGAGTTGTTTGTTATGTCTCCCCTCTCACTCTCAAACAGGAACCTCTTTTCCCCCTATTAGGGAGAGAGAGAGCCTGTGGTATGTCAAATGACTGGGTGAATGAGTAGTCTCTAGGGTACTGCAAGTTTGTGTCTTTATTGATGCTTTGCTGCATGCTTGAGTGCTCGGTGGGGGGTGTTGTTGCCTTTCTGCTGCTGGTGCATAGGAGGGGACAGCTGAGGGGGGCTTTGGGGTTCTAACGTTTAACTGTCATTCATTCTTTGGGGCACTCCTCTGTCTTCATGGATGTTTGCGAAGAAAAAGAATTTCATGATGTATATTGTATACATTTCTCTGACATTAAATGTACCTATTGAAATCTCCTTCTTAATCAGAATGTGTCCTAGGATATTTGCATGCTGCATTTTATTTTCACTCTCCTCCAATTTTTACTCTCATCAGTAAATACCGACACAAAGTACTCATTCAGTACCTTAGACACTTGCTGTGACTCGAAGCACAAATTCCTTTCTTTATCCTTGAAAGAACCGACACTCTCCTTGGTTATCTATTTCATAATAAGTATAAAATTCTTTGGGATTATTTTTGATCCTGCTCTTCAAGAACATTTTGTGGTCTCTTTTAGCCTTCCAAATCACCGGCCTGTGCATTTTTTTGGCTATCTTTATACTTACAAAGGTTCAGTTTGATTTAAGCTTCCTAAATCTTAATTATACTTCCTTTCTTTTCCTGCCTAAATTTAGCACCTCTTGGGTATCCAAGGCTCCCTTACTTTACCATCTTTGTCCTTACACCCTATCGGACCAAGCCAAACATGAACTCTGATCAGCTGGTCTTTAATCAACTCCTACATGTCAGAGAAGGATTACATCCACATTTTGTTACATCCAAGTCCAAAGCCATATAATTCTCACACTGTAGATAGCGCAATGAATGAAGACATTTTTAGCCTAGGACCTGAAGATGAGTTTATGGATTTACATCTTGCTGCTGCAATATCAATAAAGGTGGGCTGAAGTGCAGTTTGCACATTCATGTGGCTGTAAAAATGACAGAAATTCTAATATACATTTCAACCCAGAAAATGACCAAACAGAGCAAGAAGCAAGATGAAAAGTCTTGACAGTCCTTTCCTTGATCGATGATAGCTTGTGAACTTTACTGATAACAAGTATCAAGAGCATTGAATAAATAGTTGTGGAGGATTTGGTAACTGACATATCAGCAAAGATCAGCATTCATAGCATATGCTGGAGAGAAATAAACATTTACTGTTTGATGAGGGAACAGACATGGGAAAAATATACATGTATTGGTTAGGGTAGGTATTATTCCCTCCGGGCATCATTTCAAACCAGGGGCCATACATACAAGATAGCCACTAATAAATCCAACTGGTAAATAAGGAAAATTTTCTTAATTCAAAGAGTGGCTAGAATATATAACCCATCATCAAAGGAACTGCTGGATTCAATTTGTTTAATTAGAAACTTGGCTTGTATGCAATAGAAAGTATGTTGAGATGAGGTAGAAGTAATGGGAGGATGCTCATTTAGAAAATAAACACCAGTACAGACCAGTCAGTTGAAATGTTCTCTTCCTCTTTACATATTCTGTGTAATTTTACTAGTTGGTTTTGCATTTCGAGGAAATCCCACAGAACATTTCCAATATACCTATAATGTGAGAAACATGAATTTTGAAGTGCAATCCCCTGTCTTTGCAGGAACCCTTAAGATAGATGATCTCAAGGGCAACTTCTATTACAAGTAATTGGAGAGATTTTGGAATGTTTTGCTCTCAAGTAACAAGGGAATGGGCTCTATTCATGCCAAGAAAACCCAAGGAATCACAAAAACATAAGAGATTGTGCAGATGTTGTAAATCCAGAGCAACAAATCCAAAATGCTGGAGGTAGAATCTATGAAAATGAATAAACAGCCAATGTTTCAGGCTGAGACACTTCATCAGGACTGGAAAAGAAGGGGGAAGATGCCAGAATAAAAATGTGGGGAAAGGGAAGGTGAGAAAGCTAGAAAGTGATAGGTAAAACCAGGTGGGTGGGAAAGGTAAAGGAGAAGAAGTAATATTATAGAAGAGGGGAGTGGACCATGGGAGCGAGTAAAGGAGGAGGGACACCAAGGGGAAGTAATAGGCAGGTGAGGAGAAGAGTTAAGAGGCCAGTGTGGGGAACAGAATAAGAAAGAAAGGAGAGAGAAAAAGAAAAAAAAGGAGAGAAAAAGTACTAGAGAGAGAAATCAATGTTCATGTCTTTGGGTTGGAGATTACTTAGATGGAATATGAGATGTTGCTCCTTCTCCCTGAGTGTGGCTTCATCATGGCCAAAGAAGAGGCCATGCACCAGTATGTCTGACTGGGAATAGGGATAAGGATTAAAATGTCACCAAAGTTCAGATATGACCCAAGTGCAGAATGAGAGAAGCAGGTTGATAGTTCACAGACTTTAATATGAGCAGTGTTAAAGGGAAAATAAAACAATAAATGATAGGCCAAACAGAGCCATTAACTAAAAATCTCAAAGGAAAACGAAGCCTACATTGGGGCTGAAAAGAACATCTAAGCATTAAACGAATACCACTAATCTTCAGAGTCAGTTGATTTGAAAGTCCAATATCTCAGGGAAGGCCGAATACAAAACAACAGCGAAGCGTTGCTATGCTCTGTCCAAGTCTCAACAAGTACTACAATGACAAGAATGGAGTTAAATACTATCACGATTAAATAATAATTAGATGACACGTGCAAATTCACAAGCGCAGTTGCCGTATCTACTGTGCTGCCAAATCTGTGGTTGTGACATAAAATGCTTGGCCACCTGCTTTCCCCCTGCCTTCCCCATCAAAGAAAGAAAAAGCCCTTCACCTACATGAAGATTTTGGAACCTTTGGTGAGCATACTATGGGGATGATCAGTGGCAGTCACTCAACTAACATCTCTTGTAAGACTGTCTTTTAGGTAACCTGGAGCTGACCTTTACTCTCTGCAAAGGACTGTTCCTGAATATGTGTGTGTAGTACTGAGTAACCAGTGCTCCTTTTGAGATTATGCTTTCCTGTAAGGCAAATACAATATCACAATGAGCTTGCGCTCAACTAGTTACAGTCATATTTGGATTCTCTTGGCTGCTTGAATAGATATTGCAGGGAGCCATGAGATCTACAGCTGCCTCAGGAACAGAAACGTAGGAAGATTATGAATGGTATTAGACCATATTGCACAATAAGCTTTCTTCATTCTTCAATTAGATCATAGCTGATCTCTAACTCAGTTCCATTTATCTCTCTTTCATCCATATTCCTTGATGGCATTGCACGTTTAGCTCAGCCTTGAAAGGTGTTAACTTTAATAAAGCACCGGCTGAATCTGCTGTCGCTTTACTTCATGGCTTTCCATCTCTTTTATATTCAACCTCTAGGCATGCTAGCAAAAAGAAATACACCTTAATATGTAGAATTTATACCTACATTTTTTGAACTAGGTACCAGCCAGTTTTAAAAAAGTCTTAGGGTAGAAGATAAGTTATGATTGCAATCCAAAAACCGGTCTGAATAGATATTTTTGCTTTATTTAACATGCCAACATCTTTTGTATGATAAATGAGAAAAATATCCTATTTCTGCCAGTGCAATCTTTAATATGTCTGTTTGCACCACTGACCTACATTGTTTTTCATTCCAGTAAACTAATTATAGTGACTTCTTTATGTGAAGAATGCGACTATCATTCAATCATAATCAGTGAATTTTATGAGGTGACACAGTCGAGTATAACATTAAACTGATAAATTACTGTGTGATAAAAGATGTATTCTCTTCTTTATCTAGGTAACACCTTATAGTGCAACTCAGGGTAATTATTTACTTTCTGAGATAAATGCAACAATATTTAGAACCTGTTCTTCATAAGGAGATTAATGATCTTCATACACCCTGTGCAGAGAACAGTTATTCTCCAACCCCTAACTCCCTTGAGTTACTTTAGTCACAGGGTTGAAATTATGAATTCCAAAACTGGTTTGTTGTACACAATAAGGTCATTTTTCAGAGAAACCATAAGGGACACTTCAGTGGCTGCTTTCCTATGTTTTTAAGATTATCCAAGATATTATCATGGCAGAACTGAGAGGCTATTCCTTCAGGACTCCGCTGGATATTTGATGACCATGTTTAAGTACAAGTGAAAATGTATAAGGTTTGTCAGGGTAGGAGGAGAAAGAAATGAAAGAGGGTTGCTTCTGTACTTAACAGGTGCCTGCAACTTAGCCTTCACTTTCCATTTGACTTTTTATCTTTTTTTATAGTTCAAAGACATTACTGACATTGCTAGAATTAGCACATGGCTTGCTTAGGCCATTTCAAAGTCCAAATAAGACTCAACCATATTGCTAAAGGACTGCAGGCACCATTAGTCCATATTAGGGAAATGTGGCAGATTTCCTTCCGCAAGAATCGTTGGTGAATCGTGTGGATTTTTATGCCAATCTGACAGTTTTCGTAGCTACCATCATGGACACTAGCTGTTTATTAATTTATGTAACCTCAGAATAATCAAATGATCAATAGTTCCTGCCTCCAGTCAAACAACTTAAGTAGCAGTTTAATATACCCATATCCATTGGCATTGCACACAGTTTGTTAATGAAGTAAGAGAACAAAGAAACCTGGAAAGACAGGACTCTCCATCATTCAGTAATCCTGTTAGCTCACAGTTTTCCACATAATTGAATTTCAAGTCATTGCTCTATTACTCTGCTTGATCAACCATTTTATATCTTCCAATCCTTTTAGCCTCTTTCACTTTCATTTCTTCCAGTCTATCACATAATTTCCCTTGAATCTTTCTTCCTCTTCTCTTGTTTTATATGCAACATTGCACAGTCCTAATGAATGAACAATCATCATTCTGATATAATTCTCTTTCTGTCCTAACAGATGCTGCCAGACCTTCTGTGTATTTCCAATGTTTTCTGGTTTTGTTTACTTTTGCATTTGCAGTATTTTGCTATGGTCAACACTTAAATGCCACCAATTTCATTACCATGCTTTGAACTAAGTCACTTTTTGATCTTTCTCTAAAGCCTTTTTAGGGCAGTGGATTTATAACGGCTCTTTGGCAAGCTCACAATTCCAGGTACAATATAACTTAAAAAATTAATTTGCACCCGATGAAATTACAGCATTATTGAGAGACAGAGCATGGAAGTCCATCAAACCTGCACTGATAGTCAGCCACCAGTTACATAAATCTGCACACATCCCATATTTTCATTGAGTCCCCCAAGATTCTACACTCACTGACACTTCTGGTTCAATTTGCAGTAGCGATTCCCCCGCCAACCCTTGTGTCTTTAGGATCTGGGGGAAACCAGAGTGCCCGTAAAAAAATTACTGGTCACAGGAAGAAAAGGCAAACTCCAGACTGATTGCAACTGAGAGCAGTACTGTACCTGGGTCTCTTTCACCGTGAGGTAGTGATTCTACCTGTAGCAACATTGTGCTGCTTCTAATGAAGAAAGACCAGATTAGAAAATAGAAATTGAAAGAAACACTCTGGTAGGCAGCATCTGTGGAGAGAGATATTTTTCTCTCTCTATTACAGGTCTGATAATCTTTATCAGAACTGGGAAAGAGGAAACTAGTAGTTCACAGTTTTATTTCAGATTTATAGCGTCTGCAGTTGTTCTCTGATTGGGGATGCATAAACCTTTGCAGACTTCAGAATACTGTAAACAGTGCATTAACAATCCATAGAATATAGTTCCTGTGTGCAGGAGGTTCATACAACAACTGATTTGCACAGGGCTAGATCAGATTAAAGGTTTTAGAGGTGCTATGTGTCAAAATCTAGCACAGATAGGGAAGGAAAGTTAGCAGGTTGGGCTATTTATTGAGAATTCAATGAAAGGGATATGGGTGTAAAATTGCTAAATTAGCTACCTCAGGGCTGCAATAGTTGATGGACATATTAAATGTTGGGGTGAATTAAGAGGGAAGCTCTTAGGGCAGTTTGGACAGTGATTCAGGAAAGGGAGAGGGGAGAGGACCTTTGCTTTATAAAAAAAGTTCTACATTAGCCTACATTAAGAGATTGAAGTCATTGAGAACGGTGCTCTGCACATGCCTCAATCTCAGAAGCAGTTGGAGAAGAAATGGGCTGATCTTCATTCATAAAATAGGCAAAGTGAATATGCTCATGCACTGATTTGTAATTATCTGCAGTGGTTTGCCAAGAACACCTCACTGTAAGTTTAGTATAGTAAGATCACAGATAGCATTCTGGCAACTGCTTCAGTTTATTCAAATTCACTGTTATGCTCACTTGTTTTGTAAGTATATTTCTTCCACATGGTATGGTTTTATTGTTACCCATTTAACGTTGTCGGTTATGTACATCGCACAACTTACCATGTCAAGCTTCTTGTAAATGAGTCCAGAGATTCATGGATTCGCAAAGGGTTTTCATTTGGCTGGTTATATGCACTGTGACACATCTTTCATTTCAGCATACGCTTTTTACTACTTTTTAAATATAACAGATTCTGATGGATTGCTGTAAACTTAAACACTTTAGGTCCTACGCTCAGTAACTGGGTATAGGTTTGTCTATCTGGGCTCTCAAATCTATTTCATTCAATATCTGTGCTAGAAAAGGAAATCTCCTGCATTCAAATACAGTTTTATATTCCTGATAATCTAATGATCTATTCACTACAAACAACTTGCTATATCTCACACTGGCTACTTCCTTTAATACCCTCATGCATAATAAGATACTTACTCTGTGCTCTAAGATCAGTCCTTCGAACATCCCCTGGACTCTGATGTGGATTTTAATATTTATGGTTGACTATTGAGTTAACTATTCATCACCAGATAAGATTAAACCATTTAAAATGCTGGACTTTGCTCTGGATTCCAAGTTCATACAGGATTACAAGAATGGTTTTGTTTTCTTACTTAATTCCCTCACTGCTTCCACAAATCTCATTTGCAAAGAGGAGCTAACAGATTTGGTTGTCGTTAAGATAAAGGAACACGATTGCACAGTGAGTGGAGCCACTGTCTCACAGTATAGGTTCAATCCTGGCTTTGGGAACTCTGGAATTGGCATGTGCTCCTGTGTTGATGTGGAATTTGCTCTCTCTCTCTCTCTCTCTCTCTCTCTCTCTCTCTCTCTCTCTCTCTCTCTCTCTCTCTCTCTCTCTCTCTCTCTCTCTCTCTCTCTCTCTCTCTCTCTCTCTCTCTCTCTCTCTCTCTCTCTCTCTCTCTCTGGGTTTCATCTGGATCATTTCAGAGATGTGTGTGGATTGGTCAGTTGTCCCTGGAATATAGGAAATTGGTGGCAACTATGGAGATGTGATGAAAATATGGGGTGGTTAAAAGTATTGTAGAATTAGTGTAAATGGTGGTTGATGTGTTGCATGGAACTGATGGGCTGAATGGCTTGATCTTATGCTGTGACTCTTTATGACTGTTCAGGAATGTCCCTCCCTTTACTTAATTCATTATCAGACTTTCACTAATGGATTTCACCCACACTACACCCCCTCTTCCTTCTCCTACCCATCTATTGCTGTCCTGAGTTTGAAACTTCATCTAATTTCTCTCCTATTTTCACTCAAATAAACTTCACATCTAACAACTAGACACCTAACGTTCCTTCCTGGCAAATGCAACAATGTTTCTCATTTTTATCTCCTCTGGAATTATCAGCTTTCCATTAACTTTGTTCGCAGGATTCCCCTCCTTGTGCAGTATTTCTGGTTCCTTTGTTCTTACAAAATACCACCTCATATAACCTAGGTCAGGTACAGGCCCAGCATGTCTGAGCTGACCATAACGCCAATCTAATTTCATCTGCCTGCACCTGGTCCATATCCCTCTATTTCCTGTCTGTTCATGATTTTTTTTCATGCCTCTAAAACATTGCTACTGCTCGTGCTTTTAACACTTCCCCGGACAATACATTGTAGAGTTTTCTCTATGTGAAAAACTGGCCTCACACATCTCTTCCCCGGACTTAAACCTACATTTTCGAGGATTTGGCATTCCCATCCTTGGAAAAAAAACTCTATACTGTATCTATGCCTCTTATAACTTTATAAATCCGTCCTTCAAGTCTTTATTTTGATGTGTTCTCTCAGCTCTATAGTCGTATTTCTTGCATCATATGTATTTGGAACAAAGAGAAGGAAAGCAAAGAATCAAGCTGCAATATATAGATGGAAAGGAATTGTTAATGCACTGAATCAAACCCTTGTATTAGTCCTGACATAAGATCTCAACCCAATCTATTGACAATTCCTTCCTCCATCCTCACAGATGCTTTGCAACCTCCTGAGTTCCTCAAGGAATTTGTTGCTTTCGGTTTCAGCATATGCAATCTCTTGTGTTTCCATCATATATTCAACTATATATTCATCTCTAATTTCAGATTGTATCCCCATTTTGAAAACATACATATAAATTACAAATTTCCTTTTCACTGATAGTGATGAATGATTTCTCCCTGTTTCTTTTTACGATCTCTCAACATAAATTGTCCTTCAAATTCAAAAAGCCAGAGCAAGTCATTATGGTATGTATTCTCAAAAGAGCAGGCTAAAATTTTGAGATCTCTAACACCAGTGCCTCTTAGCAGAGTTCCAAAGGATGGACAGATTTAAAACAACTTCTTATACTTCAAGAGACATAATCAACATTTTAAATCCTTTTAATCTCCAGAGTAACCAACCAGTGAACTAGAATCTAATCCCTGTTCAGAAGCAAACCCTTCACTATATCCTGTGACATACAGTTCTACAGTGACAATCAATGGTCAACAGAGCTGCAGTTCAATAGATTCAGTTAATGAGTTGTAACAAGGATCATAGAACAAATTGCTGAACATGAATTTCAAAGAACAAGCTCTGGAATTTCTTCAGATGTTGAGCTCAGGGAACTTAGACAGTCATTTGGGTCGTCAATTTACTGCGAGTGACCACATCTATCTCAGTTCAATTATTCAAGAATGAAGTGTAGACCACCCTGGTGCATATGGTTTGCATGGTTTCCACCTCAGACCCCATGCTGACAGCTATTCCCAATGTCATCCCACCTCCTCAACATCAGCCTCAGCTCCTCCATCTCCCTACACCTAACCTCTATCCCATCGCAATCTACTATCTGCAATACCTCACTGACCACAGAACAGTATCTCCTAATCCTTCATCACTCCTCTAATTACCCCCCTCCACAGAAATCCTCTGCCCAACATAATTCCCATTCTGATTTCCTACAACTACATTGCCCAACTTCTGTAAATGTCTCCACAAACCATCACCATCACATTCTCTCACAGGTCTCTCACATGATCAAATTCTCAGACTCTTCTTCTAACATTTGTAATGCACTATTTTAGGAAGACTTTAAGTTCAGGCATAGTTTCTGTAACAAGATTCAGCCTGATACATCATACACACATCATCCCTATCCCCATCACTGAAGTACATACACGAGGCACAGTCTCAGGAAGGCAGCATCTATCATCAACAATTCCCATCATGCAGGCTAGGACATCTCAGACCATAAGATCAGAAAACATAGAAGTAGAATTAGGCTATTCAGCCCATTGAGTACTCTACTCCATTTCATCATGGTTGATCCCGGACATCTTGAAGATACATCCACCTGGCAGGAAGTACAGAAGCTTGAAAACCTACGCCACCAGGTTCAAGAGCAGCTACTTCCCTTCAATCATTTGGTTCTGGAGGTAACTTGCAAAACTGTAATCACCACCTCAGTATAACATGATGATTGCATTGAACAACAATGGACTTAGCTTTATTGTTCTTTCTTAAATGATGCACATTTATGTTTTGTTCTTAAATCTGTAATTTAATGCTAAATTTCTATGATACTGCTGCAAATATTTTTTCTTTGCAAATAATAATCAACTTGACTTTTACTTTGGGTCTTGTGTGGCTAAGTGAGTTTATCAGGTACTTCATTCATAGAATATTTCGTTGGCTAGAGAATAATTTTCAGGACTCTTAACAACAAATAGATTTACTGGTCAGATTATGGTATGAATCATGGGGAGAATAGAAGCACTTCGAATGTCCATAACCTTGATCATTCATTCTCTATGTGAATGGTAGCATAGTGGTTACCACGACACTGTTACAGCTTGGGGTGTCAGAGTTTGAAGTTCAATCCTGGCGTCCTCTGCAAGGACTTTGTAGATCCTCTCTGTGGCATGTGTGGGTTTTCTCTGGATGCTCCGGTTTCTGCCCACACCCTGAATAAATATCAGTTAGTAGGTTAATTGATCATTGTAAATTGTCCCATGATTAGATTATGGTTAAGTTGAGAATTGCTGGGCGACGTGACTCAAATGGCTGGAAGGGCCTATTCTACGCTTTATATCTAAATAGATAGATAGATAGATAGATAGATAGATAAATAAATTTGAAATTAATGTAATGGCAGTGTGAGCTATATCAAGAAAGCAGAATGTTCTGTGGACTGTTGTCCAAGTGGGTACTCTTTATTCATTAGATTTTAACAAATATACAGTACAAACGCATTTTCATCCACAAAGCTTCACATTCCAACAGAAATAATCAGACATTAATCAAGACTGATTTTTCTTTTCCTCAATCAGTTCACAAATAGCAATTGCAGCATTGGCACCACCTGGTCAGTTATCCCAAAGAAGAGCAAACACTTACCTCGGGCTTTCCTAGCTGTGGCTTTTCAGCTTCAAAGAACTTAATTGACATTAAAGAACTTATAGAAATGTCCAATAATATCAGTAGTATGCCTCATAAGAACCATTCATTCTTTGCATTGCTTTCATTGATATTAAAAGTTGTAGTTAAAATAAACGTTAAGTATATCTTTTCGGAAAGTAAAACACTCCACTTTGTGCTCAAGGTAAGGCATATAGAAACATCACAATAATTTATCATAGTTTCTTTAGTCATTAATTTTACTGCTGAATGCATATCCGTAAGTTGAGCGTTGGTCATCAGCGAATAGTAGCACCAATGATTGAACAACATGTCATAATAAATCGTAGCAACATACACAAAATGCTGGTGGAACGCAGTAGGTGAAGCAGCATCTATAGGAAGAAGTATAGTCGACGTTTCGGGCTGAGACCCTTCATCAGGATGAAGATAGCTCCCCATCTATAATTCTTTGGCCCTTCAACTTTTCAATGTTCCCCATTTATAAATTGTACCAACTCCCTTTTCAAAGGAGAGTACATATTATGTACTGTAAAGCTAAAACGAATTTTGTTCAGATTTTTGAAGATAATAAGGTTACCATAGGTGAAAGTCAATAGCCTTTATGGGTGATACAACAGGCACCTAGTAGAGTGGATGCACCACAGCCCCCGTGGCCTGAACTTAGTCCTAACTTCTCAGTAGTTGGGTGATATTGGGAAGATGTGGTTCTCTGTCTGACTATGTGGGTTTCCTCATGGTACTCTTTTTTCTCCAATGTCCCAAAATTATGCTGGTTGGGAGGGTAATTGGCCAGTGCAAATTGCCGCTAATTTGTAGGTAGTCGTAGATCATGGGTTAGGATAGGAATAGTGCAAAAATGGCTGCTTGACAGTTAGCAAAGAATTTGTAGGCCAAAGGACCTGAATCCATGCAGTATTTCTCTATGATGCTTGTTGGCAATTTTAAAATGAAGAATAAAATTCAATGTTTCTGCTGATAGAATATTTACACAGCATTTCAAATAATAGGTTGAGAAATTATTAGGGAGAGAGAGCCTGTGGTATGTCAAATTATCAGGTAAATGTGTAGATCTGCAAGTCTGTGTCTTTATTAAGGTTTTTCAGCACACTTGAGTGCTCGACGAAGGGCGTGATGGTTTTTTGCTGGTGAGGTTGGGAGGGTTGTCATTACCTTGCTGCTGTGTGTGCGTGGGGAGGGAGGGTTGGGGGAGGCTTTTGGGTTCTAATGTTTTAACTGTCACTCATTCTTTGGGACACTCCTCTGTTTCCGTGGACGTCTGTGAAGAAGAAGAATTTCAGGATGTATATCGTATACATTTCTCTGACATTAAATGTACCTATTGACATTTATTGAGAAATATAATGTTTATAAAATATGGCAGCATAAGCTTAAACATACTTTTAAGCTGACTACAGTGGGCGTTAAAGCAAGTGCATCTTTTTCACAGGTGACATTGATTAAATAATTATTTAAGTCCTCATATTTCAATAGGTTTCAATAGGTGCATTTAATGTCAGAGAAATGTATGTGATATACATCCTGAAATTCTTTTTCTTTGCAGACATCCATGAAAGCAGAGGAGGACCCCAAAGAATGAATGAGAGTTAAAAGGTTAGAACCCCAAAGCCCCCCCCCCCCCGCTCCTCCCCATGCACAAGCAGCAGCAAGGCAACAATTACCCCCACCAGCAAAAAAGCATTGGCACCCTCCATCAAGCACTCAAGCGTGCAGCAAAGCATCAATAAAGACACAGACTTACAGTATCCCGAAAACTACTCATTCACCCAATAATACAACATACCACAGGCTTTCTGTCTCTCTCATAAGGTGTCCCTGTTTCACAGCGAGAGGGGAGACATAGCAAACAGCTCACTGATATATGATATTAAAAGGCTTTTGCATCACTTTTCCCGAGCTCTGCACCCGAAGAGTTAGCTCAAAAAAGACGCAGCTCTTGGGGCACGCAGCCCCCCCCCCCCCCCACCCCACCACAGCTAACACGCTGCTCCCGATGTCCCGTGTTCTCCCGCAATGCTTCCGTCAGGGTACTAGTCTAAAATCAGCATGTCCTCAGAGCCATGAAAAGCTGGCACCCTGAAGTTGTGCTCGTCTTCCAGGCTGCATCCTCGGGATATCAAAAAGCAGTCGGCTGTGAGGCCCTGAGAGCGGGTCCCATTCCCGCAAAGAACCAAAGACATAGTGTAACTCCAGGTCAGGGTCTTCAAAAGAACCCCCACACCCTGTAAAGGGTAAAAAGAGATATGAAAGATAAAAATTAAGCTGTTTCCGAAGATGCAAGCAAAGGAGTCGCCGTTTAGTGCCATCTTAACTTGTCCTGCTAGTTGCAAAATATTTTGCTAGAATATGCCACTATCCCAGTATCTTATCCATGGTTCGCCCATGAACATATAAACCCAGAAATTCATTACTTCCAACAGTGATCTAAGAGCAAAACCTCAAACCTGGAACAAGGTTCATGGTCTGCTGGTAGAAATGATCCATGTTCCCTGTACACATCAGAGAAACCTCAATCTCCATGAGGCCATAAGACGTAGGAGAAGAATCAGGTCACTCGGCCTATCAAGTCTGCTCTGCCATTCCATCATGACTGATTTATTATCCCTCTCAACCTCATTCTCTTGCCTTCTCCCCTTAACCTTTGACACTTGACTAATTATGAACCTATCAACCTCCACTTTAAGTGTACTCAATGACTTGTCCTGTGCAGCCAGCTGTGGCAATGAATTCCATAGTTTCACCACCCTCTGACTTAAGAAATTCTTCCTCATCTTTGTTCTAAATGGACGACCCTCTATTCTAAGGCTGTGCTTCTGGTCCCAGACTCACCCACTACTGGAAACATCCTCTCCACATCCACTCTGTCTAGGCCTTTCAATTTTTGATTGGTTTCGATGAGGTCTTCCCTCAGTCTTCTAACCTCCAGCGAGTACTGGCCCAGAGCCATCAAACATTCCTCATATGTTAACGCTTTCATTCCCAGAATCATTCTCATGAGTCTCCTCTGGACCCTCTCCAATACCAACACCTCCTTTCTTAAATAAAGGGCCCAAAATTGTTCACAATTCTCTAAATACTGTCTGACCCATGCCTTATAAAGCCTCAACATCCCATGCTTGCTCTTATATTCCAGTCCTTTCAAAATGAATATTAACATTGCACTTGCCTTCCTTACTATCGATTAACTACAAGTTAATCTTTAAAAAATCCTGCACAAGGACTTTGCACCTCTGATTTTTGAATTTGTTTCCCATTTAGAAAATAATCTACACCCGTTTTCCTTCTACCAAAGTGCATGACAATACACTTCCTTACATTATATTGTATTGTGCACACATGCCACCTGCACTGCCTTCACAAAGTCCTCTAAATCCACAGTGAGCGTATGGGAACAAATATCATCTGTTAACTTGGCAACCTGAGTGCCCTGGCTCTTAATACATCTATTGACTTTGATGGGCAGGCTACTGTGCTTGTAGGCTACCAAAGCAGGCCTTTACTACAACAAAAAATGACAACATTGACATGGGAAAGCATTCAAGGATATTCATTAAACTTCTTTGAAAAACACTAATAATCCCACCGATTTAAGGGAATCCTAGACTTTCCTTCACTCAAGATGGATAAAAGCATTTGGAGGGTGCTAAAGGTCTCCTCATCTGTAAGCTTAGTGACCAGAGTAGAAGGAATTCATAGCCTTCTAAGCAGCCTTTACATCCACTTCCTCAAATATTTCCTCCTGTCCTTACACTCTCCAAATCTTTGAATCCCACATCGGCCTCAGCAGTCACCTCAGTACTGGAGTGGAGTCAAGTCATGGTAAATAAATGAGATTGAAGAAGCAGGAATCTGAAACAAAACATAAAACGCTGGATCAACTCAGCCAGTGAAACAGAATTTGTGGAAAAAGAAACCAATTAGTGTTTTAGATGAAGGACTCTTGCACAATTCTGATGGTCCATTTTTGGAAGCGTGACTTTGTTGATCCTGAAAGAATGAGTATAAAGAAGAAGAGGAGGAACATGACTGCAGGAAGATAAGACATCGAGCCTTTGCATCCTCCAAGGCTCCAGCAGGGCAATCCTATTAGGAGATTGCCAATAATGTTTGTATAAAGAATAAAACCATATTATTGAAGTCTTTGGTTGTCTGCACTTTAGGGAAACTTGCTCTCAAGATCTGAGGGAAATGTTGGTAGGGTCCTTGTGCAACATCGCAGTCCAAAACATTAACCATTCCTTGTCTTCTCTGATGCTACTGGTCCCACTAATTTCCTCCAGCAGTTTATTTTTTGTTCCAGGTTCCAGCATCTGCAATCTCTTGTGTCTCCCTAGATGAGACTTCCCTTCTTTAGCATAGAGTTTGGGCTATACAGCAGAGAGCAGGAAACTGTGAAACCTGACAAGAATCAGCAGCGATGTTCTGGAATGTTTGTGGAGCTAACAAACTGAAAATGACCATAAACCTGAGTAACCTCCATGTGTAGAGAAGCCTAGACACGCATGCAATAATATTATTCTGTTGTCACACATCTCAACGAGGATAAAAAAAGATACACTTTCAGTGTTGCTCCTTTAAGTAACATGCTTGAGGAGGGCTACTGGAACTTGATTGTTCAGTGATTAAATAAGAACCAGTGTCTCCCAAACAGGTAAATTTTAAAACAATACCACAAACATATTTTGAACTGGAATTGGTTTATAATTGTCACATGTACCGAGATATAGTAAAAAGCTTCCCTTCAATACAATTCATATAAGTAAAATCATTGCCTAGGCAGTATAAGGCAAAGCAGTGCAGTGCAAGTAAACAATAAGGTACAAGATCATAATATGTTGTCCTTTTGTGGACATCATTTGACAGCACTTTATGCTGGAGGCAAGGTGTGAGAGAGAATGAAAAATCAAGAGTGAACTTTACTGAGAGCTGAAACAAATAAGAAATGTTTGTAAAATTGCCCTACTCCAGATAACCCCAGTTTTCAGCAATAGAAAGTCTTTACTTTCAACACATGTGAAAGAATTTCTGGTCTCTATTGCCAAAAGTAGTCTTATTATTGAAGGCTACTGGTGCTGAATATGTAACACATTGACTTGGATTTTGCTTTGAATCAATGATAGCTCTCCCACTTCTGATTCTGAATAAATAGGATTTTCATCCCCTCTCCAGAACTTAAGCAAATAATCCTGACCAATGTGGTTCTCAAGCAAAAGCAACTGAAAAACAGATTGTGAATGATTTTATTACTGCGCCTGTAAAATATAAATTAGCTACTGTATTACAGCTGTGGCATTTTGCCATTTGCTCTAAAACATTTGGTACAACATTAACTCTATATCAACATGGGTTTTTCTTTCATCATTTCCAGAAAAATATTTTACTTAAAATATATTTATTCATTGTGTTTACCTCAGCATGGTTTTCATTGCCTTTGGGAACATTCTATACCTGTATTGCTGTATTGCAACAGGAATTGTACGCTCAGTGGGCAATCAGTACTGTTAATTACATCCACATAAAGTGGAGATACCAATCACAGGGAAATGTCAACCTGTTAGGGATTTAAACTCTCTCCAGCTCATGTGAGGCTACCTATTTACATTTGTAAAGGATCTCAAGCATTCTCTAGAGGACATTCAAAAATTATTTATTACTCCAATTTAAAAAGACTGTAACAATCATTCTCCTGGTAATGTCACACCACAATCTCTCACCTTATACCTCTGTAACTCCATCCAATATTTAGTAATTTCGTAAAGTTTACCCTTTTTCATAGTATTCTTTTCTATGGTGTGTTGAAAATATTTTCTATAATTGATCATCAGATAATTGACTATGTTAAAGGCTCTAACAAAATGCAAGAAATTGCTCTTGCAATCATTCAACATACTTTGATAATATTTTCCTAAAACTGTGGTCAGTAAAAATAAAGCATCAAGAATTAAGAGAAGTACTGATCATACATTGGTACTGTGGATGTCTCAGATCGCGTCCACAGCATTTTGGAGAGGGAGAGCAGCCAAATGTTTTGATATTATATTGGTAGCATTGACATAGGAAGGAAAAGCAAAGAGGTCCTGCAAAAAAGTAATTAGGTAGAAAGCTGAGAAGCAGGACCTCCAAGGTAGTAATTTCTGGACTGCTGCCTGTTCATGAGCCAGTGAGGGTAGAAACGGGATGATTTGGCAGATAAATGCGTGGCTGAGAAGCTGGTGCAGGGGGCAGGGTTTCAGGTTCTTGGACCATTGGGATCTCTTCTGGGGAAAGAATGACCTGTTCAAGAGTGATGGGTTGCACCTGAATATGAGGGGAACCAATATTCTTGCACACAGGTTTTGTTTTGGGTGGATTTAAACTAATTTGGATGGGGAGTGAGAACCGGAGGGATGGATGGTGACTAAACAAAGAGAATGTGCAGTCCGATTGTCAGGAAGGGTGAGCAGATGATAGGACAAAATTGCAGCCAGCAGGGTGAGTATCAGTTTATTAGGGATGCAGAATCTAAAAGGGTAACAAATACAGGATGCCAAGTGTTATATCTCAATGCATGGAGTATAAGAAATAAGGTGAAGGATCTTGTTGCACTATTACAGATTGTCAGGTATGATATTGTGGCTATCACTGATTCGTGGCTGAAAGATGGTTGTAGTTGGGAGCTGAAAGTCCAAGGTTTCATATTGTATTGGAGGGATAGGAAGGTAGGCAGAGGGGTTGGTGTGGCTTTGCTGGTAAGTTAGTAGAGAAATGTGTTATAGGATTAGAAGGTGTTGAACCCTTGTTGGTTGAGTTAAGAAACTACAAGGTAAAAGGACCCCAATGGCAGTTATATACAAACAGTAGCTGGGATATGGACCACAGATTACAACAGGAGATAGAAAAGGCATGTCAAAAAGGCAATGTTATGATAGTCATGGGAGATTTCAACACACAGGTTGATCGGAAAAATCAGATTGATAGTGGATCTCAAGAGAGTGAACTTTTTGAATGCCTATGAGATGGCTTTTTACAACAGTTTGTCATTAAGATGACTAGGGGATGAGCTATAGTGGATTGGGTGTTATGTAATGAACCAGAGGGGAGTAGGGAGCTTAAGGAAAAAGAACCATTAGGAGGCAGTGATCACAATATGACTGAGTTCAACTTGAAATTTGAGAGCAAGAAAGTAAAGTCTGATGTAGCAATACTTCAGCGGAGTAGAGGAAATTACAGTGGGATGAGAGAGCAGTTGGCCAAAGTTAATTGGAAGAAGATGCTCACAGGGATGATAGCAGAGCAGCAATGGCATGAGTTTCTGGGAAAATAAGGAAAGTGCAGGATAAATATATTCCAGAATCAAAGAAATGCTCAAATGGAAAATTTTACAGCTGAGGCTGACAATGGAAGTCAAAGATGATGTAAATGTTAAAGGGAGAGCATACAACAAAGCAAATATTTGTGGGAAGACAGGGGATTGGGAAGATTTAAAAAACCCACAGAAAGCAACTAACAGAATCATTAGGAAGGAAAAGATAAAATATGAAAGTGAGGAAGCAAACAATATTGAAGTGGATAGTAAACATTTTTTCCAAGTATAAAATAAATAAGATCTGAAGTGGATAAAGGACCACGAGAAAACAAGGCTGAAGAAACAAAAATGGTGGACAAGGAGATGGCAGATGAACTAAATGAGTATTTTTCATCAGTCTTCACTGTGGAAGACGTTAGCAGTGTGCCAGATGTTGAAAGGTGTGAGGGAAGAGAATTAAGTGCAGTTACTATTGCAAGGGAGAAGGTGGTCAAGAAGCTATAAGACTCTTTTAACAATATTTTTATTCAGAAGAAAAAAACAAGATTTACAGAGTGCAACACATAGATACATCTCAACATAAATTGTGTACATTCACATATTGTAATAAAATTGATCAAAATGTTATAGCATATCACATAAAGGTATACCACTCCGTAATCAAAAATTTAAAGATAGGTCATACACCATCAAAGAATTTTTATATATATAAAAAAAAAGTCAACCCCCTACCAACTACCAAAGAAAAAAGCTGATGGATGGTAATGGATAATTAGAAAAAAAAACATATTCACTTAAGAAGGGAAGATAGAAATATACATAAAAGTCTGTGCACTGTTAAACTTTATAAATTGGAAAAGTAATTTAGGAACTGAGCAGCGGATCTTCTCTAAATTTAAATAAGACATAACATCACGTAGCCATTGAAGATATGTAGGAGGGGTAGACTCCTTCCATTTAAGCAAGATTGCTCTCCTTGCTAAAAGAGAGGTAAAAACTAAAACCTGTAGGTTAGGAGTATTTAAAGTTATATCTTCATTTGCAATAATACCAAACGAGGCAGTAAGGGGACTTGGGTCAAATTGGACCCTAAAAAGTTGTGAGAAGGTATGGAATACCTCCCGCCAAAACTTTTCAATTTTAGGGCAAAACCAAAACATATGAATTAAAGAGGCATCAGCAGAGCTGCATTTATTACAAAGTGGAGAAACGTTTGAATAAAAACTGGACAGCTTCTGTTTAGAAATGTAAGCTCTATGAACCATTTTAAATTGTAGAAGAGAATGACAGGCACAGAAAGATGATTTATTAACCCGTTTAAGAATTTTATTCTATAGCTATAAGACTCAAGGACCTAAAGGTACTTAAGTCACCCAGATTAGATGAACTGTACCCTAGGGTTCCGAACGAGGTAGAAGATTGGTAGAAAGAGATTGTGAAGGCATTCATAATGATCTTTCAAAAATCATTGGGTTCTGGCATGGTGGGAGAGGACCAAAAAATTACAAATGTCATCCCCCTCTTTCAGAAAGAAGAAAGGCAACAGAAAGGAAATTATAGACCAGTTAGCCTGACCTCAGTGGTTGGGAAGATGTTGGAGTCAATTGCTAAGGATGAGGTTATGGACTACTTTGTGATACAGGACACAATACGAGGAAGTCAGCATCACTTCCTTAATGGAAATTCTTGCCTGACAAGGAATATAGAATTCTTTGAGGAGATTACAAGTAGGATAGATAAAGGGGATACAATGGATGGTGTATATTTTGATCTTCAGAAGGGGTTTGATAAGGTGCCACACATGAGGCTGCTTACTAAGTTAAGAGCCCATGGTAAGTTACTGGCATCATTAGAGCACTGGCTGATTGGTAAGAGGTAGGGAGTGGGAATAAAAGGGTCCTTGTCTGGCTGGCTGCCAGAGAGTAGTGGTGTTCCGCAGGGGTCGGTGTTGGGTCCGCTTGGTTTTATGCTCTACATCAATGATTTAGATGATGAAATTGATGGCTTTTTTGCCAAGTTTGCAGATGATACAAAGATTGGAGGAGGGGCAGGTAGTGTTGAGGAAACAAGTCAGCTGCAGAAGGAATTAGAAAGATTAGGACAATGGGCAAGAAAGTGGCAAATGAAATACAATTGTATGTAATTAGTTTTGCTACAACAAGTGTATGGGACATTGGAAAAAAAGTTGAATTTCCCCATGGGGATGAATAAAGTATCTATCTATCTATCTATCTATCTATCTATCTATCTATCTATCTATCTATCTATCTATCTATCTATCTATCAATTTTGGAAAATGCATGATCATGCACTTTGGTAGAAGAAATAAATGTGCAGACTATTTTCTAATTGGGGAGAATATCCAAAAATCTGAAATGCAAAGGGACTTTGGAGTCCTTGTGCAGAACACCCTAAAGGTTAACTTGTAGGTAGAGTTGGTGGTGAGGAAGGCAAATGCAATATGAGCAATCATTTCAAGAGGTCTAGGATGCAAGCTCAGGGATGTGATGCTCAGCTTTATAAGGCACTGGTGAGGACTCACCTTGAGAATTGTGAACAGTTTTGGGCTCCTCATCTAAGACAATATGTGCTGGCCTTGGAGAGTAGTCAGAGTACCTTCACAAGGATGATTCCAGGATTGAAAGCGTTATCATACCAGGAATAATAGCTGTGGGTCTCTACTTGCTGGAATTTCAAAGTATGAGGGGGGATCTCATTGAAACCTTTTGAAAGTTGAAAAACCTAGACAGTGTAGATGGGGAAAGGATGTTTCCCATGCTGGGGGAGTCTAGGGAAAGATGGCACAACCTCAGGATAGACAGGAATCCACTTAAAACAGAGATGCAGAGAGATTTCTTTTGCAAGAGGGTAGTGAACTTGTGGAATTAATTTCCACAGGAAGCTGTGGAGGCCAGGTTAATGGACAAAATGGCCTAATCCTGCTCCTATGTCTTATGGTCTTTTGGACATTAACTTCCATTGCTCAAAAATTGTGTAAGTTTGTTAAATGTCATAACATATCATAATTAAATAAAGCAACATTCGTGTTCACCCATTACCCAGTGTTATCAAGTAAAAATCAATTCTTAATGGTTCATAAATCTGAGTTATTTCTGTGATGAATCTTCTACCAAATAGTTAGCTATTCAAGGCTAGGATAGGTGTCCTACAAGATCCAATATTCAAGTACATTTATTATCAAAGAATGTATAAATTATACTCATTGAGATTTGTTTGCTTACTGGCAGACAGAAAACAAAATAATTAGAAGAGCCCAATTAAAAAATGACATAAATGGGAGAAAAAAGACTCACATCATACAAACAATAGAACCAAACGACAGCATTCTGAACAAGATTGAGTCCTTAGTTCCACTCCCTGGAGCAGCCGGAGTAGGCCCAAGCCTACTCATATTAGCCATCTTGGGTCATCATATAAGCGGGGCAAAACTGCTGTGAATTTGCAGAGATGACAGCCACCAGAGAGAAGAAGGAATATCATGGGAGAGCGAACTGCATCAGCCCAACCCTTACCTCCGGTCTGGACACTCAGGCTTTACAGTCTATCGAGGCTGGCATTTAAATTGTCCAAGCATCGGGTAGTGCCTCACTCTAGGACCCGGGCCCCAGAGCATTTGGGCCGTCCAGCTCGAAAACGTTCTTGGTCTTACCAAATCAGCTTGGCGCTTGGAGCAATCCAATTTCACACCTGATTGGGTGGACGGGTATTGAAACTCTTCTGCATCAACTCCCCTCCAAATCATTCACTTCAACAGCTACAGTGATGCAAACTCCGTCTGCAACCTTGGCTTGAGCACGTTGCCCCTCGGCATTGTAATACATAGCACGGCCCATCCTTTGAATCAGCTTCACCTCACTTGCCTCTTCATTTTTTTGCGGTGATTGATGACTGCAATTTACTGCAGAAAAGGAGTCACTAGTAATGTTTTTAGTCGTATTTCTTGCCATCTGAACTACCAGTGAATAGTTGCACAACTTTAGTAGCACTTCCTTAACCAGAAGTTTCCTCCCTTCAGTAAATTTATTAGATGACTAGTGTCCCTGAGAGACCCTCTATCAGTCCAAAATGTCGACTATTTACTCTTTTCCATAGATACTTCCTGACCTGCTGATTTCCTCCAGCATTTTGTGTATGTTGCTTTGGAATTCCAACACCCGCAGATTTTCTCATGTTTATTGAAATATCCGAACTGAAACAAATTACAAGGCAAAACAACATTAAAATTTGACAAGATATATTTCGTTTAAGCTTGGAAAATAAGAGAAAAACTGCAAATTGGGAGATTCAATTGAGATCAAGCTATACTGTGCCTTATACATGTTTGTATAAGCTCAAATTCAGTCTCAAAGAAATTCATCCAACTAATGATCATAATTTAAAATAAGAGATTGATACAATACCATTTCAGATCAAGAATGAAAGCAAATTATGATATTTCTACTGCAAAAACCCAGATGAGTCTCGCAGTTATATTCTGATATTCCCATGTAGATTATTTTCACTAGCTATTTCTATTCTGCATGAGTTTTCCAGTGGACAAATCAAGAACCAGTCTTACATTCAGAATAGAAACCCTTATAGGAATTTATCCTACATATTCAGCTGGGGCACATTGTCTAATCCAGTGTAATAAGTACTTAAATACATGGGAATTAGGAGCAGGCATATTATCCATCTGCTATAGGCAGAATATGCCAATTACAGTTTTACATATGGCATAACAGCAGAGAAATCTGAGGGGTGCACGTATGCAACTCATTAAAAAGTAGTTAAAGCAAATTAGAAATGTTGCTAAGAAAGAACACAGCATAGTCGGCTTTATTAATAGAATTGTAATTCCTATAAGAAGGTGAAATCAGGTACAGGTGAGAGGATAAACTAAAAAATCCAATGCATTAAAAATCTGACACAAACCTGTTTTCTTCCGGTTTTTAATACTGGTTCATTAGATAATATATGGAAAATCCACTTGGGAAAGTTGGATCAACTATTCTGATATGTGAATAACCAACTAGGACAATGAACAAAATTTTGGGATTTCAGCTTAAAACACATTAATTTCCTGAGTATCTTGTAACTTGATAATAGAATCAGAATAACTGTACAAGTGTACAGAGAGGAGGCTAATTAAATAACAACCTAATCTGGTTACTGAATTTGGCATATCCTTTATTCTGGATAACTGCCAAGGTTCTTAGTTATTTATGCAAAGCTCAGATGGTAAATTAGGGCAGTGCTACAAGTAAATAAATGTGAAGACTCCTGAAGGTACGGAGGTGATATTTCTATGTTTTTGAGATTGCTGAGCATCAGAGCTGTTTTTTTCTCAAGCTTACTGATCTATAACTGACTCTGAATTATGCAAGTTTATAGAATGAAGCAAGAGGGAGAGCAAAATTATCAATAAGGCAAACTCAACTCTGGATTGTGGAATTTGGTTATGACTAGAGAATTTGGAGTTGGTTTCAAATAATAGAAGACGTTGCAAATAACTCTCATAGAAGTGTTTACAATGATGAAGGGTATACATAGAGTAGATATAGGAAAAAGGTTTTTATTAGTTAGGAAGTAGAGGATAAGGAATAAAGGTAATTGGCAAAATAACTAAATGGAACATTAGGAAGAAATTTGTTACATAAGGATCTGAATTTTGTTAGCATTGGTATTAATAGAATGAAATTTAGTTGTGATATTCAGAGGGAACTTGAAAGCAAATTGAAAGTTGTAGGGCAAGGGAGAAATGGTATGGAGCGGTATTGAAATACCAATCCCAGGAACAGAAATGCTACAGAAAGTGTTGGATAAAGCCTAGTCCATCATGGGCAAAGCCCTCCCTAGCACTTAGTACATTTACATGGAGCACTGCCACAAGTAAACAGCTTCCATTAGCAAAGAACTCCAACATTCAGGCCATGCCCTCTTCTCATTATTAAAATCAAGCAGGAGCTACAGTAACCTTAGGTTCCACACCACCAGGTTCAGGAACAATTATTACATCTATCAGGCTCCTGGACTAGCATGGATAACTTCATTTATTACTACTCTGAATTGATTCTATAGACTCACTTCAAGAAATACAAAGTATTTACAACTCATATTCTCTGTAATATTTTTTATTTGGAAAGTTTGTCTTTGTTTTGCTCATTGCACATTGGCACTTGCGAGTCTTTGTTTATGTATCGTTTTTCATAAAATTCAATTGTATTTCTTTTTTCCTATAAATGCCTGCAAGGAAATGAATCTAAAGGTTGTGTATGGTAACATATACATTGATTTGATAATAAATTTACTTTACTGTTGCCTGACCAGGTTTTTTTGCCAAGGTATAGATCCAGTATGGTCTGTCTATATGCTTACTGCATGTCAGCATTTCTTCCTGGACAAACCTAAAAAATACTGACCCATCTAAGTGCCTTGCACTAGGGAGATGCCAATCAATATTAGGGAAGTTGAAGTTACCCGTGACAACTGTTAGTTTTGTACCTTCCCAAAATCTGCCTTGGTGTCCTTCTGGTAGTGGGAGAGGCTGCTGAGTACAATTGAATTCTCCCAACAGAATGATTTCTCCCTTCCTGATTTTGGCTTTCACCCTTGCTGGCTCAGTAGACAATCTGCCCATGACATCTTCCATTTCTGCAGCTCTGATACTCTCCTTGATTAGCAATATCATCTCCTTCCACCACCTCATTCCCTTTTACTTTCCTCCCTATCTCTTCTGAAACATCTAGGCCCCAGAATATCAAACAGCCATTAAAGAACGGAAAAAACACAAATCCTAGAGGCTAGAGAACCTTTAATCAGAAGTAGGGAAGCTATTGGGAAGATAAATAGGATAGAGATCAGTTATTAATATGAGCAAAGAAGAAGCAGACAGAGTTTAATATGGACAAGTTTGAGGTGTTGCACTTTGGGAGGTCAAATGGAAGGAGAAGGTATACAGTTAATGGTAGGCCCCTCACTAGCATTGAGGTACAGAAGGATCTTGGAGTCCAGCTGTATAGTTCACAGCAAGTAGCTATGCCAGGGGATAAGGAGGTAAAGAAGGTGTGGGAAATGCTTGTCTTCATTGGTATGGGTATTGAGTACAGGAGTAAGAAAGTCAGGTTGCATCTATGTAAACTTTAGTCAAAGCACATGGAGCATTATGTGGAGATCTGTTTGACTTATGTAGAAAAGATGTGAAGAATGCAGGAAAGACACAAAAGACATTTACCAGGATGAGAGTATGCATTATAAGGACAGGTTGGAAAAACTTGGGTTGTTCTCCTTAGAGCATTTGAGGCCAAGGGGAGTGATGATACAGGTTTTGTTTAATTTATAAGAGGCATAGATAGGGCAGATGGAATCTGTTCCTGAAGGTAAGTATGTCAAACTCAGAGAACATCTTTTTTAAGTTTAGAAGGGGACATTTAAAGGGGATGTGAGGGATAGGTTTTTATCCAGAGTGGTAGATATCTGGAATGTGTCACCAGGGAGAGTAGAGGAATTAAGTGGAAGTAGTGTTTAATACACACATGAATATGAGGGATATGGATGATGATAAACAGGAGGAGGGCATTTAGTATAAATTGGCATCAAGACTGGCACACCATCATCAGCCAAATGGCCTGTACATTGCTGTACTGTTCTATGTTCTACATTACTAGTCTCCTTCTGTGAGACAGCTGCACTGTGACCACATGATTTAGTAGGTATTCTCTCTGAAATGTAGTGTGATTGAATACATGAACAGAAGGTGTCAGGGCAAAGGAACAGGAAGAGTATAAATTCCCTCAGAAGGGTACCACATCTGTCCAAGATCACCAGGAAGCACTCCTATCTGAACCCTGGTGAGGATCTGTGAATTGGATAGCTATACTTCAGTAATGACACTGCCAGTGAAATGCACCATTAGCCCAGTCACAACTCCAAACTGAGAGCAGGGCAAGGACCACATTGCCTATGGCTATCAGTAATGATGATATTCATCAAAGTCTCAGAATTAAGCATAGAACAAAATTGAGGCAGTTGGAAGATGCAATAGTTTGTCAAATACTATTGCAGAAGGAACCCCTGAAAGTCTTGATTCAAACTTCTTTACCAAGGAGGAACAGATAACATGAATTTGTTCATGCATATTTGGACCCCATATCTAAGAAAGGATGTGCTGGCATTAGAAAAAGTTCAGAGGTGGTTTACAGGAGTACTCCCCGGACTGAAAGGGTTAATGTATGATGTCTCTGGGCCTGTGAGATGAATGATGGAGGGTATCATTGAAACCTACTGACTATTGAAAGACCTAGGTAGAGTGGATGTGGAGAAGCCTTTCAAATAGTGGGGCAGTGTAGGACGAAAGGACACAGCCTCAGAATGGAAGGACATCCATTTAGAACTGAGATGATGAAAAATTTCTGTCATGAGGGGGGTACTGGGAATGGACCCAAATGCAGGACACAGACACTGAAGTACTAGGAACATGACGTGCAAAACTAAAGGACGGGACAGGTTGCAGACTAGGCTAGGGAAGCAGGACCAGGACGAGGGACTGGGAACAAGGAGCCTGGGCAAGGACTCCGAGCACAAGACTGGACAAGGACCCAGAACCTGGGACTTGACTCAGGCTTGGATTCCAAACCAGGCAAAGACGTGACAAGGCCTGGGATCTTGGAACTTGAGGCTTGAGATTGGGGTCTTGAGGCTGGGAACTGAACATCAACATAGAGCCAGCACTCCTCTTTAACACGACACTAACATGAGACTGGGTAGTACATAGACATAGAGCCAGGACTTATCCTTCAACAAGCCAGGACTGAAATTTCACTCCACGCCAAGGTGGGGCAGGTCCATCCATCAGGTAACAGCAGAACAGCCTGACTTACCCAACAGAGGCAAAGACAAAACAGATTCCCCCCCACAGGGCAACAGTAGAACAGCCTGACTTACCCCACAGAGGAGAGGACAGGAAGAGACAAACACCAAAGAACAACAGGCAGTTTCATCTCTGCATCAGGGTTGCTCCAAGTCACAGTTACAGCCAGCAACCTTGGCTGGCTACAGAAACAACCAGATCTCTACCTAGCTCAGAGTGACAGCCACCCAGCTGGCCCAGGAAACAGCTGAATTCATACCGCAATGGCAGCTCCGACTACTACCAGCAAGGCTCCAAGAAGCAATGGTTCTCCAACACAGCCTAAAGATGACAAGTGGCCATTCTAACCTTCCACCAGCCATTTGCTCCCAGGGAATCTTGACAAGACAACCCCCAACCACACTCAATCCCAGGGCCACTTATATTCCCAGCCTCAGTATGAGCATCAGGTGGCTAAGTCCAACCGAAACAAGAGACAGCCGGAGGACCTGGAGTCCGGAGTCCACGGACCGGACCGTGAACTGGAATGCGGACTAGGACTGGACCATGACAATTTCTTTATCCAGGGGGTAGTGAATCTGTGGAATTCATTGCCACAGATGGTTGTGAGGCTAAGTCAATGGGTATATTTTAAGCAGAGGTTGATTAGTAAGGGTGTCAGTGGTTATGGGGAGAAGGCAGGAGAATGGTTTTGAGAAGGAAAATAAATCTATGTTTGAATGGCAAAACAGTCTTGATAGACTGAATGGCCGAATTCTGCTTCGATGTCTTATGGTCATCAGATTGTCATTGTGTGTATAAGTATGGAAACCCCATGTTAACTGAAAAGGTAAGGCAGCCACAATTATTCCTCCCCACTATTTCCAGCTCCTGTGGACTCTAAACAATAGCTCATGCAAATAAGTGGCTTATATCCCCCTGTCAGAACTAATGCAGTTTGTGTACATTTGCAATTAAAACACTGCAACAAGCGAAAGGGAGCCAACTGAGCAACATAATCTAACCACCACAGATATTGCTGTTGAGCTTTTTTGGCGGAATTCACAAGAACATAGAAAATTCAAATTCTGAATAAAAACTTGTCATGTTGCCACATAAAACGTGAAAGAGGAGACTAATATTGTTTTGAATGAACATTGTGTCTCAATTTCTATTCCCCGGATGAGCTGCAGAACTCAGCAATGGGTATCACAAGATTATCAGGTCTGCCTCTGCTATTCTGAGCAGCTGCACAGCAGAACAAGAAGGAGGAGAAGATAGAAGAGTAAGAAGAGAAGGCAATACGTAACTTAAACAAAAACAGAAAAAGCTGGAATCGCTTGGCAGGTCAGGCAGCATCTGATAAATGCACTCCCAACTACCCACTCCTTAACAGTATCAGGTGTTAATAAACATCACAGGATCATTCAATACAATATGAAAGTAAAGTAAAACAAATCTGAGAATTCAAAACTTAGCAAGTTGCAAACATAAATTAATTGGATACTCCTTATTCTCTATGTATTTGCGTGTTCTGGTGCTCCTGTGTAGTAATCATCAGTGACACAGCAAAGCAAGTTAAAGGGCCTTGACCTCCAGTGAAGTTGACTTTATATAGCCTTGTGGGTGACCTGGAGCATTTCTGGGGATAGGGCAAACTTTCACCTACTTGCTTCACACTGACTTAACCTGGCTTAACCTGACCCCAACAGCCTGGGCTCATTGGACACAATGTTCCATGAAACATCTGCTCTCTCCCTCATTGCAGCCTGTTGGAGGATCGATTTCTGCACTGGACGGGTTAGTCCAGAAGTCATCTAACCTCAGGGAGATACAGCAATTGAAACAGGACATTCAACTCACACAGTCCGTTCAGTTATCAACCACACATTTACACTAATGCTGCATAAATCCCATTGTTTGAAAATTTCACACATTTTCATTAATTCCTTCCAGATTCTGAGACTTATCTACACACTAGGGGCTACTTATAAGTGGTCAATTAACCTATAATACTGCACAAGGGATGTGAAAGAAATCCAGAGCACCCAAAGGAATCCATGCAGTCCCTTGGAGAATGTGCAAATTGCAACAGGAGTCAGGATTAAACTTGTGTTTCTGGTGCTCTGAGGCAATAGATTGGCTAGCTCTGTTACCATTCAGAAATCCATCTGAGTGTTGATAACTGAAGCTGTGATGATACTGCAGCAAGCTCATGAGAGAACTTGGGACGTTAGACATCAGACTGCATCACGTTTGGATTCACAAGTGGCCTCACACTTCTGTCTTGGTGTGGATAGGCTCCAACATTCTTCATAAAAACTGCCAAGGAAATGCAAGCAGGCTGTTGCCATTGATTTCATGCTTTCAAGTAGTCTAGCTGAACAAACATTTAACAGCGCAGATTCATCAACCTTCTTCCATGCATGTACATCTTTCCACTGTAGGTAGCTGGCAGTTGCATTATTGCCACTCACCCAGCTTGTCATGCCCGGTGTCTCATCATGTAGAAATTTGCCTCCAAGTGACATTCATATTATCTACAATATCAATAAGGGAACACGTGCCTGAAAGTAGTAAATTGAATGATGTTTTGTCTTCCTCTACATTTCATTCTCACCCTTTTTTAAAATCTTCTTTGTTAAACAAGTGCCCATGGTATTACAGGAAAGATACTAGCATGAATAGATAATTGACTGGCTTGCTGGAGGCCAACAGTGGGAAAAAAAGGGGTCTTTTCTGGTTGTCTGCTGGCAACTAGTGTTATTCTGCAAGGATCCAGGTTAGAACTGCTTCTTTTCATGTTATATATCAATGATTTGATTGCTGGAATTGTTGGCCTTGTAGCCAAGTTTGCAGATGAAATGAAGTTAGGTGGAAGGGCAGGCAGTGTTGAGGACGCAGGGTGTCTGCAGGATGACTTGGGCAGATTAGAAGAATGGGTAAAGAAATGGCAGATGGAATATAGTGTAGGGAAGTTTATGGTCATGCACTTTAGTTGAGGAATAAAGACAGAATATTTTTTAAATGGGGAGAAAATTCAGAAGTCAGTAGTGCAATGGGACTTGGGAGTCCTCATGCAGGATTCACTTAAAAATTAACTTGCAGGTTGAATCAATGGTAAAGAAGGTAATTGAAATGTTAACATTTATTTTGAGAGGACTAGATTATAAGCATAAGGATGTGATGCTGAGGCTTTATAAGATATTGGGCAGATCATGATTGGAGCATTGTTTTGGACCCCTTATCTAAGAAAAGATGTGCTGGAATTGAAGAAGGTCCAGACGAGGTTCAAGAGAATGAATCCAGGAATGCAGGTGATAACCTATGAGGAGCATTTGATGGCTCTGGGCCTTTAGCCACTGGAGTTTAGAAGAATGAGGGGGGATCTCATTGAAATCTATAGAATATTGAAAAGCTTTGAGAGAGTGCATGTGGAGAAGATGTTTCCTGTAATGGTGTTGTCTTGGACCAAAGAGTACAACCTCAGAATAGAGGAGCATCCCTTTAGAACAGAGATGAGGAAGAAGTTCTTTAGCCAGAGGGTGGTGAATCTGTGGAGTTCATTGCCATGGGCAGCTGTGGAGGCAAAGTCATTGGCTATATTTAAAGCAGAGGTATATGATTAGCAAGGGCAAAGGTTATGGGGAGAAAGTAGGAGAACAGGGCTGAGAGTGATCATAATTCAGCCAATATGGAATATTGGAGCAGACTTGATGGACTGAGTAGTTGAATTTTCCTCCTATGCTTTATGAATCTTATGGTCTTTTGATATTGCTTGATGAGATTGCAATTCTTGATTATTTGGCAAGTGGCAAGGGAAAGATTGAGATAAAGTAAAAGATGAATGTGTGTGTACAACATTTATAGTTTTTAAATCAAGTGAATAACAGAGATGAAGAGGAAGTGGGACATGGAAATGAAGAATAGGTAAGAAATTTCAGCACCTTTTACGGTTTCCTCACCACTTAAAGCAAACTCTGCTCTGCTCCTGTTACAATAGTCAACCTGACTGGAAGATACAATCACCACAAATTAATAGAGACACAAATGAATCCAGATGCTGGGATCTTGAGCAACAAACAATCTGCTGGAGGAACTCAGCATGTCGAGAAGTATCCTTTGGAGGAAATGAATTGCTGACATTTCAGGTCAGGCCCTAATGCAGAACTTTGATTTGAAATACTCACAACTCCTTTCATCCCATTAATGCTGCCGAGTTCCTCCATCACTGTGTTCCTCTGTTTCATTCTTTATTGCTTTGTGATTTAATAACTAGGTTTACAAACAGTGAAATATGAGTGCTTGCAGTACAAAGTATAGTGGGGCAATATTTTGTATACAATGAATGCAGAAAATGCTGGGAAAAAAAACTCAACTGTTCAGATAGCATGTATAGAAAGAGAAACAGTTAGTGCTTCAGCACTGGGTATCTTTATCAGAAGGATTCCAGACCAGCTGAGTCTTTATTACCGATTTCCAGCATGTGCAGTTTTGTATTTTCATTTCACATATTTTGCAGCTTTCCTCCTGGAGAGCTGGGAATGATCTGACCTTTTATCTCTGTCTTGTCTGTCATGCCTTTGCTCACAGTATCTCACCAATTATCATTCCAGGTATATGCAACTTCAGCATCTGAGAGCCGGCTACGCGTGTAAGAGGTGTCATCACTTCTTTCATGCTGCCTGCGCAAGTCTGAATAATGCCCTGCCACCATCCCTGCCTCCAACTCACAGACACATTCTCATCCTGCACTGGTCACTTTTCATCTTTTATTGCTGCTGTTTCCCAGATTTATACTACTGCTTGTTTTATTAATAACAATGCCAGTAATATTATACTGCCTTACATAAACATGCACCTCACACTTTATATCAGCCTTTCTGTCTCCAGGCTATGCCACTCAGGGACTTGTGCTAATATTACTTTGTGACAGCATGTGCTGGATCGTAACTATATGTGATGAGTGTGACTATCTATATGTACTGAGTTTTGTGCCTTGGCTCCAGAGGAACAATATTTTGCTTAGCCATGATTGAATGACAATACACTTGAACTTGAACAAGTTGCAGTTGTTGACTGTCTGGAAAGGTACGGGGACGGGTGGTTGGGAAGGGGAGCAGGACGACAGAGGTGTGTGCTTAAACCATCCAAAGTATACTTTGAAAAGATAGATTAGGTATGAGAAAATGTAGTCTTCAATGAATTTAACAGATTGCATCCACAATGTCTCAGCGTTAGGCCTTCTGATAATGACAAGCATCATCTCCTCTTTGGGGTTACAGCATCCCACACCTTCTCCACTTGAACTTATTTTCTGCTCCCTTTGGTGTGAATGAGATCATTGAATTTCTTCCAGCACAGATTCAGATCCTTGGTATTTGACTTCAAGTATTGACTGAAATAGCTGTGTTTTCCAATTATGCTCTGTATGTGTCTGGAAGATTTCCTGGTCCCTAATGGAAATAAAATGTCTGTGCTCCCCACTACTTCATGCACTCCACACACTCATATGCATGGCTATTACTACATACTGAATTCAAGCTTCTTTTCTAAATGCTTGTCGGTACTTCTTCAGATATATATATCGCCATTAAGTGGTACATGCTAATTTTAACCCATAGCAGACTCTCATCAGTTCTCCCCTAAACCTCCCTACTCCCTGAGTAACATGGATAATATCTGTTGAAATCATTATAACAATAGCACAGATTTGGTACGCTGACTACATTGGCACAAATTAATTGTGACACCACAGCAGCTTCTGGAACTATCTATTTTAGCCAACATTGAGTTATTGAAAGATGCTGAAAAATTGTTTCACGATTCCATGATAAATCTTCCCTAATCTAAACATTCTTGTTCCATTACTCTGTGCTTGAATTGTGCCCTATTGTTTTAAAAGTGCAACTGTTAGCAACTTTAGTCCTACCTCCTATCCTTATGGTCAATTTGGAAGTCTCTAAGCTGCCAGCCAATGTTTATGATAAATTGTATCAGTTCTCAATTAAGCCAGTGAGTCATGCATCACAGGGAATTTAGGGTCAGAGGGTATGAATGAGTCAATTAAAATATTCCCTACTGTTCTTCACTGCAACACAAGCAACAATAATACAATTTCATTAACTTGGGGGGGGGGGGGCAAAATTTAATGAGTATGTATTCTCTTCCCACAGAATAACTGGTAAATGAAGGGACATTTAAACTTACTCAAAATTGTTTGCATGAGCTTAAAAAAATAGAAATGTAAGTTACACATAATTCAACACATTTTGTTCCAAGATCAACAGTGAAATTAAGGCAAAATACTAAAGTGGGATAGCAAGTTGCTCAGATTACACATTTTTAGGTGAACAAAAACAGGACAATATTTGCTAACACTTACAGCTGAAGAATTAATATGTTTACTTCATCATTTCAAGAGTTGCTTCCTGATCTCAGTTCTGCTCCTCTTATCCTTTGATTATTAGTCATCTTTCAACTTGAAATAGTGCACAAGACTTGCATTTAATATTCAATCAGATAGATAGATACTTTATTGGTCCCAAAGGAAATTACAGTGTCACTGTAGCATTAAAAGTGCACAGATATAAATATTAGAAGAGAAATAGAAAGAATAAAAAATAAGTTACCACAAACAGTCTATGGGGGGGGGGGGGGGTCATTACTTTCCCAGCTATAGGTTGACTCATTATTGAGCCTAATGGCCGAGGGTAAGAATGACCTCATGTAAGGCTCTTGGGATCACCACATTTGTTTGTCTTACTTTGTTACTAAAAGTGCTCCTCTGTTCAGCTGATGTGGCACGCAGTGGCAAGAACTGACAGGATTTTCTGTAGGGTTCTTTGTTCCATCACAGCCTCCAGTGTGTCCTGTTTGACTTGTATAACAGAGCCAGCCTTTTAATGAGTTTATTGAGTCTGTTGGCATCACCCGTGTTGATGCCATTGCCCAGCACACCAGTATAGATTTCAACAGTAAAGGATGAGGGAAGTGGGATTTTTCCTCAAAAAAACAGGACAGAGCTATCTTCAAGTAGCAGTAATGTTCCCAGTAATGTTTGATTTTGTGATGATTTTATGGTAACTGCTTACAATTTATTCCTGATCAGCTGTTAACATTCAGGTCTGCAAACCCGAAGTGCAATATGATTCAGATTCAGATTTAGATTTATTTATCATATGTACATTAATACAGACAGTGAAATGTGTACTTTGCTTCAAAACCATGATGAATTTAGTGGCAAATAAATCAAGGAATCCTTATGTGCTGTGCACATGAATTGAACTAATGCTGCTGCTGCATTGAAGACTTGATTTCACATGGTGAGAACACTGGAGGCAACAAAGCTGTGAAGCCAGACAACATCCAGCTTCAGAACTAGCTGTACTCCATCTGAGCTGTTCTGGTCTCATATAACATTGGCATTAATCCAACAAATGGAAACATTCTCAGTTATGTCCTCTTAATATAAAACAGGGTAAGTCCATTCTGGCTAATTTCCTTTGAATTAATCTTCTCTTATTCATCAATAAAATGATGAAAGGCGTCGAGCAGAACTTACCTATATCCTACTCACAGATGCTAGTTAGAATTTTGCTGGGATAACTCAGCTCCAGACCTTATCACAGTCTTGGGCCGCACATGGACCAAAGTGGCAGAATTCCAGAGGTGAATTTAGAGTGACTGGCCTTACAAAAGCAAGTCAAAGTCTATGTACCTTGTGGACGCCCAAAGCCTGTTTTTAATCAATGTCATAAGCCAAGATCTAAAAGAATGCGGCCATTTGCCCAGGTCTATAATCTCTCAACAGAATTAACACCATCTAGAAAAAAACAGCTTTCTCAATGGCTTCTCATCAATTTACTTAAACATTCATTCCTTCTACCATTGACCGACAGTGGCTGCAGTGTTTGTCACTGACAAAACACATTGCAGTTACTCGTCAGCACCTCCCAAGCCTCCTGTTTCTATGATCAAGAAGGGGAGTGGCAGTAGGTGCATTCATATACATCTTGATCTGGAAGTGTCTCCCTAGCCCTTCAATAATGTTCAGTCTAAGTTCTGTGCGAGTCACTACATCAGAAGGATTTTAGCAATTCAAGTAGACTGCACACCATCAACTTATCCAGGACAATTAGGGACAAAGAAAAATGCCACCCTTGCCACCAAATCCTAGAGAAAAAAATGAATAAATATGAAAAGGATCAATAGCTTCTACAATGCTTGAAGAGTTTGACTCTGGAAATGGCAACGGAGGTTTCTGGTGACCTTCCCAATATACAAAACCTTTTGTCCTTTCTTTACCACTGCCTTTTCAGTAAAACCAATGTGCTGAAAATTCCTTCATCTTCAGCCTGCTCAATGTCCTGAAGCAATTGATTCATTCTTTTCCAGGATCTGTTTTCAATAGCTCTGTACTAGCCTGAATTTCTGCTGACTTCACTGCACTAACTGGGCCTTCAATATGTATGTTGTATTGCCAGCAAGCATAAGTCATTTTCCACCAATTAACTTTATTGACATTAATTTTATTGATACCAGGTTTAATCCTAGTTCAATTATTTATATTAATTGGTGCTTAAAAAGCCAGACATTTTGAAATGTGTGATCTATGCACCAAACCAGGAGCATGTTTAGATGTGCAGTAGAAAACATTTTGCTCTATCTAGGATATAACTTTGTTACATCTTAATGCACATTTAACATATGCAAAACCACAAACACACAGATTAGTGTAACTTGTTCACTGAATTGTATTGATTATACATCTGTTTCAGATTGGCAATGATTCTGAGATCTGGATCAAACATGGAATTGGGAATAATTGATTACTTAATATAAAAATATATTTTGGGCAACAAACACAGAATTCAGTTAATGAACCTACATTTTATCTGAAGCATTGAACAAGTCACAATAACTCTGAAGGAATAATCTTGATGACTAGACAACATCATCCTAATTTGCTTACTGAAATGAAAATAACGCTAATTGTGAACAGTTTTGTGATGGCAAAACACCTAAGTATTTTTGTTTGCACTATCTCAGTATGTAAGCTTTGCACTATTCCAGTGTTTTTTTTTATGTTTGTCACTGTATTTACTCTTCCATTTATTATTGCTATTTTATACTGTTTACTCTGTGAGCTTTGCATGAGTAAGAAATTTCATTGCACACTGGGGTATATTCTGATAAACTAATCAGAGACTGAAGAGAAAATACTTTTAAGAAAGACAGGAACAGAAAAATAACTCACAGAATAGCCAACCTGTGCTGATTATTTTAGTTATTTTTTAAGAGAATAGCTAGCACATGGAAAAGATGGAAGGTACAGATGACGTCATGTTTCCTTCATAAAGATATATTGAAAGGCTGCAATGAAGTGGAGAAGACATGTAGAGTATGCACACCATCACTATCAAGGTGGGTCAAATGGTCAGATTCTTTGCTGCAGTATTCATGTACTCTTTTGTAATTCATTGTTAGCATTCCATCTCATTTGGTTATTTAACTGTGTTTATTACATTATTAATATTTTGACTGTGCAGCTTAATATTGTTACAGCAAAAACTTCTTCTGACAGCAGTGGTCTTTGGGGATTTTAACAATGTAGTGCTTTGTTCAATGAGTGTGTGGGGAACTGTCAAGGAAGACAGGACACTAACACCTATTCAGAGGCATGGAAGGAGCAAGGGAAGGGAAAAAAGCAGAAGTATTAAATTCACAAACATGATGCAGGTATTAATTGCAAGACACTGTACATTTTTCTTCTTACTTTTTGCTCAACAATCGGTCTGAATGACTGATTGACAACCTTTCTGGCTTGGCAAATAAAGAAAAGTTGCTAGAGAACACAGATTAATAATATGGGAAGCAGATTTTAGGGAGAGGATAATCCACGCAAAAAGGATTTTGGAGAAATAATGAAGGAAGGGTAGAATGCCTTGTGGGTTTGATAATTACAAAATCAGACAATGTTGGAACTGCTGAGCAGGTTAGGTAGGTCCTGAAATATTGACCCTATTTTACTATTCACAGATAATTCTCAACTTGTTGAGTACTTCCAGTGTTTTCTGTATTTGTTTCAGATTTCTAGCATCTGCAACATTTTACTTCTGTGCAATAATACAGGTTTGACAATAGAAGGCTTTAATTTCCCTTCTTGTTCAAAGAGAGTCCTGCAGTTGGGCCGTTAATTCTCTGGCTATTCTCACCACTTCAGATTCTGATTCAGACTAATCTATTCTCACATATACCAAGGAGTAATGGAACTCCTTGCTCGTGTGAACCTCACAGAGTAAACAGTATATGTGGTAATAAACAATACAACAATATCAATAAACAATAAACATGATCAAAAATAATTAAAAATAAAGGAAATACTGTCACATTGAAGGGCTGCTTCCACCTGAGAATGCTTTAGACACTCACTACAATGGTAATCTCTTGAAGACATCTTATGAACTCAATACTTCCTTATCATCTGTAGAGACCATTGTGCTCAATGGATCGACCTTGAAATTCACCATGACTGAGAGTATAAGTGAAAGCCATGCAGAGTAGAGCCAGCTGCAAGAAGAGGACAGGGGCATATGAGGAAGGAAAGGAATGGAAAGACTCAAAGCTGTAGGTCATGTCCTTCCAAAATATTTCCAGGGAACTCCCCCTATTTGAACTTCAGTGATGCAACTGTACTTCACTAAGTAGTTTCTCAAGGAAATCCACAACCTTCATTTTAGAATTAGGAAGGAGCTGCATTGTTAATGACATGCTTATATGATGGCTCATTTTTGGAGTAGCTCATTCTTATAAGGGGTAATTTATATGCTATATGACAGCAAACTTCATTTCATTCTTCTTGCTCGAGAAAAGAAATTATGCATGCTGAAATTTAGAAGATTAATTTGGGGATTAACTGGTAGCATAGATTCACAATTTCTGGTTGAGTAATCCAGAATAATCCAGGAAAATGTGAAAATTAAACTCAGGTTTTGAGGTAAGGAAGCATTTCTACATAGTTAGGATGGCATAAGAAGAAGAGAAATTGATGGTCAGTTTCAGATTAATGTGTTGTTATCAGAACAATCAAGAGGTATTTAACTATTTCTAAAAATAAGTGATGGCAGACATATCTGTTTGATTGATATATTCCACATGCTTATCATCAAAAATTGGAGGACTAATGATGCTGAATTATTACTGATAGCCAATTAAGTTTATTCACAAAAAATCATATACAGATCTTTAACAATTTTTTTACAATTCAGTTTAAATTGGTTTGACAGGAATTTCCAAAAGCTTAAATTGAATTCCTTCAAAATGAAATTTACTCTCATTGTTATTGACATAATAGTTAAACCAATGAGAATCTGAATTCTTCTCCTGCAATACTCATTGTACTGTTAATTTTTTTCTTAATCTTCACAGGATTTTAATACTTCCCTTGTTGCAGAACAGATGAAGCTATTTTGTGTCTTAGAAACTGTCAAGAATATTATACAGATATTCTGCTTTGTAATACAGAACATGTCTGTAGGCTTGGTAAAAATACTGTGCACACTGCTCTCTCAATGTAAAGTTCCCTGAAAAATATTTGTATTGAAAGCAAAACAATGTGTATTTGCTGAATAGTTCCCTGACACAGAGAATAGAAGATTATTGAAATGTCAAAACATAGCTCTTCACCTGATGGACAGGAAGAATCTAAAATTCATTGTTAAAAGTACAGTACCACCTTAAAAAAGAAACTGATTTGAAAGGCATGTCAGCTTCTTCTGAATGATATCTGGATAAAAGATACACACATTTACAAATAGATATTTTTGGTAGGCTCACAATAACTTTGAGAGCAAAGACTTTGAAGGCAGCACTCCATATGTTCCAAGCGGTTATTCCTTTAAAATTTGTTTTCTATATTTTGTTGGTGAACATTATTTGAACAGCTTTTCCATAGAAACCAGCAAATGTCAATTTAGTTCACAAAGTAGTCAAGCAGATCCATCAGTCTGACATTAGTGAATGAGATCTCTGTCAAGTGCACAACACTGATGTAGTGCACAACTGAGTATGAGAAATTATTTCACTTTTTCTCAATTAAATTCCATTAAACTTTCAAAATACTTATTTTGCTAAAACATGAATGGAACATAGGTCATCTCCTTTCCTAGCAGGATAATATGCAAACATGCAGAAGTCACTCCAGCGTCTGTACTTCGTTAAGTGATTGAGGAGATTTGGTATGTCACCAAAAATTTCCAGATTTCTACTCATATATGACGGACAGCATTCTGACTGGTTGCATCACAGCATGGATTCCCAAGAGGCTTTTAACGTTGTAGACTCAACCAGCTCCATCACATGGACAACACTCCCCAGCATCAAGGACATTTTCAAGAAGAGGGTGCCTCAAGAAGCAAGATCTATCATTAAGAACTCTCATGATCTGGGCAGGTTCTTTTAAAACTATCTTAAGGGAGGAAGGACAGCAGCCTGAAGATCTACACTCAACAATTCAGAAAGAGTTTCTTCCCTTCTGCCATCAGATTTTTAAACAGCCCATGAATCCATGAACTCTACCTATTGTTCCTTTTTTTTTACACTATTGATTTATTTTGTAATTTTATGACTTTGTACTGTACTGCTGCTACAAATCAAAAAGAAGACAGTGTTAAGACAGTGATAATAAAACAGATTCTGATTCTCATTAGGTTATCTGGGATGATTTGGGGAAAATGAGGGATGGAGCAAGCAAAATGAATTGGATAAAATAATGGGACTAAAGCCTAAAAATTCTAATAGACATGGCAACTCTGCACCACAGGGTCTTTAAAAAATCTGGGTGATAAAGGGTACACCCATTCAGATGCAAAGGACTGCAGATGTTGGAATCTGGGACAAAGAAAACAAAATGCTTGAGGAAATCAATGGACCAGGCAGCAGTAATAGAGGGCAATGAGCAATTGATATTTTGCGTCAAAACCCTTCATCTGGACTTACCATAGCTTTTGCAAGATAAGTTAAGGATAAATAAGAGTTGGTCTTGTCTGCAATGTCCACATCTCCAAAAATGGATAAATAAAAGATTATTTATCTGTAAATTCTTCCATTAACCTGGGTTATGCAAGATGGTAACAACTTGACTATGTGGATGCACTGAGGAATGATGTGGAGCTATTCACTTTGGTGGAGGGAGAAGAAGATAATTAGAGACTACAGAATGTAGTTGCACAGAGGAATCTGGAAGCCTTCATAAATAAAAGACAAAAGGATTGCAATGAAGGCAAGAGGTGTTGGTGTTCATTCCAATGGGGATGGAGAATGAAAGTAAGGAGATCTGCTACAGTTATTCAGGCTGTTGGAGAGTGTACACCTGGAGTGTTGCTCACACTTTCGATTCTTTTATTTAAAATGTGATAGACTTACATTGGAGACAATAAAAAGTTTATTAGATTGATTCCTGGGTTGAAGTCATTGCCAAAAGAGGAATGATCGAATAAGACCCAGCCTTTGATATTAAGGCAACATGAATCTGGTATCAAGGAGTCCCGGTAAAACTGAAGTTAATGAGTGTCAAGGGAAACAATTGAATAATTGGAGTTACACTCATAGGAAGCAAGATAGTAGTGGCTGGTGAAGGTCAATTATCCCAGCCCCAGCATATCACTGCAGGAATTCCTCAGTGTAGTCTCCTAGGCTGTACCATCCTCAGCTGCTTAATCATTAATCTTCTTTCTCGAGAAGGTCAGAAGCGGGGATGTTCATTGAAGATCGCATAATGTTTATTTCCTTTCACAATCCCTCAGCAAATGAAGCAGTCCATGCCTGCACATACCAGGAGCAATACAGCTTTCAAGAATGGGCTGAAAAGTGACCAGTCACATTTGTTCCATTGAAGTTCCAAAGAATGATCATCTCCAACAAGAGAAAGTCTAAACGTCCATCCTTGACATTCAAAAGTGTTCGTACAGACAAGTTCCTCATTATCATTATCTGGAGGGTTGTTCTTAATCAGAAACTTGGCTGATGGAGACGTGTAAATACTGTGAATACAAGAGTGAGTTGGAGGTTGGATATCCTGCAGCAGATTCCTTCCTTTTAGGCACTCCAACCCTATAATTCCAGTCTCTGAGACTAAAATGAGAGTGTCATTCAGGATCTGACCCTGACAATGTACCTGCCTGAATACTGAAGACCTGTGTTAATAAAATCACTGGAGTTTATACTACCTTCTTTAACCTCTTGCTTTGGCAGCCTAACGTGCCCATCTGATTCCAAAGAACCTTCCATCATACATGTACTTAAGAAAAATATGCTAACCCGCCTCAATGACTATCGTCTATTAGCAATTTTATCCACTGTGTTGAAGTGCTTTGAAAGTTGGTCATGAAGCATATGAACTCATGCCTGAGGAGTGACTTAGATTGACTCCAATCACAACAAGTCAATTGCAGATGTTATTTCAACGGCACTTCACTCAGCTCTGGGCCATCTTGACAGTGAATCTGCAAACATCATGCAGCTCTTCATTGACTACAGCTCAGCATTCAACACTATCATCCCTTCAAAGCTCAGAATCAGAATCAGAATCAGATTTATTATCACCAGCATGTGTCGTGAAATTTGTTAACTTAGCAGCGGTAGTTCAATGCAATACATAATATAGAAGAAGAAGAAAAAAAAAATAATATTAAATAAATAAGTACAATCGGCCCTCCTTATCCGTGGGGGATTGGTTCCAGGATCCCCCGCGGATACCAAAATTCGCGGATGCTCAAGTCCCTTATTTAACATGTTTCAGTGCAGTGGTCTTTAGGACCCAGCGGAACCCCGGACTTTATTGAACATGTCTCTTTGCGGTGGACCTTAGGACCTGGTGGAGCAGCTCTGCATCTGCAGTGTTTCTGTTCACAAAAATAATCACGATCGCGATTGAAAATAAGGTGGCAGTAATAAAGCGATTGGAAAGAGGTGAAATGCCATCGGTCATTGGAAAAACGTTAGGCTACAGTTGGTCAACAATCAGAAATATTTTAATGGAGAATGTGAAAGGTCCTGCCCCGATGAAAGCTACAATTATTACTAAGCAACGCAATGGTTAAATTATTGAAATATGTATGTTTCTTAAGTGTTTTAAATGCATAGAAAGTATTAGTATTAGTATATTTACTATATACTAAGAGAAACGTTTGACTAACTGACGCTAAATAATACTGGATGTACCTGTTCCAACTTCAAATCCTTAAACTTAAAGATGGACTCAGGAACAGAACTCATTCATAACCCGGGGACTGCCTGTATTTTTAAGTCATTGCTAGATTACTTATAATACCTAATACAATATAAATGCTATGTAAATAGTTGCTATACTGTATTTTTTAGGGAATAATGACAAGAAAAAAATAGTCTGTATATGCTCAAGCAACGAGTGCTGGAGAGAGAACTTCAGGGTTTTCCCGATCCGCGGTTGGTTGAATCCGCGCATACGGAATCCACGGATAAGGAGGGCCGACTGTAAATCAATTACAGCATATGCACATTGAATAGATCAAAGATCATGCAAAAAACAGAAACAATATAAATTTAAAAAGTGAGGTAGTGTTCAAGGGCACAATGTCCATCCAGGATTTGGGATCGATAAGCTCCAAGAACTAGGTCTTGACATCTTCTGTGCAATTGGATCTTTGATTTTCTATCTTACAGACCTCAGACAGTATGGATCGGCAACAAATTCTCTTCCACAATCATCATCAGCAAAGGTGCATAACAAAGCTGAGCACTTAGCCCACTGCTCTGATATTTCTGACTGTGAGGCTAAGCATATCTTCAATGCTGTACTTAAGTTTGCTAACATCATCAATATTGATTGCTGAAGCAAAGTTCCATCGTTCAATATTCTAATTGCTCAAATTTAATTGTTATTCAATTATACATGAATATCCGTGGATACAGCTAAATAAAACAGCATTACTTTGGGGCCAAGGTGCAAAACACAATACCAATAGTCACACATGGCACAAAGCACATGTAAGTTATCAGTAAAATATCAGTAAATATCAGTAGAATCAGTGATAATGAACTGGAACATATGAGGAAGATTGAAAATCTAGTTGAACAGTGCCACAACAACAAATTACACTCAATGTCAGCAAAACCAAAGAGCTATTTATTGATTACAGCAGGAAGAAACAGACATCAATGATCCAGTCCTCATTAGGGGATAGAGGTGAAGAAGATCAGTAACTTTAAATTCCTTAGTATTCTCTTATCAGAGGATCTCTCCTGGGACAATCATGTAAGTGCCATTTCAAGAAAAGATATGACAGTGTATATTCTTAGAAGACTGCGTAGATTTGTCGTGTCTACTAAAACTTCAAAACAACTTATTTTGATGTGCAGTGGAGAGTATCTTGGCTGACTGCATCACAGCCTGGTATGGAATCACCAGCGCTCAAGAACAGAAAAGCCTACAGCACAGTCCATCACAAGATAAGCCCTCGGCACTACTGAACACATCTACAAGGAGTGTTTCCACAAGAAAGCAGCATCAATCATCAAGTATCCCCACTATTCAGGTCATGCTCTTTTCTTGCTGCTGTCATCGTGAAGGAGACAGAGGAGCCTTAGGTCTTACACCAAAGTTATTACCCTTCGAACATCAGCCTCCTCACCTAGCATGGATAACTTTACCCACCTGAACTCTGAACTGATTTTACAACCTATGACTCACTTTCAAAGTCTCTGCAATTCATGTTCCCATTATTACTTAGTTACTTCTTTTGGATTTGCAGAGATTATTTTCTTTTGCATATTTGTTGTTTGTCAGGCTTTGCATGTAGTTTTTCCATTATTCTGTTGTATTTCTTTGTTCTACTGTGAATACCTACAAAAAAATGAACTTCAGGGTAGCATATTGGGACATATAAGTGCTTTGAGATGTTTATCATGACTAGAATCAAGTCCTTCCTAAGAAGGGGCCTGGGCCCACTGCATATTGCCTATCATCACAATAGGTCTACAGCAGATGTATTCTCTACATCTGTAATGCCTAAATCAAGCTGCTGTTTATTGGTTACAGCTCAGCGCTCAACACAATCACACCCTCAGATCTAATCAACAAGCTCTGAAACCTGGGCCTCTGTAGCTCCTTCTACAACTGGATCCCCAACTCCCTCATCAGGAGAACACAGTCTGTGAGAATCGGAAACATTTCCTCCTCACCGACAAATAACACTGGTGCATCTTAAGGATGCAGGCTTAACCCTCTACTCTACTCTCATTTCTAGGCAAGTCCAAATGCCATCTATAAATTTGCAAATGACATAACTATTGTTGGTAAAATTTTGGATGGTGAAGAGGAGGCACACAGGAGTAAGATAGATCAACACGCACAAAGTGCTGGAGAAACTTAGCAGGCCAGACAGCATCTATGGAAAAAAGGACCAATGATGTTTCATGTTAAGACCCTTTAGCAGGACTGGGGAAATAAATCTGAGGAGTAGCTTTGGAAGATGGGGGAGAGAGAAACATCAGGCAATAGGTGAAACTTGGAGGGGGAGGGATGAAGCAAAGAGCTAGGAAGTTGATTGATGAAAGAGACAGAAGGCCACACGAGAAAGAAAAATGGTGGGGAAAGGAGCACCAGAGGGAGGCAATGGGCAGGCAAGGAGATAACATGAGAGAGGGAAAAGGGTTATGGGGAGTGGGGAGGGTGGCATTACTTGAATTTTGAGAAATCGATGTTCATGTCATCAGGTTGAAGGCTACCCAAATGGAATATAAGGTGTCGTTCCTCCAACCAAAGTGTGGACTTATCACAAAGGACAAAATTCCTCCAACTTCTACCCTGTCCTCAAATTCGCCTGGTCCATTTCCGACACTTCCCTTTCCTTTCTCAATCTCACTGTCTCTATCTCCGGAGAGAGCTCATCCACCAACGTCTGTTATAAACCAACAGACTCTCACAGCTACCATACCTTGTCCCATTCTGTTACTTGTAAAAACACCACTCCCTTCTCTCAATTCCTCTGTCTCCACCACATCTGCTCTCAGGATGAGGCTTTTCATTTCTAGAATGAAGAAGGTGTCCACCTTTTTCAAAAAAAGGGGTTTCCCTTCCTCCACCATCAAAGCTGCCCTCAACTGCATCTCTTCCATTTCATACACATCTGCTCTTACTGCACCCTCCCCTCATGCTACTCGGGATAGGGTTTTCCTTGTCCTCACCTACCACCCCACCTCCACATCCAGCACATAATTTTACTAAACTTCTGCCACCTCTAACTGGATCCCACCACCAAACACATCTTTTCCTCTGCCCCACTTTCTGCTTTCTACAGGGATCACTCTCTACCTAACTCCATTGTCCATTCGTCCTTCCCCACTGATCTCCCTCCTGGCACTTAGCGGAACAAGTGCTACACCTCCTCCCTCGCTACCATTCAAGGTCACAAAGTCTTTCCAGGTGAAGTGACACTTCACCTGTGAGTCTTTTGGGGTCATATACTGTGTTCAGTGCTCCCATGGTGGCCTCCTGTACATTGGTGAGACTTGATGTAGATAGGGAGACTACTTTGTTGAGCATCTATGCTCCATCTGCCGGACAAGCGGGATCTCCCAGTGGCCACTCATTTTAATTCAACTACCCATTCCCATTCCAGTATTTTCATCCATGACCTCCTCCACTGTTACGATAAGGCCACACTCAGGTTGAAGGAACAACAACTTATATTCCTTTTGGGTAGCCTCCAAACTGATGGCATGAACATCAAACTTCCAGTAATGCCCCCCCCCCAAATTTCAACATGTCCCATCCTCTTTTCCCTCTCTCATGTTATCCCCTTGGCCACTCATTGCCTCCCTCTTGTGCTCCCTCCCCTTTTCCTCTTTCTTCCATGGCCTTCTCTCTCTTTCACCAGTCAACTTCCTAGCTCTTTGTTTCATTCCTCCCTTCCAAGTTTCACTTGTCACCTGGTGTTTCTCTCTCCACTCCCCCCACCTTTCAAATCCACTCCTCAGCTTTTTTTCTCCAGTCCTGCTGAAGGGTTTAAGCCCAAATCATCGACCGTGCTTTTTTTCCATAGATGCTGCCTGACTTGCTGAGTTCTTCCAGCATTTTGTGTATGTTGCTCGGACTTCCAGCATCTGCAGATTTTCTCTTGTTTGTGAGCAAGATAGATCAACTGACTGGGTGAGCAGTTACAAGTTTCTGGGTGTCAACATCCTGGGCACAACATATCGATGCAATTAAAAAGAAGGCATGACAGTGGTTATATTTCATTAGGAGTTTGAGGAGACTTGGTATGTCATCAGAGACATCTACAAATTTCTACAGATGTACAGTGGGGAGCATTCTAACTGGTTGCATCACCCTCTGGTCTGGAGGGGCCACTGCATAGGATTGGGAAAAGCTGCAGAAAGTTGCAAACTCACCCTCCTCCATCATGGGCACTGGCCTCCAAGCATCAAGGACACCTTCAAAAGGTGATGCCTCAAAAAAGCAGCATTCATCATTAAGGATCCCCAATCCCCTGATCATGATGTCTTCTAATTGCTACCATTAAAGGAGAGGTACGGGAGTCTGAAGACACGCATTCAACATTTCAGGAACAACTTCTTCCCCTCTGCCATCAGACTTCTGAATGAACAAAGAACCATGAGCACCTCCTCAGAAATTTATTCTTCTTTTTTTCCCTCTCTGATCTTTTATATATACATGGGCATAGTGGGCTGAAGGGCTTGTATTGTGCAGTAGGTTTTCTATGTTTCTATATGTGTATTATTGTAATTTATAATTTTTATTACTGTGTATTGCAATGTACTGCTGCTGCAAAACAACAAATATCATGACATTTGCTGTGTTATTGAGCCCGATAATAAATTTACCTTAAACTTTGAATTTTAAATTTTGGGAACCTTCTACCTTGGACAGAAATGGAAGGTGAGCCATGAAGGTTATGATTCAGTTTGCAGGCTATGTGGATGATTCTTGCTCCAGTTTCTTGACTACAGATAGGATGTTTTTTTTTCCCCCTATAACATTCAATTCTGCATTCTGGCATATTAATACACCAAATTTATTGCTTGTGCGTGTAAAAATATTAGAAAGGTAGATATGTTTGACTTTGTCAGATAAATAAATTGAGAAAAACATACCATGAAACACTCCCCCCACCCCTTAACCTGGAATCACAGTTTTTTAGATACTAAGATGATGAGAAGAATGGATGTATTAAGATTGAGGGTTATATTTGTGGAGACTGTTCCTTTGTTGCTGCATTTCCATGCTGACAATCCTGCCAATCACTTGAACTTCAATACTGTGCTCCGAATCATCTTGTCTGGGATACAGCATCTGTCTGATGACATTTTTATTGTGTTCTGTACTCTATTAGTCTGTAGCCATGACTGATACTGTGCGGAGGTTGCTTTCACACTGCAGTGGAGTCCTATTATTGTTGGTTTTTGCCAACCAACAATAGCAGGCCTGAGTGATCATACAATGGCTTATTTCTAGTTCGCTCTTATATTCTTCATTGAAAATTTTATGCCGCAATACAGCAATTCTCTTTCCAACTGCAGTGATTATTCTTGAAATTCTATGGATATCCTTATTTTACATGCCACTTAGGGAAACTAAGAGCATTTCGACTCCGACTTATGTGACAAGATAATTAGAATTGAACATAGTAGTGTATGAACATGTTAAACAGGGAAAAAAGGGTGGTATTATTAGCCAGAGGCAAATGACCTTGTAATATGAATTGGAAAATTATATAAAAGTGCTAAAAGGTAAATGAAAAGTGACTTTGCAAAAATTAAGTTGTTATAGCATAAAAGGGAGCAATTGAAAGAATGTAACACAGTTGAAATTTGAGAAACCAGGGCAAATGTTTTTGCTATAATAGTTTGACCTTAATTACAGAGTATTACATAATCATAAATGATTTCCCTTTAAAGAAATACAGAATGTTTGAACAAGGATCCTGTACCCAAAACTATAACTGTTTCTCCCTCCACAGATGCTGTGTGACTGCTAAGTGATCCAAGCACTTAAAGTTGTTGTTTTCATTTCCAGCATCTACAATTTTTTTAACGTTACCTCTAAAACATTGTTTCATTGATATTTTACAGGTACTTTGCAGCTGTTTTGCAGGGTTTGAAAGGAAACAATTTAAAGAGACAGCTTTGCCATTGTTGTTAATGCTGCAATTGCAGTTTATTTTTGTGCAAGGTTTTTACACAGGTTTAATGTTTCATTTATTATCAGAGAACACAATTTCAAATTCTTTTTTTCCTTTTCTTATTTAATTTCTTGATTATTATTGTCTCTGCCAGAGCATTTCTAAATATAGCAAATAGTTCAGAATTATCCTTCCAATGTGACTCATTCCTACAATATCTCTGGATTGAAATTGGGAACTTTGTGTGAGAGCATTAAGTTCACAAGCCTTTTCCCAGGAAGCAAAATTTTTCAACATAGCTTGATTATTGGCAATATTCCACCACGTTAATGTTCACACAGAACATTCATGTTCTTTTGTTTCTAAAGCTGAAGCACAACAAGAAATTACATCGAGTATTCAACTTTAATTTATTTGGTTTTGTTTTCCCTCATGGGATGTGGACTTCAGTATCTATGGTGCTGAGCAGAATTCGTGAACCACTGCAGTCTTTGTGTTGAAGCCACTCTGACATTACTCTTAGGTCAGAAGTTCCAGAATTTTTGATGCGGAGATGATGAAAGTACAGTGCTATATGTTCCAGCCAAAGATGGTGCTTGAACTGAAGAGAGACTCAGATGATGCCTTTCTCTTGCATTTTTGGTCCCTGTTCTTCAAGATGGCAGAGTATTTGGGGGTGCTGTTGAAGAAGTCTTGAGAATTCTTACAATGCAACTTGTTGAAGCTTATATATAATACCAGCATATGCTTATATACATGGTATACACAAAAGAGGAAGGTTTACTCAGAGTGTCATTTAGATGGTTTTCTTTATTCAAGCTTCTCATGCACTTTCAAATTTCTCTTGTGCACATTTCGAGCTATATCCATTCTGGCAAATGTTCAGTATTACACCACACACTTGATATGCAGTTACTTAAGTTCTAACTAACTAGAAATGCTTAATGCCTGATACTTGCATAATCTGGATTTTAGCTGTTCCTTGACCCCATATATTAATTGCTGCAAGGATTGGTGTCATGGATAAAAATTATTTATGGAATTGTGGATGGAAGCAAGCATTATGCAATTATTATACAGGTATCCTTCTCTCTTAGCTTATAATACAGAGATTGCCTTAGATGACTTATATTCAGATGTAAGACGTTGTCCTGTTGATGTTCTCAGGAGAGACTCAAGGACATTGAAGGAAAGAGCAAAAATAATACTGCTGGAAGAACTCAGTGGGTCAAACAGCAGCTATGGATGCAATGGGATGGCTACTATTTTTGAAGAAATCCTGCACCAGGACTGAGATGGAAGAGAGAAAATAGCCAGAGGGTAGAGGTGGGGAAGTATAGACTGGAAAGTGATAGATGGAACCAGATGGGGGTGGAGATAATATGCAAATGGAGCCAGCTGGGAAAGAGAGAGGAGGGGGGAGAGAGTGCTGAGTGCCAAATGAAGGATCTACCTTATAAATACATCCTTATCCTTTGTGGTAGACATAAGTGAAGCCATTAGAGAGCTTTTGCTCCTGATTTCAGTTGACCGCTTTTACTTAGAGTATTTGGCATTATATTCAGTCAAATGCTGTTTTGATGTCAAGAACAGTCAATCTCAGCTTAACTTTGCAATTCAGTGCTCTATTATCGGGCTAAGGTGATATGAGATTGTACATTTGCAAGGTGAGAAGCACTGTAATGGAGGATTCAAAGAGCATGGCATTGGAGAAGTGTGACCTAGAGCCACAACAAAGTACACAGCTTGACATGGAGGCTGAAGAGAAGGGTTGAACTGAGGCATGCAACAGAATCTGCTCTGCTTCATTCTGAGCCTCAAGGTGGGGCTGATGATAGCAGATCCAGAGGTGACACTGGTGAGGAAAGAGGGGCTATGTTCATGATCATCAAGGCCGCAGAGCTGTTGAGGTAATTATTAATGATGTATTCATGTCTGGTGTGTAAGCAACACATAAAATAGTCTAGTGGAAAGAAGGACTTAAGTGATACAATAGGTGCTGCTGGTGAAGGAAATCTGGAGTGAAATGGAGACAATTTTCACGCAAAGCCAAAGTACAGTAAGTCCATGGATGAAGAGTTGCCTTCAAATATTCTCATTGTTTATTTGTATAATTTATTTTTTAAAAAAGCCATTGTGTCTGTTGTGTGAATAACTACATGATTCCAAGTGTGAACGTTTACTGATTAAACCATCTACTGTATATTGCAATAAAATATCTGTAGCCATATAGTCTAAAAGAAAATCGAATAGACATCAGTTTACATATTATTAGTGAATGAATACAAAGACTGGTAATGCCTCCCTTCACTAACAATTGGCAGAAAATTGATATGGTGAAAATGGATCAGATTAGATGTGTTCTTTTTATTCTGGACACACAATAATTTGCTATATTGCCAGTTGGATGCTATAGTTTTGCAGGTGTACTGAAATAACTTGACCAAAGCTATAGCTACTTCTAGATGACCAGTCTTCAGGAGGGCTAATTGAAAAGTGTCAGGGCTCATTCCGTTCTGCAATTTCTTGAAACAACAAGCAGAAAATCAGATTGGCTGAAACTGGCTTCTGTGAATTTGAGGACCTCAAGAGGAAGTAATGATGGATCATACATTTAGCTCTTTTAGTTGAGGATGGTTACAAATGCTTCACCCTATTCCTTTGCTCTCACACAAATCTTCCTCCTCAAGGATGCGACTGTTCATGGATGCTCCTTCATTCACTATCTCTTTAACACTCCATTACTCAGAGTTTAACTTCAATCTCATTCATTTAGTTATCTCCATCCACAGTATGCTGCTTCTGTTTAGCATTTCCGGAATTCTAGATCTATTGCTTGAATGGGCTGATACCTCAGTTTTATCTGTACAATACTCTAGTGCACCAAGTTGAGAACTTAAATTCAACTTCAAGAACCCATCCTATTTAGCAAAAATTGAAGGATTTTTAAGTTCAGAGAAAATAAACTGAAAATACAAAAACAGAGATGATCTTGACACTTTATTTTACAAATAATGCAAGATATACACACAAAAATACAATGAAAATTTTGGACAGCAGCTCCTCTGGCTCTTCTAGATCTCATTCTGTCTTCCAATTAAGTTATTCGATGATTTGCATCTTATTTCTATTTGTATCTTAAATTGTATCTTAATTTGTCTTCGTTTCATAATCATTAATATATATTCTTAAGTAAAATCTAAAAGACTCAGGCAGAGAATTTTGCAGTGGTTGCTATAATGGAATCATAAGACATAGGAGCAGAGTTACACCATTAAGCCCATGGCTGCTATATTATCCCTCTCAAACTCATTGGCCTGCCTTCTCCCTGTAAACTTTCACACCCTGACTAAAAAAGGACCTATTAATTTTCACCTTAAATACTTTCAATGACATGGCCTTTACAGTTACCTGTGGCAATTAATTCCAATAGATTCACTACCCTCTGGCTAAATAAATCCTTCCTCATTTCTGTTAAAAAATGGACATCTCAGTAGTCTGATGCTGTGCCCTCTGGCCCTAGACTCAGCTACTATAGGAAACAAACCCACTACATTCACTCTATCCAGACCTTTTCAATATTCGATAGATTTCAATGAGATTTCCCCCTCCTCATTCATCTAAACTCTAGCAAGCACAGGCCCGGAGCCATCTAACACTTCTACATTAAACCTTTCTTTCCTGGAATCATTCTTCTGAACCTCCTTTGGTTCCTTTCCAATGCCAGCATATCATATCTTATTGAGGGACCCAAGCTGCTTACGTTACTCCAAGTACAGCCTCATCAATACCTTATAAAGACTCAGCATTATATCCTTGTATTTATATTCCAGTTCACTTGAAATGAATGCTAACATTCCATTTGCCTTCCTTACCACCGACTCAACCTGCAAGTTAACCTTTAGGGAATCCTGTACAAGGACTCCCAAGTTGGTTGGCACCTCTGATTTGTGAATTTTCTCCCATTTAGAAAATAGGTTACATATTTATTCCTTTTACCAAAGTGCATGACCGTACATTTCCTTAGACTATATTCATTCTGCCTCTTAATCCACCTCTTCTCCTAATCTAACTAAGTCCTTCTGCAAATTCCCACTATTGCCATCTATCTTCATATCATCTGCAAAATTGGCTACAAAGCCATTGAATCCATCGTCTAAATCATTCACATATAACATAGAAATCTACAGCACATTACAAGCCCTTCGCACACAACATTGTGCCAACCATGTAACCTGCTCTAGAAAACTGCCTAGAATTTCCTTAGCACATAGCCCTCTATATTTCTAAGCTCCATAACATGAAAAGAGGTGCTCTCAATACCAAACCATGCTGAACAGTACTAGTCACAACAGCCAACCAGAAAAAGCCCCCTTTATTCCCACTCGTTGCCTCCTGCCAGTCAGACAATCTTCCATCTATGCTGGTATCTTGCTTGTAATACCATGGGCTCTTATCTTGTTGAGCAGCCTCAAGTCTGGCACCTTTTCAAAGGCCTTCCAAATATCTAGGTAAGTAACATTCACTGACTCTTCTTTGTCTATCCTATTTGTTAGTTCCTCCAAGAATTCTGTAGATTTTTCAGGCAAAATTCCTCAAGGTAACCATACACACTTTGGTCTATTTTATCCTTTGCCTTCAAGTATCCCAAAACCTCATCCTTAATAATGGACTTCAACTTCTCCCCATCCACTGAGGTCAGGCTACCTTGCCTACAATTTCCTTTGTTCTGTCTCTCTCCCTTCTTAAAGAGTGGAGTGACATTTCCAATTCTCCAGTAACATTCTAGAAAATATATCATTAATAATATCTTCATAACCTCCTCAGCTACTTCTTTCAAAACCCTGGGGTGTAGTCCATCTGGTTGATATGACATGTCTACCTTCAGACCTTTCTGTTTCATCAGCACCTTCACCCTAGTAATAGCAGCTACATTCAATTCTGCCCCCTGACACTCTTGAATTTCTGCTGTTTTGCTATTAAAGACACTGCTAGTTTATTCCATAGTAAAGACTGATGCAAAATACTTATTAAGTTCCTCCACCATTTCTTTGTCCCCCACTACTACCACTCCAGTGCCATTATCTAGCAGTCACTTCTCTTTTATTCTTTATTTATTTGGGGAAAAAAGCATTTGCTATCCTCTTTTATGTTATTGGTTCGCTTCTCTTCAGATTTTATCTTTTCTCTCCTGATGGATTTGTTATTGGTTTTCAAAAGCTTACCAATCCTTTAACTTCCCACTATGTTTTTTTGGAATATTCTATGCTCTCTCCTTTGCTTTTATGCTGTCTTTCACTTCTTCATCAGCCAGAGTTGCCTCATCCTCCTTTGAGAATACTTCTTCAACTTTGGGATGTATCTGTTCTGCACCTTCGGTATTGTCCCCAGAAACTCCAGCCATTGCTGTTCAGCCCTCATCCCTGCTAGTGACCTCTTCCAATACACTTTGGCCAGACCCTGTAATTCTCTTTACTCAACTGTCATTCTGATACTGTACATCCAACTATATCTTCTCCCCCTCTAACTGCAGGGTGAATTCTATTATATCCTGATCACTGACTCCTATGTGTTCCTTTGCCTTAAGCTCCCTAATCAAATGTAGTTCATTACACAACACCAAATCCAGAATTGCCTTTCCCCTAATGGGTTCATCCCCAAGCTTCTCTAAAAAGTAATGTCATAAGCATTCTACAAATTCAGTCTCTTGGGATCCAGCACCACCTGATTTTCCCGATCTACCTGCATATTAAAATCCCCTATGATGATTGCAACTTTGTCCTTTTTACATGTTTATTCTAGCTCCTGCTGTAATTTGTATCCCACGTCCTGGCTATTATTTGAAGCCCTGCGTACAACTCCAGTCAGGGCCTTTTTATCCTTGCAGTTTCTTAACATTACTCAAAGGATTTTACATCTCCCAGTTATATATCACCTCTTTCTAAGCATTTGATTTCATTTTTTTTATGAACAAACCCACACCACACCACCCTCTCTGACTACCTGCCTGACCTTTTGATACAATGTGTAACCTTGTATGTTAAGCCCCCAATTATAATTTTTCAGCCATGACTCACTGATGCCCACAACGTCACACTCATAAATCTCTTAATGCACTACGGTACATGATCATCACTCTTATTCCTTATGCTGTGTGCATTCAAATAAAACACCTTCAGTCATGTATTCATCACCCTTTTCAACTTTGCCCCTATGTTATACTTCAACTCATCCCGCTGACTGCAATTTTACCCTATCATCTGCCTGTTCTTCCTCACAGTCTCACTATACACTAATCTACTTGTATACCAACTGCCCCATCTTCAGCCCTATCAATCCAATTACATTCTACCTCCACAAATTAGTTTAAACCTTCTCAACAGCTCTAGAAAACCTGCCACAATGATACAGGGTCCCCTCAGATTTAGGTGTGACCTGTCCTTTTGGTACATGTCATACATTCCTCAGAAGAGATTCCAATGATGCAGAAATTTGAAACTTTGCCCTCTGCACCAATTCTTCAGCCACGTTTTCATCTATCGAATTATCCTATTCTTTCCTCACTGGTGCATGGCACAGGCTACAACCCAGAGATTACCACCATGGAGGTGCTTCTTTTCAGCTTTCTATCTAATTCCCTATATTTTCTCTTCAGGATAACCTTTCATTTCCTACCTATGTTGCTGGTACCAATATGTACCACTTATTCAGGCTGTTCATTCTCCCCCATTAAAATACTGAGGACCCATTCTGAGACATCCTTAACTATGGCACTTGGCAGGCAAAATACCATCAAGATGTTTTTATCACCTTACAGAAACCCCGCTTGCTCCCCTAACTACAGAATCCCCTATCACTAATTCAGTCCTTATCTCCCCACTTTCTTTCTGAGACAGAGCCAGACTCACTGTTAAAGACCTGCTCGCTGTGGCTTCTCACTAGTAGGTTGTCCGCCCAAGAGTATCCAAAGTGGTATACTTATTATTGAGCAGAATGGCCACAGGCATATTCCAGAAACATAGAAACATTGAAAACCTACAGCACAATACAGGCCCTTCAGCCCACAAAATTGTGCCGAACATGTCCCTACCTTAGAAATTATTACTAGGCTTACCTATAGCCCTCTATTTTTCTAAGCTCCATGTACCTATCCAAAGTCTCTTAAAAGACCCTATCATATCCGCCTCCATCACCGTTGCCGGCAGCCCATTCCACGCACTCACCACTCTCTGAGTAAAAAACTTGGCCCTGATATCTCCTCTGTACCTACTCCCCAGCACCTTCAACCTGTGTCCTCTTGTGGCAACCATTTCAGCCCTGGGAAAAAGCCTCTGACTATCCACATGATCAATGCCTCTCATCACCTCTCATCCTCCGTCGCTCCAAAGAGAAAAGGCTGAGTTCACTCAAACTATTCTCATAAGGCACGCTCCCCAATCCAGGCAACATCCTTTTAAATCTCCTCTGCACCCTTCTATGGCTTCCACATCCTTACTGTAGTGAGGTGACCAGAACTGAGCACAGTGCTTCAAGTAGGGTCTGACCAGGGTCCTATATAGCTGCAACATTACCTCTCAGCTCCTAAATTCAATTCCACGATTGATGAAGGCCAATGCACCATATGCCTTCTTAAGCACAGAGTCAACCTGCACAGCTGCTTTGAGCGTCCTATGGACTCAGACTCCAAGATCCCTCAGATCCTCCACACTGTCAAGAGTCTTACTGTTAATATTATATTCGGCCATCATATTTGACCTACCAAATTGAACCACTTCACACTTACCTGGGTTGAACTCCATCTGCCATTTCTCAGCCCAGTTTTGCATCCTATCAATATTCCGCTGTCACCTCTGACAGCCCTCCACACTATCCACAACACCTCCAACCTTTGTGTCATCAGCAAACTTACTAACTCATCCCTCCATTTCCTCATCCAGGTCATTTATAAAAATCACAAAGAGTAGGGGTCCCAGAACAGATCCCTGAGGCACTCCACTGGTGATCGACCTCCATGCAGAATATGACCCATCTAAAACCACACTTTGCCTTCTGTGGGCACACCAGTTCTGGATCCACAAAGCAATGTCTCCTTGGATCCCATGCCTCGTTACTTTTTCAATAAGCCTTGCATGTTGTCTTAACATATGCCTTGCTGAAATTCATATGCACTACATCTACTGCTCTACCTTCATCAATGTGTTTAGTCACATCCTCAAAAATTTCAATCAGGCTCGTTCGGCACAATATGCCCTTGACAAAGCCACACTGACTATTCCTAATCATATTATACCTCTCAACATTTTTATAAATCCTGCCTCTCAGGATCTTTTCCATCAACTTACCAACCACTGAGGTAAGATTCACTGGTCTATAATTTTCTGTACCGGCTACCTATGTCCTTTTGCTCTCCTGACATTCACCCAGAAACCTCCCTCCTGCAACTTAGGGGTGACTGCCACCTTGTAGCTCCTATCTATTACCTCTTCATTCTCCTGTATGAGGCAAAGGTCATCAAGCTGCAGGCCCAGTTCCTTAATGTGGTCTCTATGGAGCTGCAGCTCAGTGCACCTCATGTAGATACAGTTATCAGGGAGACTAGACGTCTCCCAAAGTTCCAACATTTCACACAAGGAAAATACCACTAACTCTAGACCCATTATCAGTGTACTAGCTGTGTACTAACAGAAAAAAAAATTACTTAGATATGCTGGTGGCTGAATGTTGTATTCACTTTCAATATTGACAACCATTCATTTAACTCAACCCAGATGCCAGACATGAAATAGAACTTCTCGCTCTAGCAGCTGGGAATGACTCTTTAAGTTTTAGTTCGAAAGTTAAACTCATTCTATTTGGTGAAAGGGCTTCTAGATTTCTACAGACCATAATGGAAAGAGATTCATTTTAAGTTTGACTTTAGTCCACAAATCCAATGAACTCTTCCTCAATTAGCCTTTTATTCAATTTAAGCACTTCATTTAAATTAATTCTTAACCTCCTATTCAAGAGTTTAACAGAATCTTCCATACACTGCTCCCTCATAATTTAAGTTCATATGGTTTTCTAACTGGAATTTTTGTGATCAGCTTACATGCTTGTAAATCTTCATTGCTTTCATCCAAGGACAATATTACCAAACTTGGGATGGATAACTAAATACAATAATCTATTCTGCCAAAATAAAATTTTATGGAGGTAACGGATCACTGTTATTCTTCTCGTGTGGTCTCAGATAAGCTGTTCTATGCCTGGACTGCACTTAATTGTGAGACCAATTGCAGTAGGCTTGTTACTTGGGGAAATGGATGATCCAGCCAGAGGACTGAATTCAACCAGAACTCAGTAACATTGCATGAGCGACACAAGAATAGTAATCTTATGTGATAATAAGTTCAATCCCTTTTTATTCTAGTTCCCTTCAGGCAAAAGGCTACAAAAGATTGAATTAGTCCTTTCTGTAAAAAAGCAAAAAGAAATGTTGAACAGATCAATTGGTGTGGATGTTATTAATATTATAGCATAAATTCATGTCAAACATTTGATATTCAACTCTCTGCTGCTTTTCCCTCAGGCAAATAACCTCCTTTATCCCAACAATACCATGGAGAGAATAGATAATAATTGAATTGTTCAGAGAAGGAGGAGGTTACTGAAGATTATTGATGAAGGAATAGATGAGGCAAGGCCGGGAGTTGGGGATCAAAAAAACTACTCTTATTTTCTTCCTATTATGAACAATAATTCAAGCCCACATCACAAGGCAGAATTATAAGTATAGACTCTCTGCTGATTTCTCCATAGCCGAACATGCTGGTTTTCAAATGTCCTAATGTAGCTTCAATGAGTTTTAGTGAACTTATTGATCTAGATATTCTTGGAACATAATCCATTGTAATTTAGAATCCCCCTTTAAGAAATCATGAATGAGGCAAAAAACAAAAGGAAATTATGGGATGTGTCCATGATGACATTTCCAGCATACTCTCTCATGACATTTGATCTTATCCTTGTCAAAATAGTTGGAAGCTAAGTGTCCTAGCTGCCCCAGTTGAACTCACTTAGCAATCCCAATTTAATCAAATTTTCAATGAACTGCCATTTAGATTGAAAAATAACAGAGCTAGTGGTGTAATTTATGGACCATTAACATTTCTGAATATTTTAAAAGAACATGCTGACTGCATTGCTAATCAGAACTTGCTATTTTCCATATATTAGAGGGATCTTATACCCAATGGCAATCTTAAACAGTGTCTTCATTACAAATTCAAGATTTATTAATTAGAATATTTTTGTCAATAATAAGCTTAGTTATTGAACAGTTAAATATACAGTTTTAAATTCTTTCTTGCTTCCAATTTTGAATTTGAACTGGAGAGTCTCAAATGTTTCCTAATCCTTCACAGTGGCAACATTATGCTATTGGAAGGATTCTGTTGTTTTTTTTAAGAGAACTAGAAAGTTCAAAGTTCAAAGTAAAATTTATTATCAGAGTGCATACATGGCACTAGATACAACCCTGAGATTCTTTTTCCTGCATGCGTACTTAGCAAATCTATACAACAGTAACTGTAAACAGGATCAATAAACAACAAACTGTGTAAATGCAAGTATAAATAAATAGCAATAAATAATAAGAGCATGAAATAACAAGATAAAGAGTCCGTAAAGTGAGGTCACTTGATGTGAGAACATCTCAATAGATGAGTGTAGTTATCCCTTTTGTTCAAGAGCCTGATGGTTGAGGGGTAATAACTCTTCTTGAACTTGGTGATGCAAGTTCTGATGCACTTGTGCCTTCTACTTGATGTCAGCAGTGAGAAAAGAGCATGGCCTGTGTTGTGAGGATCTTTGATGTTGGATGCTGCTTTCCTACAACAATGTTTCATGTAGATGTGCTCAATGGTTAGTAGAGCTTTTCCTATGATATACTGGGTTGAATCCATTATCTTCAGTAGGATTTTCCACTCAAAGGCATTGGTGGTCCCATACCATGCCATAATTCAGCCAGTCAGCACACTTTCCTCCACACATCTATAGAAGTTTGCCAGAGTTTCTGAGGACATGTCAAATCTCCACAGACTCTTGAGGAAGTAGAGGCGCAGTTGTGCTTTCTTTACAATTATATTATATGATGGGTCCTCTGAGAAAGTGACACCCAGGACCTCCCATAACAGTGACTACAAACAGCTGAGATTAAAATTGTTAAAGGGACTTTGGTGGGGCATGACCAACAAGATATGTGATTAATATACATTTAGCTGAATGCAGAATAAGTATGAGCATTTCATCTCCAGATTCAAAATACCAGCAATTTACCAGCTTGTATTTGTGACAACGATTCTGAAATCATGTCAGCTCACTTGTTCCCACACATTTCAACAGCAATCCATTTAAATTCCTAACATCTAGTATTCGTTCTTCCCAATACCAGCCACTGCCATTAATGTCCATCTCTTCCATTCCTTTTCTCTATAATCCCTTTCCTTGGCATCTCAAGACTTACTTGGAAGTTGTAATCTCTGTTCAAATAATTTCTTTACTGAAAAGACACAAGAGAACATCTGTTAGGTTTCTATGAATTTGTGTAACAATCGAGACCCACCTTATATACCCTAAGGACATCAGAACTCACTCTCTGAATCTATATTTGCTTATTTTTATGGCATCATGCTCCTTCCACTCACAGATCTAACTCCTTTTCTATTTTAATTAAACGGGAAATTCATTTCTTCTCAGTTTGCCAAAACAAAGGTCACAGTCACCTTGCACCTGTTCTAATTAAACCACATTCTATTTGAGCATCTCCTGCAAATTCACTTAACATGAAACAGATTATATGTAGGTGGATTGATATTTCTTCAGATGACCTGAAATTATTTCTATAATTTTATTTTCCTTTTACAGTTTGCTCATGATACTTCAAACTTTCATCTTAATATCATTCTCCAGTCTTTGTGTTTCATTTAAAATGTTCCGAAAGTTATTAAAAGTTGTTTCTTTTACTTTATCTGTGGGTTTTGGCAATTCTTTAATCTGATTGGCTATTCAATCAGCTTGCATGGTACTGTATTATTATTGCCTACAAGAAAACAATGCATAATAGTCAGAAGAAAAAATGCAGTGCATAACCAATTTAATCTCTGTGGGCAGGTCAATTTCTCTTCAGTGCTGACTGGAAAATTCATATTATACAGTCATTACAATATAAACTAATGTTTACTGTTGAACACATTCCTTCATGGTATTTCAAAACTGAAAGTCTTTGCAATCTTCTCTAAGAGTTTCAATATATAATCCTTTAAGAACCAAGATTTCATTTTCTATTTAACTGAATTTTTCCAGTCATAGTGCTCACCAATGAAACTGTATTCATCAAAAGTTCTTAAAGAGAGGTATTTGATGTATAATTTTGGTTAATATAGTTGATTGCATGACTGTGTCTAATTCGTACCCAAGGCTAATATTGCACAAGTTGTATCAGACAGTAAAATACTTCAATACATAATTAATAATTAGTCTTAAACATGAGAAAGACTGCAGATGTTGGAAATCCAAAGCAACACACACAACTCACTGGAAGAATGCAGCAGGTCTGTAGCATCCATGTAAAGAATAAACAGGTGTCATTTCAGGTGGAGACCCTTCTTCAGGACTCAAAGTACATCCATTTGTATTTACTTTTACAAGTATATTGGATTAATTTAATAATTCATATAGATGCCAGTGCATGTCCTGATGTACATCACAGCAACAAAGCATATTATACTTCTAACAGCTCATTAATACTCTCATGAATATGACCAATAAACCATAATAAATATGATGATTTGCTTTTTCCAATTAGCTGTTAACAAATGTTCTTTGCTCAGCAATTGAACATTAGTAAGCTTAGTAATTCTGACTGAGTCATTGGATTCAGCTTTTCATATTGAAGTAAATTCTGGACTTGGACATGTTCAATAACTCCAGAACTTAGTGACATGTTTCAGGCACCAAATCTTTCACTGCATTCCACTACAGAAGCTCCCAGCACCTAACAACTGGGATTCCTTCCTGGGAAACAAAGTCAAATTTGAACTGCCACTAAATCCCAATGATATGAATAGAATCAGAATCAGAAACAGGTTTATTATCACCGGCATGTGACGTGAAATAGGACTTTTTAGACCCACAGATTAGGAAGTAAGGCAGAGTTTTTAAAAAATATTTTTTCTCTCATTGAGTACCTTATTTATCACAAAAAATTGTTGTATTTCTAATTAACTTAATTACTATTATTATTATGGATTTTTTACATTAATTATTTCAATTTAAATTATTCTTAAATGTCTCTGAATATACAAATCAGTGAGGGTTTTGACAGCTGTCAATGCTCTGATTGAACATTGCCTTCTATCCAAAGGGCAAAGCCCCTGTAGTTGGCCACCATGGATCTGATCTCCAGGATACAGAAAGCATTTGAGATGAGTTTTCATCATTTGGCCTAAGTAAATGCAAACATGTAACAGACCTATCCATTTCAATCTGGTGCCATTTTATCAACAGGATAGATGATACTCTTACCTAGATCAATATGATTAGCTTCACTTCAATTTTGGCTGCCATCCAAAAAAACAAGTTATTCATGCAAGATGGTGCTGTCCAAGTGGTGTTATTTCTGGCTTATTGGACAGCAATTTGTATCAGATCAGAAGAACTCCATCACGTAGTTGTGGTTCAGTTTTTTTTTCTGTGTATTTGCAATGGAAATAAGGTGGAAAAACATTTATTACAGGGTATTTTTGCTATGGAAAAAAATAGAAAGAGGCTTGATAGAAAATAACGAAAATGGCTTTATCCAAGCTGGATTGGGAGTCATGCAATGAAGGCGATCACGAAATGTTCATTTTTTTCCAAGATAATGATATGGGTGGCAGGATGGAGGAGGTTAAAGCACTCCTTTTCTCTGCCAGCCTGCAGGGTATCCTTGGGCAAGGTGTAGCACCTGGTTAGTCCCCTAGTCAAAGTCATGTGAAGCCATGGGAGCAGGTGGTGGATGGCCATATGAACAGCTGGTGCGTGTTGCAAGTTCTGGTTATGTGACCACTGATACTAGGCAGACAATTTCTGAAGAGTATTGATAATAGCTGGGGTCTGATAAAGATATTTCTCAGAAGAAGACAATGGCATTCAGGTTCTGCAGGAAAATTTGCCAAGAACAAGCATGGTTATGGATGAGACTATATTTGCCCACGTCAATACGACACAGCATGTATGATGAATGATTATGAGAGGGGGCATCACTCCATTACTTCTTCAATAAGCACCCCCCTCCACCTTCCATTGTCACAATGTTTCAAAGATAAGTGACTTGTTCCATTCTTCCCCTAAGAAACAGGATAACACCTGTCAAAGTAACACTGCTCCTGATCTGTAAGCATTGAGTTAAGTATTTTTAGCTAGACCTACATACAGTGTTCTTTGCTTTGCTGTGTCTTCTGTGAGTTTAGAAATGATACATGGTTATCGTAGAAGACCCAAAAGAAGGCCTTGCATTTGTGACTTGTATGTACATAATAAAATCTTTCTTCCATAACTTTGTACAAAATTGGCAAGCATCTTCTCCACTGAGCCGTTTTTTGGATGCTGCTAGGTGATTAAAAAATCCTAGGTTTATGGGGATTGAAGACACAATTTAACAGCAGTGTCACAATGATCTGAGGGAATCCTGCAGAGCTGCAATGACCCACCACCAGTTCCAAACTAAAGACTGTGACTATACACACCTTCATCTAATGATCCATGAAAGCTCATGTTGAGAACCAACATCTTAAGTACTTCACTCTATTGTTGATTGAAAGAATTTCGACTCACCTTCAGTTCATCTGGCCAGGAAAAGCCAATGATGCTTAGATCTAGAGTCTTAGTAGTGCAAACTATCCAAGTGACAGTCACACAGTCTGACCCTGGTAAGCAGGTGCTTGATTATGACAACAATATGAAGTGCAGACATGTCACTATCCAAGAGAGTCATGTTCACTGAACAAATTCAAACAAAGGCACTACTCTAAGATAAGAAACTGTTTTATTTTGTCTATATAAAAGTTTCTAAACTATTTTTTAAAGGAAAGCCATCCCAAACGTCCAAATTTAATCCCTCGGACAAGAAACATACAAAAGAAACACATTACCTGGTCTGCATCACTTTGCTGCTTATATAAGCTTGCTTGGCATCACATTATTTTATATTGTAGCAGAGGCTTCCTCTTATTTATCTGCAAATATTTACAATGCACAGAAGTTTTTAAAGGGCATCAGTAAAAGGCTGTATTTCATTTCTGCATAAAATTAGTTCTTAAAATGGGAGTACTGAGATTATATACAACAGCTTGACCAAAATCTATCTGCCCTGAATCAAAGCTCAACATACAATGATAAACAAACATTATGAAGATGAAAAATGCTATTTATAAAACATTTATTGTGGGTATGATTGGTGAGAGGCACACTTTTTGTGCTTGCCATAATCTGCTACAATAGCCTGTAACACTGCGACAGTAATTCACTGCTGTCATCTTGAGTAGTTCAGTGTGTGTCTTCTACTTCGAATAGCTACTGAAAATTCAGTATATAATAGAATCTTCTCACTTTTTTGGCAGATATCAATAATAAGTAGAATAAAAACATAGACGAGATCTCTCTAAACTGTAGAACACATTCCCCCACATGTATTTCACTGAGTTCCCTAGAGGATAGTAGTGACTGTAGACACAAATAAAAAAGTATTTTGCATCTCTTTGTAGTTCTGTCTTGCATTAACATGTCATCTTCATTTTGCTTCTAGGACTTCTAATATATTTGTTCTTTTTCTTACTTGCTTAGTTTCTCTATCTTTCCATTTTTATTTTCTTTATATTCAGCTTTAAATTTTCCAAGACTTTTCTATAAATGTGTTTTACAATGATGAATCATCTCAGGTAAGTAGTATTACTTTGAAAACTGAAATCATTATAGTGCCTATAAATCACTGGATTATTCCTGTTCCCTAAATCTATTCATTTCTTCTGGATGGGCACACATTTTAGTTGAGATGGGTGAGGCTGATACTATCTCAGCCTTTAGCAAAACTGCTTTGTATCTCAGAGCCTCTTTTTTACAATGCAATCTTTGTTTTCTTTCATTCAACCTACACTCAAACACATATTTGTTCCCCCATTTTCACTTTAATTTACTTCAATTAAATAAACATAGTGAAATTTGTAATGTATGGATGTATTTGTTTTAGAGCAATGACCACCCCCTTGGCACTGCATATTGGTCTGTTGTCTGTGCATGTGCTGTTGTCTATGCATGCACATTGTTCTCATCTCTCTCTCTCTCTCTCTCTGTCAATGCAATGTGAATGCACCTGTTAAAGCCATCTCCCGCATACATGTTGTTATTTAATTGTTATGTAGTTGTGCACAGACACAACAAACTGGTGATGAGTACGAACCTGAATGGCAGAAAATATCACAAACTGCACCAATAGTTATGGGACGAAACAGCAAGAGCTAAACAGCACAAGAAAGCCATCACGGATCCTAACAAAGGAACATGTAACAGTGAGAGATGCGCTGAATTTAAAGTGAATATAACATGGCGGCTTCAGTCAGGAAAATTGACAAATTTGATAATGCTAGTGAAGGCTGGGAGTCGTATATTGAGAGGGTTGAACTGTATTGTAATGTGAACAATGTGGAAGAGTACAAGAAAGCCCCTACACTTCTTAGATTAATGGATGCAGTCCTAGTCTCTTATGCAACTTAGTAACACCTACAAAACCGGCATAGTTACAGGTAAGGAGGCATGGGATCCAAGGGGACATTGCTTTGTGGATCCAGAACTGGCTTGCCCACAGAAGGCAAAGAGTGGTTGTAGATGGGTCATATTCTACATGGAGGCTGGTGACCAGTGGAGTGCCTCAGGGATCTGTTCTGAGACCCCTATGCTTTGTGATTTTTATAAATGTCCTGGATGAGGAAGTGGAGGGATGGGTTAGTAAATTTGCTAATGACACAAAGGTTGGAGGTGTTGTGGGTAGTGTGGAGAGCTGTCAGAAGTTACAATTGAACATTGATAGGATGCAAAACTGGGCTGAGAAGTGGCAGATGGAGTTCAACCTAGATAAGTGTGAGGTGGTTCATTTTGGTAGGTCAAATATGATGGCAGAATATAGCATTAATGTAAGACTCTTGACAGTGTGGAGGATCAGAGGGATCTTGGGGTCCAAGTCCATAGGACACTCAAAGCAGCTGCGCAGGTTGCCTCTGTGGTTAAGAAGGCATACGGTGCACTGGCCTTCATCAGTCGTAAGATTGAGTTTAAGAGCCGAAAGGTAATGTTGCAGCTATATAGGACCTTGATCAGACCCCACTTGGAGTACTGTGCTCATTTCTGGTCACCTCAGTACAGGAAGGATGTGGAAACCATAGAAAGGGTACAGAGGAGATCTACAAGGATGTTTCCTGAATTGGGGAGCATGCCTTATGAAAATAGGTTGAGTGAACTTAGCCTTTTCTCCTTGGAGCAATGGAGGTTGAGAGGTGACCTGATAGAGGCATTTAAGATGATGAGAGGCATTGATCATGTGGATAGTCAGAGGCTTTTTCCCAGGGCTGAAATGGCTAGCACAAGAGGACACAGGTTTAAGGTGCTGGGGAGTAGGTACAGAGGAGATGTCAGAGGTAAGTTTTTTACTCAGAGAGTGGTGAGTGCATGGAATGAGCTGCCGGCGGCAGTGGTAGAGGCAGAAACGATAGGGTCTTTTAAGAGACTCCTGGATGGCTACATGGAGGTTAGAAAAATAGAGGGCTATGGATAAAGCCTAGGTAGTTCTAAGGTAGGGACATGTTTGGCACAGCTTTGTGGGCTGAAAGGCCTGTATTGCGCTGTATGTTTTCTATGGGTTTTTTTCTATGTTTTACAGAATCACTTGAGCCCTGAACTACTGGTAATAGCTGAGAGATTTAGATTTTACAAAAGGAGCCAGTCAAAGGATAAAAAGCATTTGTGAATACATTGCCGAACTACCCAAACTTTCCCAGTACTGTGACTTATGTGATGTACTTTTTGATGCATTATGGTACAGGCTTGAATGTGCTATGCATACTCAAAACCCTCAAAAGAGGCTACCGTCTAAAACAGACCTAATCTTAGCATGGGCACTGACCATTACAATATCATTAGAAACTGCACCAAAGGATGCAGCAAAACTACAGAAAAAGAGTGTATAATGTGAAATGCACAATATGTTCCTGAGTGCTGCAAAAAGCCAAAAATACTACGGAGGTGGCAAATCGTCTCATGATGTAAGTGACAGTGGTTCAAAAGAAATGTCTGCAGGAAGTGTCACAGAGAAGGTCACGTAGAGAGAGCGTGCAAGGCAGACAAAAAGCATAACAGTGTTAGGGTTAATGTTAGGGTTAATTCGAGACTGCCATTACAGGTCAGGAGTGGCTCACGTAATGCGAGGGAGGGGGGAAGCAAAACTGGGGACTCCGCTACACCGAAACTACTAGTGTCACGCGATTCAGTAAACAAAAGAAACAGGTAACTCGTGAGTGTATGGTGTCGGGCCAATAAGATGGACACAAGTGCCCGATATTACCTAATATGTAGCGGGGGGTTGTGCTGGGGGGAAAAGGGATATAAATAAGAGCAGATTGTAAGGGGAAGTCGGAACGCGCCTTCTCCAGCGACTCCGTGGATTCGCTGTGCCAGTTACGTATTCTGCAATAAACCCAAGTTTTGTAATATTCCGGTGTTGGTTGTCTCTCTTCCTAAACGAACACAGGGCAGAATTTCAAGCCCAACATCACGTAGAGAGAGCGTGCAAGGCAGACAAAAAGCATAACCAAGTGAAAAGACTCAAACACAAAAATAAGCAAATGCATGAAGGTACCGAATGTAAAACAAAATCAGACAACATAGGTTTGGCAAAGGTGAACTGTCATGCTTCAAACTGCATAGTGTAACTGAAGCAGATCACAAAATCATTTGCATTACAATAGATGTGTCTGGTTTAAAACTGAAAATAGACCTGCATACAGGGTCAGCTTTGTCCATAATTCCAAAAGCTGACTACAACAGACTGTTTTCTATGATACCATTAGAGAAGACCTCAGTGATTCTAAAAACTTCCACAGGCAAAAAAAAGTATCTTGCTCAGGTAAACTGTAAGTAAATGTGATGTATGGAGGCCAGTCAAAACAGTTAGAGCTTTATGTTTTGAAAAGTGGAGGGCCAGCACTTTTCTGACATGAATAGCTGAGAAAAACACAATTAGCCTGGCACTGAGTCAAAGCACTCAGTGTGTCATGAACAGGCACCAACAGTGCAAATGGTAGCACTAACCAAAGACAGGCATGGCTTCTTAATGCTGATGAGAAGGTAAACTCAAAAGCACGAAGGCCAGAATTGAATTGAATGAAGCAGCAACACCAAGATTCCATAAAGTGTGTCCAGTGTCTTACTCACTGCGTTCCAAAGTGGATGCTGAACTGCAGAGCTTGGCAGCATCTGGAATTCTCTCCAAGGTTGAGTGGAGTGATAGTGCCACACCCACTGTTCTGGTGTTCAAGAAAGGGAAGGCCGAATCCATTTGCATATGTGGGGATTTCAAGGTTAGCATCAACCTGGTGCTACAGACTGTGTAGTATCTCCCGTCACAAATAGACTTTTTATTTATTTGGTAGGCTAGCAGAGGTTTTCAAAGATTGAATGGTTACAAGCCGATCTGCAAATGGAGAATGAGATGTCAGGCAGGAAGTTCATCACAATCAACACTCACAAGGGAGTATTACAGTATAATCGTCTTGTCTTTGGTGTTGCATCAGCACCAAAAATTTGGCAAAGAACAATGGTCAGAAGGAATCCAAGATATCCCAGGAACACAATGTTACATTGATGACATTATTGCGATTGCCAAAAATGATAAAGAGCACGTCCAGGACTTGGTAAAGTGCTTAGCAGGCTGAGTGAGTATGGTCTGAGCACAAAGAGAGAGAAATGAGAGCTTTTCAAGGATGAAATCTCATATTGTGGACATGTCATTGACAAGCAAGGCTTACGTAAGTCATAAGAGAAGACTGGAGCAGTGCTACAGGCACCCAAACCAGAAAATGTGTCATAACTCAGGACATACTTGGGCCTTGTAAATTACTATCACTGGTTTCTCCTAAACATTGCTCCAGTGCTGCATCCATTGAATGCATTGTTACAGATAGGAGAAAAGTGGAAATGGTCAGAAAGATGTGAAAGAGCATTCAAGGAAACAAAATGCTTAATAATATCCAATGAACTGCTTACCCATCCCTACCCATCAGACTGGCATGTGATGCATCCCCTTATAGCATTGGAGCTATTTTGTCACACATTATGAAGGATGTATCTGAATGTCTGATTGTGCTTGCTCCAAGATCACTGACGAGTGCAGAACACAACTACATACAGATCAATGGAGAGGCCTTTAGTCTAATATGGGGTATAAAAAAGTTCCACCACCAACTCTATGGATAAAAGTTTACACTAGTGACAGATCATCAGCCCCTTGTGTCCATTTACAATCCCAGGAAGGGAATTCCAGTGATGTCTGCTACCCAGTTACAATGCTGGGCTCTGTTCCTCGGAGCCCACTCTTATGACACAGGGTTCAAGGGTACCAAACAACACAGCAATGCTGATGGCTTGTCATGTCTTCCACTATTAGCAAGTGAAGAAGAAAAGTCTTCATATTGTGACCCAGCAGAGGTGTTCCACTTCCCATTGGTGGACCAGTTGCTGGTAACAAACTCCGAAATACAATGGGAAACAAAGAATGATCCAACATCGTCAAAATTCTGTGAAATCACCATGCAAAGACGGTCATCTCATGGAAACTCTATGTTTCCAGAGTACTCAGTGAGACGAGACCAACTATCGGTATGTTAAAAAGCACTGATGTGTGGATCTTGTGTTATGGATCTCTCTAAACTGTGCACCAGAGTGTTAGAAAATATGCATGAAGGTCAAGACGAGGAGTCTTGCCAAGAGCTGTGTATGGTGGCTGGGAATAGATAAACAGATTGAAATCTCAGCCGAAAGATGTTCAAGATGCCAAAAGTTCAAAATGCACCCCCATAAGCACCTTTACATCCATGGAAGTGGCAGTCATCACCATGGCAAAGAGTACATACTGACTTCGCTGGGCCATTCATGGACTCCATGTTTCTGATTGTTGTGGATGCTATTCGTAGTATCTGGAGGTTATGCCAATGAGGTCAACCACCTCAGCAAAGACTATATCCATTTTGAGAACTATCTTTGACCAAAACAGCTTACCAGTACAAATTGTGAGTTGCAACAGACTACAATATACATCAGAAGAATTTTGACCATTCATGAAGGAAAATGGCATTAGATGCATCAAGTCAGCTCCTCACCACCCAGCAATGAATGGATTAGCTGAAAGGTTTATTCAAGCATTCAAGAAGTCTAGTAAAGCTGTGGACGAGGACATTTCTCTACAGCACAAGGTGGACATCAGACATGAAGGCATCATGTGGACCAGCTATGGATACTCAACCGAAGAACACACCTGAGCCAATTGCATCCAACCAGACAGACACATTACAGTCATCAGACTTACCTCTCTGTGGCGATCATGTCACTGACAGCAACATGACACTGGCATCTGAGAACGTGTCTTAGACAAGAGACCTACCAAACCTGATGCCACTCTACAGGTCCAGAATTGCGATGAGAACATTATCAGTAACAAAACACCTGCCAGACCTGATGCCAGTTCACAGGTCTAGAGGTGCAATGAAAACATTCCCATTGACAAGATACCTCGCTCCCCCCAATGCTGGCTGCCCCTCCATCTGACCATCAACACCTTCCCTCCTCTCGCCCAACTCAGTATGGGAAGGGCCAGGATCCTCCTCTTCTGGTACTGGAGCACCAGCGAATGGGAATAGGGGCCACTCATCTGAGTCGTCATCTTCCGAATCGGTATCCATTCCCGCGTTAAGGACCCATCCCGGCTCTTCAGCAGCGGTCTCCTCCCTCGCTCCGTGCCCTCGCAGAGTCCTTGTACTAGGCACAACCTCCCAACCTGGCTCCTTGTCCACCCGCACCGCTTGACCCAGGGGCAGCAGGTGATTCCAATGGAATACCTTGATAGGCCCATTCCCATCCTCAGGTTTCACCCGGTAAACTGGTAGATTCGGCATCTGGCTCTCTATTACATAGGGGCTGGCCGCCCATCGATCTGCCAACTTGTGCTTACCGGGGAGTCCCAAATTCCGTAAAAGGACCCGGTCGCCCGGCAATAATTGAGCAAACTTCACCTTTTGTTCATATCTCCTCTTATTCCTCTGATTTTGTTCGGTAGCCCCCGCCTCGGCCAACTCATATCGGACACATACCTTAGATAGGACTTCCCGGGTAATTTGCCCACTTCAACCCCAAAACACAAGTCAATGGGCAACCTCGCTTCCCGCCCAAACATCAGATAATAAGGCGAGTACCCTGTAGCATCATTGCAAGTACAATTGTAACAGTGAACCAATTGTCCAATATGATGACTCCACTTATTTTTCTGCCCAATCTCCAGCATCCTGAGCATATCCAACAGGGTCCTGTTGAACCTCTCTGGCTGAGGATCACCCTGTGGGTGATAAGGGGTAGTCCTGGATTTCTCAACCCCAAGCATAGTCAGTAACTCATGGATAAGGCGGCTCTCAAAGTCCCGCCCCTGATCACTATGGATCCATCTGGGAAGGCCATAATGAACAAAATACTTCTCCCATAACACCTTCACCACTGTCGTCGCCTTCTGATCCTTAGTGGGGAATGCCTGAGCATAGCGAGTGTAATGATCGGTGATGACTAAGACATTCGCGGTGTTGCTGGTGTCAGGCTCAATCGACAGAAAATCCATACATACCAGGTCCAGAGGTCCCGCACTCTGCAAGTGCGACAGTGGAGCCGCCAACACGGGCAGGGTCTTCCTCCGGATGCAATGACTGCATCCCCTACAGTATTCTTCGACCTCCCCCACAGTATTCTTCAACCTCCCCCCTCATCCGAGGCCAGTAGAACCGCTCTTTGAGTAATCCATAGGTCTTTTCCACCCCCAAGTGTCCGGAATCATCATGCAAGGCCTGGAGTACAGTCTGATGATACTCCTCCGGCAGGACCAGTTGCCAACAATGGGGTTGGTCCATAGGCACCGTGACCCGGTACAAGATTTGGTTCTTTAACTTTAACCGAGGCCACTCCTTCAACAACAGGGGCACAAATAGGTGTTTTGCCTTCTCTGCCAACGCCACATCCCCCTTCTCTACCGCTCTCCACACAGTGCCAAGACCTGGGTCATTTTGCTGAGCAGCTGTCACTTCCCCCGGACTCAGCTCCGGCAACTGTTTAGTCTTCAGTGCGGTCAGGTCACAGTAAGCTAGGAGTAGGGCATCTTCCAAAGCCCCCGAAGAATCCATGGCTCACTCCAGCCTTCCTCTTCCCTCGGCCTTCACAGTGATAGCAAACTGACACATAGCTTTCACTCCAGGGGCAGGGACACTCTCCCACTCCTCGTCCTTCTCCTGTTCCCCCGGCTCCTGACGTGACAAAGCATCCACATCGACATTCCTGCTTCCTGGGCGGTACTTCAGGCTGAAATCATATACCGACAAGGCTGCCAGCCACTGATGTCCTGTGGCATCCAGCTTAGCCGATGTCAAAATATAAGTGAGAGGATTGTTATCCGTTCTCACCTCAAACTTGGCTCCATACAAGTAATCGCTCAACTTGTCCACCACCGCCCACTTCAGCGCTAGGAACTCCAACTTGTGACTGGGATAGTTCCTCTCAGATGGCGACAAACTTCGGCTGACAAAGGCTACTGGTCTGAATGCGTTGCCATGCTCCTGGAACAGAACAGCACCGAGACCCTTTCGGCTGGCATCAGTGTGCAGCACATATGGCTTCTGTTAGCACCCTCTTCAGAGATTGGAAGGCCTCTTCACATTTATTATCCCATCTCGAGCCAAAAGGTTCCACCGGGTTCCAGTATCCTCCAACATCTTGCCTCCGGTCCCCCTTCCTTTTCTTCCCCACCGGGGGATAGCCACACAACAGCTGTGTCAACAGGTGACACATTTTAGCGTATTCTTTCACAAATCGGTGGTAATACCCACAGAACCCCAAAAATGAACGCAGAGCACTCACTTTCTGGGGTCTCGACCAGGTGATCACAGCCTCTTGGTTGGATCTTGGTTGGATCAGTAGCCACTCCCTCTTGCGAAATGATATGGCCAACGTAGCTAACCGACGACTTGCAGAACTGGCATTTGTCCAGGGAAAGCTTCAGCCCTTCCTCCTTAAGCTGGCTTAACACCTTTAACAGCCTCTCCTCATGTCTCTCCAAAGTCAATCCAAACACTATCAAATTGTCCAGGTACACCAGCACCACCAGAAGATTCATATCCCCCACAGTTCTCTCCATGAGCCTCTGGAATGTAGCTGGGGCCCCCGATATACCTTGGTGCATTCGTTTGAACTGAAAGAACCCCAGCGGGCAGATAAAGGCTGTCTTCTCTTTATCGCCCTCACTCATTGGGATCTGGTAATACCCACTTCTTAAGTCCAGCACACTGAACCACTTCGTTCCACTCAGGCAGGCCAACGCGTCCTCGACCCTTGGGATGATACATTGATCAGGGACAGTTCGCCGATTCAAAGTCCTAGAGTCAATGCACATGCGCACCCTCCCATTCTTCTTCCGGGCCACCACTATTGGGGACTCATAGGGACTTCGGGACTCAGCTATGATTCCAGCTTCCTTCAATTTGCACAAGTGCTGCCGCACGTCCTCAACATCCGCTGGGGCCATCCGCCGGGATCTCTCTCGGAACGGGGTGTCCTCCATCACCCAGATGGTGTGGTGAGTGCTTTTGGAGCAGCCCACATCAAACTCGTCCCGAGAAAAAACAGCTTCCATCTTCAGCATCTTCTCCACCAGCCTGCATTTCCACTCCAGCAGCACAGGAGAATCCCCGAAGTTAAAGGCTTCAGCAGTCAGCTCCCCTCGATGCTCCAACCCCTCCCCTTTAGGGGTCCTCATTGGTGCGCTAGACATTACCGTCACCGGGAACAGATGTGCCAGCAGCATTCCCCTCTTAAAGGTAATTTCTCTTGCTGTGGTGTTCCTGACACTTACGGCTATACGCCTCGCATGTACCACCCCTGGTCTCTGCACTTCGGGCCTCAGCAGCGCCCCCGCCGGAAATCGTGTCTCCCCCTCAAGATTGTCCGGGGCGTCTACTAAAGGGCTTCGCCCTTCGGCACTCCGGGGAATCTGGGGGTCCCCATCACGAGTGCTACCTCCCCTGGTTGGATCATCTTGGGCCTCGCCTGCGTACACTACACCGTCTCTCATTTATACTCCGGGTCCAGCCCTTGGGAGGCAACCCCTTCTTCGAATACCGCTCGAAACACTGGATGCACTGAGAGGGTCTCCAGAAAGTGTTCCCCTCCTTTCTCCTTACAAGCTCCCAGGAGCCGTCGCACAACGGGGGAGTTAGTCCCCACCAGGAGGGCAGCACCACCGGTTTCCACCAGGTCAGGACACACCAACACCAACGTCTCAATGGCTTCAGACACTCCCACATCGCCCTCCGAGAACTCCAATCTCACCGATAGGTACCCATCGTACGGGTAATCACCCTCGCTCACACCCCAGATCTGCAGGGCGTCAAATGGGATTACGAGCAAATGCTTTAGATATTGGTTGTAGAACGACCGGTACAATAAGGTCACCTGCGATCCCGTATCAAGAACGGCTTTCGCGTAAACTCCCTCTATCCATAGAGGCACACTGGCACTGGGTCCTACCAGCCCATCTGGAATAAAGGCGTGGGCACCCGGTGGTCCCCTGGCTGATCTCTGGGAACGTGTTCCTCCAGAGGCTCCAGTCTATTCCCTCACTGAGCCTCTCCTAAGTTTCCCAACACCTCTCCCTTCTTAGTTGCAGGGGGGCTTGCCCTCCGCGGGACTCCTTGTCTCTCACAATCCCACCAAAAGTGTTCCTCCTCTCCACAGCTATAGCACACCCTTGGCTGCCCACAGTCCCACCTGAAATGCCCCTCTTTCCCACAGTTAAAGCACAAGCTGCCCGCTGTCCCTCCTCTCCCAGGACAGCCCCCGCTCCCAACCCACTGCACGGGCTGTTCCCGGGAATGGGTACCTTCCCTGTCCTTCCCCTCCAGAGGGGGGTCCCTACTCTCCTGGGGGTTTTCAGTCCTCCACCCAGCCACCACTTCCTGTATCGCTGAGGATCACTCCCGGTGGCCCGAGCCCCTTTTCCGCCCCAACGCTCTCTCTTCCTCCCGCACCAACGTATCTCCTGAAACTTGAAAATCCACCCCGCTCACTACACAGGCATACTGCACCTGTACATCTTCTAACTCGCACCAGCTAACAATCTTATCTCTGTCCATCTCTGCACTGCTGCCTGCGCGATTCCACAGCCCATGACAATCCAATCCTGAACGAGCCCCCACAAATGTAACACTTACCCAACAGGCTGGTATATGTCTAGGGGAAAAGGAGATCCAGCCACTCACCAACCCCACCTCCCGTACATGCAGGTGCTGTGAGAATCAAGTTTATGCCATGCGCGCACACACCATATCCAACTCACACCAGATACCGTTATGGAATACACTTCAAAGATTTTACTAAAACTGAAAGAGTACTATGCAATACAATATATATGAAGGAAAAGAAAATAAAGTAAAAGGCGCCAGTTTATCAGAGTTCAGTCAGTTTAGTGCACATCTTTGGAGTTCAACCATCGAACCATTCGACCCCTCGTCACTTTCCTCCAACCTCCACGTTCCCGCACCTGGGACCACCCGGGTGGTCGACCGAGCAGTGCAGCGCATGTCCACCTGCCTCAGCGTCTTCTTCCCGACTCCCCTGAAAAGACCGCGAAACCCCTGTTCCCAGGCCCACAAGACAAAATAACATTCCCCATTGGTCAACAAATGAATACAATCCTACTATCAGCACGTCTAAAGCTAAACAACTGCGAGAGAAAGCACTTATCATACAAAGAAGCATTCCTACTCTTATCAAAACATAGAAGTCATTTTGATTAACATACACAGTACATTGTACATCTCTCTCTCACTGCAATGTGAATACCGGACACCAGTTAAAGCCATCTCCCGCAAGTGTGCTTTTATTTAATTAATGCATAGTTACGCACAGACAAAGCAAAATTGATCTTGTACCGATAGTTATTTGAAACAAAATTGAACAGTAAGACTAGAGTTTAAATTCATATTTTGGTTTTGGCAATCTTTCATGAACATGGGCTCATCATTACATGATGTTACAAGTTAAAATGATAAAACTGTGAATGAGACATGATGAACTGCAAGTAAATAGTTCACCCCAGACACGTGTGTGAAACAGTAAGTCCCAGTAAACCAATGGAGGTTGGATCAATGGAAGTTATGAAATTCCAAAACTCTTGCCAACCACTCATTCCAGAATGATGTTGGTAATATTTAGAGCCTTTGCTTGGCTGGAAAAGGCCAGAGTTTTCACTGAACACTCATTGTGTTGGTGGTTTTTGCCTGTGCTGCAATGACATGTGAGATCTCTGCCATTTGCTCCATGGTTGGGCTTGCAATATACAGGCATGAAGCTGGACACCAGTTCCACACTGGAAAGGATTAAACACAAGCTCTACAAAATGCTTATGCTCCTTGCTGTTTCACACTGCTATGAAATCCTAAGAATGCCAGCAGTATCTCCACATGCATACTCATCAGAATCTGTCATGCAGCCTATGTCTGATGCCTCTGAAGAGGAACTGATGCATGATGTCAGTCATTGTGGATGGACAACATTTAGTAGTCTTGGGATTTCCATGGGCTTGTAGCACATTCATATCGGTTGACTCTCCAAGCATAGACCCAGCCTCTCTGTGAAATAGCAGAGTCTTGGCAGGTTGAGGCAATTCAGTTTGTCAAGCTGGCATTTCATGTGCTCAATTTATGCAGTGACTTGGGTGCTTAACAGGTGACAACTGTGATACAGTCATCAAAGATAACAATTGTGTCAGTTTCTCCATACACTCATCCTAGTCATGTATAGTTTCAGGGCTAATGAAACTCATATGATAACACAACCAAATATGTATCAAACCAATTTTTTTAATGGCACCATTTTAGCACAAAATACTGGTAGTCTTCATGTTTAAGTAGAGACCAAAGCTAAGATTTTAAATCTCAATTTATTATACATCGAAGGACCAGAATAGGATTACACCATTTTGCTCTGTCACAGCCAACCTAAGTACCATGAAATTAAAAAAAACAAAGCACAAAAAATGCTGGAAATATTCAGTGTATCAAACAATATCTGTAAAGTGAAACATATCTTAATGTTGAATGTTCAAAATATTTGATTAAAATTAGAAAGTGCTAGTGACAGATAGATTTTCAACAAATACAGAGACCAGTAAAGGGAGGGGAAGAAAATATGGAAATAGTATCTCTCATAATGTGAAAGATTGGTATGAAATGAGTTTTGATGCAGGATAAGGGAGATTCCAAATAGACAAATAAAAAATCAAAAGCTGACTGTACATAAGGCATAAATGGGTACCAATCAGTGTTGTCTGAAAAATAGGGACTTATGATCTGAAAATTGGAATTTCAAGCATTAAATGAAGCCTTCTTTGTATGTGGTCTTTTAAAAAAAATGATAAAAATGAGGGACCCTAAGAGTCTCGACCCGAAACGTCGACTGTGCTCTTTTCTATAGATATTGCCAGGCCTGCTGCGTTCCTCCAGCATTTTGTGTGTGTTGCTTAGAAATGAGTTTTACAAGCTTTTCAAACAATTACACTCCTGCTAAAAACAGTGGAGTGGTATGAAGGTGGCAGCTGCATGCCAGTCAGCAGAATGTCCAAGACAGGAAAATGGTTAGAGATGATAATCCAGACAGGTAGGAAAGTGTATGATGGAAACAGTATGTTCATTCTGGAATGAACAATAGTGGTATATTTTTAAAGTGTTATAGGAACAGGAAGGACTAACTGAGAATTCAGTGAGAAAGAACCTTCACAAAATAGAGAAGAGTGCAAGAGGAAGGAGTCATGTTGCCGGCAACAGTGGTGGAGGCGAATACAATAGGGTCTTTTAAGAGGCTCCTGGACAGGTACATGGAGCTCAGAAAAATAGAGAGCTATGGGTAACCCTAGGTAATTTCTAAGGTAAGGACGTGTTTGGCACAGCTTTGTGGGCCAAAGGGCCTGTATTGTGCTGTAGGTTTTCTATGTTTCTATGTTTCTAAACCTGAAGGAATAAAAGTGTACACATTGATTTGTTAATTGTGCAACCCTAAGAAATAGAGTGACCAATGTTAGCCATGTATATTTACACTACTAAATGCTATGCTTAAGTTCTGCACCATTTAATGGATAATTCATATGGAAATATAAAAATATCAGCAACTAATAATGAAATACCACTTTTGTAAAATCAGTGCCAAATTGTAATGCACAGGATAAGGTTTCATCACAAGGAAATGACAATTTGCATTTTAATAATGTTCAGACTCATTCATTCATCACTTTTTTTTCAGAAGATTCAAGGGCAATATGTTGCAGCTAACTACTCAAGAACAAAAGTCTTTTGGCAATATTCTGAAAAATAAATGGTTGCAGTATGGATAAATTCACATTATAGCATTACAATTATTTTCGTATACTACCATAGCTTCTAGGTAACATTGCCATCAAAGCATGCTACATTGGGATTAGATGATCCTGATAATACTGTTTAGTCATGAACAGGTGATAAAAAGTCTTTCTGACAGAAGAGATCTTAAATGAATTTTTGCATCTGTATTTGCTCAGGAGTCTATAGAGAGGTCATGGACTCAATACGGATTACAGAGGAGAAGGTGTTTGCTGTCTTGAAAATTAGGGTGGATGAATCCTCAGGGCCATGCAAGGTGTTCTCTTGGACCTTGTAGGAGGCTAGTGCAGAAATTTTAGGGCCTGTAGCAGTGGTATTTTAAATGTACTTAGCCTTGGGTGAGGTGTCGGAGGATTGAAGGATAGCTAATGTTGTTCCATTGTTTAAGAAAGGCTCTGAGAATAAGATGGAAAAATAAAGCCAATGAGCCTGACATCAGTAGTAGGTAAGTTATTGGAAGGTATTCTAAAGGACCAGCTATATAGTCGAAATAGCTTTGTGAATGGTAGGTCATGTTAAACCAATCTTACAAGTTTTTAAGGAAGTTCAGGAAGGCAAAGCAGTGGGCGTTGTCTTCATGGACCTTAGCAAAGCTTTTGACAAGGTCCCACATGGGAGTTTGGATAAGAAATTAAGTACCTTAGCATTCAGGATGAGGTAGTAATTTGGATTAGACATTGACTTTGTGGGAGAAGGGAGAAGGTGGTAGTATATGGTTGTGTACTGACTGGAGGTCTGTGACTCATGGTGTGCCACAGGGTTTGGTGCTGCATCTGATGTTGTTTATCATCTAAAGCAACGATCTGGATGATAATATAGTAAACTGGATCAGCAAATATGTGGGTGACGCCAGGATTTTGGGTATAGTGGACAGCCAAAAGGAATCAGAATGAGAGTTACAATCACTGGCATATGCCGTGAAATTTGTTAACTCACTGGCAGTAGTACAATTCAATATATGATGTCAGAATACTCTCCATCATACATCTGTAGAAATTTTTGAGTATTTTAGGTGACAAACCAAATCTCCTCAGACTCTTAATAAAATATAGCTGCGGTCTTGCCTTCTTTATAGCTGCATCGATATGTTGGGACCAGATTAGGTCCTCAGAGATCTTGACATCCAGGAACTTGAAATTGCTCACTCTCTCCACTTCTGATACCTCTATGAGGATTGGTTTGTGTTCCCTCATCATACTCCTCTTGAAGTCCACAATCAGCACTTTTGGCTTCCTGGCAATGAGTACAAGTTTGTTGCTGTGACACCACTCCACTAGCTGGTATATCTCACTCCTGAATGCCCTCTTGACTCTATCTGAGATTCTGCCAACAATGACAATCAAATCTTGCAGCAGGATCTGGACCAGCTGGAAAAAAAAGTGCTGAAAATTGACAGATGGAATTTAATGCAGGTAAGTGTGAGGTGTTGCACTTTGGAAGGATAAGCTTGGGAGGACTTACAGTGAGTGGTGGGACACTGGGAAGCACAGTAGTACAGAGGTATCTGGGAAGACAGATACATAATTTCTTGAGAGTGGCATCACAGGTACATCAAGTCTTAAAGAGGACGTTGGCATATTGACCTTCATAAATAAAAGTGATAAGTACAGGAGTTGGTCTGTTATGTTAAAGTTTGAAAGATGTCTGTGAAGCCTTATTTGAAGTATTGTCAATTATTACAGTCTTTCCACTCAGAGACTTGGGCAATATTTTTTTACTTCTGACTGCAATTTTTTTTCTCAAATCATAACCATATATGCTATTTGTGCTACATGCTATGTGCTATGTTCAGTGAGCTGTATGTTGTTGGTAATGTGTTTTGCACCTTGCCCCCAGAATACTGTTTCATTTGGCTATATTCATATATGGTTGAATGATAATTAACCTTGAACTCATAGCTTCACACAGAACCATAAATTGTTGAGTGTACATGTGATGAAATGTCCTATGTTGAAATCCGTTTTTATTTACTTCATTCTTATTTCTCAGATATAGACTTGGTACTGTCCAGTAATGCTGTTACTACAACAGAATAAAAACACATAATCCTCTGCATTATATAGTCACTCCTAAGTTATTCTTCATAACTATCTGAGGTAAGACCTGTAGAAAATACAAAAAAAGGACTAAATTCATTACTTTCTCATAGAGCGCTCGTCATGGGTCAGCACAATTGAATGCAAATTACTAAACATGCCGAAGCTCAGACGGTAACATGACTGACAAAAGCACCAGTAGAAAGTCAAGGATAAAGAAAATGTGTAGGAAGATGAGATTAGTTCAGTTTTGCATCATAGTGGGGACAGAGATGGTGAGCAAATGGCCTGTATATTGGCTACACTGTTCTATGTTTTATATTCCATGATTATGGGCTTGACACATACGTATATTGCTTTTGGATCAATCTGAAGTTGTCTCTTGTAATAGCATGAAAGAAGAAGAAACAATATAAGTTTGGGTAACCTTTACCACCTCTGGCAGCAACATCATTGTAATGGAGATTGTCTATTACAATTTTCAGATAGTGCAGAACTCTATATTGCCTTTTTAATGGCCTATTGTTTTGTGGCTCACTGTGGCACGTGAGAAGGCCTCTCTGCTTCGTGTGGTGTACCTCTCTTTTGATGAATGTCAATGATATCATAGGATGGTATCATGTTTCTGCATTTATGGATTGAAATATTGTGTATATTAACTGTGGACTTTTTCAGACGTTTTTTAAATTCTGTATTTTTTCTATCGCCTCTTCCATTTTGGTTCTGTTGTGAGAGGGAGGATGTTTACGGTCGATATTCTATTCGTTTTTTCTGTGGGGGAGGTGTTGTTTTTGGAGTTGATGTTCCTGTTCTGTTTTGTGCGGAAGGGTGGGGGGGGAGGGTTGGATTTTGAGGAGCTGATAATCAGGGTCCCATTCTTTGTTGTATGGGGAAGTGGGTTTGATGTTTTTCTCTGAATGACTTTCATGCTCTTTCTTTGTTTTGTGGCTATCTGGAGAAATGCAGTTTTCTGATTTGCATTTGGATACATGCTTTGATAACAAATGAACCTTTGAACCTTTGAAGTATTGTATACAGCTTTTCTTACGCCCTGATATGCCCAAGTAGGATAAATAGAGCAGTCCTTTAATTATAATTTAGCATTAAAAAACCAGCAGTAAGTCAATATGTAGCAAATAATTTTCATATTGATGCTGAGCATTGAGACTGGATTCAAGACTAGGGCCACTTTTATAGATCAATCAAGCATGGGCTCAAGCTGAAACCTTAGAATTATGATTATCTCTACTCCTATTTCTTGCTATGTTGAAAGAGCCCCAACATCACTGCCACAGGTACAGTATAACATCTATGGATTTTGCAGAAGCCAACTTCGTGAAGTGCACGTTCTAAGTGTAAAATCTACAAAATCCCTTTTCAATTTGTTTGTATATTACTTAAATTAAATTCTGCATTTTAGTAAAGCTGTGTACAGTTTTTACAGGAACATTTTTAACAGACCTAGAGTATAAGGCAGCAAGTCTCACAAAGATGAAGAAAAGTTCCCCATAACACTCAAAATAAAAATCACATTAAATCCTGTAGTTATTTTTTGAACTTTCAGAACAGTATCATATTATTTGCATTGATCCATATGTCAAAATTTTGTAGAGATGTTTCATTTAAAATGTATCTAAGGTACTGAACAAAATAAAGTGTTAAATTATGGAGTACTGTCTAAATCTTCCAATCCTTTTTAAATCTAAAGATGGTAATAGATGATTGAAAGATTGTAAATGTTACATTTTTGCTTAGTGTAACAATGTAAAAATAAATCCAGTCAACTTAATCTCAGTACTGTGGAAGATGCTAGAGAGAATTATCAGGGAGGATTCATTTCCATGGATGCTGCCTGACCTGCTGTGTTTCTCCAGCATTTTGTGTATGCTGTTTAACAGGGCACATGGATTAATATAAGAAAGGCAGAATTGATCTATTAAAAGCAAGTCATGATAATCATAATTTTTTTAATGGATTTACTGAGGAGCCCACTATGGGCAGTGTAGTTAATATGGTATATATGGACTTCCTAAAGGTGTTTGATGAAGTTCTATGCGATGAACATATCAAACAAAATTCTATGGAATAAAATGGCTTGTACGAGTTGGAAATAGGACACGCTTATGGTCACTATTGGAACCATTGCTTTGTGTATATATTAACATGCAGATCTGGATGTACAGTGCACCATTACAAAATTTTCAGATGTCAGATGGTGGGTGGTGGTGGTTGGCATCCGTCTGTCATGAAGGACAATGGGTGATAATCATCATCATCACAAATCTGGCTAGAAGGTATGGAGATCCTGAGACGCACACAGTCGTCAAGATTCCCCTCTCGCCCTCACCAATGTAGTCCAAAGGAAAGATTATGAGGCAATATGTTTGGCACCAGCTTGGCTCCAGGAGCTGCTGCAAAGATGTTCAATAACGTCTAGCCAGCTTGGGTGCTCCACTCCAAATTTGCTATCTAGCTTTACTCCCACAGGCTTCGTCTCTCCTGAGGTTGCCCACAAGGCAGTGGAGTTGCCCATAGCTGGGGATCTGGTTCATGAGCACCAGGACGGGTCTGCACACTGGTGGCTTTGCATGCTATGTTTTCAGGGGCCAGACGTCCTCCCTGTCTTCTGTAGTTCAGCCTGAGTCCAAAATGAGTTCAGTTTCAGTGTGTTGCCAGTGAAGAGGCACTACATGAGGCTTGCTGTTGGAAAAGCTATGTATTGGCAGGGAGAGACTTACAAATTGAGCTCTCCTTTTTGTAAGACTACTAGCCAGTGGTGGAAACTGAAAGTGAGAGCAACAAGCTCGACCCACTACACTACCACACCAGGCACATCACAACAACCATTTTGACACTGTTACGTACCCGTGACACGTGACAGTGGTACCCTTGTCACGTGACTGGGGTTGAAGTTATACTGGACATGAGGTAATGGTGGAGTGATGTCATTTTCCCGCCAGTAGAGGTCATGTGACAAGTTTTTTCTACAGGGTATAAAAGGGAGACCCACCCTGTCAGGTGGGGCAGTTCGTGGCTGGATTTGCCAAGATGACTTCATGTTACTGTGTGATTTAATGTGATGACGCAGTTTAGTTAAAAATGAAGTTTTGTTAATGCCTAAAGTTTAAAAGGTCAGAGCCAACGGTTTCTTTGCTGATGGAGAGTGAAGTTTGGAAGATGGACATCGAGAAGAATTGATTTTCGATGGATTGACTTCGACCTTGTGTGATCCTCATTCGGAAGGATTTCGTTTACTATTCTCACGATAGTCTCCGCTGGAAAAAGCGGGAGATTGAGAATATTGTGGAAGGAAGGTCAGTCACTTTAAGCTGTTATATTTAATAAAATTCGACGTGGGAGTTCGACGCTGGGAATCGAAGGACATCGACGTGGAAGAGAATTTACATCGCTTTAAAAAGTCTCTCCCTTTTAAAAGTACCGTGAGCTTTTGAACTGTCGGCATATCGTTTTAAAGTCTGTTTTCTTTCGGCATACCGTTTTAACGAACTGAGTTCTTTTCAATACCGCTTTGAAGACTGTTTGGGACTGCAACGCTATTAAGGACTGTTTGAGCAGCTGAGCTCGGATCATTGTTTGGGTTTGTTTACATTTGAAGGGGGTTTGTTATCAGTGTTTAATAAACGTGTTATTCGTTATAAAACCCCTTGCCTAACTCATCTATATTATTGTTGCCCGAATACGTAACAACACCAAGTGTCAGATGACATAATGCTTTATAAACAAATGAAGAAAAATCTGTACAGGATGCAAAAGGACATGGACAACTTGATGAATGAGTGGATCAGTTCAGAAAAAATAGTGCAGAGAAATGGAAATGATTTTTTTCTAGGAGGAAGAATGAGGAAATACAATATGGAGAGTATAATTCAATAGAGGAGTAGTACTGAGGTTTATATATTCACAATTTTCTGAAAAATGGTTGTGAAAACAAGTGAAAAAAGTTTGGTGGATCATGAGTGACAGAAGTGCAATGCAGAGGTCAAAAGTAAGGAGGTTACTCTGAATATTTAGAACCACATGGCCAGAAAAAACACATTATTTCCTGGTCTCTGGACCACATTGGTCTCTGGACTCTGGGAAACTTGTGAGATCCTGAGGGAGGGTTCAAAATGTTTTATACAATAGTCCTGGGAATTAGGTAATTCATATATTCATCTCCCTAGAGTGAGGGGTTTAGATGGGGCAAAGTTTGTTAGGTGTGTTCAGAAAGGTTTCTTGACACAATATGTAGATAAGCCTACAAGAAGAGAGACTGTACTTGATTTGGTATTGGAAAATGAACCTGGTCAAGTGTCAGATCTCTCAGTTGGAGAGCATTTTTGAGATAGTGATCATAATTCTATCTCCTTTACCATAGCATTGGAGAGAGATAGGTACTGACAAGTTAGAAAAGTGTTTAATTGGAGTAAGGGAAATTATGAGGCTATCAGGCAGGAAATTGGAAGCTTAAATTGGGAATAGATGCTCTCAGGGAAAAGTACGGAAGAAATGTGGAGAATATTCAAGTGTTATTTGTGTGGAGTTCCGCACAGATACGTTCCAATGAGACAGGTAAGTTATGGCAGGGTACAGGAACTGTGGTGTACAAAGGTTGTAATAAATCTAGTCAAGATGAAAAGAAAAGCTTACACAAGATTCAGAGAGCTAGGTAATGTTAGAGATCTAGAAGATTATAAGGCTAATAGGTAGGAGCTTAAGAAGGAAATTAGGAGAGCCAGAAGGGGCCATGAGAAGGCCTTGGCTGGCAGGATTAAGGAAAACCCCAAGGCATTCTACAAGTATGTGAAGAGCAAGAGGATAAGAGGTGAAAGAATAGGACCTATCAAGTGTGACAATGGAAAAGTGTGTATGGAACTGGAGAAAATAGCAGAGGTATTTAATGAGTACTTTACTTCAGCATTCACTATGGAAAAGGATCTTGGTGATTGTAGTGATGATTTTCAGCAGACTGAAAAGCTTGAGCATGTAGATATTAAGAAAAAGAATGTACTGGAACTTTTGGAAAGCATCAAGTTGGATAAGTCACCAGGATGGAATGAGATGTACCCCAGGCTACTGTGGGAGGTGAGGGAGGAGATTGCTGAGCCTCTGGCAATGATCTTTGAATCATCAGTGGGGACGGGAGAGTTTCCGGAGGATTGTAGGGTTGTGGATGTTGTTCCTTTATTCAAGAAGGGGAGTAGAGATAGCCCAGGAAATTATAGCAGGATTTCAGCAGGTTCCAGAGTCAGTGTTCCATCCAGACAGGAGGAGCATGGTCTGAAGGTTCCCTGGATTTGTGTATTGGTGCGATTGGAGTTCAAGGCCTAGTGTTCATTGATTGGCAGATCCTGGGTTGATACCGAGGATGGAGGCCCAGCTGAATCAGAAGTCCAGAAGTCAATGCCTGTTGGGCTGAACTCTGTTTCTGTGAGTCCCCTGGGGTAGTGTTTGGCCCAATGTCTGCATGTCAAAATCCAAATCTAATTCCGCTGAAGTCTGAAGGCCAAAGAGGATGGTTCATCTTCGAATTAGGAGACTGTGTATATGCACAAAAGGGAAGAAGGAACGGGGCTTATTTTGCAGGTGCTGTGTTGTTACTTGTGTTCTGTGTTGTATTGCAATATTTGCTCAATAGATTTAAATTTCTGGGTGATTATTGCATTAGAAAATGCAGTGTATCTACTGTATCCTTTTGTGTGTCAGACTTACTTTACAAATTTACTCACTTTGAAGCACTCAATATCAGATAATGTGTCTCTATTTAAAAATAAATTATACTTTACAAAGATGAATTGTTAAAGCACATCAATAGCCAGGCCTTAAAATTGCCTTTTTGCTGAGCTGAAGCCCAGTCCTTATACGTTGATTCAGTGTCGTAACAAATAGAACTGAGGGAACAGAGACACATTCCAATGGATATTACCCACATTCCTGAATGGTCTGTATAGAATTTGCAGTCAATTGACAAATGGATTTAAGTATAAGTTTTTCACAGTTTTATATCATTATGCAATATTCATCCTTGATTTTCTTTGTACGTGATCAGTTTTTCAGAGTGTTTGTAAAGTAGATTCTTCTGATTACCTAACTTTGGTAGAAGGTCCTGAATTTCCTTAGACCTTCGTAAAAATCCAAAAAACTATTTGGAAATTCATCATGTTACATGTAGTTTGCAAGATCTTCAGGGTTTATCAAGGAACGAACATGAGATTCCATGGGAATAAGTGTAAAATAATGTTTAAATGGCAGTAAAACAGACTAAAATGGAGAGATTGGGGGTGGTCTGCTTCCTGCTCAAGGTGATTCTCAGTCTATCACAATACTTTATTCTTATTTGCATTTAAAAAACAAACATCTCCATGATTTACAACAATCCCATGTACCGCATATGTCATTGATTAACAGAATGTTTACTCTGCCCTTATCTCAAGTCCATTAATTCATATCATGGAATTCCAACATCTGAAACAATACCAGGATCTTTCTTTTCAACCTCTGGGCTCATTACATTATTGAGGGTTGTGAATTGAAAGGAATGCTCTGATTTGTAAATAGTAAGATCTGATATAATGAATGTTGGTGTTGGAGCCGCAGCATAACGCAGCATTGGAAAAGGCCCTTGGAGTTTGAATCATCCATCACTCACCCTTTTACATGAATCCCACAGCAATCCATTTCATTTTCTCAACAGTTCTCTCAATTCCCCAAATTCTGCTACTCATCTACACACCTGGGGCCAATTAATCCACTAACCCAGATTTTGGAACATTGGAGAAAGGCAAAGCATCTAGAGGGAATACATGCAGTCACAGGATGATTGTGCAAACTCCATGCCGACAGCTCCAGAGATCAGGATTGAAACCGATTCTTTAGCAATATGAGGCAGCATCTCTATCAGCTGTGCTGCTCCCAGTTGTTGCTGGTGTACCGAAATCTAACAAGATAGGGTCTAAAATAAGACACAAGAGATGCCGATGCTGGAAATCTGGATCAACCCACACAAAATGCTGGAGGAATTCATGGCAGCATAAATGGAGCAAAATGAACATTTGACATTTTGGGCTGAGATGTCAACTGTTCATTTTTCTCTGTAGATGCTGCCTGACCCATTGATTTCCTCTAGCATTTTTGTATGGGGGGAATAAAATAATAGCACAACACATACTGATGTGCAAAAGTGCGGATATGATTATTGCTACACTTACACTTAAACATTATACTTTAATCAATATCCATGAATATCTCAAGTGCAGTTTGAAACAGTGAGTTGCCTGGAGCAGTATACAATGAAATGACATCCATTCTTTATACAACACTAGCCTACAATTTTCGGTCCATTGTATATATGAAGTTAATGGTTCATATTGATGTATCTACAGTTACCACTCCATGGGAAAGGCCATCACTTAAGTCTCTCCTGCCACTGTGCAGTAAGGGGCTGAAATCAGAGTGATACCCTCTTGGAACTATTCCTGCCTGGAAGAACAAATAATGCTATGCTACTGCATTGCAAATGTGATGTGCAATGCCTTGAACTGCAAATGTAAGTATGGATTATATGTCTCCTGCTTTAAATGAATGAAGAATATTTTGAAAAATAAAAAATATTTTCATGTATGTACGTGTTTGTGTTAGATTGGACAGTGTTGCTGTTCGTAGATTTTGTTTTGTCTCACAGCACTAAAAAACTTGTGTTCATTCCTGACTTTGCGTGTTGTCAGTGTAGAGTTTGTATGTTATAGAACCATAGAACACTACAGCACAGTACAGGCCCTTCAGCCCTCCATCTTGTGCTGACCTATATAATCCTGAAAAGGCACTAAACCCACACTACCTCATAACCCTCCATTTTTCTTTCACCGATGTGCCTATCCAAGAGGCTCTTAAATACACCTAATGTTTTAGCCTCCACCACCATCCCTGGCAAGTCATTCCAGGCACTCACAACCCTCTGTGTAAAATACCTACCCCTGATGTCTCCACTAAGCTTCCCTCCCTTAATTTTGTACATATGCCCTCTGATGTTTGCTATTGGTGCCCTGGGAAACAGGTACTGACTAACCACCCTATCTATGCCTCTCATAACCTTGTAAACCTCTATCAAGTCGCCTCTCATTCTTCTACGCTCTAAAGAGGAAAGTCCCAGCTCTGCTAACATTGCTTCATATGACTTGTTCTCCAAACCAGGCAACATCCTGGTAAATCTCCTCTGCACCCTCTCCATAGCTTCCACATCCTTCCTGTAATGAAGTGACCAGAATTGAACACAATACTCTAAGTGCGATCTCACCAGAGATTTGTAGAGTTGCAAAATGACCTCTCTACTCTTGAACTCAATCCCCCTGTTAATGAAGCCTAGCATCCCATAAGCCTTCTTAACTACCCTATCAACCTGTGCAGCGACCTTGAGGGATGTATGGATTTGAACCCCAAGGTCTCTTTGTTCATCCACACTTTTAAGTAATTGACCATTAATCCTGTACTCAGTCTTCTGGTTTGTCCTTCCAAAATGCATCACCTCACACTTTCCGGATTGAACTCCATCTGTCATTTTTCTGCCCAACTCTGCAGCCTCTCTATATCCTCTTGTAATATTCGACCACCTTTAGCTCCATCCACAACTCCTCCAATCTTCATGTCATCCACAAACTTACTCACCCATCCTTCCACTTCTACATCCAAGTCATTTATAAAAATCACAAATAGCAGGGGTCCCAGGACAGATCCCTGTGACACTCCACTAGTTACTGAGCTCCAGGCAGAATACTTTCCTTCCACAACTACCCTCTGCTTTCATCCTTTAAGCCAAATTTTTATCCAAACAGCCAAGGTTCCACTTATCCCATGCCTCATGACTTTCTGGATGAGTCTCTCATAAGGGACCTTGTCAAATGCTTAGCTAAAGTCCATGTAGACCACATCCACTGCCTTACCCTCATCAATTATCTATGTGACTGCATGGCTTGCACTTGGATGAGCCAATATCCTCATGTGATATGCAGGTTGATAGGTTAATTACCCAGTGTAAATCGTCTATAGTATGTAGTCATTGAACCTGGACAGTAATTCTGGGAATGAGAGATTGATGTAGGATTTGTGCCAATGGATGGTTGATGGTCAGTGAGAACCTGGTGGACCATGGGGTCAGTTTCTGTTCTGTAAATCTCTATCACTCATTGTAAACATAATGGATCAGGTGTTGCTGAACTAGACCTGCTGTTTGGTTTTCTCATTGTGGTGCCCACCAACACTTTCCCTGAGCTGGAGGACCAAATCAGCTGATGCCAGGAGGAATTCCATAAGGTGAAGCAGACACCATTTTGCCATCCAATCTCAAGAGTTATCAACGGCTTTCAAAATTGTTTTTAAATTTCTCTGATAATAACCTTAAAAAGACATTCCAATGGATTAATATAACACAAGAATCTATGCAGAAATAAAATATAAAGATTAATCTGGTTAAAAGCATGTTACATGCACAAATAATAAAAATATTAAATAATTCACATGCTTCATTTCAATTAACTTTTCCCATAGATTAGTTACTCTGGGATTTTCTGTTCACATTCTGTCCCTCTCCTCAGTCTTGAGTGCAGAATGCTGATGCACTTAATAGCCAGTTCAGCATCAGGGCATAAGTTCAAAACCATTGATACCTGACCATCAGCTTGCCTTGAACTTGCACATTTGTCGGGAGTACACAGAAGTCTGAACTGCACTGAGACATGTATAGCTGTCAGGAAAATCTTTAGTGATATAGTGCAAAGTAAATCATTTCAAGATAAAAGACATCCGAGGTCTTTGAACACCATGGACTCCAGCTGCCAGGGTCGTCTACTGTTCATTACGGATGCCCTTTTAGGGCAACGCTTCTTGTGTGACACTGTGTTCAAGTGAGTGTGCTGCCAGCATTGCTTAAGATAAGAAGGCAAAGAGTGACACAACTTCGCTGGAGGCCGCCAACGACAGTAAGATCCAGAGTTACGGGACATGATGGGTGACACTCTGGTTCAGTAGGCAACATTACAAATGGGACTTCAACCTAGCTAAAATGGCTAGACCTCTGCTGGTGCAGATTTCCTGTGTGCCCAAGGACTGTTGGTCAAACTTAAGAACTACCAGCTTGTGAATGTCAAGGACTTTGGGTCATTACCCTGCTCCCCCAGTAAGTTCCCCACAATGACTCCATATAATGCATGCACCACCGCAAGTGAGTTTACTTGACTGCTGGGGGAATTCCCAAACCTCATCAAGCCCAATTTCTCTGTTACAATCACAAAATATGGGGTCGAGCACCACATTTCCACAATTGGCCCATCTGTCCATGCCCACACATGTAGACTGGTCCCAGAAAAGTTGGCCACCGTGATGGCTGAATTTGCTAACATGGAAAGGCTTGGTACTGTACGCCAGTTGAATAGCCCCTGGGCTTTGCCCCTCCATATGGTCCCTAAGTCCGATGGTGATTACCAACCATATGGTGATTACCAGTGCCTTAGTGAGGTCACCACTGCCAATCATTACCCAGTCCCACACATCAAAGACCTTTCAGGATGTTGAGCAAGGAAGTCAATTATTTCCAAAGTTGGTTTAGTTATCAAATGCCTGGGTGCTCAGAGGACATTCCCAAAACAGCTATGATAACCTAATTTGGCCTCTTCAAGTTTCTGCACATGCCATTTGGGCTGAAAATGCAGTGCAGACTTTAATTCAGAGATGGGCTCCGAATTAAAAGTCATAGATTTTCTTTTTGTTTACTTGGATTAAATACTTGTTGCCAGTGCATACAAATCCAAACATTTTTCCCATCTCCACACACTTTTTGAGTACTTAAGCCAACACACACACCCTGCTAAATGTCAGTTTGGGTTGACAACCATTAACACTTTAAAGTTATAATGACTACAGCTTTGAGGACTTGCCATTATTCCTAATCAAGTAGAAATTATTCTGACTTTAAGTATATTCTTAGTCACTTGAAAGGAACAACTCTGTCCAATAGACTCTTCAGAATATTGTTTCATCTTCATTATCAACACACCTATATCATGAAAATATTTCTCCCAAAATATAAAGGACTCAAAGGATTTCCCAACTTCATTTCTGGTATTTTCATACTCAGAAGCTGTAAACAAAGATATTAGCTTTTCATCTATCTACTCCCATATAGACCAGATAAATTAGAAAATTTGCTAAGTATATATCAATGGGGTTTAGAGTTATCAACTAAATGGACCGGAGGAGATCAGCAGACAACTATAGAGTATAAAATAGAAATTTTTTGTCTAATTTGAGTAACATTATTCCAAAGTGCCATACAGAAAAATGAGCATGACAACTGAATTATTAACCAAAGGAAGTCTTCATTATAGTAGGATAAATATAGTATATCTATGTATCCTTAATAGTAACAGTTCACAAACTGAAGCCATCCATAATTATTTATTTTTAAGTTAATATATTAATGTAGGTGAGCTAGGGAGGAAATTAGTCTTTCTTCACAAGCACAGAATCTTTGCAACAAAGAAGACCTACAGCACAATACAGGTCCTTCGGCCCACAAAGCTGTGCCGATCACGTCCTTAACTTAGAAATTACCTAGTACTACCCATAGCCCTCTATTTTTCTAAGCTCCATGTACAAGCATTACAAGAGTCCATAAAATTCTGCCAGCTTTTGGAAAAAACTGAATTTGTAAAATCAAACCAAGATATTTTTCCCTATTGATTGCTGCAGTAGTGTTCATGCTTACATGAATCATAAAAGTTAGAGCTAGCATTATAATACCACTGATTTACTAAATGATTAGAACCAGTTTGTTAAATGTCAGCCCACCAAAACTATTATTAAAATTTAGAAAGTGTGATGCACATGGTTGTATGGTGGATAGATATCAAAATGTTTTTGTCATTTTCCTTACATTTTAAGAAAGAACAAGTACTTAGTTGATTTCAGCTTCTCAAATCTGAAGCTTTGAATTCACAACTCAATTAAAATTCATGTTTTCCTTGTAATTTTCATACATTGATCCCTGTAGTTGTTACAATTTCTCTTGTTAAAGACAAATGGATAGAGACGCAAGATTCTGCTGATGCTGGAAATCTTGAACAAAAAACACAAAATGCTGGAGGACCTCAGTAAGTCAGGCACTATCTATGGAGGAAAATAAACAATTATTGAAGCAGTGGAGGCTACTTCAGTAAATATATTTAAGACAAGGTTGGATAGATTTTTGCAGAGTAGGGGAATTAACAGTTATGGGCAAAAGGCAGGTAGGTGGAGATGAGTCCATGGCCAGATCACCCATGATCTTATTGAATGGTGGAGCAGGCTTGAGGGGCCAGATCCCCTCCTCCTGCTCCTACTTTTATATTCTTATGTTCTTATACTGGACCACACCATCAACCCCTCAGGGTTCTCCCTGTTCTGAGCGGACAGGTCTAAAAACCTCTCTGGGAAGAGTGAAGGAGGTGGGGTATGCTTCATGATCAATAATGCTTAGTGCAACCCCCAGAAATATGCATGCCCTCATATCCTTCTGTTCCCCGGATCTGGAGTACATTGTGCTGCTGTGTAGGCCTTTCTGGCTGCCAGGGAGTTCACAGCTGTGTATAGTCTCTGCAGGCTGATACTGACCTGGCTCGCAAGAAGCGGCTGGAGACCATCATCGCCCTGGAGACTGCACACCTGGAGGCTGCCTTCATCATCGCCAGTGGCTTTAATAGAGTTCACTGACTGAAGTCTCTCCAAAGTTGTGTCAACACATCCAGACAGGGAGATAGCGTACTTAACCACTGCTACTTTCCTTTCCGCTCCTCTGTCCACCGCTTGGAAAGTCTGATCACTCCTCTATCTTGCTTTTGCCATAGTTAAAACCATCCACTGCTGGTCCAACCATTCAGTTTCCATGCTACAGGACTGATATGATAAAGTCAACTGGAATGTCTTTCATGATGACAATGACCCCGAGTTCAAGGAAGGGGTCACGAGCTTCATCCAGAAGTGCATCGAGGGCATTATCCCCTTAAGATCGGTCAGGGTCTTTCCAAACCAGAAACTCTGAATCAACAGATCTGTGCAAGCTGCACTTACTGTGCAAGACAGAGCTTTCTCCACCAGTAACCACCAGAACTCAAGAAATGCAGCTACGATCTACACAAAGTTATCAAGGCAGTGAAAGGACAATGCAGGGACAAGATGCAGACACAACTTTCCACAACCACACACACAGCTTAGGCCAAGGTCTGTACACCATTTCAGATTTGAATACTAAACTTTGTGGTGCTGCAAACATCGCTGCCTCTCTCCCAGATGCCTCTCTCTCACCAATTACAAGACAACATCACCTGACTGTGCAGGTGATGCCTCCCTCCCAAATGCGCTGCATAACTTCTACGCCCGGTTTGAGGTGGAAAATGACGTGGCGGCGAGAAGGCCACCTCTCCTATAAATGACCAGGTGCTGTATCTCTCCGTGGCCGACGTGAGAAGAACCCTGTGCAGGGTCAACCCACGGAAGGCTGCTGGACTAGACAACATCCCTGGTAGAGTGCTCAGAGGATGTGCAGACCAGCTAGCAGATGTTCTCACTGACATCTTCAACATCTCCCTGAGCAGCGCCACCATTCCAATGTGCTTCAAGGCCGCCATCATCGTCCCCGTGCCGAAAAAGTCTTCAGTGCCCTGCCTCAATGACTACCGTCCCATTGCACTCACATCCATCATCATGAAGTGTTTTGAGAGGCTCGTCATGAGGCATATCAAGACCCTGATGCCCCCCTCACTGGACCCCCTGCAGTTTGCGTACCGTCCCAACTGCTCAACAGATAACGCCATTGCCACCACCCTCCACCTGGCCCTAACCCACCTGGCCAAAAAAGACACATACGTTTGGATGCTGTTCATTGACTTTAGTTCAGCATTCAACACAATCATCCCTCAGAAACTGATTGGACAGCTGAGCCTACTGGGCCTGAACACCTCCCTCTGCAACTGGATCCTAGACTTCCTGACTGGGAGATCTCAGTCAGTCCGGATCGGGAGCAGCATCTCCAACACCATCACACTGAGCATGCGGGCTCCCCAGGGTTGTTCTGTCCACTGCTGTTCACTCTGCTGACCCATGACTGTGCTGCAATACACAGCTCGAACCATATCATCAAGTTCGCCAATGACACGACCGTGGTGGGTCTCATAAGCAAAAAGATGAGTCAGTTTACAGAGAGGAGGTGCAGTGGCTAACAGACTGGTGCAGAGCCAACAACCTGTCTCTTAATGTGAACAAAACAAAAGAGATGGTTGTTGACTTCAGGAGGGCATGGAGCGACCACTCCCTGCTGAACATCAACGGCTCCTCGGTAGAGATCGTAAACAGCACCAAATTTCTCGGTGTTCACCTGACGGAGAATCTCACCTGATCCCTCAACACCAGCTCCATAGCAAAGAATGCTCAGCAATGTTTCTACTTTTTGTGAAGACTGAGGAAAGTCCATCTCCCACGCCCCATCCTCATCACATTCTACAGGGGTTGTATTGAGAGCATCCTGAGCAACTGCATCACTGCCTGGTTCGGAAATTGCACCATCTCGGATCACAAGACCCTGCAGCGGATAGTGAGTTCAGCTGAGAAGATCATCAGGGTCTCTTTTCCTGCCATTACGGACATTTACACTACACGCTGCATCCGCAAAGGAAACAGCATTATGAAGGACCCCATGCACCCCTCATACAATTTCTTCTCCCTCCTGCCGTCTGGGAAAAGGCTCCGAAGCATTCGGGCTCTCACGACCAGACTATGTAACAGTTTCTTCCCAAGCTATCAGACTGCTGAATACCCAAAGCCTGGACTGACACCTTGTCCTATTGTCCTGTTTATTATTTATTGTAATGCCTGCACTGTTTTTGTGCACTTTATGCAGTCCAGTGTAGGTCTGTAGTCTAGTGTAGCTTTCTCTGTGTTTTTTTTAATTACATAGTTCAGTCTAGTTTTTGTACTGTGTCATGTAACACCATGGTCCTGAAAAACGTTGTCTCATTGTTACTATGCACTGTACCAGCAGTTGTGGTCGAAATGACAATAAAAGTTGACTTGACTTGACTTGACTTGAGATGAGCTAAATCTCTTTTACGCTCGTTTTGATGTTGCCAACAGTGAGCCTGTGAGGAGAGTTGCCGAAGCAACCTGCACCTTGGCCATCTTGAAGGCTGAAGTACGCAGGCATATCCAACGAGTGGACAGCCGCAAGACTGCAGGACCAGACGGCATCCAAGGGCGGGTACTCAGGATGTGCGCAGCACAACTGGCAGGTGTGTTTATAAACATTTTTAATCTCTCCCTCTCCCAGTGTAGAGTGCCCTCCTGCTTCAAAACATCCACCATTGTCCTTGTACCTAAAAAGACCAAAGTAACATGTCTGAATGACTGGCGTCCTGGCTCACCCACCTCAATAACAAGAAAATGCTTCGACAGGCTGGTCAAGGACTACATCTGCAGGAAGCTACCACCCACACTGAACCCCCTACAATTCACACTGAACTGACACAACTAATCAGCAGATGACACAAGAGCCACTGCTCTACACAACGTCCTTACACATCCGGAGAAGAAGGTTGCTTATGTGAAAATGCTGTTCTTGGACTACAGTTCAGCATTCAACACCATAATTCCTTCTAGGCTTGACAAGAAGCTCAGAGACTTCAACCTTCATCCTGCCTTGTTCAGCTGGATCCCGGACTTCCTTTTAGATCGCCGGTAGATGGTAAGAGTGGCCTTGCTCACCTTTGCCCCTCTGACCCTCAACACAGGAGTCCCCAGAGCAGTGTCCTAAGCCCCATTCTTTACTCATTGTATACGCATGACTGTGTCACCATCCAGATTAGCTCCAATATGCTCATTAAATTTTCCAATGATACTAGATTTGATTGGCCTTATCTCAAAAAATAACAAGGCAGCCTACAGAGAAAAAGTCTTCACCCTGATACAATGGTCTGAGAATAACAGCTTCTCCTTCAATGTTGCAAAAACAAAGGAGATGGTTGTATATTACAGGCAGATTGGATGCAGGCTCACCCCCTTGACATCAATGGATCTGAGGTTGAGAGGGCAAACAACTTAAGTTCCTCGATATTTCTTCAGCAGTTTGATCGGGGCACGACTATGCAAGCGCATGGATGTCAGCCAGAGAGAATAGCGAGAAGAGTTTAAAAGGAGACAGCTTTATAGAGCGGGAATCAAAATAGGAAGGGTTTGGCTCAACAGGGCTTTGGCGATAACTGGTCGAGGTGAGGTAGGTTTCCTGTGTAGAATACAGACAGGAAGAACGTGTGTGAGGCCAGTGTTCTGTGCTTGGTGTCAGATGTGGGAAGACCTGGAGACGCCCAGCCTCCCAGATGGCCACATCTACGCCAGGTGCGTTGAGCTGCAGCTCCTTAAGGACCATGTTAGGGAACTGGAGTTGCAGCTCGATGAACTTCGTCTGGTCAGGGAGAGTAAAGAGGTGATAGATAGGAGTTACATGCAGGTTGTCACACTGGGGCCTCAGGAGACAGATAAGTGGGTAACAGTCAGGAGAGGGAAAGGCAGGAGTCAGAGGCTAGAGAGCACCCCTGTGGCTCTACCCCTTGACAATAAGTTGGCGGTGATAGTCTACCTGGGGGAAGCAACAGTGAATGAACCTTTGGCACAGAGTCTGGCCCTGTGGCTCAGAAGGGTAGGGAAAGGAAGAGGACGGCAGCAGTGATAGGGGACTCTATAGTTACAGGGTCTGACAGGTGGTTCTGTGGACGCAGGAAAGAAGCACGGATGGTAGATTGCCTCCCAGGTGCCAGGGTGCGAGATGTTTCTGATCGTGTCCATGATATCCTGAAGTGGGAAGAACAGTCAAAGGTGGTACATATTGGTACCAACAACATAGGTAGGAAAAGGGAGGAGGTCCTGAAAACAGACTACAGGGAGATAGGAAGAAAGTTGAGAAGCAGGACCACAAAGATAGTAATCTCGGCATTACTGCCTGTGCCACGTGACTGTGAGTATAGGAATAGAGTGAGGTGGAAGATAAATGTGTGGCTGAGGGATTGGGGTAGGGATTCGGATTTCTGGATAATTGGGACCTCTTTAGGGGAGAATTTAAACTAGGATGGCTGGGGGTGGGAACCAAATTGAAGAGACAGAGGAACAGGCTGTAGGCTCACAAATAGAGAAAGCTTGGAGACAGTGCGAGAGGGAGGATAGGCAGGTGAAAAAGAAGGGACGTGCTCAGACTGATGGTTTGAGATCTGTCTATTTTAATGCGAGGAGTATTATGAACAATGCGGATGAGCTTAGAGTGTGGATCAGTACTTGGAGTTATGATGTTGTGGCCATTACAGAGACTTGGATGGCTCACGGGCAAGAATGGATATTTGTAGTGCCAGGCTTTAGATGTTTTGGAAAGGACAAGGAGGGAGGAATATGTACACAATATGTAGATGAGCCTAAAATAGAAGAGGCTGTACTTGATCTGGTATTGGGAAATGAACCCGGTCAGGTGTCAGATCTCTCAGTAGGAGAGCATTTTGGAAAAAGTGATCGCAGTTCTATCTCCTTTACCATAGCATTGGAGAGGGGTAGGAACAGACAAGCTAGATAAGTGCTTAACTGGAGTAAGGGAAAATATGAAACTATCAGGCAGGAACTTGGAAGCATAAATTGAGAACCAATGTTCTCAGGGAAGTGTATGGAAGAAATACGGCAAATGTTCAGGGGATGTTTGTGTGGAGTTCTGCATAGGTACGTACCAATGAGGTGGAAAGGATGGTAGGGTACAGGAACCATGGTGTACAAAGGCTGTTTTAAATCTAGTCAAGAAGAAAAGAAGAGCTTATGAAAAGTTCAAAAAACTAGATAATGATAGAAATCTAGAAGATTATAAGGCTAGCAGGAAGGAGATTAAGAAAGAAATTAGGAGAGCCAGAAGGGGCAATGAGAAGGCCTTGGCAGACAGGATTAAGGAAAACCCCAAGGCATTCTACAAGTATGTGAACAGCAAGAGGATAAGATGTGCGAGAATAGGACCAATCAAGTGTGACAATGGACAACTGTGTATGGAACCGGAGGAGATTACAGAGGTTCTTAATGAGTATTTTGCTTCAGTATTCACTATGGAAAAGGATCTTAGTGATTGCAGGGATGACTTAAAGTGTGAGATGTAGATATTAAGAAAGAGGATATGCTGGAGCTTTTGAAAAGCATCAAGTTGGATTTGTCTCCAAGACCGGATAAGATGTACCCCAAGCTACTGTGGGAGGTGAGGGAGTGATTGCTGAGCCTCTGGTGGATGGGAGAGCTTCTGGAGGATTAGAGGTTTATGGATGTTGTTCCAGTATTCAAGAAAGGGAGTAGAGATAGCCCAGGAAATTATATACCTGTGAGTCTTACTTCAGTGGTTGGTAAGTTGATGGAGAAGATCCTCAGAGGCAGGATTTATGAACATTTGGAGAGGTATAATATGATTAGGGTAGTCAGCATGGCTTTGTAAAGGGCAGGTCATGCCTTCCGAGCCTGATTGAATTTTTTGAGGATGTGACTAAATACATTGATGAAGGAAGAGCAGTAAATGTAGTGTATATGGATTTCAGCAAGGCATTTGATAAGGTACCTCATGCAAGGCTTATTGAAGACATTAAGAGGCATGGGATCCAAGGGGACATTGCTTTGTGGATCCAGAACTGGCTTGCCCACATAAGGCAAAGAGTGGTAGTAGATGGGTCATATTCTGCATGGAGGTCAGTTACCGGTGGTGTGCCTTAGGGATCTGTTCTGGGACCCTTACTCTTCGTGATTTTTATAAATGACTTGGATGAGGAAGTGGTGGGATGGGTTAGTAAATTTGCTGATGACACAAAGGTTGGGTGTGTTGTGGATAGTGTGGAGGGCTGTCAGAGGTTACAGCAGGACATTGATAGGATGCAAAACTGAGTTGAGAAGTGGCAGATGGAGTTCAACGCAGATAAGTGTGAGGTAGTTCATTTTGGTAAGTCAAATATGATAGCAGAATATAGTATTAATGTTAAGACTGTTGGCAGTGTGGGCAATCAGAGGGATAATGAGGTCCAAGTCCACAGGACACTCAAATCTGCTGCGCAGGTTGACTTTGTGGTTAAGAAGGCGTATGGTGTATTGGCCTTCATCAATCATGGAATTGAATTTAGGAGCCGAGAAATAATGCTGCAGCTATATAGGACCATGGTCAGACCCCACTTGGAGTACTGTGCTCAGTTCTGGTCACCTCATTGTAGAAAGGATATGGAAACCATCAAAAGGGTGCAGAAGAGATTTACAAGGATGTTGCCTGGATTGGGGAGCATGCGTTATGAGAATAGGTTCAGTGAACGTGGCCTTTTTTCCTTGGAGCGATGGAGGATGAGAGGTGACCTGTATAAGATGATGAGAGGCATTGATCATGTGGATAGTCAGAGATTTTTTTCCAGGTCTGAAATGGCTAGCACAAAAGGGTACGGTTTTAAGGTGCTCGGAAAAATGTACAGAGGAGATGTCAGGGTTAAGTTTTTTATAGCAGAGAGTGTTGAGTGCATGGAATGGGCTGCCAGCGACGGTGGTGGAGGTGGATATGATGGGGTCTTTTAAGAGACTCCTGGGACAGGTATATGGAGCTTAGAAAGGTAGAGTACTATGGATAAACCTGGGTAATTTCTAAGGTAAGGACACATTCGGCACAGCTTTGTGGATCGATTGGCCTGTATTGTGCTGTGGGTTTTCTATATTTCTATGTATACACATCACCAAGGACCTTACGTGGTCTGTGCACACTGGCTGTGTGGTGTAAAAAAAAAACACAACAGCACCTCTTTCACCTCAGAGAACTGAAGAAGTTCAGCATTGGTCCCCATATCCTAAAGACTTTCTAGAGGGGCATAATTGAGGTCATCTTGGCTGATATGGGAACTGTACTTCCCTCAATCGCAGGACTCTGCAGGAAGTGGTGCAGACAGCCCAGCTCATCTGTAGATATGAACTTCCCACTATTCTGGACATATACAGTGATAGATGTATAAGAAGGATCATTGGGGTCCTGAGTCACCCCAAACACAAGCGTTTCCAGCTGCTACCATGTGGGAAATGGTACCACAACATTAAAGGCAGGACCAACAGGATCTGGGACAGCTTCTTCCACCAGGCCATCAGACTGATTACTTCATGCTGACACCATTGTATTTCTATATTATATTGACTGTTCCATTGTATACCCTACTGTACATTCTATTTATTACAAATTACTATAAGTTGCACATTCAGAGATGTAATGTAAGATTTTTACACCTGATGTATGTGAAATAGAGTCAGTTCAATTCAATTCAATTCATGGAATTCAAGTGAGGATAGTGAATTTTTCAAATCCTCTTCATCAAAAGGCTGTGGGAGCAGAGATGATGAGAATTTTAAATCAGTGTTGTGCAAAACCTAAATAAGCAAAATGCTACAAGTAGATGCAAATGTACATCAGGTTGCAATCAAATTATCCCAGAAAAACAACCTCAAGGAATTGGGTGACACATCAATGTATCTGATTTGAAAAAAATTCTATATTTATGTAAATGAGGACATTGAAAAGCCAACAGGAATCGAGACACTTAGATTTACAATTGTGAAATAATAGTTAATTAATCATGTGGTTAAGGGACTTTTAGTGAAGAGAGATGATAAGTAATAAAAGAATATCATACAAAGTTAGAAGATGATTTTTAATTTAATCCAGAGTCTAAAGTTTAAACAAAGAAAATTTCAAATGAATAAGACACCAATTTCATTACAGTTGATTGGGATATTACATAGATCATAAAACATTATAGCACAGTACAGGCCCTTTGGCCCACAATGTTGTGCTGACCTTTTAACCTATTCTAAGATCAATCTAACTCTTCCCTCCTACATCATCCTCCATTTTTCTATCATCCATGTGTCTGTCTAAAATTTCCTTAAATACTTCTAATGTATCTGTTTCTACCACCGATCCCAGCAGGGCATTCTACACAACCAGCTCTTGCTATATAAAGTACTTGCTTCTGACATCCTCCCCCATACTTTTCTCAAATTACCTTAAAATATGCCCCCTTGTATTAGCCATTATGGCCTGGGAAAACATTTATCTGACTATCCATTCTATCTATGCCTCTCATCATGTTGTACACCTCATCCTCCTTTTGCTACAAAGAGAAAAGCCCTAGCTTGCTCAACAATTTTTTGAGCATGCTCATCCTGGTAAATCTCCTCTGCACCCTCTCTAAACCTTCCACATCTTACTTGAATGAGCCGATCAGAAATGCACACAATATTCCAAATTTAGTCTAACCGGATTTTCATAAAGCTGCAATATTATCACAGAGCTCTTGAGCTCAATCCCTTGATTTTGAGGGCCAGTGCACCATACACTCTCTTAATGACCCTATCAGCTGACACACCAACTTAAAGGGATCTACGGGCATAAGACTATGAGATATAGGAACAGAATTAGGCCATTTGGCCCATTGAGTTTGCTTGGCCATTTCATCATGGTTAATCCAATTTTCCTCTCAGCCCCAACTCCTACCTTCTCCCCCTTTCCATTCATACCCTGACCAATCAAGAATCTATCAACCACTGCCTTAAATATACATAAAGATATAGCCTCCACAGATGCTTGTAGCAAAGAATTCCACAGATTCATCACTATTGGGTTAACAAAATTCCTCCTCATCTCCATTCTAAAAGGACACCCCTCTATTCAGAGGCTGTATCCTCTGGTCTTAGGTTCTTCCACCATCAGAAACATCCTCTCCACATCCGCTCTGAAGGTCTTTCACCATTTGATAGGTTTCAATGAGGTCACCCCTCATTCTTTAGAATTTTAGTGAATACAGGCCCAAAGCTGTCAAATGCTCTTCATATAGCAAACCCTTCAATCCAGGAATTATTTTCCTGAATCTCCTTTGAACTTCCTCCTATTTCAGCACATCCATTCTATGATAACTGGACAAAAACTGCTCACTATACTCCAAGTGAGACCTCACCAGTGCTTTGTAAATTCTCAACATTACATCCTTGCTTTTATATTCTCATCTTCTTGAAATGAATGCTAACATCGCATTTGTTTTCCTCATCACATACTCAACCTGCAAACTAACCTTTAGGGAATTCAGCACAAGGGCTTCCAAGTCCCATTGTGCCTCAGTTTTTTGTATTTTTTCTCCATTTAGAAAATAGTCAACCCTTTCATTTCTTCTACCAAAGTGCATGACCATACTCTTCCTGGCACTATATTCCATTTGTCATTTCTTTGCCCATTCTCCTCATCTGTCTAAGTCCTTCTGTCGTCTCTCTACTTCCTGAAAGCTACCTGCCCCTCCACCCATCTTCATACTGTCTGCAAGCATTGCAATAAAGCCATCAATTCCTTCATCCAAGTCATTGACATATAGCATAAAAAGACTCAGCTCCAAACCAAACCGTTTGTTGAACACTATTATCACTGGCAGCCAACCAGAAAAGGTTCCTTTTTTTCCCACTTTTTGCCTTCTGCCAAGCAGCCACTGATTTATCCATGCAGGAATCTTTCCTGTAACATCATGGGCTTCTAACTTATTAAGAAGCCTTATGTGTTGCACCTTGTCAAAGACCTTCTGAAAATCCAAGTACACAACATCATCATATTTTCCTTTGTCTATTCTGCTTGTTATTTTTTCAAAGAATTTCAACAGATTTGTCAGGCAAGATTTTCCCTTGAGGAAGCCATGTTGACTTCGACCTATTTTATCATGTGCCTCCAAGTACTCTAAGACCTCATCATTAATAATTGACTTCAACAACTTCCCAACCACTGAGGTCAGACTAACTGGCCTATAGTTTCCTTTCTGCCTCTCTCCCTTCTTGAAGAGTGGAGTGACATTTGCAGTTTTCCAGTTTTCCAGAACCATTCCAGAATCTTGTGATTCTTGAAAGATCATTGCTAATGCCTCCATAATGTCTTCAGCCTCCTCTTTCAGATCCCTGGGGTGTACACCATCTGGTCCAGGTGACTTATCTACCTTCAGACCTTTCAGTTTCCCAAGAACCTTCTATCTGATAATGGTAACTTCACACACCTCATGACCCCTGATACTTGGAACTTCCACCAAACAGCTAGCGCCTTCCACAGAGAACCTAGAGGAGCAAAGGGACCCCAAGAGCTTCTTGGTGCTCCTCTATGCTATTAACAATCCTGCCATTAACGTTGTGTTCTGCTTTCACATTTGTCCTTCCAAAGTAAATCACTTCATACCTTCTCAGTTTGAACTCCGTCTGCCACTTCTCAACTCAACTGTGCATCCAATCAACATCCTGTTGCAGCCTACACAACAATCTACATTATCCACAACTCCACCAACTTCCATGTCATCTGAAAACATTTGAACCCACACTTCCACCTGCTCATCCAAGTTATTTAGCAAAATCACAGAGCAAGGGTTTCAGAATAGATTCCTGTAGAGCATCACTGGTCACTGACCTCCAGGCAGAATACAATCCAATTATCACCACTCTCTGTCTTCTAGAGGCAATCAATTCTTTATCTACACCACTAGTTTTCCCTAGATGCCATACCTCCAGAATTTCTGAATGAGCCTACCATGGGGAATTTTATGGAATGTCTTAATAAAATGCATATACACCCCATCCACTGATCTACCTTAATCAATGTACTTTGTTAGATCTTCATGGAACTCAATAAGGCTCATGTGACCTGCCCCTCACAAAGCCATGATGACTGTTCCTAATCAGACCATGTTTCTCCAAATACTCGTAAATCCTGTCAATAAGAATCCTTTCCAATAATTTGCTCACTAGTGAAGTAAGACTCACTGGTGTATAATTGCCATGGTTATTCCTACTTCTTTTTTTGAATAAAAGAATAGCATTTGCCAAATTCCAGTCATGTGGTACTACCCATGTGCCCAATGAGGATGTAAAGATCATCACCAAAGGTGCAGCAATCTCTTCCTGGGATCTATCCCGTTATTGTGCTGGGACTTAACTGTCCTAATGTTTTACAAAAGTTCGAGCTCATCCTCTTTCTTAAAATCAACATGTTGAAGGATATCAGCTTGTCTTACACTATCATCACAAACATAGAACAACATAGAACAGTACAGCATAGGAACAGGCTTTCCAATCTTTTTCCAAACCAGCTAAAAAGCAAATCAAATACACCCAAACACCAGTCCCTCCTACCTACAGCATGTCCATATCCTACCACCTTCCTTACATCTATCTGCCTATCCAAGTGCATTTTAGAAGTCTCTAATGTGTTTTCCTCTACCAGCATAACAGGTAGCACTTTCCAGGCATCTACGACTCTGAATATAAAACCTACCCCTCACATTTCCCTTGAACATTCCCTCTTACCTGCAATGTATGGACTATCTAGTTTCATCCCTGGGAAACATACTCCCTGTCTTTTCTATCTATGCCTCTCATAATCTTATAAACCACTATCAGATCTCCCCTCAGCTTCCAGCGCTCCAGAGAGAACAACCCGAGTTTATCCAGCCTCTGATGATAGCACTTGTCCTTTAAACCAGGCAGCATCCTGGTAAGGCTCTTCTGCACCCTCTCCAAAGCCTCAAATATCAAGGTCCCTCTGACTGGTGAATACTGAAGCAAAGTATTTATTAAGAACCTCCCCTACCTCCTCTGACTTGAGCCACATGTTTCCTCTTCTATCCCTGATTGGTCCATTACATTAAAAGTTATGGCTGTAGAAGAAATAAAGGCTAAATTTTAATGGATTAACAAACTTTTTAAGTAACAAAAACATCTGAAACTATGTGTGGTTTAGCCGTGACTATCAAGGAAATTTAAAAACATAAATAGATCAAAGCATAATAAGGCAGAGAATGTTAGAAAAACTAACTATAAATCTGGGAGGAATGTTTCTTATTTAAAAAAAGGAAATTCAGCATTGATAAGGAAAGTAAAGCAGAACACGAGTCATTTAGCAAGAACTATAATAAAAGGCTGTAAAGCTTCAATAAAATATGTAAAAAAGAAAATATTATGCCTACCTTCAGTGAGAAAGACACAGAAAACCTCCCAGAAATAGTGAAGAGTATCAGGTCTAGAATGGATGAGCATTTGACAGAAATAAGCATTTTCAATAAAAATGCGAGCAGTTTCAGTGAGCAGGAGCTGAAAAGAGGCATAGTCAGGACAGAAAATATAAGACATAGGAGCCGAATTTGGCCATTCAGCCCATTGAGTCTGCTTCATCATTCCATCAAGGCTGAATTATTATCCCTCCCAACCCTGCCTTCTCCTTATAATCTTTGATGCCCTGATTTATCAAGAACACGTCAGCCTCCATCCTAAGTAAACACAAAGACTCGGTTGCTGCAGCAATCTGTAGAAATGAATTCCACAGATTCACCACCCTCAGGCTAAAGAAATTCCTGCTAAGCCCTATTCTAAAAGGACATTCTTCTACTCTCTGCTCTCTGGTCCTAGACTCTCCCTCTATAGGAGACATCCTTTCCCATCCACTCTATCTAGGTCTTTCAGTATTTGATAGATTTCAATTTGACCCCTCCCCCATTCCTCTAAACTCCAGCGAGTACAGGCCCAAAGCCATTAAACGCTCTTCATGCTTTAACCTCTTTATTCCCAGAATCATTCTCGTGAATCTCTCTGGACTTTTCCCAAAGCCAACACATCCTTTCTTAGATAAGGGGTTCAAAACTGCTCACAGTACTCCAAGTGTGGTCTGACTAATGCATTATAAAGCCTTAGCATTACTTGCTTGCTTTTACATTCTAGTTCTCTTGAAATTAATGCTAACATTGCATTTGTCTTCCTTACCAGTAACTCAAGCTGCGTGTTAATAATTAAAGTAGTTAAGTGAAAATTGAATGGATAATTGGCAGCAGACAATAGAGAGAAGTTAGGGTTAAGCAGAGCAGCATTATGGAAATGGCCATAGTGAGAGTGCCAGAATTACACAGGGGAGCTCATGTTTTGACTTGAGAGACTTTGGTGTGATGAGGCTGCGGCAACATGTGGAAAGTATGGTGAAGCTCTGGTAATTTTCTTTCATTAGTTTCTTATTGAGCAGATAGAGCATTGGGAATGGCAGTCAGAGCAACGGTGTGCTCTTCTTGCAGGATGTGGAAGATAGTGAGATGTCTAGTACTCCTGATGAACACTCTTGCATGAAGTATGTCTGACTGCAGTTCCTTGTAGATGGCATTAGAGTAACTGGAGCTGGAACTGGATGATGTTTGGATCATTTGGGAGGCTGAGGGGTTGATAGCCAAGTTAGGCAGTGGTTCCTGGATTGCAGGCTGTAGGTAAGTGGTTATCAGTCAGGAGGGGGAAAGGAAATAGGCAGCCAATGCAGAGTACCCCATGGCCATTCAAATCAATAACAAGTATATAATTGGAGACTGTTGTGGGGAGAGGGAACTACCTTCCAAGGGAAAGCAGCAGTAGCAAGGTCCCTGAAACTGAGACTGGCTCTGTGTCTCAGAAGAGAAGGGAGGAAAGAATGAGTATGAGATAGAGAGTTCAGTGGTTTTGGAATGGACAGGAGATTCTATGGACAAAAGCAAGATTCCTGAATAGTATGTTTCCTCCCAGCTGCCAGGACTAAGATGTCTCAGAGTGACTCCACAACATTCACAAAGGGAAGGGTGAGCATCCAGAAGCTGTGGTCCACATCGGTACCAATGATACAGGCAGGAAGGATGATGAGGTCCAGCAAAAGAGAGTTCATGGAGTTAGGTCATAATTTAAAGGACAGGACCTCCAGGGTAGTGATATCAGGATTGCCACATGTACCACAGGTTGCTGAGGTAGGAAGTAGGAGGAGGGTGTAGAGACAGAGCAGGAGAGAGGGCTTCATAAATTTGGATCAATGGGATCTTTTCCAGGGCACTTGGGACCTGTACAAATGGGATGGTTTGGAAAATCCAATAACCTTGTGGGAAGGTTTACTAGTGCTGCACTGAGTGGGCTGGAGTGGTGTTTAAATGCAAAGTGCAATGGAGTTAGAATCAAAGCAGCAGGACAGCAAGTGGAATGGTTGTTATATGAAAGTGCACTTTCACTTTCTGAAGATGCAGATTAGTGATCTTGTATGAGACAGGTTATCAAACTAATTGATGAAGATTTATATATAAAAAAATAATTTGTCCATTTTATTGCCGGGTAAGCATTAATATATGGTACCATGGCATTGCCATTAAGCATTTAAAATATGCACAATAGATTTGTACGTTCAAAGTTCTTAAAGGACGCTACTGAATGAAATAGTCTTCACTGTTGCATCTTATTCATATTTGTATGGATCAGCATCACTAAAAGTTTTTTTTTAAAACCTGCTCATTATTTAAGAATTGGAAAAACAAGTGGAATTTAGATTTGGAAAAAAGTAATACCCCTGGTTGGAACTATGCTGGAGAGTTAGGGAGAAGTAAATGGATAGAACAGCAGATTTTCTGAAGCATCCATTCACGGTTATCGTAATTGTGTCCTTAGGGTTTAAGCTAAGTGGTATCCTTAGGAGTCAAGGAAAGAAGTGGGAAGGCAAAACAAACAATTTCTGGTGCACTTTTGTGTTCACTAATTTGTGGGAAGGAGATAGGTGAAGAGACTTTCAGCTGTTTAAACGGATCTGTAAGGAGGGAAAAACAATGCTGCAGGGTGATTTATATTGTAACAATAACCATGTGCAAAATCACAATAGCAAAAAATAATAGTTCATGGTACAAATGGAAAAATAGTTGAAATCAGTATAAAAATAGAAAAAAAAGATATGTTAGGTTTGGCAGCATTAAAGGCCACATTAGCTGTTAACTGGTATGCTGCAGGCAGATACAATTAAAATGATGGGGTTGTGAATTGAATTTGTAGCCCCTAAACCGCAAGCTTAAATGTGAGATTAAGTTTTTTTTCCTAATCAGCACAGCCACGTGGACTGAACTTCTTTCCTTTGTAGCTTGAATTTCCAATGATTGGAATGAAGTTTCTATAAAACTTTAAATTCATGATGTCATGCTGGCTCCAAACTGGATTAAAACCAGCACCTGTTGCCTGTTTATTATTTTGGCAAATAAATTTCTTGTCTGTTAATCTGGTATTTTCTGTTCACTTTTGCAGTCATTAGCATCTGGAGCCTAAAAGGAACTTGCTGGAGTTCAGAAACTGACCAGTGAACTCGAGAATGGATTGAACTGTGGTCCGGTTTAACATTGTACTTTGGAAACCGAGCGCTGAAGGAAAACCCACACTTTCATGGGGAGAACATGCAAACTCCACACTAAAGATGTTGCTGCCAGAACTGAACTTGGGTTACTAGAGCTGGGAGGCAGCAGCTGTACTTCATGTGCCACTGTGCAGAGGGTGAGAATCTAAGACCAGAGGATACAGCCTCAGAATTGTGTGGCATTCTTTTAGAACAGATAAGGAGGAATTTATTTAGCTAGTGAGTGGTGCGTCTGAGGAGTTCATTGCCACAGGCAGCTGTGGAGGCCAAATAATTAGGCATATTTAAAGTGGAAGTTGATAGTTTTCTGATTAGTAAGGGTGTCAAAAATTACGGGGAGAAGGCAGAAGAATGGGGTTGACAGGAAATATAAATCAGCCATCATGGAATGGTGGAGCAGATTTGATGGACCAAATGGCCTACGTCTTATGGGCTGATGGTCTAAGGGTTTAATAGTTTCACTGATAACAGGTGGTGGTGTTAATTCTCTCTGGAAAATATTTGTCAGAGACCTATTCTTTTAAAAATGATTGAAGGCTTGCACAAACATGTGTCTGAAAAAGAGAGGTGTGTTCAGTGCTCGATTAGGTTAGAAAAACCATTCTTAGCCCCACAATCACAAAGTGAACACAATGCACAGGAGATGTGGGAAAAGGAAGGGTGTGTGTGTCAGGTCAAGCAACAAAATGTGTACTGTAAAGAGATGAACAGGAGGGTTGTACGAAGGTGGAGTATGCAGAGGATACAAGGGTGCAGGAGCAGGCGGTGACAGAAGTGGTGTTGTGGAAGATGTCTACAAGAAAGGTGAAGAAATGGACAGGTGGTGCATAAGAAGGAGATAAAAAGAAAAAGGTGTAGAAGTGAGGAAGTGCAATGGATGGGGTGTGGACAGGAAAGGCAGTGTGCTGAAAAGGAGCGCAGAAGAGGAGTGCACCAGATGGAGGTGCACGGAAAAGAGGACTAAAGAAGTTAGCTATGTAGAAGGGTCATTGCACAAATGGTTTGCAGACAGGAAAGTAGTGCTGAGAAGGTAAGTGCAAGGGGGAACATGATAGCTGAGGATAGAGGATGAGTTGTCCATGTAGCAGTTAATAGTATATATAGTTTATAGTACTGAAACAGGCCATACAATCCACCAAGTCCACAACATCCATCGAAATCCACTACATTGCCATCAGCTCTGTCCAGAATTTACCACTCAGCTGCTCACTGTATGGCATTTCCTGTGGTCAATTAACCAATTACTCCACATTTAGGATGTGGGCTGAAACCAGAGCACTTAGGGGAACCCATGCTTTCACAACAGAAATATGTAAACTCTATTCCAATAGAGCCAGGTGTCAGAACTGAACTAAGGTCACCAGAGATTGGGGGGTAGGGCAGCAGTTCTACGAATGTGGCACAGCGCAACTTCTTGGAAGATGTAATGATGGATATCTGACAGTTCACTGCAGATGGAGATTCACCAATATACAGTGCTGATGTGAAGTTTGTGAACCCTTTAGAATTTTCTTTATTTCTGCATAACTATGACCTAAAATGTGGTCAGATCTTCATGTAAGTCCTAAAACTAGATAAAGAAAATCCCAATTAAATAAAAAACATTTATAAAAAACATTATACTTGTTCATTTATTTATTGAGAAAAGTGACCCAATATTACATGTATTTGTTGAGAAAGGTATGTGAAGCTCTGGGATGGTCAGTTTATTTAAAGGGAAAATTACAGTCAGGTGTTTCAATCAATGGGATGACTGTCAGGTGTGAGGCCCTGCCCTTTTTGAAGAACACAAACCTTGGTCTTCACTATCAAAGTCTCATCTTCACCATTTAGGTTTTTGGAAGTGTGCCATGCCTTGGTCAATGTCGATTTTTGAGGACCTCGGAAAAAAGAGTTGTTGGTGCTCACCAGGGTGGAGAAAGATATAAAACTATTTCTAAAGAGCTTGAGCTCCATCAATCCACAGTCATATAGATGCTATACAATTGAAGAATATTCAACACCTTCCCCATTACATTCCCCATGAGTGATTGACCAATGAAAATAACTCCAAGAGCAAAGCATGTAATATTCCAGCAGATCACAGATCTAAGGAGCTACAGGCCTCACTTGCATCGGCTTGCATTGTCAGTGTTCATGAGCCTACCATCAGGTAAACACTGAACAACAATGCTATGCATGGCAAGATTGAAAGGAGAAAGACACTACTCTCCAAGAGATACATTGCTGCCCATCTAAAGTTTTCTAAGGACCATATTGATAAGTCATTAGGGGTATTTAAGTCAGAGATAGACAGGTTCTTGATTAGCCAGGGCATCAAAGGGGAGTGGTGATGACTGGAAGAATTGGATCAGCCCATAATTGAATGCTGAAGCAGACTCGATGGGCTGAATGGCCTACTTCTGCTCCTATGTCTTATGGCTTTTGGAAGAACGTTCCGTGGACGATGACTCCAAAATAGAACATTTTTGCTTAAATGAGAAGCGTTATATTTAGCAAAAAGCAAACACTGCATTCCAGCATAAGAACTTCATCCTATCAGTGAAACATGGTGGTGGCAGTGTCATGATTTAGGCCTGCTTTGCTGCCTTGGGACCAGGATGGCTTGCCATCATAGATGGAATTATGAACTCTGAATTGTACCAGCAAATTCTACAAGAAAATGTCAGGGAATTCATCTGTGAACTGAAGCTCAAGAGAAAGTGGGTCATGCAGCAAGACAACAACCCTAAACACACAAGTCAGTCTAACAAAGAATAGCTAAGGCACGTTTTGGAATGGCCAAGTCAAAGTGCTGAGCTTACTCCTATAGAAATGTTGTGGAAGGTCCTGAAGCTAGCAGTTCATGCAAGGTTCATGCACCAACCTCCCAGAGTTGAAGCAGTTTTGTAAGGAGGAATGGCCTATAATTTCTTCAAGCTGATGTTCAGGACTAATCAAGTTATCGGAAACGTTTGGTTGAAATTACTGCTGTACAAGGGATTACACCAGTTACTGAAAGTTCATATACTTTTTCCAACAAATATATGTAATATTGGATCATTTTTCTCAATAAATAAATGAACAAATATAATGTTTTTTGTGTTACTTATTTAATTGGGTTCCCTTTATCTAGTTTCAGAACTTGCATGAAGATCAGATCATATTTTATGTCATATTTATGCAGAATTAGAGAAAATTCTACAGGGTTCACAAACTTTCTAGTTCAACTCTACATTGCTAATGGCTGTCAAAAACGTCACCACTAATCTTGATTTTTTTGGACCTGGTTACTTCCAGAGACAAGGTAAAAATTGCTTCTTTGTTGCACTTAAATGCATAAAGCAGGTGATGGTATGACTCTAGACAGTCAAGTTGTTTATTCTTTTGAAACAGAATAATCAGATAGTCCACTTCACCTTATTGCTGGATTTCCCCCGGTACAACTGAGATTGATTGTGTTGAGGATGCACTGATATAGCATAAAAAGTTAAGTGATATTCATCATTGGCATGAAACCTCAAGAGATTCATTTAGGTGTGCATCAGATTACCCCCAGGAGCTGTCATGATATATTAATATGGCACCAGGCTAGGAAGCAGATTTAAGTACTAGCTCCACGGAGAGAAGAGATACCCACTTCGAAGTACATTCTGATTCATTTATTTATGACATGCACATTGAAACACAGATTGAAAATGTGTCATTTGTGTTACCAACCAACACAACCTAATGACGTGCTAGGCCTGCAAGCATCGCCACACGGTCTGGCACCAACACAGCATGACTGCAATGCTCGGCAGAGTAACACAGAACACAACAAGCAGCAAAATATCAACAGTAAAACAAGCCCCATTCCTCCATATCATGCACCCATGCACGTGCATTGTCCTCTAACCCCAGGACAGGCCATCTCCAGCTTCCAGCATCAACCTCCAGTAGACTTGCAGATTCACGGATGTTCCCAGAGGACTCACAGACTCCGGGCTTCAGCCATCGAGCTCCAACTTCCAGACTTCAGTCTTCAGTATTGATCCCTGGACCTTGCCAACGATAGCGAATGAGAACCCTGGATGAGGACTTTGATCTCTGGACTCACCAATGACAGTACCTTGAACAATAGGCCTTGAACTCCAGTTTTGCTGATTTGCATACCTGTGAGGTCACCGGCCCTCATGCCTCCTGCCCACACAGAACTCTGACTCAGAACCCACCAGTGACTCGTCAGTCTTGTGGGGTCAACCTACCCTCAATTTTACTGGTCGGTCAGTCCAACATCCAACTATGGATGTCCTTTGTCACACATCCACTTTGCTAGCCTTTGAACTTGGAGCATCCCTGCAATCCTAACAGAGACAACTAAGTATGAGCCATGACCTCGTCAGCAACTGCAGCCTGGCACCATTTTGATCAGAAGACGCCATCTTGTAAACTCCACTGCCACGAATAAACCACAGACATGCTGGAATGTTGATCTGCAGGAACAGCTTCAAGCGAGCCACAGAATGTCAAAAATAGGATTTGGATGTGGTGAGAGTTTCTAAATGGGTGATAAAGATAAAGGACATGGGGGGGTGTACACTCAGTAGCAAGGGAGGCAGCTGAGGGATTACAGGTTTTAATTTAAGACAAGCATTTGATTCTCAGTGCCTCATAATTGATTATGATGATCACGTAATCAGCTCATCCCTTGTTAAGCCGCCATTCTCTTGGACTTTGCTTGAAGCACATTATAGTTGTTGGAATCAGTAGGAAACTTCTGTATTTGGAGAAATTGAATATGGAGAAATATGAGAAATATGGACTAAAGAAATTGTGTTATGTCTAGGCCTGGCCTGTATATTATTATTGCCATTCACTGCTGTAGTACAGTGTTAGCTAATATGATTCCCATACTCTAATCATGCAATGACACAATTCCAATGGATTAGAAATTGGCGGTCAATGGGTGAGGTTCAAAATCTGCCCTTTCAAATGGTTTTAACTACATTTCTCTAGCCCACAGCTCATATGGATCTCATTGCCCTACTTTATGTACCTTCAGGCAGTGAGTCAGTTTTTTCCTAAGCTATTATGATGTTTTACCTCTGCCCTTTATTGATCACAGCAATAAAGGGTGAGACTGCAACTAGAGTTCATGGGTTAAGGGTGAAAGGTGAAAAGTTTAAGGGGAACATGAGGGAAATCTTCTTCATTCAGAGAGTCACAACAGTGTGAAATGCACTGCCAGCACAAGTGGTGCATGTAAGCTTGATTTCAATGTTTCAGAGAAGTTTGGATAGATACATGGGTGGCAAGAGTATGGAAGGCTATGGTCTGGGTGCAGATTGATGGGATTAGGCAACTTAAATAGTTTAGCACAGGCTATATGGGCTGAAGGGTCTGGTTCTGTGCTGCACTTTTCTATGAATCTATGACTTGAAAATAAGGTTTAACAGTCATATCAAGACATTTGATTGTTGAAAGAAATCTCCGAATGCTGTCTTGCACTATGGAAAAAAGGTCAAAATGTTCTTTATTGTCTTTCCAACATCACATTTAGTGAAGCACTGTTTCAGTGCCATCACCCAACTTCCTTCAAAGCAATGAAACAGGCAGCAAATTACTGAATATGGGATCTGAGACTCCTTCTGAGTGACATTCAGCCTGATGTTGAGAAGCTGGTATCACTGCACCAGGCTATCTATCTCACTGAAAGGTGGAAAAGCAATGAAATAGTGAACAATTGAACTACTTATGTACACTCTAAAATTGCTGATGAAAATTGATTTTACTGTAATTAAACAAATGAATAAGCTTATTTGCAAATTTAAATAGCTTTAAGTTATTTTTGCAATTATTTGTTCCTGTTTTCTTTCCCTGCGCATCATAAATAAAAGTTCTTTATAGTTTTTATGTAGTAGTCAGAAAGGGTGAGGGGAGTGCAGGGGATGTGGTCTAGAAGCCGGAGGGGGGGGGCAGTAACCCATAAAAGTTTGGGAACCACTTCTTTATTGGCACTATTCAGTACTTGTCTAGCATGATAATGGTGCAAAATTGGATGACAGAAAGGATTACAAGTGAAGGAGAGTGAGGGTGCTCATCATTGCATGCAGGGGGAAGTAGACTGCAAGCAATGACACTATATTATTCTTCCATTAAAAAAAGCACAATAATAGCCAAGATTTAGATATGTGCTAATCAACGAGGGACTAACAAAATCATAAATAATAACGTTGTATTTTGTCAAACACATCTTGGATTCGTCTTAGGTAATTATAAATACTTTCAATATACTTCCATCAGGAAGGAGATACAGAAACCTTTAGTCCTACACCACAGGTTCAAGAACAACTATTACACCTCAGGCTCTTGGCTTGGCTTTAGACCCCTGACTCAGCTTATATAACTTTACTCACCTCAACTCTGTATCGATTCCACAACTTATGGATACACTTTCAAGAATTCTACAACTCATGTATTTCTTTATTATTTTTTGCAGTTTTATCTTCTTTTGCACTTCAGTTTTATGTCAGTCTTTGTGTGAAATTCTTCAGTGTTTCTATTGTAATTCTCTGTTCTGCTCTGAATATCTGCAAGAAAATGAACCTATATTGTGACATATACATACTGCAATGATAAATTACTTTGAACTTTGAACATGCATATATCATGTGCCATCAATAAATGTGGATGTAGTTTGCTCAGTTCCCTGACTAAGCTGCTGAAATTCTCATGGCCTTTGTCTTCGAGGTTGTTCCAAAAAATCTTTTTTTTTACCTAGTCCTCTATAGGAGAAAACCTAACCATTCAGGGGGTTTTTGAACATATAAATTTTGTTGAACATGTGGGAAGTGAATGGTTTACAATATGACTATATTATGGATGAATTCCCGTCTCCAGTTCCCTTTGTGTTATCCATTAGTTGAAGCAAACCTCCATCACTGTTACTGCTTTATGGTACTCCAGAGAGTGTCATACAGGAAGTCCACAGTAAGGAATATGCCTTTCTATTTAAGGTTGATTAGTTACTGAGTCAAATCTGTATGAGTCTGTTTATAGGCTCCTTTAACTTACTTATGAACTTACTTGAAAATATTTTTCATGTTTTTCATATTCCCTTGTGATGCAGCGGGAGATTATTTAAACCAGCTATCATAGTATTCCTATCAGTCCCACTCGCCACTTATTTCCATATAAGCTATACACTGCTGCATGCTCATTAACGTCTCCCTGAATATCCCACAAAAAGCAATTCATCTACTAAGCTAAACATCACTGGGATTTGGAGGAAAACCAGACCACCTGGATGATGAAACTCATTTGCTCACATAAGGATGTGCAAAGTCCATACATACAGAGCCAGAATCAAAATTGGGTTGCAGGAGCTGTAAGACACCTGCAGTACCTGGTGCACAGCTGTCTGTCTACACAGTATGGCAAAAGCCAATCTCTCAATGGCAGGTAATCATACACAATAGTATATCTACCAAAATACTGGTAGTGGAGGAGTTAAAATGGCACCTGAGGTTTTTGCTGACTTAGGCGATTCCTTCCAGTTCATCCACGAAACAGTTTCTTCATCTTTTTTCATGTCTTTCCTTTCTTCTCAAGGTGCTTGGGATCCTGTTAGAGTCTGATCTACAGCTGGAGTTCGGACTATGGTTCTCCACAGGCATTGGGTTCTCACTCTCAGACTCGCTGTGTGGCCTTGTGGCTTGATATCTCCAGATGCGCCTCTGGGGTACGGCCCAGTTCAATGAGTTCCAATAGGTACATTTATTGTCAGAGAAATGTATACAATATACATCCTGAAATTCTTCTTCTTCAGAAACATCCACGAAAACAGAGGAGTGCCCCAAAGAATGAGTGACAGTTAAATGTTAGAACCCCAAAACCACCCAGCTCCCCCTTCCATGCATAAACAGCAGCAAAGCAATGACCCCCACCAGCAAAAAGTATCGGAGACCCCCACCAAGCACTCAAGCGTGCAGCAAAGCATCAATAAAGACACAGACTTGCAGTACCCCAAAGACTACTTGTTCACCTGGTAATTCAACATACCACAGGCTCTCTCTCGCCCTCATAAGGCAAAAAGAGGTGTCCCCATTTCACAGCGAGACAGGAGACATAACAAAGCAACTCGCTGATTTATGGTGTTAAAAGTCTGTTGCGTTGCTTCTTCCTCACTGATGTTGCCAACTACAGCATCACGGGCAATGTTCCCTCTAATTTTTAGTAGCCAGTGTGCACAAAATCTTATGTTGTGCAAATTTTTTCCTGTGACAAAAGTATGTGCACACTGAATGCAGACATGGCACAATTTATGAAGGTTCACAAAAAATTTGACATAACACTGCACAGAATAATAACAAAATAACACACATATTTAAGACACTCAGTTATTTTTTCTCTCTCCTGTCTTTGGTATTTACCCATTCTTTGTAAACTCTATCTAGCCTAATAGAACTTCCATTCAATTGATAGCTTTTGATTCTCATTAACATATCCAAATGACATTCACCTAAACGGTTTCTCAGCTTGATTTTGAGTTGATTCATTAGGCTAAAACCTTGCTCACAGTCCGCACTAGACGCAAGAAAGGTTCCTCCAATGTCTACCAACTGTGCAAGGTCACAAAACTGTTCATTTTGAAGTACAAATGCCACCATTTAAGCAAAGTTTGAAATCAGTTTGGATTTAATTTTTTCTTGCGCGGAAAATTTGAAATTGTTAATCTGTCTAACCTTTACAGTATTTTCAACTAGAAAATCATATTTTAGACATAAGGCATTAACTTGTTCATCGCCAAATGTGAAGCTTACGATATGAACACTGTCCGCCAAAGATGGCTGCCGCCGTGATGCGGCTGTAAATGCCGGAACAGGAAAGGTGAGGTGACTTAAATTAGTAACGTGCATTGTGGTATTTGAAAAACTGACTAACTAGTTAACAGAAACATTTAGCTAAAAGATTATTTTCAATAAGTATATTTATTCATTGCTACATTATTTTAGGTAACTAACATTTTGAGCACACATTAATTTCCTTTTTGCGCTGGTTGAAAAACATATGTGCACGCGCACAGCTTAGAGGGAACATAGGTCACGGAAGATTGAAACGTCTAGACAGCATGCAGTGTGTGCTGATGTAGGAAGAAGGCCTCTGCATTTGAACAATCCTCTCTCTCTCTCTCTCTCTCTCTCACTCTTGATGGATGGCGAGTGAGTTGTCTGTTAGTCCTTGAGTTGAGGAACTCCGACAAGCGACACAGTAAGTTGTATTATCGAATCAGCGAGCTGTTGGCCTCCCCTCTCGTTGTTACAGGACCAATACCTCTCTCTTCCTCCCTAGTCTGAGAGAGAGCCTATCTGAGGTGTTGGGATGGACAGTAGTTTTTGATGGACTCTCGATCCTAGAATCTATGGGGCCTTTGCTATTGCTGCATGGTGGATGGTGGGGGTTGATAATTTTGCTGGAGCAAGTGGGGGGTTTAATGTTTTTGCTGTTGCTTGCATGAGGGAGGGGGAAGGGGGCTTTGGGGTTCTAGTGTTTTCTGTCGTTCATTCTTCGGGGCTTTTTCTCTTGCTTCATGGATTCTACGAAGTGTGAGGCTTTCAGGTTGTATATTGTATACATTTTCTGATATTAAGTTGAACCGTTGTTCCATTGAATAATAACCAGTTATGTACAGTGCATGTCAGCCCACCATCCATGTCTGCTTAAGCTGCAAGTACAATTTTGGGTGGCAGATCCTGGAGTTCAGCTGCTGTGCCCAGGTAAGTAAAACTTGAAGAATTACATCAGCTCTGACCACAATTACACTACTCCTCTCTACCAATAGAGACTCTCTATTGCCAACATCAGCACTGTTGTCTACTCACGCTCAGGCTCATTAGAAGTAGTAAATCTTCACCTGAAGTCCTAACTAATTGACTTAACAATCCTGTAAACACATAAAACTGGCAAACTAAATCAGAATCAGGATGAAGTTTACTATTACTGCCCTAAGTCATGAGCACTGTTGTTTTGTGACAGAAGCACAGTGCAAGACATTAAAAATAAGTAACAAAAAAGATAAATCATACAATAGAGGAATAACATGGTAGATGGATAGTTGGAAAACCGGTTCCAATGACCCCAGATACAGTGAGACTGCAAATTGTGTGGCCTTAGCTCTGGACCTTGGCTCTCAGCACCTCAAGGCCAAGCAACACACAGAAAATGCTGGTGGAATGCAGCAGGCCAGGCAGCATCTATAGGGAGAAGCACTGTTTTGGGCCAAGACCCTTCGAAGGTCCAGCATTTTGTGTGTGTTGCTTGAATTTCCAGCATCAACAGATTTCCTCGTGTTTGCCTCAAGGCCAAGACCTTCTTAGGTTACTTGGGCCATTGGAGCCTCCATCTTCCTCCCACCCTACCTTCCCCGAACTCTCCAATCTTCTCCCTCCTCTGACACCACCAACCCTCCTTCCTCCCTGTAATTCCAGCTCTAATCCCTGCTGTGTTGACAATTTTCCTTCCGACCTACTCTGAGGTGCAACATCCTGTGTTCAGCAAGTCCCTTACCTTTGTACCCATTTGCACACACCTCAGTGAGTTCTGCACTTGCCACGACGCTGAGCTCTTCTTCTGCTGCCCTGTCTTTGAGCCTACTTCTTTGGTAGGATTCCTCCAGCATGTTGTGTGTGTTGTATAGCATGGTAGTGTTCATGGGTTCATGGACCATTCAGAAATCTCTTGATAGCGGGGAAGAAACTGTTCTTCAAGCATTGAGTTTGGATATTCAAGCATCTGTACCTCCTGCTTAATGATAATAACACAATGTGAGCATGCCCTGGATGATGAGGGATGATTATTACTTCTTAAGGCACTGCATCATGAGGGTATCTTTGGTAGTGGGGGGGGTTGTGCCTTTAATGGAATTGGCTGTATCTACAACCCTCTGAAGCCTCGTATGGTCCTGTGCATCAGAGATGCCATACCAGAGGGTGATTCAAACAGTCAGAATACTCTTCACCATACATCTATAGAAATTTGCAAGAGCTTTTGGTGACATACCAAATCTCTTTAAACTCTTACTAAAGTAGAGAGCTGTCCTGTCTTCATGATTACATCAAAATACTGGGCCCAGGATATATATTTTGAGATGTTGATGCCCAGGAACTTGACTCCTCAATGAAGACTGATGTGTGTTCTCTTCCTTGTATATGTGAAACCGGGAGAGCGGGTAGAGTGAAATAAAGAGGTGGGAAGTCAATTTGTGAAAGAGATAAAAGGCTGGAAATGGGAGAATCTGATAGGAGAGGACAGAGGTCATGGAAGAAAGGGAAGGGGGAGGAGCCCCAGAGGAAGATGATGGGCAGGTAAGGAGGTAAGGTGAGAGAGAGAAATTGGAATGGGGAATGGTGAAGGATGGGTAATTACCAGAAGTTTGAGGAATCGATGTTCATGTCATCAGATTAGAGGCTACTCAGACAAAGTATCATGTTCTGCTCCTTCAACCTGAGTGTGACCTCGATGCGGTAGTAGAGGAGGCCATGGACAGACATCTCGGAATAGGAAGAGGAAGTAGAATTGAAATGGGTGGCCACTGGAGATCCCTCTTTTTTCTGCAGACTGAGTGTAGCTGCCCAACAAAGGTGTTTCCCAATCTAGGTCAGGTTGACCAATCTGTGGCTCAGAAGGGGAGGGAAGGGAAGAGGATGGCAGCAGTAATAGGGTACGCTATAGTTAGGGGAACAGATAGGAAATAAAGAAACACGAATGCTAGTTTGCCTCCCAGGTACCAGGGTCTGTGATGTTTCTAAACGCATCCACAATATTCTGAACAGGAGATCTTGGGGTCCATGTTGATAGGACACTCAAAGCTGCTGCACGGGTTGACATGTTGTTAAGAAGGCATATGATGTGTTGCAATTTATCATCTGTGGGATTGAATTCAAGAGCTGTGAGGTAATGTTACAGCTCTTTAAGATCGTGGTTTGACCCCACTTGGAGTACTTTGTTTAGTTCTGGTCACCCCACTACAGGAAGGATGTAGACACTATAGAAAGAGTGCAGAGAAGATTTACAAGGATGTTGCCTGGATGGAGAGCATGTCTTATAAGAATCGGTTGAGTGAACTTGGCCTTTTCTTCTTGGAGCGACAAAGGATGAGAGGTGACCTGATAGAGGTATATAAGATGATGAGAGATATTGATCGTGTGGATAGCCAGAGGCTTTTTCCTGGGGCTGAAATGGCTAACACAAGGGGGCAGAGTTTTAAGGGGCTTGGAAGTAGGTACAGAGCAGATGTCAGGGGTAAATTTTTCACACAGAGAGTGGTGAATGCATGGAATGCACTGCCGTTGATGGTGATAGAGGTAGATACAATAAGGTCTTTTAAGAGACCCTTAGATAGGCACATGAAAGTGAATCCATTGGTTGTGGGAATATTTCAATGTAGGTGAGTGAAGTTATCCCCTTTGCTTCAAGACCCTGATCATTGAGAGGTAGTAAATGTTGCTGAACCTGGTGGTGCCAGTCCTGCGGCTCCTGTACCTTCTTCCTGATGGAAGCAGCAAGAAGAAATCATATCCTGGTTGATGGGGTTCCCTGTTGATGGTTGCTGCTTTCCTGTGACAGCATTTCGTGTAGATGTGCTCAGTGGTGGGGAGGACTTTACCGTTCATAGACTGAGGCATTTCCATACTTCTTGTAGGATTTTCCATTCAAGAACATTTGTGTTTCCATATCAGGCTATGATGCAGTCAGTCACTATACTCTCCACTACACATCTTTACCTCCAAGAGGACCACAAATCTGTTGTTGGGTTTGGAGGCTTGCATGCCTCAATGATCTGGAGAGCAATGCTGGCTGGAGTCAGGGCTTTATGCTTTGGCTCTTGGTTGGGTCAACCATGCAAAACAGGTCAAAGATTAGAGGCCAGACTAAGAGTGGTCCACTAATCCTCCAAATGCAGGGCTTGTTCAGGGCTAACAACTCTAACTAGCGAAACAAAACTGTTACAGAAACAAAAATGAGGAATCTTTCTAGATCTGAATATAACAGTATTCCTGAGTCTCCATTCAGGACTTGCATGACTGATGGTAGTGAAAATCAAGAGGAAGCTATTGACATGATGAAAGAAGCCCTGAACCTTCATTGCTGCCCTAAACACCAGTGGCATAATGGGTAGTAAGTAAGTGCACATCTATAGAAGTTTGTCAAAGTTTTCGATATCATGCCAAATCTCTGAAAACTCCTAAGGAAGTAGAGCCACTGCCATGCTTTCTTTGTAATTGCACTTACATACTGGGACCAGGACAGGTACTCCAAACTAATAATCAACCCCTCAAAACCTGAAGATCAAAGATGGTGGCGGGATAGCAGCAGTGGCGGTGGACGGAGGAGGCGGAGGTGGGAGAAACAGAAACACAATGGGAACCGTGAGAATGCATCTCTTCCAAAGGAGGGTTGGACAAGGTCTTAAGGACGAAAATGTGTTTCCTGTTATTTTTTCCCGGGAGCCTGCCTTCGCATGCGACGTCTGCTCGCAGTCCTTAGCAACCACACCCAGGCTCAGCAGCCACCGGTGCTTCCACTTTAAGCCCAGGCCCTGCTGCTCCATCTCTGGTGTCCCTGCCACAGCCACCGGCTGCCACAACACCCGGCCCAGAGCACCACGTGGTGAAATGCCCCAGGTCCAGCTGACCCGGCTGGTGACTGGTAATGGTCCTTTGCTCAGCATTACGAGTGATGGCCAACATCAGACTTAGCAGGAGAATGGTGGGGAAGGTGGAAGAGCTCTGACCTTGGAAGACAATGGTTGCTTTGCAAGCAGATGATCTACCAAGGTGGTGATCTCTTTAAACTCACCCAGCAGAAGGCAAAGACTTCTGCCTCTAACCTATCACTGCCTCTATCACTGCTCTAACCTGCCAAGTACATTATTGCCCCACATGTCAGTCTCAATAAAGGATCAAAACAACGACGTTAACGACAAGTGTTGGACAGAGCAGCATGGAGGGAAATCGTCCGCCAACTGGAAAGTCCAGACGCGACCTAACGACTACGACAACAAACCACTTCATCAGATTGGATGTGAATGTTACTGATTAATGCTGATTTGAAGTAGGTGGGAACCTTTGACTGCAGCAGTGAGAGACTGAAGATATCCTTGAACTCTCTATCCAGCTGATCATCACAGATTTTCAGTACACTGTCAGGTATACCACTGAGGCCTGACATTTGGTGATGGTTCATCTTTTTGAAGGATGTTCTGATGTCAGCCTATGAGAGAGAGATCATAGAGTTGCCAAATGCTGTGAAGATTTGCATATGTGTAGTGTTATTCTCCATTTCAGAGAGTGTAGAAAAGGCATTGAGCTCATTGGGGAATGAAGTGTCACTTCCTTAAAGGGTGTAATGGCATATAAAGTCTGCCACAGCAGTCTTGCATCCAATTGCATCTCTAACTTCTCATGAAATTATATTTTTAGTTTTACTCTTATGTAGATCGCTCCTCAATTTCTTGTAGGGTTGTGGATCACCAGTCTTGATTACCACTAACCTGGCCCTCAGCAGACTACAAATCTCCAGAACCGCTGGTCTGGGAAGACTTGGTATGATCCTAAGGACACATACTCATTTACACAGGTCTTGATGAAGATGGAGATCGCCGTGGTATCTCCATTCAGACTCAAAGATCTAAATATGGTCCAGCCCACTAATTCAAGGCAATCCTATAAAAGCTGCTTCACCTACCTTGACCATACCTTTACCATCCTTACCACTGGTGCTGTGGTCATCTGATCTGCTTATATGCTGAGAATAGAAGTACAGCAAGGTGATCAGACTTGCACAGTACAGGGGCAGATTGGCACAGTAAGCCAGGACTAGGGATGCAGGACTAGGGATGGTTTAATTCTATCCTCCATCAGAGTGAAATGGAAGAAGGATACAGCCAGTACCAGGTGTGTGAGGGCTGTGTAAAGCTGCACAACCTGAAGGCGTATACTCAGCATGTGGGTCTCATTTGCAAAATCTAGCTGATTCCTAATTGCTTTGATGCTGAGCTGCCTTTTTGAAATAGCAGTTCTTTAATGAAATTAATCCAATAATGCTCTTCGTGATGAAGGAGCAGCAGTAAATTTGTAAGTCAGGATACTTCATAACTTGTATGTGATGAGCTTCTTAAGTGTTAGAGTTAGATTCACAGTCCTAATGTGTTTCATTGATAGATGAAGGGTTTTGAGGGCTGTCAGTTGTCACAGTACTCCGAGAGGACCATAATCTTGATGTGGTTTGGAGGATTGCACAACTGAATGACCCAGGGAGCCATGTTGGCTGAGTCAGGGTTTTATGCTTTAACTCTTTGTGGGGTCAACCATGCTAAACAGGTCAAAGGGTAGAGGCCAGACTAAGAATGGTCTATTGGTCCTCCATGGACGAGGTTTCAGCTCAAGTCTGACAACACTGACCTGTCAAACAAATCTGTCACAGAAACAGCAAAGAAGAATCCTTCAACATCTGTGTGCAACAGTATTCTTGAGTCTCCTCCCAGGGTCTGCATGGCCGAAAATAGTGAAAACTGAGTGGAAGCTGCTGTCACGATGAAGGAAGCCATGAACATTGCCAAGACCAAGACCAAAATTGATTTCTGGAATGCACAAACCATGCACAACACTGGCAAGCTAGCACAAATAACTGCAGAAAAGCTTCATGATAGCCTTCAGAATGTTAGTGCATGACAGAGAGTGACCTTTCCAAGTTGTTGTCATTTTACACCATTTCCTGTATCTTCTGGCCAAGAAAGATGTCCAGCCTCTCCCTACTCCATGTCATTAAGAGGACATGGCCACAATCTCCTCATGAGGAAGTGCTGGAGATGGATTGGGAACATAATGAGAAGAGAGACCAACATCATCATCAAGACAGCACTTCTTTGGATTCTTGAAGGGCAGAGGAAATATGGGAAACTAAAGACAACCTGATGCCATATCTTAGAGGACCCTGAGCCACACCTGGGGAACTGTACAGGAAATGGCCCAGGACAGACAGAGCTGGAGGACCTTCACTGCTGCCCTGAAAGCCAGCAGGTGTAATGGGCAGTAACAAATAACAACCTGTCACAGCATACCTAACCTCTTACTTGCTCCTATAACCAGGATATTTTGCTGTCTAACACATCATTCTCTGAAACACCCACAATCTTCAATGGAACCCTACCAACAAACGTATCTTCAGCTTCCTCCTACTCTCTGCCTTCTGCAGGGATCACTTCCTCCATGATGCCCTTGTCCATTCATCCCTCCCCACTAATTCCCTTCTGGCACTTATCCATGCAAGTTTCAGAAGTGCTGTACTTGCCCGTTCACAGCCTGTCTCACCTACATTCAGGACTCCAAACAATCCTTACAGGTAAGGCAACACTTCATGTGCGAATCTGTTGGGGTTGTCAACTGTAAAGGTTACACCTGGTGTACCTTCATCTACACTGGTGAGGCCTGACGTAGATTGGGGAATCGCTTTTCTAGCACCTCAGCTTCATCCAAAAATAGCAGTATTTCTCTGAGGTCAACCAATTCAATTCCTATCCCCATTCCCATTCCGACATGTTGATCCATGGCCTCATTTTTTGCTATGATATAGCAACTTTTAGGTTGGAAGAGCAACACCTCATAATCCATCTAGGTAGCGTCTAACCTAATGGAATGATTATTGATTTCTCTAACTTCTAATAACTTTTCCCCTTTTCTCATCTTCATTTCTCAACTTTGACCTCTTACTCTTTCTTCTCAGCTGCCTATCACCTCCCCCTGTTGCCCCTCCACCTTCCCTTTCTCCCATGATCCAGTCTCCCCTGCAATCACATACCTTCTTCTGTAGTCCTTTGCATTTTCCACATATTACCTCCCAACTTCTTACCTCATTCAACACCCCCCCCCACCCACCTGACTCTACCTATCACTTTCTAGCTTGTTTTCCCCCCATCTTCTTATTCTGGTCTTTTCCCCCTTCCTTTCCAGTCCTGATGAAGGGTTTAGCCCTAAAACCTTGACTGTTTATTCATTTCCATAGTCGATGTTTGACCTTCTGAGTTCCAGCATCTGCAAGGTCTTTTATGTTTATTATTTAGGTGTCAGTTCAATTACTGGACAATAATGACATTAGGATGTTGATGACATGAGATATTGATGGTATTATGCATTGAAATGGAAAAGGTAGTATTAGCCATGGCTTGTCATTAATTGGTACAAAGGTCACTTAGTAACCCATGGCTGAATATTGCCTCTCTTGCTTCATGCAGATATGGGTGTGTTTTTGCTTGAGGAGCTATGAATAGAATTAGCTGCTCAGCAATCATCAGCCGACATCGTCATTTAAGGAGTTATAATGGAAAGAGGGTTCCTATTCACACAGGAAGGTTGTTGGAAAGGTGATTCAGCTGGATCTCATGATAGGAAATAAATAAGCAGCAGAGAATTAGGATTTCATGGTGTTCATTGCATATCAGAGTCTTTTAAATCATCACAATGATGGCAGGATCTGCCTTTCTTACTACATGTTTAAATAATTATATTTTCAAAGAGAACTTCTATAAATTAATTATACTGCTTTCCCTCTGGTGATTTTCCCCAGTTCATGGTTAGTTTGCTGACACTGATCAGAAGAAGCAAACCTTGTGTCCTCTGTGCAGAATGAGAACATCAGCATCAAAGTCACGTGAACTCATCTGTCCTGAAACTAGCAATTTTATAATTTTATAATTTTCCACCTGATGCACTTTGAAACTGAAACAAGATCGAATGTTACTACAGTAAAGCTGCTCAAATGACAGGTGTATCTTTGTTACAGCACAAGCTCAACACCAATCTACATACAAAAGCTTCAATATAACTGAATTACAGTTAAGAAAGCCAGCAGATTATTTCTGCTTGTCTTGTCAACCATTTCAAATATTTTCCCTCTGCTTACTCCTACATTTCATAAGTTTTACTTTTTGTTCTTTTTACCAGATTGTAATTAGAACAAGACAAGACTGAAAACACTGGAAATATTAGACATCACACCATAAGACCATAAGGCATAGGAGCAGAATTAAGCCATTCAGCCCATTGAGTCTACTCCATCATTCCATCGTGGATGGTTTATTATCCCTCTCAACCCCATTCTCCTGCCTCTTCTCCATAACTGTTGACTACCTGACTAATTAAGAAACAATCAACTTCTGTTTTAAATATAACCAATCAAGTGGACTCCTTGGTATTCTGTGGCAATGACTTCCACAGATCCACTACCCTCCAGCCAAAGAAATTCCTTCTCAGCTCTGTTCTTTTCTATTTTCAATATTTTTATCAATTTCAACATGGATGAATACAGAATACAATAAGATATTATAAGTCAAAAAAAGGATGAAATATTATCAAATAGATTATATTTGCATCACACTTGGAATTTCATTACCCTATATTCAGGTAAACTAAATTAAATTGTAATATTGAAATGTGATAATTTTATTATACAAAAAAAAAGAATCTGAGCCCACTACCAAGACCGAAACTGTTTGGTAAAGAAAGAAAAAGGAAAAAAATCCTTATCATATAGTGAAATATTTTATTAGCCAACATCTGTACTAAATAAATGTCCATCTATTCTGAGGCCGTGTCCTCTGGTCCTAGACCCACCTAGACCTCTATCTAGACCTTTCAATATTTGATAAGATTCAGTGAGATCCCACCCTACATTACCAATCCTAAGTACATCGCCCTACACTTCCCTACATTATATGCTATCTGCCATTTCTTTGTCCATTCTCCCAAGCTGTCTAAGTTTTTCTCCAGACTCTCTGTTCCTCAACACTAACTACCTACGTATCATTTGCAAGTGCGGCCACAAAGACATCAACTTTAACATCCCAATCATTAACATATAATGTGAAAAAAAGCTGTCCCAACACTGACCCCTGCAGAACACCACTAGTCACCAGTAAAGGCCCCCTTTATTTCCATTCTTTGTCTCCTTCCATTCAGCCAATCTATCCATGCTAATATTTTTGCTGTTATACCATGGACTCTTGTTAAACAGACTCATTTGTGGTGCTTTGACAAATGTCTTCTGAAAATCTAAAAAAACAACATCCACTGACTCTCCTTTGTCTATCCTGCCTGTTATTTCCTCAGAGAATTCCAACAGATTCATCAGGCAATATTTCCCCTTAAGGAAACCATGATAACTTTGACTTATGTTATCATGTGCCACCAAGTATCCCAAAAACATCCTTATTAATGGATTCCAACATTTCCCCCAACACAAAGCTTAGGCTAACTGACCTATAAATTCCTTTCTTCTGTGTCATTCCCTTCTTAAAGTATGTAGTGACATCTGCAATTTTTCACTCCTCTGAAACCATGCAGAATCTTGTGACTCTTGAAAGATCATTACTAATAATTCCATAATCTCTTCAGCTACCTCTTTAGAACTCTGGGGTGTAGTCCATATGGTCCAGCCATTTACCTACCTTCAGACCTTTCAAATTCCCAGCACCTTCTCCTTAGTAATAGCAACTGCACTCACTTCTGGCCGCAGACACTCTCGAATTTTTGGCATACTACTAAAGTTGTCCACAGTGAAGGCTGTTGCAAAATGCTAATAAAGTTCATGTGCCATTTCTTTGTTCCTCATTACTACCTCTCCAATGTCATTTTCCAGCAATCAAATATCTACTCTTGTCTCTCCTTTACTTCTTATATACCTGTAAAACTTCAATATCTTCTTTTATATTATTGGCTAACTCACCTTCATATTTCATTTCTTTTCTCTCCTTATTGTTTTTTAATTGTCTTTTATTAGTTTTTAAAAGGTTCCCAATCCTCTAACTCCCCACTAGTATTTGCTCTGTTATATGCCCTGCATACATGCATCATTTAAGGAGAGAGAAAGACAGTTAATGTTTCAGTTCAAAGCCATTTCATCAGAAGTGGGAAAAAGAACATTTAGTTACTTATAAATTGGAGGAATGGACATGACCAAGGAAAGCCTTGTATCTCTGATAAAACGAGGCTAGAGCTGCCATGGGGATAAGGTGCAAAAGTTAGGTCACCTGGAAATCATGTTAAATGGGGAAGACTGAATCAGAATCAGGTTTAATATCACCGGTATACATCACAACATTTCCCCTCCTACTTTCAAATCTTTTATCATCTTTCCTTTTAGTTAGTCCTGACGAAGGGTCTCGGCCCGAAACATCGACAGTGCTTCTCCCTATAGATGCTGCCTGGCCTGCTGCGTTCCACCAGCATTTTGTGTGTGTTGATCGCAACATTTGTTGTCTTTGCAGCAGCAGTACAGTGCCATACATAATAGAAAAAACAATGAATTACAGTAATTATATATATAATTAAATAAGTTGTGCAAAAAATGTAGTATGATATTGTTCATGGGTTAATATCCATTCAAAAATCAGATGGCAGAGGAGAAGAAGCTGTTCCTGAATCACTGAGTGTATGCCTTCAATCTCCTGTACCTCCTTCCTGAGGGCATGTCCTGGATGACGGGGGTCCTTTATGATGGATACCACTGTTCTGGGCACCGCTCCTTGAAGATATCCTGGATACTACTAGATGCTAGTGACCATGATGGAGCTGACTTAATTTTGCAACTCTCTCCAGCTTACTTCCACTCTGTGCAGTTCCATCACTGCCCATCCCCATAGCAGAAGGTGATGCAGCCAATTAGAATGCTCTCCATGGTACATCTGTAGAAATTTGCGATCTGTGGAAATCTGAACAAAAGACATAAAAGTTTGAAAGAGTGAACACAAACAAAGGAAGGTGTGTATTGTGAAATGGAAAGTTGTAGGCCATATCCTCTTGGTTTGGATGTGTTAATGGAGCAAGCATAAAATAACCACGGTCCCAGGCAGACTGGGCACTTCTGATACAGAGAGAGAAAAAGCCGGTTATTGACGTTGTAGAAATTGACATTAAGTCCAGGAAGCTGTCACTTGCCCAGACAGAAGCTGAGCAGCTGATGGAGACAGAAAAGTGTTCCATGAATCATGCTGAAAGGGGAGGGAAGGGAGTGATTTGTTTGATGGTGAAATATCACTGAAGGCTGTGGAAAATGTGAAGGGTGATCTGTTGAATGCTAAGTCTTGTTGGGTGGAAGCTGAGGACTAGGAAAACTCTTCTGTCTATGAGGAATGCAGGTGAGAGCAGAGGTACAGGGAATAAGTATGATGTGGTGAAGAGCTTGGTCCAGTCTCATATACAGTTTCTTGATTTTTCCTTAATGTAATGGATTATATCACATGCCATTATACTCTTTATGGGCAGCCTGCAAGTCTGTTTGGAGTGTTGCAGTTTTTATTAGTGATAAAAACTACTAATTTGTGTATTGTTTCGGGTACCATTACAAACACCATCTGTTCCCCTGCCTGCAAGTTATAGTCTCCCATATAAAACACTGTTGGCGGGTTTTAAATAGGACCAACATTCAGTACAATATCACTGGTAAGTGCCGAACAGATAGGCCGTGTACAATGGCAAGCAGAAAAACAACTGACAGCCAATCAAACTGTTCCTTCAGGGCTTCCCATAATCTAGTGGCACTAGAAAAACTAGCCTGAAATATAGTCAAATCTGTCAACAAAGGGCTTGGCACTTTTTTATTAACCACCTTGTTTTTTTGACTCCAGAGTGCGAAGATCCAGGTCAAAATATATTTTTAAAAAATCCAGATTCCCTTGAATTAAGATTCAGCTGTGTATGTTCCTGGGTGTAGTGACAGCACTCTAACAGCATCACTGATATTGCAGAAATAGAGATCACTGAAGCAGATGGAGGTCATCAATGCCATGCCTTTTATGCAGTGAGGCAGTGCTATCATATTTTCCCTCTGCATTTCATGAGAGAAAACGAATACAGCTCCGCAACCCAGTGTTATATTTCTTTGCAGTTTTGATGTTGCTCATTTGTCCAGAGGTGTGAACAAAGTGAGGTTTCTGTATTATTGTCAGTGAGGTGATTTGCAATGGCTGATGCCTGTCTGGACAGAGTATTGGAGTGACTTGTTATAATTCTGCTTTGCGGTTACATTTCTATTCAAGATGATAGGCTCTAAATCTCGCTGAATTTGCCAACATGTTTTCAGGCACATCGTGAAACAATTCATACATAGCTGAGTGAATTTTAAGGTTTTAATGGACTGGCTGGATGTCACAATCAGCATAATTAGTTTACCAGTTGCAGTCTGGATAAATTAAATTGGATTTTCATAATGGAGATCTTTGGATTTTTACTGGTTTTCTGGGAATAAGTTCTCAGTCTCCATCTGGTTTCCTATGATTTAATTTGGTAACCTAATTTGATAATTCTATAATAATACAGAAATTATTAAAAGTAAAGACATTGTTGGTTTTCTCCTATACTCTGCAATAGTATGATACTAAAAGGCATTTTAACTCTACTGATATGCAAGTCTGTACATTTCTTTATAATCCATAGGCTACAGCCATTGTAGACCAATATTGAGATTAATTCATAAAGTGAAAGTACAGAGTGATTATAATCTGTCTACTTAAGCTCAAGCAATGTCAAATCTGAATTGTGCTGCCATATATTTGCCAAGTACAGAAGAGGTACACATAGAATCTATAACTATTGTTGAGCACAACTCTTGATAAGTTTTATTTTGATGATATTTTGACAGCAGACTGTAGAGAGCCATAATTGAGCAGCAAGGCTTGAACTGCAGACACTTTATTTCACATGATTGAACAGTGTTAATCACAAACAAGAGAAAATCTGCAGATGCCGGAAATCTAAACAACACACACTAAATGCTGGAGGTGCTCAGCAGGTCAGGCAGCATCTATGGAAAAGAATACAGTTGACGTTTTGGGCCGAGACTCTTCAACAGGACCAGAGGGCTGAAAGGTCTCGACCTGAACTGCGTTAATATTAGGTTTTATTTTATTGCATGTTATAGGCCAATAGCAGTTGTAATATTATTGCCAGCAATAATGAATACCCAGCAATAATTTTAGAGGCAATAATTTCATCAAGAATCTGAAATAGCAATATAAATTGAAAGGCAGATGATCAAACAGTTTGTTGGGATCTGAACCCCCTGCTCCAAATAATGTACCTGTGTATAGTTTGCTTTGGTAACATACCACTGAGGCAGGTGAGTTCACTCTATTCGATATTCCATTTATTCCATATGTTGACAGCAGTAGCAGGCTAATATGAAATGATATCTGCAATAAAGACTTAATATCATGAATATTGAATGATAAATTGACAAATGCAATCAGAGCCCACGGTATGAACCACTCAAGAAAGAGTTTGACATCTTTTGTCGTGTTTAAATAAAATTTAACTCTGGAAGTGAACTCTCAATCCATACTGCAGTGCATGTTCTGTCTAAAATTTGCAATAAATGGTACAACAGAGTCAGGAAATTATAATTTTCCTCTAGGAATCTTTTGGCTGCAATCGGCAAGTCAGATAATGAAAGATCTATAAATGGAGTGTTACTGGTTTTTTGGAAGTATTTTAGCATATGTTATTTTACAAAAGTATATTATTTAAAATAAGAGCTCTCTGATAGCATTATATTAAAAAATGCCGGAGGATCTAAGCAGGTCATGCAGGACAAGTAGCATACTCTCTTGGATAGAGCGTTGGTTGGTTAAAGCACAGAAAATGAAGAATAGACTGAAATAGTTATTTTTTTCCATTGGACTAGGGGACAGAAATGAACCCTCAGATAATCGCAATTTATAAAAGTGATATAGTGGAAAATGCACAGTCCAACACTACCAAATGTTCTTCTGATGTACATAAATCAAGGTAGGAATATGAACAAACAAGAGGATGAAGACTGATACAAATGAGTTGAACAAGAGTATTAGAAAGCAATAGATTGACTATTTTGAACAAAAGTTTGATCTAGTTGTCTTTGATAGGAACAGAAAACAGAACAGAAAAATATATTAGCTAGAGAATTTCCACAGATGCTGGATGTTCAAAGCAAAATTCAAAGTTCAAAATGCTGGAGGAGCTCAGCAGATCAAAATAAAATAGAGATATTAGGACCAGGGAACTGAAGCTTGGTGAGGAGGTTGAGATCATGTGAAATGTCATGGTTGTAATTGGTAAGGTTCTTAACCCAAAATGTTGATAGTGAAGGGGAAGAAGCTGTACCTTAAATGTTGAGTATGTGTCTTCCATCTCCTGTACCTCCTCCCTGGTGGTAGCAACGAGAAGCCAGCATGTTCTGACTGATGAAAGGGATTGACCTACTTAGATTTTCCAGTATTTTGTATATTAAAGAATCTTCTTTTACAGTTACATGAAACCCAGAGTAAATATGTAAGCTCAGCAAGCTATTAAAAAGACAAATTATAAATCAGCCTTAATTGCCAGGGGTTTGGAGTACAAAATTAAGAAGGGCTTAATTACAGAGAGATTTGCTGAAACTATACCAGGTGTACAACAATTTTATACCCAATGAAGAATCCATATATCTTGGAAATAATGCAACAGAGATCCTTGCTTTCCATTTCTGAGAATAGGAGATTGATAAATGGAAAGGGGGGAGGTGATTGAATAAGACTGGAGTTCAGAAGTGTGCGAGTAAAAATTCTTTGATTTGTATGAATCTTTGATGGGAGTTGATAGGGTGATTGTTGAGATGGTTATCCTCAGGTTGGAGAATACAGATGGGGAGTCATAGTCAGAGTGTTCCATTCCACAGCCATTTTAAGCTGAGAGTTTTTGTACCCAGCAGATTGTAAATTTTTGGAAATATTTTCCTCAAAGGGTTGAAAATGTTTAGTCACTGTATGCTGAGATTGAACAATTTTTAACCTCTAGATCTAACTAGACATAGGTAGGTCTTATCACAAACACAAGAAAATCTGCAGGTGCTGGAAATCCAAGAGACACACACAAAATACTTGAAGAACTCAGCAGGCCAGTCAGCATCTATGGAAAAGAGTAAACACTCAACCTTTCAGGGTGAGATCCTTCATCAGGACTCTCTCAGACCGGAACATCAACTGTTTTATCTTTTCTATAGATGCTGGCTGGTCTGCTGAGTTCCTCCAGCATCATTTTGTTCTTATGGATGGGCCACCGTGAGTGATGGGGAATTACTGTGTAGTTAGCCTGGAGTCCATGGAAAACCAGTTGTGAAGCACAGTTAGAATGAATGATAATGATTCCACTGCTTACATAGTCATAAGGAAATCCAAATTTTCTTTTATTCTATGGTGATTACTTTGGCAACTGCTGACATTTCCTCAGTAAACCTGTAATAATTTCTTAATCATAAGAACACAAAGCAATAAAGAAGAGGAATAGTGAAACATCAATCATCTGCTCAAACCTGTTGTACCATTCGAAGAGACTGCAGCTGTCTTCTAATTGTAAATTCTCCAAGAATGCCTTTGTATCTAAAAATTAATGCAATTATTATCATGGAACAAAATACTGTCAAAATGAGTGGGAATTTAAGTATCTTCTAAAATCAGGATTCAAACATATCATTTCCACTGGTTTGTTGCAGATATGAAACTACCAAACAAAATATGGAAAAATATATAATCAGTCTTACAACATCAGGGAAGGAAACTTTCAAAAGCTGGCTGCATGTCAATCAAAAAATATATCTCTAAAATAATTGCTGAATTGGATTAACTTGTTTGTCTACCAGGAATGAAAATATCTTGTTTTCACAGGAGCAGGAGACTTTAAACCCAATTAAAGTAGTTGTCAATCTTTTGTTTCATGATTTAATTAATTTATTCTCCCCTGTTGTAAGATGAACAAAGCTGGACCATATCCTTCTCATGTTCCAGAATAACACATTTACATTAATGTGATATAACATGAATTGTCAAGAAGATAATGTCACAACTTGTGTTAAAGTGAAACTCAGTTCATATCTAACTGCCTCAAGGTTAACCTTACATCAACCATTATGAATTAGAATCAGAATCAGAATCAGGTTAATATCACTGATATACGTCAAGAAATTGTTGTTTTGTGGCAACAGTACAGTTCAATACATTAGAAATTTATAAATTGCAATAAGAAACGTGTAAAAAATTAAATTATGTAAGTACTACAAAAAAAAGAACAAAAGTACTGAGATAACATTCATGAATTGGATTATTTCCCATTCCAAGCGGAAGAAGCTATTCCTGGAATGTTGAATGTGCATCTTCAGACTCCTCTGACTTCTCCCTAATATCAAGTGTGACAGTGGGAAAGTGTGTATGGAACCGGAGAAAGCAACAGATGTACTTAATGAATACTTTACTTCAGTATTCGCTATGGAAAAGGATCTTAGTGATTGCAGTGATGACTTGCAGCAGACTGAAAAGCTTGAGCATGTAGATATTAAGGAAGAGGATGTGCTGGAGCTTTTGGAAAGCATCAAGTTGGATAAGTCGCCGGAACTGGATGAGATGTACCCCAGCCTATTGTGGGAGGCGAGGGAGGAGATTGCTGAGCCTCTGGTGACGATCTTTGCATCATCAATGGGAACAGGAGAGGTTCTGGAGGTTTAGAGGGTTGCAGATGTTGTTCCTTCATTCAAGAAAGGGAGTAGAGATAGCCCAGGAAATTATAGACCAGGGAGTCTTAACTCAGTGGTTGGTAAGTTGATGGAGAAGATACTGAGAGACAGGATTTATGAACATTTGGAGAGGTATAATATGATTAGGAGAAGTCAGCATGGCTTTGTCAAGGGCAGATCATGCCTTCTGAGCCCGATTGAATTCTTTGAGGATGTAACTGAACACATTGATGAAGTAAGAGCAGTAGATGTAGTGTATATGGATTACAGCAAGGCATTTGATAAGGTACCCCATGCAAGGCTTATTGAAGACATTAAGAGGCACAGGATCCAAGGGGACATTGCTTTGTGGATCCAGAACTGGCTTGCCCACAGAAGGCAAAGGGTGGTTGCAGATGGGTCATATTCTGCATGGAGGTCAGTCACCGGTGGGGTGCTTCAGGGATCTGTTCTGGGACCCTTACTCTTTGTGATTTTTGTAAATGACCTGGATGAGGAAGTGGAGAGATAGGTTAGTAAGTTTGCTGATGACACAAAGGTTGGAGCTGTTGTGGGTAGTGTGGAGGGCTGTCAGAGGTTACAGCAGGACATTGATAGGATGCAAAACTGGGCTGAGAAGTGGCAGATGGAGTTCAACACAGGCAAGTGTGAAGTGGTTTATTTTGGTAGGTCAAATATGATGGCAGAATATAGTATTAATGGTAAGAGTCTTGGCAGTGTGGAGGATCAGAGGGATCTTGGGGTCTGAGTCCACAGGACGCTTAAAGCAGCTGCACAGGTTGACTCTGTGGTTAAGAAGGCGTACAGTGTATTGGCCTTCATCAATCGTGGAATTGAATTTAGGAGCCAAGAGGTAATGTTGCAGTTATTTAGGACCCTGGTCAGACCCCACTTGGAGTACTGTGCTCAGTTCTGGTCAACTCACTGCAGGAAGGATGTGAAAACCATAGAAAGGGTGCAGAGGTGATCTACAAGGATGATGCCTAGATTGAGGAGCATGCCTTATGAGAATAGGTTGAGTTAACTCGGCCTTTTCTCCTTGGAGCAACAGAGGATAAGAGGTGACCTGATAGAGGTGTATAAGATGATGAGAGGCATTGATCATGTAGATAGTCAGAGGCTTTTTCCCAGGGCTGAAATGGTTACCACAAGAGGACACAGGTTTAAAGTTCTGGGGAATTGGTACAGAGGAGATGTCAAGGGTAAGTTTTTTTGCTCAGAGAGTGGTGAGTGCATGGAATGGGCTGCCGGCGGCGGTGGTGGAGGCGGATACAATAGGGTCTTTGAAGAGACTTTTAGATAGGTACATGGAGCTTAGAAAAATAGAGGACTATAGGTAAGCCTAGTAATTTCTAAGGTAGCTACATGTTCGGCACAACTTTGTGGACCAAAGGGCCTGTATTGTGCTGTAGGTTTTCTATGTTTCTAAGATGGCATGTCCTGATAGATGGAGGTCCTTAATGATGGATGCTGCCTTTTTGAGGCACTGGCTTTTTATGATATCTGCGATGCTTGGGAGGCTAGTGCCTATGATGGAGTTGGTTGTTTGGAACTCTCTGTAGTTTTTTCAGATCTTGTGCAGTGGCCCTTCCATACCATATGGTGATGCAACCAATTAGAATGCACTCCATTGTACATCTGTAGGAATTTTGCAGGAGTTTTGATGACATACAAAATCTCCTCAAACTCCAAATGAAATATAGTTGCCTTTTTTGTGATAGTGTTCATATGTTGGACCCAGGATAGATCTTCGGAGATATTGACACTCAGGAATTTGAAATTGCTCACCCTTTCCCTCAATGAGGACTGGTGTGTATATCCTTGATTTCCCCTTCCTGAAGTCCACAATCAATTCTTTGGACTTACTGACATTGAATGCAAGGTTCTTGTTGCGATACCACTCAACCAGCTGATCTATCTCACTCCCGCATGCTTCCTCATTGCCATCTGAGATTCTACCAAGAGCAGTTGTGTTATCGGCAAATTTATAAATGGTGTTAGAGCTGTGCCTAACCACACAGTCATGGGTATAGTGAGAGTGGAGCAGTGGCGTAATCATGTATCCTTGATCGTCAGTGAGGCGGAGATGTTATTTCCAGTCCACACTGACTGCGGTCTTCCGATGAGGAGATCAAGGATTCTGTTTCAGAGGCTCAGATTTTGAAGTTTGTTAATTAGTACTGAGGTTATGATGGTGTTGAACTCTGAGCTGTAATCACTAAACAGCAGTCTTATGTGGGTGCTTCTGTTGTCCAGGTAGTCCAAGGCTGAGTAGAGTGCTAATGAGATTGCATCCACTGTAGGTCTATTATGCTGCTAGGCAAATTACAGGGAGTCCAGGTCCCTGCTTAGTCAGGCATTATTTCCAGCCATGTCAATCTCTGAGTTTCCATTCTCTTAAATTACTCTACCCTACATTCCCAAAGCAGAGCTGTTATTCAGGAAAAGCTGTAGACTTAACTCAGGAATAATACATTTTTACTTTTTCTGGACAATGAAGTATCATAATTTTTCAACAAGCCTTACTCTCAACTGAAGGTAAGCTGATTTAATCAGAGGAGATTAGCACTGATTTCTGGCCTATAAATGCCAATTTTTGTGTTACTTTAATAATGAAATCTCAAGTGATTTTCGAGAATGTGAATAAGAAACAGAATTATTTGCTCGATGGACAGAACTAGACATTGTATATATGTAATATAACCGTCACTTGTCACTCTCTAGATGAGTAACTGCTCCCTTTGTACCCTAGGTACTCTGAGCTGTTTTGCCTGTTGATTTTTTCTACATTGAGCGGTATTGAGGAATAGTACATGGTAAGATCTCCACTTATGGTAAGCCTGTTAGTATAAGGTTTCTCCTGCGGACAAACAGTAACTAGCTATTCTTCATTATCCTGAAAATGTCAAGTTGTGACAAATTCCAGACTGAGTTTTATAATGTGCTGTATTGAACCTGTAATGAAAACAAAAAAAAATTATTACTAATTATTTTACTCCTCAATGCATAATTCCTTTATTATTTGTTTAAGATTTGTAATTTCTTAGTTATGAAATCTTATTAAGAGAAGTTGCTTACTCCACTACTCCCCCCACACCACCAGCACCACCACACTTTGTTAAATTTTCTGGGGGTTTTTACACGTTTTGGAGCAGTAATTCTTTATCATTTTTTTTTCAGATTTATTTACACTAATTCCATGAGGAATTGTTGGCCTCAGTTTGGTGACGAACCATGACAGCAAACACCATTGAAGTAACCTGTCATTTGGCACATTGCAAGTGTGATCAATCTTTCTATTATGAAAATGGTAGAGCAATTTGAAATACTGTCAAACTGTATTACTTGCAACTATTTGTTCTGCAGTCTGTAGGAAAATGTGTTATTTGATGAATAGTATATGGTGCTATGATCCAAGGTGTTCAAGGATATAAACGTTGTTCCCTGGGAGCAAGAATGGAAAAACTGGGATATATCACATTTCTAATTGTGATTCATTTGTAATATTTTAAACAAAATTATATACTGGGTCAGGGAACCAATTGCAGCAAGAGGTCCAGCAGTCCCATGACATTAAAATATGCCAACATTTTATGAGTTTCTTCTTGTGCATATTTCTGAACTTTCTGCAGCTCTTCTCCCTGTCATTGTTTTCTCTAGATGTGACTATTTCAAAGCACTTCTAACTCATTCTTAACATTAGCCCTTTGTAAACTTCAGCTTCTGCAAAGACAGTTGCACAGTTCCAAAGTTTCACTGAGTCCCTTTCACTTACCACCCTTGTGCTTGTTGTTCTACATTGACTGGTGGCCCATCAATATTTCAATTTTAAAATTATTTTGCTTGTTTTTGTGTTTTTACCATAATAATATCCACCTGTAATATCTTCTATCTCCAGATAGCTTAAGGTTTCCTGCTTGTCTTCAATTTTGAACATCAGCAAATGACAAATGCTTTCAATTGCCAAAACTCAAGGATTTACAATTTTCCCTTTTGCTTTCTGCCCCTTCAAAGTTCTTCTTAAAATCAGGTCTAGAAATTGGTTCATTACATTTTAATGCATGTAATCTCATTGCTGACTGTAAAATTCCTGTAAAATTCGTAATGCCAAGATGAAATTCTGAAATGTTCCCCTCTCCCATTTTTGATGGAGCTCTCAGATACATTTTCTCCATTTCCTGGACACCTAGACGCAACTCCCTCCCTTCTCCCCAGATAGAGTAGAGGGACAGAGGAGATCCATCAGTCCTCATCTTTCATGTTGCAAATGTTTATATTCAGTTTATCATCCTTCACTATTTTTGTCAACTATAACAGGATCTTACCACCAATCACACCTTCCCCTCTCCCACTTCTCCTCTGATTTGCACAGGGATCACTCTATTCATGACTCCCTGGTCCACACATCTCTCACCACTTACCCCCTCCCATCTGCTGGCATTTCACTCTACATGAGGTGGAACACTTGTCTCTTTACCTCCTCCCATTCAACCATCCAAGGACCTAAGCAGTCTTTTCAGGTGAGGCTGAGGTGCATTCACATGCACCTCCCCCAACATGTTTTACTACATTTGGTTCATTTGTGGCCTCCTCTCTGTTGGCAAGACCCAGCATAGACTAAGTGACTGGTTTACAGAGTATCTGCAATGAACATCTTGAGCTCTCAGTTGTATTCAACTCCCTTTCCCATTCCAGCACTGATCTACCCGTCCTCAGCCTTTTTTACAGCACACAGCAAGGCCAAAATCAAACTAGAACAACATTTTCCATTCGACTTTGACATACCTTGAATTTTCCAATTTAATTATCTTTCTTTCCCACTCCTATCATTTACTAGCTTTTAGCTCCACCCTTGCCCTTCCTTGCTCAACTTGACTCCATATTCTTTTCTTTCCCACATCCTCCCTTCATAACTGTTTTTTACTAACCTTGGTCTTAACACTCACTCCTGCTTCACTTCTATTTGCTGGAGCATTCCACTCTGCATCTTCATTCCTGATGCAGTGTCGCAACCTGAAGTGTCAGCGGTTTCTTTTCCTTCACATATGCCGCTTGACCTACTGAGTTCTTGCAGATTTCTTTCTTGATCCAGATTCCTTCAACTGCATTCTGCCCCACTTGCAGATCCCACGTGATGTATGCTCATTAGACACAGTGGTTGTGGAGACCTTCCAGAACTGCAGCTTGGTGTTCTTGGCAAACTTTCACCGGGGAGGTTTGTGAGATGAGCATAGCTCATATATGTCCGCAATTGAAGAGGTTTCCATTTCAGCTAGTTGTTGTGTCCAAATTGTGCCTGTTCCTGTGGGATAAAGGGAAATAAATGAAGTCTCTCCTCCTTGACTGTAGGGCAAGGGTGAAATCTCAAATGCAACAGACTGTAAGATGTCGGAGAGGTTAGTAGTACCAGGCTGGAATGATCATAATTATTAGAGGTCACATATTTCAGTGAGCGCAGTTTGACTTTTGACCCTTTAAGCTGCATGATTTCATGGAAACAGAATAAATAAAAGTGTGTTGTTGCTCTAAATGCAAATAAGAACAGTAGTTTTTAAGACCTTTGTCATTGAAAATCATGTTATGATGTAAATGAGGATAATATATTATTATTCATATTATTTGGAAATTAGAAAAAGAGTACACTGGAAAAAGGGCTCCTAATCTTGATGAAAATTACCCCAGAGAATGAGGGGTCACATTTTGTGTTGTTACTTGAAAGCTAGAACTGGACATAGTACTGCTCTGCATAAGGGTAAACAAAAAATATTGAACCCCATAGTACAAAGGAACCTTTAGGGCACACTCTTTGATGGAACTTTAGTTCATATCAAATCCTCATTTCTCTTTAAGTGACTTAGAATGCCCAAGTTCATTAACAATCCTACATAAATGAAAGCTGTTGCTGGTGTTTGGCCACAGGGCATATGATATGAATTTTTTGCTGAACAGAAGCAGCTTTTCCAGTTTAATCTTCAGTGCCTCCCTGTACCAACATGAGCAGATTGGTAGTTGTTTGTGAAGGGAAGCTTAGGCACAGATCCGTGTTGCATATTCTGTGCCACATTATAATTAACATGCAGAGTCCCACAATGCCACATTTAACATAAAATTTCATTGACTGGGTTTGAAGATGGCTTCTTCAAAACTCCAAGAGAGGTTACAGCTGCTTCACTTAAAGGTGTGGAAAGTATTAAAAAGATTAAGGTGTCCTTTGTACTTTCCATATAATACATTTAAAGAGAATTTTATTTGGCTCACAAAGTACAATATGGCTGGGTCTCAAAGTACCCTAACCACAAGGTGGCAAAGTATTGAAATAGTTGCAACTGGCAACACAAAGGAATACTTAGCTTACAAAATAGGCAGAGGATAATATATTAGGATGATGACGATGACAAAGCAGTAATATATTGTTCTGAACTAGATTCAATTCAAAGATATAAATAGTTTATGAATAGTATGCAATTTGTTTCCTTTCATCTTGAGTTTAACATTATTAGTTGGATGAGGGATATTTACTTTTCCTTATGTTGTTGAAAAGAATTTCAGTAATACTGACTTCACTTATGAAACAGATAGCATAGCCACAATGGACTGACTTTAAATTGGGCTAAAATGATGAACAAACATCACCACAATTAAAGTAGTTTCCAGTGTTAAGCATGCAGATGAGACATTTCACACAGATGAACAAACAAATTTATAGCCAACTCACAATGGAATAATTGAGCGAGTCATTCAAATGCAGGATATTTTGAAAACTCTTTCTGAACCTTTCAGTACAGCAGTCCGTTACCATAGAAGATTGGGTACCCAGACACTGAAAAAGTGATATAAAGAATGGAAATTATAACTACATGATAAGTAGATCTGTATTTTTGGGTTTCCTTGAATGACACTCTAACGTGATGTAAGTTTTTGTGGATGCCAGCATGTATCCCAGCAGGAGTGATGTTTGCAGACAACTCTTATAGGGGCAATACCACAACAGACTGGTAACCTACCAAGACCTCATTCATTATAGTGCCCCAAAGTGTGAACACTCACAGCTACTTAGCACTTGGCACTTCCAACAAAAAACATTAACTCTGTGATCCACATCCACAGTGATGGGAATCTGATGCCAATCTTGACCTCTGCTTGCACTCTCTAACAATAAATTGTGCCAGAGTTTGGTATGGACAGACTGTTGTTGGGACTAGTGTGGGCATGCTGTATGATCACTCAGCACTGAGAAATGGGGCTTAGGCTGTCAGTCTCCTAGAAAGACCAACACTACCTCTCTTGACCAAGGAGTAGCCCTGAGTTACACAATTCAACATTGAATTGATGCATGCTTCACTGGGCCCTCAGAATCTACCTCATCACACTAACCTTGGTGGATTTTTGCAAAGACCAATAAAAAAAAGTTAGGTTTAAGTGGAGTGGCCATTGTGTGAATGGACACTGTTAGAGTGGTCAGGCTTTTGCTCAAGACGCTTTAGTGAGAAGAGGCGGAGTCCCTGGGTAATTTTTTTCTATTTCTCTTTTTCTGCTGGAAAATAGTGATTGCACTGAGAATGGGTCTCGGTCAGTGCTATGATCTTTGTGTGCGTTCTCTGGGAGGCCTCAACTCCTTGATAGCTACATCTGCACAAAGTGTATCAGCTGCAGATCCTTACAAACCATGTGAGAGAACTGGAGTTGCAGCTGGATAACCTTTGGCTCTTGCAGAAAAATGGGAGGGAGATAGGTAGGAGTTACAAGGAATTAGTCACCTTAAGTTGCAAGACTCAGGTAGCTGGATGACTGTCAAGAGAGGGAATAGGCAAGTAGTGCAGAGTACACCTAAGGCTGTTCATCACAATTACAAGTATACCACATCAGATATTGTTGTGGGAGTAACCAACCAGGGTAAAGTCTCAGTATCCAGGTTAATGGCACTCAGTCTGGTTCTGTGGCTCAGAATGGAAAGGGGAAGAAGAGGAGTGCAGTGGTGATAGGAGATGCTGTGGATGTGAAAGGGGCACCCAGATGGTATGTTGTCTCCCAGGTGCCAGGTCAGAGACATATCGGATTGGGACCACAGCATTCTAAAAGGTGAGTTTGAGCAGCCAGAAATCAAGATAGATATTGATACCAATGATATAGTTTGGAAAAGGGATGAGGCAACTGAAGAGAGAATATATGAAATTAGGTAGAAAGCTGAAAAGCAGGAAGTCAAGGGTAGTAATCTCTGGGTGGCACACTGTGCCATGCACCAGTGAGAGCAAGAATAGGATGATTTGGCAGATAGAAACATAGAAACCCTATAGAGCACAATACAGGCTATTTGGCCCACAAAGTTGTGCTGAACATGTCCCTACCTTAGAAATTACTAGGGTTACCCATGGCCCTCTATTTATCTAAACTCCATGTACCTATCTAAAAGTCTTTTAAAAGATCCAATCGTATCCACTTCCACCACCGTTGCTGGCAGCCCATTCCATGCACTCACCAATCTCTGAGTAAAAAACTTACCCCTGACATCTCCTCTGTACCAACTCCCCAGCACCTTAAACCTGTGTCTTCTTGTGGCAACCATTTCAGCCCTGGGAAAAAGCCCCTGACTATCCACACTACCAATGCCTCTCATCACCTTATACACCTCTGTCAGGTCACCTCTCATCCTCAGTTGCTCCAAGGAGAGAAGGCCGAGTTGACTCAACCTATTCTCATAAGGCATGCTCCCCAATCCAGGCAACTTCTTTGTAAATCTCTTTTGCACCCTCTCTAAAGCTTCCACGTCCTTCCTGTAGTGAGGCGACCAGAACTGAGCACAGTACTTCAAGTGGAGTCTGACCAGGGTCCTATATAGCTGCAACATTACCTCTTGGCTCCTAAATTCAATTCCATAATTGATGAAGGCCAATACACCGTATGCCTTCTTAGCCACAGAGTCAACCTGCGCAACTGCTTTGAGTGTCCTATGGACTCAGACCCAAGATCCCTCTGATCCTCCACACAGCCAAGAGTCTTATCATTAATACTATATTCTGCCATCATATTTGACGTACCAAAATGAACCACTATACACTTATTTGGGTTGAACTCCATCTGCCACTTCTCAGTTCAGTTTTGCATCCTATCAATGTCCTGCTGTAACCTCTGACAGCCCTCCACAAGATCCACAACACCTCCAACTTTTGTGTCATCAGCAAATTTACTAACCCATCCCACCACTTCCTCATCCAAGTCATTTATAAAAATCATGAAGAGTAAGGGTCCCAGAACAGATCCCTAAGGCACACCACTGGTAACCGACCTCCATGCAGAATATGACCCATCTACAACCACTCTTTGCCTTATGTGGGCAACCCAGTTCTGGATCCTCAAAGCAATGTCCCCTTGGATCCCATGCCTCTTAATGTCTTCAATAAGCCTTGCATGGGGTACCTTATCAAATGCCTTGCTGAAATCCATATACACTACATCTACTGCTCTTCCTTCATCAATGTGTTTAGTCACATCCTCAAAAAATTCAATCAGGCTCGGAAGGCATGACTTGCCCTTGACAAAGTCATGCTGACTACCCTAATCATATTATACCTCTCCAAATGTTTATTAATCTTGCCTCTCAGGATCTTCTCTATCAACTTACCAACCACTGAAGTAAGACTCACTGGTCTATAATTTCCTAGGCTATCTCTACTCCCCTTCCTGAATAAAGGAACAACATCTGCAACCCTGCAATCCTCCGGAACCTCGCCTGTCCTCATTGATGATTCAAAGATCATCGCCAGAGGCTCAGCAATCTCCTCCCTTGCCTCCCACAGGAGCCTGGGGTACATCTCATCCGGTCCCAGCAACTTATCCAATGATGTTTTCCAAAAGCTCCAGCACATTCTCTTTCTTAATATCTACATGCTCAAGCTTTTCTATCTGCTGCAAGTCATCACTACAATCACCAAGATCCTTTTCCACAGTGAATACTGAAGAAAAGTATTCATTAAGTACCTCTGCTATTTCCTCCGGTTCCATACACACTTTCCCACTGTCATACTTGATCAGTCCTATTCTTTCACGTCTTATCCTCTTGCTCTTCACATACTTGTAGAAAGCCTTGGGATTTTCCTTAATCCTGCCCGCCAAGGCCTTCTCATGGCCCCTTCTAGCTCTCCTAATTTCCTTCTTAAGCTTCTTCCTGTTAACCTTATAATCTTCTAGATCTCTAACATTACCAAGCTCTCTGAACCTTTGGTAAGCTTTTCTTTTCTTCTTGACTAGACTTATTACAGCGTTTGTACACCATGGTTCCTGTACCCTACCATAACTTCCTTGTTTCATTGGAACGCATCTATGCAGAACTACACACAAATATCCATATTTGTCTGTCCCTATTGATGAATGAGTAACTGAGGAATCGGTGCGGGGGAAGTGTTTCAGATATCTGACCACTGGGATCTCTTCTGAGAAAGATATGACCCGTACAAAAAGAATGGCTTACACCCGAGCTCAACTTTGCATGTGTGTTTCTGGTGGTGTAGGGGAGGGGTAAATTATTTTGGTTGTAAGATGGGAATTGCAGAGATAGGGCAGAGGAATGAGGCAGCTGGTAAACAATTATATGCAGAGTGTAGATTAGAAGTGGTTAAGAAATAAACTTCCAGTAGCATAAGGGCAACATTGCAAAGGGTGGAGGTATTATACTTGAATGCACAAGGCATTTGGAATAGGGTAGATTATCTTATAGCAGCTGGAAATTGACAGGTATGTCGTTTTAGGTATCGCTGAGTGATGGCTGAAAGAGATCATGGTTGGAAATTTAAAATCCAAGGATACACAGTGTTTCAAATGAATAGGCAGATAGGCTAAGGGGGTGCTGTGGCATTGTTGGTAAAAAATGAAATCAAATCTTTAGAAAGATTGGAAGACGTAAAATCCTTGTGGGTTAGAGTTAAGAAATTATAAGTGAGAATAGACCCTGGTGGGTGTTTATACAGGCTTCTGAACTAAAGGCAGGATGAGGAGTACAAATTACAACAGCAGATAGAAAAGGCATGTAAGAAGGGCAATGTTATGATAGGGCAAAGCAGAAGGCAGAGGATAGTTACATCCCAAAGAAGAAGTATTCTAAAAGAAGAATAAGGCAATGGTAGCTGGCAAGATCAGTCTAAGACAGCAAAAAAGCAAATAAGAGGGCAATAAAATTAGTGGGAAGCTTTTGGATTGGTAAGCTTTTAAAAATTAACAGAAGGCAAAAAAAAGCAATAAGGAGATAAAAGATGAAATGTGACGGTAAGCTAACCAATAGTATAAAAGGAGATACCAAAAGTTTTTTCAGATATATAAAGAGTAAAAGAGAGGTGAGAATGGATATTGAACTGCTGGAGGGGTAGTCATGGGGGACAAAGAAATAATGGACAAAGTTATTAGATACTTTGTATCAGTCTTCACAGGAATACAACAGTAGTAAGCCAGAAATTTGAGAGCGTCAAGGGGCAGAAGTGAGGTGCTTGGAAAGCTGAAAGGTCTTAAGGTAAATAAGTCACCTGGACCAGATGGACTACACAGCAGTGTTCTGAAAGAAGTAGCTAAAGAGATTGTGGAAACATTAGTAGTGAACTTTCAAGAATCACTAGATTCTGGAACGGCAAACAAGAGAAAAAACTGCAGATGCTGGAAATCCAAGCAACATACACAAAATGCTGGAGGAACTCAGCAGGCCAGGCAGCATCTATGGAAAAGAATACAGTCAACGTTTCAGGCTGAGACCCTTCAAGGCAAATACAATGTCACAGTTCATTTTGAGAAGTCTAAAATAAAAAAAAGTCAAAGATGTAAGCAAGGCTGTTATATTGAGGATTTGTAAGGCATTAGACCGTACTTGCAGTACTGTGAGCAATTCTGGGCCATTTCTCTAAGAAAGGATGTGTTGGCATTGGAAAGAGTCCAGAAGAGTTTCATTAGAATGATCCCAGAAATGAAAGTGTTAAGTGCTGATGGCTTTGGGCCTGTAGTCACTGGGGTTTAGAGGAAAGAAAGGGTATCACATTGGAATTTATCGAATCTTGAAAGTCCTAACTGGAGAGGATGTTTCCTAGAATGAAGGAGTCTGGGATCACAGGGCATAAACTCAAAATAGGACTTCCTTTAGAACAGAGAAGAGAAGGATTTAGCTAGAGGGTGGTGGATCTGTAGAATTCATTGCCACAAATGGCTGTTGACAGCAAATCATTGGGTATACTAAGAGTGGAAGTTGATAAGTTTTGTGATTTGTAAAGGCATCAAAGCTAATGGGGAGAACATAGGAGAATGGTGTTGAATCAGCCATGACTGAATCTCAGAACAGACTTGATGAGCCAAATGGCCTAATTCTGTTCCTATGTCATCTGATCTTATGGTCTGAGTAAATAGATGGTGCAATGAGTGAGCAGTTCAGGTGACACAATGCTTCCAAAGAGTCAACGGAACCTGGATAGACTGAAGAGGATGTTGTCCTTGGAGATAAGTTGCCTGTCTGAAGAGTTCTATAGGAACCCTGCATAATTATTGCTGAAACTTCCTAGCCACAGGATACCAGGGAGATCTTTGTAAAGATTTGAAAGGCTGTTATTTTGGGAAGCTTACGATGTAGGGAAAAGTCCATAGGCACTCTGCCAGATGTTTTGAGTTGAAGAGAAAGTAGAAAGTCCCATTTTCTTGGTTCTGGGATTCAGGAGACCTTCCCTTTGCAACACCAAAAAGCAAATTTTGTTAATGGCAGAAATTAGCTACAGCAAGCTTCAATAATTCAGAACCTTAGAAATATAAGAGTTCCCATGCCTTGACTTTCAGAGAAAAATATTAGTAATGACACATAGTGGAGATATTATTTGAAATTTTTGAAGGTCACAGATTTCAATAGGGTCAAAGATAGCAGCTCAAAGTTAGGTATTTAAATAACACAATATTATAGAACATGGGACTGTTAATACCTGCTCAGAGAGTTTGAAAATCTCATCGTAGATTTGTTGCGCTGTTGAGGTTCTTTAATGGAGTTTTATGTCAGAAATTAAAAGCATTATGAAGAATGAAATCCCCACTCAGAAGTTAAGATGGATTTCATGATAGGCACTAAGATACACTCAAATCTGTGCAAAATTGCTCATCTTTAAGTTAAGTCGATTTTCAACAGTATGTCCAATATATTTAAAATCATGGGAACAGATTTCTAGCCCATTATCCTAATATAGCTAGCAAATCGAATTATCAGCAAAATGTAACCTTTTAAAAACACCCAGTGAGTTTTCACTTTGTCACACAATTAAATTAAATAGGCAGAAGCTTTTGAAAATTCTGCAACCATAATTCTGATGGCCACCAAGAAAACCGTGCCAAATTTGAAAATAATCTTCAGTTCTAGCACACCAGCTAGAATTGATTGTGCCAGATAAATTAACCATATTAAAAAAAAACATTTGCATAGGAACATACAGTAAGCAGGAAAGGTTTAAAAGGATATGTGTCAATAAGGGACTAGCTAAAGTGGATACTTTGGCTAGTTGAACGAGTAAGGACTGAGGGGTTTGTTTCCATGCTGTATTGATCCACGACTCTATCATTCTAAATGTCGTTTTCTGGTTAACTCAAGCCTGTCGTGTTTGGATGCTGAGACTACCACAAGTGCTGACAAAGATAAAATCAGTGAAGCTTTTCATTTTTGTGTTTGCTGACTACTATCCAGATGCCCTTATTGAGAGCTTGGTACATGTGACCATGTTGATGAGTTTCAGTTTAGTTCCCAGCCAGATATGAAGAAAACTGGCATAATTACAGAGTTCAGCCAGTGAAGATGTTGGGAAGCTGGTATCACTTTGAACTATAGACCTGCTGCATCTTAAATACATTTGGCCACAGAAAACAGATAGTACTCTGTACAAAATTTATTGATTTGCTGGGCGGGAGAAAGGTGGGGATTTTGAATCACAGAGAGATACAGAATGGATAAAGTCCTTCCAGCTCTCTGAGTCTGTACTGACATCATGCACCCATTTTTTTGCACTAAGATTCTCCTATCAGATCTTAATTTCCCATCATCTCCTCACCCAGATTCTACCACTCATTCAGGGGCAATTTACAGTTGCTCATTAACTTACCACCCCACACATTTTTTGTGAAGAGGTGGAAATCTGAGCTTCTGGGAAAGCTGGATAGCTGGAGGTCTACCATCTGTGTCACTGTGCTCTGTTTGCAGTGGAAGGATAAGTAAAGGACCTGCCAGGAGCTGAATTTTATTTGTGGAAACATGCTTCTCCTATTTATCTTATAAAACGCCTGATCTCTACCAAGTTCCTTTAAAGATAATTGGTTTGACATAGGCATTTTAAAAGATAAAACATACATGAATACTGCCAAACAAGACACCATTATTCCAGGGCCAAGGTGTAACAGTCACACTCAGCACAAAGCACACATAACACATGTAAGATAGCAAACACATACAAGATTTAGTAAAATACAGTCACACAAAAAATATAGTCCAAGACCAAGTCCATGAATGTTGCAGAAATCTGCAGTTGTGCCCAACACAACTTGTCTTCTGCCAAATGAACACTAGGGGCAGCACTGACTTCAGCTTGGACACTGCACCACACCAACTCTGGAGTGTACCCAATCTGATGCCTCTCTCTTGTGCGGCTGTAAACAGGCAACACTGCAGCTTAAAGCCCAGTCCTCACTACAACGGAGCCACGCAGCTCCCCCGCTGTCCACCAATAAATCAGTGAATCGGACCTGCATCATTCTACATTGACAATGTCCAACAAGGTCTTGTGATCACAACAAAAGAGACTAAGATGACACTCGCTGTTAAATCATCTGCAGATTTGTTGATTTTCATACGCTAGTTTTGACTGCTAGTCAACATATTTTTAATGAAGAAATCAATAACCAAGAATTCAAATACTGCTACCTTCTTCACTCTCATCCATCTGCACATATGAATGAACACCCATTCAGGACAGAGTCCAGTTTTAATGCCTAACATTGTTCAGACTTTCCTGGTCTCAGGGCACACATGCAAATAGGGGCATTAGAACACTTGAGAATTCCTGTTAATTAAACTCCTATTCAACATATAGTGCATCAGCTCCTTCAAGAAAGAAAAAAAATACTGTACTAAAAATCAAAAGCGTAATGGAAAATTCCTAATTCAAGATTAAAGAACAATCGTAAACAATAAATGAAACTTTAAAGTCAATATGACTCTGCTTCATAGAGCAGAAATAAAATCCTGACAAAGGATTGACTAAGCATTCAGTCAGAAAACATTTGATTCAGAAATGAATTGAAGTGACTATCAGAATAAAAGATCACAACCAACTGAAACCTCTGCTGAAAAAAAATGCACAAAGAATTACAAAAAAGTGAAAATGTTGCATTTATCTCACGTATTATAATTGTTAAATCCACATTTTATTAAAAATACCTTGTAATTCCACATATCTCTTACCCCAGAAATATTATTGATATCAAAAATGATTTTCTGTCAAGCTCAGCATTCACAACAACAATTATGAGCACAATGATATTCAACTTCTTCACCTGACAGGAAAAAAATCAATACAAATAGAATTCTGAAAGTATTCAGTATTTTATGAAAAAAAATGTTATATTATACTGTATTCCAAAACCACTATTTCACTTCATTATATTTCCAGGTAAAAAGACAGGTATTTTCTCCTATAACCCAGTTCCCTGACATTAGGAATCAGCATAATGGACCTTTAGTTGATATTTAAACAAGTTCCTCGGTGACCAGATTTTAACTTTGTGTTTACTATCTGACCAATCTTGAGTATCATAGCTTTTCCAAAATATTCGTATACTGGTGTAAATTTTTAGTTTTAATGGCTTCAGATCAAATGTGTTAGAGAATTTAGTACCGATCAAACACAAAGTAGGTAAAGACCCTGAAACTAGGTACCACCTTTATTTTGTGAATGCTGGGTGAGTCATGCCTCACAACGTCTCTGCAAATGCAAGGCCACAATTAAAATTTATACAGTCAACTTAATCACACTAGGTCAGTCGGTCTTCAGATACTGTTTCCACAATTCACACAGAATTAGCACCCATACAATCAGTTCCTCATTGATGACATTTTTTAATATACAGTATTTCTCTTTTTTGCATGTTTTAATCTATTCAATATATGTACATTTTAATTGATTTACTTATTATTTATTTTTTTCTTCTATATTATGTATTGCATTGAACTGCTGCTGCTAAGTTAACAAATTTCACGTCACATCCCAATGATAATAAACCTGATTCTGATTCTGAATCTGATATTGTTTGTTCGTAGAAGGAAGATGACCCATTCTCCTTTCCACCACACTGTCCCCATGACTCTGCCAACCCTCAGTCTTCAAGCTTAATTTTCCTCCACAACTGACAATAAAGCACAGCTCTTCATCTATATTTCCTTTCATGTCTTTCTTTCTTACCACAATGTGAAGAATTTGAATGCATAAGCTATTTTGCTTTACATATTAAATGAGAAAAATTGGAGGTTTTTTTTTCATTATGACTGTTAATTTTACGTATTTTAGATTATTCAGTTTTGATCTATGTTTTACTCAGGACCAAAATATAGAAAGCTTTATTGGAGATTGCCACCTACAAAAGTAGCATAATGTGACTGTACAGCTACTATTGACCAGGAGACAGAAAGAGACAAGCAGTGTCTGAGACATTGGATCTGGAGAGAATGTAAAATTGATCCACAAGAATGTTGCCAGGTCTAGAGGGTTGTGTTATAGACAGAGGTGGGCAAATCTAGGTTCATTAATCCTTGAAAAGTAGGAGAATGAGGAGACATAGGAGAATGAATACAGTTATGAGAGGCATAGTTAAGGTGGATGGCAACAGTCTTTTCCCTAGTGTAAGGGAGATCAAAAGCAGGGGGTATCGATTTAGAGTGACAGAGGCCTGAGGGGAATTTTTTTCACACAGTAGATGGTGAGTATATGGAATGAGGTGCTAGAGGAAGAGGTTGAGGTAGATACAATAGCATTGTTTAAAAAAACACTTGGACAGGTACATTTAGGGGAAAGACCTGGAGGGAAATGAGGCAAATGCAAGAAATAGGGACTAGCAAGGTCGACAACATGGTCAACATGGACTCAACAGACCGACACGCCCTTACCTATGCAGAATGCTCTTATGACTCAATGATTCCATAGGCTAGCAAAACCTGTATTTATGTTATAAAACTAGAAAAGTGAAAAAAATCTATACTGAAGAGCATGCTTCATCATGAATGATTAATGTCTGACATTGGAATAATCTAGCACATGAAGTATTGCACACACCACATCTCTTCTAATACTTTGAAAATGTTAGATATTGAGTTTTGAGTTGCTTCATCTGGATTAGGCATTTCAGCTGAGGGCACCTATTTGAATTGAAAACTGTTGATCTTCAAACATTTCTGGAGCGATTCTTGAAATCGTGCGCAATTATTATACAAAGTTGGGCTGAAGCTATTGTAATGAAAATCCATTGACCCGAAACGTTAACAAAAACGAAACTGCTGAAAGGACTCAGCTAGTCAAATTCCATTTGTGGAAAAGGAAACAATTAACAGTTCAGCCAAAAACTCATTATCAGAACTGAGAAAGAGAAAGAGTAGGTTAGTCTAAAAGAGAAGGGTAATGAGTGGAACAAGAGAAATGTCTGCAATAAACTGAGCTGATGGATGGTCATTGAATGGACAATTAAGCTTCCCTCTCTGTCTATTATCTTGCTGTAATCTGAAACATTAATTCTGTTTTTCTTGCCATAGATGAGCCTGACCCGCTCAGTGTTTCCAGCACTTTTGTGTCTCTATACCTTCTTGAATGGCTCCTAGATTCCACACAAGAAAACACTCCCAATGATGAAATACAAAACATGTTGCAGATTAATTGTACAGTGCTTCTTTACACGTTAGTTTCCACAAACCATATCATCAAATTTGTTGATGACAGAACAGCAGTTGGCCTCATCAGCGACAATGATGATTTGGCATACAAAGAGGCGGTAGAGAGGAGAACAACAACCTGAGACTCAATGTGGACAAGGCACGAAGGGTCTCGGCCTGAAACGTCAACAGTGCTTCTCCCTATAGATGCTGCCTGGCCTGCTGTGTTCCACCAGCATTTTGTGTATGTTGTTTGAATTTTCAGCATCTGCAGATTTCCTCATGTTTGTTCAAGGCAAAAGAGATCATGGACTTCAGGAAGGTGAAGTTTGACCAGTCTCCATTGCATATCAATGGCTCTGCCATAGAGAGAGTGAAGAGCTGAAAGTTCCTTGGTGTGTACATAATGGATGATCTAACCTGGAACCGCAAAGCCTCCACAATAGTCAAGAAGGCAAAGCAATGTCTATACTTTCTGAGAAGATTGAGGTGTACCAAACTCTCTGCCCCATTCTAACAACTTTCTACTGGAGCACCATCTTTTGCGGTACGGAAGCTGTAAGAGATTGGACCACAAGACTCTACAGGGGGGTAGGTCTCCCTCCCCCCCAACTATTTGTGACATTTACTGGGAACATTGTACATGAGAGCCTGAAATATTACTAAGGATCCCTACCACATCATCCCACTATCTCTTTGACCTACTACAGTCAGGAATGAAGTGCAGAATCATCAGGACTAGGACTGTCAGACTGGGTAACAGTTTCTTTCCACAGGCTGTGAGGCTAATGAATACCCTGCCACCACTGAGGTCTCATCACTAGGACAGCGAGCTGTTCACTATTTACACTTCACATGAATTTTGAATTATATTCGATTTACTGAATTGTGATAATACTTTGTTTAATATACTGAATGTGATAGGTATATTGTGGGTACACCATGGTCCAGAGGAACGTTGTTTCATTTGGTTGTATATACTGTATGTGCAGTCAGATAACCATAAACATGAACTTGAACTTGATTTTGAAATGCTGCAAATTTACCCCAGAATCTCTTGCATTTTATTTCTTGTTTTCTAATTGATGGCTCATTATTGAATGTCTTTTTATAAGTGAATAGAAATGCTCATCAGACTGAATCACTCCACATTTTTACAAATGGGTGATGTTGTTTTGATTACTGCACACTTTATTTCCAGATATATGAAAGAATATGAGAGAGTACTTTTATTTTCTTCTGCACATCATACTGTGCAGTGATCAAGTTTCGTTTTTGTGTGCAGTCCATGGATGTCATTTCTGAAGCTATTTTCACTAAGTGCAGAGGACACAAGAGTTTGCTTATAAGAGCAATTTGCATTACTTTGCATTCATTTGAATATCTTTTGGAACATTTCAGTTTAATCAGATATTTGCATATTATGCCATATATTTACTTGGTTAGCAAATGTTAATTATTACTTCAGTTGTATTAACTACAATCTGCAAGAAGTCGACAGAATTCAAAATTTTTTTGGGTCCATGTTATTTAATTTTTCTGGGGGCAAATCAACCCCAACATTAGAAAGTAGCAAAGAAAACAATATGTATCTTATTAGAGAAGTCAACTTTTATTTACAATTCTCACAGGACTGCTGTCACAGATTTATGCTTTGACTGGATAAGCATTAAGCATGTAATACAGACCTGTTAAAATGATGATCATAAAATGGGAATTAGTGATATTGAATCAACTGGAATTATAATGCAGTATAAAAAATTCTATACTAGGTAATAATGGTCACCATAGCAACACATTTTTCAGTGAAGCACCACATCCTATAGCTGATACTTCATGGTTAGGAGCAAATGGGGAATTAGCTAAACAACAAACAAAACAAACGAAGAGTAAATTTTAATTTGTGAACATATTCATCTACGCATTAACATTTATGTTTTGGGAAAATCCATCATGTGGGTTGAATCCTAGCTTGCAACAGAAGTCTAGTTGGGATCAAGCCTGAGGTTAAAATTTAAATACAAATCTGGAACTGCACTTAAAACTGCCTTGTGGAAGCCCACTTCTAGTTTTAATGAGGAAAACATAAGGAACAATCATCCATTGTAAGTTGTTTAGTTCCTTAATTGTAATGAAGTTGCTTGCCTTCAATTAAATTATCATTAACATAATGACCTGGTCTTGGGATTCCGGGTGTTTGTGTGTAGGATTGGAAATGGGAAAATTCCACCGAAAAAGATAATTTTTTTGTCCTCTGTTGAAGTACTGTTATCTAGAGGCAGCAACCCACAGCATAGCTTTTAACAGTTGTGCATCATGTATAGCTTTGAGTACAAGCTTTGGTGAGGACATGGACAATCATAAGTAGGGAATTTTTAACAATGGTCAACAGATAGGTGCAGATCAAATATGTTCCTGGTGAAAGATTCCTAATACTCTTAACCCTTATAAGTTATTTGTGAGGGTGAGGCAGGGCAGGGCAGCTCAGCCAAATAGAATGCACATCCTGCACAGTGTCAGGGGTCACTAATGCATCCTGTGTTTCAGAGAGGCACATATACAGGGTTTGTCTTCAGATTCAGCAGCTTGTGGTCCACGTTCTGGTGCTGAAGCCATAGCTTAAGTCATTGTGGTGCATTGATAAAGCTAAAAACTTAATGAAAAGAACCTTAGGGAGGTAATCTCACTGCAGTTTAAGAGCAAGTCAGAAGAGTCATCAACACACAGACTCTGTGCGATTAATTCCTGTGAATTAATCTCACTCTTTAATATCAAAATTCAAAGTACACCTATGACACCATATACAACCCTGAGATTCATTTACTTGAGAGCAAACTCAGTAAATGCAAGAACCATAATAGAATTAACGAAAGACAGCACCCAGCAGGACAGTCAAGTAACCGATGTGCAAAAGATAACTAACTGTTCAAATACAGAAGAAATAAAAGCAATAATAATAACAAATAAATAAGAAATGAATGTTGAGAACATTGCATGAAGTGTCCTTGAAAGTGAATCCATAGGTTCTGGGAAATTTTCAGTGATGGGGCACGTGAAGTTAAGTGATTTTTTTTGTCTCCCCTCTTGCTGCGTGATATCTCTCTGCCACTTTATTAGGAAGAGAGAGCCTGTGGTATGTTGAATTGTGGTATGTTAGTGATTAGTATTTGTTGTACTGCAGATAATGATCTTTCTTGGGGGCTTTGCTATTGCTTACTTTTGCAGGTTAGTGGCAGAGGGGAGGGTCGATGCTTTGCTGCTGTTTGTGCATGGAAGGGGGAACTTGTTGGGGCTTTGGGGTTCTAATATTTTAATTGTCATTCATTCTTTGGGCACTCTTCTGTTTTCATGAATGTCTTCAAAAGAACAAGAATTTCAGGTTGTACATTGTATTACATTCTCTGATATTAAATGGAACTAGTGGACTGTTATTTCAAGAGCCTGATGATGCTGTGTGTCCTGAGTTTCCTTTACATTTTTCCTGATGGCAGCAGTGAGAAGAGATTATAACTTGGATAGTGGGGATCCCTGATGAAGAATGCTGCTTTTCTTTGACAACTCTCTGTGTAGATGTGCTCAATAGTGGGGAGTGCTTTATCCATGATGGACTGGTCCGAATCTATTAAATTTTGTAAGATTTTCCAATCAAGGCTATTGGTGTTTCCATACCAGACTGTGATACAACCAGTCAATATACTCTCCACCACACATCCATAGAAGTTTGGCAAACTTTTAGATGTTACCTTTTGAATATTGGTGATGGAGGTGATGATTCCTCAGAGATGGAAGTCAAAGCCAGGAGGGTGAAACTGCTGGTGACTCAAATGCAATGCAATAGAGGAAGGAAAGGGAAAGAGTAATAGTGATAGAAAATAAGTGGAACAAACAGACTTTTTTGTGGCTGTAAATAAGATACCACTATAGTGCATTGCTTTTCTGTTGTTGAGATCAAGAATTTCAGTGAATAGCTGAAGAGACTCTTGATGAGGGAGGGTGAATAGCCAAATGTTGGTGTCCATTTCAGGTTATAGGCAGAGCTGTGGGATTCATATACTAACAAATAGTATATGAGGAGAAAGCAAATGAATGCATGGTTAGGGAAATGATGCAAAGGAAGGTTGTCAGGGCAGAATTAGGATTTTGAGGTTTTGCAGCCATATCTGGGCAGATAAATCCTGTACAATCAGAAAAATTGGGACAAATGTCCTTGGAAGGGAGTGAGAGAGATGGATGATGGATGGCTGTTGGTGCTGTTGTTGAGGATTCAAGTTACCTTGGCAGGAGGATGGGAGCCGAAAAGGAGTGGCAGCAGGCGGGAAACACAATAGAAGCAAAATAAATAGTGGCAAAAACAAACTCAGTCAACAAAGTGATCTAATATATAAAGGAAATATTAAAACAAAGCTAAAAGCTCTATATTTGAATGCCTGCAGCATCTGTAATGAACTAAGCTAATAGTATCTGTATAAATAAAGGAGCATAATCTCACTGTCATTACATAAATGTGGCTACCAGAAGATCAGAGCTGGGGACTAACTTTTGCAGAGTTTTCAGCATTTATGAAGGATAGACAAAAACAGGAAGTGATGAAGTGGCACTATTAATAAAGGAGGAGGTCAGTGCAGTGGGGAGAAATGTCCTTGGCTTGACAGATCATAATATAGAACTACAATCAATTTGGGTCAAACAAGGAAATAGTAAAGCCAGAAAACATTGGTGGGAGTTATTTATAGCCATCAAAATAATAGTTGTAATATTGGCCATAACATAAATCAGGAAAGAAGATGTGTGTGTGGCAAGATAATACAGTCATCATGTAGATTTTAACCTACATATAGACTTATCAAATCAAATTTGCTATAATAAGGTGGAAGATGAATTTATGAACTGTACTTGAAATGCTTTCCTAGATCAATGTGTCAAATATCAATTCTAGAGAAAGCTATTTTGGATTGCATTTTGTGTAATAAGAAAGGGTCAATTGATGATCTAATTATCCACGATCCTTTGAGAAGCATGACCATTGTGTGATAGAGTTTAATATTGGATTTGAAAATAATGTACTGTAGTTCAATTTAAAAGCAGGGGCTTAAATCTAAACAGAGGAATCTGATGGTCTAGGGTGAGGGTTGTCTGTGGCTGATTTGAGAGAATTCAAGTTTCTACATTCAAAATTCAAGATTGTTTGATGTCATTTCCAGTACACAAGTATAAAAGAGGACAATATTATGGTTGCTGTGGATCAAATGGAGCACAAAAACACAATAAGATAAAGAACATAATAAAAATAAATAAATACATAACAGAGCTTATATTGTTACGAATGTGCCACAACTCTGACGGGCCAAAGGGTACAAAGTCGCCCCCTCCTTTTTGAGAATTGCAAGATCGCTATTAATTCGGGTCTGGGACCCAGGAAATGAGAAAGAATCCATAAGGTTTTGGAATGTGTCCTGGCCTCAGCGAAAACAAAACCCCTGATAACGGCTATTGTCTCTTGGAGACAGAATTGTGTATTGAGTACTGTACTATTCATTGAAGCCCCTCAGGGGATGACCAGAGTGGGCTGGTTGAGGGATTGCATCATCCCAACCTGATTGACATCTGAGACCACGTGAGTAAGGATAAAAGAGGGGTCTGGGGAACAACCCCTTTAGACGCACCAGGAGAAACGCTGGAAAGCCAGTGACAGCGTTTTATAGCGAACGCCGGTGAGGGCTTGTGTGCATCCTCCCTTGCCAGGGTAGCGGGCTCATCACGGAAGAACGGCTCAGCTAAAGGAGAGGCCACAAGTGAACGGCCACACCAACGAGACTCTGACAGATCGAAATCATAAAAAAGGAACGCCGGCAAGTTTTTTCCAAATCTCTCTCTCTTTCCAACAATAGGCTGCAGCCTGCATGAACTGAGTGACTTTTATATTTCCATTGGACAATACATTATCCCCTAGACAACGATAGAGCTATTTCTTATTGATTATTATTATGCCCGCACTTTTAGGTTTAGTATTGATGTCGTATATTATCTGTATGTTTGCATTGATATTATTTTTGTGTATTTTTACTAATAAATACTGTTAAAAATAGTACCATCAGACTTCAACGGACCTCTCTATCTTTGCTGGTAAGTGACCCAGTTACGGGGTTCGTAACAAAGTGGGGATCTCGTCTCGGGATTTGATACCAAATTGGAGGGCCAGTAAATCAGGCTTTTAAGTCCAAACTTGGATCTGGTTGCGCGGGTAACTAGACGGGAAACCCGCAAAGATGGACGTGGATGAATTTATAGATAACCCGACTCTGGAGGTGCTAGAGGCTGCCACAAAGTCGGACTTGACAAATATTGCGAAACGACTAAACCTCGCAGAGGTGAGGTTGTCAATGAAAAAGCGGGAGGTGCGGAGGGCCATAACTCAGTACTATATTGTGAAGAATGTGTTTTCTGCTGAGGTATTGGAAAATATCCCTGAAAAGGTACCAGCTAGTGGGACAGCTCAGTTAGAGTTGGAACATGAAATTCAGTTAAAACAGCTGGAAGCAGCTGAAAAAGAGAAGGAGAGAGCCAAAAATGAGAAAGAAAGGGCCGAGAAGGAGAGGGAGTATGAGGAGAAAGAGAAACAGAGGCAACATGACTTGGACATGGAGAACTTAAGGCAAGAGCGAAGGGCTCAAGGGCCAGACCGAGAGGAGATATCTAATGTTAGTAGGGAGTTTAGGTTAGTACCTCTGTTCAAGGAGATGGATGTTGATAGTTATTTCTTGCATTTTGAAAAGGTGGCAGTGAGTCAGAAGTGGCCCAAAGTGCAGTGGGTGGCGTTGTTACAAAGTGTGTTAAAAGGGAAGGCATAACGGGCATATGCGGCATTGTCCATGGAGGAGGAAGAGTCGGAGAATTATGAGAAAGTAAAGGAGGCCTTTCTTCAGACCTATGAATTGGTACCTGAGGCTTATAGACAGAAGTTCAGAAGTTTAAAGAAAGGGTGGAATCAGACTTATACAGAGTTTGCCTATGAGAAGGGTGTGCTCTTGGATCACTGGTGTGCAGCAGAAATAGTGGAAGAAGATTTTTGGCATCTCAGGGAGTTAATTCTGATTGACGAATTTAAAGGTTGTGTTTCAGATGATATCCAGATGTATTTGAATGAGAAGCCAAATAAGTCCATCTCCGAATTTGCTAGGTTCGCAGATGAATATGCCCTAACCCACAAGACAAAGTTTTCCTCGAATAAAAGTTACCAGAGAGACTGTGGGAACGGTAGAGAAAGCCCGCCGGCTGAGGCAGAGATCCCGCCGGGAGCTAGTGGTAAAATTGAGGAGGAGAGGCAAAACAACAGGAGAGGTCCTGGCTTGACCTGTTTTAATTGTGGAAAGGTGGGTCATATTGCATCTAAGTGCCTTGCTCCGAGGAAGGAGACAGGAAAATGGAAAGCAGCAGTCCCTACAGGATGTGTTGTGGTGATCAGTAAATCGATGAGAGAGCCCCAGGTAGACAGAGTACGAGAAGGGTCTGAGAAATGTATTTCAGAAGGATCCGTGTCTGTGAAAGAGGGAGACACACTAGTTCCAGTGCGGATCTGGAGAGACATGGGAGCTGAACTGTCATTGATTAGCAGTAAGGTACTAGATTTTGGTCGCAAGACTGGAGAGGTGGCTTTGAGAGGCATAGGAAAAGGGACGGAAGCGGTGCCCTTGCATAGGATCATTATAAATTGTGAGCTGGTATCTGGACCAGTTGAAATAGGGGTGCAATCAGAATTCCTGAGAACTGACGTAGACATCCTTCTGGGTAACGATTTAGCTGGTGGTGAGGTTTGGTCAGCAATGAAGCTGATGAGCCAGCCTGTAAGGGTTGAGGACCCACCCCTAGATTCCAAGATCTATCCCACATGCGCGATCACTCCCAGCATGTCGAGAAAGGCAGCTGAGGAAGAGACCAGTTTAAATCTGGCCAGTATCAATTTGGCCGAGACGTTTTTACCGACCCTGTACCAAGAGGAGTTAGAGGGTGGTAAAACGGAGAATAGGAAAGTGAAAGAGAGTAAGGACGAGGAGGTAGTCCTGCCCTTAGCCAGGAGGAAAATTATAGAGGCACGAAGTAAAGATGAGAAACAGATAAGGCTGTTAAAAGGTTCAGGGTTGGACATGGATGATCTGTCTGGTTTGGCAGAACTGTTTGAAGAAGTTGAAAATTCTAAAGGTGTTCCCAATAATGAAATGAGGGTAGTCCTAGATGAAAAGGATGCCATTACCTTGAAGAAGTCTGCTGGGTTGGCAGATGAGGTTGTTTCAGCCCCCGGGGTTGAGTTTACTCCAGAAGGGAGTTGCCCAGAGAGTAACTGGGAGGATCAGGGGAATTTAGAATTTGAAAAGGGTACGGGTATTGAACGCCTGGAAGAGGCAGATGTCCTGTTTGAATGTGTTCAAGATGTGGATGCACATGGTACTGAACCTAGTAATGGAGCTCAGAAAAAGTCTGAGGTATTTGATTCAGGTGAAAAGGAATGCAGTCCTTGTGGGTCAGATGACTGGGTTCAGTGAAGAAAGGGTTAACCTTGGTAATAGTGGGAAGTGAGAATTCCCAGTTGTTTGTGTTCGAAGGTGTGATAAAAGTTAGTGAGGAGATAAAAGCTGGTGATGTGAATATTATTATTGAAGGAAAAGGGAAAAGTGTAGTTCCCAAATTGAATGAAGAAAATTTAAAGTCTGGATTGATGTCAGAAGCAGCAACCAGGCTACAGAGATGATGGCTTGGTAACACGTTGCCTGCGAATCAATTACAGGTTGATTTGGAATGTAAAGGTGCCCCACACGCTATTGTTATTCAACAGTGTGTTGTGAGGAGGCAGAATTTGAAATGCTGTTTGAACAAAGAGAGATCGCTTGTAGATCTTAAATTGAAAACTAGTAGCATGAAGGGTCCTGAAGATAACACTAATGACTTGCTTAAAATTAAAGAATTGTGTGGAAATTCGGAAAATGGTCTAAGTTTGGAACACATTGTTGATAAAATAACTCCTATGAAAGGAGCATGCGAAAACCTATTCCACACTAGTATACAAGTTAACCATGTGGGAGTTAACTGGAAAAGGGGCGAGGGTTGACGGGATGCCATTTTAAATAACAGGATCCGGTTTTAAGGGATTTCGACAAAGCATGTAACTAATAAAGACAACCCCCATGGAAGATTGACTTAAGTTTGAAAGTAAAAATAAAGATTAGTATTTGCATGAACTTTTGTAATATACACGTAAGCTAAGATCACAACTCTGTAGTTTTTATTTGCTGAAGAAAAGGAATAAAAATAGGTGGTTATTAAATTGGATTCTGATGCTACAAGAATTTTATTAAGGTACAAGATGTTAAGATATTAAAGCAAGTGACAATGTAATCGCTAACTGTTTAGATGCTGAATTGAATGTATAACTGTATTACTCTGTAGAAAAAAAAACTCTTTTGTATTGTGTTAGATTCTAAAATCCTGTAAGACTCTGTATTAATTCATTTTTACTGATGGTAAAAATCTTTGAAGGAAGGGGGTGTTACGAATGTGCCACAACTCTGAGGGGCCGAAGGGTACAAAGTCGCCCCCTCCTTTTTGAGAATCGCAAGATCGCTATTAATTTGGGTCTGGGACCCAGGAAATGAGAGAGAATTCACAAGGTTTTGGAATGTGTCCTGGCCTCAGCGAAAACAAAACCCCTGATAACGGCTATTGTCTCTTGGAGACAGAATTGTGTATTGAGTACTGTACTATTCATTGAAGCCCCTCAGGGGATGACCAGAGTGGGCTGGTTGAGGGATTGCATCATCCCAACACATCTGAGACCCCGTGAGTAAGGATAAAAGGGGGTCTGGGGAACAGCCCCTTTAGACGCACCAGGAGAAACGTTGGAAAGCCAGTGACAGCGTTTTATAGCGAACGCCGGTGAGGGCTTGTGTGCATCCTCCCTTGCCAGGGTGGCGGGCTCATCACGGAAGAACGGCTCAGCTAAAGGAGAGGCCACAAGTGAACGGCCACACCAACGAGACTCCGACGGATTGAAATCATAAAAAAGGAATGCGGGCAAGTTTTTTCCAAATCTCTCTCTCTCTCCAACAAAAGGCTGCAGCCTGCATGAACTGAGTGACTTTTATATTTCCATCAGACAATACATTATCCCCTAGACAACGATAGAGCTATTTCTTATTGATTATTATTATACCCACACTTTTAGATTTAGTATTGACAACGTATATTATCTGTATGTTTGCATTGATATTATTTTTGTGTATTTTTACTAATAAATACTGTTAAAAATAGTACCATCAGACTTCAACAGACCTCTCTATCTTTGCTGGTAAGTGACCCAGTTACGGTTTGTAACAATATAAATAAATTGATTGTATGTCCAAAAAGTGTTTCAAGGCACAGGAGTGTATGTACATAAGGTGACTAATAGGAAATGATAAAGTCGTGGTGGTTGAAGGTGTGGAGGGGTGGGTTAGTGGGTGGAGGTGTTAATTAGCCTTACTGTTTGGAGAAAGTAACTATTTTTGAGTCTGATGTCCTGATGTTGGATGCTATGTAGCCTTCTCCCTGATGGGAGAGGGACAAACAGCCCATGATCAGAGTGTCTGGGATCCTTCATGATGTTATTGACCCTTTTCTGGCAGCATTTTGTAGATATGTCCTTGATGGTGGGTGGTTAGTGCCAGTGATGCATTTGGGTAGTTTTGACTACCCGTTGTAGAGCCTTCCTGCCCACCACCGTGCAGTTTCCTTACCGTGTTGTGACACAGCACAGCATCATACTCTGTGAGTATGATGTGAGTATGGATGGGGATAGTCCAGCTCTCTTCATCCTCTTCCAAAAGTTAGTGAGCTTTCCTGACTGTGTAGAATGTGTTCTGGGACCAGGAAATGTCGTTTGAGATGTATACTCCCAGGAGTTTGAAACTGTTTACTGTTTGCACTGCTGTGCCACTGATGTAAAGAGGGGTGTTAAAGGAAAGGTATAATGGTTGTGGATGATAGTTGAAGAAATATATGCTTTAGTTTTAAAATTAAACAAACAGAAGAATCCTGTAAGGCACAAAGGAAACAGTAGTAAAAATGACTGATCTATGACTGACAAGAAAAGATATACTGTGAATTCCAAGAAAACTCATAACGTTGCCAGATATAACAGTAGGTTAAAGGACTGGGAGCATTTTAGAATTCAGCAAAAGTGTTTCAAGACATTTATAAAGAAAGGAAAGCCAAAATGTGAGAGTAAACTGATAAGAAACATAAAATCAGGCTATAAGAACGTTTATTGATATACTGAAAGGAAAAGAATCAAAGACAAGTTGGGCTCCTTACAGACAGAAACAGAAGAATATTACATAACCTTAGGAGCCAGTGTAAAAATATTTACATCCGGACCCAACTGTGAATCTACTGATCCTTCTTTTGTTCATTCATTTATTTATTTAACTGTCCATCTATTCATCAATTCATCCATCCTTCCATCCATTCATTTGCCTGTTAGTTTACTGAGATATCGTGCAGAATAGGTTCTTCTGGTCCCTTGAGGCACCCACCCAGTAATCCCCTGATTTAATCCTAGCCTAATCACCCGATAATTTACAATGATCAATTAACCTACCAACTGGTACATCTTTGGACTGTGGTAGGAAACCAGAGCGCCTGGAGGAAACCCAGATGGTCATTGGGAGAATGTACAGACTCACTGCAGGCAGCGGTGGGAATTGAACCTGCACTGCGAAGAGTTGTGCTAACCACTAAGCTACTGTGTGTGCAGGCGATACTTCCTTTTTTTCCTTCAGATTACTATCATTCAGGGCTTTGAGTATATCCAATTAAATAGTGTTTCACTTACTGGCAGCATTCCTGGTGCAGAATGTCAAGTGGAAAATATTGCAGAATGTGTTCTTCAACAAAGTAAGATAAATCCTGCATGAAGAACATTTTGATCGACTGTAATTGTCCTGTGATGCAAGAGGTTAATTCATTTACTGGAATTGCAGATTCCAAAATACTAATGATTTACCAGAAAATTATCCCCATTTAGCATTGTCCCCATTTTTTCTGTTTTCAAATCATGTTTCATTTTGGAGCTTCCCTTGCTTCTTTGGCATTTGCTACTTATAAACATTTGCTCATGTTCTTGTTTGGCAGTAAACTATCCTTAATCTCACAAAATTGATGGTTTGAGTGCTGTTGAATGGTTTAGCAACCAAAGCACTTTTCAAGGGATTCACTGAACAAACTCTCCAAACAGCTTTCCCCTGGGATCATACCTCATTGAAGTCTCCAGCTCAGAATGAAAATCAACACACATAGGTGGTATGATTGAAAGTCAAACATAGCTAGGTGAAGCAGATCCTTGTCGACTTTTAATACTGTGTGAGCTTATCCAAGGATGCATATGATTTGTTGACATAGTAAACTGGGTGATGGCAAATACAAAGAGCAAAGCAACATTCAATGGGAAAGTAATTGTTTTGAAGCCAACAATTTATAACCTTGTGCATCAAGTCAAAAACATAAACACCTCACTGGATCTTGCCTTTCTAATTGTTGAAGTTCCTGTAAGAGTCTGACAAAATAGTTTGATTGCTAAATACAGATGGGAAATACTTAGAGCAAACACGAGGAAATCTGCAGATGCTGGAAATTCAAACAAAACACAAAAAATGCTGGTGGAACACAGCAGGCTAGGCAGCATTGATAGGGAGAAGCGCTGTCGACGTTTCGTCCTGACGAAGGGTCTCGGCCCGAAACATCGACAGCGCTTCTCCCTATTGATGCTGCCTAGCCTGCTGTGTTCTACCAGCATTTTGTGTGTGTTGCTGGAAAATACTTAGTTGGCTTAATTAACAAGTGTTGAATCAGACTTTCTCTAGGCTTTAAGTGCAAAAAAAATGATCTGAAAAAAGAAATATACAAACTATTACCATTCTTTGAAAATGCATTATAATTAATAGCTTATCAATTTAAAAAGTTTCCATTAACACAGGAAGAAAACAGTAATAATGTACACCTACGCACACTCTCCTGACCTTCTTAAAATAAGTGAACTACAGCTGGACAGGATGATGGAAAGGGAAACCATTAATTATTGTTCGGGTAATCTTTGTATTACTATTTTACAAGAAAAGACAACACCAGTATCTCAAAGACGAGAAAATCTACAGATGCTGGAAATTCAAACAACACACACAAAATGCTGGTGGAACACAGCAGGCCAGGCAGCATCGATAGGGAGAAGCGCTGTTGACGTTTCGTCCTGACGAAGGGTCTCGGCCCGAAACGTCAACCGCGCCAGGCCAGGCAGCATCTATGGAAAATAGTAAACCATCACCATTTCGGACTAACACCCTTCATCAGGGAAGGGGCATCAGCTAGAATAAGAAGGCGATGGGAGGGGAAAGAGTGCAAATCAACCAAAGAAAGGAAATTATGAGGCAGTTAGTCTGACAGTGGTTGGAAAGATGTTGGAGTCAATTGTTAAGTATGTGGTTTAGGAGTACTTGGAGGCTATATAAAATAGGTCATAGTCAGCATGATTTCCTCAAGAGAAAATCTTGCCTGACAAATCTGTTGGAATTCTTTGAAGAAATAACAAGCAGTATAGATGAAGGTGAATCGGTTGATGTTGTGCACTTGGATTTTTAGAGGGCCTTTGACAAGTTGCCACACGTGAGACTGCTTAATAAGCTATAAGCCCATGGTATTACGTACAAGAAAGATTCTGACATGGATAAAGCAGTGGCTGATTGGCAGGAGGGAAAGAGTGGGTAAACAAGGATGTAATGTTGAGACTTTATACATTACATTCTTGTTTTTACAGTTTAGTCCTCTTGAAATAAATGCTAACATTGCATTTGCCTTCCTCACCACAGACTCAACCTACAAATTAACCTTTAGGGAATCCTGCACAAGGACTTCCAAATCCCTATGCACATCAGATTTTTGTATTTTCTCTCTATTTAGAAAATAGTCAAACCTTTCACTTATTTTAAACACAAAGTACACCACAGATGCTGTGGTCAAAGCAATATACAACATGCTGGAGGAACTCAGCAGGTCGGGCTGCATCCGTGGAAACGAGCAGTCAATGTTTCGGGCCGAGACCCTTTGTCAGGTCTCTGCTGAGTTCCTCCAGTGTGTTGTATGTGTTCCTTTCACTTATTTTACTGAAGTCCATGACCATACACTTTGGGACACTGTATTCCATCTGCTACTTCTTTGCCCATCCTTTTATTCTGTCTAAGTCCTTCTGTAGCCTTTCTACTCCCTCAAAAATATCTGCCACTCCACCTATTTTCATATCGGCTGCAAACTTTGCAACAAAGCCATGAATTTCATCATCCAAATCATTGACATACAATGTAAAATGAATTGGTCCCAACACAGATCCCTATGGAACACCACTAGTCACCGGCAGCCGACTAGAAAGGCTCCCTTCATTCCCACTCATTCCCCGCTGCCAATCAGCCACTGCTTTATCCCTGCCCAAATCTTTCCTGTAATATCATGGGCTTGTAGCTTATTAAGCAGACTCTTGTGTTGCACCTTGTCAAAGACCTTCTAAAAATCCAAGTACACAAAATCAACCGATTCTCTTTTGTCTATCCTGCTCATTATTTCTTCAAAGAAATGAGCTTGCTGACATTAGGCTGCAAGACCATGGACACACTTGATGACATTCAAAGGCTTTTCTATGTTGAAGTAACAAGGATGGAGCTCCCCTTACCAAAAAAAATCTTTTAATGAAGTGACACACAACTCACAACAGTGGTAGGTGCAATAATACATCAAAAATCACAATGTTGATAGGTTCAATTCTTACAGGTACACTCTCACTCATTAGTTCTATACTGCTTCTCCTTAAAAAAGTGATAATACTTGCACACTATCAAATACCCTACATGTATTTAGTTACACCAATATAAAAAAAACAGTTGAGGACTTAGGAAGTAAAGAGATGCTTGATGTTTTGGGTTATGACTCCGCATTAGGATTACCTGCACAGATATTGTTTGGCCAATGAATTTCTCTTGCAGTTTATCTTTGCTCCATGTTCCAGTATCTGTCTTCTCTTGTGCCTGTATTAAATTAAACCATTTGTTTGCCTCACCTCCATATAGGAATATATTCAAGGAATTCCACATCATCTGGGCTTGATTCAAAGCATTTCTTAACTCTATAACCAGCAGAACTCCACTGACACCAAACTCTTTGCCAAGTCCTATACCTTCTCATTCACTGCAATGTCAACATCTGAGTTAATTAAAGTGATCTGAATCTGACATCCTTACCAGCTTTCCCTCCTCTCATCCTATAAGTGGGTTCTTGCAAAGGCACAATCATTATTTGACATTTTGATGTATTAGAGATCTTGTACTGCCTGAACAGTATATGAATTCTTTCCCTGGACTCCCTGCTGTGGAAGAAAGTAGGTATACTCATTTCTCTGATTAAGCTAACAATCTTCCCAAATAATACTCTGAAACTGGACTGGTTGATACTTGAGATGCCTTCATTGAGGGAAAATTAAACCTGGTGTACTTTAGGGCTCACAATGTTTGCTCCATGCATTGCTTTTTCATTTCCCAAGCCCGCTAGTAAAATACTTTTGCAACTAACCCAAAAATCTTGTAGCAACTTTCATGTGATTGCTTCACCAAGGATAGAGCTGCCAATAAACTGTTGTCTTAGGAAGACAGACAAACTTAACTATCACACACAGGTGGTACTGTGCTGTGTCAAAAATCATACCACATGGTACGTATACATAGTCAAATACTATAGGCTCTGATGTGAGAGATGGCTTCCAGAACAGTGTTGGAGAAAGGTACCTGTGGCATGCTTTATACAAATGAGCTGCTGAGTTTTGTCTTTCCAAGTCATAAGCTGTGCCCAGCTCCCTTCCAAAATGGCAATTTGGTTTGATGCACACTATTTGTAAATGTTCTTACTGCCTCATATAGAAAGAATCATTTGCCTAATAGGACATGGGTGATAATTGTTGTAGCATCAGAATAGTGGGCACAGGGTGATCAGCTCTTCCCCGTTGTATTTGAGATAAGGACAACCTACCCAGTAGTCTGTGGTTTTACAAAAACTAGGAAGTGCTTGTCAACAGCTAAGTTAATCAACTAATGTGAGCAGTAATATGTAGAAATTCATGTCTATAATGTGGATCATTTTGCACAGTTGTAAAAATTTGACTGACCAATCCTTGGTGTTATTCATTATTTAGACCAGGGGTTCCCAAATAGGGGTCCATGAACCCCTTGTTTAATTGTGTTGGTCACAGCATAAAATAGGTAGCGAACCCCTGCTTCAGAGCCTAACACAATTATAGCCTCACTTGCCTGGATGATTACTGCCCAATAACCCTTAAAACATTTGAGACCATTCAGGATAAAACAGGCTATTTCAATGGCCCTCCATCAACCTCCTTCAACATCAGTTCCCTCTAATACCAGTGTCTGCATTTGGTACCATCACTTTGCTCAGGCTTCTTAGACGGACTAAGATAGAGGCCATGTGGAGACAGCAACTGATGCACCAGTGTTGTTGGCAAACTTCCCATAAAACCATTTCAACCCAGTTTGCCTAGTATTGTGAAGAGTTATAAGTTTGGTACCTGAGATCAAGGTCAGGACAGAAAATTCATGGTTGCAATCATTCTAATGAAATCATTACTTTCATGAACAGTGCTGCATGTCCCATGATAGTAGACAAATTAATGATGAGAGATGAAATTTAACTGTCATCACCAAGAGTAGAAAGTAGAAACAGTGCCTTTACTTTCTTAGAAGTGTGTCTAGTTTTGGCATAAAAACTAAGAATAATTTCTATGGATGTACGGTAAAGAGTATCCTAAGTGGTTTAATCACAGCCTGGTATGGAAACACCAGTGCCAGGGAATGGAAAAGGCTACAAGAAGTGGCCAGCACTTCACACCATTGAGTGCTGCCACAAGAAAGTAGTATCCATCATTACTGACCCCAACTGTGCAGGCCATACCCTTTTCTCACTACGGTAATCATGCCAGAAGTATAGAAGCCCAAGGACCCACACCACCAGTTTCAAGAACAGTCATTACCATAGAACAACCAGGCTGCTGAACCAGCATCAATAATCTCAATCAGCACCACTCTGAACCTATAAACTCACTTCCAATGACTCATTACAATTCATACTATCAGTATTACTTTAATTTGCAGAGTTTGTCTTCTTGGTTGTGTGTCAGTATTTGTCTGTTTATGTATAGTTTTTATATAAATTACATTATATTTCTTTTCTCCCTGTAAATGCCTGCAAGAAAATGAATCACAAGGTAGTATATGGTAACATATACATACTGTAGATTGATAATAAATTTACTTTGAACTTTAAACTTTAATGTACAGGTCGCAGATCAGGTTATCTACTCCAAATTAATAAACTTATGAAATAGGTTTGAATTTGAATAACCCATACAAAATAGCTACACAAATGGAAATGTCTTTAATGTTTTAAAAGAAGTGCAGAACACTAACATTATAATCCCACGACAGTGCAGTGGCATAGCAGTTAGTGCAATACTTCACAGCACCAGCTGTAAAACTGAGGCTTCATTCCCACTGCCGTCTGTGAGGAGTTTGCACAATCTCCCAATGACCACATGGATTTCTTCTAGGTGCTTCGATTTTCTCCCAAATTCCAAAGATTTATGGTTAGGATTAGCGAGTTATGCACAAGCTATGTTGATGCTGGAAGCGTATTGGAACTTGCTAACGCACATCCAGCATTCAGCATCCAGCATTTTGTGCTCAGCACAATAGTCACAGAGTATGATTTGACACAAACAACACTCTATGTTTCATGTGGATATGATAATTCAAGCTCCTCTTTAATCATTAAATCTTTAAATCTATTTGTGCTAATGGTGTGAGCAATAGTAGGAACTCTGCCATTGGGTCCAAACCTTATGAGCATGGTTGATCCAAGAGCCAGGTCTGGTGGGAAATTATGGCTCTGTTGCTGTTGGAATCTGTTGCAGATGCTTGTCAGCTAAAAGCAGTCAGATTATCTAATTGACGAAAACCGAGTGTGATAGTCTCAGTATCAAGGCAAAACTGAATCATACACCACAATAATAGCTGTCAAACAGTTTCTCAATGCATAGGAGAACTACTGAAGGAAGTCTACTTAACATTTAAACAGCAGCTACATGACTCATGGCATGAGTGAAATAGGTGCAATTCCAAAATTAAAGGTTAATAAACAGGGGACATTGACATAAATATTGATACTACAGCTGACTGCTCAGTAAGTTGCCATTGGCAGGATGCTCATTGAAAATATTCCAGCATTATCTCAAAACATGAGGTAAAATGGATTGTCACTTCTTTATAATGGGCAAAAGGCAAGGCTACCTATGATATAAGTAAGTAATCAGCTAGAGAGAGTTGGTTACAAGAGTTGTGGGTAGATTGAGAAGTAAAGTGAATACACCACAAAATGTTTAGCAAAGCTTCTGGAACATGTCCTGTACATGTCTTGCTTGGGGCACAACTACAAGTAAACAAATCTCAGGATTGTATATAAAATGCTGGAGGAATAAGTAGTGTAAAAAGAGAGAAAAGATAGTGAGGTAATATACATGGGTTAATTGTCCATTCAGCTATCTGATGACAAAGGGAAGAACCTGTTCCAAAAATGTTGGGTGTGTGGCTTCAGACTTCTGTACCTCTTCCTCAATGGTAGCATGTTTAATTATGGATGCCACTTTTATAAGGCAGTGCCTTTTGATGATGTTCACAGTGCTGGGGTGGCATGATGAAGCTGGCAGAGTTTGATACTTTCTGCTGCTTTTTCCTGATCCTGTGGAGGGATTATGTCCCTCCATATCAGACTTTGATATAACCAATTAGAATGCTCTCCATCGTATATCTGTAGAAATTTGCAGGAGTCATCGTTGACACACCAAATCCCGTTAAATTCCTAATGATATATAGCTGTTGTCATGACTTTTTGAAATTGCATCTATATGTTGGGCTCAGGAGAGATCTTCAGAGATGTTCACACTTAGGAACTTGAAACTGCTCACCCTCCCCTTTGATGATCCCACAATGAGACTGGTGTGTGTCCCTTTGACTTCTTCCAAAAGTGAAAAACCAATTCCTTGGTCTTACAGACGTTGTATGCGAGGGTGTTTTGTGACAACACTTAATCAGCTGATCAGAAGGATTACTGTATGCTTCTTCATCACAATCTGAAATACTGCCAACAATAGTTGTGTCATTGGTAAATTTATAGATGACATTTGAGGTGTGCCTAGCCAAACAGTCAGGGGTGTAGAGAGAATAGAGCAGTGGACTAAGCGCACATTCTAGAAGTGTGCCAGTGTTGCTTGTTAGCGATCAGGAAATGATATTTCTGATCTGCACTGAATGCTGTCTCCTGATGAGGAAGTCAAGGATCTAGTTGCAGATGGAGGTACAGAGGCTCACGTTTTGGAGCTTGTTCATTAATACTGAGTATGATGGCGTGGAATTCTGAGCTGTAATAAATAAATAGCTGCCTAACATAGATATTGCTGTTGTCCAGGTGATCCAAGGCTGAGTGGAGAGCCAGTGAGACTGCATCCACTGTAGACCTATTGTGGTGATAGGCAAATTCCAAAAGGTCCAGGTCATTGCTTAGGCAGAGATTGATTCAAGCCATGACCAATCTTTCGAAGAACATCATCAGAGTAGATATAAGCGTAACTGGATGATAGTCATTGAGGTAGCTCATTTGTACACCCTACACTTCTTGGACACTGGTATGCTAATTGCCCTTTTGAAGCAGGTGGCAACAACAGTGAGGGATTGAAGATGTCCTGGTGCAGGATTCCCTAAAGATTAACTTACATTTTGTGTTGGTGGTAAGGAAGGCAAATGCAATGTTAGATTTCATTTCAAGAGGACTGGAATATAACAGCAAGGATATGATACTGAGATATATAAAACATTGATCAGACTGCACTTGAAGTATTGTGAGCAGTTTTGGGCCCTTAGCTGAGAAAGGATGTGCTGGCATTCAACAGAGTCCAGAGAAGGTTCACAAAAATTATTCCAGGAATGAAAGAGTTAATGTATAAGTAGAGTTTGATGGCTCTGAGCCTGTACTCACTGGAGTTTTGAAGAATGATGGAGATCTGTCTCTGAGGCTGATATTAGACTGTCTTTAAAGAGAGTAAACCCTTGTAAGGCAGAAGGTCCCAATGGAGTACCTGGTAAGGCTCTGAAAACCTGGGCCAACCAACTAGCAGGAGTATTCAAGGACATTTTCAACTTCTCACTACTACGGGCAGATGTTCCCACTTGCTTCAAAAAGGCAACAATTATACTAGTGCCAAAAAAGAATAATGTAGGCTGCCTTAATGACTATTGCCCGGTAGCACCCACATCAACAGTGATGAAATGCTTTGAAAGGTTGGTTATGACTGGACTGAACTCCTGCCTCAGCAAGGACCTGGACCAATTGCAATTTGCCTATCGTCACAATAGGTCAATGGCAGATGCAATCTCAATGGCTCTTCACACAGCTTTAGACCACCAACACAAATTCCTATGTCAGAATTCTGTTCATCGACTATAGCTCAGCATTTAATACCATTATTCCCACAATCCTGATTGAGAAGTTGCAGAACCTGATCCTCTATACCTCCCTCTGTAACTGGAACACCATGGTCTTGTCGGATTGGTGATAACATATCCTCTTCGCTGACAGTCAACACTGGTGCACCTCAGGGGTGTGTGCTTAGCCCACTACTCTACTTTCTGTATAGACAATTCTGTGTGGCTAGGCATTGCTCAAATACCATCTACAAATTTGCTGCCAATATAACCATTGTTGGTAGAATTTCAGGTGATGACGAGAGGGCATACAGGAGTGAGATATGCCAACTAATGGAATGGTGCCCCAGCAACAATCTGGCACTCAACGTCAGTAAGACAAAAGAGCTGATTTGGACTTCAGGAAGGATAAGACGAAGGAACACATACCAATCCTCATAGAAGGATCAGAAGTGGAGAAAGTGAGTAGTTCTAAGTTTCTGGGCATCAAGATCTCTGAGGATCTAATCTGGTCCCAACATATTGATGTAGTCATAAAGAAGGCAAGACAGCGGCTATACTTTATTAGGAGTTTGAAGAGATTTGGCAAGTCAACAAATACACTCAAAAACTTCTACAGTTGTACTGTGGAGAACATTCTGACATGCTGCATCACTGTCTGGTTTGGAGGGGCTACTGCACAGGACCGAAATAAGCTGCAGAAGGTTGTAAATCTAGTCAGCTCCATCTTGTGCACTAGCCTACAAAGTACCCAGGACATCTTTAGGGAGCGGCGTCTCAGAAAGGCAGCGTCCATTATTAAGGACCTCCAGTTTTCAAGGCATGCCCTTTTCTCACTGTTATCATCAGGTAGGAGGTACAGAAACCTGAAGGCACACACTCAGCGACTCAGGAACAGCTTCTTCCCCTCTGCCATCCGATTCCTAAATGGACTTAGAAGCTTTGAAGCTTAGAAGTATTTTTTTATAATATACAGTATTTCAGTTTTTGCACATTTAAAAAAAATATTCAATATGCGTAATTGATTTACTTGATTATTATTATTATTATTATTATTTTCTCTCTCTGCTAGATTATGCATTGCATTGAACTGCTGCTGCTAAGTTAACAAATTTCACATCACATGCCGGTGATAATAAACCTGATTCTGATCTCATTTAACACCTATCAAATATTGAAAGGTCTAGATAGAGTGGATGTAGAGATGTTTCCTAATATGGGTGAGTCCAAAACTAAAGGGTACAGTCTCAGAATAGAAGAATGTCTATTTTATTAACAATTACAAGCTAAGTTCATATAATCAACATTTTATCAAACCTTTTATTTTACAGATGCATACAGTATGTGCCATGTTATCTTAGTATCATTATATAGTTATTGGATATATGTGATGTCTTTGCGATAATGTTGATATATTGTTTTATTTGGTGAAGAAGTTTATCATAAACCTGCTTCACAAATTAAACTCATATTGAATGGAAAACCATCATTCTGAATTGTTAATTTTGTTTCTCTCTCCTCAAATGCTTTTTTGACCTAAGTTCCAGTATATGCTGTTTTAATTATAGAATTCTATGTTTTGTGCTTACTTGCTTTTGCACTCTGACACTCAGTTTCTTTGTCAAAGGCAATGCTGACAGAATACCAGCCTCAGAAGTATGTGGGCTTCCACATCAGCCTATATTATTGTCGGTATTCCAGCTGCAATGAAAAATCCCTTAAGTGAGACTGTCAGCTAAAGCACCATTTTGTGCAAAATTATGGGGCATTTTGTGCTGTAGACTCATCCCCATTAGGACCTGTATTCAGAGTGTTCAAATTGTGGGTTTCTTACTGTTAGTAGAAATACTTACGTCTCATAAATCTGATCTTAATGCAAAAGCACTACCGAGTGTTCAGAGTAAATATACAGGCCTACAGCAGCTGCAATTTCCACACAAATATCTATTGGCTTATTCCCCCCAAAAATAAGTGCCGAAGAAAATCTTAAGAACAGATACAGGGACAGGAATCATTGATAATTTGGAATTAATCCTGAAGGACAAGCATTAAATTTACAAAACATTCCCTCCCTCCCTCCCTCCCAACCTAGCACAGATAACAGTTTCCACTTATCATCCAGTTAGCACCAGAAAATGCTTCACAGGAACATTATCAAACAAAGTTGACATAGAAGTAACAACACACACAAATTGCTGGTAGAACACAGCAGGCCAGGCAGCATCGAATTATAGAATTTGATGCTGCCTGGCCTGCTGTGTTCTACCAGCATTTTGTGTGTGTTGTTGTTTGAATTTCCAGCATCTGCAGATTTCCTCGTGTTTGACATAGAAGTATATAGAGCAATATGTGGCAGTTGACCTAAAGCTTTGTTAAAATACTGTGCCCTGAAATTCTTTCACATAGTGCTACTTTTTTTTCTCTCTCTTCCAGGCACAGGAATATTGATTTGCTTAGAACCGAAAGTCCTTGGTGTAGCTTTTCAATAAGAATCACATGATTAAGAAACCGTACTTGGTAATTCTAGTCATAGAGCATGCATGCATATGTTATGTATTTGTCTTTCCATGCAGAAATACAGAAAGATCAATTTTTGTACAAGTGTTTTGTGTTATCATGTGAAATAGGGCCAGATTAGAGCTGATGCAGGGCATCGACCCAAAATATAAATAATTCCTCTCCTCCAACCATCCCACATCCCAGATGCTACCTGACCTGTTGAGTTCCTCTAGTAATTTGTTGTTATCTCAAGCTCGCAATATCTGCAATATTTTCAGATTGTTCAATTCCATTTCTGTCATTGATGGTCACTCTGACGTGAGTTTCATTGTGCTGTACTCTGTGAAGCAGCATGAATCAAGGGCTGTTCACATGATAACACAAGCTCCTTCAGTTTGCTCTAGAAAATCTTAAAAGTTTGTTTGATTCCCTCCTCCTAAGAGTTAAACCATATCTTAAGAGTTTGCCACAGACAGCAACAGAGGAGAAAAAATTGATGCAGTTGACTAAAAGAAAGGATATTTTGTAGCCAATATAATTGAAGGTTGAGTGGTTTGGGGTAAGTGGGATAAAAGTTTAGAAAGATTTGAAAACAAGTTTGACTATTTTAAAATCAATGCTTCCTTAACCAGGAGTCAGCAAAGTTTAGCAGGGAAATGGAAGCTGGGAAAATAGAAATTTTCATTAAGATCATGGACAGCATATTTTTGGATTACCTCGGATAAGTACGGATTAGAATGAGGAGAATGGCTAGAAAAGCATTTCAGTACTTTATTCTAGATGAAAAAGAAGTGAATGGAGCAGCCATGGCTTCTGGCAACGTTATGTGGATGAATGTTAGAAGGTGTTCTGGGATTAGAAAAGATACAAGGCCCATGTAAATCTCAGGGTCAAATGGCCAAAGGCAAAATATTTAGATGCTAGAAATCTGAAATGTAAACAGAAAATGCTGGAAACACCCAAAGCATTGGAATAAGTCAGTGGTATTGATGGAGAGAAACAGATTTGAGGTGACATGGTAACTTAGGGGCTACAGTACCACGACTCAGGTTCAACTCCCACCGATGTGGGTAAGAAGTTTGTACATTCTCCCTGTGACTGCGTGGGTTTCCTTCAGGTGCTCTGGTTTCCTTCCTCAGTCTAAAGATATAACAGTTGGTAGGTTAATTGGTCATTGTAAATGTTATTGTGATTAGACCATAAGACATTAAGATCATAAGATATAGGAGCAGAGTTAACCCATTCAGCCCACTGATTCTACTCCACCATTTCATCATGACTGATCCTGGATACAAATGCCCTTTCAACATATCCCTTGATATCCCGACCAATTAGGAATCTATCAACTTCCACTATGAATACACCTAAGGACTTGGTTTCCATTGCAGTCTATGGCAGAGTATTCCACAGATTTACCACTTTTTGGCTAAATCAATTCCCCTTTACTTCTGTTCTAAAAAGTCGCCCCCTCCCCCCGCTAATTTTGAAGCTGTGTCCTCTAGTTCGGAATACCCCAACCAGAAGAAACATCCTCTCCACATCCAGCTTATCTAGTCCTTTCAACATTCAGTAGGTTTCAATGAGATCACCATACATTCTTCTAAATTCCAGTGAGTACAAGCCCAAAGCTGCCAAATGCTCTTCATATGATAACACCTTCATTCCCAGAGTCATCTTTGTGAACCTCCTCTGGACTCTTTCCAATTACAATACATCCTTTCTAAGATAAGGGGTGCAAAGCTGTTGACAATGCTCCAGTGTGGCCTGACTAGTGTCTTATAAAGCTTCAGCATTATCTTCTTGTTTTTATATTTTATTCCCTTGAAATAAACACCAAAGTTGTATTGTCTTCTTTACCACAGACTCAATCTGTAAATTAACCTTCTAGCAATCTGGCAAGATGACTCCCAAGTCCCTTTGTACCTCTGATGTTTTCCTTTTCTCCCCATTTAGATAATAGTCTGCACTATAGTTTATTTTATCAAAATGCATTATCATACATTTCCCAACATTATATTCCATCTGCCACATTTTTGCCCATTCTTCCAATTTGTCTAAGTCTTGCTGCAATCACATTGCTTCCTCAGTGCTACCTACGCCTCTACCTTCATAACATTCACAAACTTTGCCACAAAGCTATCAATTCTACTATCAAAATCATTGAGAATATGAGAAGTAGCAGTCCCAACACTGACCCCTGCCAAAAACCATAAGTCCCTAGCAACCACCCAGAAAAGGCCACTTTTATTCCCACTCACTGCTTCCTGCCTGTCAGCCATTCCTCTGTCCATGCCAGTATATTTCCTGTAACACCACAGGATTTTCTCTGGTTAAGTTGCTTCATGTGAGGCACCTTAGCAAATGCCTTCTGAAAATCTAAGTGAATTATATCCACTGCCTCTCCTTTGTCTACTCTGTTTGTTACTTCCTCGAAAATTTCTAACAGAATTGTCAGGCAAGATTTCCCTTTGCAGAAACCATGCTACCTTAGACTAATTTTATCATTAGGCCCCAAATACCCTGAAACCTTGTCCTTAATAATGGACTCCAACACTTTCCCAGCCACTGAGGTTAGGCTAACTGGCCTATAATTTCTTTTATTTTGCCTTCCTCACTTCTTAAAGAGTGGAGTGATATTTGCAATTTTCCAGTCTTCTGGGACCATGCTAGAATCAAGTGATTCTTGAAGGATCATGACCAGTGCATCCATTATCTCTTCAACAACTTCTCTCAGGACTAAGGGATGTAGTCTATCTGGTCTAGGTGACTTATCAATCTTGAGACTTTTTAGTTTGCCTAGCACTTTTTCCTTTGTAATAGCAATGGCACTCACTCCAGCTCCCTGACACTCACAGACCTCCAACACACTGCTAGTGTCTTCCACAGTGAAGACTGATGTAAAGTACCCATTAAGTTCATATGCCATTTCTTTGTCCCCCAATACTACCTCACCAGCATCATTTAGCAGTGGCCCAATATCAATTCTCACTTCCCTTTTACTCTTTATGTAACTGAAAAAACCTTTGGTACCTTGCTTTATATTACTCTCTTCCCTTTTTCCTTCTTATAGCTTTTCTAGTTGCCTTTGATTGGATTTTAAAAGTTTCCAAATTATTCAACTTCCCACGCACTTTTGTGACATTATATGCCCTTTCCTTGGCTTTTATGCAGTCCTTAATTTCCTTTGTGAGCCACAGGTGGATATTCAAATAAGATACTTTGTACAAAGTCCAAATTAAATTTATTATCAAAGTCATCATATACTACCTTGAGATTCTTTTTCTTGTGGGCATTCACAGTAGATGCAAAAAAGCACAATAGAATCAATGAAAAACTAGACACAAAGACAGACAAACAAATCATGTGCAAAAGATAAAGAATGTGCAAATACAAAAAGAAAAACAAAATAATAAAAAAAACAAATAAATAATATTTAGAACATATTCTGTACAGTCCTTAAAAGTGAGACAATAGGTTGTAGAATCAGTTCAGTGCTAGGGTTAGTGAAGTTATCCTCCCTGGACCAAGAGCTGATGGTTGAGTAGGGTGGAGGTAAAAGCTGCTCCTTGGTAGTGTGCGACCTAAAACTTCGGTACCCCCTTTCTGATGGCATCAGTGAGAAGAGAGCAGGGCTGAATGATGGGGGTTCTTGATGATGGATGCTGCTTTCCTACAACAGCATTCCTTGCAGATGTGCTCAATGGTGGGGAGGGTTTTTCATGGATTGGGCTATATTCATTATCTATAATGCCGAGGAATTAAAATTTGCTGACAATGTACACCTCTGATCTCCAGATGAGGACTCTCTCATGGACCCCTGCTTTCCTCCTCCTGTATTCAATAATAAGCTCTTAGGGTTTGCTGAAGTTGTGAGAGGTAGGTGCTGTAGCACCATTCAGCCAGATTTTCAGTTTCCCTCCTATTGACAAGAAAATAAGGGGGGAAGAAAACAATAAATTCTCTGCCAAAGAGAACTGTCAAACTAAAGCTAACGTTGATACAGTGGCTCAGATGTAGTAGCCTCATACTAAATAAATGCCACCCTTTAACAATGTCAGTCTAATCAGTAGCCTTTTACCTGGAACCAGGACAATGGTAAGCAGGGAACGTTGACTTTGCTCTGCTTTTGGTCAAGTCTGGACAAGGTTGGAATGAGAAGAGGGAGTTAAATGCCACCACAATTAAACGTTAGTTGACTGGAATGTACATACTCACAAGCATGATTACCAAACCCATTCTGCAACCAGCCTGCATGGCGTAGCTTCCATGATGCCAAATACCTGATCGTACCAGAAATCCCAGATGAGAAACTTGTCCAGGATGTTATTAACTGGAACTCAAGAACATTCTTCAGGGCCATAACCCTCCCAATCCACAAGATAGTGGACTTGCCAGACACCCAGCAAGACACCAGGAGGCACCACACAGAATAGACCAGGTACCTGTCCATCAAGCGAGGATACAGAGGTAAGGGGTGTTGTTGTGACTTGAACAAGGAGGAGGTAGTCTCCAGCTTGAGCTGGGAAACATGGATCACTGGGTGGATCTTCAGTGATGATGATAGGTGCAATCTATATGAGACCTTGTTGATAGCCTTGTCCACTACAAATGATCCCATGTAGCCTGGGGCCAATGTGCAGATGTCAACTTTCAAGAGAAGATCCCTACATGCCAACCAGACTTTCTCCCATGTGAGCTGATCAGTCTGCCAGGCATGTTGTTTCTGAACACGTAGCAGAGAAGGCCTGGCCCATCTCCACATGAGCCTGTAGTGTTGGACCAACTGTTCAGCAGTAGGAACTCACACATCAATTTCCTTGTCAAGGGAGAGCAGTGGATAGAATCTCTTCTGGCATTCAAAGAGGAACATGCCAGAGGATGATGACTGGAGATTATTGTAGGCAAGCTCTGCCCAAACCACTTGGTTGCTCCAGGATATGGGGATGGAAGAAGCAAGTCAGAGCAGAGTCGTTTCCAGCTCCTGAATCACTCTCTCAGTCTGGCCATTGGATTGGAGGTGGAAATCAGATGAGAGGCTGGCTATGGCTTCCACAAGAGAACAGAAGACCTTCCAAAAACAGGTCATGAACTGTTCAAACACTATGTGCTGAGGGAAGCCATGCAGCCTTAACACATGCTGAACCATGAGGGTGGCAGACTCATGAGCCATCAGGAGCTTAGGGAGAGCAGCCTTGAAGAATCAATCTACACCTACCAGAATGGGGGTAGACCCATGATGGAATCGACAAAGAGGTGGTATCAGGAGAGGTGAGGCACAAGCAGCAGCCTTAGCAGACCCATAGGGTGCTGGTGTGATGTCTTGTTCTGGGCACAAGTGTGACATCCAAAAATAAAGTTTTGGACGTCTTGAGACATGGATGGTCACCAAAATCAACTCTTGTTAAATTCCAGGATCTATTCCTTTCTTGGATGGCTAAACAGATGTGAGGAGTGACCCCATTCCAACACTCTGGGTTGCACCATGGCAGGGATATGTTGGGAAATGGGAGGTCCCATACCTGGGCCTGGATCCCACTGTTAGACGGCTCTCAGTTCCACCTCTATTCCCCAGATCACTGGAGCAGCAATGCACAAGTGATGAAGGATGGGCTCTGGACTGATGTTGTCCTTGGACACATCTAACTGCCCGGAATAACCATCAGCCTTGATATTCATGCAGCTGGGATAGTAGGCGAGAGTGAAATTAAACCGGGTGAAGGAAACAGCCCAATGGTCTTGATGGGATTTGAGTCTCTTAGTATCCCAAATGTAGGAGAGATTCCTGTGATCTGAAAAAAAAAGACAAAAAGGGGTGTTCTGCCCCTCCAGCCAGTGTCACAACTTTCCATGACAGCCAGAAGTTCTTGGTTCCTGATTCGGCCAGAGTCAATTGATGAGCAAAAAAGGCACAGGGGTGCAGCTAGCTATCTGAAGAAAAGCAATGGGGGAGTACATTTCCAATGCCAACATCTGATGGATCCACCATGATGATGATTGGCCAGAATGGGTGGGGGCTTTGCAGCACCGGGGCAGTTAGGAGTGTCATTTCAGTTCCAAAAATGCTTGGTCTGCTTCGCTTTTCCAATAAAATCCTATAGAAATCTTGGTGAATGTGCTTAATCGGATTCTGATGATGTGGCGATAAAGGTTTGCAAACCCCATGAAGCGCTGCTCGTGTTTGACCATAGATGGTTTTGGCTTCTCAGCGACTGCCTGAACTTTACATGGATCCATTTAAACACTGGAAGGGTGAGTACGTAGTCCAAAAAATGACACCTGCTCTTTATGGAACTCACACTTCTCTGGCTTAGCATAAAGGTTATTCTTGAGGAGCCACCTGAGAACCTTACGGACATGTTGGACATGTTCCTGGTGTGAACAGGAATAGATCAGAATGCCATGAAAACAAACTGTCTCAACATGTCCCTGAGCATATTGTTGACCAGGGACCGAAAAGCAACAGGGGCGTTGGCCATAACAACATACATCATGAGGTACTCATAGTCACCAGTGGAGGTGATGAATGCTCTCTTCCACTCCGTTCCCTTATGAACAAGATTATAGACATTGCACAGTTCTATCTTGGAAAATATGGTTACTCCCTGGAAATGATGAATACAGAGGCAAGCAGGGGAAGAGGGTAACAGTTTCTTGTTGTGTTGTTGTTTAGGGGCTGATAATCAATGGAGGGACAGAACTTGTCATCCTTCCTGCTCACATAAAAGAAGTCTGCCATGGCCAGTTTTCAGCACGAGAGAGGGAAAAGAGCTAGCCCTGGAGATGACTAATACTGGGTAAGAAGTCAATGGCAGTCATATGGCCAATGTGAAGGCAGGGACGTGACCTGCTTTTTACTGTAAACCTCAAGAAGTTCAGCATATTCAATTGGAATGTGGAGCAGGTGAATGCTGGTAGTTAGCAAAGGAGGAGATTCACAGACAGGGGCTTGAGCTGTACCCAGACAGGTAGGCATGCCAATCCTCAGTCTTGGAGTGCCTTTAGGGACCAATCATTTTGTGGGTAGCATCAAGATAACTAGGGAAAGCCAAGCACCAGTGGCATTTTGGGCAATTCAACTAGGCAGAAGAACTTCAATATTTCTCTTAATTGCTGAGTCAGAGCTTTCCATTTTTGAGCCAGAGTGATATCCATGAGATCCCGGCTGCTCTGGAGTTAACAAATGCCTGAAGCTCATGGTTCCAAGATACCCATGATAAGGAAACTGGGAGCATCACACAATTAGGGCAAGACACTTGTTGAGAGAACTGACCCATCAGAAATCTTTTTCTGGCCGACAGGTATTCTCTTTTACTGGGCGCTTGGGATGTGAAGCCTGTATGTATCCTGAATTGCCACAATAGAGGCACCAGTTCTCCTGTGTCGATCTCAGTCCTCCTGAGACTGATGCATGTGCACCACCTGCATGAGCTCCTTCATGGATAGGATACTGGGTGATGAGGGGGAGGGTAAAGATAGAAAGTGATCCAAAGAGTAGGAAGTTAAAGACCTTCTTTCCCTGTGCTACTCAGTTTCATGGTTATCAACTCAAATAGCTTAATCAAGTCATCCATTCTGTCATGCTCTTCACGCACTGCGATATCATACTAGACCCCTGTGTTTAGTCCCCGTTGCATGGCAGTAATGAGTGATCTCTCATTTCACCCTGTCTCCACCACAAGCATGCGGAACTTTACTACGTAGTCCATCACGTAGGTGCAGGTGCAGGTCCAGGAGTTAGTGGGCAGCTCCCTGACCCTGTAATGGAAGGTCAAAAACTCTCTTGAACTTGACAATAAATTGTTGAGATGGCTGGGCTGAGGGGGAACCTTGTTGCAAAGAGCATTGAGCAGGCTGAATGGGGTCTGTTTAAGAGATTCACCATGTACAACAGTTATCACCAAACCAACCGGGCTGGGCTTGGAAAGCCAGCTCACATTTGGTAATAAAATTCCTGTGGCCTTCAAGGTCAGAGTATCTACCTGATGGTGCAATACTCAGTTCTGGTTGGGATGTGGTTATGGGAGTCAGAACATTTGTAGCTAAGGTTAATGTGGGTGTAGAAGAGGCGGATCTGGGAGATGCTGGGTCCCGAGCAAGTCACTGGGCAGCAAAATCTGCAGCTGGATCCTAGTGCAAGGTCCGATTCACTGTTTAGACAATTTAAACCCTGGCCCAGATCAGAGGTGAGAGACAATTTTGTTTGCTCTCCACGATCTTCACTTCTTTCTCCAGGGCACCAGAGCCTCTTGGCGTTCCATCATTGGGTCAATTCAAACACCAGCACAGATAAACTGAAAAGACAGTGTGTTGTGATCTGAAGTGGGAGCCAATTTTGCTCACGCTCTGCAATGATCACTTTTCTCTCCATGGCACTGAGGGTTTGAAGACTGGCCCTGGCTGCTATGCTCCATGCCCACTAATATGATGGACTGATAAGTGAGGCTTTGGGCCTACCCCTGGCTGCTCCAGGGTTCAGATCCGAGGACTCAGTTTTGGTTTGGAATGCTGTTGTTCACTTCAATTGTTGGCATGATTTCTATTTTTTTTCTCTTTCCCATCGAATGGTCTTTTATTTTTTAATTTCTATTCTTCTAATTTCTTTAATTGGGTTCTTTTGAGTTTCTTGCTTTGTGGCCACCTGTGAGCAAGTAAATCTCAAGGATGTATAATTTATACATACTTTGATAATAAATGAATCTTGAATCTTGCTTGGAAAAGTGCAGCTCCATCATCTCTTGAGAAGCTCAACATGATCCATGACAATATAGTAGCACGAAAAACTCTTAGGCACACATCTGTATAGCTAGGGTGCCTAAGACTTTTCTCCAAGTACCCAGATTTCACCACCCAGCGACAGACTCCAGGCTCATATTTCACCATGTAGCGACTCGCTCGAGGTCCAGGTTCCATTACCTAGCTCAAAGCCGCACTCAAGCTCCTCAGATTGTCTCAGCACCCAGAGCAATCCAGCCTCGCACCCGGGTCAGTTGAACGAGCATCAAAACTACTCTGCCCAGGCCTTGACTTCTTTCAGCAGCCAGAGCAATCAAATCTCGCACCTGGGCCAGATGTAATGGGGGTCAGAATTCCATCTGCAATGATTTTACAATACCCCATGAACTCAGTTCACCATCACTCACCTCTTCACTCTTTGCAGCAATGATTTAACCCAATTTAACACAGAACAGGCATTTTTATTGAAGTTTTTAGTCATATTTGTTATCTTTTTGACTACCAGAACCTGTCACACACATTTGGTAGCACAATTTTAACCAGAAGGTAAGATGAAAACTACATTTACGACTTATAATTTGTAGGTAGTGAAAAGATTTTGAGGAACCAGTGACTGAATCAGTTGCAGCAAGATGATTTACCATTGACCAGCTCTTATAGCTGCATTTTATTGGCTGATCCATTTGATTCTCCAATCAAGGGTCTTTGCTGGGATGTTGATCGTACTGACTTGGTGATGATAATCCATTGAATGCCAAGGAAAGATGGTTAAAATTTCTTTTGTTGGAGATAACCGTTGCCTTGTACCTTGGTGGCATAAATGTCACTTTCCACTGAACACCCCATTTGCTGAATGCTCCCTACAGGTGTGGAATACTTAATTGGCTGAGGAATTCTGAAAGGAATTGCGTACTGTGCAAACACTAGCAAACATTCCTATTTCTGAACTCATTACAAAGAGTCATTGATGAAATTGCTGAACACCATCCTGTGGAGCTCTTGCTGTGGAGTCCTGGAGCGGGGGTAATGTTCAATATCTACAACCATCTTCTTTTATGTGAGGTGCAACTCAAAATATTAAGTATTTTCCAAATGATGCCATGATTTCAGTTTTCCCAAAGTTCCTTAATGCCATTTAGTCAAATGTGCTCAATGTCAAAGACAGTCTCTGTCATCTCATCTCTGGAATTCTATTAGGTAATTTGATAGTAAAGGTCATTGAACAAAATATTGACTGCAATTCTTTCACCATAATTGTTGCTGATTTGCTCTAAGTATTCCATCATTTCCCTTCTCTATTTCTCAGTTGTATATATGGCCAAGCTTGTGAATTGGCCTGATTAGTTTAAACAGGTGGTAGGAGGTGAACTCATGCATTAAAAGTTGTTTTCAGTTCACTGAAAAAATAGGACAAGGTTGACATGAAAGGGGTTATGCAGAGATTGTAATTCCCCAAGTACTTAAATCCTTCATCTAGTGAACAGCATGGGTGATCTAAGAGAAAGTAAGTCAAAGAGGCACCATGAAAAATTGTTTTCTTGTATTATTAGTCCAAAAAAAGTGACTTAAAATCTTCTGTGAGGAACTTATATTAATTTGAGTGCTTTTATATTCTCCTTTCCTTTAACAGCACATGGAAAAATCTCTGTGGAAATATAGGAATTGAGCAAAGCACTAAAAACACAAAAGCTATTCTCTAGTACTTTAAGTTAAGAAGCCTTTATAGCCCATTCTTGAATGTAGTAGAATAAATAGAATGTCACAGTTACATTGAAAGAAAATTCAAATCCTATTATTCCAAACTAAAATTCTCAGCTTTTCTCTAACTTCTTAATAGCCTCCAAAAGCCCAATTTTTCACTTTTGTTTGGCTTGAAATGTTTCCTGTGTTAATTGTGTTATATAAATGCAAGTTGTGCAATTAGATACAGTTTGTCTTGCGTCTGCAACAAACCAAGTTGATATATGGATTTCAGAACATTTTGAAACAGTTTGATGAGTCTCTCATGCCCTTTGTTGGAGTTGACAACATAAATCCTGTGCAAAATAGAAATTTAGAATGGAATTTGAATAGATAATTTTAAAAAGAGCAATCCTGCTTGACGTTGGTTGTTGTAGGCCAAGGCACAGTAGTATATGGCAAAGCATTTGGATCACTCTGTACAGTGTCATTTAGGTTGGCTGAAAGTCAGAAGATTGATCTTTTGTCAGGATTCAAGCTATCTATAGTGAGAGCTGCTGTCAGAGACAGACAAATCTGAGATAGTGGCACAAAATTCCCAAATGTCAATGGGTCAGATCTACAAACAGCCACCCACCACACAAGCCACTCAGACTGTAGGTGAAACAGAGCAAGTGCTAGACAATGCAATGATACACTGAAATAAATTCAAGACCCAATCCAGAAATGGGAAGGTAAAACATTTCTCTCTCTTCTTAATTAAGCACCTTTAACTGTGCAAATAAACCCTTATTATTTGCTTGGTAATTGAGAAATAAACTAGAGATCTTAATGTCTCTAGATGTTATTACAGAATTTAACACACAACACCAAAAGTCCACAGAATTATTTTTTATCTTTTTTAAAGTGGGAAACAGAAACAGACAAATATTATTTAACAGTTAGTGTCATGTTTCAGAAGAAGTTTGCTTACTATGTTCACACGAGGTAAAGGATTGAATTAAGATACATCATCCCTGACATGGATCTGATCAGATGACTCAAAGAAAGCATCTTTTACATATTTTGTGAATAATGACTAAATAGAGATCTTAACCCCGTTGCTAGATTAATGAATGGACACTTACAATCAGAACAATTCTAATTTGCATAATGTAGCAGATACCTCAAATGGTTGTAGGAATGGAAGAAATTCTCAACAGAATCGGAAGAATTCAAGAAGGATGATAATTTTAGTACCAAAGAAATGCTTAGTTGACAGTTCATGCAAATACAGAGACAAAGGTCCATCTTACACCATTTTTTGCTAAGTCACTTTATCATGTGCCTGAAACATTGACTCGCCACAAAGGTATCATTAACACATCCAAACTATTTTACGTCTTGTAATTGAAAGAAACACTCTATTAGAAGTCTTTGTTTGATGCAGTATATATTATTTTTGTCTTCCTGGAACATTGATAACGTTAAATATTTTCAGTGAAGGAAGCCATCAAAAATAGGAAATTGAGGTTGGCTAAAAAAGCACCAGCAGCAGTAGTTTTATAAAAATTTTTAGCAGGAAGTGTAGGTAAATAAGTCAGCAACAACACTCATAAACAGGATTGAATGAGGTGCAGGCTATTTTAACTGCCAGACCATTTTAACCAGAGTCTCTTTATATATTCTACTGGACAGTAACTTCTGTCTGACGATTGTAATGAGATTTTAATTAGTTGAAGGCCAACAGTGTAAATCGACCATGATAATAAAATAATTTATTTGAGACAGAGGTTCGGAAAACTCTTATTTTCATTTCAGAGGCAAAAACGGAATACCCACTGTTTACCTGAAGTGAGTAAAGAGTCTCTCTGTTGCTCCTGATTCAAAGGTGTTCTGAAAAGTGTACAATACACTAAAGTTTCTGGGCAAGTATATCTTATTTGTACATATATGATACTAGTTTGATATAATATTAACCACTGAAAATGAGTCAATACAATATATTTTGAGATGATAAATCATTTAGAATTTTAAATGTTTTTGTCACTGTCTCTTTCTCTCTGTCTTTGGAATCTTTACTGTCCTTTAAGTCTAGTCTTTTGTGTATCAGTCATTTCAATCACTGTCATTCTAGGCCAAAGTTTTAGTTGACAAGACTAGAAAGTCTGGAATCTCCTTTCTTAATTTTTCTGACAATATCTCCTTCAAGAAGCAGTCAAAATTGATTTCTTCAGCTAAGCCCATTGCCAATTCTCCTGATACATTGCATGTGACTTGGCATCCAAATTTGCTCATAAAGAGCCTGATACATTTTAGGATATTAAAGGTTTCATGTCAATGCAAGGTGGCATTGTACAAATCAGCTTGAACCCATCAAGTATTCAAACATCACATTGCAAAGTGTAGCCTGAAAGACAATGGGTTAAACAAATTTACTGATCATTTATCATCTACCTGCTGATGAGGTGTGAATGAATCAGAAGTAAAGCAAGCAATAAAATCCCAATAATCCTGCTTTTACATTTGCCAACCATGAAACAATAAAATTATTCCAATATCTTCTTCACAAAATATGTGGTTAACATTTTTCTTGTTAACTCCGCTCTCACTTAGATTTGTAGTGGCTTGTAAAATTGTGAAGAAATTCTTAAGTTTATACAAAGGACTGATCATTAAACATTAGAAATACCAGAAACAATCTTTCTTTCCATGTGGTTTTACATTTAAATTTGGGCCAAAGAGTTCTGGATTGGGAATTTCACAGCAGGTTTGAGTGATCCATAATTGCAACTGGTTGCGGTGAATTTTGTATGACAATAATATTTCAGAGGAGTTATAGTTAATTTTCTTCATTTCTGATTTTGGTCACCGTGCTATAGAAATGAAGCCAGTAAGCTGAAAGAAGTGCTGAGGAGCTTTGCGAGGATGGGACTCTAGTGATTGAGTTATAGACAGAGGTTGAGCAAGTTGGGACTCTATTGAATGGACCATAGGAGAATGAGGGATGATCCAATAGAAGGATATAAAATCATCAGGGACATAAGTAGGGTGAATGTTCACAGTCTATCTTCCAAGACTAGAGAATCAAAAATTGGAAGGGATAAGGTTAAGGTGAGAGGGGAGAGATTTAATAGGAAATTGAGGGGTGACTTTTTCACAAGGGTGGTCCCTATATGGAATAACTACTAGAAGAAGTTGTTGAGACAGGTAAATTAACAACATTTTAAAGGACAGGTATATGAATGGAGAAGTTTTCAAAGGATAAGGGCCCAATGTCAGCAAATGGGACAAGCTTAGATGGATGTCAAGGTTGGCATGGACCAGTTGAGTCAGAGAGCCTGCTTCAGTGCTGTACAACACTATGGTTCTATGGTGAGCAACAATACTTGGACTGTACTGTGACAATCAAGGGCCAAAAATAAGTTACAAATATTTTTCTACACAAAACAATTCTTGCAAAGGTAGATTCTGATAAAAATCATAGCACCATAAGATATTCAAGTAGAATTCAGCCCATTGAGTCTTTTGATGGCTGATCCAATTTCCTTTCAGTGACATTCTCCTGCCTTTCATTCTTTGACATAGCAACAATGTACTAACCTCCACCTTAAATCCACTCAGTTACCTGGTCATAGCTTCATGTGGCACCAAATTCCACAGATAACCTCTGGCTAAAAAAAATTGCTCCTCAACTCTGTTCCAAATGAATGTCCCTATATTCTAACATTGTTCCCTCTGGTCCTAGACTACCTCCCCCCCATAAGAAGCATCCACTCTATCAAGGGCTTTCAACATTGAATAGGTTACAAAGATTCACCCTCTTTCTTCTCAATTACAGTGAGTACAGGTCCAGAGCCATCAAATGTTCTTCATATGATAAGCTTTCCATTCTCAGAATTATTTTTGTGAACCATGTTTGAATCCTCTCCAATGTCACCACATCCTTTCATAGATAAAGGGCCACAAAACTGTTCACAATATTCGAAGTCAGAGCCTCACCAGTGCCTTATAAAGCCTCAGCATTACATTATTGCTTTTATATTCTAGTGCTCTTAAAATAAATAATAACATTGCATTTGCCTTCCTCACCACCAACTCATCCTGCAAGTTAACCTTTTTGGAATCCTGCCTGATTACTCCAAAGGCTCTTTGCACTTCCGATTTTTGAATTTTCTCCCCAGGTAGTAAAGTGTCTGGGCTTTTATTCCTTCTACCAAAGTGCATGACCATAAATTTCTTGACATTGTATTGCATCTGCCACTTCTTTTCCCATTCTCCTAATCTGTTTAAATCTTTCTGCAGTCTCTCTGCTTCCTCAACACTACCTGCCCCTGCACTTATCTTTGTATCATCTGCAAACTTGGCCACAAAGCCATTAATTGCATCATCCGTCATTGACATACAGTGTAAAAAGATGCAGTCCCTACACTGACCCCTATGGACCACCTATGTGTCACTGGCAGCCAATCAGAAGAGGCTCTGTTTATTCCCATTCTTTGCCTCCTGCTTTGCCTCCTCTTATCTTGCTAAGCAGTTTCATGTGTGGCTACTTGTGAAAGGCCTTTTGAAAGTGCAAGTACACAACATCCAGTAATTCTTCTATGTCTATCCTGCTTGTTATTTCCTCAAAGAGTTCCTACAAATTTGTCATACAAGATTTTTTCTTAAGGAAACCATGCTGACTTTGGTCCATTATATTATGTGCCTCCAAGTACCCCAAAACCATATCCTTAACAATCAACTCCTTCTCAAATACTGAGGTCAGGCTAACTGGCATATAATTTCCTTTCTTCTACCTCCCTCCCTTCTTGAAGAGTGGAGTGACATTTGCAATTTTCCAGTCATCCGGAACCATGTCAGAATCTAGAAAAGGTCATTACTAGTGCCTCCAAAATCTCTTCAGCTACCTCTTTATGGGGTGTAGTCCATCTGGTCCCATTGACTTATCTACCTTCAGACCTTTCAGTTTTCCAAGCACCTTCTCCCTAGAAATAGCAACTCCACTCACTTCTGCCCCTAACATTCTTAAAGTTTTGGCATACTACTAGTGTCTTCCACTGTGAAGGCTGATGCAAAATACTTATTCATTTCATCCCCCATTTCCTTGTTCCTCATTATTATTGTTACGAATGAGGAGCAACTCTGATGGGCAGAAGGGTGCAAAGTCGCCCCCCCCCCTTTTTTGGAGAATCGCAAATCACTACTATCCCGATGCTGTTATCAAGAGAGATGAGAGAGACACAGGATAACAGAAAAGGCAGTTGTTATTGACAACGCAGGGATACAAAAAAGTGGAATGTCTCGTCCTAACAAAAGCGGAATGGAACCACTGATTACCGCTATTGTCTCTTGAAGAAGGAATTGTGTATTGAGTACTGTTCTATTCATTGAAACCCCTCAGGGGGCAACCAGAGTGGTCTGGTTGAGGGATTGCATCATCCCAACCTGATTGACACCTGAGACCCCGTGAGTGGGGATAAAAGTAGGGTCTGGGGAACACCCCTCAGACGCACCAGGAGAGATGCTACGAGACAAGTGGGGCCTTGTGTGTATGTCCACCCTTGCCTGGGTGACGAGTCCTCCATGGAACGGTCTAGCTAAAAGACGAAGGGGTCATACGTGAATGGCCACAAAAAAAACGCATCGACGGATCAAGATCGTAAAAGGAAAGTTGGCAAGTTACTCTCTCTCTCTCCAACGATTGCAACACAGTGATCAACAACTACCGCAGCCTCCATGAACTGAACTGAACTTTATATTTCCATCAGACAATTCATTATCCCCTAGACAACGACAAAGCTTATTTCTTATTGATTATTATTATACCCGCACTTTTAGGTTTAGTATTGATGTCGTATATTATCCGTATATTTGCATTGATATTATTTTTGTGTATTTTTACTAATAAATACTGTTAAAAATAGTATCATCAGACTTCAATGGATACTCCTATCTTTGCTGGTAAGACACCCAGTTACGGGGTTCATAACACTATTGAACTATTGTTATTTTCCAGTAGTCCAATACCTGCTCTTGCTTCTCTTTTGCTCTTTATATATCTGGAAAAAATTTTGATATCCTCTTTGATATTATTTGCTAGCTTACCTTCATATTTCTTCTTTTCATTCCTTACGTCTCTTTAGTTGCTTTCAGTTGTTTTTTAAAAGTTTCCCAATCCTCGAATTTCCCACTAATTTTTGATCTATTATATACCTTCTCTTTTCCTTTTATATTGGCCTTGACTTTCCTTGTCAGTGACTGTTTTGTCTTCCTGCCTTTAGAATACTTCTTCTTCTTTGGGATGTATCTGTCATGCACCTTCCGAATTGATCTCAGATATTTCGGCCATACTCCCAGATACTCCAGCCATACCTCAGATCCACCATTTACTCCACTGTAATAACTGACTTTCCTGCTCCCTCTCTAATTGCAGGGTTAATTCTATCTCATTATGACCACTGTCTCGTAATGGTTCCAATGTCTCCCATCCACTCCATAATGTACTGGTTAGGCACAGGAATACGTTCAGCCAGAGACTCATTCCACCGAGATGCAACACTGAGCATCATAGGAGGTCATTCCTGCCTGTGGCCATCAAACTTTACAACTCCTCCCTCAGAGTGTCAGACACCCTGAGCCAATAGGCTGGTCCTGGACTAACTTCCGCTTGGCATTATTTACTTATTATTATTTAATTATTTATGGTTTTGAATTGCTATATTTCTACACTGTTCTTGGTTGGTGTGGCTGTAACGAAACCCAATTTCCCTCGGGATCAATAAAGTATATCTGTCTGTCTGTCTGTCTTTACCTTATGCTTTCTAATGAACTTTAATTCACTATACAACACCTAATCCAGAATAGTTGATCCACTAGTGGGCTTCACCTCAAGCTGCTCTAAAAAGCCATCTTGTAGGCATTCCTAAAACATTCCTGTAAACATAGAAAATCTACATTGCTTCTAACTTAATAGGTATAACAAATACTAGCCCAGAAGTTTGATGTGCCCGGCCTCTATAATTGTTGTTATAATTGCTATAACTGTTGAAGCCTTTCCCAAATATCTGAACATGGACTCTTACTCCAGTAGAACATTCAATGCATTGAGAGCATGAAGATGATGAGGAACATAAGTTTAAACCATGACCAGCTAAAGTGCATCTGATGAATAGTGCTGAATCATGGATGGTATGGCCGTGGTCGGGGAGGATCACAGCTGTAACGGTTAGCAGTGCTGCCAGTTATGACGGTGACACACAGTGCACTTAATGTGCTATCATATAAGCATGATCGCCGCTCTCAGCCACACGTTAATTCGTCCACTGATGATATAATAGCCTCTGCACACCACTGTATCCTGTCCCACCTGAAAAATGGTGTCTCATATGCCAGGATGCTGTATATCGACTTCAGCTTGGCATTTAGTATGACCATCGCTCAGAAGCTAGTGCGGAAGCTGTTCTCTTCGAATCTCGACACCTCTCTCTGTAACTGGATTCTGGACTTCTCAACAGAAAGGCCAGAGTCAATCCATCTAACTCCATTCCCCTGAGGACTGTCACTCTCCAGGGCTGCATGCTCAGCCCACTGCTGTTCATGCTTCTGACACATGACTGCATTGCTGGATCTAGTTCAAACTGGACCATCAGGTTCGCCAATGACACAAGAGCGGTTGACGAGACAGTGTACAGAGAGAAGGAAGAGCCGCTGGTAGTACGGTGCAAGTACAATAGCTTGAGTCTCAATGTAAACAAGATCAAAGAGGTTATTTTGGAACTTAAGAAGATGCTGACTGACCACTTCTCATTTCAAATACACGGCTCCTCCATGGGGATGGTTAGGTGCACCATGTTTGTTTATTTATTTATTTCACAATACAGCAAGCAATAGATAGATAGATAGATAGATAGATACTTTATTCATCCCCATGGGGAAATTCAACTTTTTTCCAATGTCCCATACACTTGTTGTAGCAAAACTAATTACATACAATACTTAACTCAGTAAAAAATATGATATGCAACTAAATCACTATCTCAAAAAGCATTAATAATAGCTTTTAAAAAGTTCTTAAGTCCTGGCGGTTGAATTGTAAAGCCTAATGGCATTGGGGAGTATTGACCTCTTCATCCTGTCTGAGGAGCATTGCATCGACAGTAACCTGTCGCTGAAACTGCTTCTCTGTCTCTGGATGGTGCTATGTAGAGGATGTTCAGAGTTTTCCATAATTGACCGTAGCCTACTCAGCGCCCTTCGCTCAGCTACCGATGTTAAACTCTCCAGTACTTTGCCCACGACAGAGCCCGCCTTCCTTACCAGCTTATTAAGACGTGAGGCATCCCTCTTCTTAATGCTTCCTCCCCAACACGCCACCACAAAGAAGAGGGCACTCTCCACAACTGACCTATAGAACATCTTCAGCATCTCACTACAGACATTGAATGACGCCAACCTTCTAAGGAAGGACAGTCGACTCTGTGCCTTCCTGCACAAGGCATCTGTGTTGGCAGTCCAGTCTAGCTTCTCGTCTAACTGTACTCCCAGATACTTGTAGGTCTTAACCTGCTCCACACATTCTTCATTAATGATCACTGGCTCTGTATGAGGCCTAGATCTCCTAAAGTCCACCACCATCTCCTTGGTCTTGGTGATATTGAGACACAGGTAGTTTGAGTTGCACCATATCACAAAGTCCTGTATCAGTTTCCTATACTCCTCCTCCTGTCCATTCCTGACACACCCCACTATGGCCGTGTTATCAGCGAACTTCTGCACATGGCAGGACTCCGAGTTATATTGGAAGTCTGATGTGTACAGGGTGAACAGGACCGGAGAGAGTACGGTTCCCTGCAGCGCTCCTGTGCTGCTGACCACCGTGTCAGACCTACAGTCTCCCAACCGCACATATTGAGGTCTATCTGTCAAGTAGTCCACTATCCAATCCACCATGTGAGAGGCTCTTTGGTCCTTTCGAGCCATGCTGCCCCAACAATTCCGGGCAAACTGGACTAACCTGTTCATGTGACAATTTATAATGACTGATTAACCTACCCGGTACACCTTTGGACTGGGTGGAAAGCAAAGGATTTGGAGAAAACTCACGTATCCCTGGGGAGGACATACAGAGACTCTTTACGGAACACCTCCAGAATTGAACTCCAGACTCCGGATGCCCTGAACTGTAATAGCATTGCATTAACTGCTGAATTACAATAGCACCCAAAGAGTGAACATAATGGATGATCTCACCTGGTTCCTCAACACCATCTCTTTGGTCAAGAAAGCACAACATCATCTCCATTTCCTGCTGAGATTGAGGTAAAAGAGGCACTCCCCCATCCCCCATTCTAACCAATTTTTTATAGAAGCACCAAGGAGAGTGTCCTGACCAGTTGCATTGCTGTCTGGTAAGGGAATTGTAAGCCATCTGATTGGAATTCCTGACAAAGGATTGTAAGGACTGCTGAGAGAACCATCGGGTACTCTCTTCCACTCAACAGAGTTATTCATCAGGAGTGATGCAAACACAGGGCCCTTAGCATTTTCAATGATCCCTCCCATCCATCCAACAATCACTTTGACCCTCTACCAGCAGGCAGGAGGTACCATAACATTAGGACAAGAACTGTTAGGATGAGAAAAGGCTCCTTCCCCCAGGCCATAAGACTATTGAACTCCCAGGTCTCATCACACATGAAGTGCCAATAGTGCTATATTGTTACTTTTTAACTTGTGTCACAAACGCACTTTATTATTCGTTAATTTACTTGCGCTAATATTCCTTTATGTGTTATGTGAGTGAATCACACATCCTTTTTTTTTCACCTTGGTCCAGAGGAACATTGTTTCATTTGGAACATGTGTGAACATGTGGAACATGTATTTGGAACATACATGTGTGTGGTTGAATGACAATGACCTTGAACTTGATTAAGGTCAGTTGCTTCCTGGCTTTGTTCAGCAAGAAAATTACTTGCTTCCATAAACATAAAATGTAGAACCTAGAACATAGAATGCAGAACATAGAACAGTACAGCACTGTACAAGCCAATCGACCTATGATGCCTGTGTATTATCCATATCCTTCCATTTCCTTCATATTGATTGTCAATATAAAAGCCTTTTAAACTTCACCAATTTGCCAGATACTACTACTACTACTCCTAGTCACCCATTCCAGGCTTTTATTCTCTGAGTGAAAAAAAATACCTACCACATCATCTTTATACCACTTAAACTTAAAAGCATGTTCCTCTGGTGTCTGATATTCCTGCAGTGGATAAAAAGATTCTGTCTGTCTGTCCTATCTAGTCCTCAGATAACTTAAATGAACTTTATCATTCTGCTTTATCTTTTGACACTCTAGGGAGAACAACCTAAGTTTCCCTATAGCTCAGACCCTCTAAAGAAGGTAGCATCCAGGTTACTCACTCCTGTATCCTTGCAACAATCTCCACGTCCTTCTTATTATGGAGCAATCAGAATTGCACACAATACTCCAAATGCAGCCTGACTAAGTGCAGTGCTTTATATATCTGTAGCCTTACTCATATAGTCAACACCCTACCAAAGAAGGCCAGCATGGCATACTCCCTCTTTACCACCTTATCCACTTGTGTAGTTACTTTCAGTGAACTATGGATATTCACCTCCAGATTAGGATCAGAATCAGGTTTATTATCACGTAACGTGGCGTGAAATTTGTTAACTCAGCGGCAGCAGTTCAATGCAATACCTGATAATATAGAAAGAAAATAAATAAATAAATAAACCAATTACTGTGAGTATATATATGTGTGTGTATGTGTACTGAATAGATTAAAATAGAGCAAAAACAGAAATAATATATATTTAAAAAGTGAAGTAGTGTTCATGGGTTCAATGTCCTTTTAGGAGTTGAATTGCAAAGGGGAGGATGCTGTTCCTGAATCTCTGGATGTATGCCTTCAGTCTTCTGTACCTCCTTCATGACAGTAACAATGAGAAGAGGGCATGCCTTGGGTGTTGGGAATTCTTAATAATAGACTTTGCTTTCCTGAAACACTGCTCCTTGAAGTCTCTTGGGTATTACAGAGGCTAGTCCCCAAGATAGAGCAAATTTTACAACTTTCTGTAGCTTTTTTCAGTCTTGTGCAGTAGCCCCCATTCCCTCATACCGAATAGTGATTGTCCAGGTAATCTAAGGCTGTGTGAAGAGCCATTGAGATTGCGGCTGCCATTGACCTATTGTGGCAATAGGTAAAATGCAGTGGGTCCAGGTCCTTACTGAGGCAGGAATTCATTATAGCTTCTCAAAGCATTTCATCACTATAGATATGAGTGCTACCGGGTGATTGTCATTAAGGCAGCTCACACTACTCTTTCTAGGTAATGAGATACAGAAGATCCTTCTGTATCTCAACGCTTGTAAGAGGCTTGCCATTAATTCCATACTTTCTCCTTCCATTTGATCTCACATAAAGTGACATTTGCCTGGATTAAACTCCATCTGATGCTCTTTTGTCCATAACTGTAATTGATCTATATACCACTGTATTTGCTATTCCTTACACGTCCACAACTCCACCAGTCTTAGTATTGTCCATAATCTACATTTTCATCCAAGTCATTGATGTGTACAGTACATTTCTGTCTGGAGATCTGTTCTGGGACCACTGCTCTTTGTTATTTTTATATCACTGATTTGGACGAGGAACTGGAAGAGTGGGTTAGTAAGTTTGCAGATGACAAAAAAACATAGGTGGTGCAATGGATAATGTAGAAGGTTGTCATAGCTTACAATGAGGTATAGATAGAATGCAAAGCTAGGTGAAAAAAAGTGGCAGGTGGTGGTCAATCCAGAAAAGTGTGAAGTGATGCAGTTTGGAAGATTGAAATTTAAAACAGAGTTTGAGTTTAATGACAGGATTCTTAGCAGTGTGGAGGAGCAGAGGGATCTTGCAGTCTAAGACTAAGGATCCCTTGAAGTTGCCATGCAGGTTGATAGTTTAAGAAGGCATATGGTATGCTGGTCTTCATGAGTTGAAGAGCTGTGAAGTAATCCTGCAGCTCTATAAAATGCAAATTATAGATGAGATGACCAGAAGCTTCAGAGATGATGCAGAGGAGATTTACCAGGATGCATGTCTGGATTAGAAATAATGTCTTAAGAGGAAAGGCTGAGTAAGTTATGGTTTTTCACTTTGGAACAAAGGTGGATGAAAGGCAAATTGATCAATGCACACTAGATTACAAGAGGCATAGATAGAGTGAACAGCCAGCACCTTTTCTCAGGGTGACAGTGGCCAATACCAGAGGATAGTGATTTCAATAGGTTCAATATTTAATTTCAGGGAAATGTAAACAATATACATCCTGAAATTCTTCTTCACAAACATCCACAAAAACAGAGGAGTGCCCCAAAGGATAAATGACAGTTAAATGTTAGAACCCCAAAACCACCCTAGCTCCTCCTTCCATGCATTAGCAGCAGCAAAGCAATGACCCCCACCAGCAAAAAAGTATAAGTATCCCCCTCTGAACACTCAAGCGTACAACAAAGCATCAATAAAGATAAGGACTTGCAATACCCCAAAGGCTAGTTGTTCACCCAGTATTCGATATACCACAGGTTCTCTCTCTCACTAATAAGGGAAAAGGAGGTGTCCCTATTTCACAGCGAGAGGCGAGACATAACAAAGCAACTCGCTGATTTACGGCATTAAAAGTCTGTTGCATCGCTTCTTCCGAGCCCTGTGCCCAAATACCTTGGGTCTCTGGGCACACAGCCAGCAGCCAGATCGCTGCTTTCAATCTTCCATCTCCCCCGACACATCAGTCAACAGCGGCACCTGCCTTGAATCTGCCCACCTTCAGAGCCACGAAAGTCTGACACCCTGAAGGTACACTAGTCTTCCAGGCTGCATCCTTGGCGTATCGGAAAAGTGGCTGGTTGCGAGGCTCTGACAGCTGGTCCCATTTCCGCAAAGAACCAAAGTCAGCGTGTAACTCCAGGTCAGAGTCTTCAAAAAAATCCTTGAAAAGAGAAAAAAGAGATATCAAAGATAGAAATAGAGCTGTTGCTTCTAAAGATGCAAGTAAAGGCTTGCCATTAGGCACCATTGTCCACCTAAGCTCCACCCAGTTTAAGGTGGTAGAAACGGAAACAACAGGAACATTTGAGATTCTTCGATAGGCATGTAGATGTAAGGAAGAAGGAGTTACGGAGTTTGTAAGAGGAAAGGGTTGGATTGATCATGACGTAAATTTATTAGGGTAGTACAAAATCATGGGCTAAAGGACCACGTACGTTGCTGTACTGTTCTATATCACAAATTATAGAGGTCCCAGCACCGATCTTTGGTGAACATTTTGAACCTCCAGTGTAACAGCGGTCCACCACCTCTCTGTTTTTCATGGGCTAGGCAGTTGTGAATCGAAATTTGCAGTTCATTCTGGATCCCATGCATTTTGTATCTTTTGATAGATAGATAGATAGATAGATACTTTATTCATCCCCATGGGGAAATTCAACTTTTTTTCCAATGTCCCATACACTTGTTGTAGCAAAACTAATTACATACAATACTTATCTCAGTAAAAAATATGATATGCATCTAAATCACTATCTCAAAAAGCATTAATAATAGCTTTTAAAAAGTTCTTAAGTCCTGGCAGTTGAATTGTAAAGCCTAATGGCATTGGGGAGTATGAGAGACATGGTACCATCAGGTGCCCTTCTAAAGTGCATGTAGAAAATATCATCTGCCTTACCCTCACCAAGTCCTTTGTTACTTCCTCAATTCATACCGCTATTTGTAAAGAATTTGTTTATTCTTCCTGTGAACTTGTAGGTTTCCTTCAGGTGCTCTGGTTTCATCCCACTATCCAAAGATGTACCAGTTAGAGGGTTAATCAGTGATTGTAAATTTTCTCATGATTAAGCCAGTGTCAAACCAAGGGTTGCTGGACAGCATGGCTCAAAGTGTCAGGAGGGCTATTTCCATGGTGTATCTCATTAAATAAATGAATGAATAAATAAACTCAATCAAGCTTCTAATGAATGACCTGCCCTGCACAAAGGAATGCTTATTGTTCCCAAGCAGGCCATGCCTTTCCAAATGTGCATAAATATTATGCCTCAGTGTCTTCCCCATGAATTCTGTTACTTTTGGTGCCAGTTGTCTCAAAGGAAACCAATATAGTATAAAGGTCCCAGAGGCAGTTTGGGCCCAAAATGGGCAACTAGTTGAAATTTAACATGTATTTTAACCTTTGAGAGGAATACATAATTTGACAGGAATCGATCCAGGATTGTGTGTGTAAAGCAGTGGATTTATACATGCCTTATTAAGGCAAGTTCTGTCCAAAAACGGGTGCCTCACTGACTGAACTTTTGTCTATATCGGTGATTCCTAAAGTGAGTGATATTACCCTTCTAAGGCAGTGGGAGTTTCTAAGGAGGCTGATAAAGATAAAGGGGTGGTGGAGAAGGTGCTCAGTAGCAAGGGGGGCATCTGAGGGATTACAGACTTAATTTAAGAAATTAATTATTTTGAACCAATTAAAGGTGCACACAATGTTTCCAATCAACAATGGAGCGCTGTGGGAATTTTTCTTTGGAGAGATTGGGATAAACCAAGCCATGGCATCAATATGATGATGTAAGCTGTGTCACATCGTGAGCGACAACCCCATTGATCAAAGTTGTGTGCAGCAGCAGAAGCAGGATTGGTCAGTGTTTATTTTTAATTTTCTTGACATACACTGTGAAGTAGACCTTCCAGCTCTAAAAGCTGCACCATCCAGCAATCCCCTAATTTAAACCCAGTCTAATCACAGGACAATTTACAATGACCAATTAACCTACCAACAGGTAGGTTTGGAACGTTGGAGGAAACCAGAGTGCATGGAGGAAACTCACACAGTTATGGGAGAATATACAAACTCCTCACTGTAACTAGGGAAATTGGTGAGGTCATGGACTGGTGCAGGGACAGACGGGAGAGTCATATTAAGAGAGTGAACATAGGAAAAGGCAGTAATCACTTTTAAAGTGATTTTTTTGTCACTAAAGTATTCATTGGAGAGGGACAGTGGATCGCGGAGAGGATTAAACAGGTATGTGCTCTGGAGCAAGGGGCAATGACAGTTTGCGAACTTCCTACAACATTTTAATGCTCACTGCTAAATCTGGAGAGCCCCATATTGATTCTTCCAGCAGTAATGGAGGTTCTGAGTACAGTTTTGTATAAGTCACCATATCAAATAATTAAAACAATTTTGCTCAATGACAACTCTGTTCAAAGCCGAATAGATTAAATGTCTGAGAATGTGGAAGACACATTGTGTAACCTACTTAAGACAACATAATTTGCTCTGCAGTTGGATGAGTCAACTTTGCCAAGTAATGAATCTTTGCTTCTTGGTTATGTTTCCTTCATAATAGATGAAAGCTTGGTTCAAGACCTGTTATTTGCAAGCAGACTAGAAACACATCTGAATGTAGAGTCAATATTTCAACCTGCTGAGCAATTTTTCAAAAGAAAGACATTCCGTTCTTGCTTGTGCAGCAGATGGAGCACCATCAATGATAGGATGCCACCATGGGATTATTGTTTCTTGAAAAAAGCTAACATACTTAACATTCACTGTATAATTCACAGACAATATCCTGCAGCAAAAACCCAATGATGGGCTGCACAAACACAAATCATTTAAATACTGTTATCACAGTGGTAAATTAAATTGAATTAAATAATTCTCTCAATTCTCAACTATTTCGAGAGCTTTGTACTGAAAATGATGAACATCTTGAATGCTTGCTGGTACACATAGAAGTCGGATAGCTCTGAAAAGGAAACTGCCTGAGATGCTTTCATGCACTTTTCGAAACTGATAAACTTCTTTGAAGATTTGAATGCTTCATTCAATAATCAACACAAGAATATTAGGCATGTCATTGCTTATTTGTCAGAATTAATCACAAAGTTTAATGAAATCAATCTTCAGTTGTAAGGAAGTAATGTGAATCTTATCAAAGTCGAATCAGTTGTCTCCACATTTTTGTCAAGTTAACCTTATTTAAGTGCAACTTTAATCATCATGACCAGTTCCAATTTTTGAGTCTCTCTGAGTTGGAAGAGAATGTAAGAATACCAGGTAATGATCTTCATGTACACTGTGCTCACCTGGGAGAGCTGCATAAGGGCATGTCAGAGAGATTTGATGATCGACTCTTGATTCAAATTCCAGATTGGGTATTAAATCCTTTCCTGAGGACTTGAAATGCAGAACTAAGAAGAAGGATGGAGGAAGAATTGATCTCGTTATGAAATGACTAAGCTGAAGTCGAGGTTCAGAAAAATCATATCAAGACTTTTAGTTGCAGAAATAAATCTTTGAATGCTATACAGCACTTTGGAAAAAGGTCACAATATTCTTTATTGCCTTTGCAACATCAGACTTATTAGAGTATGGTTTCAGTGCAGTTGCCCAACTTCTTCCAAAGGAAAGAAACAGACAGAAAATTACTGAATGACAGGATCTGAGACTGCTTCTTAGTGACATTTAGCCTGATGTTGAGAAGCTGATATCACTGTACCAAGTCCATCATCTCACTGAAAGGTGAAATAGCAATGAAGAAGTCAATATTTAGACTACTAATGTATGCTCTAAGATTGTGACAAAAATTGTTTTTACTGTAATTAACAAAATAAATAATTTTATTTGTAGCTTTAAATAGATTTGAATAATGTTTGCATTTGTTAATCAATACTTTTAATTTGTGATTCTTATTTTCTTTCACTAGGCATTGTAAATCAAAATTCTTTTTAATTTTTAAGTAATGGCTGGAAAAAGAGGAGGGGGCACTAGGGATGTGGTCTGTGCGCCAAGGAGGTGAGACCCAAAAACGTTTGGAAACCACTGGTCTAGCTGCTTCATAAGATGCCTATGTGAAACACTTGGAATAATTAGGTATACACTTAGTCGCCATACCAGCATGTTTGCCCTAATTCTGTTAGAACAGTAAGATCCCATTTCAAAATTTTACTCACTTCCAGGCTGTCTGTCATGTAGCACCAGTCCTGATGTAGCTCTCTTGACGTGTTATTTATGTAGACCTGTTTGAATGCTTCCAGAGAGTCAAATTCTCTCTCGGCTTCTATGTCAATATTATGCCTTCAGTAACAAGAGAAAATCTGTAGACGCTGGAAATCAAAACAATACACACAAAATGCTGGAGGGAGTCAGCAGGCCATGCAGCATGAATGGTAAGACTAAACAACTGATGTTTCAAGCTGAGACCCTTCATCAGGACTGGAAAAAGAGATGAGAGATCAGAGGAAGAAGTACAAAGTAGTAGGTGACAGATGAAACTGTGAGAGGGGAAAGGGATAAGTAAAGAGCTAAGATGTTGTTTGGTGAATGAAATAAAGGGCTAGAGAAGGAGGAATCTGATAGGAGAGGACAGAAGCCCATGGAAGAAAGGGAAGGGAGAGGTGTACCAGAGGGAGGTAATGGGCTGGTAAGTACATAAGTTGAGAGAGGGAAATGGGGAATGGTGAAGGGGTGGGGGCAATTACTGGAAGTTCGAGATATTGATGTTAATGCCATCGGGTTGGAGGCTATCCAGATGGAATATAAGGTGTTGCTTCTCCAACCTGAGAGTTACCTCATCATGGAGGTAGAGGAGCCCATGGATTGACATGTCAGAATGAGAGTGGGAAGACAGACAGACAGACAGACAAACAGATATACTTTATTGATCCCGAGGGAAAATAGGTTTTGTTACAGCCACACCAACCAAGAACAGTGTCGAAATATAGCAATTCAAAACCATAAATAATTAAATAATAATAAGTTAATCATGCCAAGTGGAAATAAGTCCAGGACCAGCCTATTGGCTCAGGGTGTCTGACACTCCGAGGGAGGAGTTGTAAAGTTTGATGGCCACAGGCAGGAATGACTTCCTATGACGCTCAGTGTTACATCTCGATGGAATGAGTCTCTGGCTGAATGTACTCCTGTGCCTAACCAGTACATTATGGAGTGGATGGGAGTCATTGTCCAAGATGGCATGCAACTTGGACAACCTCCTCTTTTCATACACCACCGTCAGAGAGTCCAGTTCCACCCCCACAACATCACTGGCCTTATGAATGAGTTTGTTGATTCTGTTGGTGGCTGCTACCCTCAGCCTGCGGCCCCAGCACACAACAGCAAATATGATAGCACTGGCCACCACAGACTTGTAGAACATCCTCAGCATAGTCCAGCAAATGTTAAAGGACCTCAGTCTCCTCAGGAAATAGAGACAGCTCTGACCCTTCTTGTAGACAGCCTCAGTGTTCTTTTACCAGTCCAGTTTATTGTCAATTTGTATCCCAGGTATCTGTAATCCTCCACCATGTCCACACTGACATGGGTCACTGGTGACTTAGCCATCCTCAGGTCCACCACCAGCTCCTTAGTCTTTTTCACATTAAGCTGCAGATGATTCTGCTCGCACCATGTGACAAAGTTTCCCACAGTAGCCCTGTACTCAACCTCATCTCCCTTGCTGATGCATCCAACTATGGCTGAGTCATCAGAAAACTTCTGAAGATGGCAAGATTCTGTGTTGTAGTTGAAGTCCGAGGTGTAGATGTTGAAGTAGAATTGAAATGGGTGGACACTAGCAGATCCCGCTTTTTCTGGATGATAGAGCAAGGGTTCATAATGAGGGAGGAGGTGTATGTCCATCTCCAATGAGATCCCACCATCAAGCACATCATCCCCCACTAAAGATTTTCCACTTTCTACAGAATTGTTCCCTAGGTGACTCCCTTGCTTCTTCATCTCTCTCACTGATTTCTCTGCTGGTTATTATCTTTGCAAGCAGAATAAGTGCCATAACTGCACTTACACCTACCTCCTCAATACCCTTTAGAACCCCAAACAATCCTTCCAATGAGGCGACAGTTGATCTGTGAGTCTGTTGGGGTCATCTACTGTATCCTCTGCTCCTGGTGTGGCCTATATAGGTGAGACCCGATATAGCTTTGGGGAATGCTTCACTGAGCAACAACGCTCTGTCCACAAGAACAAGTGGCATTTCCTAGTGATGACCCATTTCAATTCTACTTCCCATTTCCATTCCGACATGTCTATGGCCTTCTGTACTGTTGCAATGAGGCAACACTCGGGTTGGAGGAGAAACATTTATATTTGTCTGGATTGTCTCCACCCTGATGGCATGAACATCAATTTCTTGAACTTACGGTAATTGCCCCCCCCGGGTCCTTCACCATTCCCCCTTTTCCTCTCTTGCCTTATCTCCTTACCTGCCCATCACCTTCTGGTGCTCTTTCCTTTTCTCTTTCTTCCATGGCTCTTGTCCTTTCCTATCAGATTCCCCCTTCTCCAGTCCTTTATCTCTTTCAGCAATCAACTTCCCAGCTCTTCACTTCACCCCTACCCCTCTCCCAGTTTCACCTATCACCTACTACCTTGTACTTCTTCCTCCCCTCCCCCCTTCATCTTACTCTGACCTCATCTCTTTTTTACCAGTCCTGATGAATGGTCTTGGCCTGAAATGTCAACTGCTTACCCTTTTCTGTAGATGTTTTCAGCCTGTTGAATTCCTCCAGCATCTTTTGTGTTAGCCTTCCATAAGTTAGCTTCATTCAACATTAATGGATAAGTCATTGTTGTATTAATGCCTCGGTTTATATCAGAAACTTGATCATAAACACAGTGTGAATTGTAGTACTTTATCTAAAATTGACTGTTTTGGATGTCCTACATTCTTTATTAGTGCTAATAGATCTCCCATAATGCAGTTCAAAAGTATGCTTCTTGAAAGAAATATTAAAGCAAATGAATAACCTTGCAGGTATGTGAAGCATAATTACAAATATTGAAATATTATGATTTTTGCAACATGTACCTTTTGCTTACATTAGACATATTTTACAGCAGGTACACAGCATGACTACTGCCTCTCAACTTTTGCCTAATACTGTTTCTTTTATCCCTTTCGAGACAACACAATACATCAAAGCAAATAAGTGCTGACTTTATGTATATCAACAGTGGGTGGTATAGAATTGTTACTGCTGTGCTCGCAACAGGCGAATGTAAAATTTCCTTCATTTTTATTGAACTTATCCTGTACCAGATCTGTCACATAATATTGTACTCTACATCCATTACCACAAACTGAACATAATTATTTCCTTTTGCAAAATGAGTAACCACCAAGTTCTTTAATGAAAAACATTGTTTTGTGTTACAATTTACTGACACTTGTATGTAGTCTTCCCTCATTTTATGATAAATATTATCTTAGCCCTTGTGACTATTTTTATGACTGGTAGTTGAACAACAACCAGGCTATAAATCTAAAATATCACAGCTGGAATCCAGTTTTGTTGAAAGTCAAGTAGAGTTTGCAGACACTTTTTGCCAGTCAGTCTTCTGCAATTATGCAAACTAAATGTAATAACTTTTCAAGATGTAATACTAGAGTACAATCACTGCATTTTAATTTCTGTTATTAAACTATTTAGTGTTTTCTTTTAGATGTCAGTTTATTAAGTCAATCAATTCATCAATTATTCTTGCATTTTTCAGTGGATTTCATATTGTGGTAAATGTGCATTACAAACTCAGATGCAAACTCAGGTCTCCCTTCCAAAGGATTCGAAATAAGAGTAATTCAGAGAAATTATAAAATAACAAATACCCATAAAAGAAATGCAGAAAGATCACAAGGAACATGAATTAAGCAATAACAGGACAGTCTCAAAAATATTTTTCAAACTGTGGAGTATGTGACTAAAAGTAACAAGGAAGGCAAATATAATTCATAATGGATAAAGAAATTATAAATCTCACTCTTAAAAACTTCTCACTGAAGTGCTGATAAAATGGACTTCATTGGTATTAGGAAAGAACTCACAATCTTATCTGTCAGAAAGAGTGATTCAGACAACTTAATATAGAAGTAGAGCCTTCACAGTAGAGAAAAAAGAATGCTCAAAGACAGCCGAAAGAAAACTTAAAATTGATAGCCTCAAGACACGTTGTAGACACCATAACTTAATATATCTTAGTACACCTTCAAATGACAGTACTCCAAGATCAAAGAATCCCTACAAATAATCACAGAGATGTCAAAATATATGTAATTCAACTATCTCCTTTTTTTAGATGAAACATTCTTTCAATGCCCCTTTCAACAGTTAGGTAATTTTAAGGCTTTGCTTCCCCTGAAAGAAAAAAATTAAAATGATTTAGATTTAGAAATGAGGTATTTTAATTTTAGAAATGATAAAGTAAAGAAAGAAGTCATTTGGTTTCTCATGCCTTGGCAGAGATATTTCAAATCATAATTCCAAAGGAATAGGCTCAAAGAATCCAATCATCAACATTCAGCCAGGTACACTGACTACTTTCAGCGTTTCAACCATATTAAACTGATACCATAATATGGTTGAAATGCTGCAAGTAGTCAGTGTACCTTTCAGTGAACTTTCATCAGAACAGAAGCAGAAGAATCTTGGCCTCAATTGCTTGAAATAAATTCTTGATGTTGCAGTGCTGCAAATCCACAATGCACATCTGAAAATTAATTCCATTGACTTCATTCATATCTTGTACTTGACTGCAATTCCTTCATAAAATTTCCACACATTGGTATTGTAGAGGTAGCGGAATCTTACATACCTGTAAGTTTCATAGAAAGTTTGAATTCTTGAATAAAGTATTTGATTACACTCACTTCAATGATATAACTTTCTAAAATGTGATCTTATCAAGTCAGCAAAGGCGTAGAGAGTTTACATTCAATCAAGAAACAATTGTCTTCTTTTGCATAACAATATGGAAATCACAATTTACATAGACTTAATAAATGCTTAAGTGAATGAGATATTTGTGGTTGGGGGCTCTGACAATACATTATAGGAGTATTATCCAAACGTCTGGTGCAGAGATGAGTTCAGATCCCAGCATAACAGCCTGGAATATTAAACTTGAGTGAAATTATTTCCTGGATTTATTCACCTTTGCTTGGTGTAACATTTCAAGAAATTCTAATCTCATTTCTTCAAGGAGGGTCTCACACAAGATTGTGAACATGGTTGGTTGGTGAAATAAAACATCTGCTGAGTGTTGCCCATTTTTAAAAAGCCTTTATTACCTACATGGGATTAAAAACTATATGAACAGGTAAGATAGCATACTTCAGAAATGAATCCTTGAATATGATGTCATGGCAACAGAGTGATCATCTCCTGTAAAAGTGTCAATGATTTTTCCATAGATCTGTCATCATTACTTGCCATTGTGTATTTTAATTGGTCAATTATTTCAAGAGCTTCATCTGACACTCATGACTCCTATTGAGTTCAAAAGGTGCTTTCTCTTTACTGATGGAGAGTCAATTATATTGGTTTGATATATTAATCTTTCAAAGTATTCCCCTCTGCATGCTGATCTACTGAATTGTAATTAAGTGCTTGAGGAGTCTATGGCTGTGAACGAGTCCAAGCATGGGAGTATGTCTTAAAATCTTCTTTCTAAATGTCACATACCTATGCTGCCTCTACATGAGCATTTGTAAGCAATGTTTCTCAGAGAGGTGCAGGGAGATCTTGTTATGTTTTAAGAGTTATGTTTTAAGGAGATCTTTGCATATGTTCATTTTCATGTCATCCTCTTAGAGGTTTTAGTGTTGCCTTTGATGTCTAGCCGAAAACATCAAAGTAATAAAAGTCCAGCTGTGAAGTGACAGCACCTTGAAAGAATTGGCAGGAAGTTAAATGCTACAACAATCACTCCCTTCTGGCCTCAAAATACAGTATTTGAGCAGTCTTGACACAGTTCTGGAGCTGCCTTGCTAAATGTTTTGATATCACTAAACACACCCATTTAAATAACATCAAAATAAGGATAGCAGAATATTGAGTTCTTTGTTTTCATGAGACTATATGACTGTCATTTTCTTCATCTGTAAACAATAATTAAAGACAGTAAGGATTAGACTTTGTGTAGACTATAATTGATGCCACTTTGTTTTCATTAGATACAGGTGAAAGTTGGACATGCTGAAATGGATAGTAGCTGAAGCAGCTGCTTCAATCTTGTAATCAGCAAAGTGATACCTATAAATGATCTTGAGCTCAATTCATTCTAGTTTGTCTATTCTGGATTGCATAGCACTAAAAGAGCAAGATGTATACAATTAAAGCTTTAGGCATGTTTCTGTAAAATCGATGTTCTAAGCTAAAGCTCATGAATGAAAAATTGACCTCTGCACAATACAGTGAACACTAGCACAATACAATTAGACACTTGGTTAATAATTCAGAAATCAAACACTTTGATGTGGGAATAGATTTTCTGTTAAGCGATCTTTTGTTCTGATGGTTAATTAAGTTATATCAGCAAGAATTTTGTGTGACCACTTAAGTTCCAACAGAACATTTCCTCTTATTTGTCAAACACGCTGTCATATTCAGAAAATATCCTTTCTACTAACCATTGATGCTATTGGAACAGACCAGTCGACTCTGGTTTGACCCACGCAAAGCAATGGAGAGAGTGCCCAAATCAAGTATGCTGGTTCCCACTGCTCTCTCCTTAAAGGGTGCAACTTCAGATTCGCATATTGGTTTCAGAACAATACTCAACTGAATTATAACTATTTTCTTCATTTGTAGGTTGAAACTTGGGGTCCTCCTTCCAGCAGGTCATGTGGGTGCCTCTTACACTGGAGGAAGAGGAGGTGAGGTTGAACACATATAGGCAGAGTAAGTGATTGAAAGTGTAAGGACAGTCAAGACTAAACAGTTTCACAGAATGGTTAGAGATGGAATCCAATAGCTTACTAGTAAATGTTGGAGGCCTGAAGTAAATGAGCAAAGCAAAAAAGGGGTATCAATATAGTAACTGTAGAATTTAGGGTCACTTTATAATCTGTAGATTATTTTTTATAAAATTGTTTTGAGTACTGACATCCACAAAAAAAAGTAACTTTTATTATCATAGTACATACAGCATTTGTTACCCAATACAACCCTAAAATTTATTTTCATTTTCCTGCAGACATATGCAGCAAATCTATAGAAGAGTAACTATAACAAGCAGAGTGTAGATGACAAAAAAGTGTGCAAATACACATATAAATAAATAGCAATTAATACAAGAACATGAAATAATAATATAAAGAGTCCTTAAAGTGAGATGATTGGTTGTAGGAGTATTTCTGGAGCCTTGCTTTTTAGGCTCTACCTGTATGCAGGTGGAGGAGGACAGTCAAGTGATCTGATTTACCAAAATGTGGTCTAGGCAAGGAATGATAAGGCATTCCTTATCTTGGTGTAGCACAGTAGCAGTGGTCTAATTTGTTGGGACCTCTGGTGCTACAGGATCTATACTGGTGATAAAAGCCTGCTTCTTGTTGGCACTATTTTCTATATTCGCATGAGTCTAGTATACTCCCTAACAGTGGAATGATCTGCAGGAATGGCATGCAAATCAAAGATTTTCACTGTACTTCAATACATTCTATTCAATTTTAAATTTAACCATACATGAATGTTCATAAATACAATCAAACAAGACAGTGTTACTACGGGGTTAAGGTGCAAAGGCACTTTACCAACAATCACATACAAAAAGCACACACAAATCACAATTACATAATAAGAATCCTGACACCTCCCTTCAGTTTGATGCCCAGTTCTTGCACATATAAGTCAACAAACCCATATTGAATATCGGTAAGAATACAATGACACAGAATTTGAATATATATAGTCCAACCTACTGATACCATCTGTCTACTGGCTCCCACTGGCCACTAGGCAACACCATAGCTTTGAGGCTCAGTCCTCGAACTGACTCCTGCTGGGCAAATCTGCGGCTTTGAGGACCAGTCCTCACATATACAAGCACGTATAGAATATTAGTAATAACACAACCACACAAATATATATGTACTGTGTATAATCCAGTTGCCTCCGTTCATTTGAAGTCAACAGTTGCCACAACTGTGAGGACTGAGCCTCAAAGCCGCAGATTCACTGAGCAAAAGCCTGGGAGGGCAGCACCGACTCTGTTCTGGACACCGCACCACACCACTCCGAGGTAGTGCAACAGCATCGTCCCCCTAGTCCAGGCAGCTGTAAACGGGCAGCACCAAGGCTCCAGGCCTAGTCCTCACTACATCTGAGGACCAGGCCCCCTCCATCCACCCCTGCTCTCATCCAATAAATCAGTGCAATAACATCTGAATGTGGAGCAGTAACAGCAGCTCCCTCATGCCCTTCCTGACTGTGTCCCATCATTGTTTCATGAAAGCTGTTCCCTCATAGTTATAAAATCTGAGCTCCCGCTCTGGGGGCAGAGGGTAGCCGGGGCCATAGGCCATACTTTCATTCCAGCAGCTGTATCCTTTTGCTCCTCAGATGACTCTGATGCAGCAGGCTTCCTTCTTTTGCTACGAAGATACACAAAAAGAAACAAAAAAACTTACTGTCAAATAGTCTTGCAGTAATGTTAGATAACAAATATCTCCTTGGTTATACCTTGTTCATAACTGCAGTGAAAGCTTTGTTATGCTCTTCAGCCTGATCTTGACACAAATATTGACTTCAGGATACATTTGAAATCACTTGCTAATTGTGCAAGAGTGTTGAGCTGTTGCTGGTGATAATGAGCCACCCTCTTGTTTCTGCTGGGATTACTTGACACAACAGGGCAGGTCTGCAAGAGGCAAAAGTTTTAAATGAAGGTTTTCCGGAATCAAGCTTTTAAGAATTCTCCTGATTACAAGCAGCCATGGGAAAAATTCACATGATGTAAGAACCTTATGGTCCTGTGTCTTGCACAGTGATCTCCAAATATCCTTAGTAAAGTACATTTAAAATATTTGCAAGGGAAAGGTACTTGATTACATAGGCAGAGCTGCTGAGCATGTTAAAGATGTTTGTTTTTAATTGTATGCAAGTATAAATATGTATTGATATAAAATCCAGAAAAGGTTGTTGTGAGGTTGAAATGGTATGCTGGTTTGTAAAGAAACTACTGATGAAAGGAATCATTGAATTGAATTAACCTTTGGCTCTGCAGGATATCTACTTGTCCAATGACAAATCGGCACCATACCAATGTGTTTGAAGGCTCTATTGATTAAGAACTGTTGGAGATCTTGGACATAGGTTCAGTCACTGCAGGTACAACCTATAGTGATGAATGAGGTGCAACAAAATTATATTCAGCAGATCTTGAAAAGGATTTGCTTCTTTTGGAAAAACATGCCTTGTATCAGGTTATGAAACTTAAACTTAGCCTGTTCCACCCATCCTGCTTCCCTACTTTCTCTGCTATTTAAACTGATTTGTTCCTCTTTCCCTTGTTCTGATGAAGGATCCCAGACAGGAAATATTTACTGTCCCTCAGTCCATAGATGCTGCCTGACTTGTGGAGCGTTTCTAGAATTTCATGTCTTTTGTTTCAAATTTTCAGCATCTTCATTATTTTGTGTGCATCAGCTCTCTTTTCTCCAGACTGTTCAGTTCCTGTTTAGATAGATAAAAACAACACAATTAGGTTGCCACAGCAGCATAGCAGTTAACACAATGTTACAGCTCAAGGCCTTGGAGTTTGCAGTTCAATTCTAGTGCCATCTGTAAGGAATTTGTACATTCTCCCCATGACAGTGCAGGTTTCCTCCAGGTGCTCTGGTTTCCTCCCACAGTCCAACGACAGGTTAATTGGTCATTGTAAATTATCCAGTGATAGGCTAGTGCTATATGGGTGGGTTGTTGGGCAGTGTGGCTCATTGGGCTGGAGGGACCTCTTCTGTGTTCTGTCTCTAAATAAGTAAAATGAAAATAAATCAATGATTACCCAATTCGTGCATGCAGGTTTGACTTCAATATTTAAGAGAAGTTTTTATAAGTACATGAATGAGAGGTCTATGTCTATGTGGTTTTCAGAGTAATGGTTTGGCATGGACTAGATGGGGTAATGGTCCTGTTTCTGTGCTGTAGTTCTCTATGATAATAGTTAACATGACAAGAGCTGGAGCAGATATGATATTGTAGCCATTTCAATTATTGTGAAATGATCATGGAATAAGTGCAAGGCAATTGATGCAGGAAGAAATAGCATATTGCCTGGACAAATTATACTGGCAAGATTAGGTGAGTGAATACAATGGTGCAGGAAGAGTCATTGGAAGAAGGAGAGGTGAGTCAAAGCATTGGGGAAAAGGAGAAAAACAACAACAGGGACGAAGAGGAGAGAGGGACTAAGCAGCAAGGGATGGGAGAAAAAGGGGCAGGGAATTGAAGGACAAGAGATGAAGCAGAAAAATGATGGAATCCATTGATAAGAAAGGGGTAACATGGAATGTGGAAAATAATAAGAGGACTGAGTTGATGTTATGTATTTGAACTTTATGGGAATCTCTGGTAAATATAACATAAGAAAATATTAAACAAACCAAGAGCAGACAGCATTAGGATGGTGTGGATTGGAAAAGAGAGAATAGCAATAAATGGTTAAATTTTAGGTTAGGAGGCCATGATTATTGAAAGCCTACAAAGATCTGCTATGGGCCCCCAATTATTCAGAATCTATGTCAATAAGTTGGATATTAGGATCAAGTATAATATGTCCAAAGCTAGGGCTGGGAAAAGGATATAGAGAAGCTTCAGGGAAAGGTAGATAGTCTGAATGAATTAGCAAGGTCACGGCATAAGGAATTTAAGGAAGGTAAATGTGAAGTCACCTACTTTGATAGAAAAATAGAAAGGTATATTATTCTTTAAATGGTGGGAGGTTAAAAAGTGCAATGCTCAGAGGGACTGAAATGTTCTTATGCATGAAGCACTGAATGTTAATGTGTAGGTCAGCAAATAATTAGAAAGAAAAGCAATAAAATTAATTTTACTGTAAGAGGAATTGAGTACAGGTGTGGCATTCAACGTTATAGATACCTTTCTCTCTTATGATGTACAGGTTGGATTTTCCTGCATAAGGAAAGATATATTTGTGACTGAGTGAGTGCAGTGAAGTTTCATCTGATTGATTCCAAGTGTGACAGTTTGCTGTAATGAGCAGACACTAGGAAGACTGAATATGTTCTCCCTTGAGTTTTGTAGGCCGAGAGGCAATTTCATTGACACATAAAAAGAAATTCTTAAAGAATTTTGAAAGACTTAATGGTGTGCTGACTTTTCTCCTAGCTGGAATATCCCCAGTATTCCAGGTCACAGTATTAAGATAAGCATTAAGCCATTCAGGGCATAAACAGACATAATATTTTTCAACCAGAATTGGTGAATCTTTTCAATTTGTTACACAAGAGGGTTGAAGAGGCTTAGTCATAGAGATTGGTAGATAGTTAGATACAGTGTTTGTTCAGAAAATTTGCACTGGAGTGAAATATCATCTGTGTTCTTTTGAATGGCAAAGCAGCTATATGCATAAATTCAAAATATTTTTTTAAATTTGTATGTTTTTCCTCTGTGCAAAGTGGTAAATAATGTGAGAAAGAAAGAGATAGAGACAGACAGAGAGGAAGAGAAATCTGACAGAGAAAAAGACATGAGGCAGTAGAGAGTGTAGGACCATCCTGTAGAACATAGAGCCTAAAACAGTACAGCACAGTAAAGGGCCCTTTGACCCACAATGTTGTGTTGACATCTTAACCTACTCTAACATCAATCTAACATTTCACTCTCCCATAGCCTCCACTTTTCTGTCTTCCATGTGCCTACAGTACCAAACAGTATGTTAAATGTCCCTAATGTATCTGCCACTTCTATTTCCCGTACAGCACATTCCACGTACCTGCCACTCTCTGTATAAAATAACTACTTCTGACATCCCCTCTATACTTTCCTTCAATTACTTTAAAGTTCTGCTTCAATGTATTACCCATTTCAGCCCTGGGGAAAAATGTCTCTACCTGTGTCTCGTATCATCTTGCATACCACTACCACGTTACTTCTCATTCTCTTTCTCCCCACAGAGTTTACTCAACCAGTCATCATAAGCCACTTTCTCTAATCCAGACAGGATCCTGGTAAAGCTCCTCTGCACTCTTTCTAAATCCTCCACATCCTTCCTATAATGTGGAGGCCAGAACTGAATACAATTCTCCAAGCGTGATCTAACCAGAGTTTTATAGAGCTGCAACATTTCTTGCAACTCCTGAACTTGGTCCCCTGATAATGAAAGCTAACACACCACACAGCTTCCTAACCACTCCAGAAACTTGCATGGCAATGTTGAAAGATCTATGGATAAGTTGGAAACAATGGCAATGCTTCTTGTCTTTAACCTTAATTTGGGACCAGCATAAGACTACTCCTCATCCTACAAATGTTTGGAGACAGTCAAGAAATGTCCCCAAAGTTTTTCATGTCAAATGGAAATATCATCATCAATAAAACTGAAGATGTGTCACACCCCACCCTCCCACCTAACGATGACTACTCATTGGCTTGGAGTCGGCCACTCAGCTTGTCTTCACCAGGCTCATTAAGCAGATCATGTTGCAGCCACCAATTAGCTGGGAGTTACAGACAGACATTTTATTAGAGAGTCTGACCAGATGAAGTCTTTAGTTGTTTAGACTCATCTTGAAGAGTTCTGTGAAGTTATGACCTTCGTTTGTCACACTGATCACATGCAGGTGTGCTGTTCACAAATGTGGTTTCCTGGCAACTTCACCTGTAGGAAGCTCTTGAATTCTTTGTGGCAGTCTTGCATACACTGGTTCCCTACTGCAAGTGATGTGGTGCATAAGGTTCACCAAGTCCCTGTCTGTAAACCTGGGAGCACACTTGCTATTCTCAGGACTCATTGAAGCAGCCTCACAGATGGAATGACACCCATTAGGTAAGTGGGAGAGAAGTGGTGGTGTCGTATGCCTGTGTGTCTCTAACAGGTGGCTGATGAGGTTGCAGCTGTATGAGACTGCAAACAGTTTAGGAAATTCAGCTAGATCTTCTCCTTAACACTTCATGTTTCTGCAACACGACAGTGCTAAAGTGAGGATGAAACCATTTTTTAAAAGATGCTGTTCAGTAACACAATCCCTTTAAGAATTTGTAAAGTATCATTAAGGAGACTTCCACCAACACCTGAACATCTAAAAAGTTTAGTTTCTAACGTATCAACAGCTGGTTTCTCTCATTTCTTTTATTTTAGTAGTTAAGTGCAAACAATTAATTTAAACATTAGCAATAAGTGCATTCATCAAGAACAGATCAGTGAAGCATTATTTATTAATAATACATCAATGACAACTTCATATTACTTTATAATTGAACTCTGTCATGATGTTACATTCAGCTGGAGCTGCCTATGACAGAGAAAATATTTCTTACAAGAGAATTACCCAAGACCCTTCAGTAATAATTAAGTTTCAGCAGAATATATGATAGAGACACTGGAAAATAAGGATCAGTATTGCTAACTTAGCTTATGAACAACAACTGTAGAATATCAGGGCAAAAAAAAATTAAAAAGAACATTCTGTATTGTTTGTAGAAAATTTGTAAGTTCAAAATTAAAGACTGTATTAATAATTTCATGACTAACAACACAATAAGGAATTCTCGCCACAATTATCATTTCAGCTCTGCAAGGAGCCTGTTTACTATTGACAGTAACAGGTCTCTGCTTTCTCCAGGAGCCTTTCTGCATTTTCATTAGGCATTCACTTCAAAGTAACTAATGAGACTAATCCATTCCAATCTCCACAAAAGCTGCCTTCATAAAAAAGGTTGCTTCATCTTCCCCAGGACTGTAAGAAATTTGAAGGACACTAAGAATTTCATGAATTTAACTAAACCTTCAAGCAATGGAAGACAATAATAGTTGTTAAAGGTACAGCTTCAAGAATTGAATATGCCGATGAATAGTTGGACATTAATCAGAAGTGAGTGTTATATTAAAATTCAATGGTACAGACACAGAGTCACAAAACCTCCTATATGTAATAAAAGTGGCAACTGTAATAGACGGATATTAACCAACACCTCCATCTAGGCAGAGCTAGTTGCTTTATTATGAGGATGAGAAAACCCATCCTGACATTTCGACAAGAAGCCCGTAGACAGAGGTACTTTGCACAATATTCTCCAACTTAGTTGGTTAGCACTATTGAAGCAGCTCGGCTGTAAAGGCAGTTCACTTTGCACATTACTATAAACCAGTTTCCCCCTCTCAGAACTGAAGAAAGGTTCAGTCAAGTGGTTGGAGCTTTCCAGAGCCGGTTTTACTTTCTGATAAATGAAGGGCAATGGTCAAGTGATCTCAATTTTTTAAAAAGTTATGGGCAGAATTCCTAAACTTAAGAATCAGTATTAGAATTAGAATCAGGTTAACTGTTACTGACGTAGTTCATGAAATTTGCTATTTTGTATCAATAGTATAGTGCAATACATAAATAAAAATACTATAAGTTACAGTAATAAATGAGTAAAAATCAATGTAGTGACAAAAGAGAGCACCATCTCAGTGAAATCTGAATGGCAAGTCTCCTGCTAAATATCAACTACAGAATATGATTAATTCAATAATTTCATTTTCTAAAATATAATGTATGTATACTTTCATTAACTTACTGACATTGAATAAAAGGTAAAATCAAGTAATCTAATATTTTTCCTATGACTGTAAAATTAATGGCCAAGAAATTCCTTTGCATGATTCTGAGATAAATGATACTGTGCATTTGAAAATCAGTTGAATGCAAAGCAGATCAATACTTTGCATGTTTCTGAGTACCTTGGTATCCATTAAGAAACCTGATCTGAAGATCACTCCCTACTTGTACATAGTTCTTTCCTTTTGCTTGTTTTTTCTTTCCACCCTTTTCTATAAGTCTATACCTCAGATAAATACTTTGTGGAGATTTGTGATATATATGATTATATGATGTATATGTACAATGTCTGAAATACATCTTATGGAAATGTTTGTTTGATGATGAACTTCAATAAAGAAATAAATTACAAAAAAAAAGAAACCTGATCTGTTCTCTTGATAAATTTCTGTTGGTGCCAGCACAATTTCTCTGATGTAAAATTCCCGGATAACGTCAACAGTACTTCCATTCCCCAAATTGTGCTCTGCCATAACTTTAAAAATCCTACATGATCACAAGTGCCAACTTTTATTACTCTCACTTTCTCTGAATCAAAGTAAATTTACTTTCCAAGTAATATTAGTATTTTATCAAATTATTTATTATCAATATCCGTTATCGAAGTATTAGAATCTATGCTATTTAAGAGCAAAAATTGTAATATAATTCATTGCTTTGGTGAGATTAGTGACCTCAAATAGCCTCTCATAGGTAGCCAGACTGCTTTGCTCACAGATGTTAAAATTATGGTCGTAGCCGTTGCTTAAACTTACGATCAACCCAAACTGTTGCCATTGATCGTGGCTATATCTTGCAGTTTGTTGCTCAATGCTTTTTTTTTGGAAGGGACCCATGTTCAATTTAAGGAACTAAATCTTCATTTACTTTTCCTTCAGATTTCAGAAAAACACAATGTGGGAATGAGGATATTATGGTATTGCCAGCTTTGCTTATGGTATCAGTATTCATTGTCTGTACCTGTAATATTACTCCATACAGCAATCTTCTTGGCTGTATGCTGTGTAGAGGGGACTGGTCTTAGCTTTGCAGGGTCACCATAGCCCCCCAGCACAAAATCTTGCCTCAAATATTGCAGTTTGACAACTTGTTCTCTTTGACGCCACTTCCATCTACTTCCATCATTAGCAGATCCATTCTAAAGTGCCAATGCTCCTTGGCAACTGTAAGGGTGCTAGATTTATTATTCTCTTCCTGAGAAATGGAAACAGTATGCAGATTGAATGAAGTATGCAATGATGAACTTGTCTTACGTTTATGACTATGTGTGCCACATTGAACTAAAAAACATGATTACACCCTTAGCCTTCTGACTTCCGGATATTTTGAGAGGATTTGTAGGGAGCACTTACTCCTCATAATGCAACAAACAAGCACCTCAAGGAGTAGATGGAAACCGTGCTGTTCATCCATAGGGTTTAGTAGATTTATCTACCATTGCTAGAGTATTAATTGAATGGACACTCATTAAAAATACACCATGGCCACTTTATTAGGGTCAAGAGGTATCAAATAAAGAGGCCATTGAGTGTATGTTTGTGGTCGTCTGCTGCTGTAGCCTATCCGCTTCAAGGTTAGATGTGTTGTGCATTCAGAGACACTCTATTGAACATTATTGTTGTAACATGTGGTTATTTGAGTTACTGTTGCCTTTCAGTCAGGTTAAACCAGTCTGGTCATTCTTCTCTGACTTTTCTCATTACCAAGATGTTTTTTCCCAAAGAACTGCCGCACACTGGATTTTTTTTTGCTTTTTTTCAACATTCTCTTTAAGTTCTAGAGACTGTTGTGCATGAAAATCTCAGGAGATCAGCAGTTTCTGAGATACTCAAACCAACACATTTGACTCCAACAATCATTCTATGGTCAATGTCACCTAGATCACATTTCCTCCCCATTTTGATGTTCGTTCTGAACAACAACTCAACCTCTTGAGCATTCTATTAAATTGCTGCCACATAATTAGCTGATCAAGTATTAGCATTAATGAGTGGGTATACAGGTGTACCTAATAAAGTGGTAACTCAGTGTATCATACAGAAACTCACAAAATTGAGGAATGCCATCAGGCTGCATTTTATACTTTTGAGAAGAAATATTGACATTCATCTCTTAAGTTGTCAAAGTCTCATCAGTTAAACAATGGTAGGAAGGTATAGCTTTTTTTCTTCTTTTTCAGCAGTTCCTTTATAGATTGGAAACCAAATTGTTATGTTGCTTCATTATTGTCACATGTCCTGAAGTGCAGTGAAAAACTTTGCCACCCATATTTGTATATTGACATAGCACAAGAGAAAGCAATGGCAGAATACACAATATTGTGTTAGAGTTACAGAGAAAGTGCAGTGCACATTGCAAGGCCATGATGAGGGAGATTGTGAGGTCAGGAGTCTGTCTATTCATACAAGAGTCTATGCAATAGTCTTATAATACCAGGAGAGAGTTGTTTTTGTGACTGGTGTATATTGTACATTCTAGCCGATGGAGCTGGGAGAACTGAGAATGTCCAGCTGAAAGGTGGTCTTGGATTATGCTGGTTTCCTTACCAAGGCAGCGAGAAGGGGCGGTTAGTTTTCATGATATGCAGAGGTGTGTTTAGAAATGTAGCATAGTTTTATTTCCTCATTTAATATGGTGTGGACATTTTCTGTCCTGCTCAAATCACATATATGTGAAAAGAGACTGCTGCTTAATCTGTAATGTCAACTAATGAGGTTCTTTCATCCATGGTTCCTAATTAGTCACATAAAAATAGTAATAGGTCACTCAACCCCTAAATATGGCTTTTGGATCAAGTAATAAGCAGCAATTACTAATGAGGAAAGTGTAAAGTGTCCAAAAGAGTACCACAGCAGTGAGGAGGTGGGCAGCACTAAACCATTCAGAAGCAGGCCCATGTTTTTGTGTATCACTGCTCTGACATAAAGTGCATTTATAAGACAGTAGAATTTTGAAGCTTATCTGTTTCTGTGCTACCAGTCAAAGCATTGAATTTCTATACATGCTCGTTATTTGAATTTCAATGCCTAGGAAATTACATTTTCATAAGAAAAATATGTCTGTTCCATACTGCTGTAAGAAAAATATCAAATTTCTTCATTATTAAGGACTCTGCATTTTTTTGAAATATTTAAGAGGGCTGTTAGCTCACTCAACCTGTCCTTATCCCTGAGTGGAACACCTTGCCAAGTGCAGTTAATATGAGCTGCAGGTTGTGGGTCAGATTCATCACTTATCTCTTTCTAAATCCTGACCTGAATTTGAACAAGACTTAATCTTAACTTTGGAACAAAATAAAGGTAAAGATTTGCCTGTGTCAGTTTCCAATGTTAAAACACCGAGTAATTTCGCTGATGCAGTTTTGATTTTTTAAAAAGTTCCAATAATAGCAGAGGATTCATTAGTATTTATTGAACAATAGCATTGTAGCGGTATTGACCTACCTCATGCAGCACTGCTCTGTTTCTGGGGTACTGAGGATTACACAACAAATTTCCCATCTGATAGTTCTTCACCTCACAATTCTACAGCAACCTTTAAAATGACTAAACCAAATACATGCGCCAATCTTCCAGCAAATAGTGGAATGAATTTTACTCTTAATAATTAGAGGAGACAATCGAAATCCCATGGGAGTTGAGGGCGAAGGGGGGGTTGAAAGAACCAAGGAACCAACAGAGGTGAGCAACAGTAATAACCTCACAAGGTATCCTTCCTCTGTAAGGGCACTTCGGGCAGTAAGTTGCTCAGAGATTAATGCAAATGCCTAGAATTTGGGAGCTAAGTGCCTCAGCAACTCCAAATGCTGGTGCTGCATTAACTAAAAATCAAAGGTTTCCCACCATAATGGCTGGACTTTGACTGAATTCTGTAATGTTCCTATGGTCAGTGCAATATCACATATGATCTACAACAGGAGGATGCTGTAGGGGTTCTGACACCAGTTTTCTAGGCTGCTGAAGTGAGGGTGATTGTGACATTGACTTAGAGAGAAGTACAAACATCTGCATGAACTTTAATTGAAGTTCTGCCAGGGTTACAGACTGCTGTGGAGCCATTGCATGATGATAAGCTTCCTGTGAAGCTGTGGAGCTGAAGGCTTTTATTCCCACCTCATTTTGACAAGTGCCTTTCTTGAGCTTTTTTTCTTATTTATGAACTGATGAACATTGAACCACTTTTCTGTTGCTACGATTTCTTCTTACATGACTTGTCATATAATTTTGGATCCAGTTGGTGGTGTAATGACTAGGATACTGGTATGGATCAGATTACATAAGGTTGTTCTGCAGAGTTCTAGCTCTGCATTCTGCCAAGGATGGGCTTGGTTAAGTAAGGCTGCAGATCATTTGAACTTAAGACAAGTTGATTCTACTTTGAGCGAGCAGTGATAAATTGGACCAACATGGCCGATAATCTTGCTGTACACAAATGTTGCCGTCAGTGGTAAATGTTCAAATGATTGGAATGTGTGCACTAAATGCATGTCTCATTGTCAACTTGTCTGCTCTCATCCTAAATGGTAAACACAGGAATAATGATGGGGATCCAACAGATATAGTCCTCTCTTGATGGTGTGGGATGGGAGGTTTGTTGAGAAATCGGCAGAACAAGCTTGTCCACAGAAGAGCTAAAAAACATTGTCTTATTTGGCTGTCTAGCTTATCAATAATTTTGAATATTTGTGGAACTTCAAAGACACTCAAAACTTTAAGAAGTAAACCAAGTAAATATATCTATGATTATTAAAGTTTATTAAATTAAATTTTTTAAAAATCCTTAAAATACCTTGAGTGTTCTCAATTTAAAAAAAACTTGCAGATTAATTAATACAGACGATCTTCACAAGTGTTCCTCTCCACTGATATGAGAGACTGCTGATTTTTAGTGGATAGATTTCAAAGTTCAAAGTAGATTCATTATCAAAATATAAAAATGCAGACGTTCACAGTAGAACAGAGAAATACATTGAATCAATGGAAAACTGCACATAAAGACAGACAAACAATCCATGTGCAAAAATATGACAAACTGTGCAAATAAGAAAACATAGGTATATAAATAATATTGAGAACTTGAGTTGTAGAGTCCTTAAAAGTGATTGCATAGGTTGTGGAATCAGTTCAGAGTTGAAGTGAGTGAAGTTATCCATGCTTGTTCAGAAGCCTGATGTCTCAAGGGTAATAACTGTTCTTGAACCTGTTAGCGTGAGACCTCTTGTTTCCATGGGGATTGCGTCATTCCTCTGCTCCTGGGTTGAGTCAATGCCAGCAACCCTCACGACAGAGACAACCTGCTGTTCCTCTGCTCCTGGGTCCTGTCCTCTAACAGCATACCATGATGGGGTCTTTGATGATGGATGCTGTTTTCTTGTCGCAACGCTCCTTGTACTCAGTCGTGAGGAGAGCTGTGCTTGTGATGGATTGGGAAGTGTCCATCACTCTTTGCAGGATTTCCATTCCTTGGCATTGGTTTTCCCAGACCATGGCATAATCAGAATACTCTGCACTGTGCATAAGTTTGTCGAAATTTTAGATAACATGACAAATCTGTGCAAATTCCAGGAAAGTAGAGGCACTGATGTGCCTTCTTTGTGATGGCACATGCCTTCTTCTTATTACTACCATCAAGGAGGGGGTACAGGAGCCTAAAGACACACATTCAATGTTTCAGGAACAGCTCCTTCCCCTCCACCATCAGATTTCTGAACAGACAATGAACTCATGAGCACTTCCTCAGTATTTTTTTTCTTTTTCCCGTCTTTTTTTGCAGTATTTATTTTTTTATAAATGCTTTTCATTATAATTTATAGTTTTTATTACTATTTATTGCAATGTACTGCTGCCACAAAGCAACACGTATTATGACATATGCAGTGATATTAACCCCGATTCTGATTTAGATTCCATTTAAGTGTTGGATCCAGGATTTTCTGATATGATAATGCCAAGGAATTTAAAGTTACTGACCCTCTCTACCTCCAATATCTTAATGAGGACTGGCTTATGGATCACCAGATTCTTCCACCTATAGTCAATAATCAGCTCTTCGGGTTTGCTGACATTGAGAGAGAATTTGCTGTTGTGGCACCATTTACCCAGATTTACGATATCCCTTCCATTTATTACCACCTTTGACTCTGCCAATAATAACAAGGTCTTCAACAAACTAAAATATAGCATTGGAGCCATACTTAGCTACACCGTCATAATTATAAATTGAGTAGAGCAGGAGGCTAAGCACACAGCTTTGTGGTGCACCTTTGCTGATGGGTATTGTGAAAGAGTAGTTGTTGCAAATCATACTGACTGGTGTCTGCAAGTCAGGAAATCAAGGATCCAATTGCACAAGGAGATATTAAGGCCTAGGTCTTGAAGCTTAATGATTAGTTTCAAGAGGATGATAGTGTTAAATGCTGAGCTGTATTCAATGAAGAGCATCCTGATATATGCATCTTCATTGTCTAGATGTTCCATAGATGAGAGAAGAGCTAATGAAATGGCATCTGCTGTTGACTTGTTGTGATGGCAGGTAAATCTGAGTCACTCTTCAGGCAGGAGTTTGTATGCTTAGTGACCAAGCTCCCAAAGCTCTTCATGACATTGTATTTAGGTGATACTGGAAAACAGTCATTGAGGCAGGTTAGCATGTTCTTCTTGGGCACCTCAATGATTGAAGCCAGCTTGAAGCATCTGGCATCCTCAGACTGCCAAAATGCTGAAGATGTCTGTAAACAATCCAGCCAGTTGATTAGCACAGATCTTCTGTACTTGGCCAGGTATGTTGACTGGGTTAGATGCTTTCATGCATTCATCCCCCTGATGGGTGCTCTCACATTGGCCTTAGAGGCTAGAATCACAGGGTTTTTGGGGCTGTGGGGTTTCATAAAGTTGCCTCCATGTTTTGATGGTCAAAGTGAGCCTAAAAGGCCTTAAGGTCATGCGATAAGAAATTTGTTGCTGCTAGTTGTTGTGTTGTAGGAGGTGAAAGCATTCAAGCCCTGCCACAGTTGCTCAACATCCTTCTGTGGTTCAGGTTTAGTCTGGGATTGCCACTTTGCATGTGAGATGGCTTTGCAGTGGTCATACATGGACTACTTGTAGTTTCCTGGGTCGTTGGTCCTGAACACCAGCAATCTAGCCTCAGCAGATTATGGATCTCTTGGTTCATTCAGTGCTTCTGGTTGGGAAGACTCATAATGATTTTGTGGGGACACCTTTATTTACAAGTGTCATTTACATTCAGGTTCTTTGATGAGTCCTTAAACAAGGCCCAGTCCATCAATTCAAAGCAATCCTGTAGTTGCAACTCTGCCTCTTGTGACCAACTCTTTGTTGTCCTTACTCTTTCCAGTAAGAATTGTCATAATTTCACAGTTCTCTGTTGGACTTCCTCAAGAGATTTACTGATGTGGAAATCCCAAATAGACAAGTAGTTAATTGCTGCATTTTGTTGAGAGCGCTCCAACACTAAACTGCTTATGGAGCCTTAATGTCATGAATTACCAATCAGAATATTACCTGTTAAGAGCTGCAAATGAGACCAAATAACCATAAGAAATAGGAGCAGAATTAGGCCATTTGGCCCATCAAGTCTTCTCCTCCATTTCATTATGGCTGATCCACTTTCCCTCTCAGCTACATCTAGAAGCTGAAGCATTTACCTCATGAAGTGGCAGAAGTTCAGCATAGACCTGTTTGTGTTTCCCTACCACCTCAACCTGCTATCTTGAAAGTAATGTCAAACAGGTCATGGTGCAGAGTTTCAAAAATATTTATTAATTTTACAAAGAAAAAAGGAAATTCAGAACTTAGGAGGTGAAGAACTGGACAATAGATGGTGTGTATTTTCTTATAAATGATGTATGTAAATAATTGTTCAACATCCTGACAGTCAAAGCCAACTCTGAGCATTTCTATTTCAATTTTCCAGTGCTGACTGATCTGCCAACTATTATTCATGTAAAGAATTTATTATCATTTTCTGTGAGATATTTCACTGTTCGTATTCAATTATTATTTCTCTGTGCATAGTATTTCCAGAATGTAATATATAGTTGGCATATTTCACCATTATCATTTGATATGTTAGAAATTCAGCTATAAGTTAAGAAGCAGATTTTAATCAGAAAGGTTAATATCCTCACTGCAGATGTTAACTCATACATATAAGCTCACAACAGAGCCGAGACAGATCAGGAATGGGAGGTGGCCATATACAGAAAGATATTGTTTCTCTATGATTTAAGATTCATAGGATAGAGCAAGTAGTGAGTTACCTTAATTATTCATTTCATATTGCTAACACAGGACATCTATATGAAACTGCAGATTTTTAGTATTATATCTTTGTTTTGAACAAAAGCCTATACTTTTGTCAAATTCTAATTTTAGAAATCAATTTAACTGAATAATCTAAAATCCAAAGAAACGTAAGATCCACAAGCCTAATACATTTTTCCATACCCTGTTATTACTTGGCTATGTAAAAAAAAACATATAATTAAATTCCACGTTGTAAGCTCCAGGGATACCATCTGGCATGGAAGGTACCCTTTCAATATATTATGCTTGACAATTCCAGGGGGAGTAGTTGGTGTTATGTTGTAGATGGTGAGCTTTTCCTGGTGTGGACTGTGCGTGAAAGTTACAAGCACATCAGAGCACTTTTGCAACAACATAAATGAACAATTTTACAATTACCTTGTCTGTCAGGGCAACTTCATCCCTCTGTTAGCCTTCCTGATTTCTCTCTTAAATATTCTCTTGCTTATATTTCTCAAGTGGCACCTTCTTCCTTTCTACCTCTACCTGCTGTGTCCTTCCTTCTTAACCAGGGCCCCAATATCTCTCAGAAAGCAAGGTTCGTTAAAATGTTTAGCCTTGCCATTTATTCTAACAGGAACATACAAACACTGTACTCTCTAAATTTCACTTTTGAAAGCCGCCTACATACCATGCATCCCTTTTCCAGAAAACAACCTATCCCAATTCACACTTAACAGGTCCTTTCTAGTACATTTAGAATTGGCCTTTCTCCAATTCAGAATCTCAGCTTTGTACTAGTCCTATTCTTCTCTATAATTATCTTGAAATTAATGGAATTATGATCACTTGATCCAAAGTGTTCTGCTACACATACTTCTGTCACCATCCCTGTCTAGTTCCTTAATAGGAGATCCAGCATCTTACTGTCTCTATTTGAAACCTCTAATTATTGGTTAAGGAAACATTCCTGAATCCATTTGACAGACCTCTGGTAAGATGGCACTGTGTTTGATTGCATCGGCTTCTATGGGGTCAACCGAAGGTGTTATTGTATTTTTTCCACCATGTTTTTAACAATATCAATATCCTACTGCACATTAAGAACTGAAGGTCTGCCCATCAAAGAGTTGTTCATTGGTGGAGAAACTGAAGCGGCAGATTTGTCTGCGTCAGAGGAGTCAGTGTGCTGTCTAACAGCAAGTGATCATCTTAGTTGCTTTTCTTGTGATCACAAGACCCTTTTGGACATTGGGAATGCTGAATGCTGCAAGTCTGATTCACTGATTTATTGGTGGTTGGCAAGAAGCTGCGTGGCCTCAGTAGGACTGGGCCTCAAGCCATGAGAGAGATGTCAGAGTCAATCCACTCCACTGGAGGCGGTGTGGTGTGGCATCCAAACTGGACTAGAAGCTGCCTCCAGTGTTCACTCGGCAGAAGACAAGCTGGGTGGTGTTTAATTGAAGATTGCTGTGATATTCATGGACTCAGGGTCGAAGACTATATTTTTTGTATTTTGCTGATATGTCATATATCCTTTCTATCTTATATATGCTATATGTGACTATTGGCACTGTGTTTTGAACCTTGGTCCTGGAGGAACGCTCGTTTTTTTTTGGGCTGTATTGATGAGTATTCATGTATAGTAAAATGACAATTATACTTGAATTTGAACTTTAACTCTCTGCATCTTCAACACTACCATCTACCTTTGTATCATCTTCAAACTTTGCCACAAAGCCATCAATTCTGTTATCAAAGTCATTGACATATAATGTGAAATGAAGCACTCCCAATACCAGTGGAACATGACTAGTCACTCACAACCAACCAGACAAGGCCCTCTTTAATTTCACGCTTTGCCTCCTGCCAGTTGGACAATCATCTGTCCATGTTGGTACCATTCTAGATGTCTGGAGGGCAAAGTTTAGGCACTGGAGATGGGTGGATTAAAGGTTGGTGTCCCAGAAGAAGGTCAGTGCGTCATGGGATTCAGAAGATCTATGGCTGTGTGCCCAGAGACCTGAGCTCTTTGGGAACAGAACTCGGGAAAAGCGACACAATGGACATTTAACATCATAAACCAGCGAGTTGTTTATGTCTCTCCTCTCTCTGTGAAATGGAGACACCTCTTTTTCCCTTATTAGGGAGAGAGAGAGAGAGCCTGTGGTATGTTGAATACCAGGTGAATGAGTAGATTTTGCTGTTGCTTTGCTACATGTTGAGTGCTAGGTAGTGGGTACTGATGATTTTTTTTGCTGGTGGGGTGAGGGGGAATCATTGCTTGCTGCCGCTTATGTGCAGGAGGGAGGGGAGCTGAGGGGAGTACTTTGGGGTTCTAACATTTAACTGTCATTCATTCTTTGGAGGCACTCCTCTGTTTTCATGGATGGTTGTGAAGTCATGACCAGCACTTTGTAAAAGACTTTCTGAAACTCAAAGTAAACAACACCTACTGACTCTTTTTTGTCTATTCTGCCTGTTATTTCCTCCAAGAATTCTAAGAAATTTTGTAATGTATGGATCTATTTATTTTAGAACATGACTCCCTTCTTAGCACTACGTATTGACCTGTTGTCTGCGCAACCACTGTTATCTAGCATGTGCATTACTCTCTCTCTCTCATAGACAAGGTCATACAAAACTAACCGAATGCATAATGTTTACCGAATGTAAAACAGAATCAGAAAACATAGAGTCTGACAAAGGTGTCCTGTCACGCTTAGAACTGCATAGTATAACTGAAGCAGATCAAAATATCATCTTGATCGCAATAGATATGTCCAGTGGAAAACTGAAAACGGAGCTGGATACAAGGTCAGCTTTGTCTATATTTCCAGAGGCTGACTGCGACAGAGTGTTTTCTAAGATACCATTAGAGAAGATCTCAGTGATGCTAAAGACTTACATAGGCAAAAAAGTGCCTCCCAAAGGCAAACAGAAAGTAAATGTGACATATGGAGGACAATACAACAGTTAGAGCTTTATGTATTGAAAAGTAGATGGCCAGCACTTTGCAGAATGAATGATTGTAAAAACTCCAAATAGACTGGCACTTAATCAAAGCTCTCAGTGTGACATCAACAGGCAATGGCAGCCTAACTGGAAGCACTAGACTAGCACAGCTGCTTAATGTTAATGAGAAGGTGAAAATTAAACTATGCCCTAAAGTGGACGCTGATCTGTTGAGCTTGGAGGTATCTGGAATTCTTTGCAAGGTTGAGTGCAGCAATGTGCTATGCCCATTGTCCTGGTGATCAAGAAAGGAAAGGCTGGAGCTATTTGCATATATGGGGATTTCAATGTGAGCATCAATCCTGTACTGCATACTATGCAGTATTCCCTACCACAAATAGAAAAAAAAATTGTATCTTTGGCAGGTGGGGAGAGGCTTTCAGAGATTGACTTGTCACAAGCTTATCTGCAAATGGAGATTGAGGAGTCAAGCAGCAAGTTCCTCACAATCAACACACACAAGAGACTGTTTCAGTGTAATCATCTCATCTTTGGCGTCACATCAATTCCAGCAATTTGGCAAAGGGCAATAGACCAAGTGCTCCAAAATATTCCAGGAGCACAATGTTACCTTGATGGCGTCATTGTGACTGACAAAAATGATGAACAGCATCTCCAGAATCATGTTAAAATGCTGAGAAGGCAAGTGGATACCTGATAGGATAGCTACAAGAACTGGACAACTGATGTACACAGTGAATGTTGGAGATCAGACATGGAGACATCTTATGAACCAGATACTGGATGCTCTACTGAAGAACACACCAGAGTTGACTGCATCCAACAAGACAGACATATTACAGTCACCAGAATTATATCTCAGTGATGATCATGTTACTGACAGCAACACGATGCAGGAAACAGAGAACGTTGTTTTAGACAAGACACCTACCAAACCCAATGCCATGCCATAGGTCCAGAGGTGTGATGAGAATGTTATCATTGACAAGACACTTGCTGAACCAGATGCTAGGCCACAGGTCCAGGGGTGCTATTCTGAAAGTAGAGTGGCAGCCAATAGACTGAACCTTTAGAACTATGAAGTTATTATGAAAGCATGTTTATTTGAAATCTGGGTTTATGAAATGGAAATTGAATGTTTTGTACATATACAGTTATATTTTATGTTGCATTTATCTGAAGGGAGAGGAAGTGTAATGTATGGGTCTATTTCTTAAACAGCAATGACCTTCGCCCCTTAGCACTATGTATTGATCTGTTGTTTGTGCATATGCTGTCAACTTCGTCTACAAATACACATTGTTTTCTCTCGCTCTTTCACTGTAATGTGAATACATTGGTTAAAGCCATCTCCTGTGTGTGTGCTTTTATTTAATATATATGTAGTTGTCCACAGATGTAACAGATTTGTCAGACAAGGAGAAGGAAACCATGTGGAATTTGGTCTAGTCTGTCATATGCCTCTAAGTACCCCAAAAAACTCATCCTTAATAATGGACTTCAACATCTTCCCAACCACGGAAGTCAGGCTAACTGGCCTTTCTTCTGCCTCCCTCCCTTCTTAAGGAGTACAGTAAAATTTGCAATTATCTAGTCCTCCGGAACTATTCCAGAATCTAGTGATCCTTGAAATATCTTGAGTTTGCTTTTTCTCTGCTCCAGATTCCAGCAACTGCAGACTCGTGTTCCCAACCAACTAATCATTTCTCATAACTAAAATTTACCACTTGGTACATCCTCATTAATTACTTCCCTACCCTCTTCAAAACAGTCACATCTTTCAAATATACATGGTGATCAGAACTGTGCAGAGAACTAAAGGTGTGGTCTAACCGGTGTCACACACAGCTTTAACATAACCTCCTTTCTATTGCATTCTAAGTCTTGGCTAATAAAGGAAAACATCCAGTATGTCTTTTAATCAATCTTATTGATCCATTTTGCTACTTTAAAGCCCTGCAGAAATACACTCCAAGGTCCTTCTGTTCTTCCAGACCTCTCAACAATCACCCATTTATCACATATTCCCTTGCCCTTTGCTCCTCTCATAATGCACTATCTCACATTTCTCTGGATGAAATTCCATTTGTCATTTTTCTGTCCAATTGACCTGACCATCTACATCTTCCTAGTCTAAAAATGATCTCCTTATCACCCAAATTTTTTTTGTAATGTTTCTGCATTTTTACCACAGTCCGTACATGTAAGTGTAACATATATTCTAAAAGCAAAAGACTTAATACTCAGCACCCTTTGGCTCTCCACTGGGCCTCTCGTCAGCAAAATAGACTGACTAAATTATTTAATAGAACTGTGTTTGTGTTAACTCAATGTGAAATAAGATTAATGAGCCAACAGTCAAGCAATAAAACTGCCTTAATAGTTTTGTCAAAAAAGGTGATATTTCAGTATCTTTTAAATCTTTTTTTTAATCTTTGTTACCACACTTGAAACATGGACTTGAAATATGCTAACATATTTCTGAGTCTGAGATGTTCTGGATTATCGCAAGAAGTAAATTGATTTGAGAATTTCTTCACTCAATAAAAGCACACTAACCATACATTACACATTCAGTATAAATTATTCCTTTACCCTTAGTTTGGTTCATCTGTCTATTCAGTTCAGATACATGAGAATAAATAATAGAAGATATGGAACAAATTCTGAAGCATTTGTTTTTAACTTCAGTCAATGTGAAATTTGCTGAAGCTTCCACACTAAATGTGGTGATATATTGCAATTTGTGTCTGCAATTACAGAGACACTTGAATTGTTCTGAAAGTGTTACAGTGTGCAAGGAACTGACAATAGACTAACACCACTGTGAATCATAGTAGGGAAACAGATAGAGGTTTCCCATTTCAATATAAAGCTGCAATCATTCAAGCTGTATTTGAACGTACACTTGGTTAATTGCATGCATGTCTCTGTCCCAGACTAACACCAAAGAGACTCAAATGACTATTTTATTGAAGGGAAAGGCCAACTCCAAACTAACTTCTATAAAGCATTCCTTCTGTGTCAAGCTCCTGTGAGAAATTTGTCTGTATAACTTGGTCCACAGAGATAAAGCAAATAAACAAATTACATTCCACTAAGAATAACTATTGATTATTGGAGAAAGACCATGCCGGCCTTCCTATCAGTTGTACAGCTTCTGATATAAAGTAATGTTTAATAGTTGAAGATTAATTTAAGAACTGTAATAATTTAATATAACAACAAATGTAAAAATAGGCCACCAAGGGGATGGATTGCTGGAATGTAATATGCTCTGAAGTCTTGTTCTAGCGTGATACAAAATTTATTATTTTCAATCGATGGCCAAAAGAATTGAACACTGAACATGCCTTTTCCAATTTCTTTTGGCATATTCGTCAAAAAGAAGCTCTCAGAAAACCAGCAATATCATCCCACTGGATTACTCATTCATCCAATGTAAAGTTCCAGCATTAATAAGAAGTATTGCATTGAAATTAAATTGTCATATGAACACTTAACAATTGAACTAAATCTCTTTTGTTATTGACGTAACAAAGATTTTGCTTATGAGTAGGGCTTAGGCACAGAAATATACATATGGTTCTTAGCACAGTCATAATTATATAGCTGCAAACCTGTGTAAAGAGATTTTAATTTATCCATTGCTTCATTAACATACTGACTTTTTCTTAATTGATACATTAATTTTCAGTTCTATAACCCAGATGAGACATTCAGGTGAAATAAGAAATGCTTGCTTAGAACTGTGAACAGTCTCACAAATGCCATAAATGCAATTATCCCATGCAAATCTTAGAAGGCATAATTTAAAAATAAATATGAAATTTATCTGTTCTCTAACTGTGATACAAAATTAATTTTAATTATTAACAGCAAGCATATATTACTGCTCCTTGTGACACTGGATATATTGATAATGTTTCAGTTCATTGTCAATTGTTTCTTTAAAGTATTTGTTCCATCATATTCCAGGTTGAAGGTAAAATTCTGGTCATTATATTAAAAATACCTTTCTGAGAAGTTAGTTTTACACCATGTCTGAACACACTAAGCTTCGACAATACATTCTCATTCTGCTTTCTGTTAGTCACTCCTGGAGTTTGTTTGTGATTTGTACACAAATATGTTTTGACACTCTCTTATTGTAACAACAATGTTGATCTGATACAAAAGAGTAGAGAGTTCCTAATATGTCATTGAGTCATGCAGCACACAAAGTATGCCTTCAGCCTGCCAGGTCTATGATCACCATCAAGCATCCATTTGCATTAATTCCCATTAACTTTGCCCAGACTACACATCCCATCTACACACTGGCAATATCAGTGAATCAGAATCAGGTTTACAATCACTGGCGTATGTCATGAAATTTGTTGTTTTTGCAGCAGCAGTACAATGCAATGCATAATAATAGAAAAGAAAACAGTTACAGTTAATATATATAAAAAATAGTTCAACTAAATAGACCAGTGAGTCTGATTTCAGTGGTGGGCAAGTTGTTGGAGAACATCCTGAGAGGCAGCATTTGGAGAGACATAATCTGATTAGGAACAGTCAACATGGCTTTGTCAAGGGCGGTCGTGTCTTACAAGCCTGATTAAATTCTTTGAGAATGTAACAAAACACCATGATGAAGGTAGAGCTATGGATGTAGTGTATATGGATTTCAGTAAGGTTCCCCATGAAAGGCTCCTTCAGAAAGTAAGGAGGCATGGGATCAAAGGAGACCTTGCTTTGTGGAACCAGAACTAGCTTACCAACAGAAGGCAAAAGGTGATTGTAGATGGTTTGTATTCTGCATGGATGTCAGTGACTAGTGGTGTTCCACAGGGATCTGTTCTGGGACCCCTTCTCTTTATGATTCTTATAAATGACCTGAATGAAGAAGTAGAAGGGTGGGTTAGCTGATGACACAAAGGTTGGGGTGTTGTGGATAGTTTGGAGGGTTATTAGAAGTTACAGCAGGACATCGATAGGATGCAGAACTGGGCTGAGAAGTAGCAGATGGCAGATGGACTTCTAGATAGGTGTAAAATGGTTCATATTGGTAAGTCCATATTAAAGACAGAATATAATATAAATGGTAAACTCTTGGCAGTGTGGAGGATCTGAGAGATATTGGGGTCCATGTTAATAGGACTCTCAAAGCTGCTGTGCAGGTTGACATGTTGTTAAGAAGGCGTAAGCTGTGTTGGCATTCATCAACCATGGGATTGAGTTCAAGGGCTGTGAAGTAATGTTACAGCTATATAAAACATTGGTCAGATCCCACTTGGTGTACTGTGTTCATTCCTGGTCATGTCACTATAGGAAGATTGTGGATACTATAGAGAGAATGCAGAGGAGACTTGCAAGGATGTTGTCTGGATTGGAAGGCGTATGTTTTGAGAATAGGTTGAGTGTACTTGGCCTTTTCTCCTTGGAGCGACAGAGGATGAGAGATGACCTGGTAGAGGTGTATAAGATGATGAGGGGCATTGATCACGTGGATAGCCAGAGGCTTTTTCTCAAGGCTGAAATGACTAACATAAGGGGACATAGTTTTAAGGTGCTTGGAAATACCTACTGAGGGGATGTCAGGGGTAGGTTTTTCACGTAGAGACTGATGGGTGCTTGGAATGCACTGTCAGCGGCAGTGGTGGAAACGGATACAATAGGGTCTTTTAAGAGCCTCTTAGATAGGTAGATGGAGCTTAGTAAAATAGAAGGCGCTATGGAAATTCTAGGCAGTCTCTAGAGTAGGTTACATGGTCAGCACAACATTGTGGGCCGAAGGGCCTGTAACATGCTGTAATTTTCTATGTTCTAAATAAGTAGTGCAAAAATAGAAATAAAAAAGTGGTGAGGTAGTGTTCATGGGTTCAACATCTATTCAGAAAATGTATGGCCGAGGGGAAGAAGTTGTTCCTGAATCAATGAGTGGTCAATTAGCCTAATAATTCATATATTTTTTGGGATGTGGAAGGAAAATGAAGTCCCTACAGTCACTGGGAAAGCATACACACATCACACATAGGGCCCGGATTAAATCTGAGTCATTAGAACTGTGAGCAAGCACTTACTCTAATTGTGATGCCCAGTAGATGTGGTGCTAAAGCAGCAAAGCAACAGCGAATTGAGGGGAGTTCTTGCTGTGAATACACTTTACAACCTTAGAATTAGTCATATTCTACCTACTTAATCTTTAGAAATTGTTATGGAGCTTTGATTTACATGTTTCAACAACAACCTGTATCAAATGGATGGGTTTTGCACAGAGTTGGGGGTTTTTTCTAAAAGGTATGATAGACAGGCTTTCATTATTCAATTTTCTCACACTAGTAACACCCCCTTTCACATCAACACACCATCCCCACACTCACCAACCTGACCAGATTTTCAAACACTGTTAACCCATCTTCCAGAAGGATTGTCACTTCCTTTGTGCCTGGTGTGAAGCCCCCTTCCCCAGCCTTCGCTTCTCCCTCACCCCCGCCCACTGCAACTCTGGTGCCTGCTACTAGATATGTAAATTTTTGAGTTTTGCAAACTTCTCTGCTTCATCTGAGAATGATCCAGATAATTAAAAGTTTAGGGCCATAGTGTCTTGACAGCCACATGGTCCCTGTGATTGAAGTCAGATTACAGAACATTGTAGGATTCTGTCAGTGTTTCTTCACTGAAGAGGAAACTGTGTAGACAGCTCTGATCTATCAATCCAAGCACTTTGCAGCTGCCTCTCAAGACTTAAAATCGGTACAAACAGTCTACCAGTAATGTTTTATCTTTTAACCCTCTTCTTATCTCCAAATAAAATCAAAGTTGAAGTATCAATTGCTTCAAATAATATTTTTAACTAAGAATCACAATGACCAAATGTCTGTCAGTCAAGTGTGCTCATGACATCCATGAAAAACAAACTGCGATTGATGTTGAAAATAATACTATGCATAAGTGTAAAAATTTTCACTCCAATGAACAAGCCTGTTCACTGTAAATGATTAGTGTTTATCAGCTCTTGCTATCCTGCTTTTTTTTCATTCATTCATAGCATGTAATGAAATTCCAAAATATATTGTTCAGTCCTAATTGCCCTTCAAATAAAAGGGTAGTTTAGAGCTACCCTTTGCCACTTTGGAGTAACATATAGGTCATACTAGTTAAAAAGGGCAGATACTTTTCATCCTGAACTTGTCTGATCTCTAATGTGCCTCCAGATGAGATCCTTGGAACAACTCATTAGATTCACAGCTACTGTTCCTGAGAATGACGTAATTCCAATGATATTTAATTATTTAAATTTAGGCTAATAATTCAACAGCTATGCTGTTACATCCAATCAGCAATTTAGCATTATGGGTGCAGCATTCCATTCAGAATTAAGTGTGGGGTGTTTTAATCAGTGGAAGAATTAGGGTGATTTCATTAAAACCTGTTGAATATTGAAAGGCATAAATAGAGTGGACATTTAGAGGATGTTTCCAATGGTGGAAGATTCAAGGACCAAAGGGCATAGCCTCAGAATACAAGGGCATCCCTTTAGTACAGAGATGAGTAGGAATTTACTTAACCAGAAGATGTTGAATCTGTAGAATTCATCGGCACATATGGCTGTGGAGGTCAAGTCATTAAGTACATTTAAAGAGAAAGTTGAAAAGTTCTTGGTTAGTAAGAATATCAAAGGTTACAGGGAAAGGGCAGGAGAATGGGGTTCAGAGGAATAATAAACCAACCATGATGGAATGGTGGAGCGGACTTGATGGGCTGAATAACCTAATTCTGCTTGTACGTCTTATGGTGATTAGAAATGGAAAAGTGCCAATGGTACCTATACCTTATTAATGAATCACTTAAACAAAAAACTCACCAATGAAACCATGGTTTGTGTGAAACTACATCGAACAAGTGTGAGGAGCTGAAAATGTAACATGGCAATAATCTGCAAATGCTCCAGACATCAGGGCTTCTGCCATAATCCTTCACTTGGTTGTACTCCATTCTCTCCATTGTGTTCAATTGTCCACATAGACGGTTTTGATGTACAGTACACTTAAAAGATGTTTGATGACCCAACAAGTCTACAAGGAAATGATCTTTGAGATTGCCACAGCAACCCCTTCTGTCTACTACCAATGAATGACACATTAGTGTTCTCAGTTTACCACAGTTTGATGGTCTGGAGGCTCCTCGAAGTGTACATCAGGTATGGTGCTAAGAATTCTGGTGTTTGTCATTCTGAAGGCACACTTCTTGCCACCTTTGATCTGTAAAGGTGCTTTGGAGCAGGAGGACAACAGGGAGTAGGAAGAAGAGAGAAAAGAGAAGAGTCATTTTGGATCCAAGAACCTTTTATTGCCCATTTTGTATATGTGCAAATTTCAATGGGTTATCTGTAACTTCTACACCATTTTATCTGACACTTCATAACTCCCCTTAGTAAAAACTAAACATGTTGAAGCAGCTTTTAGTTCCTATGCTCCACATATCCGGAATAACCTTCCAGGGGACCCGAAGTCTGCCCAACCTTAAGCTCTTTTAAATTGAAACTTAAAACTTTTCTTTCCACTGTAGCTTTTAATTATAATCTCCTGCACTGTAAGTTCTATTTATCATAATTATGTTTTGTGTGATTTTATGCTATTATATATTGCATAAAATTTGATGTTTGAATTTTATATCTTGTTCTATGCAATGCACTTTGAACTGCCTTGTGTTGAAAAGAGCTATACAAATAAACTTGCTTAGTCACTGATCATAACATAATCACCAAAACAATATTCCAAATGGATCACTTGAAAATAAACATTTAAAATTATAAGGGATATCATATTTGCTTAAAGTCATAATCTTGTATCAGTGCCTTTCTTCTGTTTTCCTTTCCCAGTGCTGATCACCCTACATGCAGTATGCCTGGTGCCCCATTAGAATGTGATTGATTAGCATCTTAAAGGATGACCTCAACCACTGGAAGTGGCAACCGGAGCCTGGGCCATAGAGCATGTTAGCAATGATCTGGAATGTCTAGCTGTCTGATAGGCAACTGTATTGGTGTCATGTCAATCATGATGACAAGAACATAGCCATTCTGATGGAGAGGATACTAGATTGATGGAGGTCCTTCTACTTCTCAAAGTGGTAATTTCTCAGCAATCCTAGTAATCGCTTGTAGGACAGATTGAAGGGCTCCTATGCTACCTTGCCATTAATTTGTTTTCAAGCATCATGATAGCTACACTGGAGCTTGTGTAAGAGAAATGATTTTCCATTGCTGCAGTCAAACATCTGGTGGAAAGTGCTTGAGTATAATGGAAGATAAAAAGTCAGGTATCAAATGTTAGGTTAAGGTTGGATTTTCAGATTTAGCCACCATTTCCATGTTTAAAAGGTTAAAATTTGTGTCAAACCTTTCACTAAGTTCATTTCTGACTTCTTCATACTACTTAACATTGCACACAACTTTCCAATGCATCTAACATTTTATTGTGTTTTGTCCTGTGTCTTCTTCACTGACTTATCCCGTTATAGTTCCTATCCGAGTTCTCATGCAGTTATAGCTACTGGGAGGCTGGCACCTTGGTTACCTTTGTCATGTGCCCTGATGGTAGCTTGCAGATACCACCTCTCTTCTGAGCTACACAGTGTGTCAGTACCTGAACCAGTGTCTGTTATTGGGAAACCAAATGATTTCTTGTCAGCAATCCGTTGTTGCTGTTTCACTAAGTAATTCTTGGCCATGTTGAAACTCACAAGTATCTAAAAGAAGGAAGAAGGAACATCATGCTGTGACAAAGAAAGAAAAGAGTAGAGGGTTCACATTGCAGGTTCTGCAGCTGATAGTTCAGAAAAGACTGTGGGCTGAGGTTAAAGTACAACAAAAGGAAATCATTAAGTAAGGTGGTTATCATGATGAACAATTAGCAGAGTATGCATGCTGTAAGATATCATTAAGAAACTTGTAAAAGCTAATGTTATGTGGAGATTATAGACAATAAGTATGCATTTTCATTTGTAAAATGGTTGGACAATTAATAATGGTGAGGGCCGGCGAGGTTTGTTCTGATACCGTTTGTACATATGATTGGCATCAGATAGTAGTCACTAACCTTGAGCTTCATATATCACAGTACCAGGTCCTTGCAATTGGCTCCTGAAATGGGCCTTCTCATTTGCTACTTTCACTACCTTCTGACCATGTTTTATGCATTTCCTCATCCCTACAGATACGATATATCTTTCTTTTCATTTACTGCAATAAAACATTACTCCTAGCACTGTGCAGAACCACAGTGGAATTCTCCTTTAAGATATGCTGGATAACCTCAAACAATAGAAATGAGCTTCAACTGGTGTCAAACAGTTACAATTCTGAGTCCAATTAACACTGTCAGCCTGTGAGCAATGCGTTTATTGTTGGATCCATGCAGAAATTCTGTCAATCAAAAAGCAGCATGAAGATGGTGTACTGCTTGAAGTACAGTCAACAGGCAGAGATTGGTCATGATTCCAACAGCAGTTCTCAAGGCTTTATATTTTTAAGAGTTCAAGATCCTGTGTCCAATTAAAGTGGGTTCATTCAAAGAAAGAGAGAGAATATTCCCAGGGTCCTGGTCAAAATTCGTTATGCAGTCAAAAACTATACTTTTTAATCCCCATTGGCTAATGGACTGCTTCATTTTCTTTCATGTTAATTAACACTCAAACTTAGATTTTCCAAACTGTGAATATAATCAGATGAATAGATGTGATGTCTCCATGTGAAATGCTTACCAAAGTGTTACCAACTCTTTTAACTTCAAAGGCTTATTGTCTTCATTACTGCAGCCAGAGGTGAAGCATCAGGCCAGCTGGCTGACCATGTTCCAATACTGCTGGTTAAAGATTAGTAAGGCCAACATTGATTTTTTTTAGGACCATGGACTTTACAAAAGTAATCGGGGAAAAAAAGTTATCATGGAGAAAAGACATCATTAATCTCTATAATGTACATTGAAGCTGTGGAGGCTTCAAAGCGACTTTTTAGGCTTTATCATTTTCAAATGTGACTCTGAACAAGAACCTTTAATTGTTTAATGTCTATCACTGCAGTCTCCTGGGTAGGATGTTTAATTACCTTCTGAGTGCAATAGTGAATCTTTGCTGAAGGCTGCCCTTTTTGCATTCATCAGTGGCTGTTCCACTGATGTTTCACTCTAATGATCTGGGGAGAAAGTACAGTCCTTCTTAAAAATCTTATCAATGCCCAGATTACCTGTTACTATGGAAATGTTCGGTCCTATGAAACATATTGTATTGGGACTAAAGTACTTTGGATCATCATGAAAGAGAAGAATATGAGTGTATTTTGTTTCATTTTCTATTTAACAACAACATACGAGGGAGTGGGTCAAATGTCTTCTGAATTAATAACATCATATATTTAACAAAAGATGCAACAGCATATTGATAATGATTCACAATTTGGGTCTCTTTCCGCTCTGACAAATGGAGAGAGAATGACTTGTGTTAATGTCTTGTTAACTCATCCAGACTATTTAGTAATTAATAGATTACCTGCAGGAACAATTGTGAATTTCCCACTGAGTCTTTGGATTATTAGACTACTGCAGTCTGTTCAAACCTTAGGGAAGAATTATACTGGAAGAAAACTGTCCTCTTTATTTGTCCCATTATTAGGAAATAAAGAAGCCAAACTGCCAACAATGATAAGACATTCATTTCAAGTTGGCAAATCTAGAATGTTAGTGTACTAGTGAGCTACCAATGGTCTAGAATTCTTGATGTTACATTAAGTCCTACAAAAAATAGGGGTACAGCCCAGTCCATCATGGGTAAAACCCTTGCCACCATTGAGCACATCTGCATGAAATACTTTTCCAAGAAAGCAGCATCCATCATCTGGGATGCTGACCAACCAGGACAAGCTCTCTTCTCATTGCAACCATCACAAAGATGATACAAGATTTTCAGGACTCACACCATCAGGTTCAGGAAGTTAATACAGATCAACTATCAGGCTCTTGAACCAAAAAGGATGACTTCACTCAACTTCACTTGCCCCATCGTTGAAATGCTACCCACAACCAATAGCCTCATTTTCATGGACTCTTCATCTCACATTATTGATATTTATTATTTATTTATTTATTTTTTTGTGTACTTGCACAGTTTGCTGTCTTCTGCACTCTGGTTCAATGTCCAGTTTGGGTGGTCTTTCATTGAATCTATTATGCTTATTATTCTATTGATGTATTGAGTATACCTACAAAAATATGTATCTCAAAGGTTGTATATTGTGACATATATGTACTTGGATATTAAATTAAATTTCAACCTTTGAACCTAAGTAACAGGGAATATGGCATCTTGAGAGAAGAAATAAGAACATCTTAACCTAACAGATTAAGTGAAGAAAACCAGCTACTTTCAAAATACTATATGATGTTTGAGCAAAAACTCATGTCCTGTCAGGGCATAGCCTGGTAAATTATTGAATTAGAATTGGATGAAGTTATAACAAATTGTATCACATGCACATTCAGGTTTTTATTCACTTATACACTAACTTGGATGCTTCTTATCTGGGCTCTTATTTGAAATCATTCCATCAACCTATATATGTGAGAAGTCTATTCAGATCCGTTAAATTTATTCTACCATTTGTAAATAATGATAACATTATTTCTATTTATTCATTTATTGGAGTGCAATTGTCATCAGCAAGGCCATCATTTATTGCTTGTCCATTCATCCCTAAATACCTAGAGAAGATGGAACGTTGAGCCAGTTTAGTTATGAAATTTTTAGGTCATTTCAATGGAAAGTAAAGAGTGTCATATATTGCTGTGTATCTGGAGTCACATAAGATATAGAAGCACATCGAATTGCTCCACATGGCTATTTTTTTTTCTCTTAACCCCCATTCTCCAATCTTCTCCCTATTACTCTCAAATCCCATACCAATCGAGGGCCTATCAATCTTTGCCTGGTTAAGAAAAGCAAATTTCCATCTTGTGAGAGCATAAGTAAGACAGATGGCATCATACAACAAATTTAGTAGTTTTTTGGTCACCCCAATTTATCTCTTTTATTTAATAGTTCTGAATCAATCAAATAACTAGGTTGAATTTCTACTTTTGCTAAAAAAAAACCCAATGGAACAGATTTCTCCTTATCTGTGCTTTTCATCCATTGGGATTTTGAGATATATTTCCTATACACTTTTATTTTTTTTTCCTTTATTGAGGGACAACGTTGGGTGTCCTCAGTGCCATTCTCAATCCGATCGTTTGGTTTCATTATCTACTACTTTCACTCTTCTTCTTCTCAGACTTTTCAGGTTTTGGAAAGAAAGAGTCCTTCATTCTGCAAGACACTGCATTATCACATTACTATTTAAAAAAAATTTAGCCTGACAAATACTGTAACATAAAATGATATTGACTGAAGTGTTCAGGAGCTTGGGGCGTGAGAAGGATTTCATCTAGGCTGTCCAATCTGATTAGATCTATATGTTGCCTGTTGAGCACCTACACCTAACTGAAAAGACATGCAGCTGGATAAAACAAAAAAAAAATGAAGATATCACAAGAGTGTGTAGATAAGTGGAGGAGACACAGGGACTTGTACAGATCACAAGCATGTGTGGCAAGGTGTATGCAAAGCATGCACAAAACCAGTAAGGTGCCTCAATGCTACAGAATAGGCTGCGCTCAGAAGATTCAAGTACTGTAGATGCAACTGAGTTAGCTGTTAATGCTTCTAAGATGCTTAGGAAATTTCCAAGAAGCTTGTTGGAATCTGAGTTTGCAGGTGAGACGATAATGATTTCTTCAGTGTTAAGCAATGTAACACTGCACTTTTGATGCCCATAATGTACTTAGTTCCACCAAGAGGTAACTGATTATTCAGTTAGTATGCAAATATGTGTAATGTAGACAGGAACTTTGATTCTCTAACCATTATGGTTTGGAATTTATTTGAGATTTCAGAAATGAAGCTAGTAGTTGCTTTTGGAAGGGATTTCCTGTTTGCATGCAATTAAAATGTTTCCACTCAAAATACAGAACAACAACCTAACTATATTAATCTCAAACTAAAAACTACTAGTTGGATTCCAGTGTTGACTGGTTGGCATCATGTAATGACTAACCCAGGGGTTCCCAACCTTTTTAATGTCATTAACAGAGGGATCGTGGATCCCAGGTTGGGAACTCCTGACCTAACCTCTCTTGAACATTTTTTCAAAATATTAAAATATAGCTACATAAATGCAAATTGTTTGTAACATACTACATAAGTGCCAGCATTCTTTCTTTAAACTTCTTTTAGCGTTTACAATCCAGTTTGGAGGTAGAGAAAGCTGTCTCTTGCAGTGACAAGTTTTTGTTTCTATTATTGATTTTCTCTTGCCAGCCTGTCACAAGAATGCCAACATCCCAAAAATGTCATTTGCAGTAGGACTTTCTTCAAGCAGCTTGAAATCATCTCTATACTGCAAGCACTTAATTCACTCATTCTCAGTTGCACATTCCTACGAATACCATTGGGATACTGAATGGCATGTCACAAAATAGATCCCAAAGCTCAGCCATTCACAACATTATAAGGCTGTAGTTTGACAAATGGAACAAGCTGATAAATATTTAACACATAATGTCTGACACTGTGGCAGATACACATTGTACATGAAGTAGCAGTATTTGTTTTAGTGGACATTCAGAGTTAAAGTCTTCCACCAGCCTAATATGCTCTAAGATCTTTTACACTTGGATTTAGATGTGCTGAAACATGCATAAGTATCTTCATCATGGAAGGCTAATTATGGTCTGATTTGTATATAAGGGAGAGAGGGAGTTTAGCTGTGTAACATAAAGCTTCATCCACGATTTGAAACATAGAATAAATAAACACAAAACATAAAACAGTTCAGCACAGTACAGGCCCTTTAGCCCATGATATTGCTCAGACCCTTTAACCTATTCTAAGATCAACCTAACCCTTCTCTTCCACATAGCCCTCAATTTTTCTTTCACCCATGTGCCTGCCTAAAAGTTTCTTAAATGTCCCAAAAGTATCTACTTCTACTCTCACCACTGACAGCACTGACCACTCTAAATGAAGAACAAAACAACCTCTGATATGCTCCCTATACTTCCCTCCAAACACATTAAAGTCATGCCTTCTCGTATTAACAATTCTGCCCCTGGTGAAAAAAAGTCTCTGACTGTCCACTCTACTTATGCCTCTTATCTATCAACTTGTACTCCTCTATCAAGTCACATCTTCCTTCACTCCAAAGAAAAAAACCCTAACTCACTCAACCTATCCTCATAATACATGCTCTCTAATCTAGGCAGCATCCTGATAAATCTTCTCTGCACCCTTTCTAAAGCTTCCACATCCTTCCTATAAAGAGGCAACCGGAACTGAACACAAAACTCCAAGTACGGTCCAACCAGAATTTTACAGATTTGCAATAATAACTCATGGCTCTTAACCTCAATCCCCTGACTAATGAAAGCCAACAAGCCATAAACTTTCATAACCATCCTATCAACTTGTACTGCAGCTTTGAGGGATCTATGGATGTGCCACAAGATCCCTCCGTTCCTCCAGATTTCTAAGAATCCAACCATTAACCCTGTATTCTGCCTTCCAGTTTGACCTTCCAAAGTGAATCAGAATCAGAATCAGGTGTAGTATCACTGGCATATGTTACAAAATTTGTTAACCTAGTGGCAGCAGACAGACAGACAGTCAGTCAGACATACTTTATTGATCCCGAGGGAAATTGGGTTTCATTACAGCCACACCAACCAAGAATAGTGTAAAAATATAGCAATATAAAACCACAAATAATTAAATAATAATAAGTTAATCATGCCAAGTGGAAATAAGTCCAGGACCAGCCTATTGGCTCAGGGTGACTGACACTCCGAGGGAGGAGTTGTAAAGTTTGATGGCCAATGCAATACATCATAATACAAAACAGAAAAAAATAAGTAAAGCAATTGCCGTAAGTATATATGTATACTAAATGGTTAAATTAAAAATAGTGTAAAAGCAGAAATAATTAAAAACAAGTGAGATCGTGTTCATGGGTTCAATGTCCATTTAAGAAACAGATGACAGAGGGTAGAAACGGTTTCTGAATTGCTGAGTGTGTGCCTTCAGGCTTCTGTACCTCCTTCCTGATGGTATCAATGAGAAGAGGGCATGTACTGGGTGAGGGGAACCACCTTTCTGAGGCAACACTCTTTGAAGGTGTCCTCGACTAGTTCCCAAGATGGAGCTGACTAATTTTACAACTTTCTGTAGCTCTTTTCTAACCCATGTAGTAGCCATCCCCTCTCATACCAGACAGTGATGTAGGCTGGCAGCATGCTCTCCATAGAACATCTGTAGAAGTTTTTTAATGTTTTAGATGAGAAACCAAAACTCCTCAAACTCCAAATGAAATACAGCCACTCTCTTGTCTTCTTTATAGCTGCATCAATCTGTTGGGACCAGGTTAGATCATCAGAGTTCTTGACACCGAGGAACTTGAAATTGCTCACTCTCTCCACTTCTGATCCCTCTAAGAGGATTGGTTTGTGTTCTCTCATTCTAGCCTTTCTGAAGTTCACAATCAGCTCTTTCATCTTACTGACGTTGAGAGCAAGGTTTTTGTTGTGACACCACTCAACTATCTGGTATATCTAGCTGCTGTATGCCCTCTCATGTCCCTCTGAGATTTTGCTGACATTGGTTGTACATCATTAAAATTTATAGATAGCATTTAGCTATGGCTAGCCACACAGTCATTGGTATAGCGAGCGTAGAGCAGTGGGCTAAGCACGCATCACTGAGGTGCATCAAAGTTGATCGTCAGTGAGGAGGAGATATTATTACCGATCTGCACAAATTGTAGTCTTCTGGTTAGAAAGTTCAGGACTCATTTGCTGAGGGAAGTACAGAGGCCCAGGTTGTGTAGCTTTTCGATCAGGACTGCAGGAATGATGGTGTTAAGTGCTGAGCTGTAGTCAAAAAAAGCTGTAGTCATCCGATGTTGCCTCCAATCCCATTCAGAATTGTTTCATTGCTCTTTATTAACCCCCCCCCCCCCGCCCAGAAGTCATCCTGGTTTTCTTGTAGAGACCTGAGTCACCAGATTTAAATGCCACAGCTCTAACCCTCAGCAGACAGCAACCTTCAGCAAGGTTTTGTAGACACACACTCATCCACACAGGTTTTAATTAAGTCAATAACAACTGCAGCATACTCATCCAGATTCAAAGATGAGCCCCTGAATACAGTCCAGTCCAATGATTCAAAGCAGCCCTGTAAAAGCTCCTGCACATTCCCTGACCATACCTTCTTGGTTCTCACTACTGGTGTTGCGGTCTTCAGTCTCTGCCTGTACTCACGGAGGAGTAGAAGTATAGTTACATAATCAGACTTTCCAAAGTGTGGGTGTGGACTAGCACAGTAGGCATTCATGCCAATGGTGTAACAGCGTGTTGTTTCCACTGGTATTATAAGTGATTTGTTGATGATAATTATTTAGTGATGTTTTCAAGCTGTGCTGGTTAAAATCCCCCGAAATGACGGTGAAGGCAACAGGGTGTGGTGTCTTGTCCAGGTTGATCGCATTGCTCAGGTCATCCAGAGTCTGTTTGACTTTGGCCTGAGGTGGAATGTACACAGCTACCAAAGTGATCACTGAAATTTCCACGGCAGATAAAATGGATGGTACTTAATTGTGAGCTATTTCAGGTCTGGTGATCAGAATTAGGACATCAGTGGCACATTTGGGCACTGAAAGGAGTTTACTATGAGGCATACACCTCCACCTCTGCTTTTGAGAGACATGACAGTCCTATCACTTCACACTTTTTCAGATTGAACTTCATCTGCGACTTCTCAGCCCAGATCTTCAGAGCCATATCAATACGCAGCAGCCTCTCCAGAATCTGGATTGGGGATTACCAAACGTTATGTGGTTTTTCTTGTGTGGTCTGTTTTGTGCTTTTTTGCGATATCATCCAGGAGAACGTTGTCTCATTTTTTAACTGCATTGTATTTGTGGTTTATAAATGACAATAAACAGAATCTGAATCTGAATCTTTTGATGTCCTGTTGCAACCTATGACAACCTTCTACACTATCAACAACACCACCAACCTTAATGTCATCTGCAAACTTACAAATCCACCTTTCCACTTTGCCATCCATGTCATTTATAAAAATCACAGAGAACAGGGGTCGCAGAGTTGAACACCACTGGTCAGTGACCTACAAGTAGAATATCTCCATTTACCGCCACACTCTGCCTTTTGTAGCCAAGCCAATTTTGAATCCATGCAGCCACATTTCTCTGGATCCCATGACTCCTCACTTTCTGAATGGGGAACCCTGTCAAACACCTTACTAATATTCATATGCACTATATCCACTGCTCTTCCTTCAACAGTTTGTTTTGTCATTTCTTCAAATAATTCAATCATGCTGATGAGACATGAACTGTCCCTGACAAAGTCATGTTGACTACACATAATCATGCTATGCTACTCCAAATGATCGTAAATCCCGTCTCTAATAATCCTCTGAAGCAGAGATTCACTTTTTCTTTCCCTAGATGGCTCCAACCTTCAAAATTAAGTTTAAAATAGACATACTAGAGCCCCATTTTTTCCATACAAAGAACCTTCTCTTTCAATACCAACAAGCCTGTCAAAGAATGTGTTGACAGAACATTTGATGTTATTAAGTTGATATGAAATTGTGACATAAGCCAAATGACTTGAATCCAGTCTCGCATTACAAGTCACCAAACTAGTCTTGGGCAGCCAAGCCGCATCAAACATAATTTGCAACACAACAAGCACCATTAATTAGGAGTCCATGTGTTAACTACAATTCAGAGCAAAGTGTATTTTAAAGTGATTTTAAAAAGCAGTATTTATTTTAATATGCTGGGGTATAGGTACAAGAAAAAGCGAAAGGGACGAACAAATAATAGTTGTGTGATTAGATGGGGACAGGAGACAATTGATTGACCAAATGGATAATTGCATGACAAAATAATAATTAGAGCAGTCAAATTCCTGGACTTGGAGGATATAAATGCAGCAAAAGAGCAGAGGAAGTGGGACCCATTTGAAGTTAATAGAAACAACACTTGGGAGAGATGCAAGCCAAGCTGCTGAATTTCTATCACTTGTTTTATGCTGTTGCCCATACCAAAAACTAAATACTGGCTTCATCCCCCTTCCTTTCCAGTCTCAATGAAGAGTCTGATGCACCATCAATAACTCACGCTGAGACGTAGGAAACGAGGTATCGGCTTTTATTGACTGGAAGAATGAACAACACTACATCCTGGGGAATGAGGCAGGGCAACAGGCCTTAGTCGCCTTTATACAGGGGTCTGTGGGAGGAGCCACAGGAGCAGTCAGCAGGGGTCTGTGGGAGGAGCCACAGGAGCAGTCAGCAGGGGTCTGTGGGAGGAGCCACAGGAGCAGTCAGCAGGGGTCTGTGGGAGGAGCCACAGGAGCAGTCCAGACAGGTATATGCAGTTCATCACAGAGTCTTAACTCAATACACTGACTGTTTCTTCCTCCCCATAGAGGATACCTGACCAAATGAGTTCCTCCTGCATTTTTCACACGTTAAGTTAAATACTGTTTTAAATCTGGATCTGTTAAAGCTTTGATTTTCAAGTTATATCTGAGCAAAAGAGTACTTCAGATCAATGGTGAGATGCACTGCCATAGCAAGTACACTTTTTGATACTGGTTGAAAAGAACTACACTAATGGATCAATGTCAGAGAATATTGTAGTACAAATAATCTTAAATTTGTTGAAACAGATGCTGGAAAACTCAGCAAGACACGCAGTGAAGGGTCATTGACCTAAACCATTAACTCTGAATGTCTCTGCACGACTGTAACCTGATTTGATGAGCTCTTCTACCATTTTCTGTTTTTGTTATAGATTGCCAGCGCTTGCAGTTTTATTGCTTTTGATTGAAATATCCACACAGGTCTGAAGTTGGGGATTTCATATTACCTTTGCAGGAGTAGAGGAATAAGCCTGAGCTATTTGTGACCTACTGGAGTGCAGCCGGCTGGCTGTTCTGGGGCAGCCCCTCTATTTCATTCGGACATATTGAAGTGCTGAAATCTGGGGTCCCAATACAAGATTTATCAGGGACCCTATCGGAGCAAGCAGATCCGTGTAGGTCTGAGAGCACAGATCTTTTTTGAAATCTTTTCCGGAATCTGTAAGCATTTATTGCCCATCCTTAATTGCCCTTAAGAAATTGATGGTGGGCTGCCTTCTTGAATAGCTGCTGCTCTGCTGGTAATAGTACACTTGCAATGTTTTTGGATGGGGTTTTCCGTAACTTAGATCCATTAATGATAAAGTTTGGGTGGTGGGATGGAGATACTTCTTTATCAAAGGAGGTGTAAGGTGCTCTTTCTCTCCGCTAGCCTGCAAGTCACCTTTGGGCAATGTGTATCACCTCCTTAGCCCTTAATCAGGGTGATGTGAAGCCATGAGAGCAAGTGGTGGAAGTTCATATGAGCAGCTGATGCAGATCTCAAGTCCTGGTTATGTGACCACTGAAACCAGGCAGACAATCTCTGAAGAGTATTGATAGTGGCTGAGATCACCAATTTTGTAAAGACACTGTCCAGAAGAAGGCAATGGCTATAGAAAAACTTGCCAAGAACAATCTTGGTCATGGAAAGACCATGATCGTCCACGTCATACGACATGGCACATAATGAACGAATGAATGATGAAGGGCTGGCAATATATTTTCAGTCAGCATAGTGTTTGACTTGAAAAGGAAATGGTATGTGGTGGTAGTTCTCAAGTCATTGAGCTGATGACACCTGTTTCTCTTGTTCTTAGTGTTTTCTGATGGGATTGTTAGAGTAGCCTGAGAGAGGAGCTGTCACCCATTTTGCAGATAGTATAGTAAATAATACAATTAGTGTGCATGGTGGTTCAGTTAATATAAATGCAGCAGAATAGTAGAGGGAGTGGGACCCATTTGAAATTACTAGAAACAGCACTTGGGAGAGATGCAAGCCAAGCTGCCTAATTTTTATCACTTATTTTTTGCTGTTGCCCATGCCAAAGACTAAATACTGGCTTCATCCTCTTCCTTTCCAGTACCAATAAAGAGTCTTAGCCCAAAATGTCGACTGTTTATACCTCCCCACAAAAAATACTTGTGTATTTTTTATGAATACTATTTATGAGATGCTACTCTCAGTGGCCACTTTATTAAGTGTGCACGTGCTCATTAATGCAGATATCTAGCCAGCCAATCATGTGGCAACAACTTAATGCATAAAAGCATGCAGAGATGGTCAAGAATTTCAGTAGTTGTTCTGGCCAAACCTCAGAACAGGGAAGAAGTGACTTCGACCATGGAATGATTGTTGGTGCCAGACAGCTAGAGGTCATATACTAAGGGTGAAAGGTGAAATGTTTAAGGTGAACCTGAGGGGAATCTTTCTTCACTCAGAGGGTGGTGCAAGTGTGGAATGAGCTACCAGCAGAAGTTGTTGATGATGATTTGATTTTAACATTTAAGTGAGGTTTGGATAAGTACATGGACGGGAGAGGTACAAGGGGCTATGGTTCAGCTGCAGATCAATGGGATTAGGCAGAAAAATAGTTTGGCATGGTCTAGATAGGCCATAGGGCTTATGTTTGTGCTTATGGTGCTTCATGACTCTATGACTCTTTTGAGTAACTGAGTCCTTATGATGACATTAATTGCTCATTGTCATGAAAACCATCCAAGAAATCTCTGTTTCAGATCTAACCATGGGTACCACATCGGTTTTTTCCCAATCAATCTGCTTTACCACTAAAAGTAATTTTTAAGGTTTGCCACTGCTTTGGAGAAATACTGACGGATGGTCAAAAATTCCAAGTTATTTCACAAGCAAAAAGACTTTCAGTTATAAATGGTGCAAGCAGAAATTTTCAGTTGTGACATTTAAAACAAAAAAGCCTATGACATTTACTTTCTGTATGTAAATACATGTATTTATATATATATAGATAATGAGTTCAATGAAGCATCAACACCATTTGTAAGAATGAGTTAAAAACCCACCCACAGGACTCTTCACCTCCTGTCACTGTGGAAGCAAAAGCAAAGATTCATTAAAACTCAGTAACAAAAAGGTTTTCACCACAGGTGGCTATCCTGTACTCTCATCAATCATGTCTATTAACTAGAGTTGGGCAATTACTCAGCAGGCTGTTACGCTGTAATATGCCAGGGAACTTATGTTAACTCTTATAGTAACCTGTGAACAAAATTTGCTGATGGTTGCAGAGCCTAATATGCAGAAAAAAGTATTTTTGTGTGTGTTTTTTTTGGCTCCAGCTATTGAAAAGAAACCCAGAGAAAGCTATACAAATGAACCTTGAAGATGTCGAAGAAGTTGGGTGTATTTGAGGCAGAGATTGATAGGTATCCGAGTAGCCAGGGCATCAAAGGTTATGGTGAGAAGGCAGGGGAGTGGGACTAAATGGGAGAATAGATGAGCTCATGATAAAATGGTGGAGCAGACTCGATGGGCCAAATGACTGACTTCTGCTCCTTTGTCTTATGGTCTAAGTCAATGAATGAATCTTATTTTTCACAGGGAGTTATATCAAAGAGCATATAAACCCAGGTAAGAGACTAAAACCTTGATTCTTTCGAACTTCAAACTTTGTGCTATTTGAAAAGATATTAAAATGAAAAAAGAGGTGTAACTTTTATCAATAATTATGTGCACTCTGTTTGAACAGATCCAATGGGGGTGAGCTATGTAAGGTCTATCTGTTAACCTTTGTATTGCTGGTCAAACAAAGGCTGAAAGGTGTAAAAGAAGACTTTTGAATTGTAACTAACTCATAGAATCTTAGGCCAACAATGATGTTATCTACTCTATCTTGCTGTGCAGGATTTTACAAGAGCTATCACTTTGTTTCACTGTCCTACTCTTTCCCTGCCCCCTCCCATTCAATTTCTTAAAATTATTCATTTTTCTTTTAAAACTTCTGTCAGAATATACTTCTGTCGAGGCAAGGCAATGCAGATGAGAACAACACACACTTGTTAAAGTATACAGTATCTCCTCTCAGGATCTCAAATTTTTGTTTGGCTTACTAATACTGGAAGCAGTTAACTTATTAACTTGTATAAAGGTCCCAAAATTCTGCTGCTCTTAGAAATTCAAAGTTCAAAGCAAATTAATTATTGAAGTACATATATGTCACTATATACCACACCAAGATTTATTTTCTTTTCTCACAGCAAATAGAGGGAGCAATAGAATAAATGAAAAACCTCACACAACACTGGACAAACAACCAATGTACAAAAGACTACAAATTATGCAAAAAGGATCTCCCAGTGGCTGCCTATTTTAATTTCTCTTTCCATTCTGAAATGTCTATTCATGGCCTCCTCTACTGTCCTGATGAGGCCACACATGGGTTGGAGGAACAACACCCTATATTCCATCTGGGTAGCCTCCAACCTGATGGCATGAGCATAGATTTCTTGAAATTCTGGCTTCTCTCCTTCACCATTTCCCAAACCCTCTTCCCTCTGTCACCTTAATGCCTTGCCTGCCCATCACCTTTATCTGGTGCTCCTCCCCCCTTTTCTTTCTTCCTTGGCCTTCTGTTCTCTCCTATTAGATTTACCCTTCCCCAGCCCTGTATCTCTTTCACCAATTGACTTCCCAGCTCTTTGCTTCAACCCTCCATCCTGGTTTCACCTATCACTGTGTGTTTCTCCCCACCCACCCCATCCACCTTTTAACTTTATTCTTCACCTTTTTTTCTCCAGTCCTGCTGAAGTGTCATAGCACGAAACAGCGACTGTATTCTTTTTCATAGATGCTGCCTGGCCTGCATAGTTTCTCCAGCATTTTGTGTGTGTTGCAGAAAAGAGCACGTCCTGGATTGTAGGGGTTCTTGATGATTGACCCTGCTTTCCTATAAGTGTACTGCTTGTAAATGTGCTCAATGATGGGGAGGGCTTTACCTGTGATGGATCCATTACTTTTATTAGTTGTTCTGTTCAACAGCATTGGTGTTCCCATACCAGGGCATGATGAAACCAGTCAGTATACTCTCCACCGCACGTATATAGAGTTTTGTCAAAATTTTATATGATATGCCATATCTGAGCAAACAGCTAAGAAAGCAGAGGTACTGCCGTGCCTCCTTTGTAATATGTGCTGGACACAGGACAGAAAGTTGAAATGACAATGCCAAGAAATTTAAAGTTGCAGACCCTTTCCACCTCTGACAACCTGACGGGAACTTGCTCATGGACATCTGGTTTCCTCCTGCTGAAGTCAATAATTAGTTCTTTGGCTTTGTTGACATTGCATCAGAGGTTGTTGTTGTGGCAGCGTTCAGCCACATTTTCAATCTCCCTCCTATATATATGCTGATTCATAACCACCTTGATTTGGCCAATGATAGTAGTGTCATCAGCAAACTTAAATGTTGCACTGGAGCTGTAGTTAGCCTCACTGTTGTGAGTATATAGTGAGCAGAGCAGAAGGTTAAGCACGCAGACTTGTGGTGCACCTGTGCTGCTGATGATTGTGCAGGAGATGTTGTTGACAATCCAGAGTGACTGGAGTATGCCAGTGCAGAAACTGAGGATCCAGTTGCGAAAGGAGATATTGAAGCCAATGCTGTGAAGCTTATTGATTAGCTTTGAGGGGATGATGGTATTGAATGCTGAGCTGTAGTCGATAAAGATCATCCTGATGTATGCATCTTTGCTGTCCAGTTTTTTGAGAGTTGAGTGAAGAATGAAGATGGCATCTTCTTTGGACCTGTTGCATCAATATTGGAGTGGATCCAAATCACGTCTCAGGCAGAAGTTAATATATTTCAACATCAATATGCTTCATTACCACTGATCTGGCCCTCAGCAGATTGCAGATCACTTCATCTCGGGCTTCTGGTTGGGGAAAACTTTGAATGATTTTGTGTGGACATAACTCATCGACAACTGTCTTCATAAAATACAGGACAACTGTGGCATATTTATTCAGATCCTTGATGAATCCCATTCACCGATTGAAAGCAATCCTGCTGCCACTCTTCTTCCTCCCAAACCACCTCTTTGTTGTCCTTCCCTTTGGAACCTTGCTCTTTAGCCTCTGCCTAAGTGCAGGTAAGAGGAGGACAACCAGATGATCAGATTTCCAAAATTTATTCTAATGATAGGCATTCCTAATGGAAGCTTTTCTAATCATAGTATTAACTGTTGTCGAGTGTGTTGGGACCCCTGGAGCTGCAGGTGATATGTCGATGATGATTGGACAGGTAATTGATTTGAAAGGAGTCATAGTAGGCTGTTTCTTGTTTACTAATCATGTCATTTCATTCCTCCAGTGTTTGCTTAACGTCTGCTTTTGGTGGTATGCAAACTGTGGTCAGGATAATGGATGAGACCTCTCTCAGTATGTACAATGGACAACACTTAATCATTAGGTATTCCAGCAACAAGACCGCTATATCCTAGGAAAGTGTTTTCCACTGCTCTCAATAAGGAATCTGTATGTTCTCCACGTGACTTTGTGGGTTTCTTCCAGGTGCTCCATTTTCCTCCAACATACCCACATTCCAAAGATGTACTGGTTGGTAGGATAATTGGTCATTGTAAATTGTCCCATGATTAGGCTAGGGATAAATCAGGGGTTGCTGAGTGGCATAGCTCAAAGTGTCAGAAGGGCCTTTTCCACGCTGTATCTCAATAAATTAATCAAACAATTAATCAATGGAACTCAAACCTTCACCTCTTGGCATCTTTGATTCAGCATTTTGGTCTATATGGCTTACTGAGAAGCCCTCGAGTCTGTCTGCCATATCCAGCTTATCCAGACTGAGCCATGATTCCATGAAACAGAGAATGTGGTAATCCTTCATTTCCTACCCTTTTAGCAATTTTACCCTTAGTTCCTTTGATCTTGTGCAATTGCTAACAAGTAGAGGGGTTTAACACATCACTGGTTTAGTCTGGCTTGGAGTTCATTCCTCTTTCCTCTCTTCCAGCCTTGATAAAACACTGTGGTCCACTTAAAGGTGTTGTACCTGTGTTCCTGAAAGTTGAGTCCACTGAGTCCATCAAAAGATCATAAAATTGCTGGTTTGTTTAGCCAGTTTAAAAGTGCATTACTTAAAGGGAAATTACAGATTGCAGATTCCAGCACTAGTAGTGTTGAAGAGAAGTATATCGAGAAGTTTAGTGACCTGTCTGCAAAACATTGCTGTGTATTGCCGGCACTATTTTTGACAAATAGTTTCGAGCATAACAGGAGAAGGAGTAATTAATTAAGATGTAATAGAGCTCCAGTATATTTGTTGTGATTTTTTTTTACAACAAAACTTGAGATTGAGCTGGAATGGGAGTGCTTTCAAAACATCCCTTTGCTCATTCAATGTAGTAAGAACCTGTTCAGATCCAGACCTTGCCAGTGATGTAATAGTTTATTGTAGAATGAAGTAAGTATCAGTTATCTGGAAGAAGGGACCATTGTGTCGTGTGAGAAAATAGAGACATTTGAAGCAAGCATTGACATTTCTGATTTAACAGCCAAATAATTAAACCTAAATACAGATAGATCACATCATACCAGCAGAAGAGAAAAAAATCATTTCTGATCTACTAGTTATTAAACATTAAAAATGCTATTGATTATAAGGTACTTCATGAGTTAATATACTAAAATATTTCAGATTGTACTCATCCATTGTATTACGTTCACATTGATATTGATCTGGTTCTTGAATGCACATTCTTCTTTGAAGTTACTATTCGCTGCAATCATCCACAATGTTATATATACTAGAATTTTCACTTGGTTAAGTATTTCAGGGGTTAATGGCTCAATACGAAGGCTTGGTCAGACTTATGCCAACAGGTTCATTGTTTTGACTTCACAAATGTACAAAATGAAATTCATAATCAACATAACTTACCCATTAATTTCCTAAACATGGACTGCAAGGGTATTTGCATGTCATCAGCTGATACATGCTTGCAGTTTGATCCAGTCCCTATTTTTAAAACATGATGTTATGTTAATAATTATCATTAAACAATGGAAAGTTTAGTTGCTTGGGAAGAGCAGTAGAAGTAGTCAAAACTGTGAAGGATATCTTGCAGTACTAACTGAGAAGATGGAAGAGTCAAAACTGATATAATATATCATATAACCCATAGGTAGCTGTAATCACAGCTTGACAGGTTTATAGTGACATTCTCCATTAGGAATGTGAACTTGGAAATTTATCACAATAAAATTGGTGCAAAGATGACACAAAATGTGACAACAGAAATAAGGTCATGAATCAGCATGAGCCAGTCTGTGTTAGTATTTGGACTTAAACATTCCAATAATAATACCATGCCTGCCATTTCTATTGTGGCTTTGGTTTCAATTCTGTTCATGTACTGGCTGTATGGTGAAAGTTAAAATATAACAATTGTCTCCATTTTATCCAAGTCTATCTTCTAAACAAATTATCCATAAACTTTGGATATTTGGACCAACTCATCTAATAGAAAGAAGTTAACTAAAACATACACATTTCTAATTATATTCAAGTTGCTCGCACTCCATTCTGGCCTATGGGCTCAAAACTAACTTCAAGGAGTTTAACATAAAACAGAGTCTTGGAATTGAAGCATTTTCAATTGATAATTTTAATGGAATGAAATATTAAACAGAATATCCTCTGCCCTGTTAAATCAATTCATAGATTTGTGTCATGATTTCAATCAAAAGCAATGGAGTATTATCTGGAAGCAAACCAATATTAACACAACCTTACTGTTTATTTTGACCCAGTGGACTGCAATGTAGGGTAGCAAGGTGGAGATATGTCACTATCAAAGGAGGTGTAAGATGCTTCTTCCCTCTGCTAGCTTGCAGGTCATCCTTTGGAAAGATGAAGCACACGCTTAGAACCCCGATCAGGGTATGTGAAACCATAGTTGCTGGTGGTAGATGATCATATGAGTAGCAGTGATCATTAATGGAGAATGTGTGGAGCAGGTTAAGACCTACAAGTATCTGGGAGTACAGTTAGACGAGAAGCTAGACTGGACTGCCAACACAGATGCCTTGTGCAGGAAGGCACAGAGTCGACTGTACTTCCTTAGAAGGTTGGTGTCATTCAATGTCTGTAGTGAGATGCTGAAGATGTTCTATAGGTCAGTTGTGGAGAGCGCCCTCTTCTTTGTGGTGGCGTGTTGGGGAGGAAGCATTAAGAAGAGGGACGCCTCACGTCTTAATAAGCTGGTAAGGAAGGTGGGCTCTGTCATGGGCAAAGTACTGGAGAGTTTAACATCGGTAGCTGAGCAAAGGGCGCTGAGTAGGCTACGGTCAATTATGGAAAACTCTGAACATCCTCTACATAGCACCATCCAGAGACAGAGAAGCAGTTTCAGTGACAGGTTACTATCGATGCAATGCTCCTCAGACAGGATGAAGAGGTCAATACTCCCCAATGCCATTAGGCTTTACAATTCAACCGCCAGGACTTAAGAACTTTTTAAAAGCTATTATTAATGCTTTTTGAGATAGTGATTTAGATGCATATCATATTTTTTTACTGAGTTAAGTATTGTATGTACTTGCTACAACAAGTGTATGGGACATTGGAAAAAAAGTTGAATTTCCCCATGGGGATGAATAAAGTATCTATCCATCTATCCATCTATCTATCTATCTATCTATCTATCTATCTATCTATCTATCTATCACAAGTCCTGGTTATACAACTATGATGTCAGGCAGACAATCTCTGAATGGTATTGATAATGGCTGGGGTCAACTGTCTTGTAAAGACACTTCCCAGATGAAGACAATGGCAAACCACTTCTGTAGAAAAATTTGCCAAGAACATTCAGGTCATGGAAGGTCCATGTTCGCCTTTGTCATACGATGCGGCACATATTGAATGAACAAATTTTACCATGTGGCTATCTTTTTTTACATTGACAAAATTTCAAAATCATATCTGTGTTTAGGAACATGAGAAGGTGATGAAAGCTTAAAGTTTTCAGTCCTTCTTTCCCACTTGGAGGACCTACTGGAGCACCCATTAAATTCTCAGGGGATATAGAAATGTTTAGTCAATGGATAATGGTGCATAATGGTGGAAAGTTAACAAGTTATTTTGTCTTTTCAGACACTTTTCTATAATCCCAAATTTCTTGATACCCTAGATATCCAAATATCTATTTTAGTCTTGAATGTACTCAACAACTTGAGGACCTGAGTTATAGGGTAAGTTTGCGTAGTTTAGGACTTTATTCCCTATGCATACAAGAATGAGGGGAGGTTTGATAGGGCTATACAAAATTATGAGGGCTATAGATAGGTTAAATGTAAGCAGGCTTTTTCTACTGAGGTTCAGAGATGAGAGCTAGAAGTCATATGCTAAGGATAAAAGGTGAAATGTTTAAGGGGAACCTGAGGGGGATCTTTCTTCGCTCGAGGGCGGATCAAGTGTGGAATGACCTACCAGCAGAAGTTGCAGAAGATTTGATTTCAATACTTCAGTGAGATTTGGATAAGTACACGGATGGGAAAGGTACAAGGGGCTATGGTTCAGCTGCAGATCAATGGGATTAGGCAGAAATGTAGTTTGGCATGGACTAGATAGGCCAGAGGGCTTGTGTTTGTGTAATAGTGCTCCATGACTCAATGACTCTTTTGAGTACCTGTGTCCATATGATGAGATTAATAGTTCGTTCTAGATACCTAAGCAAGGGCAAACAATATCCCTGCGGCTATCTGTCAAAATTCATCAGGATTGTTGTGTTTCAATGAAATCATCTCTAATTCTGTTGAGCTCTGGAATGTTTAAGGAGATGGCATACCACTTAGTTTCCCAAGAGCTATCGGTGATGGTCAATAATTTGCTTGAGATGTCCAGGACCCAAAAAAAATGAACAAATAAATTAAAAATGGGTTCTAAAGCCTATAATATCAATCCAAAATATGGAAAAGAGCCGCAGGTGCTCAGGTGCACTGTTACCATGCCTTTGTGTAAGCCATGCATTATCTTGACTTGGAGATTTATGGCCCTCTTTTATTTATCATTGCCGCAATATCCTGAACTTGCTACTGTGAGAGGATATTCACAAGGAGGCAGTAACTACATTAGCTGCTGTCGGAAGTATAATTAATCCTTCCATACTGTTCAGGTTAAATTTGACCTGTTTTGACATTTGACAGCAGTAAAAACATCCTAAATGCCATTTTTTTAGCCGAAATTTGATGACTTTTCCCAAAGTGACCCAAAATGTGCAAAAATGAAAATACTTAATTTTTTTTAAACTTTTGTACAGGTGCTACAAATTTTTGTAGATTGAGGCTGTTCTGGGTCAAATTTGTCCCGTATCTGTTGAAATGGATTTCAGCTCTCTGAAACATTAATTAAGGATTAATCACCCATTTATTAATGTCAGATAGGCTGTTTATAGATTCTAAATAGATCTGTGGTTCAAAATTTAGTATAGACACTTATTATGAGGGGATTCTTTGGCCAGGTCAAAATTGATCCAGACCATACTGTGAAGGTATAGAATATGAACAGGTTGCCTGGGTTAAGAATGTATAATTATTGCTGATCTTACCATTGGCATTCATATGCTATGCTCTACAAATCAGTAAAGAAACTGAAAATAATTTAAAAACTCCTAGAAGTTCCATGTTTAAGATACAAATTTCTAAATAGAACTTACAGCAGTGTCCTGCCTACTAAATGTGGGGTAATAATGCTAGAACAGGTCTTCATTGCCTCAATATCCCTATGAAAAAGACCCAAAGGTAGACAGTAATGCAAACTAATAATTTATTAAATATTGTTTTTAAAAAGGCTTGAAGACTCAAAGCACTATTTTCTTACTATAGTTTTCACACAGAAGCATTAAGGGAGTTTGCAAATTACGATGCCAATCATTGAGATAAAGTTAGTCACATGATAAAAATTTTTACAGCCAATATCATTGTGCTACAATTATTATACATGTCAGAATCCGAGTCAGGTTTATTATGACTGGCATGTGTTGTGAAATGTGTTAACTTAGCAGCAGCAGCAGCTCAATGCAATACATGATAATATAGAAAGAATGAAATAAATAAGTAAATAAATTACAGTAACTATATATGTATATTGGATAGATTAAAAATCATCCAAAAACAGAGAATATATATATATATTTAAAAAATGGAGGTGATGTTCATGGGTTCAATATCCATTTAGGAGTCGTATGGCAAAGGGGAAGATTTCACTTTCTGAATAATTAATATGTGATGGACTGCAATCATGGGATTTAATGAGTAATTGCTGACTCCCTTGCATAAATCTAATTGTGCTTGGAAAAGTATGGTTCCAGGTTATGCTATTTACATGTACTGCACATCAATTAATTGCCCTTACTTTTTCAATAACCAAGTTTTGTGGGATCATGCATTTAGCCATGGGATGCCTCAGACTTTATCTGACAACATGCCAACAGAAATCTTCAAGGCTTTACTATGCTCCTGGCAATCACTGCAGTTAACTTTTCAAGAACTCTATGGCATGGTAACAGCCTCTGGCTACACCCTCAAGATATGCAAATAAATATCTATGCTTTGGCCTTCTCAATTACTGCAGATACTGGTGAGATTCTGCAGGTCAAACACCTTTCAATAAATTCAGGTTGCTCTCTGTTCTGAAGTTGGTGCTAATTGGACAGAATAAAAACTCTCAATTCTGAGCTTTCTAAAGTTCCTGTTGGCTGCAGATCTTTTGGATGAGATGTCAAACTGAGATCCAATGTCTCCTCTCGTGTAGAGGTGAAAAAGTCTTGGCATTCTCTGAGAAAAATCAAGAAAGTTCTCCTGGTATCCTAATTAATAGCCAGCCTTCAATCACAAATATTTAAAATGAGTCTCATCATTTGGGTTACACACTGTGCTCAAACAGTCTGCTGCCGTTCCTGCAGTTGTTGGTCAGTTACATTTCAAAGGACTTCATTTGCTATAGCAACGTTAGGTTGTTTGTACTCAGGGAAAGCTACCCAATAATGCAAGTTCTTGCTCTTTATATAAATCCGCTCAATATCTCAGAAAGTAAAACACAGTTGCAAGTTGTACTAATGTGGACACATGAACATATGACATAGAGCACTACAGCACAGTACAGGCCTTTCGGCCTATAATGTTGTGCTGAAATTAATCTAAGATCCTTTAAAAGTTGTCTAAGATTAATTTAACCCTTTCCTCCTACATAGCCCTCTTTTTTTTATTATCCATGAGCCCATCTAAGAGTTTCTTAAATGTCCTTAAAGCATTCTGTCTCCCCTGGCAGGACATTCCATTCATTCACCACTTGGTCTAAAAAAACCTACCTCAAACATTCCCCCCCCCCACTATATTTTTCTCCAATCACTGTAAACGTATGCCCCCTAGTATTAGCTATTTTCACCCTGGGGAAAATAATTTGGCTATCCTATAGATCTATGCCTCTTATAATCTTGTACACCTCTATCAAGTACCTCTTACCCTCCTTTGCTCCAAAATGTTAAACCTTAGCTTGCTCAACCTAACCTCATAAGACATGCTTTCCAATCCAGGCTCCATCTTGGTAAATCTTCTCTGCACTCTCTCTGAAGCTTTGACAATCTTCCTAAAACGAGGTGACTAAAACTGCGCACAATATTCCAAGTGTGGTCTAGCCTGCGGTTAATAGAGTACTTGGGCGTCCTAGTGCAGGATTCCTTAAAAGTTAACTTGCAGGTTGAGTCGGTAGAAGGGAAGGCAAATATAATTCTATATATTTATTGAGATACAGCACGGAGTAAGCCCTTTCAGCCCTTTGAGCTATGCTGCAAACCCTGATTTAACCCTAAGTTACAATGACAATTTACACCGTCCTATTATTTTACTAACTACTACATATTTGGACTGTGGGAAGAAATCAGTGCATCTGAAGGAAATGGAAACCTCCTCACAGACAGTGGCAGGAATTGAACCCAAGTCACCAGTATTGTAAAGTATTGTGCTAACAACTATGCTACTAAGCCATCTATTTCAGCATTCTTTTTGAGAGGTCGAGAATATAAAAGCAAAATGTAATGCTGATTCTTTATCAGGCATTGGTCAGACCACATTTACAGTATTGTGAAGAGTTTTGGGCCCCAAATTTAAGAAAGGATATGCTAGCAATGGTGAGACTCCAGGGAATGTTTACCAGAATGAAAATGTTCATGTATGAGGAGCATCTGTTGGCTCTGGGCCTGTACTCGTTAGTGCTTAGAAGAATGAGGGGAAATCTCAATGAAACCTATGAAATATTGAAATGGCTAGATAGATTGGATGTGGAGAGGATTGTTTTTAATAGTTATAAAGTCTATAACCAGAGGGCACAGTCTCAGAATAGAAAGATGTCCCTTTAGAACAGAGATGAGGAGGAATTTCTTTAGCCAGAGGGTGGTGAATCTGTGGAATTTATTGCCACAGATGGCTGTGGACATGAAGTCATTGAGTATATTAAAAAGCTGAGTTGATGGGGTTCTGGTTTGATAAAAGCATCAAAGCTTATAGGGAGAAGGCAGGAAAATAGGATTAAGAGAGAAATAAATCAGCCATGATCAATGACAGAACAGTCTTGATGAGCTAACTTTTGCTCCTATGTCTAAAGGTTTATTGGCCTCTTAAACTCAATCCCCAGACTAACCTACAAAGACCTTCTACACAATCCACTGCACCGCCAACCATTGTCAGCTAAAAACCTTGTTAACACACGATTCCACTTCCTTATTCATGTCATTTATAAAAATCACAAAGAGCAGGGTTCCTAATACGGATCTGTGGAACACCACTGGTCACCAACCTTCAGACAGAATACACTCCATCTACTACAATCGTCTACCTTCTGTGGGTAAAGCCAATTCTGAATCCATACAGCCAAGCTGCCCTGGATCCTATGTCTCTTGAATTCCTGAATGAAAGGGGAACTATGTCAATCATTTTACTAAAACCTATATACACCATATCCAATTCTCTACCTTCCTCAAATTGCAAGGTCCAGCTGCCAATACCCACTAGTTAAATGATGGGTCCTTCTTCCCTACCAAAGAGGAATTACCTTTGCTGGCAATTCACAGATGGTCTAAAAGCTTCTGAGGACAAAGTAGTTTAAAGGTTGTCTAGAACTTTCTGAGGACAGACAGCTTGCTCAGGATTAGTGGGGAAAGGGCTGACTCTCTGAATACACCAATATCCCAACTATTGATAGATCATATATGCTTGTGACCATCTTTGATGTGCTAAGTGATGATAGCACTCTGTTCTGCAAGCTTCCTTGAACTCAGTTACAACGGTATAAATAACTTGCCTGGAGTTGCCTGTTTTGATGCAGGCCAGTTAACGTAAAGCAAAGTTGTCCTATGTTGATTGAACATGATCTCACTGTTTACTTGTTCACAAGAAGAAGCTGAGCAGGGAATATTGCTCCTCCTCCTTCCTTTTCTCTTATGGTCCACTCTCCTCATATCAGATTCCTTCTTCATACAAAAAATGTGGGATTCCCCGCATCTGCATATTTTCACTTGTTTGAGATTTCTTCTTCACCAAATCTTTACTTTTCCCACCCACTTGGCTTCACCTATTACCTTCCAGCTTGTCCTCTTCTCACCCGCACTCCCACCACAACCTTTTTATTTTGGCATCTTCCCCTTCCTTTTCAGTCCTGAAAAAAAAACTCAGCCTGAAATGTTGACTGTTTATTTATTTTTTGTAGATGCTGACTGACCTGCTGAGTTCCTCAAGGATTTTGTTTGTGTTGCCAGGGAATGGTGGCTAGAGTTTAACTATGTCAAAAACAAATCTGACGCTTTGAAAACCTCATGCTGCAGTAACACACACACACACACACACACACACACACACACACACACACACACACACACACACACACACACACACACACACACACAATGCTGGAGAAGCTCAGCAGATCAGGCAGTATCTAGAGAAACGAATACAGTCAGCGTTAGGGGCTGAAACATTTTTTCAGGACACAAAGAATGCTTCCGATGATCAACAGTCAGATGGTTTCAAGTTGAAGAACAGGAAAATGAGAAAAATAAAGTTGGCTTTAAGTTGCAGAGAAGTGGGAATGTCTGTAAATTAGGCTGCAGATTAAATGGGGAGGGCAATGTCATTCTGCACACATCTCTTTTTCTATGACACAGGCAATCCCAGGATTTCTGATGCTGTGCTCTGATTTCCCACTGGTCTGCCGCTCTTGACAGAATACACAGAGAAGCCAGTTGTTTCACTGAACACAATTCCTTTTTAAAATATAGCAAGCTGGGCCAAGAGGAAACAGTGAAATCTCAGATAAGAAGGTTTCTGATCATTCCACTTAGGATGGATAGCCCTAAACCATTTTCTGCTACTGCAGCATCTTACACCTGGACTTTCAGTGAAAGAAATTCACTTGAATGAGGACGGTTGATTGTGCGGATGGTTAATATTTACAAGAAACATTTACATAGATCTGGAACATATTGTACAATGTTCCCAGTTATGTTTTAATTATATGATGACAGTTATTGTGTAATTTTTTAATAGCTAATATATTCTATTGACTTACAGAAACATCAACACACAGTCAGTACACATTAACCCATTAGTATTGTTCCAGTGCAGGGATTTCCATGACAATAATTAATCACAATTAGACAGCTTTTTTTTATTTTCACTATGGTGAATTATTGGGCTATGGATAGATCATTAATAATTTTATAACTAACACCTACATATTCCAGAGAGAACTGCAGTCCAATCTGTTCTGGCAATGAACATTCACTTAAAGTGCTGTCTGCAAATTTGTGCAAGTAGACTCTTAACAGAGTTGCTAGGCTAGTGCATGTCTAAAATCGTTCAATTTTTGCCACAGGTTTCACAGCTTTTATTTACATCTATGACCACAAATCCTCCTTCATTTACATTAATGAATCTAAACTCCTTTACTATTTAAGAAGAGAGGGAGGCAAGAGACTGGAAATTATATGCCAGTTAGCCTGACTTCAGTGATTGGCAAGATGTTGGAATTCATAATTAAGTATGAGGTTTCAGGCTGAAGTCAGTATGGTTTCATTAAGGGGGATTCTTGCCTGACACATCTATCTTTAAGAATATAACAGGCAGGATAGACAAAGGAGAGTATATTGATTAGTTGGATTTTTGGATGGCCTTTGACAAGGCGCTGCACATGAAGCTGCTAAACAAGGTAAGGGCACATGGTATTACAAGAAAGATACTAGTATTTACAGAAGGCAAAGAGTGGCAATAAAGGGGACCTTTTGAGGCTGGCTGCCAGTGACAGGTGTCCTGCAGTGGTTGATGCTGGATCCACTACTTTTTCATTATACATTAATGAGCTGTACGACAGAATTGATGATTTTGTGACCAAGTTTGCAGATGATACAAAGGTAGGTGGGAGGGAGGGGTAGTGCTGAAGAAGCATGAAGCACTTGGTCAGATCACTCAATTTGCAAAGTAAAGGCAAATGACATCTAGTGTAGGGAAAGGTATGGTCATGCACTATAGTAGAAGGGTTAAAGGTGTAGACCATTTTATAAATGGGAAGAAAATCCAGAAATTGGAGATGAAAAGGGATATGGGAGTCCTAGTGCAGGATTCCCTAAAGGGTAATTTGCTGGTTGAGTCAGCAGAAAGGAAGGCAAATGCAATATTAAAATTTGTTTCCAAATGTCTAGAATTTAAAAAGTATATAATGCTGAAAATTTATAAAGCATTGGTCAATCTACATTTGAAGTATTGTGAGCAAATTTGGGCCCCATATCTAAGAAAGGATGTGCTGGCATTACAGGAATGAACCTAGGAATGAAAAGGTTAATGTATGAGGAACATTTGATGGCTCCCAAAGTTCAAAGTAAATTTATTATGGAAGTATGTATAGCATATACAAACTTGAGTTTCATCTTCTTGCTAATAGCCACTAAATAAAGAAACACAATCAAAACCAAAAAAACCCTACAACTAACATCAACAAACATTGAATTTGCACAAAAAGAACATTTCATGCAAACAATTCAAGGAGGTAAACAAATAATATACAGAATGTGAACCACCGAGTCCTGAAAAGTGAGTCCACAGCTACAGAACTAGTTCAACACAGTGTGTGAAGCCAGTCCAGGAGCCTGATGGCTGTAGGCCACAGCTGCAGAGACAATTTGGCACTGAGGTGAGTTAAGGATATGGGTCAAACACAGGCAGGTGGGATGGGCTGACATGGAGGAGTGAGATGCACATGGTTTGTCCCCTGTCCTCAGCATTGATGCCTTAATCTTTTTTAACCTGGTACTTAAATCAGCTAAACATTGGGTCAACTTTTGTTCTTGGGCCCTATAGTTTCACTCAGCTTGACATCTACCCCAAGAATGGCCATTGTGACCGGACTTGCATTCTTGAGAGAATAGTTCGCCAAAGCTTTCAGGAGACTGAATAAATGCTTGATTGTTCAGATGGTTCAAAAGTGTACCTCCCAAAAGGAAGTTACAGGCTCTGGGCATGTACTTGCTGGAGTTTAGAAGAAGAGATTCAAGATTGTATAATGTAATTTCCTGTATAGAAGTACAAGTAGAACAAAATAATTGTTACTCCAGGTCCGATGCAGCGCAAAAAAACCCCACAACATATAAGGAACACATTAATAATACTAAAAAAACACAGAAAAAAATATAAGTACATAAGATAGCTTTTATGTGTAGAGTGGATTGATTATATTTCTATAAAATGATGCTAGATTGCTAGGATAATTAATAAGAAATAATAAAGTAGTGGTGGCGTTAGTGGGTGGAGGTGTTGATCAGTCTTACTGTTTGGGAAAAGTAAGTGTTTTTGAGTCTGGTGGTCCTGGTGGGGACCTCCTCCCTAATGGAGGTGGAAAAGTAGTCCATAAGCAGGGTGTGCGGGATCTTTCATACTGTTGCTGGCCCCTTTCTCGTCATCTTTCTGTATATAAGAAAAAGTATGTGAACGTCTTTGGAATTACCTGGTTTTCTACATTAATTACTTATAAAATGTTGTCTGATCTTCATCTAAGTCATAAGAATAGCCAAACACAATCTACCTAAACCAATTACACATAAACAATTGTACTTCTTCTTGTCATTACTGAGTACACCATTTAAACAATCACAGTCTAGGTTCAAAAAAGTATGTGAACCTCTGGGGTAATGCCTTCCACAAAAGCTATTTGGAATCAGGTGTTCCACTCAATGAGCTGAGATTGGAGATGTGGATTGCAGAGGTGCCCTACCTTTTAAAAAAAGACGCACAAAGTCAGGTTACCGACACAACCTGTGCTGCTCAAGAAAGATCTCTTTATATGCACCATGCCTCAATCAAAACAACTTTCAGAGGACCTTAGAAGAAGAATTGTATGCATGCATCAAGCTGGAAAAGGCAACAGAAGCATTTCTAAAGACCTGAGTGTTCATCAGTGCACAGTAAGAGAAATTGCCTCCAAATGGAGGTAATTCAGTACTGTTGCTATTCTCCCTAGGAGTGGATGCCCTGCAAAAATCACACCAAAAGCTCAATGTGAAATGTTGAAAGATGTGAAAAAGAAACCAAGGGTAACAGCAAAAAGCCTGCAGAAATCTCCAGAACTCGCTGAAGTCTCTGTTAATGTGTCTACTATAATAAAAGCACTGAACAAAAATGGTTTTCATGGAAGGACACCATGGAGGAAACCACTGCTCTCCAAAAAAACATTGCTGCATGTCTCAAGTTTGCAAAGACCACCTGGACGTACCACAAAGGTTCTGGGACAATATTTTGTGGACAAATGAGACAAAAGTGCACAGTGCTATGTTTGGAGGGATAGGGGCACTACACTCCAACAACAAAATCTCATAATGACTGTGAAGCATGGTGGAAAGAGTATCATGGTTTGCTGCTTCAGGACCTAAACAGTTTGAAATTGTTGAGGAAACAATGAATTCAAAATTGTATTAATACATTGTGTAGGAGAATGTCAGGGTAGAAGTCCATCACCTGAAGCTTAATAGAAATTGGATAATGCAGGAAGTCAATAATCCAAAATTCAGGAGTAAATCAACAACAGAATGGTTTAAAAAGAAGAAAACTTGCGTTTTGAAATGGCTAAGTCAGAGTTCAGATCTTAACGTAATTGAAATGCTGTGCCATGACCTGAAGAAGACTGTTCATGCAAGGTATCCCAGAAATATTGATGAACTGAAACAATTTTATATGGAGGAATGGTCTAAAATTCCACCAAGCTGAAGTGCAAGATTGATCAACAGATACTGGAAAGATTTGATTGAAGTTATTGCTCAACAAGGGTGTCAACAAGCCTTCCTGTGCACCTCAATGCAGTTTCCGTTCCATGCAGTAATGCAACTCATTAGAATGCTCTTTTCTGCTTATCTGTAGAATGACGTGAGTATGGATGTGTAAAGTCCAGCTCTCTTCAGCTCCCTCAGAAAGTAGAGACATTGGTGAGTCTTCTTGACTGTGTAGGATGTGTTCTGGAACCATGAGAGGTTGTGTATGATGTGCACTCCCAGGAGTTTGAAACTGGTTGCAGTTTCCACTGTTGTGCTGCTAATGTAAGCCGAGAATCAATAACCTTCTCCTTTGTCTTGTTGACATTAAGGAAGAGGTTAGTTCCCTAGGGCCAGACCTTAGGCTGTACCACTTCTTCATTATAGGCTGTCTCATCACTGTTGGTGGTGAGCCTCACCATTGTCGTGTCATCGGTGAAGTTGATAATGTGATTTCTTGGCGGTTTGCCCAAGAATGAAGGGCACTCTCATCGACCTCTACTGAGTACTGAAATGCTTCGATAGAATGGACATGGAGATGATGTGGGAGTGACTCGGTCCAGAGGGCACAGCCTCAAAATAGAAGTAATTATAATACTTTAGAATAGACATGAGGAGAAATTTACTTAGCCGAAGGGTAGTGAATATGCTGTATTCATTGCCACAGACAGCTGTGAAGGCCAAGTCATTGGCTAAATTTAAAGCAGAGGTTGATAGTTTCTTGATTAGTATGGGATTAAAGGTTATGGGGAGAAGGCAGGAGAATGGACTTGAGAGTTAAGATAAATTGGGACTAGCCGGAATAATAGTTCAGCACTGACTGTTCCTGCGCTGTAGTGCTCTATGACTCTATGGCTCTATTACCTCTTGAATCTATGATTATAAATCAATCATGATCAAATGGCAAAGCAGACTTGATGAGTCAAATGACCTAATTATGCTCCTATAACTAACATGAAATGCCTATATCATTAGCTGACAATCTGAAACTAAATTTATCCATAATTTGTTCTTATTCTTTCTGCTTCTTCTGATTTATAGAAGTTGTTAATACATTCTTTAGCTATCTACAGTTCCCCTATACTAAACTCCAGCCAATCTTTCTTTTTAGTTATTTTAAAGCTTGATTGTTGGGTTTGTCTGATCACATTGTTTCACGTCTCTGTAAGTTAATTTAGTAACCTTCCCTGTAAATAAAAAAAATCATTATTTGTATGAAATTCCTTCTTACAGAATGCATACAGTTACAGTATATTCTCTTTTGTTCTTTATTTTTAGTATCATACTAGAGTCTTTTGATGATTGACCCATTACTGTCCAATATGGTTGATTAGTAAGCACAAGAGTTGACTTCTTTCTTAGGCCCTTAGCTCCCAGTGGAGCAGAGGTCATTATTGACCTCCTGTCTCCATTGTCCTCTAAAATAGATGTATAGTATAGTTAGAGTTTATCAATGCTACTCAATCCATTGCATTCACTGTACAGGGGACTGGCCTTTCCAGCTTCACTAGCCTTCACCTCTCACATGGGAATTTAAGGTTGGACTTTGAGAGGTGGTAAACATGAGGGAGAAACATATTGTTGACTATTTATAGTGAATCTATAATACATCAATGTCTGTCAATTTTAGGAATGGAGTATGAAGAACGACTGCTTGTAGCAAGCAACCAAATAAAAAATTCTAGTTGAAGACTCAGTTGTCCCACTCAACTCACTACCTGCCTCACAGAATATTTGAATAAATAGCACATTAACACACAAGTTTATTTCATTGAGGTATCTTAGGGAATGTTATTTCACTACAATTGCACAGATTTTGAACTTTTTTTGGCTGTTCTGCAGGGCCTCCAGATGCCATCAATTGTATGGACATCAATTTGTGTGCATTTGGTTATTGTAGAAAACCAGCTATGTTTTCTCTTCCACCATGCAACTGACTACATCTCTGTCCTTTGACAGAAGTAATTAGTTGAGAGTTTATCTCCAGTAAGGAATCAGCATCTATAATAGCCTAAACAAATGATAAGGTAATTTGATATGTCACAACCAGGAGTCACTTTTAAAGAAAAAGAAGAGGATGTTTTTTTCACTTTGTTCATAGACTGTATTTTCTCAGTGTCACATTGTGGGTATGCAATATTCTTGGATTGTTTACGGTACTTTTTATGTCTAATTGTTTCTCTTTGGACTAGCTCTGAGTTTCCACTTTGTTTTGCAGATGTCTCATTTGGTATTGTGGGGATTGTTAAGCTGTCTTTGTAGTTATTACTTTGATTCAATTTGGGATAATTTAATTAGCACAGTATTTTCAACGTCTTGCATTCCTGCATGCCTCAGGGCGAATTTCAGGGGGGCATGCAAGCTACTCTTTGCTTGGTCATTGTGGTTCCTTGTTTGCTGAAACTCAGACAGAGTTCTTCTGTGTATTGTGAGTGATTTCAGTTCTTCAAGACTGTATAGTTTGCCAGAACTCTTGTTAGTTTTGCTGGTTAGTTTCTGTAATAAATCTTTAGTTTTATTTTATTTTGCTGAAGTCTCTGTGATTCCTGCACTTGAGTTCGCTAGTGACCCTTTCATATGATACAGTCTTCTTATGAATACATAATGTCTCAATTAATAAACCTTGCATAATCAATAGAGATGTCCTGCAGTAATACAACATGCTCCACAAGAGGTGGCAACTGCAACTATGGCTCAAAGGAAATATAATGTAAATTCTGAAAATTCAAAATGATATTGAAATAGTAGCATTTCTCCTTTTTCTGGAGATTAAATAAGACCAATGGAACATTTCCAGCATCTTCTGTTTTATATCAAAGGCATTGGTCAAAGCTGTGGCAACTGACACTTGCACTTTAGCAACTACAATCACTTGGTCCTATTTCTACTCCTGGCATACAGGCAGAGACTGAGGACTGCAACACCACTGGTAAAGGACTGAAAGATATGATTGAGGGTGGTGATGGAGCACTTACAGAACTGCTTTGAATGGGTGGAGAGAACCACATCCAGGGATTCATCTTCAGATCTGAATGAATATCCCACAGTTGTCACCAACTTCAAGATCAGTGTGGATCAATGTGTACCTTTGAGAACATATGGGACACACCCAAACCAGAAGCCATGGATGAACATGGTGATTACTAATCTGCTGAAAGTTAGATCTGTGTCGTTCAAGACCAGTGACCCAGAACTATACAAGAAGTTCAGTTCAGGTACGACCACGGAAGACTATCTTAAGAGCAGAAAATTAATGCTGTATCTTGCTGGGCACTGAAAACATGTCCCAAACAACTTCAATTTCTTATTGCTGCAGTCAGAGATTCCCACCTGCTTGAAAAGGGCATCACTCTGGTGGCCAAGAAGAGCAGGGTGAGTTGCCTCAACAATTATCACCCAGTAGCACTCACATCTACTGTCATGAAGTGTTTTCAGAGGTTAGGCATGGCTAGAATTAACTCCTGCCTTAGCAAGTACCTGGACCCACTGCAATTTTCTTACCACCACAAAAGGTCTACAGTGGATGCCATCTTCAATGGAATTTACGTATATGGTGGTAATGGTGAATACAGGGGTGGGAGTGTAGCGGAATGCAAGCTCCATTTGGTTTCTTGGCTGCTTGTGCACCCTAGTCTTTGGCATCAGTAATAGGATTGGGTCACAAATCAAGGGATGTATTAACACCACCTATCAGAACATAGAACCCTTGACCTGTGCCACTCTTACCTCCAATCACAGCTTATAGAGATGAAATTTTCAACTTCTGACACAAACTAAGTAATAGATTGACACATTAGCATGTGTCCAAAATGTTACTTGGGAATTATGTCAATGTTGGGAGGACATAAGGGATCCAATGGGTAGGAATTTCAAAGTTCCAAGTTCAAAGTAAATTTACTATTGAAGTACGCATGTGGTATATCATCATATAGCACCTAAATATTTATTTTCTTTCAGACATTTTCAGTAAAGTAAAGAAATACAATAACATTTATGAAAAAAGTATACATAATCATAGACTGAAAAACAACCAACCTGCAAAAGAAGAAAGATTGTGAATGAATCAATCAATAAAAATAAATAAATAAACAAATAAACAGATAAATAAATGAATTAATAAATAAAATTATGAATACTGAGAACATGGGCTGCAGTGTCCTTGAAAGTGAGTCTATATTTTGTAAAATCAGTTCAGAGTTGAGGTGAATGAATTTATTATGCTGGTTCAGGAACATGACAGTTGTAGTGTAATTGTTTCTGAAGCTGATGGCGTGGGAACTAAGGCTCCTTCACCTCCTGCATGATGGTAGCAGAGAGAAGAAATCATGGTTTCGGTAGTGGGGGGCCCTTGATGATTGATGCTCCTTTCTTTTGGCAGGGCTCCTTGTAAACATACTCAGTGGTGGGGAGGAGTTTACCATTGATGGACTGGGCTGCATTCACTATTTTCTGTAAACGTTCTCATCCTTGGGCATTGGTGACTCCATACTATGCCTTTATGCAACCAGTCAGGAGACTCTCTACGATGTACAGTATCTATGGAAGTTTGTCAAAGTTTTTGGAGACATGCCAAATCTACGCAAATTTCTAAAGAAGCAGAGACACTGTCCTTTCTTCTTTGTGATGTCACTTAAGTGCTGATCCCAGGGCAGGTCCTCTGAAATGATAACATCTGGGAATTTAAAGTTACTGACCTACTCTACCTCCGATCCCCTGATGAGAACTGGCTCAAGGACCACTGGCTTCTTCCTCCTGTAGTCAATAGCCAGTTATTTGGATTTGCTGACATTAAGTGAGAGTTTGTTGTTGTGGTACCAATCAATCCAATATTCAACCTCCCTCCTATACGCCCGATCGTCACCACTTTATCATGGAATACATGCTATCCATGCAAAAAATTTCCAGAATTATACTGTATTTCCTATTTGTGCATGAAAAGGGTGAAAGTCAAGTTTTATGTCCAATTCCTAGGCTGTAACCCAGACATCCTGGCTGTAGAGGAAGTGCAGCGTAGATTCACGAGGTTAATTCCTGGGATGTCCAGACCGTCTTACGCAGAGAGGTTAGAGAGACTGGGCTTGTACACGCTGGAATTAATGAGATTGAGAGGGGATCTGATTGCAACATATAAGATTATTAAGGGATTGGACAAGATAGAGGCAGGAAATATGTTCAAGATGCTGGGAGAGTCCAGTACCAGAGGGCATGGTTTGAGAATAAGGGGTAGGTCATTTAGGACAGAGTTAAGGAAAAACTTCTTCTCCCAGAGAGTTGTGGGGGTCTGGAATGCACTGCCTCGGAAGGCAGTGGAGGCCAATTCTCTGGATGCTTTCAAGAAGGAGCTAGATAGGTATCTTATGGATAGGGGAATCAAGGGATATGGGGACAAGGCAGGAACTGGGTATTGATAGTAGATGATCAGTCATGATCTCAGAATGGCGGTGCAGGCTCGAAGGGCTGAATGGTCTACTTCTGCACCTATTGTCTATTGACTATTCCAAAACTTGGAGACAAAATAATTTATGTGGCCAAAAGCAAATATTTCAATCATCTGGCTGAAACAGAGCAACGTCAGCACTTCCATTGCCAAAGCGTTGATGCTTAATTTAAGCTAATGCATCCTTGCAGATAGTTTTCTTCCTTAACTAAATAAAAGATTTAGAAACATACCATCCATGTAATACAGTTTGTTCATTGACAACAACTTATAGCATCAAGATTACCAACCTGCATTTAGAAAATGCCTTTAATGTGGTGAACATGACGTTTCTCAGTGCTGCTACTGACAAACTATTAAAATGTGGTTAAGAAGGAGTGCGGTGTATTGGCCTTCATCAATCGTGGAATTGAATTTAGGAGCCAAGAGGTAATGTTGCACCTATATAGGACCCTTCTCAGACCCCACTTGGAGTATTGTGCTCAGTTCTGGTTGCCTCACTACAGGAAGGATGTGGAAGCCATAGAAAGGGTGCAGAGGAGATTTACAAGGATGTTGCCTGGATTGGAGAGCATCCCTTATGAGAGAATAGGTTGAGTGAACTCGGCCTTTTCTCCTTGGAGTGACGGAGGATGAGAGGTGACCTGATAGAGGTGTATAAGATGATGAGAGGCATTGATCATGTGGGTAGGCAGAGGCTTTTTCCCAGGGCTGAAATGGTTGCCACAAGAGGATACAGGTTTAGGGTGCTGGGGAGTAGGTACAGAGGAGATGTCAGGGGTAAGTTTTTTACTCAGTGAGTGGTGAGTACATGGAATGGGCTGCCGGCAACGGTGGTGGAGGCAGATATGATAAGGTCTTTTAAGAGACTTTTGGATAGGTACATGGAGCTTAGAAAAATAGAGGGCTATAGGTAAGTCTAGCAATTTCTAAGGTAGGGACATGTTCAACACAACTTTGTGGGCTGAAGGACCTGTATTGCTCTGTAGGTTTTCTATGTTTCTATGTTTCAATGTTTCTGTATAATAGAACTGCAGAAAAAGCTGACAACATTAACTTTCAATGTAAATTCCAGAAGAGAAGGGACAAGGTTACAGTGTAGCAAATACAGGTTAATACATTTTAATATCAACCTTGGCCACATTAAGGGTTGGAAAGGAATTTCCCACAGGTTTTACCTCTGAAACTGCCCATTTGGATAACAGGCTCCAGTTGAGAAGCATCACTCATACTCTCAGATTAAATTTTGGCTTGTGTACTTGTGAATAATAACACAGAAGAGATGATCTGGCATCAGCAAGAGGAGTATTGGATGCCCTATTCCACCACTTGACTCAGCACTGAATCGAGCTGTGGAGCACAAACTTAAAGATGTATTTCACATTCAGTTCATCAGCTTTATGGAATTTGCCACAGGCTCCTGGAATGCAATCTCATTCATTTGCATCAAGCTGAATAAAAACTAATGCCAATAAGCAGCTTATTTTTTATACTGGAGCTTAGAGTCATAGGGTCACACTGCAATGAAGCAAGCAATTCAGCCATCCAAGTCTGCGCTGTCGATCAAACATCCATTTACACCATTCACTGCTCTCACTATATGATCTGATGAAGGATTTTGGTCTAAATTTTTGACTCTATTATTTTCCATTGAAGCTGCCTGACTTGCTGAGATCCTGCAGCACTTTGTATGTGTTGCTTTGGATTTCCAGCTTCTACAAAATCCCTTATGTTTATCTCATTTTATTTTGTTCACATTCCAACCAACTGCCTCTGGATCTCACCATTCAGTCACCTACGACCAGAGCAAAAGGCAATTGTAACTGTGGAAAAAGCCCTGGAGGTAAATGCAGGCAAGAATAAGCAGATTTTAATCTCTCATAGTAGATTATACTGTTGCTTATTGTGACATGGAGAAGTGTGAATCCAAATGTTTGAAGTATCACTTTCATGAATCTGCATTATCATACTGTATACACCATATACTGTTGATCATAAAATATGACTTTGTCTATTAAGCTATCAGTTTTTTAGCTAATAAAAGCATCAAAAATGTTGAAATTCAAATGACTTAATTCTCTATTAATCCAAAGTTATACTACTGATTCATTCATTGCCAATTTTATCTATGACTATATGTGGCCTTACTGATAGCCTTTGAGGGAAGCAGAAGAGGCTGTGACCAAAATATCTGAAAGTAGGAGAGTATTTTGCACACTTGTGGCTTTTCTGTGTTCAACTGACAGAGCAGCCTGCTGGAGCCTATCAGTTCCATGGCTGAAGCTCATGTGCAGGACACTTCTACGCTTGCAGAATGGTTAACAGATCATTGGGAACATCCCCTTGACTGGAGAAAGGCAGCAATCTGTTAAGGAATAGTATCTTGCTGTCTGTTAAGAAAGCAATTCACTGATGTGTGGCATCTTTCTGCTTCAGCAGGGATATCCAGCTGCTGTATTTTTCTGATGGAGCACAGAGCTGCTCCTGAATTGCAGAGATCTAGCTGGATACATAACGACTTTGTGAGGCTCTAACTGTGACTCCACTGGAGTAGACCTGAGCTCAAGTAGATATTGTTGAGAGGGAGTTGAATTAACATTCCTTTCCAGGAATGCGTGTGGCTTCCAGGGAGGCATTCATCAAATTCAAATTTAAGTTTATTGCTATAGGCAGACATAAGCATAGTATAAATGGCATTAAACTTTGCTCTTTTGCAGAAGCACAGTACATTGCAAACATGACAAATATAAGTTTGAATACACTTAAGTTGGTATGAATTATACATAACATACAATAAAAGAAATGTAATGAATCAGAATCAGGTTTAATATCACTAGCATATGTCATGAAATTTGTTAACTTTGCACCAGTAGAAGAATGCAATACATGATAATATAGGAAAACAAAACTGTGAATTACCTAAGTATATATATTTATCTTGAATAGTTAAATAAGTAGTGCAAAAATATAAATTAAAAAAAGATAGTGTTCATGGTTTCAATATCTATTCTGAAATCAGATGACAGAGTGAAAGATGCTGTTCCTGAATCATTGAGTGTGTGCCTTCAGGCATCTGTAGCTCCTTCCTGAAGGTAACAATGAGAAGAGAGCATGTTCTGGGTGGTGGGGGTTCCTCAATGATGGATGCTGTCTTTCTGAGGCACCGCTCCTTGAAGGTGTATTGTATACTATGGAGACTAGTACCCATGATGGAGCTAACTACCTTTACCACTCTCTGCAGCTTACTTCGACCCTGTGAGGTAGGATCGAAGTAGCTTGCCCCGCCCCAAACCAGATGGCAGATAGAAACACAGCCAGTCAGAATGCTCTTCACAGTACATCTATAGAACTTTTTGAGTGGTTTAGCTGACGTTCCAAATCTCCTCAAGCTCCAAATGAAATATAGCCTCTATCTTGCCTTCTTTATAACTGCATTGATATGCTGGAACCACATTAGGTCCTTAGAAATATTAATGCTAAGGAATTTCAAATTGTTCACTCTCTCCACTTCTGGTCCCTCCATGAGGATTGGTTTGTGTTTTCTCATCTTACCCTTTCTGAAGTCCACAGTCAACTCATTGGTCTTGCTGACATTGAGTAGAAGCTTGTTGTTGCAACACCACTCAACCAGATACTATAACTCATTTCTGTAGGTCCTCTCATCTCCATCTGAGATTCTACCAACAACCAATTGTATCATCAGCAAATTTCTAGATGGCATTTGAGCTGTGCCTAGCCACACAGTTATGGGTGTAGAAAGAGTGGAGCAGTGGGCTAATCAAACATCCCTGAGATGTGTCAGTGTTGTCTGTCAGCGAGCTGGAGATGTTATTACCAATCTGCACAGATTGTGGTCTTCCAGTAAGAAGTCGAGGATCCAGTTGAAGAGGGAGGTACAGAGGCCCAGGTTCTGTAGCTTTTCGATCAGGATTGTAGTACTGAAAATGTTAAATGTTGAGCTATAGTCAATGAACATCACCCTGACATAATTATTTGTCTTGTACATGTAATCCAAAGCTGTGTGGAGAGCCAGTGAGGTTGCATTTACTGTAGACCTTTTGTGACAATAGGAAAATTGCAATGGGTCCAGGTCCTTGCTGAGGCAGGAATTGATTCTAGCCATGACCAGCCTTTCAATGCACTTCATCACCGTAGATGTGACTGCTACTGGAGGATAGTCATTGAGGAGCTCACAGTACTCTTCTTGGGCACTGGTATAAATGTTCCTTTTGAAGCAGGTGGGGACTTTTGACTGTAGCAGTGAGAGATTGAAAATGTCTTTGAACATTCCCACCAGTTGGTTGGCACAAGTTTGCAGAGGCTTACCAGGTACTCGATCAGGGCTTGCCACCTTGCAAGGGTTCTCCCTCCTAAAAGAAAGCCTGATGTTAGCCTTCAAGACAGAGATCACTTGGTTAACAGATGCTGCAGGGATTCTCATGGAAACAGTTTTAGTCTCACTATCAAAGCGTGCATTTGTGTGCTGTTGCTATCTGTGCATGTTCCATTCTTTGAGTGATGCACATTGCCACTGATGATGTTGGGTTTCACTTTGTAAGAAGTAGTGGCCTGCAAACCCTGCCAGAGTTGACGTGCATCCGATGTCATTCAGAGTTGACATGATATCCTGCCCCTGGATAACCTAGTATGAGAGAGTGGAAAGGCCTCTTCCATGCTTGTTTGTGTTCAGTCTGGGAGGGCTGAGAGCATATCTACCGTCTCTGTAAGCTTTGCCTACCCAATCCCTGCCTTTACTTGATTCCACAGGAAGGAGGGATGTTTCAATTTCTTCTCTTGTGAGCCATACTTACTATATGATTTCCTGCATCTCCTCCCAGCCTGCGGTCTGTAGTGTCTGCGTGGCCAGTATTCAGACAGATAATTTTATTCTAAACACGAGGGGTGCTTAAACACAGCAGTGTAATAGTTAGTGCAACACTTTATTGCACCAGGTCTAGGGTTCAATTCCTGCTGCTGCCAATAAGGAGTTTATACATTCTCCCCTTGAGACTGTGTAAGTTTCAACATGGTGTCCTGGTTTCCTCTTATATTCCAAAGATGTACGGGTGATGGTTAGCAAGTTGTAGGCATGCTCTGTTGGTATCAGAAGTATGGTGAAACTTGTGGTCTTCCTCAGATTCCATTGATCATTGACTCAAACAATGAACTTCCGGATATGTTTCAGTGTTTTATGGTACATATGACAAGTAAGGCTAATCTTTAAGAGGTTCTGCAAATGCTGAAAATCATGAATAACACATACAAATTGCCGGAGGAACTCAGCAAATCAGGCAGCATCAATGAAAGGGAACAAATAGTCAATATTTCAGGCTGGGACTCTTCCTTACGACTGGAAGGAAAGGGGATGGGAACCAATATAAGGTTATGGGAGGGCAAGGATAGGTGAGACCAGCTGAGGAGAGCTGGTGGGGGAGGGGAAAATGAAATAAAAAATGGGATTTACCCCTCACAATTCCATTCTCTGAGTTGGTGCTTTGAGGCATCAGACACTGCAACACAGGGTGCAACTATACTTTTCATCAGCTCCTTCAATTTGCTCTTCTCGTTGAGACAGGGTGAACAGTGGGACTCACACCTTTTCACCTGCAGCCTTCCTATCAACCTTTACCAACACTGTGTGTGTTGTTGCTATCTGTACATGTTGGACATGTAAGTTGAAAAGCTGATATCCTTGTGGGATTTATAAACAATAAAATGTATGCTGGCCCATGAAAATGAGTTGAGTGTTTTGATAAACAAAATAGATACATTGATAATTTTTTATTATTGTCATATGTATTGAGATACAGTGAAAAGCTTCCAGACATATGTACTTTACATTAATATGTACATTAATAGATACTTTGAGCTAGTGTTGGTGCATGGCCAAGTGATTAAGGTGTTTTTCTAGTTATCTGAAGGTCGCTAATTTGAGCCTTGGCTGAGGCTACGTGTGTACTGTTGAGCAAGGCACTTAACCACACATTGCTCTGCGACGACACCAGTGCCAAGCTGTATGGGTCCTAATGACCTTCCTTTGGACAACATTGGTGGCGTGGAGAGGGGAGACTTGCAGCTTGGGCATCCATAAAAAAAACCTTGCCGAAGTTTGCGCTCCAAGATGCAAATCCATGGTCTATCGAGACTAACAGAGGCTTACACTTTGAGCTAGGAGATAACGGGAAAATAGATTTTTGAATATAACATTGCAGTTACAGAGAAAGACAAATAGAAAAATAATCCCTCAACCAAGTTTGTGAACACTTTAAGCATTTCTGTTTATAAGTTTCTTAATAATGCATGTCTAGCATCATGTTGGATATACAATATCACAAGTTGAATACAAAAAAGATGCAATTAAAACATAAAAGTTTTCAGCAATCCTTTATGAATAGATTGAAAGAATTAAAAACTTTTTTTCCCCAGAATCTGTTACCATAAAGAAAATAAATCTGAAAGGCACAAAATTCAGCAGCAGCATCTAAAGATGAACATGAAATTGTTTGTTCATATCGTGGATTTTGGTATTCAGCTCAGTCATCCACAGACAACATGGTACATGAACCATAGGTTCCTTGCTCGTTATTGATTTGGTTTCATTAACACTATTTTTTCAAGTAAGTAATACCCCTTTGTTTTGATTTCTTCTCCTCAAGCTTCTATTTGAACCTAAATCCTCAGAGCTTTTCTCTACCCTACTTTCCAATGGTTCTCTTAGCCCAAGTTCCAATTTTGTCAATTGCTTCTTTGGATTCCTCACCAGACAATGTATAAAAAGGAACACTGGGTGTTTTTTTTGTCTTTGCTTGTTTTTGGGAACTGACTGGGTTATAAGCATTAAATCTTTTTGCTGCTGTATAACTGAGATTTGGAATCTAGACTTAGACAAGTGAAAAGTTTGTGCCCTAAAATGCAGTATGACATATCAGTGACCAGCATATGGTATGGTTGAGCACAGAGATTTGGAGTATAAAATAAACTGTATTATATCAACAAAATCAAATCTAGCTAAAACATATGTTACTTACTGATTCTTAATCAATGGCCTAATCATTACAATTCCCAATGGAATAGATCCCTGTGTTCATCTTTCGCAAAATTTGTCAGTGTGAACATAATGATCACATTTCTAATTTCATTATAAATAGCTAAAGCCATTCAGGCCTGTTGGATGAGCAAATCTTTCTTTTTTCACTTGAATTTTATATCTTAATGTTTAACTTGCATCACTTAAATACATATCAGATTACCTTATAATTGCACTGACGCAGATGGGCTCCATCTGCTATCCAGCTCCACTAGAATCTGTTGAGGTACTGAGCACATTTTGAAATTGTTCAAGGGTAGGGTATTTGCATATGTATACAGGTCATTGAAATTCTAGTCAGAGTAATGACATAGAGGGATATATCAGATTAATTATAGGCAGCACCTGGCTGTTATATCCTGGCCAATTTCATTCCATGCAACATGCACGACACATATTTTACATGATTCATTAGCAACAGGATAGCTCTGAAAAAATAATTCTGTCATCAACAAAGATAGAATTTGTTTTTCATCTGTAGATTTTTACTTAATATTCATCTCCCCTTTATTAACTCCATTTTTGTAACCCATCTGTCACAAATTATATACATTTAAACAATAGAAATACATAATAATTTCAATTGTCTTTACTGAATGCAAGATATTTGCTTCATTCAATGGAAAATAGCTGCATTATAATGTGCATTGGAAAATTGTATCTTTGGTCTCAGAGTTCTATCATCCATTCCTCAGCAAAAGATTCTTATTTCTGATTCTAAGCTTCTCTGCCAAATTTTCATTTTCACTTTTCAAACTGAAAGGGTTGACTTCTTGACCAGAACCTGCCTTTGGTTCAAAAGTACATATATATCACCATATACAACCCTGAGCTTCATTTCCTTGCAGGCATAGTGTACACAGTAATTCCAAGAAGATTCCAATAGGATCAAAGAAAGACCACCTCCAACAGGACAGGCAAACAAACAAAGTGGAAAAGAAAACAAGCTGTGAAAATACAAAATAAAAATAAAAATAATCATAATATGTAAGCAATATATATTGAGGACGTGAGATGAAGAATCCATGAATGTGTGTCCACAGGTTGTGGGAATGGATCAGTGCTGGGGCGAGCAAAGTTATTCCCTTTAGTTCAAGAGCCTGATGGTTGAGGTTTCGGAACTGTTCCTGAACCTGATGCTGTGGCATCTGAGGCACCTATACTTTCTTCCTGCTGGCAGCTTCAAGGAAAGACCACGGCCTGGATGGTGGAGTCCTTAACATTGGATGCTGCTTTTCTGTGACAGCATTCCATGTAGATGTGCTCAATGGTGGGGAGGGCTTTATCTGTGATGTACTCAGCCATATGCAATACATTTTGTAGGATTTTGTTTAAGGGCATTGGAGTTTCCATACCAGGCCACTATGCAAACAGGCAATATACCACACATTTATATAAGTTTGTTAAAGTTTTAGTTGTCATGCAAATCATTGCAAACTTCTAGGTAGTGGAGGCAGTACTATGCTTTCTTTGTATTGGCAATTGCATGTTGGACTCAGGACAGGTCCTCAGAAATGATAACACCAATGAATTTAAACTTCCTGACCCTCTCCAGCTCTGATCCCTTGATAAGGACTTGCCTGTGAACCTCCAGTTTTTTCCTTCTGAAATCAATAATCAGCTTCCTGGTCTTGCTGACAATGAGTGAAAGCCTGTTGCTGTGGCATAACTCAGATAGGTTTTCAATCTCCCTCCAATATACTGATTCATTACCATCTTTGGTTTGGCCAAAGACAGTGGTGTCGTCAACTAACTTAAGTATGGCATTAGAGCTCTGAGACTCCCAAGTACAAAAAGTGGAGGCATGGACTAGCCTTGTGATGCACCTGTACTGATGGAGATTGAGTAGGAAATCTGAACTGACTGGGATCTGAAAGTGAGGAAATCGAGGTTTCAAATGCACATAGAGATATTGAGGCCAAGGTTTTGAAGCTTACTGATTAGTTTTGAGGGGATGATAATATTGAATGTCAAGCTGTATTCCATGAAGAGCATCCTGATGTATGAACCTTTGCAGTCCAGATGGTCCAGGGTTGAGTGAAGAACCAATGAGATGGCATCTGCTTTGGACAAATTGTCACGCTAGGCAAATGAAAATGGATCCAAATCGCTTCTCAGGCAGAAGATGATATGTTTCATTACCAACCTCTCAAGCCACTTTCTCTCAGTGGATATAAGTACTACTGGATGATAATCATTGTGGCAAATTCCCATATTCTTCTTAGGTACCGGTATAACTGAATCCTGCTTGAAGCAGGTGGGTACCTCAGATTTCTGAAGTGAGGGGTTAAAGATATCAGTGAACACTCAAGTCATTTGATCAGCACAGGTCTTTAGTACACAGCAAGTTAGCCCATCAAGAGGGCGAATCCATTATGCTTTCTGTGCATTCACCCTCCTGAAGTATGTTCTCACATTAGCCTCAGAGAGTGAATTCACAGTGTCATTGGGGGCTATGAGAGTTGTAAAGGCTCCTCCATGTTTTGATGGTCAAAGCGAGCAAAGAAGCCTTGAGCTTCATCTACATCTCTTGGTTTCGCTTTTTAAGAGAAATATAACTCAAGCCCCGCCCTAGCTATCAAGCATCCTTCAGTGATGCATGTTAGGTCTGGAATTACCACTTTGCACATTGGACAACTTTCTGGAGATAATACATGAACTAAGTGTATCTCTGCAGAAGAGTAAACACAAATCATAATGGCTTTCTCACTAAGCGCAAATCCAGCCACTATGTGTTTTTATCATTTTAATGAGGCTTTTTGTGCACATTCTGCATATCTCAGCACATTTTTTTATCAAATTGTTTCTCTTCATCCAAAATTTCACTCAGGAAATAAAGCTTTCTATGCTTTCAAGATTATTTGAATTGTTTTGTTTAAATAGTTCTGTTCCATTTTGTTGCTAGTTGGACCAAACAGAGATAAGAAGTTTAAAAGAAACTGAGAAGGTGTGTTTCAGCCAGAGAGTGGCTGAAGCATAGAACATACTGGTTCAGGAAGCAGATACTCTTTTAGGAAGCATCTTGATGAGTATTGAATTACCAAGGCATAGAAGAAGTGGACCAAATGCAGTTAAATGAGATTAGTATCAATAGCTATGTAACGGTGGTTTGAAGAGTCTGTTTCTGTGCTTCGTGACACTAAGACCTTATGAGAACATGAGGGATTTCTATTTCCTTTCAAATGGTCAATCATAACCCTTGGATCAATAGAGCACACATCCTGAATTGGGGCTTTAGGAAATTATGACAGCATGAATTGATAGCATGACAGTCAACGATGAGATTGGTCAGCAATGAAATTTCAAATACCTGACAGTCACGATTGCAGAAAAAAAGGCATTTTAAGACAAATAGGATCCAGCTAGCAGCATAAACTATTGCAGTTTTGTTGCTCGTGTACAGAATTCAATCTAATACATTTACAGCAATCAAATTTCGTATTCCGAAGTAACTCCCCAAGGCTAACACAATTAATACTCCAAGGTAAGTAAATTTAAATAATTTCTCATGGTACATGTTTGAATTTCAATGCACACAATTCATGGCCATTTGAAAAATTGTTTGTATCCAATACTTCTAGAAGTATTTGTGGAAAGGTTTCCTTTATTTCTTACAGACAGTAAGAGTTATTGACATTTAAAAAAAGAAACATTAGTATCATTTGAAATATCTGGCGTGTTAGAAATACACAAATGCATAAATTCAATCATGTAGCACAAGTTTTTTATGTGCTATGAAACAGAGATCCTACTCAAAATCAATTGTGAATCATAATCAGCTGCTGGTTACAGCAAAGTTGTGCATACTGAAAGATTCAACTGCTCATTTTTATACACTGCACATCATCGGTCAAAGCAAAACTGCTGTGTTTCCTTCCAATATGGTTCACATTTATGTAACTAACATATCAGGATAATCGCGACAAAAGCCTAATGGTAAAGTTACTACTTTCAATGGCAAAACAAACCAGAGTAGTTGATAGAGAAATATGAGGGCTAAAGGAAAATAAGGGGTCATGGTGAGCACTGGCAATGACTAAACTCAGGTGCAATTTTTTTTTTAGCGTGTCACACCAGACAGTCAGCCATTCTTGTCTGACACGTGGTGTCAGGATTGGTCTCCTTTTGGATTAACCGGGTCATGATATGAATGTTCCTGACTTGACCCTTGTATTTTTTACAGGGCTGAGTGGCTAGCTCGATGCTCAACCTGGCACGGATGGAAAGCGTGCTTGGGGGGGTGATCCGACTTGGATTCAAACTCGGGAGCCTTCACTCCGGAGTCTGGCGCTAATGCCATTGTGCCACCAGCTGCCCTCAGGTGCCATGAATGGCAGACTCCCATATTGAGATGGAAGCAAGAGATTATACATAGGACTTCAAACAGAATATCAGTGATATAACTGAGCAACAGTGCAAAACAAATCATTCTCAACATAAAGACCCCACAATGAGTGCTTCACCGGAGTTCACATTAAATAAATATAGAATGGGGAAAAATCTGTGCCAGTCACAATTAACTTGACAAGATTAAACCGAAAGTGCAAGGGCTTAATTACCCTAATTAAAACAATAATTAGTAACTACAAGCGCTCAAGAAAACTAGAAGCCCAATGCTGTACAGCTCACCACAGAGACCCACAGGTACCTCCCTCCCGAAGGCTGGCACCTGAGGGCCTAGAGAGCTTTGGGTATTTAAAACAAAGCTGGTAAACCTGAGAGAGCTGATGCCTTCGAGAAAGAGCTGGAAAACTGGAAAACATTGTATTTATAACTTGGGAACATTGCATATATAACTTAGAAACATTGAATGCCTTGAAAGATCTAACAACCTAGTCAATCCTAAGAACCTTGGAAAAAACCTTGCATGTAGACTGGAGAAACTTGGAATATAGACTCGGGACCTTCTGGACATGAACTAAGTGTAGAAACCACCTTTGCTTCCAGCTGACTGATGTCCAAGTAGCTGTAGTACCTCCATTGAGTCCATTGATTGTGGGGGCTTTCTGTCACAGCAAGCACTGACGATAACTGAACCTAGGTGTGGATGAATGGCAGACTCCCATGTCAAGAGAGAAACAAGAGGTTATACATAGGAATTCAAACAGAACATCAGTGACATGACTGAGCAACACTGCGAGACAAATGATTCTCAATTTAAGGACCCCATGATGAGTGCTAAATGGGGGTCCACATTAAATACGTATAGAATGGGGAAAGCCTGTGCCAGTCACAATTAACTTGACAAGATTAAACAGAAAGCATGAGGACATAATGACTCTAGTTAAGACAACAATTAGTAAGTAGATACTCGAGAAAGCTAAAAGCCTCAACACAGAGGCCCGCAGGGCTCATGACATAAGGAAAGGGGAATGTGACTATTGAATTTGCTTTATTGAGAGCCAGTGTAAATCTGATGAGAGGAAAAGCAGTCTACGTAGTTAAAAAGGGAATCAGTTTTGAAATATGTACAATTTAAAGGGTTAATTAGCTACTGTTGCTTTGTTGTGGAACTGGGAGGAGTTAAGTTGCTGGAGTCAGCTATGTACAGCTTTGAACTATATCTCTTTTAGTGTTCAGGCTAGTTTCAAGGATAAACCTTCTACCATGGTGAAGGAAGTCTCTAACCTTGACTATGGTTCTGCCAGCCCTTCAGGATGATCAGAGGCAGAAATAAAAGGACAAAAAGCAAGTCATTCTTGATAGAGAGGTATAAAAAAGCTCTGGTCAAAAAGAATGCCAACATTGTATTTTCCTTCCTTACCACTGACTCTACCTATAAGTTAACTCTTAGGGCAGAGGGTCTCAACCTGGGGTCCACAGACCTCTTGTTTAATGGCATTGGTCTAGGCATCTCAGATTTTTGAATTTTCTCAACTTTTTTGAAAATACTCTGTCTTTATCTTTATGACCAAAACTGCACACAATACTCCAAGTGCTCCCTGATTAAATTGTTATATGGTTGTAGTTTGACTTCCTTGCTCTTACACTGAACAGTGGTCACTTTTACCACCTTATCTATATCCACTTTCAACGAACTATGCATCTGGATCTTAAGATCTCTATGCACTTTAATGCTATTAAGGAGGCTACTATTAACTTATATTTTCTCCTTTCATTTGACATCACAAAGTGAAGCACCTCATAATTGTCTGGATTGAACTCCATCTGCCAAGTCTTGGTCCAGATTTGCAAATGATCTATATTCCACTATATTTTTGTTGGATAGTTTTTCACATTGTTCCCAGCTACACCAATCCTGCTATCTTCTACAAACCCACAAATGTACCCACCTACGTTTTTGTCCAAATCACGGATGTATGTCAAAAACAACGGAGGTCCCAACATCGATCCTAATGGAATACCACTGTTCATAGACCTCCAGCCAGAATAATAGCTTTCCACCGCAACTCTCTGTCTTTTTATGGGGAAGTCAGTTCCAAAATGAAACATTCAATTCACCCTTGATTGCATGCATGTTTATTTTGTGAATCTACATACCATGAAGGGTTTTATCAATTGCCTTACTAAAATCCATGTATGTAATGCCCCCTGCCTTATCCCCTTCAAGCACCTTTGCCACCTATTCAAAAAAAAAGTCAATCAAGTTTGTTAGCTTGACCTGCTCCACATAGAGCCATGCTGACTGTCTCTTAGCAGGCCAAATGTTCATAGATCCTATTCCTCAATATCCTTTCCAACTGCTTCCCGACCACTGTCCTACATAGCTCACTGGTCTATAATTATCTGGATTATCTCTGTTTCTCTTTGGAGAAGGATTAGATTGATTTTATAGTAGGCCAAATTTTTAACACAGTATTCTGTGCATATCTACCCTAAAACATAATGATTTGTGTCAGTGTTCCCAAAATGTTCACTGTTATCAGGCCTGTCACACGCCCTGGCTCATTACCCAAAATTTGGTCCAATATGTTCTCTCTTCTAGTTGGACTCTCCATCTACTGTTTCAAGATCTCTTCTTGGATGCATTGACAAAATCTATGTTTCTTGTATTAAGGAATTTCCAACTAATTCTGGGAAAGTTAAAGTCTCCATTGTGAGAATCCATTTGTTTCTGCACCTATTCCCAATTTGTCTACATACCTGTTCCTCTTTCATTCAGTGGCTATCAAGATGGCCTAAAGTATAATCACATCATAGTAATTGTGCATTTCTTATTTTTGAGCTTTTCCCATTTTACCTTTGTGGATAATTCCTCAAAGTTATGTAATCTTTGAGTACTGCTGTGGCATCCTCCCAAATCAGAGGTGCAATGCGGCCACCCCTTTTGCTTCCTCTATCACATCTAACACAGCAAAATGTAGGAATGTTGAGTTGCCAGTCCTGCCTCTCATGCAACCATGTCTTTGCAATGAAAGTAACATTGTAATGTTGGTACTGATCTAAGCTCTAAGTTCATCCTCCTTACCCACAACACTTCTAGGATTGGAATAAACACAATACAGCCTATTGGATCCATCGTGTTTATTAGCCTGCCCTTTGCTGTGCCTCCTTTTAGAATTACTTGTCATGCCATCCTTCTTGATCTCAATCCTATCACCTTGCCTTGCTGCAGTGGTTCCCAAAAACCTGTCACCCTAGTTTGAATTCTCAATAGCACTAACAAACCCGAACCCCAACCCCAGCTCATGAACAGATAGACGCATGTCTGCCCCTCCCGGACCACATCAAACAAAGCAATGATAACCTCCAATAAGGATATTGTCTCCTCTCCAGTTCAAATACAAATGTCTAGTTAGTTTAATGTTCAAAAATTTTAAAGTAAATTTATTATCATATTATCAAAGTACAACACCTATATATTGCCACATACTACCCTGAAATTCATTTTCTTGTACTCATTCACGGTAAATACAACGACACACAAAAGAATCAATGAAGAGTCACACACAAGACAGGAAAACAACCGATGTCAAAAGAACAACAAACAGTGCATATACAAAAAAATAATAAATAAGTCAATAAATATCAAGAATATGAGGTGAAGAGTCCTTCAAAATGAGTCCATAGGTTGTGGGAACAGTACAGTGTTGGGGTAAGTGAAGTTATCTCCTCTGGTTCAAGAACCTGAAAGCGGAGGGGTACTACAATCAGGTGTCGCTGTAGTGTAGCAGTTGGTTCAGTGCCATTTCAGCTCAGGCCATTGCAGTTCAGAGGCCAATTCTGATGTCATCAGTAAGGAGTATGGACATCCTCCCTGTGGAATGCATGAATTTTATCCAGATGCTCTAGTTTTCTCCACAGTCCAAAGAAAGACTGGTTAGTAGGTTAACTGGTCATTGTAAACTGTCCTATAAATGGGATAGGATTAATTTGAGGGTTACTGGGTGGCATGGTTTATAAGGGCCTATTCCATGCTGTATCTCTAAATAAAGACTAAAATAAAAATTTTAAAAAACAGTTTCTATAACCTGATGTTGATGGGTCCTGAGGCTTCTGAATATATTTCCTGATGGCAGAAAGCATGGCCTGGATAGTGAGTATCCTCGATGGTGGATGCTGCTTTCTTGTGGTACCGTTGTTTGTAGATGTGCTCAGTAGTGGAGAGGGCTATATCTGTGATGCACTGGGCTGTATCCGTTATTTTTTATAGGCTTTTGCATCAAGGGCTTTGTTGCTTCCATACCAGGGCATGATGTAACCAGTCAATATACACTCCACCATACATCTACAGAAGTTTGCCAAAGTTTTAGATAATATGCCAAATCTTCACAAACATTTAAAATGGTAGATGCATTGTTGTGCCTTCTTTGTAATGGCACCTACATGCTGGATCTAGAAAATATCCTCTGAAATGAAAATGTTGAGGAGTTTAAAGTTGCTGACCCTCTCTACCTCTGATCCTTTGATGAGGACTGCTTCATGGATCTCCGGTTGCCTCCACCTATGGTCAATAGTCAGCTGTTTCATTTTACTGATATGAAAGAGGGGTTATTGTTGTGGCACCATTCAGACAGATTTTCAATCTCCCTCCTGTATGCTGGTTCATCAGCACCTTTGATTTGGCCAATGACAGTGATATTATTTGGCAAACTTAAATATGATATGGAGCTGTGTTTAGCCTCGCAGTCATAAGTATAAAGTGAGTAGAGCAGGGGGCTAAGCACACATCCTTGTGGTGCATCTGTGTGAAGGAGATGTTGTTACCAGCACAACCTGACAGGATCTGCAAGTGGGGAAAGCGAGGATCCGTTTGCACAAAAAGGTACTGTATCAAGGCCTAGATCTTGGAGGGTATTAATTAGTTTTGAGAGTATGAGAGTGGTGAATGCTCAGATGTAGTCAATGAAGGGCATTCTAATATATTCATCTTTACTGTCTAGATACTCAAGAGATGAGTGAAGATCCAATGAAATGGCATCTGCTGTTGACCTGTTGTGATGTCAGGCAAATTGGAACAGATCCAAGTCACTCCCGAGGCAGGACTTGATATGTTACATCTCCAACCTCTCAAAGTACTTTATCACAGTGGATGTAAGTGCTACTGGATGATAGTCATTGACGCTGGTTACCACATTCTTCTTGGGCAACAGCATAATTGAAGCCTGCTTGAAGTAGATGGTTACCTCAGATTGCTGAAGTGAGAGGTTAAAGATCTCAGTGAACACTCTAGCCGGGGTTCAGCACGGGTCTTCAGTATTTGGCCAAGCACCCTATCTGGGCCAAATGCTTTCCATGGGTTTATTCTCCTGAAGAATGCTCTCACGTTGGCCTCAGAGACTGAAATCACAGAGCTGTTGGGGAATGTGGGAGTTTGTGAAGGTGGTTCCATGTTTTATTGGTTAAAATGAGCATAAAATGCATTGAGCTCAGCTGGGAGTGAAACCTTGTCACATGTGTTGCCTGGTTTTAATTCGTCAGAAGTGTTAGCATTCAAGCCCTACCACAGCTGACAAACATCCTTCTGTGATTCTAATTTGTTCCAGAATTGTCATTTTGCATTTGAGATGTCAAACCTTGACCTTTTATATTTTATTTAGTCACCAGACCTGAGCACTGCTAATCTGGCCTTCAGCTACTGATATTGTAGTTGGTTATAAATATGTTTTGTGCACACTGTCAATCAAATCAAGAAGCTCGGGCAGGATGTCTGCCAAAAATGGATGCACATACTGTACTTCAAAACATGAGCAAACTACTTTTCAGCTCTTTTGATTTAGAGACCAGATGTTTCTTTTGTAGAATTTTGGCAGTGCTGTTGGTGTTGCTGTGTTCGTTTACATTGCCCAAGCCAATTTTCCCTGTTTTAACAGTCTTATTCTAAATGTATGAGTGTTTAGTAATGTTAGGTTAATTTCTGAGTGCTGCAGTAGAGGGATTTTGGGTTGAAGATTTGTTTAGTGGGAAAGCTCTACGTGAGGGATTAAGTTAAAATGCAAAGAGCATAGCAATAGTGAAATATACATCAGTTTATAGACAAGCTTGGTTGCTACTCTTGACTGAACTCCTGGAATTGTAGTCACATCTTGGAGACATTGACTCAGGCACTGTCTTCCTGAACAACTTGTTCCATTCAGTCTTTTCTACCATGTTGATCTTCCTGGATCCTTATCAAGGATCTCACTCTGGGTATCTATCCCCTTGGCTAAAATTTCTTAATAAATCCTTAATGAGACAAAGCTCTGGTCTGTTTCAGTATTCGTGCATATGGCAATCCTCAAACTGCATAATGGCTTCTAACAATGATTGATAGATAGATAGATACTTTATTCATCCCCATGGATGATAGGCTCTTAGTCAACTGTATATAGGTACAGGTTTGGTACAAATTAATGGAGGTTAGTTACTGCTGGTATGCAGGACTCCTGAAATTTCTTGTGGGGTGTGTATCATGGGGAAAATTATACTGATATGTGTTAACTGATTAAATGTATGAACTAATGGAAATTCACTTTCTAGGGCCCAAGAGGCTTATTGCAAATCTTGGCTTTCTATCAGCATGAACTTTCCAAAGGGTCTGATTTGTTTGTGACAAAGCTAAACTTCTAACTAATATTCCTTGCTCAGCTTCTTGTTGTAAGCAATAACCAGTCTTCAGTTCTTAATGTAAATTGCAACCAATAATCAGTCTGAAGTTATAAGGACAGCTTTGCAAACAAGCAATATTAGATAAGGTATTTAGCTCAAGAAAGTTTACAGATCATACTGCTGTGACATTTAGCACATCAAATGCAGTCACAGGTATGATCAATCAATAGCTAGGATATTTGTGTACTCAGAGAGTCAACCTCACAGAATTAATTTTAGTTGTCTATCTCCGGAAGCCCTAGACCATCTGCATGTATTACTTTATCCCAGCAAAGGTATCTAAAATACACCTAAAATGTATCTAAGAGAGCAAACGTCTCTGTTACCATAAACTCATAGACAGCACTTTTTAAAAAAATCTGCTGAAAATCTAAACATTTGACTATCTCTAACTCTGAGGGCCCTAACGTTTCTTTACAGCCACCCAACTTTGTCTATATTAGTAAAGTTAACCATTCTTTCTACAGGGTATTGCATTGAAAACAAAATGGGAAAAGGAAGGTTTAAATGTTTAAACTATTTGAAGTAAATAATTCCAAAAAGATTGAAGGATATGAAAAGGAGGAGGATATGGAGAAGTTACCAGATAATAACACATATAAGTTATCAAGCTTATCCCTAGTTATGGGGACCATAGTTACCATTGGGTTACAGGGATCAAGGAGATGCTGTATCTAAGATGCTATAACTGTGCCTGTCTCCTATTACTTTGCTTCAATTGGCACTAGCTCCACATAGCTAAAAGAACCAGGAGAAAGTTTTGAAGAGATTATACCTGCTCTGCCTTACAATATCAGGACTTAATCACTTTGCGCTATTTTAAAGTACTAACCCTATAATTCCTTTATTTCATTTCGATTTTCTTTCAAACTAAAAATCTAGGAATCTCTGCCTTGTATGGCATCAGCTTCTGAACATCCACAATATTATTGGTTCGTCAATTCCAGAGATTGAAGGAATTTCTTCTCTCTCTCTCTCTCAATAAACTGAATTGATGTCACACTTACATGAGGTAGTAACTAATGCATAAACTAGATATTAATAACAGAATAATTAATATGCAGAATGAGTTTAGCCCAATGCATGGCCTTCTTTATATAGGGACATGTTAATTGCACCTCCTGAAAATCAGAACTGTTTTTGGAACAAATCCAATTTAGTCCCATGGAATATTCTACCTCTAAAAAATAAGTATTTTGTTCCAGATACAGCTGAATTCTCAATGAAGCAGGCACCATGTTCAAAGTTCAACGTTCAAAGTAAATTTATTATCAAAGTATATATATGTTACCATATACTACCCAGAGATGCATTTCCTTGTAGGCATTTGCAGTAAAATAAACAAATACAAGAGAATCAATGAAAGACCACACACAAACAAGACTGACATTCAATATGGAAAAGAAGATAAAATGTATAAATAAATAATAATAATAAATAAGTAAATAAATAATACTGAGAACATAAGTTGTAGAGTCCTTGAAAGGGAGTTCATAGGTTGTGTTCAGTGATTAATTCAGTTTTGAAATGAGTGATGTTATCCACACTGGTTCAGTAGCCTGATGATTGAAGGGTTATAGCTTCTTAAACCTGGTGGAGTGGGGCCTAAGGCTCCTGTACTTTCTTCCTGATGGCAGCAGTGAGAAGAGAGCGTGGCCTGGATGGCTGGGGTTCTTGAAGATGGATGCTGATTTCTTGTCCAATGCTCATTTTAGGTCTGCTCAATGGTGGGATGATCTTGTCCTGTGATGGGATGGACTGGACTGTATCCATAATGTTTCCGTACAAGCTGTGAAGCAATCAGTCAGTGATAATCTCCACTTTGTAGCTATAGAATGTTGTCAAAGTTTTAGAAGACATGCTGAATCTACGCAAACTTCAAAGAAAGTAGAGGCACTGCTGTGTCTTCTTTGAAATTTGCAATTACATGCTAGTCCCAGGACAGATCCTCTGTTATGATAATACAATGGAATTGAAAGTTACTGAATTTCTCACCTCCATTCCCATAATGGGGAATGGTTCTTCGACCCCATATTTTTCCTCCTGAGTATTCTACTCAATACTCAGCTGGTTTGCTGACGTTAAGTTTGAGTTGCACCATTCAACCAAAGTTTCAATCTCCCACCTATGTGCTGATTCATTACTACTGTGGTGGCTAACAACAGTGGTATTACCATCAAATTTAAATATAGTATTGGAGCTGTACTTAGCCTCACAGTCATAAGTATAACTGAGTATAACAAAGGACTAATCACACTGTATTTGGTACAACTTTGCTGATGGTGATTGTTGTGGAAATGTTGTACTGACAGGGGTCTGTAAGTAGGAAATAAAGGATCCATTTGCACAAGGATTAGGATAAAGCAGTGGATGTTGTTGATACGGACTTCAGAAAGACCTTTGACAAGGTTCCACACGGAAGGTTAGTTAGGAAGGTTCAATCGTTAGGTATTAATATTGAAGTAGTAAAATGGATTCAACAGTGGCTGGATGGGAGATGCCAGAGAGTAGTGGAGGATGACTGTTTGTCAGGTTGGAAGCTGGTGACTAGTGGTGTGCCTCAGGGATCTGTACTGGGTCCAATGTTGTTTGTCATATACATTAACGATCTGGATGATGGGGTGGTAAGTTGGATTAGTAAGTATGCAGATGATACTAAGATAGGTGGCGTTCTGGATAATGAAGTAGGTTTTCAAAGCTTGCAGAGAGATTTAGGCCAGTTAGAAGAGTGGGCTGAAAGATGGCAGATGGAGTTTAATGCTGATAAGTGTGAGGTGCTACATTTTGGTAGGAATAATCAAAATAGGACATACATGGTAAATGGTAGGGCATTGAAGAATGCAGTAGAACAGAATTATCTAGGAATAATGGTGCATAGTTCCCTGAAGGTGAAATCTCATGTGGATAGGGTGGTGAAGAAAGCTTTTGGTATGCTGGCCTTTATAAATCAGAGTACTAAGTACAAGAGTTGGGATGCAATGTTAAAATTGTACAAGGCATTGTGAGGCCAAATTTGGAGTATTGTGTACAGTTCTGGTCACCAAATTATAGGAAAGATGTCAACAAAATAGAGAGAGTACAGAGGAGATTTACTAGAATGTTATTTGGGTTTCAGCACCCAAGTTACAGAGAAAGGTTGAACAAGTTAGGTCTTTATTCTTTGGAGCATAGAAGGTTGAGGGGGAACTTGATAGAGGTATTTAAAATGATGAGGGGGATAGATAGAGTAGACGTGGATAGGCCTTTTCCATTGAGAGTAGGGGAGATTCAAACAAGAGGACATGAGTTGAGAGTTAGGTAGCAAAAGTTTAGGGATAACATGAGGGGGAACTTTTTTACTCAGAGAGTGGTAGCTGTGTGGAACAAGCTTCCAGTAAATGTGGTAGAGGCAGGTTTGATACTGTAGTTTCAAGTAAAATTGGATAGATATATGGACAGGAAAGGAATGGAGGGTTATGAACTGAGTGCAGGTCTGTGGGACTAGGTGAAAGTAAGCGTTCGGCATGGACTAGAAGGACCAAGATGGCCTGTTTCTGTGCTGTAATTGTTATATGGTTATAATGATGTACAGGTAATGTGGTCTAGGTCTTGGAGCTTGTTGATTAGTTTTGAGGGAACGAGAGTGTTGAATGCTCAGCTGTAGCCAATAGAGAGCAAACATGAAGAAATCTGCAGATGCTGGAAATTCAAACAACAACACACAAAAAGCTGGTAGAACACAGCAGGCCAGGCAACATCTATAGGGAGAAGCGCTGTTGACGTTTCGGGCCGAGACCCTTCGTCAGGACTAACCGAAAGGAAAGATAATAAGAGCATTCTGATGTACAGTATGTATCTTCATTATCCAGATGTTCCAGAGCTAAGTGAGGAACCAATGAAAAGGCATCTGCTGTTGACCTGTTGTGATGGTAGGCAAATAGGAGTGGATCCAAGTCACTCCTCAGGCTGGAGTTGATATGCTTCATGACCAGCCTCTTAAAGCACTTCAGCACAGTGGATGTAAGTATGACTGGCTGAAGGTTATTCAGGCAGATTGCCACATTCTACTTGGGCTCTGGTATGATTGAAGTTAGCTTGATGCAGGTGGGTACCTCAGACTGCCGAAGTGAGAGGATAAAGATGTCAGTAAACACTCCAGCCAGTTGAATATACTATAACAGGTGTTCGATATTTGGCCAGGTACACAGTCAGGACCAGTTAAATGTGATAGTTTACCCAATGCTAATCAGTACTCTTAACTCTGCAAGTGACTGTTCAATGTTGTATCCTATTACTTAGCAAATAAAAATGCTTTTCTTAAATCAAGCATAGCTTTTTCTCAGTCAGTTTATCAATTTTTTACTGAAAATAGCTCGAAGATATTTTGATGTATATTTGTAATCTCTTCAACACTATCTAAAATCATTGAAATACCAACAGTTTCTTCTGTAGTTTTACTGTTAACTCCAATATCCATAGAAGTTCACCCCTTTAAACCCACTGAAATCATTTTATTTACTTCCCATATAATGGAGTCCAACACTTCTCATAATACATTTTGTATGAATATGCCTACAATTCACAGGATTATGATTCTATTTTTTTAATGCAGCATCACTGCAAATGTTACAATCTTTCGTTGTAGTTTCCAATTCCAGAGAGCTCCTGAGCATTTTCTTTTAAATTTTGTCCTTTCCTGAAGGCCATGAAATATGTGCTAGCATCGTCTTGGAATGACACAGTATGGTGAGAGATCAATCAGCCAATTATGCTAGTCAACAGTCTGCAGACAGAGCTGGTAGACAGATTGGTTTGCCAGAATCAGTTGATCATGCTTCATATTTTGGCTTAAACGAAGAAGGCTGACAGTCATGAATCCATGCTGAGATCACTGATATTCCAAGACTTTATGATAATGCTGAACATCAAACTTTGTGTTGTGATGTATTGGCCAGTTAGGATAGAAATGAGGAAAAAATATTGTCACTTAGAGAGCCATGGAATTCTTTACCTAAGAGGGTTGTGAAAGCTCAGTGAGTGAATATATTCAAGAAGAGATTAATCTAAGAGATATAGATTATTAATAGTGATCATTAAAAGATACTTAGTTAAGCACATGAACATGCAGAGAAAAGTAGGATATAGCTTATATGCTGCACATAGATTGAATTTGCATAATAGGTTGTTTGTCAGTCTTTCTATGTATAATTTTTCATAAATTTAATTGTATTTCTTTGTTTTCCTGTAAATACATGCAAGAAAATTAATCTCAAGTTAGTATATGATAACATTTATGTACTTTGAAAATAAATTTAACTTTAGCTTTGGTTTTGGTCAACACAGACATTGTGGGCCATCCTGTAATTTGGTTGAGGCATCAAGGGAATCAGCGAATATTGGGTTGGTGAAAGAAAATAATTCTAATGCAGACCAGCTATATTATCAGCAAAAATGGCAGAGCAAGTGCAAAGCACAGAACAGTCTTTGCCTCCTTCCATTTCTTAAGGTCTTATGTTTCTTTGATTACAAAATTCTACATCAGCAGCTGCTTACCTTCTGCTAAAACTGTCACTCATGCTTTTGTTTCCTCAAGTTTAAACTATTGCAGTAAAATCCTGGGTACCATCCTTCACTTTTCTCCCCATTAAATCTGTCATCCCAAACCTTGCTGCCCATGTGTTTACTCATACCTGCCAGCCATCACCTCTGTATTTGAAAACCTCAATATACTTTGGATATTATTGGTTTAGCATTGTCACATGGTCCAAGGTACAATGAAAAACTTTCCTGCCATGTAGATCATTTCATCAGATCTGTGCACTGAGGTAGTAGAAGGGAAAACAATAGCAAAGGGCAGAATGAAGTGTTACAGTTACAGAGAAAGTGCAGTGCATTCATGCAATGAGGTGCAAGGCCTCACTGAGGTATATTGTGTTTTCTCATTCTAGGAGGGCACTCAATAGTTTTATAAAAGTGGGCAGAAGGCAGATGCTGCCCTTGAGCCTGGCGGTATGTGCTTTCAGGCTTTTGTTTCTTTGACCCAATGGGAGAGAGAAAAGAGAGAATGTTCAGGGTGGCGGGGTTTTCAACTATTTTGTCTGCTTTATCAAGGCATCAGGAAGTATCGACAGAGTCCGTGGAGGGGAAGCTGGTTTCTGTAATGTGCTCATCTATCTCCACAACTCTTTCCAATTTCTTGCTGTCTCAGGCAGAATAATTGCCATATTAAGCCATGATGCATCCAAATTGGATACTTTCTATGGTGCATTAATACAAATTAGTGACGGTCAAAGGAGGCATACCAAATTTCTTTATCTCCTGTGTAGGAGTCAGCACTGGTGAGCTTTCTTCGTTGTGGTATGTACGTGGTTGGACCAGGGCAAGCTATTGGTGATGTTTACTCCCAATAGTTTGAAGTTCTTAACCCCCTCAACCCCAGCACCATTGCTATAAGCAGCAGCGTGTCCAGCATCCCCCTTTCTGAAGTTAATGATCAGCTATTTTGTCTTGCTGGTATTATGAAAAAAATTGTTGTCATCACACCATGTTATTAGGTTCTCTTTCTCCTCCTGATAACACATTGTTGTTTCAGATTTGGACAATTATAGTAATGTTATCTGCAATCTTCCAGATGGAGGTACACCAAAATCTGACCACACAGTATAGGGAGTGATTGGGGGTCTGAGGACTTAGCCACGTGGAGTTTTGAGGATAGTACCTTGATTCTCTTTCTTACTTTCAAATTCTGTCATGAATTTCCCTTCGTTAAGTCTGCTTCTGCTTCTTCTCCTCCAACTCTCTAAGATGTCTTTATTGTTCTAGTTAGGAGAACCAAAGAATCACCATCAGAAATGGTGCTGCTCTACATTCCAGAATTTATTCCCTGAACATTTCTACCAATAGAAGGAGTGTGGCACATTACTGAGAAGGTTATATACACTCAAAGGTTTTCCATCACAAGCTCAGACAGAACTGTCTGCAAAAAGGGAATCAAGTATATGGGGCAGAGATAAGGAGACACAAAGGAAACAGATGTAGTGGTGGTGTAGTGGTCTGAGCATTGGAGTCTCAGTTGGGTTGTGTTGAAGGCTTGCTCCATTTTGATTTGTGGCTGTTGGAATTGAAAATCCCAACTGAAAAAGAGGATTGGATAGTACTCATCATGGTATTCATCATCTGATTTAAAATGCAAGTAGGACTTGTTGGGACTTTCTGCTGACTTGAGGTCACGGGAGGCATTACTTGTGGGCTTAGCTAGAACAGCAAAAATGGATCCTGTGCTCCTCTTGCAAGATGTGGGAGATATGGGAGACCTTCAGTGTCCCTTACTGCTACATCTGAGAGAAATGCATCTGTGTGCAGCTCCTTGCAGACCATGTTAGGTGAACTGGAGCTGGAGCCGGATAGCCTACGGCTCTTTCGGGAAAATGAGGAGTTCTCAGGAGCTATACAGAGGCAATCACACCAAAGGAGGCAGGTAGCAGGGTGACTGTTAGGCGAGGTAAAGGGAATACATAGACAGTGCAGAGTCCCCTTGTGGTTATTCCCCTCTATACCAAGTATACCACTTTGGATACTGATATGGGAGATGACATACCAGGGAAAGCCACAGTAACCAGGTTTCTGGCAATGAATCTGTCTCTATGGTTGGGAAAGGGGAGAAAAAAAAAAGAAGAACTGATAGTGAATTCAATGGTTAGGAGAGCAAACAGGATTTTCTGTGGATGTAAAAGCATCTCCCAAATAGTATGTTGCCTCCCAGTTAGAGGGTCATGGAGGTCTCAGATCAGTCCACAGAATCTTAAGGTGGAGGGCGTGAAGCCAGAAGTTATGGTACATATTGGTATCAATGACATAGGAAAGAAAAGGGGGGAGGTTATTAAGAATATAGTGAGCAAAGTAGTAAGCTAAAAAAGGAGGACCACAAGGGTAGTAATCTTACACCAGGGAAGATAAAAATAGGGTGATATAGTGGATGAATGCATAGCTGAAGAATTGGTGCATATGGCAGGGTTTTATATTTGTGAATTATTGGGATCTCTTCTGAGGAAGGTATGCTTCTAGGAATTCTCTTACATGCTGTGTGTTCACTTGTGCCATGACTTTCACTGATGCACAGCCAAATTTGTGCCCCGCTTGATCTTTAGTTTGGCCAACATAATATTTGCTGCAGTTCCCGCTTTGGATTTTGAAGACCACATTGGTCTTGTTCAATTGCTTGGTTTGTTCCTTAGGTCTGCAGAGTACATTCAAAATATCTCAGAAATGACAGCCAGACTGCTCCAAGAACATACAATTTTGGTCGCAAATAGATCAACAACAACACTGGGCAGAGTACTCTGCAGACCTAAAGATTTATATTAAAATTCTCGATGAGTCCAAAATGCAAAGTGGAAGTGACTCGGTGAAAATATCCACAAACATATCTATTCAGGAAAATAGGCATAGTACCAGATTTTCACATGATATATAATATACACCTACTGTATATCAATCCAGCTTCTGTCCCATTGTTCCCCAGATTATAGAAGATCTAGTTTCAAAGATCCAATTTTATGTAAATAGGAGTGAGTTTAACAGCTTGGAAAAGTAGGGATAAAGTAAAAAGGAAGGATAGTGCAGAAGAGGTTACAAAAGTCTCCAGAATAAAGAAAAAGATAAAAAAAATAGTTTAGAAAAGTTGAAATATTTAACTTCCAGTAAAGGGTGAATACAGGACTGAATGTGTTATATTTGAATGTACACAGTATACAAGAATAAGGTAGCTGATCGTCTAGCACAGCTAGAGATTGGCAGGTATGACGCTGTAGTCATCGCAGAGTTGTAGTTGAAAGAAGGTCACAGCTGGGAGCTTAACATCCAAGGATACACATTGAATTGAAAGGACTGACAGGTGGACTGAGGGGTGGGGTGGCTTTGTTGGTTAAAAAATGAAATCAAATCCTTAGAAAGAAGTGACATAGGATCAGAAGATGTGGAAACCTTGTGGGTAGAGTTAAGAAACTGCAAGGGTGAAAGAAAAAAACTGATGAGCATTATATACAGGCATCTGAACAACAGCCAGGAAGAGGGGTACAGATTTTAATGGGAGATAGAAAAAGCATGTAAAACGGGCAATGTTGTGATAGTCATGGATATTTCAATCTGCAGGTAAAATCGGGTTGATATTGGATCCCAAGTGAAGGAATTTGTAGAATACCTACAAAATGGCTTTTTAGAGCAGCTTATAGTTGAACCCACAAGGAATGAGGCAATTCTAGGTTTATATAGGCATCCGTTAGTCTCGTGAGACTATGGATTTGCACCTTGGAAGGTTTCCAGGGCGCAGGCCTGGGCAGGGTTGTATGGGAGACCGGCAGTTGCCCAAACTGCAAGCCTTCCCCTCTCCACGCCACCGATGTTGTCCAAAGGAAGGGCACTAGGACTCAAGCAGCTTGACACCGGTGTCGTCACAGAGCAATGTGTTGTTAAGTACCTTGCTCAAGGACATAACATGCTGCCTCAGCTGAGGCTCGGACCACTGGATTAGGTTAGGTGTTAATTCTGGGTTAAGTGTTCCGTAATGAACCAGATGGATTAGGGAGCTGAAGGTAAAGGAACAATATAGCTTAAGGTAAAGGCATGTGTGACCTTCCTTCCTTGTGAATGCCTTTTCATGAATTAATTTCTTTCTATTTGCAGCTGAACCTGTTTTTCTTTTAACTGCCCCAAAGTGGTTTAATATTATTAGCTATATAAATGTAATTCCAGTGTGTCTTCTCTCATGTGGAATCTTCCATTTAATAATATTTAATTTTATTTACAAATCTATACATATCTCTTGGATTCCTTTAATAATGTTTGTCTGTATCCTCAGAAACACTCCAAGGCTGGTATTATCAATGGTTCAGTTAACACTTTTTAATCGGTTAGATCTCATGGCATTTGAGTGATCAAAAAGTAGTCATAATAGCTCCTAATGCCAACGTTACTCCATTTTCTTGACTATACCTGGAGATTTCCAACATCACAATTCCACAACAGCAGAGTTAAATCTAATTGCAAAGCTGAGAATTGGTATAGCAACTTTACACTTAAAATTTAAGGAGGTCTTTTTGGAATCCTATACTATCTCAATGGTTCAATGGTTCAAAGGTACAATTTTATATCAGTGAATGTATACAGTATACAACCTGAAATTCTTTCTCTTCATAGATATCCATGAAGCAAAGACCCAAAGAATGAATAATAGAAACATCCGAACTCCCCAGCCTCCTCCACTCACACAAAAGCATCAACCCTCTGCCCTACCTGATCCAACAAAAACACCAACCCTCTCCCATCACCATGCAAGCAATGCCAAAGCCTCCAAAGAGACCGTGATAGAGTCCATCAAAAAACCACCATCCATCCCAAAACTTTGGTAACTCAGACAGGATCTCTCTCACTTACTAAGGAGAGAGAGGTCACTCCTGCAAGAAATGAGAGCAGGAGACCAATAGTTTGCTGTTTTGATGTTACAATCATCTGTGTCCGTTCTCTGAATCTGCTGACTCAAGGGCCGACAGACTGTCACTCACCATCAAAAGAGCGAGAGAGGATCGCTCAAGTGCAGAGGCCTTTTTCCAACAGCAATGCACACCGCCTGCTCTCTTGATGTTTCAGTCGTCTGGAGCACTTCAGTCTGCAACAGCAGCGAGGAACCATGTCATTCACCGGGCCGCATCTCAAAGCCGCATGTCTTCAAGGCCACGTGGCAAATCCAAGACGCCACTCGCGGAGAACCATAGTTTGTGCTGCAGCTGTAGATCATGGTCTCCAACAGGACTGCAGACAACTTGAAAAGAGAAGAGAGATGAGAAAAGAAAAAAAAGCCATTTCACGGATGAACTGGTAGAAGTTGCTTAGGTCTGTAAGAACCTCTGACGCCATCTTTTCTGGCTGGTCCCTCTCTTCCTCATTACACTTTCACCTGTTGAGAAAATAAATCATTTATTATTACTCACAGCCATTAACACTATTACCACAATGGCATTGATGACATTTATCAAATTCAAATATCAAGCTGTAAGGTAATTAGAGTGGTTTATGACATTGTTAACTTATGACTTTTTCTTTTGATCTGTTTTGCTTTTTTTTAATGTCATTTATCATGTGTAGGCAAAACCTATCATCAGTAAATAATTATTCTATCATACATAAAAATAGTATTCCTATCATTAAAAAGAAAGATTGCGGCTCCTAGAATTTCCATCCATTGACAGATTATACAAAATAGGGCCAAAATGACTGAAGCAAGGACCACCACAGTTAAGTTTTACAGAGCAATTTTTAGTTTTTGCCTTTGTGAATATTAATATGCAATCTTTCCCTATTTGTTTATTATCCTCTCTTAATAAGTTCCAATTATACATTTTTGCAATGTCACTGCTGACATTTGTCCTCTGGGTGAATTAAATTTTCTAGTAGTTTTCTATGTATGACAGTAGACGTGCTGTTATTTTGTCTCCAGCAAGGTTGAAAATTAAAAATGCTGTCTGACTACTGAGATTGCTGCGCCTTCTATCTAACAGTAATGAGCAATTACTCTCAATTGGTCTTAAAAAGCAAAGGCAACCTACTATTTCACTAAGTGGCAGTATTTATTTTGCATTAATATCTATCTTACTGTATGGAATCCTGACAATTCCAATGTCTACTATGCATAATTTATGCAGAATAGATGGCTTAAAAGATATAAAAGGATTTCTGATGACAATTATGTAAGTAAATGCTGCCAAATGAATGGGTGAAATTAATTTATCAGATTTTCATTAGATTGGGACAAGGAGTAAAGGCAGGCAAATCCATGGAGTACAGATCAGGCGTAATGAAATAAGAAAGTGGATCAGGAAAAAGAGGTTCAAAGACAATCCAGAGAAATGAATATATTATATGTATATAAAAGCTAAAACCATTTTAATTCAGTTTCAGGATCTGGACATTGCTTGTAAAGTGAGCCTCTATTGCCCATTCCGAAGGGCCTTGAGGAAAGTAATGAAGGAATGTTCTCCTGCGGTACTGATGTGGAGGATTTGGAGCCAGCAATAATGAAGGACTAACAATGTATTTCAGAGTATGATGTGACACACCCAAAATGCTGAGGTACACTGAAGGTCAGGCAGCACCTATGGAGAAAAATGTTGTTTTGGCCTGAGGACCCTTCATCAGAACTGGAAAGGAAAGTGACAATATCCATATTGAACATCAACTATTAATTTCCCTCAATAGAAGTTGTATGACCTGTTGAGTTTCTCAAGCATTTTATTTTGTGTTACTCATGATTTCCAGCATCTGGAATATCCCTTGTGTGTCCAAGTCTGATGTGTGCATGATGTAGAGTGTTTTCTGCAGATGGTTGCATTTAGCTGCACCTACTCTCCTTGTCTTTCTAGGTGGTGGAAGTTATGATCTTATGAGGTGTTGTCAGTGTAATCTGGGCAACCATCTAGTGTACGTTTTGCAGGAGGTACGCACTGAGGTTACTGTGTGCTGATGGTGGAGCGAATGAATGTATAGTGCAGTTGATGGATTCCATTCAAGTGGCTTGCTTTGTCTTGCATGGTGTTAAGCTTCTTGAGAATTATTGGCACTGTGCTTATCCATGAAAGCAGAAAGAATTCCATCAGCAGTCTGATGTGCTTTGTAGATGGTTGAAAGACTTTGAGGTATCATCAGGTGAGTCACATATTGCATACACTCCAGCCTCTAACTGTGCTTGTATAACAGGATTTATTTGGTTGATCCAGTTGATTATCTGGTCATTCGTGACCACTGAAGTTTTGAAAGTTGTTGAAGTCATTCCTCACACAAAACAAAATGGTGGTGGTTGTGATAAGAATGTCATTAAATATCAAACAAGAGAAAATCTGCAGATGCTGGAAATCAAAGAAATACACACAAAATGCTGGATGATCTCAGCAGGCCTGGCAGCATCTATGGAAAAGAGTAAACAGTTGATGCTTCAGAATTTAAGATGGAAGTAGGGCCACTGATGAAGCAGCAAAGGATACTCAGGCTGTGTCCTGTAAAACTTCTGCAGCGACTTTCTGGGGCTAGGATAATTGACATCTGACAAGAACTATCTTTGTGTGAGCTGCAACCACTGGAGTAACGTGCCCTCAGATTTTCTCTCTCTCTCCCCTCTCTCTCCCTCTCCCTCCCTCCCTTCGCCTATCATTAATTACTGTATCATACAAACATTTGTACATGAAAATTAATCATGTGTTTTCTTTACATTGTCATAATCTACTAGTATTAGGCAGTTTTAAAACAGAATTTTTAATAATAACCTTTAATCTCCCTATTGAATACTTTTATACCGTTCAACACTATATCTCATCTTTTAGTAACAGAAATTGAACTGCATAAAACCTGTAAAAATTTTGACATTACGAATTTTCTGATATGGTCTCTGAAAGTAGAAAGTTCTGTAAACCACCAATTTCATGGTTCTAGTAAAATCATTAAAATTATATTAATTCTATAATGATAAACTTATTCCCATATGAAAAAAGAGAAAAAATAAAATTCCCCAAGTGTTTGCCAGAGGAAGCTTCCAATTAGAATTCTGAATGGACATTCTGTGATTTTGATGAGAACTGCATCCTTCAGAAAGCCCCATAACTCTGACTGATAGTAAACATTTAACACATATGGAGGTATTGCTTAATACAACTGTCCAGTCTACATTGTGGACTGCTTCTCCTCAAACTTACCTATTGCTATTTTCCACATGACAGGTCATTCAATTGTTTTTGTATATATAATGGCTTCCTTGTAATGTTTCACTGCTAACGCTAATGTAATGGCTTCTCTGTAATGTTCACTGCTGAGGTAATGGTTTCTCTGTAGCAGCAATGTTTGAGTTATAGCTGGAGATAACATTATTGTAGTATGCATGTTAGCCAATCTGAAAATTTTTGCTTTGTCTTGTGTATCTGGAAGGATGTTTTTTACGCTGTTGTTTGTTGAGGAGAGATGAAGAGGGAAGACGTGTGTGGAGAGAGCTGGGAGACCACTGGACGGAGTGGACTGGGATCTGAAGATCTGAAGGTCGGCAACACTCAGAGGAGACCAATGGTGGGAGAATGACTACTGAGTGAGCTCCAATGTGAACATTGATTTGAATTGGGTCCTTTTTTATTTTCATTAGTAACCCTATATTCAGATTAAAATTCATAAAGTTCAATCATTTAATTGCATATGGTGTACTGTCTGGTATTTGGTGCTGTGGGTTTGTAGCTGGGGGTATACACAGTATCCACACAAACATGATTACCCAGTTTGGCGGGGCCAAAGGCTGTTTCTCCTAGATGAACACGAGCTGGATGAGCCTTAGGGTTACATATACAATGGCTTTTAGCACATATATGCATGAAACACTTCTATGAAATATAGCTCTATCAGTCCCTCTGCCATTGTTTAATCTGATGTTGTGTGTGTAATGTAGATTTTCCATGAATAGCATTCATATCTAGAGACCAGAACAAGAATACTAATGATGCAGAAGACTCGCCCCTCCATAGATGAAGACATTAATTAAGGTTCAGTAATTGGACTGGTATATTAAATTGTAATTTCGTTCAACCTAGAATCACACAGGCTGCTTTGGAGGAAGCACTTTAATGAGCCATGAACACTGACAATTAAGACAATCTTCAACAAAATGGATAGCCAGTTAAGATTAGCCAAAGTGTACAGCTAGAGATTCTGGAGCATGCTTAGCTGTTTGCTTGCTGTATAATATCATATTTGATGTTGTTTCTCTTATTTCCTACACAAACTCCTCCCTAAATGCTCACCCTTTCTGCCAGTTTATTTACTTCCTCCATTAACCTCTCTCATATCTTTCAGTGAGTAATGCCCTGTCTTTCAGTCTATCTGTCATGCTACTGCCAATCTCAATAAATACATCCATTAATCACTGGCCTAGGTTTATTTATTATCCAGAGGCAAAATAATTGTACCATTTTCTTCATTAATTTACATACTATTTCCATTATTCCATGTGAGAGAAGGCTTCATATTCTTACTACCCCAGATTTTTATGTTTTTTTAAATAATTTAAGGTAAACTAAGTACTTGCAACAAACTTTCAATAAAATAAAACAATACTAAGTTTAAAACCAGATAATCTGCCCAATAAAAATCTGGTCTCTGGACACACTTAAGCACTATCATTCAGCTCTGTCTATCTTTCTCAGTAGTATCTGGTGCATGTCATGATGGAAGAGGTATCTTATGGAATATTCAAGCTACTGCTGACATAGTCATACTCACAAAATCATGCAAAGACCCAGATTCATCCATCAATATCCTTGGGTTTTTCTTGTCCAATCAACAAAGTGAATGTCCCTGGGAGTTGTGAACATTGATTTCAGTTTCAATAGAAGTTGATAGCATTGCGCTAAAGTTCAGTAAAAATATATCCCGAAGGTGATGATTTATTGTCCTCACTTAGCTAACAAAAACATGATCATTTAATGTTGAACTCCACAAAGCACTTCCAAGGATAAGAGAAACATACAATGAGGAAGGAATATAAATGCCCATTGCTCTCTGTTATTAGTTCCAGCTAGTAACTTGAATGGTTGACTTCAGAAGGACATTGCTATCAGCCTGGATCTATGGAAGATAGTTAAAGAATCAGCATTCAAGATAAAACTTGACTTCATACACATTAATCGACCCATTATAGACCCAACTGTTGTAATGATGGAATAGATCTTCATGTAAACTTTGAGATGGAATGTTCCATGTTCAAATTGACGATGTTCATGTTGTTGTGTGGATCCATCACTATACTAAATAGAACCTACTGAGAACAAATTTATCAGCTCTGAACTGGCTATCCAATAGTTACAGGGAATCTATCAGCTACAGACTAGTTCACTAACAAAACCTCTGATTACTGGCTTGTTATCATGTTAACTCATTTATCATAGCTATCAAGCCAGAGACCAGTAGAGAAATTCTGTGGATGCTAGAAATCAGAATTAAATATTCTGATCAATCAACCATCCTGAATTAGAAATAAATTGCCAATCATTCATTATAGCTTAGTCAAAATTCTGAAATTCCTTTTAGCTACCACTTCAAGATTCAATTCAACAATTCAACCTGATGGATCACAATGATGCAATTTGTGGTGCGCCAATAAAGAATGTACTGTGATATCCAACTAAATGATGAAAAAAGCTTGTACTCCAACATTTTGCCAATTAAAAGTATGGCAATAAAACAATAAGTCTTCAATAACATTTTCTACAGTCAGACTGCCACATTAATGTTCACAACTGAATATTTCTGGGGAAGACTTGTGAATATTTGAAGCTTTAAAGATGAGAGCCAAAAATAATCCTCAAGGTAAATTATGACTTTTCCTAATTTTAAGCCTTAAGTATGTTCTAATATTCCAGCTGGTGGTGTAGTAACATCAGCACTGGACTTCAAGGCAGATGGCCCTGAATTCAAACCCAGCCGAATCCCAACCTGGGCAGCAGCAGTATCTGCGTGGAAAAGTGCCTGACAATTTGTATTTTGCTATGAAAACCCTATGGACCATATAATCCATGAGGTCACAAAGAGTTGGACTCGACTAAACAACTCAACAACAATATTTCATAGGGTCTCCTTGTTATATATTGCTATTTTTAGAATATATTATTTTTCAGGATGCATATATTGTTGCCTATCTCTAAATGGTCTTAGCTTGCTTGACCATTTCGGAGGAGACTTACTTTAATTTGTAAGAGCTAATTACTAAACTGGGGGTCTGGAATCACATTCACAACAAAACAAAAATCAGGATACGAGACGCCCCCCCCAAACCTCTCCCTTGAATGGTTTCCACAAAAATCTAGTGGTTTTGCAGTCATTATTACTGTTGACTATTTTGTTGCAATTCCAGATTATTTACTGATTTAAAATCTTCAGATTATATGATGGGATTTGAAATAAATATCTGTATTGTTTATCTGGAATGTTCTGGATTAGCAGCACCATATCCTTACTTTTGGAATCACATTAAATAGGCATTATTTAGTGAGTGGATACGGAGAGAATGCTTCCTGTGGTGGGGGAGGCTAAGACAGAGGGACATAGCCTCGAAGTAGAGGAATGTCCTTTAAGAATGGAAATGAGGAGGAATTTCTTTAGCCAGAGACAGGTGAATCTGTGGAAGCTGTTACCACAGAATGCTGTGGAGGCCAGGTCATTGGGTATACTTAAGGCAAAGATTGATGGATCCATGATTAATCAGGGCATGAAAGGATATGGGAAGAAGGTAAGAGATTGGGGTTGAGAGGGAAAATGGATTAGCCATGATAAAATGGTGGAGCAGACTTGATGGGCCAAATGGCCTAATTCTGCTCGTATATCTTATGTTTTACAGTCTTATTTGTCAATTATAGTCTATTTGATTGTAGACATCACAGTGAGTTTAATCCTGTTATTTAATGTCTCTGTACTGTTAGGCAGTAACTCAGTGTAGAAAGTTGAGCTGTTTTTCAATTCTGAATCAATTAGACCAAATATGGCACAAACATTTACTTTGGAACAAACTGAGGATCAAAAAAAGTTTCTCTCTCATTATCTACTGAACTCATCAAATATGTAAATTGTGAAGATCATAAGGAGAACAAGCAGCACATTCCAGAACAGAACAAACATGTTTGTGTAATTCACTGCTCTTTGTATTATTTTGTGACAGTACTCAGTCTGCAGGATCATAATCCTACATCAGACACTTGGTAATAAGCTATTCAAATCACTATGCAAAAGCACTGTTCTGTAGGGTTTTTTTAAATCAAAGCTACAGCTTGTTTGACTTAAATGGCTAATGCCAGAAGGTATTCCTTTCTGAAGGAATTTTTTTTCAAAAAAAAGATTTTCTTTCAAAAGCAACAGCTCTTGGATTTGTAGTATCATTACAACTTTGCCACCTGCCATTATCAATTGAAATTCTTTTTCAAAGCTTCCAACATTATTTATCATAGCATAGACCTGTTTTAGCATAAATGGAGACCATTCAACGAATCAAATTCATGCCTTCTTTCAGCATAACCATCCTTTCAGTGCTGTTTCCTCTCTATATCCTCTAGCCATAGAAACATAGAAAACCTACAGCACAATACAGACCCTTTGGCCCACAAAGTTGTGCAGAACAAGACCCTACCTTAGAAATTACTAGGCTTACCTATAGACCTCTATTTTACTAAGCTCCACATGCCTATCCAAAAGTCTCTTAAAAGAACCTATCATCTCCGACTCCACAACCATTGCTGGCAGCCCATTCCTCGTACTCACCACTCTCTGAGTAAAAAACTTACCTCTGACATCTCCTCTGTACCTACTCCCCAGCACCCTAAACCTGTGTCCTCTTGTGGCAACCATTTCATCCCTGGGAAAAAGCCTCTGACTATCCACGCAATCAATGCCTCTCATCATCTTATACACCTCTATCAGGTCACCTCTCATCCTCCGTCACTCCAAGGAGATAAGGCAGAGTAGACTCAACCTATTCTCATAAGGCATGCTCTCCAACCCAGACAACATCCTTGTAATTCTCCACTGCACCCTTTCTATGGCTTCCACATCTTCCTGTAGTGAGGCGACCAGAACTGAGCACAGTGCTTCAAGTGAGGTCTGACCAGGGTCCTATATAGCTGCAACATTACCTCTCGGCTCCTAAATTCAATTCCGTGATTGATGAGGGTCAATACACCATACGCCTTCTTAACCACAGAGTCAACCTGCGCAGCTGCTTTGAGCATCCTATGGACTCGGACCCAAGATCACTCTGATCCTCCACACTGCCAAGAGTCTTAACATTAATACTGTATTCTGCCATCATATTTGACCTACCAAAATGAACCACTTCACACTTACCTGTGTTGAATTTCATCTGCCACTTCTTAGCCCAGTTTTGCATCCTATCAATGTCCCGCTGTAACCTCTGACAGCCCTCTACACTATCCACAATACCTCCAACCTTTGTGTCATCTGCAAACTTACTATTCCATCCCTCCACTTCCTCATTAAGGTCATTTATAAAAATCCCGAAGAGTAAGGGTCCCAGAACAGATCCCTTAGGCACACCACTGGTGACTGACCTCCATGCAGAATATGACCTGTCTACTACCACTCATTGCCTTTGGTGGGAAAACCAGTTCTGGATCCACAAAACAATGTCCGATTAGATCCTATGCCTCTATACTTTCTCAATAAGCTTGCATGGGGTACCTTATCAAATGACTTGCTGAAATCCATATGCACTACATCTACTGCTCTTCCTTCATTAATCTGTTTAGTCACAACCTCAAAAAATTCAATCAGGCTTGAAAGGCCCAACCTGCCCTTGACAAAGCTGTGCTGACTATTCCTAATCATATTATACCTGTCCAAATATTCATAAATCCTGCATCTCAGGATCAACTTACCAGCCACTGAGGTAAGACTCACTTGTCTATAATTTCCTGAGCTATCTGTACTCCCTTTCTTGAATAAAGGAATAACATCTGCAACCCTCCAATCCTCTGGAACCTCTCCTGTCCCCATTGATGATGCAAAGATCATCACCAGAGGCTCAACAATCTCCTGCCTCACCTCCCACAGTAGCCTGGTGTACATCCCATCCGGTTCCAGCGACTTATCCAACTTGATGCTTTTCAAAAGCTCCAGCACATCCTCTTTCTTAATATCTACATGCTCAAGCTTTTCAGTCTGCTGAAGATCATCACTACAATCACCAGGATCCTTTTCCATAGTGAATACTGAAGTAAAGTATTCATTAATTACCTCTTCTATTTCCTCTGGTTCCATACACACTTTCCCACTGTCACACTTGATCAGTCCTATTCTTTCACATCTTATCCTCGTGCTCTTCAGACACTTGTGGAATGCTTTGGGGTTTTCCTTAATTCTGCCTGCCAAGGCCTTCTCATGGCCCCTTCTGGCTCTCCTAATTTCCTTCTTAAGCTCCTTCCTATTAGCCTTATAATCTTCTAGTTCTCTAACATCACCTGGCTCTCTGAACCTTTTGTGATCTTTTCTTTTCTTTTTGACTAGATTCATTACAGCCTTTGTACACCATGGTTCCTGTACCCTACCATAACTTCCCTGTCTTATTGGAATATACCTGTGAAGAATGCCACACAAATATTCACTGAACATTCTCCACATTTCTTCCGTACTTTTCCCTGAGAACGTGTATTTCCAACCTAAGCTTCCAATTTCCTGCCTGACAGCCTCATAATTCCCCTTACTTCAATTAAACACTTTTCTAACTTGTCTGGTCCTATCTCTCTAATGTTATTGTAAAGGAGACTGAATTATGATCACTCTCTCCAAAATGCGCTCCCACTGAGAGATCTGACACCTGACCAGGTTCATTTCCCAATACCAAATCAAGTACAGCCTCTCCTCTTGTAGACTTATCTACATATTGTGTCAAGAAACCTTCCTGAACACACCTAACAAACTCCACCCCAACTAAAGCACTTGCTCTAGGGCATATATGTCAAACTCAAGGCCCGCGGGCCAAATCCGGCCCGCGGTGGAATTATCTTTGGCCTGCGAGATAATATCTAATTACTATTAAAACTGGCCCCAGTAATCGAAGCGCCTATGGCGTATGATATGGCTAATGCTGAGTTTATTCAGGTACCAGGTTTTCAGGGTTTTTAGTGTTTATTCGGCAGTCTTCTTCATAAGAAACGGAATTTGTAAAGTGAAACACTTTGTAGTTATAGCAGAGACTGAGACACATGAGAGCAGGCTGAAAAAATGGAGGCAATGAAAGCTGCGTTCGCACGCATCCGACTGATCCGGCCCGCATGAAGCTGCATTTTGCTCAATCCGGCCCATGACCTAAAATGAGTTTGACACCCCTGCTCTAGGGAGATGTCAATCGATATTTGGGAAATTAATATCTCCCATCAAAACAACTCTGTTATTATTACACCTTTCCAGTATCTGTTTCCCTATCTGCTCCTTGATATTCCTGTTACTATTGGGTGACCTATAAAAAGCACAAAGTAAAGTTATTGACCCCTTCCTGCTCCTAACCTCCACCCACAGAGATTCTGTAGACAATCACTCCATGGGGTCCACCTTTTCTGCAGCTGTGACACTATCTCTGATCAACAGTGCCACGCCTCCCTCCTTGTCCTTTCTGAAACAGCTAAAACCCGGCACTTGAAGTAACCATTCCTGTCCCTGAGCCATCCAGGTCTCTGTAATGGCCATCACATCATATCTCCAAGTACTGATCCACGTTCTAAGCTCAGCTGCTTTGTTCACAACACTCCTTGTGTTAAAATAGATGCATCTAAGCCTTCGGTCTAAGCGTGTCCCTTCTCTATCACCTGCCTATCCTCCCTCTTGCACTATCTACAAGCTTCTTCTATTTGTGAGCCAAACTCCTCTTCCCCATTCTCTTTGGTTCGGTTCCAACCCCCTACAATTCTAGTTTAAACTCTCCCCAGTAGCCTTAGCAAACCTCTCCGCCAGGATATTGGTCCCCCTGGGATTCAAGTGCAACCCGTCCTTTTTTTTACAGGTCTCACCTGCCCCGAAAGAGGTCACAATGATCCACAAATCTGAATCCCTGCCACCTGCTCCAATCCCTCAGCCACACACTTATCCTCCACCTCATCTATTCCTATTCTCACTGTCGTGTGGCACAGGCAGTAATCCTGAGGTTACCACCTTTGCGGTCCTGCTTCTCAACTTTCTTTCTAACTCCCTGTACCCTTTTTTTCAGGACCTCTTCCCTTTTCCTACCTATGTCATTGGTACCAATATATACCACGACCTCTGGCTGTTCTCCCTCCCACTGCAGTATATCTTGGACGTGATCTGAAACATCCCGGACCCTGGCAGCTAAGAGGCAAACTACCATCCGAGTTTCTTTTCTGCGTCCACAGAATTCCCTGTCTGACCCCCTAACTATAGAGTCCCCTATCACTGCTGCCTTCCTCTTCCTTTTCCCTACCCTTCTGAGCCACAGGGCCAGACTCTGTGCCACAGGAACAGCCACCGTCAGTTCCCCCAGACAGGTTGTCGCCCCCAACAGTACTCAAACAGGAGTACGTACTGTCAAGGGGTACAGCCACAGCCATGCAAATAGATCTCCTGTAAATTCCTTTCAAGAGCCTTGATTAATTTTATTTCTAACACTTTCTTTGACAATGAATTCTAAATCATAAATATCTACACATCTTCTTTGAAGATAGGTGGAAGCTGCACTGGCTCTTATAGCAATCTCTTCAGTTTAATTTCCCCTTTTATTTCCCTCAACTCTCACATGCCTGTCAGCTTCACTTGATTTATTGCCCTCGACCTGAACTAGCAACAAGTTACATTTACCAATTAACCTACCACCATGTCACTGGGAATGTATGGAAACTGGGGTCAGGCACTAGATCTATTTTGGTAAAATGCAGGGACAGGAAGGGTGCAATTATACTGATGGGATTGTACTACAGACCAACCCCCCCAAACCAAATCGCCACCAAGATATTGAGTAACAGAAATGTAATCAGATTAATGAAATGTGTAAAAATATTAGAGTTGTTGTCATGGGGAATTTCAACTCCCTTAGTATAAACTGGGACCTTTTTATTGTAAGTAGTTTAGATGGAGTGTACTGGATCTGGTGCTAACTAATGAGGCTACCCAGGTGACTGACCTTTCAGTGGGTGAACAGTGACAACCACCCCTTAACTTTTAGGATAGCTATAGATAAGGATACGTATGATCCTTGCAGGAGAGTTTTAAATTGGAATAGGACAAATTATGAGGGTATTAGGCAGGAACTAAGAAAAGATATTTGAGAGCACCTTTTCTTCTGACAAGTCCACATCAGACATGTGGAGGATGTTTAAAGATTGATTGCACAAAGTGCACAAAAGGTATGTTCCTGTTAGGAGGAAGGACGGGGATGGAAGGATAAAATAACATTGTATGTCCAGAGAGGTGATGGATTTAGTCAAGAAGAAAAAGGAAAAGTATGTAAAGCTTTGAGAATTAGGATTTAATGAAGCACATGAGGAGTATAGAGAAGCCAGAAAGAAATAAAGAAGGAAATTAGAAAAGCCAGGAGCGGCCAAGAGAAATCCTTGTCAAGTAGGATTAAGGTGAATCCCAAGGAATTTTATAAATATATCAAGAGCAAGAGAATAACTAGGGAAAGGGTGTGATCACTCAATGATAAAGTGAGAATGCGGAGAATGTGTGTACGAGGGGTAATTGTTAAGTTTGTGGCCTAAGGTAAAAGGAGTCAATTTTAGAAAACCTAGCACATTTATTTTTCAATATAGTCCGCTCCTACATTTACACACTTAGTCCAGCGATCGTGGAGCGTACGGATCTTGGACCTCCAGAAAGTGTCCACAGCAGGGGTGATTGATGTTCATGGCCTAAGGTGGAAGGAGATGAGTTTTTAACTTCAAACTTTCTGCCTAATCACTCCAAGAGTCGAACTGCATGTGCATGTAACGAGAGCTGTATAACCTATCTCCTTCTACTTTAGGCCACGAACTTATCAATCACCCATTTGTGGACACTTTCTGGAGGTCCAAGATTTGTATGCTCCATGACCAGGGGACTAAGTGTGTAAATGTAGGAGGGGACTATGTTAAAACATAAATGTGCTAGGTTTTCTAAAACTGACTCCTTCTACCTTAGGCCACAAACTTATCAATCACCCCTCATATGGTACTATACTTCAGCAGTTACCAAGGAAACTTATATGCAGGACCAAGACATCAGAGCTAAGCACATAAATATGTTAAGATGTTTAGAGGTCAAGGAACAGGAAGCGTTGGGCTGCTGCCTGCGAGCTCTGTGAGGGTCATGTTTTTTGACTTCTCCAGTGCGTTCAACACCATCCGCCCTGCTCTGCTGAGTGAGAAGCTGACAGTGATGCAGGTGGATGCTTCCCTGGTGTCATGTATTATTGATTACCTGACTGGCAGACCACAGTACGTGCGCTTGCAACACTGTGTGTCAGACAGAGTGGTCAGCAGCACTGGGGCTCCACAGGGGACTGTCCTGGGGAAGTTTTCTGATGACTCTGCCATAGTTCGATGCATCAGCAAGGGAGATGAGGCGGAGTACAGGGCTACGGTGGGAAACTTTGTCACATGGTGTGAGCAGAATCATCTGCAGCTTAATGTGAAAAAGACTAAGGAGCAGGTGGTGGACCTGAGGAGGGTTAAGGCACCGGTGACCCCTGGTTCCATCCAAGGGGTCAGTGTGAACATGGTAGAAGATTGCAAATACCAGGGGATGCGAACTGACAATAAACTGGACTGGTCAAAGAACACTGAGGCTGTCTACAAGAAAGGTCAGAGTCGTCTCTATTTCCTGAGGAGACTGAGGTCCTTTAACATTTGCCGGGTGATGCTGAGGATGTTCTACATGGCTGTGGTGGCCAGTGCTATCATGTTTGCTGTTGTGTGCTGGGGCAGCAGGCTGAGGGTAGCAGACACCAACAGAATCAACAAACTCATTTGTAAGGCCAGTGATGTTGTGGGGGTGGAACTGGACTCTCTGATGGTGGTGTCTGAAAAGAGGATGCTGTCCAAGTTGCATGCCATCTTGGACAATGACTCCCATCCACTCCATAATGTACTGGTTAGGCACAGGAGTACATTCAGCCAGAGACTCATTCCACCGAGATGCAACACTGAGCATCATAGGAAGTCATTCCTGCCTGAGGCCATCAAACTTTACAACTCCTCCCTCAGAGTGTCAGACACCCTGAGCCAATAGGCTGGTCCTGGACTTATTTCCACTTGGCATGATAAACGTATTATTATTTAATTATTTATGTTTTTATATTGCTATATTTCTACTTATTCTTGGTTGGTGTGACTGTAACAAAACCCAATTTCCCTCGGGATCAATAAAGTATGTCTGTCTGTCTGTATGCCTAATGAGTATTAACATGGATAAGTTTCCAGGGCCTGATGGGATTCACCTCAAGTAATTGAAGGAGGGAAGAGTCAAAATCACTGGGGCCTTGACCAGTATTTTCATGTCCTCTCTAGGCACAGGTGAGATTCTGGAGGATTGGTGAGTGGCGAATGATGTACCTCTATTTCAGAAGGGAACAAGGGAAAATCCTGGAAACTAGAGACCTGAGAGTTTCACATCCGTTGTAATGGAATTTCTGGAGATAATTCTTAGGGATAGGATATATGAGCATTTGGAAACCCATGGCGTAATTAGGGAGAGCCACCATGACTTTGTGTGGAGCATGTTGCGTCTGACCAACTTGATTGAGTTTTTTGACAAGGTGGCAGGAGAGATTGATGACGGTAGGACAGAAGATGTTGTCTACATGGAGTTTACTAAGGTGTTTGATAAAGTTCCTCACGGGTTCTATGGCTAAGTGGCTGTTTGGATTCAGAATAGGCTTGCACGTAGAAAACAGAGGGTAGTGATTGAAAGGACTTATTTGAGCTGGAGATCTGTCATCAGTGGTGTTCAACAAGATTTGTGCTGAAACCTCTGCTATTTGTGATGTATATAAATGACCTTGATGAAAATGTAGATGGTAAGTTTGCAGATGAGAACAAGATTGGTGGAGTTGTGGGTAGTGTAGAAAACTGACAAAAAATACAGCGCAATATAGATCAGTTGCTGATAGGGGCAGAGAGATGGCAGAAGGATTTTAACCGAGATAAATGTGAAACATTGCACCTTGGTTAGGCAAATACAAAGAGACAGTACACTGTTAAGGGAAAGATACTTGGGAGTGCTGCTGAGCAGAGAAATCTTGGGATCCATGTTAATTGCACCTTGAAAGTGACTATGAAGGTCGATAAGATGGTTAAGAAGGCTTATGGAATGCTTGATTTTATTAGTCAAGGCACTGAGTTCAAAAGTCAAGAGGTTATGTTGCAATTTTATAAATCTCTGGCTAGGCCACGTCTAGAGTATTGCATATAATTCTGGTCACCCCACTATAGGAAGGATGTTGAGGCTTTGGAGTGGGTGCAGAAGAGGTTTAGCAGGATGTTGCCTGTTTTAGAGGGCATGCACTCTCAGAAGAGGCTGGATAAACTTGGGTTGTTTACTCCAGAATGGAGAGGGATATGGTGAGATCTAATAGATGTTTATAAGATTATGAGAGCTATAGGTAGAGTAGATGAAGAGGTTGAAATATCTAATAGCAGGTGACACGGCATTGAATGTGAGAGAGGGCAGGTTCAAAGGGGATGCGAGGGGTAAGCTTTTAACTCGTTGTGTGATGGATGCCTGGAATGCACTGCCTGGTGTTGAGGTAGAGGCCAATAACACTGGAGCCGTTTAAGAGACATTTAGATAGGCACATGGATGTTAGGAAGATGGAGGGATTTGGACATTGTGTAAGTAGGAGGGATTGGTGCTTGGGTGTTTGTGATTTGTTTCATAACTACTTTGGCATGATATTTTGGGCTGAAGGGCCTATCCCTGTGCTGTACTGTTCTATGTTCTGTGTTCTATGGACCACCTATGAGAAACCCGTGTCATTAGAAGGAGAATGTGCAAACTCTACACAAACAATACTCAACATCAAGACTGAACATTGGCTACTGGAGCTATGCAATCTTCACAGGGATTGATTCTGGGAGCGTAGCTGAATAATTTACCTGAATGATTTAGACGTGGATGTAGGAGGCAGAGTCAGTAAGTTCAATGTGAAGATTGGAAAATTGGTGTTCTTGATAACATGTAATGTAAGCTTAGAATATACAGTGATAGTGATGTGTTTGTGAAATGGGATGAACAATGACAGATGGAGTTTAATCCTGATAAAATTGCATAGTGATATCAGCTTCTCAACATGAGGCTAAATGTCACTCAGAAGTCTCCGATCCACATGTTTAGTAATTACAATCTATTTCTTTGCTTTGAAAGAAGTTGGATGACTGCACTAAAAATGCATTTCTCTAACTATGATACTGTAAAGACATTAAAGAGCATCTTGACCTTTTTTCACAATGCAGGATAATGTTAAGAGATTTCTTTCTGCAACCAAAAGACTTGTTATGAGTTTTTGAACCTTGGCTTCAGCTCAAAATTTGTAGCTAGATCGGTACTTCCTCTATCCTTCCTGTGAATTTTACATTACAAGTGTTCAGGAATATATTTCAAATGTTCGAAGTTTCAAAAGTTAATTTTATTGTCAAAGTATGCATGTTCAATACAACATTATCTACTCTAATTATGATCAGAGATTAAGGGAGCTAGGGCTTTACTCTTTGGAGAGAAGGAGGATGAGCGGAGACATGATAGAGGTGTACAAGATATTAAGAGGAATAGACAGAGTGGACAGCCAGCACCTCTTCCCTAGGGTACCACTGCTCAGTACAAGAGGACATGGCTTTAAGGTAAGGAGGGGAGGGAAGTTCAAGGGGGATATTAGAGGAAGGTTTTTTACTCAGAGGGTGATTGGTGCGTGGAATGCACTGCCTGAGTCAGTGTTGGAGGCAGATACACTAGTGAAATTTAAGAGACTACTAGACAGGTATATGGAGGAATTTAAGGTGGGGGGTTATATGGGAGGCAGAGTTTGAGGGTCGGCACAACATTGTGGGCCGAAGGGCCTGTAATGTGCTGTACTATTCTATGTTCTATGTTCCAAAGCTGCTGATGAAAGTAAAGACAGCAACGACCTCCCAGAATGAAAAGAAAAGAAACAAAACTTACAGAGCCCCTTCCCCACAGCAAAAAAAAAACAGTGGTAACAAGAATCCCCCACCCCCTCACCCACAGAAAAAAAACAGCAACAATAAAAATCCCCAACCTTTTTAACAATCCCTGACCACCCCACCCACAGAACAGCACAGTGACAATAACAATCACTGACTCCCTCACTCACAGAAAAGAACAGCATCAGCAGCAGCCATCGCTCACTCCCTTTGTATTCACCTTGATGCTTCAATCTTCCTCGCTGAACTTGGAATTTGGATTGAGAATAGATCATGAAATCTCTCTCTCATAAGACCATAAGATAGAGGAGCAGAATTAGGTCAGTTGGCCCATCAAGTCTGCCTTGCCAATTCATCATGATTAACCCATTGCCCTCTCAGCCCTAATCTGTGCCTTTACCCTGTATCCCTTCATGCCCTGACTGATCAAGATTCTATTAACCTGCTTTAAATATACCCAATCACTTGGCCTCCACAGCTGCCTATGGCACTGAATTCCACAAATTCACTGCTCTCTGGCGAAGGAAGTTCATTCTCTACTCCATTCTAAATGTGCATTCCTCAATTCTGAGGCTGTGTCCTCTGATCTTAGAACACCGCCCCCCCCATGTAGGAAATGTTCTCTCCACATCCATTCTATTGAGGCCTTCCAACATTCAATAGGTTTCATTGAGATCCCTCCTCATTCTTTTGAATTCTAGTGAGTATAGGCCTAGATCCATCAAACACTCCTCATATGATAAGCTTTTGAATCCTGGAATCAGTTTCATGATCCTCCTTTGAACCCTCTCCAATGTCAGCACATTCTTTCTTAGATATGCGGCACAAAACTTCTCACAATATTACAAGTGAAACCTCACCAGTGCCTTATAAACCTCAACATTATATCCTTTTTTTAATATTCTAGTCCTCTCAAAATGAATGTTAACATTGCATTTGCCTTCCTTGCCACTGACTCAACCTGAAAATTAACCTTTAGGGAATTCTGCACGAGAACTCCAAAGTCCCTTTGCACCTCTGATTTTTGAATTTTCTCTCCATTTAGAAAATAGGCTACACTTTAACTTCTTCTACCAAAGTACATGACCATACACTCATTACAGATGTATTCTATCTTTCACTTCTTTTTCCATTCTCCTAATCTAAGCCCTTTAGTAGCCTCTCTGATTCCTCAACACTACCTGCCCCGTGCAATAACTTTGTATTGACATATCTTTGTATTGTCTACAAAGCCATCAATTCCATCATTATCAAATCATTGATATATAATGAAAAAAGAAGTGGTCCCAACACAGACCCCTGTAAGCAACTCTAGTTGCCTGCAGCCAACCAGAAAAGGCTCTCTTTATTCCTATTCTTTGCCTCATGCCAATCAGCCAATGGTTTATCCATGCTAGTATCTTTCCTGTAATACCATGGGTTCTTAACTTGTTAAGTTTATTCTTAACTTGTTACCTTGTCATGTCTACATGTAGCTCACCCAGGTGGGCTCAGTATACTTGAAGATCATCATTTTGTATTCTTTCTTTTTAATCTAGCTCAGAGTGACTTAAAAATTGAAAAAAAGTCATGCCGGCCAATGATGCAGTTAAATAGGGTTAACTTGAACAAAAATGTGGAGATGACTGATTTGATAAATTGCATATAAGATTGTAATTGAAGATAGATGTCATTAAACTTTGTGAATAATTCTGGCAAATAAGCAATGTCATGCCTAATATTCCTGTGTTGATTACTGAATAATGCATTTGATTTTTCAAATAATTTTATTATACTTTCAAGAAGCGTACAAAAGCATCTCAGGCAGTTTCTTTTGGAGAGTCATCTGACCTTATTGTGCAACATTGAACGTTCAAACTGTTCATCACTCTCAACACAAAGCTTTTGAAATAGTTGAGAACTGAAAGCATGGGACTTGATTTAATTACCGCTGTAATAACAGTATTTAATGATCTGTGCAGCCAACCGCTTAGGTTTTTTTTTGTGTCAAAATGTTGTTTGTGAATTGAAAGGTGAATAAGAAATACGTCAGGTACAACTTTTTTCAAGAAAGTAATAACCCTATGATGATGTCTTGTCAAGATTTCAAGATTTTTCAAGATTCAAAAAAAAAACTTTATTGTCATTCTAACCGTACATCAGCTCTGCAGGGCAGAATGAGACAGCGTTTCCCACGAGCAGTGCAATCATAACATAACAAACGCAACACTAAATAATAAACATAACAAAAAATAGTAAAGCACAACAGCAACATGTCAGTTAAAAACAAGGTATAAGTATCCAGTGCAAGTTAAAAGTGTCCGAAGCAGAGTCAGGTAGAGCAGCTATTTAGCAGTCTGACTGCCTGTGGGAGGAAGCTGTTTAGCAGCCTTGTGGTTTTAGTTTTGATGCTCCTGTAACGTTTACCTGATGGCAGAAGAACAAACAGTTCATGGAGAGGGTGTGAGGGGTCTTTAATGATGTACCGTGTCTTCTGGAGGCATCGACTCTGAAAGAGGTCTTGAACAGAAAGTAGGGAGATCCCAATAACCTTCTCTGCTCCCCTAACCACCCCCTGCAAGGCTTTTTTGTCGGCAGCACTGCAGCTGGAGTACCAGGTTGTGATGTAAAAGGTCAGCACACTCTCAACCACGCCTCTGTAGAATGTAGTTAAGATGTTAGTGGGGAGTGATGCTTGTTTAAGCTTCCTCAGAAAGTGCAATCTCTGCTGGGCCCGTTTCACAATCCCAGTGGTGTTCCTGGACCAGGTGAGATTGTCCGAGATCTGCACCCCAGGGAACTTGATGTTTTCCACTCTCTCCACTGTGGAGCCGCTGATGCTGAGGGGTGTGTGCTCAGGCTGAGACCGTCTGAAATCGACGATCATCTCCTTGGTTTTGCTGACATTAAGCATCCAGTTGTTGTCACTGCACCAGCTCTCTAGGTGTTTGACCTCCTCCCTGTACACAAATTTAATGATCAGGTTCTCCTTGAATCTGGCTGCACAGTCATGTGTTAGCAGTGTAAACAGCAATAGGCTAAGCACACAGCTTGTAGGGATCCAGTGGTCAGTGTGATGGAGTCAGAGATTTTCCTGCAAACACGGACTGACTGTGGTCTCTCTGTCAAGAAATCCAGAATCCAGCGACACATGGCAGTGTTAAGGCCAAACAGCGACAGTTTCTCCACTAGTCTCTGTGGGATGAAGGTATTGAACGCTGAACTGAGATCATTGTACAGGATTCTGGCATAAGTGTCTTTGTTGTCCAAGTGAGAGAAAACTGTGTGCAGTGTGGAGAATACTGCGTCCTCCGTAGAGCAATTTGGACAATAAGCAAACTGTAGATGATCCAGCGATGAGGGGAGGCTGGCTGTGATATGAGGCTTGAGAAGCCGTTCAAAACATTTCATCACTATGGGGGTCAGGGCAACAGGACGGTAATCATTCAGACAAGCTACAACTGATTTCTTTGCTACAGGGATGATTGTGGAGGTTTTAAAGCATCTGGGGACAATGGCTTGACTAAGGGAGATGCTGAAAATGTCTGTCAGGACTTCTGCTAATACATCAGCACATTCCTTGAGCACACGTCCAGGGATGGTGTCGGGACCTCCCGCTTTTCGTGGATTAACCCTGGCATTGATAGAGTCCCATTTGTTACATGAGGAACAATGTTGGTGAGCAAAATTTCTCAACAACCTAAAATCTTGACTCCCCTTTCATATCTGGTTGTAGCCTCATTGCAAATAACAGCTCCTGATTTTCATCTTTTATGAAGTGAACATAACCAAAAAGCAAAGATTCATTGTCTGGAAAAGTTGAAACGTTCAACTGCAGAGCAAATTCAGTTGTCCTAAGTATGTTTAAGTTCAAAGTCAAGTTTAATTGTTGTTCAACCATACATGAGTTCCTGTGAATACAAACAAGTGAAACAGCATTACTCCAGGACCAAAATGCAAAATGTAGCACCAACCGTTATTTAACACCACAAAGCACATAGTGCATACATAATAGAACAGTAAAATTCCATCACATAAAAATATATAGTCCAGATCCCTGAGGCTATGTATGTTGCAGCAGTCTGCAGTTGAACTCAATATATCTTGTCTTCTGGGAACTCAGGACAGCCACTCTGACTCCAGCATGTATGTCATGCCACACCACCTCTGCACTCCAGTGGAGCACATTGACTCTGATATCTTTCTCCTGGGCAGCTGCAAGTTAGTAACACCACAGCTTGAAGCCTAGTCCTTGCTATGACTGAGGCCATGAATCTTTCCCACCATCCGCCCCCACCATTTGTCTATAAACCAGTGAACATAACTTGCAGCATTTTACATTAACAATGTACAATAAGGTCTTACAATCACAAGGAAAGTGACTTTACACCTCCTTCACACACCCACACCCTCTCTGGCACAAGCAACAGTACAATACACAGCAAGTTGAACTCCTTCATACGTTCTTCCTCATTCTCAGCTATTTCATATATTAGTCTTTGATTAGAGTTGCCGCTGAGCAGAATCGCTTTAACTACTTGCTGTGATAACTTATGCAAAACCGAGCATTCTTATAACTTCCCTTATGCTGACAGAATCAGTTATTCTCCAATTTTATGGGATTTTGAGATTTATCAATGAGCAATGAAATGTTGCATGAAGCACGCAAGCCAACACAGTCGAAATACCCACCCGATTGTAGGTTAATTGGCTATTTTAAATTGTTCCGTGATTAGGCTTGGGTTAATTTTGGGGTTGCTGAGCGGCGCAGCCCAAAGGACCAGTAGGGCCTGTTCTGCACTGTAATCTAAATAGATAAAACAACGCGCTGACAAACTTGTTTCTCATTTCTCAAAGTTTTCAAGAAGTGACTAAAATATATCAAGCTCTTGGTTGCTTTATCAAAGAGTATTCTTTTTAAATGTTTAAGTAGCCTGGAACATTTCATTGCCTCATTTGAAAAAAAAGTCTTTTTCACATAGCAGACACATTGGCACCAGTTAGTTGCTTGGTCCATGTTTCAGATACTCTACACTATACATACACTTCTTTTTCATTTAGACTGCTTCTGCCATTTTCATTATGCATTAATAACAAGGATCAATCACATACTGCTTAAGTCCAACGTCAAGCATTGCGACAAATATAGGGGAAAGCTATGACTTTATCATAGCTCAGGCAACACCTGACTCTGCCCGAAAGCACATCAAGTGGGGCTGTGATGTCTTGGTTGTGTCATGGGCTTGAGAAATGCAGTCACAACTATTCAAAAGGGCTGCTTTTGAACTTTACCCTGTTGAACACCATAGCCTAATTCACAGGAACTGTATCATTGCATGATTACAGTATGGGAATTGTACAAGCTAACATTGTACTACAGTAGTGAATGGCAATTACGTTGAGGCCAGGCCCAGAAATAACATAATTTCTTCAATCCGATTACTTATGATATGGCAAATACAGAAGTATCATATTACTTTTCAATAACTATATTGTGCTTCAAGCAAAGTCTAGACGAACTGTGGGTCAGCTAAAAATGAGGTGATTACATGATCATTGTAATCAATTATGAGGCACTGAGGATCAAATGCTTATAATAAATAATTAATTTATAAAATACAACCTGTAATTGCTCAGCTGTCACCTTGGTACCAAGCACCCCCACCACCCTTTACAGAGTCACACTGCTCCTACTTCTACATTGGTTGGTCTCCAGAGTTTCTGCAGCTTCTACAGCTGAAATCCACCATTCTTATCCTCAGTTTTATCAGATTGAATTGTTGTGTATCGATTTTGTTGGTTCATCTTACCTGGCTAGCGTGTGTCAGTTTCTCATTGGTTCTGACCAAAGCTACAAGCATTTTTAAAATATGCTCTTTCCCCAGACTTGTGCCTCATGTAACTTTCTTTGCTCCCTGATTCAAACTAGTTCATCCAGGTCAACCAAACACTGGACTCAGGCTACTTCAAGTCACAGGCCTCTTTTTTTTTCATCAACAGCTTTTTACTTGGTATTGATTTCGATCGGCTAGTTGAGTGGTGTCACATTGACATCCTTGCACTCAACAGTAGTAAGGCAAAGAAATTGATCACAGACCTCATCAAAGGGTAAGCAATGGAAAGTGTGAGCAGTTTCATGTTCATGGCTGGGAGCATCTCTGAAGATCCATCCTAGACACAACATATTGATACAATTATGAAGAGAGCAAGCCAGGAGACTGAGGAGATTTGGTACGTCACCAAAGATCCTTGCAAGTATCAGTAGATGTACTGTGAGAGCATTCTAACTGCTTGCATCACCATTTGGTATCAGGGGCTACTGAACAGTTGGGAAAATCTGCACAGGCTTGGAAATTCAATCAGATTCATCATAGGTACAAGCTTCCTCACCACTGAGGATAACGCATCTTCAAATGGGAATGCCGCAGAAAGGCGACATCCATCATTAAAGACTAAAGCTACCAAGGACATGCACTTGTCTTATTACAACCATCAAAGAGGAAGTACAGGAGCCTGAAGATTCACACTCAATCTTTTAGGAACAGCTTCTTCCGCTGCACCATCAGATCTTTGAATGGCCAATAAACCAATGAATGCTACCTCACTATAGTTTTTGCACTGCTTATTGATTTTTAAAATATATATTCCTTGTTATAACTTATACAATATTTTATGTATTGCACTGTACTGTTACCATAAAACAACAAATATCATGACTTATGTCAGTGTTAGTAATCTGATTCCGATTTTGATTCTGAATTGGATGTCATTTCTGTTCTAACAGTTAATTGACAGGGACCCTATCGTGTTCCATATTCTGTTACTCAGCTCAACCATTCATGAGAAAGAACCAATATATGAAATGGCGGCTGCAAGAACAGACACTACCAATCCCTTGATTATGTGGCAAGAACTGCCACGGTACCATAGTTGTTAGTGCAACGGTCTTGCAGCTCAGGGCATCAGAGTTCAATTCTGACATCATCTGTAAGGAGTTTGTAAATCATCCCTGTGAATACATGTGTTTCCTTCTAGTGCTCTGGTTTCCTCATTGTAAATTGTCCTGTGACTAAGCTAGGGTTAAATTGTGATGCGGTTCAAAATATTTGAAAGGCATCTTTTAATTTATCTAAATAAGATAAAATAAAAAAATACATATTTGATATTATATGTCAACTTACATGGGTCTTGACTAATTCCTGTTAGATGACCGACAGATTTTAATACCTTTATGGCCAACAAATGGGAACAGGTTTTCTTTTGTTATCCCATCTAAGCTTGTCACAATCTCTGGTACAACCATCTATTCTGCTCTCAACCCTCTTTGCCCCAAAGGCAATAAAACAGATTTTCTGGTCCAAGCAGAATGATACAAATATGATGTAATGACTTATTTGCTTGCTTGAGCCTTTCTCTGTTGGAGTGAACTACCCTACTGCCTGAACTAAACTCCTGCAATTGCTATTCACCCAACTGAAGTCATCTGTAATCAGCAGGACAAACATACCAAACCTGCTTTGGAGAAATGCCTGGCAAGGCAGTAATGAGACTTCAGTTCAATGCAGGCATTAGCCAGTGTACTACTAAGCATTTCTGTCATCTTTCACCCCTTCCCTCCTCCATCCCTCCCACAAAGCCTTTCAGGCTTTAGAATAGAGTTGTAGTATGACAAATATCCACAAACATTTTAAAAGGTACTAAGGCTGCTTTAATTGTTTACAAAAATATTCTTAAAAATAAAAATATTAACATATAATTATTTTCACAAGAGAAACTAATTAAAATAAATGTATTTATTTATTTTATTTTATTTTCATCTAATTCTTAATTAGATGGGGCGGAGCTAAGATGGCACCAGAGGGAATCTTCTTCAACCTCATCTGCAAAACAGCTTAAATTCCTCACTTTAATGTCTCTTTTTCCCTATTCAAGGTGGCTGAGGTTCTGTCAGAGTCCGTGATTTACAACTGCACTCAAACTGTGATCCTCCACGGCAGTAGTTTCCCACTTCTAGAGCTTGCTGACTGTCGGTTTCAAAATCACCAGGGCCAGCCTGGAAGATGGCACCTTTGGAGTGTGGTTCTGTGGCCCTGTGAACTCAATTCCTCTTCAGTGTCACCAACAGAGGTGTCACGGAAGAACAGAACATCAAGACAGTGTGTGTGGCTGTTGGAGGCCTCTGCACTTTGGTGATCTCTCTCTCTCTCTCTTTCTCCCCCTCCCCTCCCTCTCCTCCTCCCTCTCCCTCTCTCTCACCCTCTCTCTCTCTCTCTCTCTCTCTCTCTCTCTCTCTCTCTCTCTCTCTCTCTCTCTCTCTCTCTCTCTCTCTCTCTCTCTCTCTCTCTCTCTCTCTCTCTCTCTCTCATTCTTTCTCTCTCTCAAAATACCAGAATAATGGGAGAAGTTTGCTGCCAATTCTTGAGACAGAGAAACTTAGAATAAAAAGTGACAATGCAGACTGTTAGATTGTAACAGTGAGCTGTTGGTTGGGCTCCCCTCTCACTGTAGAAGGGGCAACACCTCTCTATCCCTTGTTAGTAAGAGAGAGATCCTGTGGCAAGTTAAATGGTTGGGTGAACAATAGTTTTTGTTGGACTATAGGTCATGGTCTTTCTTTAGGGGCTTACTATTTCTTTCTTGGCCAAATTCCATTGTACCCCGTTGGAGTTACTGGACAAAGATATTCCATTTGGTTCACTGTCCTGCTCACAGTAACGCTCAGTATAGATGCAATTTTTCATTAATTTTAATACTGAGAAAACATGAAATAATAATTTGGACCCTGCAATTCTTTTAGCCCCAATTTTTTCCAATTCTTTTTTAAGACTGCATATTGACAGGTCAACCAATATTCATTTTACCTGAGCAACATACACAAAATGCTGAAGGAACTTAACAGGTCAGGCAGGATCTATGGAAAGAAATAAGCAGTCAATGTTTCAGGCTGAGACCTTTAATCAGAACCAGAAAGGAAGGGGGAAATGTCAGAATCAGAAAGTGGAGGAAGGGAAGGGAGTATAAGCTAGAAGGTGAAGCCAGATGGGTTGGGGAAGGTGACAAAGTAAGAAGCTAGAAGATGATAAGTGGAAAAGATAAAGGGCTGGAGAAGAAGAATAAAAGAGGGGAGCAGACCATGGGAGAATGGGAAGGAGGAGGGTCACCAGGGGATGTGATGAGCAGGTGAAGAGAAGAGGTAAGAGGAGGGCCATGGTGGGGAATGGAAGAAATGGGAAAGGGAAGGGGGAAAATTTACCTAAGTTGGAGCGGTCAATCTTCATGCCATCAGGTTGAAGGTTACCTAGGTGGAATATGAGGTGTTGCTCCTCCAACCTGAGAATGGCCCTATCATAACACAAGAGGAGGCCATGGACCAACATGGGAATAGGGAGTGGAATAAAAATGGTTTGCCACCGGGTGACCCTGCTTTTTGCGGCTGTTGCAAAGATACTTGACAAACCAGTTCCACCAATGTACGTCGGGTCTGGCCAACATAGAAGAGGCAGATCAGGAATGCCAGATGTCAGACAACCTCAACTGAATTGCAAGAGAAGTGTTGCCTTATCTGGAAGGACTGTCTGAGGCCATGAATGAAGGTGAGGGAGAAGAAGAATGGGCAGGTGTAGCATGTCTGCTTTCAGGGATAAGTGCCGAGAGAGACTGGTGGGGAGTGATGAATAGACAAAGAATCATTGAAGCAGCAATCCCTGCAGAAAGCAGAGAATGGGGGTGGGACGGAGGTAAAAATGTGTCCGGTGGTGTGGTCCAATTGGTGGTAGCAGAAGTCACAGAGAATGATGAGCTGGATATGAAGATTCATGGGATGGTAGGAGAGCAAAAGAGGAACTCCATCCCCGTTAAGGTGGCAGGAAGAGCACAGAAGTCTGGGAAATTGAGGAGATAGGGGGAGGACCACAGCAAGGAAAACCCCATTGTTTGAAGAAGGAGGACATCTCTGATGTCCTGGGAAGGAAAGCCTCATCCCGGGAACAGATGTGGTGGAGACAAAGGAACGAATAAAAGGGAATGGCATTTTAAATGACACCGAGTTGACAAGAGCTATAGTAAAGATAACTGTGGAAATCAGTAGGATTATAAAAGATATCGATTGACATTTTGTCTCCAAAGATGGAGACAGAGAAATCGAGGAAGTGGAGAGAGGTGTCGGAAATGGACCCAGTATTTTACCTGTCCCCTTGCCCCTGAGGTAGATGATGGGGGCCTCCTATCTAAACTGAATGGCTTAGCCACTGTATAGTCATATACATTAGGTAGGGCTAGCATTTAAGTGGGTAAAGATGACAGGTTACCTTCCCTGACTGAACAGTTAGTTTTTATGTCAACATGACATTTAGATGGTCACTTTGCTAAGCCTTTGCCCAGCTTTAATACCTCCGGTTTACATTTAAGCCAAAGTATTAGATAAAGTCTGTCAATTTCGCCAAAATTTGTTAAATTGATTAACCTTAAAGGTGATTAACTGCAGCTCTGAAATGAAATAGATTCCAAGACAAAATATCACAATTTATATAGGTAGATGATTCTTACTTATGTAGAGTCATAGAGCACTACCAACAGAAACAGGTCTTTTGGCCCATCTAGTCCATTCCAGACTATTATTCTGCCTTATCCAGTCAACTTGTACCTGGAATATAATCCTCTGTACCTCAGTCATCCATGCACTTATCTAAATGACTCTTAAATGCTGTAATCAAACTTGCATCCATTACTTACACTGACATCTTGTTCCACACTCTCACCACTCTCTCATGTTTATTTTATCTCTTGAAATACTCTTCCAAGAGTACTTCCAAAAATGCTCTTCCGGGCCTTCGAGCCGGACCACCCAGTGACCACTGTTTTAACCCTAATCTAATCATGGGACAATTTACAATGACCAATTAACCTACCATGAGGTATGTTCTTGGACTGTGGGAGGAAACCCACATGGCCATGGGGAGAACATACAGACTCCTTACGGGCAGTGGCAAGAATTGAACCTAAGTCACTGGTATTGTAAAGCGTTGTGCTAGCCACTATGCTACCATGCCATCCTTAAATGCTCTCCTTAAATATTTCACATTTCACACTTAATTTATGCGCTCTAGTTCAAGTCTCACCTAAACTCAGTAGAAGAAGCCAGCTTGCATTTACAGTATACCCCTCATAATTTTGTATACCTCTATCAAATCTCCCCTCATTCTGCTATGCTCCATGGAATAGAGTTCGAATCTAGTCAACCTTTTGTTATAGCACAAGTCCTCAGGTCCCAGCAACATCCTGGTAAATTTTTTGTGTACTCCTTCAAACTTATTGATTCGGTATGATGGGTGAAATAATCTGTGTCAAGTCATTAGTGTTCAGCAAAGTGTTTCCTTATTAAAAGTGTTCATTCTTTTAGATTCATAGAAAAGTGCAGCACAGAAATAGACCCTTTGGCCCAGCTAGTCTGTGTTGAACTCAGGTCTTCCTGTCCCTGCAACATCCTTGTAAATTTTCTCTGTACTCTTTTAATCTTATTTGCTGTAGTTAAGTGATCAAAACTGCCCTCAATACTCTAAATTATGCCTCACCATTGCCTTACACAACTTCAACATAACATGCCAACTCCTGTACTCCTTCATTGATTTATGAAGGCCAATGTGTCAAAAGCTTTCTATATGACCCTATCTACCTGTGATACCACTTTCAATGAATTATGGCCTTACGTTCCTATATCCGATTTTTCTACAGCATTCATCATTGCCCTACTGCTCACTGTGTAAGGCGTAGCCTGGTTGGTCCTATCAAAGTGCAACAGCTCATACTTTTCTGCATTAAATTCCATCTACCACTTCTCAGCCCATTTTTCCACTTGGTCCAGACCACACTGCAAACTTTCATAGCTTTCCCAGCTGTCTGCTGCACCCCCAGTCTTGGTATCATCTGCAAATTTGCTGATCCAGTTAACCACATTAACATCCAGACCATTGACATAAATGGAGCCGGCACTGATCCCTGCAGCACTCCACTGGTCACAGGCCTCTAGTCAGAGAGGCAACCATCTACTCCCACTCTCTGGCTTCTCCCACAAAGCCAATATCTGAATCAATTTACTATCTCGTCTTAAATGCCAACATTCTTGACCAACCTCCCATATGAGACTGTTAAAACATGCAGACAACTGCACCAACTTCTGGGGTTTAGATGCCCTAACTCTCTGGAATATAGATAGCTTGCACCACCCTTTTAAAGATTTAGGACCATCCCGCTAATTGGCAATCATGTTTTGGGTGCCAAGTATGAGTACTTAAAGAGCACCTGAATAGAGCCTCAATGCTTTGTTTTGCGCTCAGTTCTTGATCCAGTTTGATACCTTGTCTTGATTCTAGCCTCGAATACTCCACCATTTGGGTTCAAATTATTCTCATCAAGGACTCTAGTCACAGGGACATTGTCAAATGCCTTGCTGAAGTCCATGTCGACAATATCCACTGCCTTGTGTACAGCAACTTTCCTGATAACTGCCTTGGAAAACTCTATAAATTAGTTAGGCATGACCTACCATGCACAAAGCCATGCTGACTAACCCAAATCAATCCCTGTTTATCCAAATACTTATAATACTTATATATCCAGTCCCTTAGAGTACTTTTCAATAACCTTTGATTACTGATGTCAGGCTCACCGCCTATAATGTCCTTGTTTATTCTTAGAGCCTTTGGTCAACAGCGAAAGGATATTGGCTATCCTCCAATCCTTCGGTGCCTCATCTGTAGCTAAGCATGATTTGAATATCTCTGCTCTTGGCATTGCAACTTCTGCACTTGCCTCCCACAGGATCCAAGGGAACATGTTATCAGACCCTGGGGATTTATCCACCCAAATACAGCTCAAGACAGCAAGCACCTCCTCCTCTGTAATCTGTATAGGGTCTATGAAGTTGATGCCACTTTGCCTCACTTTGTGTCCATCTCCTGAGTAAATACAGATGCAAAAATTCCATGTAATATCTCCTCCATCTCTCTTGGCTCCATGCATGGATTACCATTCTGATATTCCAGAGGACCAATTTTGTCCCTTGCAACCTTTTGCCCTAAACATAGCTGTAGAATCTGTTATGATTCTTCTTCACCTTGTCTGCTAGGGCAACCTCATGCCTTTGTTTAGTCCTTCTCATTTTTTTCTTAAGTGTTCTCATGTATTTCTTATACTCCATAAATAATTCATTTGTTTCTACCTGCCTATTCCTGCTATGAACCTATTTTTTTCCTTAACAATGGCCTTAATATCTCTTGAAAATCAAGATTACCTACACTTTTTATCTTTACTTTTTATTCTGACAGGCACATATAAGCTTTGTGCTCTCAAAATTTTACCTTTGAAGGCTTCTCACTTACAATGCACTCTTTTGTCAGAAAACAGCCTGTCCTGGACTGTACTTGACAGATTTTTCTGATAGGATCAAAACTGGTCTTTCTCCAATTTAGAATCTCAACCCACAGACCAGACCTTTTTGCATATTTACTTTGAAACTAATAGGATTATTGTCACTAGATGCAAAGTGTTCCCCTGCACAAACTTCTGTCACTTGCCCTGTCTCATTTCTTAACAGCAGATCAAGTATTGCACGCTCTCTCAGTGAGACTTCAGTTTTCTGTATTTGCAAGATTATCTATAACATAACCAATGATGAGAACAAACTGGGAGTGAAAGGGTAATAACTACTCTTCCCATGGATGGGTCAGCTTTAATCACAAGTGCATTTCTTGCTCATTTTAGCTAGATTAAACAATGCTTGTGTGTTTTGTGTTATATAGTCAACTCAGTCCTGGCAATGTATATTGGTGTAAAAGCCATTTGGCAGCAGCTGCCTTATAACAGATGAAGGATTATTGAAGAAGTAGATGTGAGCTGGTGCTTTAAATATACACCAGCAAGAAACATTACTAATCAAGCCAGAACAGCAATTTCTCAGCCGATTTCATCTCCATGGTCAAGTTCACAATGGTCTGTACCATCAATTACAGTGAATTAAAATCAATCTTGCAATTCCATTTCTTTGCCTATAGAGACAAGGCTGGAAATTCAACATATCAGTTCTTTTCACATAGTGATTAGTTATTTGGAAATGTGTGTATAACATTAGTTGTTCAATTGGTGTTTCTTTGCTGCTAAATCTTCTGAATTTTCCATATTACTGACAGCTCATGTGTTTGTACGGTTCTATTGATTTTAATTCTGAAATCCTACCAATCACAAATCTATGCTACTGTGTAAGCAACTATCACCACCTTTACAATGGGTTTACTTGCCAAATATTTGTCAGAGAAAAGTTTCAAATAATTAGTATAAAATATGGCAAAACAATATATTTAACCATGCCAATTCCTGTTTTGGCTGCAAATGAATTAGATGAATAAAATGCTGGTGTCTGCTCTATATATGAAGGTTGTTCTTAGACACGCACTCAGTGGCCACTATGTTAGATATACTTGTACACCTGCTCTAATGTAAATATCTAATCAGCCAATCATGTGAGAGCAGCACAATGCATAAAAGCATGACAACATGGTCAAGAGATTCAGTTATTGGTTACAGATGGGATGGTTTGAATACCTCAGAAACTGCTTACCTCCTGGGATTTTCATGCACAGAAGTCCCCACAGTTCATAGAGAATGGTGCAAAAAACAAACAAAAAATCCAGGTAGTAGCAGTTCTGCAACTGAATACACCTTGTTAATGAGAGCGGTCAGAGGAGAATGGTTAGACAAGAAGGTGATGGTAACTGAAATAAACACACATTACAACAGTGGTGTGCAGAAGAGCATCTCTGAACACACAACATATCAAATCTTGATGTGAACAGTCTACAGCAGGAGAAGACCACAAAAATACACTCAATAGCTGCTTTATAAGTTACAGATAAGGTAGAGATAGATAATAACATGGCCACTGAGTGTATTTATTCAATAGAAAGTTACATCCAAGTATGTAGTACTTCTATAAAAACAGTGTGTCCTGCTAGAAAGAGTATTTTGGCTTGGGTTAAAGATAAGGAGCCATTTTTTTCTAATTTAGGAATGTTGGATCATCTAATCAGGTTTGTTTTGATACGTATTGTAACTTTCTGTCCAGTGCAATCGAAGGAAAATTTGAGAGAGCTCAGTGGAATCAGATTTCTGGAGTACAGTAGTCTGGTTTAGGGTGTTTTGATGGGAGGTGCGGAAAGAAGGGCACTAGGGAAATGCCTAGAGGATCCCACCAAAAGGGCAGATCATATAGTGCTTTCTGAGATGAAGGATTCCAAGAAAGGAAGTTCAACCTGTGGCTGGTGATGGGAATTTAGCACGGTGAGTAAAGCAATATACCCAACTACTACAGAAACGAGCTCCAATGTTTATGTGCAGATTTAGACAGTTTTAACTGTAATGGGCCCTTTATCTTTCTTTTCATCTCCTGTTAACTGATAAAGTTGAAAAATTGGTAAATATACTTTCTATATAATTTTATGCTTGTGTACAATCTGTGATTTCTTTGCGACCAATATCCATGTATGAGGCAGTATTCACACAGCATTTGCTGCAATCAATGTTCTTTAACCGGAACATTCTAACTTTCTTGTTTGGTTAAACCCAAATTATACCAACGTTAGACAGGAGTTACTTACAGAAGGTCTTCTCACCACTGGTTATTAGCAGAGCTAGCTGATGAATTGAATTGACTTTATCACTTTTATCTTTCATATACTTGAGGAGTAAAAATCTTTACATTAAGTCTCTGCTAAATGTGCACGGGAAATTTATAGTAATTTATAATAAATGGCATGTACAACAGGGCAGTAACAAGGTGGTTAAATATTTCATAGTCAATATAATATAGAAATACAGTTGTGTCAGCATGAATTAAGCAGTCTGATGGCCTAGAGTCCCAGAGCCTATTGGTTCAGGCATTTATGCTGCAGTACTATTTCCTGGATGTTAGCAGCAGAAACAGTTTGTGACTGGAGTGACTCGGGTCCCCAATGATCCTTCGGGCCCTTTTTACACACCTGTCTTTGTAAATGTTCTGAATAGTGGGAGGTTCACATCTACAGATGCACTAGGCTGTCTGCACCACTCTCTGCAGAATCCTGTGATTGAGGGAAGTGCAGTTCCCATACCAGGCAGTGATGCAGCCAATCAAGAAGCTCTCAATTGTAGCCCTATAGAAAGTTTTTAGGATCTGGCGGCCCATACCAAACTTCTGCTACAACCTGAGGTGAAAGGGGCGTTGTTGTGCTTTTTTCACCACACTATTGGTACAGATCACATGAGATCCTTGGCTTGTATGCTGAGGAACTTAAAGCTATTTACCTTCTCAATCCAAGATCCATTAATGTCAATAGGAGCTAGCCTGTCTCCATTCCTCCTGTAGTCCACAACCAGCTTCCTTGTTTTTGCAACGTTGAGGGAGAGGTTGTCTTCTTGACACCACTGTGTCGGGGTGATGACTTCTGCTCTATAGGCTGCCTCATTATTATTTGAGATTAAGCCAATCAGTGTAGTGCGTCGACAGCAAATATACTTCGCAGAGAAATGTTTGTATATGAGCCAGTGAAAGGTTTGTATTTGTGGGGTGCTTGTCCGGAGATCAGAAGCTGGAATCACCACCGAGTCGAGAAGTCCCTATTTGTCACCCATAGTGGTGGTGAGGAAGAGGAATGGGAAGGTACTAATGTGTGTTGATTATCAAACACTGAACAGATGCATATACCCAGGGCAAATTACTGTTCCATGGATGGAGGATGCTCTGGCCTGTCTGACTGGAGCAAAATGATTCAGCGTGTTGGATCTAAGGACTGGGTATTATCACATACCCATGATTGAAGCTGACAAAAAGAAAATGACAATTACATGTCCACTTGGATTCTTTCCATTTGAAAGAATGCCTCAGGGCATATCAGAAGCACCTGCTGCTTTCCACTATGTCATGGAGAAAACTGTTGGGGCCATGAACTTGCTTGAGGTACTAGTGCACTTGGATGAACTTGGTGTTTGGGTCAATGCTGAAGGATCATGAGACAAGGTGTTAGACCTCCTGAAAGCTGAAGGTTTAAAACTGTCACTGGACACATGCTAGTTCTGTAAGACGTGAGTCAACTATGTTGGGCACATAGTCTCTTAATATGGAGTGGCTGAAAATCCATCCAAGATAGAGGTGATAATCACATATGCCAAGGCTCAAGAATGTGAGTACCCTATGTTCATTCCTTGGATTCTGTAGGTACTACTAGAGATTGACTACTCCAGAGTAATTCACCCTTTGAATCAACTTCTGTGTGGCTACTTACTCCTTTGGGGAAGAAAGGGAGGAGCACAAAAGGAGAAAAAGGCAAGTTTTATCTTAGCCCTTCCAAACCTTTTGGGGAAAGATGGGATGCAAAGTGTGATGAGGCATTTTAGCTGCTGAAGGATTTGCTGATGAAAGCACCTGCACTGGCCTTTGCAAACCCCCAGTTGCTATAGGTACTGCATACAGATGCCATCCGGGAAGGATTAGGAGCTCTTCTTGATCAAGACCAAGGTAAATGGTTGAGACCTGTTTGTTTTCACAAACAAACAAAAATCTGCAGATGATGGAAATCCAAGCAACACACACAAATTCTGGAGGAACTCAGCAGGCCAGGCATCATTTATGGAAAAAAATACAGTCGACGTTTTGGGGTGAGACTCTTTGTCAGGACTTGCTTATTTTATTTGTTTCTGTCACATCCAAATGAAACTACCCTGCACAAATTGGAGTTTCTGGCATTGAGATGGGCAGTGGTGCATAAGTTAAGCAACTAATCTATATGGTGCAAAGTTCGAGATGAGAACTGACAACAATCCACTCACTTATATTCTGACTTTGGGTAAGTTGGATGGTACTGGTTATCGATGGCTGGTTTCTTATGATTTCAGGCTTAAGTATTGGCTGGTGAGTTGGAATATTGATGCGGATGCAAATGAAGCCTGAGGTGGGAATAGTGTAAGTTATGCATCCAATGTACTCGGAGGAAGATGCTGCATAAGACAGCTGCTCCATTATCTCATTTACAAAGATTTACTGAGTATGGATTTCCTCTCCCTAGTGCCTGATTCCAGTAATGTTCAAATGTCTTGGTCATTATGAATGACTACATCAGATATGCTCAAGCATTCCCCACAAAAGATCAGAGAGCAGCCACAGTTGCCAAAGTGTCACGGAAGATATATTTTGTTCAATAATGGCCTCCCAAGAAGGATACACAGTGATCAAGGAAGGGGTTTTCAGAGTCAGATCATGCATGAGTTACTGAGCATGCTTGGAGTCGAGAAGTCAAGGACCATGCCCAGTCACACTCAGGATGATCCTCAGCCTGAAAGGTTCAACCAGACATTGCTGGACATACTTGGAACTCTGGATGCCAACAAATTTAAGCCCATATAGCCAGCATATTGGACATTTGATACACTGGTACAACTATACAAAGAATGAAGCGACTGGCTACTCACCATACTATTGGATGTTCGGAAAGAAAGTAAGATTACCTGTAGATCTTGCCAATTGCCTAATTACCCAATCACTCTGAAACTGAACAGAAAATCCCAATGCACACTGGTACTTAAATCTCCCTCATCTTGCAATAGGTAATGGTTCCTGATAGCTGAAATGGAATTTCAGTTTCTTTGTGTAAATCCATGCATTTCACATGTCTGATGCCAGACTTTCAATGTGGATACTGTTTAAAAACTTTGTCATGTTAGGGGAAGAGACAATGGAATACCTTTAATGATTTTTTGAAGAAACTCAATCTTCCCACGTCCTTTTGGTAATCAAGTTTAAGAATTGTGTTTGAGATTGTATTGTGAACTTCAGAAAGATACAGAAGCCCTGTGTCTGTGGCAGAAAAAAATACAGCCCACCTGCCTGCATTCATCTGCAGAAGATTCAAAGGTGCCCTCATCGATTTCATCAGTCATGTCCAAATCTGGAGTGGAAGTACGTCCTTGACCCTGATTACCTAACATTTGAATCTTAACTTCCAACAAGGTAGGGGTTAAATGAAGAGCTGATTTCCTCCTTACAGGGTGTAATCAGGAAGCAGTCTAATAAATCCGCTGATACACCACTTTCCCTGGACATGGATTGTTAAAATGCAACCATCTTAATTACTGAGTTTTCACTGAGTCAATTAATCCTTATTTCATCAGCTATGGGTTTTAGAAATGGGCTTACCTGCTCTGATTACCTTTCCTCAATCAATGTGATTTGTGACTGTTACAATGTATGGAGCAAGAGCAACAGTGGAACAGTAGGATTAAACAATGTTACTGAGTCATGTTAACCAGTGAGCATGCTGGGAAATGTATAGTGCGGGAGCTGCTACCCAGCCCCACCGACAATGAAAACGTGCACACTCAAAAGCACGCATGAGAGAGAGAGCCATACACATGTAGGAAGGCCATTCGATTCACTGCATGATCAATTGGCTGCATGTACACCTGCCACATTCTCACAATCAATCCGATATGGTTCATCCATACCCCCCTATAGATCGAACCCATTGAGGAAAATGATGAATGGTCCATCACACTTAGAACTGGTTAAAGAAACATAGAAAATAGGTGCAGGAGTAGGCCATTTGGCCCTTCGAGCCTGCACCGCCATTCAGTATGATCATGGCTGATCATCCAACTCAGAACCCTGTACCTGCTTTCTCTCCATATCCACTGATCCCTTTAGCCACAAGGGCCATATCTAACTTCCTCTTAAATATAGCCAATGAACCGGCCTCAACTGTTTCCTGTGGCAGAGAATTCCACAGATTCACCACTCTCTGTGTGAAGAAGTTTTTCTTCATCTTGGTCCTAAAAGGCTTCCCCTTTATCCTTAAACTGTGACCCCTCATTCTGGAAGAGTATCTGGCAAGAGTAACCTCTTAGACCATCACAGGGGAGCAGTCTCTCCCATTGTGTCTTCCTAGTTAGCTGATGTCAAGGGTGATGGGCTGTAAGTCTCCTCTTTTCTTGATGAAGTGCCCATTGCTGGATATGCTAGGATGCTGGCTTCATCAGCAGAGGATGCTTCTGTAGATTCCCTGGGTCCATTGTCAGTTCACTGGCATTTATAATCCATATGCTAGCTGACAATTTATCCACCTGTCTGTTCAGGTTCAGCTACTTGATTACAACAGTTTCAAAGAACACCTGGTAGCTAGTTTTTATCCTGCGAGAAGTGCATGTGGACTTTGTTGCTGCTACCAAACATTCACAGCCTAGATCAGTGACCTTTGTGCATGCTGTTTGAAAACTCAACTTTTGCATGTATTCTAATCTGTAGAAAGAATGCTCACAACAACTTCAAAGCATTACAGTGACATCATTATACTGTACACCTCCTCAAATAAAGTAAGTGAGCACCACTGTTTGATTCCTTTGATTCCTCCTGGTTTCCTACAGACCATACACCCTGGTGTATGAATCTCAAGGAATACTGTGCAGGGTAACTGAGCTATAATTTGTCCTAAATATTTCTATTATCAAACAAGTGAATAAGAATTTATATAATCTTGAAAAATGAATAAATTACAAAATGCATAGCTGCTTTGTAATGGATTATCTTTCATAGATATATATTTAATAGCAAAAATAATATCAAGACAGACATCTCCTGCAAGCTTAAAGTGTGTGGTGATGATGTTTTGCCTTAATTTAGTTGTTCCACGTGCTTTTTCATGGTAAGCTTTGATCCTGCAATGCTGAAGAGCAGGAAGTCAAAGATGTACAAATGCAATGAGTTAAAATTTACAAATACCTATTTACAACAATACACAAAAAATCTTTATATAATAAATCAAAAGTAACATAAATGTGTTAAGTAACATGAAAGCCAACAGAGCACAAGGTGTCCAGTTGTAGTTATACTATTACTTTTGCTTGCTCTAAGATAAAAATGTTGCTTAATTTCTTTTATTCAAAGTTTCATCCACAAAAGATTTTGAGGTGAGAATATCTGAATTTTTAGCTCTAATTTTTACAGTATAAGTCCCTAAATACACATGCATATACCCAATGAGAATTTAGCACAATAACTGCAATCACATGAACAGGTGTGTGCATTATTTTCACTGGTGTGCTCATGTTTTGTCACTCTCCTCATAATTTAATTTTGTATTTTTTATTTAGTCAAAGATTAAAGTTTTTTTATTCTGTCTCTTCTCAGTATTTCCCTGTCATCAGTCATCTCTTGAATGTTGTCATATCTCATAGAAGTTTCTGGTGTATGAATCCCAAGAAATACTGTGCAGGGTAACTGAGCTATAACCTGTCCTAAATATTTCTATTATCAACCAAGTGAATAAGAATTTATATAATCTTGAGAAAACTAGTGATAAATTGCAAAATGCATAGCTGCTTTATAATGGATTAAATCTTGCCAGAGCAACATGGAACATTAAGCATTGCAGTAAAACTTTTACCTGCACCTTTCAGCTTAAATATAGTTTCTGACATAACTTGATGCAAAAGACAACAACAAGGATAATGGATCAGCTATGGCTTAACTGTGCAAAATCAAATCTTTAGAAACTAGGAAATAAATATGATTGTTTCTTGATTGGTCAGGGTTTGAAAGGTTATGGGGAGAAGAAAGGAAAATGGGTTTGAGAGAAAAATGGATTGGCCATGAAGAAATGGTGGAGCAGACACGATGAGCCAAATGGCCTAATTTTGCTCTGATGTCCTATAGTCTTTTGCTTTAAGTAGATAAATAGCATAACAACCTGACTAAAATAAATTTCTTCAAGAAGAAATGGGGGTGGGCAACCGATTGAGAGATAGGGAGGAGAAAGTGAAAGGAAAAGAAAATAACAACTAAATCAGATGTTAGAGATGATCACAGTTCAAGAGTACTTCAGCAGCTATAAGTGTTTTTGAAGATTCTGAGGTTATGAATGGCACTCTAAAAATTGAATTTTCTCTTTAGTTTTACCATTGGAAAATTCTGTTAAATGGGTGTTATCGATATAAATGCAGTCATATGGTATATCTATCCTGCTTACAGTGGAAATAAAGCTCAGCAAAGATGTAACATGAGGTAGCTGAATCAATATTGTCCATCTTACATTATTAAAGTCAAAATCATGCCCTGCATATAGTTATTCATCGCTGACCCAATTATAAGAGGCTTTTTTTCTGTACTGCACTCTTTATGCTTATTTAAATTCTTTTTTGTAACAGTATTGGCTCAGCAATTAGTAGTGCTGATAATAAATCTGTTATAATGTAGATCCCAATTTAGTTTTAGATAAAAATAGAATTGTTTATTTCATTGCCTCACAATTGGGTTGGAAGGATTAACAGGGTCAGGAATAGGTGAGCTATGATGTAAAATGATACACAGCTCTCTCCTGAAGTTGGTTCAGTGCACAACACATTATGACTGTTCTAGGCATAATGTTTGCGAATGACTGAAAATCATTGTGTAGGAGGCTCGGGGATAGCAAGTATTTTGTCACATATCCTTGCTGTCTATACAGTTCCAGACAGGATTAGATATCTGTGCAGAGCAACCATGACACTCATTACTTTCCTCACATTTTATGTATTAGGTTCTTTTTCAGACTAGTGCCACTGACACTGGCCACATCAACCTTTTTGCTATCTGCAGATGTATCATGAAGGTCATGGATCCATTATTCACCAGGGCCAACCACTCAATTACTTTTATCACTGATCAGCAAGGGCACACAACAGGAAGCACGATCTACAGGTCTCCAGGTTTTCAGAGAATCCATGGAGTATTGATTGCTCCTCTGTTATCTTTCAGTCCCTGTATACAATGGAATACCCCTAACTGGACTTTTATTGCACAAATGTTCAGCTGGTGAGCATTGAGAGAATAATATTATTGAATGTGTGCTTCATTGAGTGCTGGAAGCAGACCTTAATATAAAGAAAAACCTAGGCGCCTGTGACACATAACATTCTTTAGAAAGAGACAAAATGTAGGTTCAAAACCTTGGCAACATCCTGGGTAAAAAGTTAACCCAGCTGAGATTCTAAAGTACTGGTTTAAAGCTCTCTCCTTGCACGTTCTTACAAATCTCAGTGATTTAGCACAAGCTGCAGAACTTAATCTCACATTAACTTGCCATTGAGGTAGATGAATAGAATGGTGAAGATTAAATACAGGTAAAAGTGACAATCAAAGATTAATTGTCAAACATTCGGTCAAAAGAATATAGCTAGTGAGCCACGTATTCAAAGGATAATTTCTCCTTTTGTGTTCTAAGAAAGAAAATCACAACTTCCTATTGATCTGTTAGAGAGAAGGAAAAAGAGCAAGTGTAGTCAAGAATTAGTAGCTCAAATTTATCCTGGTCTTATCCTTAATCTTATTAAGTCTATCAAAAAAAGCATTGACTCAGAAGCTATGGAGCATTAATTTTGATGTATTTAGTGTGTTTGGAGGGGCGGAGGGGAGGTGGTCTGGGAGCCACATAGCATTTTGAAATGAAGCATGAGTACCTTGCATCAGTATGCTGTGGTCTGGGACTCCTGAGATGTTGGTCTTAAACTCCACTGTAATTAATCCAACCTCCTTGCCAATTTGCTGTGTCTGTGCACAACTATATATTCATTAAATAAAACCACAAATGGGGGAGATGGCTTTAACTGGTGTATTCACATTGCAATGAGAGAGAGAGAATAATGTGTGCTTGTAGACAACAGCACATGCACAGACAACAGATCAATACGTGGTGCTGGGAGTGCGGGTGGTCATTGCTCTAAAACATATATGTCAAACTCAAGGCCCGCGGGCCAAATCTGGCCTGTGGTGCAATTATCTTTGGCCCGCAAGATAATATCTAATTACTATTAAAGCTGGCCCTAGTAATCGAAGCGCTTATGGCGTATGATATGGCTAATGCTGAGTTTATTCAGGTACCAGGTTTTCAGGGTTTTTAGTGTTTATTCGGCAGTCTTGCTCGGCAGTCTTCTTCATAAGAAACGGAATTTGTAAAGTGAAACACTTTGTAGTTATAGCAGAGACTGAGACACATGAGAGCAGGCTGAAAAAACGGAGGCAACAAAAGCTGCGTTCGCACGCGTCCGACTGATCCGGCCCGCATGAAGCTGCATTTTGCTCAATCCGGCCCGAGACCTAAAATGAGTTTGACACCCCTGCAAAAAGAACAGATCTATACATTACAGAACTCAGCAGGTCAGGCAGCATCTATGCAAATGAATAAAGAGTCAATATTTCAGGCTGAGATCCTTCTGAGAACGAAGGATAAGATGCCAGAATAAAAAGGCGGGAGGAGGGGAAAGAGGCTAGCTGGAAGGTAACGATAAACCCAGGTGGTTGGGAAAGAGCAAGGGCTATAGAAGAAGGAATCTGATAGGAGACAAGAGTGGACCATAGGAGAAAGGGAAGTAGGAGGAGACCCAGAAGAAGTAATAGGCAGGTGAGAAGTGGAGGGAGTGGGGGGGGGGGGGGGTGTTAGATTTATTTCCCATCTGGAAAAATAAATTCTTTCTTCCTCTCTTCCTCTATTCCCCACTCTGACCTTTTACCTCTTCACACCTGCCTATCACTTCACCCTGGGTCCCCTCCTCCTTTCCTTCCTCCTATGGTCCACTCTCCTATCCTATCAGATTCCTTTTTCTTCAGCCCTTGCCCGTTCCCACCTACCTGGCCATACATATTACTTCCCAGTTAAACTCTTTCCCCTTCCCTGCTTTTTTATTCTGGCTTCTTCCTCCTTCCATCTCAGTCCTGAAGAAGGTTCTCAGCCTGAAATATTGACAGTTGGTTCATTTCCATAGATGCTGTCTGACCTGATATGTTTCTGCAACTTTTTGAGTAAGATGGATAGTTGAGATAACAGTTGAAATGGATTTCCTTCTATTGTTTCAAGATGTTCAATAGGCAATCATTCCAGTTAAGAAATGCTGACCATGAGATATACTCCTACTACTTCATTAGAATGGCACACTGCATGGAATTAGAATGCACATGCATAATTAAGCAGGAAAAGCTAATCTTAGAAATAAGGTTTATAACTTTATAATTTTTAACAAATAAACTATTAATTTATTCATTAATAGAACAAATTTCCAAACAATTAACCAATAAACAAATAACCCAAAGAAGTCTTAATGCCAAATTTTAAAGATAGTTGTTTGAATTTAAGTACCTATGATCATTTATGATATTAATTCAACTCTTAGTAACATTACTGGATTATAATAAATCCATGCTATTAAAGATTTTTCACATTATAAAAGTTGGTTTGGGAATTTCCAACATTTTAAAGATGGAGCTACATGAATCTGTGTGCTCACAACATTTTCTGCGTGATGTTCTGAAATGGTGTTCATTGCTCTGGTCTGTTAATAAAACATGTTTGAAACAAAACCCAGTTGATTAACAAGGACAACAAAAGAAGGAGAGCCTGGTGTGGTGGGCAAAAATATCTAAAGAAAGAGTGAACATGTTGCAGAGCACAGTGGCACTCAAAGTAAGAAAGCAGATAAGATATTCACAAAAACAGTTGAAAGATAGCCAAAAATTAAGAGCAATGTGTAGATAGAATACAAATTAAATTTGAGAACGTACAGTTTAGGTTAGCAAATATTTTGATAAAGTGTAACTAATCCACGTTCAACCTTTCACAAAGTATTTGTTTTGAGCAAATACAGATGCACGTTGCATGTAGATTATTCATTTTTACACAGAGAAATAATATGGAAATAACAGTAATACATTTCATAGATTATTAAAATCATTTAGTAAACATGAATCAAAAACACCATTTCAAGGAGACCAGATAAATTTAATGATAAAATATGAACTATATGTTTGACGAGGTGATGAAGGTGATTAATGAAGATCAAGATGTGGATTATAGTAAGGCTTTTGACACAATCCCTCAGCAATCCCTCATGGGAGGCTCATCCAGAAGATTAGGATGCATGGGATCCTTGATTAATTGGCCATTTGCATTCAGACCTGACTTACCCATAGAAGATGAGAGTGGGGGTCAAAGGAGACCTGGAGATATGTAATTTCTGGTGTTCCACAGGGATCTGTACTGGAATCTCTGATGTTTGTGGTGTATATAAATGACCTGAATGAAAATAGAGATGGGTGGATAGTAAGTTTGCAGATGATACGAAGACTGGTGGCTTTGTGGATAGTGTAGATGACCGGAGTGGAATATAGATCATTTTCAGAGTGGAGAAATGGCAGACGGAGTATAGATCAGTTTCAGGGTGGAGAAATGGCAGATGGAGTTAGGCCACAACTGGAGCATTGCATACAGTTCTGGTCACACCATTATAGGAAGGATGTTGAAACTTTGGAGAGAGTGCAGAAGAGGTTTACCAGGATGCTGCCTGGATGAGAGGGAATGTGTATTATGAGAGGCTGTTCAAGTTTGGGTTGTTTTCTCTGGAGCGGAGGAAGCTGAGAGGATATCTGATAGAAGTTTATAAGACTATGAGAGGTATAGTAGATAGACATTTATGAGAGTAGACAGACAACATCTATTTCCCAGGTTGAAATGTCTAATACCAGAGGGCGTACATTTTAAGTGAGAGTGGGTAATTTTAAAGGAGCTTTGAGGAGCATGATTTTGTCTCAGAGAGTGGTCAGTGACGGGAATGCTCTGCCTGGGGTGGTGGTACAGGCAGATATCCCAGGGATTTTAAAGAGGCATTTAGATAGGCACATGAACGTGAGGAAAATAGAGGGCTATGTACATAGTGTAGGCAAAAGAGATTCATTTAGTCGGCCATTTGATTGCTAATTTAATTGGTTTGCCGTAACGTTGTGGGCCAAAGGATTTGTTCCTGTGCTGTACTATTCTATGTTCTATGTAAAGACAAGCAAGTTGAATGAACATTTTATCCAGCTAAAGAGGAAACAAAAAAAAAGAAATGCAACACCACACAATTTACACTTGGACTGCAATATTAAAGTGAATCTCCTGAATTCTTTACACCAGAAAGCTGGATGTTCTGACAATTTCAAGGCTGATCAATAGATTTTTAGACAATGAAAACTAATGATGTCACGCTGCTATGGAAGGTTGCAGCTGAGATCATGAATCAGTCAGGATTTTTCAGCAGACAGCAGGCTCAGGTAATATGTACAAGTTGTGAAATGCTGCAACAGAAAGGAAATTTTCTGTTCGGGTGAGGATTGCTGTGTTGATGTTCCTTTTCTTGTATTCTCAAACCACTGTCACAGTGCAAGGTTTGTATTAGTACCGATTCTTATTGTCAGAACTACATCTCAGCATCAAGTTTTCAAACAGAAATTTTAAACAATTCTTCCAAATCTTCTGAACATACATCCTGAAATCAATTAGACACAATTATATTTCGATTTTTAAATCATCACTGATAAATGTTCAAATATGTTTTGCAGTATCTATTATATATATGTGGACTTCTTATTTATTGGTTGAATCAGAGGTGAACATATGTAAAACCACCAAAATTTACCAAATATACACAGTGAATTTGCAACATCTGCTTGAAATTTGTGAAAAGATTCTTGTGATAAGACATTTCATGTTGTATAAATTTGTTTAAAATTAACTTCAGGGTTTCTTTAGTTCTTGCATGCTTATGAAATATGACCTTAATCTGATACCAACATTTTGATAGAGCAAACAAGAGCTTACGAACTTGATTTCATCATATTGTGGACCCATATCCATGAAGATGAGTTCAACTTTAGTTAGAAAAGCAGATAAGATGAAAAGGAAACCTCATTGTGTCTGCTAATTAAATGAATCTAGCTCCAAGTTAAGACTGCTTCAATTATTGGATGGTTTTAGATTATTTAAAATATATATCATTCTCCTAATTCAAGTGATATCTGGGAGTTTTTCTTTAAATTCATTTTCAAGATCTGTCATTTCATGACCTGCAAGACCAGAATTTATAAACAGTAAGCTGGTTAATTACGGTCACATATACAAAGATACAGTGAAAAACCGCATGCCATCAATACAGATTTTTTCATTACATCAGTACATCAAGGTGGCACAAAGGAAAAATAATAAAACATTGAAGAATATTGTGTTACAGTTCCAGAGAAAGTGCAATGCAGGCAGACAACAAGGTACAAGGCCATGATAAGGTAGATTGTGAGGTCAAGGTTCCATCTTATCATACAAGAGATCCATTCAATAACCTTATAATAAGATAGAAGCTTGAACCATGAGCCTGGTGGCATGTGCCTTCAGGCTTATTGCACATCCACTGAAAATAACTTTGTATGATCTGAGACCAGGATTTAAAGTCTGAATAAAGTAAAATAAGAAGGCAAGATAGATATGGCAGATTGGAAAGCCATATTAAATAAAGTTTGATACACTAACAAGTGCTAACTTTCAAAGTTTACAAATCATTTTATGGCAACAAAAAAAAATTGTTCCACAATAGCTATAAAGACATGTTAAAGATAGTATTAGATCACAGGAACATACTTCGCAGCATTGTTGGACACTGCAGTAAGTCTGAGGATGTCACGGTCCCAGCCGTTCTCCCATTTATTCCTCATAGAACATAGAATAGTACAATACATTACAGGCCATTCGGCCCACAATATTGTGCCGACCCTCAAACCCTGCCTCCCATATAGCCCCACACCTTAAGTTCCTCCATATACCTGTCTAGTAGTCTCTTAAACTTCACTAGTGTATCTGCCTCCACCGCTGACTCAAGCAGTGTATTCCATGCACCAACCACCCTCTGAGTGAAAAACCTTCCTCAAATATCCCCCTTGAACTTCCCACCCCTTACCTTAAAGCCATGTCCTCTTGTACTGAGCAGTGGTGCCCTGGGGAAGAGGCACTGGCTATCCACTCTATCTATTCTTCTTAATATCTTGTTCACCTTTATCATGTCTCCTCTCATCCTCCTTCTCTCCAAAGAGTAAAGACCTAGCTCCCTTAATCTCTGATCATAATCCATACTCTCTAAACCAGGCAGCATCCTGGAAAATCTCCTCTGTACCCTTTCCAATGCTTCCACATCCTTCCTATAGTGAGGCGACCAGAACTGGACACAGTACTCCAAGTGTGGCCTAACCAGAGTTTTATAGAACTGCATCATTGCATCATGACTCTTAAACTCTATCTGTCGACTTATGAAAGCCAACACCCCATAAGCTTTCTTAACTACCCTATCTACCTGTGAGGCAACTTTCAGGGATCTGTGGACATGTACCCCCAGATCCCTCTGCTCCTCCACACTACCAAGTATCCTGCCATTTACTTTGTACTCTGCCTTGGAGTTTGTCCTTCCAAAGTGTAGCACCTCACACTTCTCCGGGTTGAACTCCGTCTGCCACCTCTCAGCCCACTTCTGCATCCTATCAATGTCTCTCTGCAATCTTTAACAATCCTCTACACTATCTACAACACCGCCAACCTTTGTGTCATCTGCAAACTTGCCAACCCACCCTTCTACCCCCACATCCAGGTCGTTAATAAAAATCACGAAAAGTAGAAGTCCCAGAACAGATCCTTGTGGGATACCACTAGTCACAACCATCCAATCTGAATGTACTCCCTCCACCACGACCCTCTGCCTTCAGCAGGCAAACCAATTCTGAATCCACCTTGCCAAACTTCCCTGGATCCCATGCCTTCTGATTTTCTGAATAAGCCTACCATGTGGAACCTTGTCAAATGCCTTAGTAAAATCCATGTAGATCACATCCACTGCACTACCCTCATCTATATGCCTGGTCACCTCCTCAAAGAACTCTACCAGGCTTGTTAGACACTATCTGCCCTTCACAAAGCCATGCTGACTGTCCCTGATCAGACCATGATTCTCTAAATGCCCACAGATCATATCTCTAAGAATCTTTTCCAACAACTTTCCCACCACAAATGTAAGGCTCACTGGTCTATAATTACCCAGACTATCCCTACTACCTTTTTGAACAAGGGGACAACATTCGCCTTCCTCCAATCCTCCGGTACCATTCCCGTGGACAACGAGGACATAAAGATCCTAGCCAGAGGCTCAGCAATCTCTTCCCTCGCCTCGTGGAGCAGCCTGGGGAATATTCTCCTGTTCCCTAATTTGTCATGTTCGCCTAATTCCCTTTTCCCTGTGTTTCTCCTGCTCCCCTGTCTGTCTCTCTCTCTGTTTGTGTTTGTGTGTGTGTGTGGGCGCGGTGGGTGTGACATTCCTTTTGTTCTCCCAGGCGTCCTGATTGCGACACACCTGAATCTCATCTATAACCTGCAGAATAGATACCCTGGCTTTCCATCCACCCATCGCCACATTGTTGCTTCAGCCAGTGTGGCAGTTCACGTTCTGGGCAGCTTAGAATTGTGTATTCTAAGTTTCGTTTCTGGGCTATTGTTTGCCTGTGTTAACTCTGTCTCTCCGTGTTAACAGGAGTATTGCATACCGCCTGCCTTCCCGTTCATCCTCCTGCCTGCTGTTCTCCTCCCGCCACACTCACACCCTTGTCTGCATCCCTGCTCTACCTCGTCCCACCGCTCACCTACACTCTCCGCTGGCTCAGTGGTTCAACGCCGCGCTCTCACCACAGTGACCCGGGTTCGATCCCGGGTCAGGCCTCACTCACTCCCCTGCCTTCCCTGCAACCTCTTCAAATTACTCTACCTCTATTCAGTGTCCTGCATTTGGGTTCACCCGTTCCTCCCACAGAGGATTGTGAAAATATCAGGATGTAGAGAAAGAGAGGACCAAGCCATTAAAAAGCAAAGAGAGCATAGTGTTACGAATGTGCCACAACTCTGAGGGGCCGAAGGGTACACAGTAGCCCCCTCCTTGAGAATCGCAAGATCACTATTAATTCGGGTCTGGGACCCAGGAAATGAGAGAGAATCCTCAAGGTTTTGGAATGTCCTGGCCCCTCAGCGATACAAAGCCACGGATACCGGCCATTGTCTCTTGGAGACGGAATTGTGTATTGAGTACTGTACTATTCATTGAAGCCCTCAGGGAATGACCAGAATGGGCTGGTTGAGGGATTGCATCATCCCAACCTGACTGACATACGGGGTTCGTAACAATAGGAACTAAAAGAAGGAAATCCAAAAAAAAGCATGAGAAAGCTTTTGTAGATCTCCTAAAAGGAAAAAGTATAGCAAAGGTTAATGGGATTCTTTACAAATGAGATGAGAGAAGTTACATCTTGAAAAAATATTCAGACGCCAACTTTTGTTCATATAAATGAGTATCACAACCATGGATTTTGATATATTTAGCTGATAATTTTTATTTGTGAATCGCATGCTGCTTTCTCACAGTAAAGTCCAAAAAACCGGGAAAATTGTAAAACATAGAAAACTCTAATTTCAAAAATTGAAATTTCAGCAGTTCAAAAGTATTCACACCCCCACCCCACCTCTGCTTAGTACTTTATTAAACCACCTCTCGCTGCTATTACAGACAGTAGTCTTTTTGAATAAGTCTCCATTAGATTTGCACAATGTGATGGAGTAAGATACACCCATTCCTCTTTGCAAAATTGCTCAAGCTGTGCCAGATTAGTTAGAAATGGATGGAAGATAGCAATCTTGAGAACTTGCTAGCACTGTTAAATTGGGATAAGGTTAGTACTCTGACTGGGCCATATGAGGACATAAAGTTTCTTCATTTGAAGCCACTCTGTGCTTGTTCTGGCAGTGTGCTTTGTGTTGCTGTCCTGCTGAAATACAAACTCCTCCCCAGTTTAAGCTTTTTACAGAGGCGAGCAGGATCTTATCCAGGATTTCTCTGTATTTAGCAGAATTCATCTTCTCCTCAGTACTGATCAGATGCTGATGAGAAGCATCCCCATGGCATGATCCATCATACTTAACAGTAGAGATGGTGTTACCAGGCTGATGTGCAGTATTAGAATTAAACCATAAATACCACGTGGCATTGAGGCCAAAATGTTTCACTTTAGTCTTATCCAACCATAAGACCTTCTTCCAGATCTTTGCAGTATTTATAGTATCTTCTAAGGTGCACTTTGCAAGGTTTTTACATAGAAGGACATATTTTTTATTAGCCAGGGCTTCTTTCTTGCTGGTTCCTTATGGTTGTTATAGCTGGGGGTGGTAATGGGGACAAACTCCATCATTAAATGCCTCTAATGGAGTGCACCTCAAATAGCCTCCAACAACCAACTCCAGCTCCTGACCTTCACATGTGGCTTAGCTACTAACCCTGGCAGAACTGTTTCTACTGACAGGATTAAAGGCCATGGCAGGTTACTGGTGTCTTAAAACCAGTCTCTTCGGGCGGATGTGGCTTGTCAGTCATGGTTGGGAGATCTTCTAAGAGAAGGAAAACTCTGATCTCAAATCTCCGCTGCCTTGTGGCTACACCCACTCATAGGGAAGGCTTCGGGAGTAAACTCTGAGGAAAAAATCCAGAGCAGGTCTCTAAGGCAGTCCTACGTTGAATTCAATGCTGACTAGCAACTCCTGCGATACTGCTGGTACTAAAGGGTATTGGTCTCTGCCATTCCTTTGGGTTCATCAGATGCATGGGGGTGGGGAGCTTTCTGCATGGGCGACAGCTTGCTCTCCATATCGTAGCGCCCTGGCTTGCATATCTAGATAGCTAGGACACAACATCCATGGTCGATCCTGACTGTTGGAGGCCTCACTCACTCGCACTTTCTTGCCAATCCTCCATAAATATCCTTTTCGAGCAAGGCCTTCGAGATTGTGAAGTCATGATCTTCATCTCAAGTTGCAACCACTGACTTCTGCAGCTCCCTCTGAATGGTTTTCACGTCACAGTAATCTCTCTTAAAAGTACTGTTCTTTTCCAGTGCCTAAGTTCAGAAGGGAGCCCTGAAATAGACATTGTGGCTGCCATTTCATTTTTTTCTGCATTTTCACAATGGACTGCACTGAGGTCTGATGTATGCTCAGTATCTTTGAAATTATCTTGTATCTTTTTCGCAGATTTGTATTTCTCCATTAATATTTCCTGACTTTTCTTTAATGCTCTTTATCTTCATTTGGGTCCAGTTTGTTGAAAATCTACTATACTGTTGGAAGTTACTGAGAGAGGGGTATTTATTCTCATGAATTCATTGAAAACAGATGATCTTCCAATTTTCCACATCAACAAATTGGGTGAGTTGGTCAGGTAATACAGTATATTGCACTTGAAGAATGTTAGCATAGTAATTACAAAGGGGATTAATACTTCTTCAGCCTCACAATTTTGGTTTCAATTTCTCCTAAATTGTTGACAGGTTTTGTAATTTTTCTTTTGATTTGACATGATGCACAGTGTGTTCTAGTTTAGCTCAGAATTTCTACTAAATAAATATATTTAAAATTTAGAAAATGAGACAGTAAACTATGAAAATAGCTGTGGGGGCTGAATACTTATTCACAGCATGGTATACAGAGATGTACAAAAATAGAGAAGAAATTCAACAAAAATATGGATTTGTGAGATGGAAATCATGTTTGCCAAATCTTCCAGAACTTTGTGAAGTTTTAACTAGTAGACTGATGTGAAATGAGGTTTGAGAGGCAAGTCAGGGGACAATGTTTTAAATGTAGAGCAACAAACCAGATACTGGAGCAACTCAGTGGATCAGGCAGAATACATGAGAAGAAATGAATAGCTAACAAGTTAGATCAAAAGTGTTCATAGGGATGAAAGTAGAAGAGCGATGCCCAACATTTAGAAGTGAGGGGAAAGGATGGACGAGTACTGGCAGGTAATAGGTGATCCAGTTGAGAAGGGGTGATAGACGGTTGGAGGAGGGATAATGGTGGAAGCTGGGATATGAAGGATGAGGCATCAAATGATGCAGATAATGGAATCCAACAGGAAAGGAAAGTGGAACACAGATTCAAGCAACGGATGTGGAAAGGAGAGATAGCAAGCATAGTGGGGGTGATCCAGTGAGAGGAATGAGTGAGTGATGGATGGGCAGATCAAATGAGCCAAGGAGAGGAAAAGAACAGTGTGATGGGTGGGGGATTCTTGTGTGCATTTTGGAGGAACTGGGTAGATCGGGTGGAGAGAAGAAAGGAGCAGAGAGGGAACAATTCATCTGAAATTACAAAATTTGGAATGCTTAACAGGAGCAAAGATATGGTTTTCTATTAGGTGGGTGGTTACATTGGAAACCACAGAATTTGATTTTAATGCCATATTATAGAATATAAGACCATAAGACATAGGAGCGGAATTAGGCCATTTGCTCCATCATTCAATCATGGCTGATTCTTTTTTCCCCTCCTCAGCCCCACATCATGGCCTTTTACCTGTAAACTTTGATGCTGTGTTCAGTCAAGGCTAATCGAGAAAGTGTGGAGGCATGGGATCCAAGGGGACCTTACTTTGTGGATCCAGAATTGTCTTGCCCACAGAAGGCAAAGAGTGGTTGTAGACGGGTTATATTCTGCATGGAGGTCAGCAATCAGTGGTGTGCCTCAGGGATCTGTTCTGGGACCCCTACTCTTTGTGATTTTTATGAATGACCTAGATGAGGAAGTGGAGGGATGGGTTAGTAAATTTGCTAATGACACACAGGTTGGGGGTGTTGTGGATAGTGTGTAGGGCTGTCAGGGGTTACAGTGGGACATCGATAGGATGCAAAACTTGGGCTGAGATGTGGCAGATGGAGTTCAACCCAGAAAAGTGTGGTGGTTCATTTCGGTAGGTCAAATATGATGGCAGAATATAGTATTAATGGTAAGACTCTTGGCAGTGTGGAGGATCAGAGGGATCTTGGGGTCCGAGTCCATAGGACACTCAAAGCTGCCACGCAGGTTGATTCTAGTGAAGAAAGCATATGGTGCATTGGCCTACATCAACTGTGGGATTGAGTTTAGGAGCTGAGAGGTAATGTTGCAGCTATATAGGACCCTAGTCAGACCCCACTTGGAGTACTGTGCTCTGTTCTGGCTGTCTCACTACAGGAAGGATGTGGAAACCATAGAAAGGGTGCAGAGGAGATTTACAAGGATGTTGCCTGGATTGGGGGATCATGCCTTATGAGAATAGGTTGACTGAACTTGGCCTTTTCTCCTTGGAGTGATGGAGGATGAGAAGTGACCTGATAAAGGTATATAGGATGATGAGAGGCATTGATCATTTGGATATTCGGAGGCTTTTTCCCCAAGGCTGAGATGGCTAGCACGAGAGGGCGCAGTTTTAAGGTGCTTGGAAGTAAGTACAGAGGAGATGTCAGGGGTAAGTTTTTTACACAGAGGGTGGTGAGTGCATAGAATGGGCTACTGGCAACGGTGGTGGAAGCGGATACAATAGGGTATTTTAAGAGACTACTGGATCGGTACATGGAGCTTAGAAAAATAGAGGGCCATGGGCAACCCTAGGTAATTTCTAAGGAAAGGGCATGTTCAGCACAGCTTTGTGGGCTGAAGGGCCTATATTGTGCTGTAGGTTTTCTATGTTCCTATGTTTCTAAGAACCTATCAAGCTTTGCCTTAAATACACCCAATGACAAGGCCTCCACAGCTGCCAGTGCTAACAAATTCTACAAATTCACCGATCTCTGGCTAAAAAAGTTTTTTTTCGCATCTCTGTTTAAAATGGACACCCCTCTATCCCATGAGCCCTATTGTCTCAGACTCCCTTTCCACATCTACTCTGTCTAGGCCATTCAACATTCAAAAGATTTCAATGAGAATCCCCCTCATCCTTCTGAATTCCAGTGAGTACAGATCCAGAGATATCAAATGTTACTGATACAATAGCCCTTTCATTCCCGGAATCAACCTTGTAAATCTCCTCTGAACTCTCTCCACGCCTTTTCTAAGATGAGGAAAGACAAAACTGCTCACAATATTCAAGGTGAAGCCTCACAGGTGCCTTATAAAGCCTTAGCATCACATTCCTGCTCTTGTATTCTAGACTTCTTGAAATGAATGTTCACATTGCATTTGCCTTTCTCACCACTGACTCACTCAACAAGTTAACCTTTAGGTTGTTCTGCACAAGGACTCCCAAGTCCCTTTGCACCTCAGAATTTTGTATTTTCTCTCCATTTAGAAACTAGTTCATTTATTTGTACCTCCAAAGTGCATGACCATGCATTTTCCAACATTGTATTACATTTCCCACTTTCTTGTCCCTTCTGCAGCTTACCTGTTTCCTCAACACTACCGGTCCCTCCATCAATCTTCATATCATCTGCAAACTTGGCAACAAAGCCATCTATTCCATCATGTAAATTATTGATATACAGTATAAAAAAGAAGCCATCCCAACACTGACCCCTACGGAACACCTTAGTCATTGGCAGGCAACCAGAAAAGGATCTTTTATTCCCACTCGCAGCCTTTTACTAATAATCTAATGCTCTATCCATGCCTGTAGCTTTCCTGTAATACCATGGGCTCTTAACTTAGTTAGCAGTCACGTGAGCGGCACCTTGTCAAAGGCCTTCTGAAAGTCCAAATATACAAAATCCACTACATCCCCTTTTTCTATCCTCCATTATCTCCTCAAAGAAGGCCAATACGTTCATCAGTCAAGATTTCCCCTTAAGGAAACCGTGTTGGCTTTGTCCTATCTTGTCCTGTGTCACCAAGTACTTCATAACCTCATCCTTAACAATTGACTCCAACATCTTCCCAACCACTGAATTCAGGCTAATTGGTCTATAACTTCCTTTCCGATGCCCTCCTCCTTTCTTAAAGAGTGGTGTGACATTTTCGATTTTCCAGTCCTCTGACACCATACCAGTGTCCAATGATTTTTGAAAGATAGTTACTTATGCCTCCATAATCTCTACCATAACCTCTTTCAGAACCCTAGTGTGCAGTTCTTCTGGTCCAGGTGACTTATGTATCCTTAGGTCTTTCAGCTTTTTGAGCGCCTTCTTCCTTGTAATAGTAACTGAACTCACTTTTCTTCCCTCACACCCTTCAACAACTGGCACACTGCTAGTGACTTACACTGTGAAGGCTAATGCAGAATACTTTTTTAGTTTATTTGCCATCTCCTTGTCTTCCATTATTACTTTTCCAGCCTCATTTTCTAGAGGTCCTATATCCACTCTCATCTCTCTTTTATTTTTTATGTACTCGAAAAATCTTCTACTATCCACTTTGATATTATTTGCTAGCTTGCTTTCCTATTTCCTCTTTTCCCTCCTAATGATTCCTTAAGATGATCTCTGTAAAAGCTTCCCAATCCTCTATCTTCCACTAATTTTTGCTTTGTTGTATTCCCTCTCTTGCTTTTACATTAGCTTTGACTTCCCTTGTCAGCCACAGTTGTACTAGTTTTCCATTTGAGTTTGTAACACCCTGAGAAAGGTTTCACTGCTAACATAATGGTCTTTCTGTAGAAGCAGTGTTTGGGTTATGGTTAGAGATAATGGGTGCTTTGGAATGTGAGCTGTCCAAAGAAGGGAGTGTGTTTTCATGTTGTGTGCGTGACACAGGGGTGATCTGGGTCTTTTGTTCAGTGGGAGATGAAGAGAGAAAACACCAGAGAGAAGAGGTCGTAGGACTCGACCCAGAGCGGGGCCGTGATCTGACGCAGCCCAGGGAGATTGAAGGAGGATCGGTAAAGGGGAAACCATAAGCTCTAATTTGTGCACGTTAGACTGTTTCATTAAAATGGGCCCTTTTCTTTTTTTGCTTTTTCTTTACGAACCCTTTAGTCGAATTAAGAATTATAAAGGTATATTGTTTAATTGCATATGGTGTACTGTCTGTTATTTGGTGGTACTGATTTGTAACAGCATAACAAAGCATGCAGCTTCAACAAAAACAGGAAGTTTCAGGGTGGGCCTGCACCTCAATCTCACACATTTGGCGGGGCCAGAGATTGTCTTCCCTAGACTTACTCAGTCAACAGAACCAGAGTGTTACAATTGTGGGGTTATTGTCCGGGATCAATTTTGTTGGATGCTGTGTGATTGCCCTCAGCATTGATCCAGTGGGTTGTGTGTTTAAGTCTATTGTCTGGTAAAGTGATTATGGTAAGTGGTTATGGATGCTGCCATGGTTGAGTGGGCCTTAACGCAAGTTGAGTCTCCCGTAGCAGGGGACAGAGACTTCAAAGACAGCTCTCGTTTCTGCGGATCGAGGGGAAGAAGTAGTCTGAGTTGGAATGTCTAATGAGACTCCAGAGAGGACTGATAATTCTGAGTTGGTAGCGGCCCTTCCTTCCCTGGCGAATAACTGGAAAAACGCCCAGCTTCAAAGTCCCAGCTCTGGTAGGCTCTGCCTGTTCTCAGAAATGAAGCCCACCCCTAACATGGATAAGGAGTATGAGACTTGAATGAAGCATACCTCACAGTTGTTATATGAGTGGCAGTGATCTGATGATGTAACATTACAGTGATTGGTTGAAAGTTTGAGAAGGCAGGCTGCTGACGTAGTGAGGGATGTAAAGGCACAGAACACTCTTGCCACTTCTGCGGCCTACATGTAAGCACTAGAAAAGGTGTTTGGTGTGATGGGAAGCCCAATGAAACTCATGACAGGGTTTTTGAACATGTGTCAGGAGGTGGGAGAGAAGCTTTCTGCCTACATTTTTCAGCTGGAGAGGCAGCTAAATTGCTTACGGCATAGAGGGGCCATTCAGACAGCTGAGGTGGATCTGTTAAGAATTGACCAAATAGCAAAAGGCACCCAGTCCCAGAACCTGATCATTTGAGGTCTCCAACAGTCTCGTAAGATGCGGCCCCCTCCCTTGTTTGTTGAGCTGACCAGAGAAGTACGAAAGGAGGAGAATGCATCGGAGGCACAACTACAGTCCTCGGTAGTGGATCCCACAGATAGCCCGCCCTGGTGAGTGGGAGAGGAGATCGTTGTGGACTTGAGAATTGAAATGTCCTGACTGTTATCAGCTAGTGTGCCTCCCACCACCCCCTCCACCATATAATGGAGCTGCTGATAAGAAGGCGGATCCTCTAAGGGGACGAACTATGCAGAAGACTGCTAGCAACCGGGGTCCCGTGAGAAGGGGAGCAGGTGGTTTTGTCTGTTATAACTGTGGTGAAGACGGACACTTCAGGCAGGAGTGTGAACAATGGGGAACCCCTCGGTGAGTGAACCCCTGGGTAACTAAGCAGAGAGAGATGTTGGGAAAACTTAACGCAGGCAACCTGTTCATATTCTATACCTTCACAGCATGGTCTGGGTCAAAGTTGACCCAGCCTAAGAATCCCCTCATAACAAGTGTCTATACCAAATTTTGAACCACATATCTATTTAGTATGTATATATAGCCTATCTGACATTAATAAATGGGTGATTAATCCTTAATTAATGTTTCAGAGAACTAAAATCCATTTCAATAGATATGGGTCAAATTTGACCCAGAACAGCCTCAATGTAAAAAAATTTGTAAAGTATAACATTTTTAAATATTTTCATTTTTGCGCATTTTGGGTCACTTTAGGAAAAGTCATAGCTGTTTTGGTTTGTTAGCTACATCTGTTGCCTGGTTTCTTTATCTCAAAGTTCATTGTTTGGATTTAATATACATTTCAGTGGTAACTATTCTAACCTTTCTTTTAAGTAGTATTAAAAATAGATCATATTATTAATTTACTTAGTTTTAACGTTAAAGGATTAAACCACCCCGTGAAATGGAATAAGATATTTACCTATATTAAAAAACTTAAGGTTCCAATTATTCTTTTACAAGATACTCACATTCGTAAATGTGATAATTTACGCCTCTTCAGTCGTTGGAAAAGATTTCAATTTCATACCTCCTTTCAGGCTAAGTCTAGGGGTGTTTTGATTTTGATTTTAATGGATAATACAGTTTATTTTGTTCAACATAAAGTAGTGTCTGATACCAATGGGTGTTTTGTTATAGTATCAGGAAAATCAGATAATAAATTAATGGTATTTGCTAATTTATATGCCCCAAATATAGATGATGCAGTGTTTTTACTCCAAGTCTTTACTCACTGGTCTTGGGTGGAGATTTTAATTGTTGGCTAGCCCCAGTGTTAGATCGATCATCTTCTAAGCCAACAATACTTAATAAATCAGCCTTGTTTATTCAATCTTTTCTAATGAAATGTGATATTGTTGATATCTTGTGTTTCTTACATCCAATAGATAAGGAATATTCATTTTTTTCCCATGTCCATCATACGTATTCCAGGATTGATTTTTTTTTTATTGACAGCCAATTGATTCCATTCATTCGATCCTGTGAATATAAAGAGATTGCTGTTTCAGATCATGCTCCTGTGTTTTTATCTTTAAAGCTCCCTGGTTTCCTTCAAATATTTTGGCATTTTAACCCAACTTTGCTATCAGATAAGGATTTTTAAACATTTTTGGAGAGACAAATTATTCTTTTTTTTTAAGGGAATACACGGGAAGAGACCTTGTCTTATTATATGGGATACATTTAAGGCTAATACTAGAGGTCAAATTATTATAAAGAAAGCCCAGCAGCATCTCTATTTTCTGCAAAGGCTGAGGAAAGTTCATCTCCCACCCTCCCCATCCTCATCACATTCTACAGGGGTTGTATTGAGAGCATCCTGAACAGCTGCATGCCTGGTTCAGAAATTGCAACATCTCGGATCGCAAGACCCTACAGTGGATAGTGAGGTTAGCTGAGAAGATCAACGGGGTCTCTCTTCCCATCATTACAGACATTTACTCTACACGCTGCATCTGCAAAGCAAACAGCATTATGAAGGACCCCACACACCCCTCATACAAACTCTTCTCCTTCGTGCCATCTGGGAAAAGGCTCCAAAGCATTCGGGCTCTCGCAACCAAACTATGTAACAGTTTCTTCCTCCCAAGCTATCAGACTCAATACCCAGAGCCTGGACTGACACCAACTTACAGCCCTCTATTGTGCCTATTGTCTTGTTTATTATTTATTGTAATGCCTGCACTGTTTTGTGCACTTTATGCAGTCCTGGGTAGGTCTGTAGTCTAATGTAGCTTTTTTTTCTGTGTTGCTTTTCACATAGTTCAGCATAGGTTTTGTACCATTTCATGTAGTACCATGGTCCTGAAAAATTTTGTCTCATTTTTACTGTGTACTGTACCAGAAGTTATGGTTGAAATAACAATAAAAAGTGACTTGACTTGACTTGATACTGCAAATGTTAAGAAAAAAGATAACAAAGAGAGAATTGAACTAGCTAATCAGTTGAAACAACTAGATCAAAAATACGCCTTGTCTCCAGACCTGCTTTATATAAAAGATGTGTTGAAATTAAAACTAAATATGATCTGCTTTTAACATATCCAATTGAAACTCAACTCTTTAAAGATAAAAGTCAATTTTATATTCATGGAGACAAAACAGGTAAATTATTGGCTAAAAACCTTTATAGTTAAACGGCAAATTAAAGAAATCTGTAAAGCTAATGGTGATACAACAACTGATCATTTAGAAATAAATGATACCTTTAGAGAATTTTATTCTAAACTTTATAGTTCTGATTCTCCTAAAGATAATACTGTAATGAATAATTTCTTAGATCTATTAAATATCCCTACACTTTCTGATGATAACCAAAAACAGTTGGATCAACCTATTTCTTATGAGGAAATTGCTGAGGCTATATGTTCATTGCACTTGGGGAAGGCTCCGGGTCCCAATGGTTTTTCTGGAGAATTTTATAAGGCTTTTTCCTCATTGCTTATACCTCATTTATATTTAGGCTTTTCAGACTCCTTTAGGTTGGGTAGGTTGCCACAATCTTTTTATGAAGCTTCTATTTCGCTTATTCTTAAAAAGATTAAGAACCCACCTGAATATTTGTCATATAGACCTATCTCCTTACTTAATGTTGACACTAAAATCCTATCCAAAGTTCTGGCTCATAGGATTGAAAATATTTTTACCATCTATTATCTCTGATGATCAGACTGGATTCATTAAAATCAATATTCCCATTTTAATATTCATCATTTATTAAATGCTGCTTATTCTCCTTCTAAAGAGATATTGGAATGTGTGATATCCTTAGACGCTGAAAAAGCCTTCGATCAGGTTGAATGGAATTACTTATTTAAAACCTTAGAAAAATTTAATTTTGAGCCCAATTTTATTCAATGGATTAAATTACTTTATTTATCTCCCTCTGCTTGGGTTCTTACTAACTCTCAGAATTCCAAACCATTGAAACTTCAACATGGATCTACACAAGATTGTCCCTTGAGCCCTTTGCTTTTCGACCTGGCTTTAGAACCCTTAGCTATTGCTTTCCAAGAATCTAATGATATCACTGGTATTTTAAGGAGAGGTATTACTCATAAAGTTTCCCTTTATGCTGATGACCTTTTTGCTTCATATTTCTAATGTTGAGACTTCATTACCTTTTGTACTTTCTTCACTCTCCTGTTTTAGTCAGTTTTCAGAATATAAACAAAATTTTCATAAGAGTGAACTTTGTCCTTTGAATACTTTGGTATCAATTAATACTAACCTTCCTTTTAAAATTATAAGATATCAATTTACTTATTTGGGTGTAACAATTACTAAGAATTATACCTATTTATAGAATTTTTTTACCTTGCTGAATTATGTAAAAAGGGCACTATCAAAATGGTCACCCCTTTCATTATCATAGATTGGCCAAATTAATTCTATTAAAATGAATATTTTGCCTAAATTTTAATACCTTTTTTCAGGCCTTAGCCATTTTTATTCCTAAATCCTTTTTGAATCTCTTGATTCTATCATATCTTCATATATATGGAAAAATAAACATTCTTGACTAAGTAAAGTCATCTTCAAAAAGCTAAAAAGAATGGAAGTTTGGCTTTACCAATTTTAGGTTTTATTACTGGACAGTCAATGTACGGAATCTTACATTTTGGTATATTATATTAACCGAGAGGACTGTCCGGTTTGGGTTTCTTTAGAAGCTAACTCTGTTAATAAATTTTCTGTCATCTCTCTTCTTGGATCCTCAATTCCTTTATTTTTAAGTAAACTAACTGATAGTTTTGTAGTTAAACATACTTTGAGGATTTGGGTACAATTTAGAAATAATTTTTGGTTTATTGAGATTTTCTCTCTCAGGTCCCAATTTTTCTAACCATTTTTTTAAACCTTCTATGACTGATGTAACTTTTAAAGATTGGGATAGATTGGGTATTAAATGCTTTCAAGATCTATTTGTTGGAGGAAGTCTCTTTTTGTTTGAGCAGTTGTCAACTAAATATAGCTTCCCAAAAACACACTTTTTTCGATACTTACAAATTAAAGACTTTTTGCAATCTCAATTACATACATTTCCTAAAAGTCCTCATAAGAATTTATTAGATGTAATTTTTAAATTTGAAACCTTTTCATAATGGATCAATATCTAATATTTATGGTATGTTGTTGGGAATGAGAAACATTACTTTAGACAAAATTAAAAATCTCTGGAAACAAAATTTACATATTTCAATTTCTGAGGAAACTTGGAATGAAATTTTTTAATTGGTTAATAAGTCATCGTTGTGTGCCCGTCACTCCCTCCTACAATTTAAAGTGGTCCATAGGGCCCACATAACTAAAGATAAGCTGTCTCGTTTTTATTCGGATATATCTCCCTATTGTGACAAATGTAACAATGGAGAGGCTTCATTAATTCATATGTTCTGGACATGTCCGAGTCTTGGAAAAATACTGGAAGGAAGTATTTCAAACTTTTTCTGTGCTTTTTAATGTAAATTTTAAATCAAGCCCTTTGACTGCCTTATTTGGTATTGCTGGAGGAAAAGATATTATCTTGAAGACACCTGATTTGCATGTTTTGGCTTTTATTTCTCTTATAGCTAGGAGGGCATTGTTGCTTCGGTGGAAGGATGTTGCTCTGCCTTCTCTTGCTCATTGGCTAAGCGATGTTACGTCATGCTTAAATTTAGAGAGATTCATTGTTCAATTTCTGAACCTAGACAAGACTTTTTAACATTGTGGGGACCTTTTCTGAATTACTTTCAAACTCTTTGATTTGTTATCAAGTACAGATGTTGGCTAATAATATGTTTTACTATATGATAAGGATTTTTTTTCCTTTTTCTTTCTTTACCAAACGGCTTTTCTCGGTAGTGGTTTAGATTTTTTTTTGTATAATAATAAAATTATTACTTTTCAATATTACAATTCTATTTAATTTACATGAATATGGGGTATGAAGCTATAGGTGTGATTCACATATATTGTAATTGATATATGATATACATCCTCCTGTACTCCGTATTCTTTTTTGTAAGAAATCAATAAAAATATTGAAAAAGGAAGTAAAGGAAAAGTCATCAAATTTCGGCTAAAAAAATGACATTTAGGGTGTTTTTACTGCTGACAAATATCAAAATGGGTCAAATTTGACCCAAACTATATGTAAGGGCTAAAACAGACCCAGCAAGGGCATGGTCTGGCTTCTTGGGGGGAACACATTCCCAGCAATATATCAAGTAACCTCCTAATGCAAAAGACCCTATTCCTGAAGGCTCAGTCAGGCCAAGCTCCAGTGTATCACTACAGATAGAAGGTATTTATGCTGGAGCCATACTTGACACAGGGTCACTGCTCACTTTGCTGTACCGTTCAGTTTACAACTGGTATCTGATGCATTTACCATTGATGCCACTCAGTGCACTAGAGATCTGGGGTCTTGGTGTGAGTAATTACCCATATGATGGTTATTTGTCAGTGAAGCTGGAGCTTACGGAGCCAGATGTTGGAGTAGCTGAGGCCCTTGATACATTAGGGCTGGTTTGTCTGGACCCCGTTGAGAGGGGCAGAGTTTCAATTCTTGTGGGGGCAAATACTCCTTTTGGGAGGAGTCTAGTGGGAGCCAGCAAGGAGAAAGCTGGAGAGAGCTTTCTGACAACATTGTCCATTCACCCGCTGTTTCGAGATGCTTTCAAGGCGGTGCGTGGCTGCATTAGGCCGGATAATAAGCTTGGACGAGGGACTGTGCGGTTCACTCAGTCAAAATCAATCGTACTACAGCCTAGGGAAGTAGCGAGAGAGACAGGAAACCTCAAATTTCCAGGAGTGCCTGAGGCCAAGGCCCTCTTGATGGGTGCTCCAGAAGACCACAGAGAGGAGTCGGGCGTGCCTACTGGTGTACTAGTGAGGCCCGAATTGCAGAAGCTGTCAGTTGTACAGGTGAACAGGATGACAATGATTGTCAGGAACACCCTGAAGAGGGAGGTCACTTTCAAATGGGGGATGCCCCTGGTGCACTTCTTCCCGGTGACAAGTGCCCCTGTGAGACAAGTCAGGAAGAAACTATTTGCAAAAGTTGACCGCTGAGTCATGTGGAAGTCCCAGTACCAGCGGGTTGGAAGAGGAGCTTGATAGAGAATATGTTGAAATTGCAAAGAGTCTTTTCTACTGATGAGTTTGATGTGGGTTGTTCCAAGTGCACTCGCCACACCAGCTTGGTGACCGAGGACATCCCGTTCAGAGAAAGGTCACAGCGACTGGCACCTGAAGAGGTGGAAGATGTTTGGCAGCATTTGTGTAAGTTGATCAGTACTGAGTCCAGAAGTCCCTATGCGTCCCCAATAGTAGTGTCCAGGAAGAAGAGTGGGAAGGTATGGATGGGTATGGTCTATGGGACTCTGAACAGGGGTACCATCCCTGACCAGTATACAGTCCCGAGGGTCGAAGACGCGCTGGCCTATCTGATTGGTTTGGAGTGGTTCAGTGTGCTGGATTTGAGGAGTGGATATTACCAGATCCCCAAGACTGAAGCTGATAGAGAGACAATGACATTTATCTGTCCCCTAGGATTTTTCCAGTTCGGAAGGATGCCCCAGGGCATCTTGGGAACCCCTGCGACTTGCCAGCATGTCATGGAGAAAACAAAGGGGGATATGAACTTGCTTGAGGTATTGGTGTATCTGGATGACCTCATTGTGTTTGGGTCCACCTTGGAGGTACATGAAGCGAGGCTACTGAAGGTGCTGGGCTGCATGAAAGGTTAAGGGTTAAAACTTTCCCTGGACAAATACCAGTTCTACTGTTACGAATGTGCCACAACTCTGAGGGTAGAAGGGTACAAAGTCGCCCCCTCCTTTTTGAGAATCGCAAGATCGCTATTAATTTGGGTCTGGGACCCAGGAAATGAGAGAGAATCCACAAGGTTTTGGAATGTGTCCTGGCCTCAGCGAAACAAAACCCCTGATAACGGCCATTGTCTCTTGGAGACGGAATTGTGTATTGAGTACTGTACTATTCATTGAAGCCCCTCAGAGGATGACCAGAGTGGGCTGGTTGAGGGATTGCATCATCCCAACCTGATTGACGTCTGAGACCCCGTGAGTAAGGATAAAAGAGGGTCTGGGGAACAACCCCTTTAGACGCACCAGGAGAAACGCTAGAAATCCCGTGACAGCGTTTAATAGCGACAGCCGTTGGGGGGCTGGTGTGCGTCCTTCCCTTGCCTGGGATTGGCGGCCTCACCACAGAAGAACAGCTTTAGCTAAAGGAGAGGCCACAAGTGAACGGCCACGCCAACGGGACTCCCAACGGATCGAAACCATAAAAGGAATCGGCAAGTTTCTCAAAATCCCTCTCTCGCTCCAACCATTGAAATACAGCAGTCCCCAAGGCTGCAGCCTGCATGAACTGAGTGACTTTTATATTTCCATCAGACAATACATTATCCCCTAGACAACGATAGAGCTATTTCTTATTGATTATTATTATACCCGCACTTTTAGATTTAGTATTGACGACGTATATTATCTGTATGTTTGCATTGATATTATTTTTGTGTATTTTTACTAATAAATACTGTTAAAAATAGTACCATCAGACTTCAACGGACCTCTCCATTTTTGCTGGTAAGTGACCCAGTTACGGGGTTCGTAACATTACAAAATGTCTATCAGCTATGTTAGGCACAGAGTCTTATGGGATGGAGTAGCTGCAGATCCGTCTAAGATAGAGGTGGTGGCCACATGGACAAGGCCTGGCCCCAGACTGTTCGCACTTTGCGCTTGTATCTTAGGTTCTGTGGGTACTATTGGAGGTTCATGAAGGGCTACAAGAAATTGAGTTACTCTTCAAATCAGCTTCTGTGTGGTTACACTCCCCTGGGAAAAAATGGAGGAAGACAAAAAGAAAGGGAGATAAAGAGTATCCTAGCCCTTCGAAGCCTTTTAGAGCAAGGTGGGATGCAAAATGTGAAGAAATCCTTCAGTCGCTGAAGGAGCTGCTGACATAGACGCCTGTGCAGGCTTTTGCAGGTACCCATATGCCATATGTACTGCATATGGATGCCAACAGAGAGGGCTTAGGGGGTGTCCTATATCAGTACCAGGGAACTGCTTTGAGGCCTGTCGCATTTGTCAGCCAGAGTCTGACCTCAGCGAAATTGGATGCCACAGGCCATCGGTGGTTGATGCCATTGTCTGCCTATGATTTCAGCCTGAGGTACTGGCCGTGAAGTAGGAATATTGATGCTGATGCTTTGTCCCGACGTGCACATGAAGGGCTGGACAGGGACAAAGAGTGAGAGAGTGTTCCTGCCCAGGGAGTGAAAGCCATGAGTCAGTTTTTCATCACGGTGAAGGCAGAGGGAGGTTAAGGGCAGGGTTGAGCAGCAGATCAATTGGGAGCTTCGGATGGCACCATTCCACAAGCTTACTGTAACCTGACTGCTCTGAAGACAAACCAGTTACCGGAATTGAGTCCTGGGGAAGTGGCAGCTGCTCAGTGAGATGACCCGGGTATCGGTACCATTTGGTCAGTGCTCAAAGAAAGGAGACAAGGCCCAGGTGGAGAAGATGAAACACACTGCGGTGCCTCCATTACTGAGGGAATGGCCTAAATTGGAGTTGAGGAACCAGATCCCGTACTGGCTCACATCACCTCCAAAGTGGCCTCAGCGTTCCCAAGTGGTTCTGCCTGAGAAGTATCAGAGGATTGTGTTGAAATCATTTAATGATGAGTCTGGATATTTGGGAGTTAAAAAGACCCAGTGATTGCTCAGAGATCAGTTCTACTGTCCGGGAATGAAGCCAGAGGTCAAAGAGTATTGCAAGTCGTGCATTCAATGCATACGGAGAAAGAAACTGCTTACGAGAGCCACTCCATTGTCCCACTTGAAGAGGGCAGGGCCTCTGGACCTGGTGTGTATGGATTTCCTTTCAATAAAGCTAGATGGAAGCAATATATCGAATGTTTTAGTCATCATGGATCACTACACCAGATATGTGTGAGCTTTCCCTACCAAGGACCAGAGGGCATTTATGGTGGCCAAAGTGTTAGGGAAGGAGTATTTCATTTATTATGGCCTCCCCAGGTAGATACATAGTGACCAGGGACAGGATTTCGAGAGTAGCCTCACACATGAGTTACCGAGCATGCTTGGAGTCGAGAAGTCGAGGACTACGCCTTACCACCTGCAGGGTGATCCCCAGCTTGAGAGTCTGAATTGGACCTTGCCAGACATGCTCAGAACTTTGTAAATCAGCAAGACCAAGTGGAGTCAACATATTGGACATATTGTCCACTGCTGCAGCTGTACACGAAATGAAGCTACCGGTTATTCGCCATATTATCTGATGTTTGGGCGTGAGGCGAGGCTGCCCATCGCCATTTGTTTTGGGACTGGTGAGGAAGGCCTACCACCGAAGACTTATCTGAAGTATGTGTCTTATATGAGAGGGAAGCTGAAAAAGTCTTCTTAAATGGCTGAGGTCATTGCTGCCCAGCAGAATCAAGGAAATAAGAGGAGGTATGATCAAATGGTTAGGTTCTCCCAACTCATGCCGGCAGACTCTTAAGGAGTTTGGGTCTACCTGGGAAGCATAAATTGGCTGATCGCTAGGCAGCTACGCTCTATGTAGTGGAGAGTCAGATATCAAACATACCTGTTTTCCGGGTGAAACCAGAGGATGGGAATGGGCCTGTGAAGGTTTTCCATTAGAACCACCTTGTGCCTCTGGGACAAGAGGCGCGGGTTAACCGTGAGCCGGACCTCGAGCGTACAACTAGTAAGAGGTCTCTGCGGCAACACGGAGTGACTGAAGGACCAACAGCAGGAGAGATTAGACTGGCCCCCGCCCCTGGATGGGATAGACTCGGAGGATGAGGAAATATGCTGCCTCTTCCTAACCCCCCACTAACTGAGTAAGAGATTAACAACCCTTCTCACACTGAGTCAGGCGAAATCAGACAGGGCTATCTGTGGACAGACTGGGTTTCAGCCTGACACTGAAAGGATGAAGCAGGGCTCAGCCATGTGGCAGGGGAGTCCGAGTTGCAGGACGGCATGAGCGATAGACTGGGGGAGGCCTTGCCATGTTGACCAGAAGTATCCCAAGGTGTGTCTGAACTTGAAGAAGTAGATGATGGGGAAAGGAGGTCTCAAAGAATCAGGGGACCACCAGATAGGCTGGCCAATGTAGCACTGGGGGAACAGAATCTGGCACCTATTGCCTTGGGGAGCTATGTCACTGCCCTTTATACCTGGGTTGGACTTTGTGCTTTGTATGAAGGGGTGGCAAATCATCCTAGTGTCATGAGAACATGACTAATTTTGGTGGGGCAACAGTGCAACACTCTGGGAAAGGTTTCACTGTTAGAGCAGTGTCTGGGTTATGGTTAGAGGTAATGGGTGCTTTAGAATGTGAGCCGTCCAATGAAGGAACTGTGTTTTTGTGTTGGGTGCCTGACACCGGGGTGAGCTAGGTCTTTTGTTCGGCCAGAGATGAAGCGAGAAGATGCCAGAGAGACTATGTCATAAGACTCGAGTCGGAGCAGGGCCATGATCCAACGAAGCCCAGGGAGATTGAAAGAGGATTGATGAAGGGGAAACCGTGAGCTCCAACTTGTGCATATTAGACTGCTTCATTAAAATGGGCCCTTCTCTTCTTTTTCTTTACTAACCCTTCAGTCAAATTAAGAATTATAAAGCTGAATTGTTTAATTGTATATGGTGTACTGTCTGTTATTCCGTGATATGGATTTGTAATGGTAACAAATCATGCGGCATCCAAACAAACAGTAGGTTTTGGGGTGGGCTCACAGCTCAATCTCACATGTTTGCTGGGCCAGAGACTTATGCAGCTGACAGAACCAGAGTGCTTCAAGTATTCCTTCATTTTTGGAATACATCTATCCTGCACCTTCCTCATTTTCCCCAGAAACTCACACCATTGCTGCTCTGCTTCTAATTTACTTTGGGCAACTACTCTTCATACCACTGTAATTTCCTTTACTCCACTGAAATACTGCTACATCAGACTTTACTTTCTCCCTATCAAATTCCAAATTGAAAATCATATTGTGATCTCTGCTTCCTAAGGGTTCTTTTACCTTAAGCTCCCTAATCACCTCTGTTTCATTACATAACACCTAATCAGTATAGTAGATCCCTTCATAGGCTCAATGACAATTTGCTTTGAAAAGCTATCTTGCAGGCATTCAAAAAATTTATTTTCTTGAGATCCATTACCAACCTGATTTTCCCAATTGACCTATACCTCCCATGACTATCTTAACATTGTTCTTTTGACACACCTTTTCTATTTCCTGTGGTAATCTGTGGTCCACATCTGAGCTACTGTTGAGAAGTACGTATATAACTGCTATCAAGGTCCTTTTACCCTTGGAGTTTCTTAAATCAACCTACATCCAATCCCAAGTCACATCCTTCTACTGATTTGTTGTCATTCTTTACCAGCAGAGCCATGCCATCCCCTTTGCCTAACTTGCTATTCCACCGATACTACAGGCAACCATGTACATTCGGGTCCCAACTACAAATGCCCTTCAGCCACGATTCAACGATGGCCACAGCATCATGCCTGTCAATCAGAAACAGTGCAACAAGACCATCGACCTTATTTCTTACATTTTGTGCACTGCGATATAACACTTTGAGTATTGTATATGCTACCCTTTTTGATTCCAGTTGACTAGAACTAGATATGTTCTAGTTGGTGTTTACTTATCTTACATTTAAGCTGCTCAGCATATATTTTTTATGTTAATTGCTGTTCTAGTTTGTGAATGATTTTATTAACTCAAGGCCTCTTGCTCTGAAAGATCTCCTGCTGACATTATTGGCATATTTGCTCAGTTTTGTAGAACTAAACAGAATGGAATAAAATGAAGCCTGAGATCACCGTGAGAGTCTCACTGAGTTATGAGTGTGTGGGCAGAATTGAGTTCAGTTGTGATGCCTCTCATGACCAAATAGCTTCCTTACTTGCTGCAGTCAGAATTTCATTTCAGAGAATTGCTGCAAGGCTCTTGGTATAAACTGAGTTATCACCCAGTAAGAGAAAGCAAAGGAATAATTGAAATCATATTGTGATCGTGGGAGAGAGCTGGGATTTTGTAAGAACAAAACAGTGAAAATATCAAAATTACTCGCTGGAGAAAGAAGGTAGAACATAGGGTATGATTTTATCTGACACACAGCAGGAGTTTTTTCTTTTTGGTTCCTGACCTTTCTACCGAAATAATCATGCGAAGATTTGAAATAGGCATGGAATCTGTCGCATTGGTGTCACAAAAACTGCAGCGTGAAATTTTTCAGTGTTATAAAAGGAACTGTTTGCAATCGAACACTTCAATTCTCAAACATCAGGCCTGCAATTATATTGACTCAATATGACTTTCAGCATATATCATACGTCGGTAGGGACAGAGGGTGCAGATTTCACACTGTGGCTCTCTGTTTACCTACCAGACGGAATCACATGATGTCAAAGACTGCACTGTTTCTGAGGTCTCTGTGTTGAAGTTACGGTGGAATGCAGATGAATTAACAGAGAAAACCATTGCTTTCTACTATATAATCCTACTTTACAGGTAAGGGCCAAGAATTTTGGTGACTCCCAAATCAATTTTTTCAGCATCTAAACAAAAAACCTGGAATATGTTCATGCATTATGGGCGGGAGTTAGAGAGACATGGTATCAGGTGGACTGGTTGGTAGAGAACTGTACTACCATATCAGCTACAACAGGAAAACAAATATTAAATGATACATATTGAAAATTTGAAGAAAGAAGAAACCAGGTGTTATCTGAAACTTTCTTCTGACTATCTTCACCCAGTGTCTTCACAAAACAAAGAGAAGATTACTTTTCATGCTGGATCTGAGCTGGAGATTATGTTACCCTGAACTAGTTTGCCACTAAAGGATGTCAGTACATAAATAGCAATATGGAGCAGGTAGAGAGGCAGTGGAAGATTGCGTTTCTCAATGGTCTGGACATGTCAAAACTGGTTTTCTTTGGTAGTGTAGTTCTCTAGTGTCAAATAATATGCAGAAATTGAGGAAAACCAGGTTGGATCTTGTGCCATTAAAATAGTACAGTGAAATATGTCAAGTAGAGATAACGCTGATGAGATGATTAACTGTATCTGACCGGGGACCCTGTATAACATGCGCAGGAATAATTCAATGCATTAAATCGTCTTCATGTAACACGTGTTGTCCTGGTACATCCTGTGGGGAAATTGAAAGCAACCTGTTTTGAAAGGAAGAATGCTAAAACAAGAATAGAATAGAATCAAGATAAAATACAAGACTGATATGAAGACAGGGTTCTAAAGTAGATGCTAGCTAAGAATTCTAAGTTGCGCTGATGATTGTGCACTGAACCTCTGTTCAGGTGCTCTTTAAATATTAAAATTGTGGCGAGCATTTGGTCCATAATGACAGACGAGGAAGCTCTTTCACTCAAACAGCAGTTTTATTGTGACAGACGCAAAACAGACTGGGCACCCTGACCCGGAGAGTGAACCCAACCTGTCTCACACAGACGGGGAAGGTGACCATCACACACCCTGTTTACAGTTAGGGTGCCCCACAAATACACAAGCAAATAACTGCATAACCCAAGCTAAAATGTAACAATAAATGAACTGGAACTTCCCGCCATAATCCCACAAAAGCATTTTAACACAAGAATAGTAAACAGCGCTGGTCATTAGAAATGCAGGGGCAGGCTGTCGACCATGCCCCCACCCAGAACGTCACAGTATAAAGGGATCTGGGGAGTCCTAGTGTACAAAAACAAAGGATTGGCGTGCAGATAAAGCAATTAATTTGGTATATTTTTGGAATGATGACCTTCATTGCAATGGGAATAGAACATAACAGCAACAATATTGTGATGCAACATTTTATAGGCGCTGATGGAACCAAACCTGAATACTCTCTACATTGGTAAGACGAGTCGGAAACGAGGGACTGTTGAGCACCTCTGCTTCAGCTGTCAAGGCAGAGCTTTTAATTACAATTCCCATTCATTCTTGTGCCAAGATGAAGCCACCCTCAGGGTAGAGGAGCAACACCTTATATTCTATCTAGGTAATCTCCAGACTGATGGCCACCTGGTTTTACCTATCACCTTCTTGCTACGTTCCTTCCCATCCCCCACCTTTTTATTCTGGCATCTTCCCAATTCCTTTCCAGTCCTGAAGAAAGGTTTCAACTCAAAACATTGACTTTATTCATTTCCATAGATACGGCCTGACCTGTTGAGTTCCTCCAGCATTTTGTGTGTGTTGCTTAACATTTACAGTTTTTATATCTTTATTTAAGGGAGAATGCATTAGAGGCTGTACAGAGAGGGTTCACTGGGTTATGTCATGGAATGAAGGGAGTGAGGTATGAATAGAGGTAATCTTTGCAGTGTTAGGGAAATAAAATATATTAAATTCGAAGGAGGATTAATGAGAGTATGTTCCACAAGTGGGATTGTTTAGGACAAAGGAATGCAGCTTCAGAATAAATAGTCACCCATTTAAGACAAAGATGAGGAAGAATTTCTTCTCTTAGCAGACAGAGAGTGTTTGGAATTTTCTACTCCAGAGAGTGTGGAGGCAGAGTCATTGAAAATATTCGAAGTGGAGAACAACAGTCATTTAAGTTACCAGTAGATCTAGGTGGTATGGGGAGAGAGTGGTGTTGAGTCCAAGATTAGATCAGCCATGATATTATAAAGAGGTGCTCTCCCCATGTGAGGCCTATTGGCCCACACTTACTCCTAGCTCCTACTTATGTCATCAACCTGCAAGCAACAGCATACATTTAACAAGGAAGAAACCATTGAGTGGTAGTTCAGATGTTCAGCCTACTATGGACTAGAAAGGCACTTTAAACATATGGAAGGTAGGCAGCAGAACCATTTAAAACACTAAGAAAAATATTCAAATGATGAATGATTTCTTGTCATTGAATTCTTCCTCAATATAAAACTGCAGATGTTTCAAATCTGAAACAAAACCATGGAACAATATAACACTAGATAGGCCATTTTGGTGCATAATGTTGTGCTGAACTTGGTGCCAATTAATACTAAATGCTTATTCATGTGTCTATTGAAAAACATCTTAAATTTCATCAAGTTGCCTGCTGCCACCGCCACTGTGGTAACTTATTCCAGGAATCTACCACACACTGCATGAAAAAGTTGTCTCTCACATCACCTTTAAATTTTCACCCACTCACCTTAAAAACATATTCTGTGGTGCTTGACATTTTTACACCGGGGAAAAGATACTGACAGTCTATGCTATCTTTGCCTCATACTGCATAATTTTAAAAAAACTCTATTAGGCCTTCCCTCAGCCTCTGACACTCTACAGAGGAAAATTGAAGTTATCCAACTTGTCCTATTACCCTCAAATTCCAGGAAGCATCCCATTAACCCACTTCTGCACACCTTCCAATCTGCAGAATATTTTCATAATGGGGTAAACAGAACTCTATACAATACTACAATGAATAAAGCTTTATTCACCTGTAGGATGACTTCCTTAATTCTCTTTTATGTTTTTCACCTTCTGCATGCCACCTTAGCACTTTTAGTAATAGACTATGATAACTGTCCTGCTCCAAAAAGTGCTATATGAGGTCATTCTTACCCTCAGCCATTAGGCTGTATAACTGATAGCTGGAGAAGTGATGATCCCACCCCCTTCTTGTTAGACTGTTTGAGGTAACTTATTTTTTATTCTTTCTTATTTCTCTTCTGTATATCTGTGCACTTTCAATGCTACTGTGAGACTATAATTTTCTTTCGGATCAATAAAATTGCTACTTATCTATCTCATTCTACACACTTCTACAAATGCCACATGCCTTCTTTACCGTCTTATCCACTTGCATGGACTCCTTCAGTGAATTACGGAACCCAAGATCCCTCAGAACCTCAATGTGATTAATGAGCTTATCATTAACTGTATACTTTTTCCTTACAGTTGATTTCCCAAATTGCAATACCTCACGCTTGTTCAGATTAAAATGCACCTGCTATTTCTCTGCCATATCTGTAACTGACCTCTATCCTGCTGTAATTCTTGGTGGTCATTTGCACTCTTCACAGCTCCACTAAGTTTGGTGTTATCCACAGATTTTCTAATCCACCCAATTCCATTTTCATCCAAAACATGGATATACAGTATATCAAAAGACAAAAAGGTCCCAGCACTGATCCTTGCTGAAAATGACTGGTCATGGACCTCCAGCATGAAAAACAGCCTACCGGTCTAGGAGTGGCATGGTAATGTAGTGGTTAGTGTAGTGCTTTACAGCGCCAGTGAGTTGGGTTCAATTCCCACCTCTGTCCTGTAAGGAGTTTGTATGTTCTCCCTGTGATCATGTGAGTTTCCTTCACTTTTCTAAAGGCATATGGCTTAGTAGGTTATTTAGTCACATGGGTGTAACGGGGTAGCACAGGCTCATTGGGTTGGAAGGGCATGTTACTGAGCTGTATCTCAAAGAAAGAATCCAGCCCTACTCTCTGCCATCTATGAGCAAGCCAGTTCTGAAGCCAAACTTGCAATTCATCTGGGTCCAATACATTTTTAAATCCTGTATCAAACAACTATAATGGATCTTGCCAAATGTCTTACAAAAACCCATGTAGATAATGACCACTGTCTTAGTCTCATCAAGCACCTGTTCAACTCCACAAAAAACTCAATCAAATTTGTAAGGTATGCTGACTGAGTCTACACAAGCTATGCTTTTCTACTCATAAATCTATTCTCTCAGTATCCTCTCCAATAGTTTCCTTGCCACTTACGTGATAATTATTGGCCTATAGTTCCACAAATTATCCCTATTTCCCTTTTTGAAGAAAGGCATTTCTAGTTCTCTGGGATCTCGCCTTTTACTATTGAGGACCCAAGAATATTTATCAAAGCTCCAGCAATCTCCTCACTTGCATCTTTCAATATTCACTATTCTGGAATATAAAGTATGCCAAATACACCATAATCTACCTTAATAGTTTTCAGACAACTAAGTATGACCTCTTCCTTAATCTCAAAATAACCCACCATGTTATCATGCTCCACTCTGTTTTCACTCTCCTCCAAATCCTTCCCCTTGGTAAATACCAACATTTAGTACATTGGCTGCTTGCTATGACTCCAAGCACAAGTTTCCTCTTTTATCACTGAGTGGAATTATCTTATTAATAATTTTTCTCACTTCTTAACGCACGTCCAAAATACCCTGGGATTCTCCACGATCCAGTTCACCACGAAAATTCCAATGCTCCTTTTGGTCTCTGAATTGCTTAATTGTCTGCCTGGGCAAAATAAGAAAACGCTAAAAAAGAAGTTCAACATCTCAGACCTTTTCAGTGGTAAGATATACATAGATTCAAGACAGCAATCCTTCATCAGAACTGGGGAAAAAATCACAGTATCACTCTGAATCAATGATAGATTCAACTTGCTATAAAATTATCCATTCCCTCAGGCCACTAATAGATAGGGAGGAGACTTCAGCTCTGCCCACTCACTGCTCACTGATTACCTGCTGGATAATCACTTCATGCATCTGGAAAAAAAATTCAACCATTTCATTATTTCAAGCTATATTGTACATATGTATATAGTTTAAAAGAAAACAAAAGTAAACCTTTGTCAGAGAAGATTAAAACAAATCTATAACCTTTGTATCTGTGAAGGAAAATATAATTTTCTGCCAGTCTCTCTTACCTTTGAAACAATTACTGGGAGAATGTGAGGTTCAACTATTCAACTAACCTCTGCAGATGCACAATCTCAGACTGAAGATACGAGGCATGGATGATTAAGGTGATTTACATTAATTCGATTTGAATTATTGTTTTGATTCTGCTGAAAAGACTTGATAATCTGTAGCCGTTCTCTGGAACTCTTCCTCTTAAACAGTCCCTAGAGTTTGAGGATGACATATTTTGTTCGGCTCTTTGGGTTCTGAAGTTGCTAATGAGACCAGCATGGAATACTGCAGATCCTATCGCCAATGCGGCAGGAGGTGTCTGCCAGGGAAGTTGGTGGATGTTAGTTGTTTATTCCTTCCACTGTTGCTGTAGATCATCCAGGTCGTTTTTCCCAGGGCTGAAATGGCTAACACAAGGGGGTATAGTTTTAAGGTGCTTGGAAGTAGATACAGGGAGAATGTCTGAGGTAAATTTCTCACAAACAGAGTGGTGGATGCGTGGAATGTACTGCCAGCGACAGTGGTAGAGGCGGATATGATAGGGACTTTTAAGAGACCGAAAGATGCTGCAGTGGATTGTAAATTTAATTGGCTACATCTTGGGTACTACCCTACAAAGTACCTAGGACATCTTCAAGGAGAGGTGTCTCAGAAAGGCAGCATCCATTATTAATGACTCCCAGCACCCAGGGCATGCCCTTTTCTCATTGTTATCATTAGGTAGGAGGTACAGAAGCTTGAAGGCATACACTCAGTGGTTCAGGAACAGCTTCTTTCCCTCTGCCATCCAATTCATAAATAGACATTGAACCCATGAACACTACTTCACCTTTTTAATATACAGTATACTATTTCTGTTTTTGCATGATTTTAGTATACATATCCAATATTCAATACACATAATGATTTACTTATTCTTTTTTCTTCTTTCTATATTATGTATTGCATTGAACTGCTGCTGTCAAGTTAACAAATATCATGTAGGAGACCACATTGATTATTCTTCTTCATTCATTGAAAGTCAGGTTTCAATCAGAAGTTTAACATTGACCAGGGGTAGAACAGTAAGAGTACCTACATAGACCCACTTTCTGGTGAAGTTGGATGACACAGAGATCAAATTCTGAGACTGTTCTTGGCTACACTCTCTATTGTAAATGAGGTTTCACAATAACACAAAAAGCATGAGAAATTGCCGCTGTTTTCTGTATTTACATCACTGTCTCTGATTATGTTTAAAAATAAATGTTAGTGCTTGTTCTTTTCTTCCCTTCCAAGACTGAGGAAGTGCACAGAGATAAGAAAGGATAAAATTATGATCAGAGGTCAATTTGAATTCATTGGGAGCCACAGTCTGGTAGAAAACTTTTTGAATAGAAGAGGACCATTTTGCCTGTTCTAGATCATTAGTAATAAGTTTTTCAAGTTAGTCCCACAGGTTATCATTCTCTCATTAATCAGAATATTAATACCCATTAATGCACATTTTTCTTCAAAAAGTTCCCATGGTATTTGTCTGCACTTTAGTGATTTGCCTGGTTCTGTACTAGAAGACTCATTAAGTGAACAATAGGGTGGAGACCAAGTTAAAATAGGACTTCCAGAGGAAGATCTCATGTCTGAAACTTAATTTTTTGGCTGAAGATAATGCATAGATGTTTTAAACATCTACCTGCACTGTACTAACATTTTAGTTTTAATTTACAATGTTTGAAAAAGTGTTTAGCCTCCACAATTAGTTTCACATTTAACTGTCCCATTTTCTAAATTGTGTATATATTTATTTAGTAGGAATCTTGAGCTAATCTACAAATCGCTGTGCATCATATCAAGTCAAAATAATAATTCCAAAACCTGTCAACAATTTACTAAGAATTAAAATTCAAAATTGTGAGTCTGAAGAAGTATGCACCCTCTTTATGATTACTATGCTAACTTTTCTCAGGCACAATGTATTGTATTTTATTTCCAACTCATCCAATTTGTTGATGTAGAAAATTGGAGGATCATCTGTTTGCAACAAATTCATAAAAACAAATTCCAACTCTCTTTGTAACATCCAACAGTACGGCAGATTTTCAATAGGCCAAACCAAAATGAGGACAAAAGAGCTTTCAAGACAAGTCAGGGAAATCATAATAGATAAGCTCAAGTCTGGGGAAGGGTATAAAAATATCTCAAAAGTACTGAATATACTTCAGAGCTCAGTGCAGTCCATCATGAAACCACAGCCACATTGCCGGAGTCGGACCACCTCTCTAGACAGATGCCAGAGAAGAATGAATGGCACTTGTAAGAGAGGCAACCATGACACCAACAGCTGCTTTGGGTGAGCTGTAACTGGAGATGAAGTTCATGGCTCCACAATCTCTAAACCCTTGTACGAAAAGGTATTTATGGAAGAGTGGCAAGGAAGTAACGCTGGCTGAAAAAGCATATCCTTGCCCTTAAGAGCTTTGCAAAGTGGAACTTAGAAGATAATGTAAAGATGTGGAAGAAGCTTTTGTGGTCGAATGCGAAAAAAGTGGAACATTTTTCGCTTCAACAGTAAGCGGTACATCTGATACTGGGCGTTACCCAGGTAACATCATCCCTATTGTAAAGCATGGTGGAGGTAGCATCATGTTGTGGGGATGTTTTTCAGCAGTAGGGACTGAAAATCTGGTCAGGATTGATGGGATGATGAATGCTGCTAAATGTACATGGGATCCTGAATAAAAACCTGCTAGCTTCTGCTTGAAAGCTTAGGCTGGGAAGGAAATTTATCTTTAAGCAGGACAATGACCCAAAGCACACTGTCAGAGCAACTATGGAGTGTTTTCAAACAAAGAAAATTGATGTCCTTGAGTTGCCTAGTTAGAATCCTAACCTTAACTCCATCAAACTCCTCCATCTGGCAGGACTTCAACATTGCCGTCCACACTGCTCCCCATGTAACCTGGCACAGCTTGAGAAATTTTGCAAGGAGGAGTGGGCATATCTTACTCCGTGACATTGTGCAACGCTAATAGTGAGTTATTCAAAATGAAAACTGGCTGTAACAGCTGTGAGAGGTGGTTCAAACACGTAGTAAGCAAAGGGGGATGAATACTTCTGATGTGCTAACATTTCAATTTTTGACTTTTTAGATTCTCATGCTTTACAATTTTCCCCGGTTTTGGGGCTTTACTGTGAAAAAAAAAGAAGCACATGATCACAAATAAAAATACTCAACTAAGTTGTTCAAAATCCCTGGTTGTAATTTATGTAAACAAAACATTGTTAGCTGAATACTTCTTCAAGGCACTGTATTTTCAGTATATTTTAGTCAACTCTGCCTTCGTACATTAGTAATTACCTTTATTTAAAGTTTAAGGTTTTAACTCCAAACCTGCTTTGTCTTTGTAACTGCATATTAATTAATTTTTTTAAAAAAACTTACACATGGGAGATGGTTTTAACTGGTGTATTCACATTGCCTGTGTAGACAACAGATCAATGCACACGTGTAGACGACAGATCATACATAGTACTAAGGGAAGTCATTACTTTAAAAGACATTGATCCATACATTACATTTCCTCCCCCTTTAGATTAATGTAATATAAAACTAAATATCTACAAAACATTCAATTTCCCTTTATCAAAACATATTCAAATAAACATGCTTTCACAATAACAGTCTATAACTAAAGTCACAGTTCTAAAGACTCTGTCTTTTGGGTAGTGTTCTGTTTCTTTCAGGATAGTGCTTCTGGAGCTCTGGAGCAGAACCAGGTTTGGCAGGTGTCTTGCCAATGACAATGTTCTCAATTTCTGGTATCATATTGCTGTTAGTGACATGGTCATCACTGAGAAGTAAGTCCAGTGATTGTGATGTGTCCATCTTGTTGGATGCAGTTGTTTAAGGTGTGTTCTTCGGTTGTGCATCCAGTATCTGGTTCACATAATGTCCCCATGTATGATCTCCAACCTGCACTGTGTACATCAGTGGTCCAGTTCTTATAGATATCCTACTGGGTGTCCATTTGTCTTCTTGATAATCACCAGGCTAGGACTTGCTGTTCAAACTCGAACCTCCTTGTTGATTCACCTGGCAACTGGCTGAACTGCTTACTCTGCACTTCCCTCCGTAGATCTCATTTCAGGAGGTCTATGCAAGATCTCAGATTCCTGCTCATGGACAGCATTGCAGGTGTTTGATATGTCATTGTATGAACAGAGTTCCAATACATAAAAAGGAAGTTCTCCAGTTTGTGCTGTAGAGAAATGTGCTCCTTGCCCATTACTTTAATGGACTTCTTGATAGTTTGGATAAACCTTTCCGCTAACTCATTCATTGTTGGGTAGTGAGGAGCTAAATTCAAATGACTGATGCCATTTTTCTTCACGAGCAGTTGAAATTCTTTTGATAAATATTGTGGTCGGTTCTCAATCACTATTTGTTCTGGTAAGTTATTTCCGGTGAAGGTAGTCCTCAGAATGGAGATGGTCTTTGGTGAGGTGGTTGACTTCATTGGTATAACCTCCAGTCACTTTGCATGAGTATCCACAGCAATCAGAAACATGGAGTCCATGAATGGCCCAGCAAAGTCACTATAGCCACTCTCACAGATGTAACAGTGACTGTGGGGGTGCATTTTGAACTTTTTGGTATTGTGAACAGCTTTTCCCCAGGTCTTCAATCTGTTTATCTATCCTTGGTCACCAAACGTAGCTCTGGGTGAGATTATTCATCTTAACTATACCCAAATGTCCTTCATGCAGATTCTCTAACACTCCAGTGTGCAGTTTATATGGAACCATAACATGAGATACACACATCAGCATTCTTTGACATACTGACAGTTGGTCTTGTCTTACTGGGAACTTTGGGAACATAGGGTTACCATGAGTTAGCCATCCTTGCATGGTGATTTCATAGACTTTTGACAATGTTGTGTAATTCCTTGTTTCTCTTCGTATTTACAAATTAGTTACTGGCAACTGGTCCACCAATGCTGTATGGAACACTTCTGCTGGGTCACAGTATAAAGACTTTTCTTTTTCAGTTGCCATCAGTGGAAGATGTGACAAGCCATCAACTTTGCTGTGTTATTCGGTACCCTTGAACACTATGTTTTAAGAGTGGGCTCCGAGGAACAGTGCCCAACAATGTAACTGGGTAGCAGATATCACCGGAATTCCCTTCCTGGGACACAAGGAGCTGATAATCTGACACTTTTGCATGTAGAGGGAGAGGTGGAACTTCTTTATTTCCTATACTAGACTAAGGACATCTTGTTCAATCAGTGTGTAGTTGCTTTGTGACTGGCAAGAATGATGAAGAGCACTTCTAGAAGTAGTTGTCAGTGATATTGATGGAAATGCAATCAGATGTTCAGATCCAGCTTTCATAAAAATAGGTCCAATGGCATATGGGGACACATTGCATAGCAATCTGATGGGAAGTGATGTACCATAATGGCTGAGCAGCTCATCTAATGTTATTAGTCTTTTTGTTTCCTTTAATGCTCTTTCATATCTTTCTGACCATTCCCACTTTTCTCCTGTCTGTAACAGTGAGTTCAATGGCTGCAGCTCTGTAGCAAAATTTGGGAGAACCTGGCAGTAGTAGTTTATGAGGCCCAAGTATGATTTGAGCTGTGACACAGTTTTCATTTTGTGTGCCTATGGCACTGTTTCAGTCTTCTCTTGTGACTTATGTAGCCATGCTTGTCAATGACATGTCCACAATATAAGAATCTATTTTTGGAAAACGTCATTCTTGAAAAATTCACTTTCTCTCTCTTTGCACACGGACCACACTCACTCAGCCTGGTAACATTTTACCAGAGTTCTGGAGGTGCTCTTCATCATTCTTGCCAGACACAATGATGCCATCGAGGTAACATCATAATCCTGGGATGTCTTAGAGCACTTGGTCCATTGCTTTTTGCCCAATTGCTGGAGCAGATGTGACTCCAAGGACAAGACAATTACAAAGTCCTTAGTGACTCTTGGTTGTGTGGAACTTCATGATTGACTTCTCAATCTCCATTTGCAGATAGGCTTGTGACAAGTCAATCCTTGAAAAGCTCTCCCCACCTGCCAAAGATGTGAATATGTCTTCTATTTGCAGCAGGGGATATTGTACAGTATGCAGTACCAGGCTACTGCTCACTCTGATATCCCTACATATGTGAAAGGCTCAGGGCTTCCCTTTCTTGATCACCGGAACAATGGGCGTGGCCCAATTGCTCCACTCAATCTTGGAGAGAATTTCAGATGCCATCAAGCTCTGAAGTTTGGCATCAAATTTAATATGTAGTGCGTAAGACATTGGACATGTTTTATGCAATCTTGGCATGGCTATTTCATCCAGTTCAATTCTGGCCTTCATGCCTTTGAGTTTACCAATACCTTTCTCATAAACATCCTCATTAGCATTAAGCAGCTGTGCCAGTCTCATATGAGCTGCAGTTTCCTGCTGATGCCACATTGAGAGCTTTGATTTAGTGCCAGTCTAGTTGAATTTTTCTCAACCATTCACGCCCAAAAAGTGCCTGTCCTCCACTTTTCAATTCATAGAGCTCTAACTAATGTGTTTGGCCTCCATACATCACATTAACTTTCATTTTCCCTTGGGGAGACAATTTTTCACCTGTGTGGGTCTTTGGTATCACTGAGGTCTTCTCTAATGGTAGCTTTGAAAACAGTCTGTTGTAGTCAGTCTCTGGTATTATAGACAAACCTGACCCTGTATCCAGATTCATTTTCAGTTAACACCACACTTATCTATTGTGATGCATGTGATTTTGTGATCTGCTTCAGTAATACTATGCAGTTCTAGGCATGACAGCTCACCTTTGTCAGACTCTGTGTTGTTCCAGCATCTGCAGATTTTCTCTTCTCTGTTGTTTGTTTCAAATTTGGTCACTCTGTGCATTTGCTTAGTTTTATGTGTGGGACTTTACACTCGGTGTGATGTTTCTCTTTGGTTGTGCTTTTTGTCTGCCTTACACACACACGCTCTCTATGAGACATTGCCTGTGACACTTTCTGCAAATTTTTTTCTCTGAACCAACACTCATTTGCATCATGGGAGGATTTGCCACATCGATAACATCTTTGACTTTTTGCACCATTCAGGGACATTTTGTGCGTTTCACATTTAAACTCCTTTTCTGTAGTTCTGTTACTTCCTTTGCTGCAGTCTCTAACGATATTACAATGGTCAATGTCCATTCTAATGTTAGGTCTCTTTCAGCCACTAGCCTCATTTGAGTGCTTTGACTATACATGTCACAAACAAGCCTGTCCCTTAATGCATCAGAAAGTCCACCTCTAGACTCACAGAACTGGGAAAGTTTGTGCAGTTCTGCAATGTATTCAGAAATGCTTTCATCCTTTGACTGCCTCCTTTTGTAAAAATTAAATGTCTCAGCTATTGCCAGTGGTTTGGGGCTGAAGTGATTTTGTAAAATTGTAACAATTTCATTAATTGTCTTGCTTGCTGGTTTTTCAGAGGTTAATAGGTTGCATGAAATACTGTATGTCCTAGCACACATTAAGCTAACAAGTGTGCGGGACTTTCTTTTGCTCATCCATGTCGCTTGCCTTTACAGAACAGTTCAACCCTCTTGATAAATGACTCCCAGCCTCCATTAGCACCATGAAATTCATCAACTTTTCTGACTAAAGCCATTGGAACATTATTTTCATTTTAACTTTATTAGTTGTGCATCTTTCAGTGTGTACTATGCAGTGTACTTATGTGTTCCTTTGTTAACATCCATGACAGGCTACTCCATACTGTTTAACTCTTTCCCCTCACTGTTTCATCCCATTACTACTGATGCAGTTTGTGATATTTTCTGACATTTAGGTTGGTACTTGTTGCCAATTTGTTGTGCCTGTGCAACTATGCATCAACTAAAATAAAAAGGAACTCACACGCGGGAGATGTCTTGATGTCTTTAACTGGTGTATTTATGTTGTAGCGAGAGAGATAGAGGATAATCAATAGGCCTGTGTAGATAACAGATCAATGTGCATGCACAAACAACAGATCATACATAGTGCTAAGGGGAGTCATTGTTTTAAAAGAAATAGATCCATACATGTTTCACACTGTCAAACTGAAACCCATGCTACAGTCTAGCTTCTGCTAGCTTCCACCTATAATCTACTTCCTTCAGTGACTGTTTTCCCTTGTTACTTCTAATATCCATCCAAACGGATTCTATATCTTAATTATCTGGGCCAGATCTTTTCTCATTGCTGCAATTATTTTACACTTTATTGATAGAGATGCTCCAGCTACTTTTCTCTTTCTGTCTCAAGGTCTATTGATTTTCTAGTTGAATCATTCCCGAAGTCAGGGTATTGTTGCTGTTTGTGTACATTGGACTTAGCCAGACAGCAAACAGATGGTCAATTTTGATGGGTTTTATTGAGCAATAATGTTGGCTTGGGCATTAAGCTTAGCATCCTTCTCTTCAGTCATTTTGAATCTTTTATTGCTACCTGAGAGGGCAGATTTGGTTCATACGCACTGAAGTTCATTCTCAGACAGCAACATTAAGTGCACTGCATAGAAACATCAGTCAACAGAATGACATTCAGAAACAAAATATAATGTGTTTATGCTGCTATAAACAATTTTAATGCTGTAGATTAGGGATAAATCTCCTGGAAGACATTTTTTTTCCACGTCATGTCACAAAAGACAATGATTAATATAAGAAATCGCTATAATTTATTTTTTAATGTATGTTTTTATAACTTCTGTAAAAAGTCTCAAATCTTTCTGTGCTGTTGAGGCAAATGTAAAACCATTATACAAGCATTTTCAGATTACAATTTTATTCCACAGCAATAACAATGCAGTGTTACGAAAATGTGAATGAGCAATGTAAAAATTCAGATAACAAGTTAAGAACGTGCATCTTAAAACAGAAGGTGCTTACATTGTGCCTTTGGGAGCCTTAAGTCCTTCAAATATAATCAGTCAATTTGACAAATCTATTTCAAATGTCTTCCTTTCCAAGCTGATATACCAGAGCAAAGTTAAATGTTGCAATTAAAAATAATACAAGCTGGTCCATCAATTGACTAAACAGTGGATTGTGGAAATTTTAGATTAAAAGTTTAAAAAAATGCTTTAACTGAAAGAGTATAAAACTGGAATAGCAGTGCTAGTAATCCCCAAACAATTACAAAATGGTATTCCAGCAAACTCTACAATAAGAATTGTCTTCAAATTGGAGCTACTTTGCAATCAAAAATTGATATCAGTTCATGTTACAGAATAGTAAAATAGAATCTATAAAAATCACAAAAGAATTACATTTAAAATGTGGTTATTTATTAGCTGCATGCTTTATATAGATTTTAATGAATATCTATAGTTCTAACATTATTAATGATTGCCTAACAATAATTATAGATCAACCACTGCTATTGTGCCCTGGCATTTGCAGGTGTCTTGAGTCTTCAGTTAAGATTTGCAGTCCTCTAACAACACAATTTTGACAGCCAGCACAGAGATTTATTGCTCATACTGTGCTGTTTGGGGCTGAACAGCAGTGTCCTGGTCTCCAAGGACACATTCTGATAGATGATGTTTCAACTGAGGAATGAATTTTGTTATTCTCAGCAGCTTCTTGAATAGTAATGAAGCTCTTCAAACTGCAGGTTATGCAGTTAGGTAGGGTTTGGAAATAATATACTACACACATGGTCATGCTGCTATGTAGGATTCATTTCCCTCGGTAATTAGGGATTCTGTTTGAGGAACAATAAAACAGGTGTAATTATATGTAGACATTCAAAATTACCCCTGCTCTCTAACATATATCGTTTACATTCACTCAGCATACTGTAGTCCAATGGTATGAGCTCAAAGAGATAGGAAACACTTAGAAGATTAAATACAAACAATGGTCTAAAATCAACTGGGGTGAAAAATATTATTGCATCAAGACAGCCAATACAGAAGTCAAGACAAATCTATGCTTTGAAGAATATTTGGTAAATCTTCAGTAGTGTGAAAGTGGGCTTACAGTTGTAGTCAAATTATTCTATGAATTGAGACAGACTTTAATCAACTGTGCTTTGGGACAAAGGAGTTGCTGGAATGGAATCAGCATTTCAGGAAAACCACAGAGCTAATTAAAACAAGATCTTCAATATTAGAGTTATCCAGTGGTACATCATGGAAACAGGTCTCACAGCCCAAAGAGACAATGCTGACCATCAATATTCTGTTGATATTATCTACCCACTTTCGGATGTATTGCTTCAAATTTAAATTTGCTGCAGTTTGAAGAATACAGCGATTTAAAAAAATATATATGCATGAATTACTTGAGGGTTGTAACTGTGCCTTTGGACTCCACATAGAGAAATACAAGGGAATTCCCCTCTCTGTGACAAGTCAGACATGCCATTAGCTTAGATTTGAAATTAACTTGAATGAGGATTTTTGATCGGGAGATTTGGAGCCAGTTATTTAATTTTAACTTAATTATATCTTAGCATCTTAACATGTGTTTAAATAAGCCCATCTTTTTAAAAATCTGCAATTTTTTTTTCCTTTTAAAAATCATTTACATTCACTGTCATAGCTTTTAAATATCACTGAGGTGAAGATTCACCACGGCTCTCCATGATAGATCTTCATAGATAGGGTAATTAATTTCAGTATCTGCAGTGACTTTGAGTATATTCTTGATATGTTTCCTCTGACCACATGGTAATTGCTTGCCGTGATGGAGCTTGGAATGATGAATGCAAACAAAATGGACTGCCCATTGGAGCTAACTGAGCATAATTAGCATAATTAGGTCATTAGTGTTAGTAATGTCAACCTGTGAGAGGACACTGATGTTGGTTTGCTTACCCTACTAATGGATCTGGAGAATTTTCCAGAGCCAAATCTGTTCTCATCCGTCAGGGGCTTATGGTGCCTGCTACAAGTAGCTGATGCCTTAGAAAATCAAAAGAGGTCAAGGATCACTACTACGTAGTGGACTTCCAACTTTGTGCCAGGATTGAAGTTTTGGTCTTCAAATGATCTTTCCACAGACATTCAAAGGCTGTGGGGTGATGCGTAATGGGGATATGGTGTGATCAGAAGCAAGAGTAGGGGGGAAGGGTACGGACAAGAATAAGCTGGGAGTGTGGGTGAGCAAAACGCAGGGGAAAGCTGATCTGAAGCCAGGATGAGGAGCATCATTGTGGCTGGGAGGACTGGCAAGAGTTTGGACAGGAGAGGTTGCAGGACAGTGGTTGGAAGAGAGGTGTGACAAGAACCATGGTCAGCAGTGTGAACAGTTGGAGTGCAGTCGTGCAGTTGTGGAGTGACAGGTATGCAACTGGGAATGGTAATGAGTCTACTAACCTAGGTCTGTCGCTACTAACCATCCCTCACCCTGTTGTGGCCCTTTAATGACTGTGAACTGCTCAGTGACGGTGCACATATAGGTCAGCTAGCCCAAGACTGATTAGAGACTGATGGAGGATGTAGGGAACAGCTGGACAATAGGTGCAGTAGGAGTGAGCAGAAGGTCTGAAGAAAAAGTGAGTGAGGAGAGGACGATGGGCCAAATGTGGAGAGTGCAAAGGAGAATGAAGGGGCTTTAAGTGTTGATGGGTGGTGTTCTGGAGGAAGGTGTGAGGTAGTCAGGATAGGAGGGAGATACTAAAGAAGAAATTCAGGGATGGAGTAGGAAAAGAGTATGAATGTCAATGGTGAAGGCTCAAGGTCCCTGCAAGAAAATTCAATTCAATTTCCATTTACTTATCATTCAACCATACATGAATTCTCATGAATACAGCCAAATGTGCCAGGGTTACTCTGAGGCCAAGATGCAAAACAAAGTACCAAAAGTCACACATAGCACGTAGCACATATAGCAAGGACAAAATAGCAAGCACATTAATACGATGCAGACAGCCACACAAGAAAAGACTCCATCAATGCCGCAGAAATCTGGAGTCCACCACAATGGAGCTCGTTTTCTGCCAAGCGAACACTGGGGGTGGGACATGGGGGCAGCCCTGACTCCAGCCTGGACACACTGATCTTGGTGGAGCAGACTGGCTTCAACACCTCTCTCCTGGCGGCTGTAAACAGGTGACACCGCAGCTTGATGCCAAGTCCTCGCTGTAACTGAGGTCTTGCAGATCCCCCACCATTTGCCCCTGCTCCCTGCCAAAATATCAGTGAATCGAACTTGCAGTATTCCACATTAATGATGTCCAACAGGATCTTGCGATCACAAGAAAAGTGACCAAGACTGTCACCCATTCGTAGACTGTGCACCTCCTTCGACACAGACAGCAACACCATGAGCAGCTCCTTCATTTTCTCTACCAACTAGCAGCTCGCTGTTGGGGTACCTGCAGTACTTTAAGTTCTTAATGTATAGCAGGATCTTGCGATCATTAAAAATACATTTAAATGGGACAGTAGCACCTTTTTTTGACTTGCTGTGACTGAATATGCCACTATCTTACCGGAAGTAAAAGTCGTTTCTACCGAAAACTGAAGGCAAGGGCAAATGCATCACAGCATAGTGTAATCCTCCCAGTAGACCGGAGCTTTCTAAAGAAATTGAGAAAATAACAAACACTGACAGATTGGTGTCTATTGACTGGCTATTGCTAATAATCAGCAATTAACTTGCAAATGTTAATGATGTTTTTGAATTTGTACTGCTGGAATGTTCTTTTAACTGCTGAACATAGAAGAGCTGGGTTGAGCTCCAATTTGGCAGCACAGGGTTTGTAAACACAGAACTTTGACTGACATCACATTTTGTAATTTGGAGGGTATCCATCTGCCAGCAGTATCATGCACATCAATGCTCTCATTAATATTGTCTCCATTCAGACCCATGTTGTAAATGTATTGGTCATCACACCCTACTGGAACTAATTTGGCTCTCATAGCATACAAACAACACAGTACAGAGACAATCTTGTGGCCAAATAATTAATGCAAATTTTGAACCCTTATTTAATAGCTTTTAAGGAAAATGAGCATTCTACTTTTGGCTCAAATTGACATATACAAATTGCAATCATTTTGCTGACACCAATGGGAAATGTATGAGATCACGAAAAGGCAACGTAACTTCATTGGACATGTGACTAAGAAAGAGGAGTTTGAATGTACAGTAATTACGGGAAAGCTCGAAGGGAAGAAAGCAAGAGGAAGGCAAAGACAAATGGTGATGGAGAGAGCAGCCGGAGAACTGGAAATGAATACCAATGAATTGATCCACTTGACCGGAAACAGGAGTGTGTGGGCCATGGCAGTCAAAGCTCAAACTGGGCATGGAACCTGATGATGATGATGAGTGGGAAATGATAGCTTGAAGTAATGTAACCATTGTTTCTCAGTCATTGCAATAGATGTAGAAACTGGCAGCCATAACTGCTGATAGAAGTAGCTGAATATAGAGCATGAAGGCAGTCATGAGAACAGGATTAGTTTAAGACGGTTACTCTAGCTATCTAAATAGTTCTGAAGAAGATCCACAAATAGTGAGAAACCTCACAACTGAATGGAACCAATTCAGTAAGTGACAATATTGTATCTGTTACACTACAGGCATGACATGTTTGTTAGAATTAGCTTCCTCCTTCAATTTTTTCTTGTTAGGGCTACAAATAAATATATTGAGAAGGAACCACAAAAATAAATATCTTGAGAAAGTATAGAAATCAACATGAGAAATTTAGCTTTATAGAAGTTTCTTTATCTTTTTTCTTCTTTTCACAGAATGATAAGAAAAGAATTGATTATCTTATTCCTTATTACATACTATTAGATTAATACTATGTATGATCTTGATAATGTTTATTTTACCTTTTATATGAATTGTTATTGATATAAATATTTGAGATAATTCTCCTCTTGTTTATATATATGCACTCTTTTTTTAATTAATAAAAAGATTGATAAAGAAAGAAATTTAGCCTTTAAGAAGACAATACACCAATAGCACTCTGTAAGAGCAGTCCGGTTGTTCTTATAGTGCTTTGCTCTCTAAGTATCTATCCAATTGTCCTTTTGAAAATTATGAATTAATCTACTATATTTTTTCTGACAGTGAATTCCAGATCATTGTGAATTGTCTTGTGATTATGCTAGGGTTAAATCGGGGGGGGGGGGAAGGGGGGAGGTTTGCTGGATGGTGCAGCTCAAAGAGCCAGAGGGGTTTATTTGGCACTGTATCTCAAAACTTCAAAGGTTACAAAAGGTTTCAAAGGTACATTTGATGTCAGAGACTTGTATATAATAAACTTCCTGAAAAGCTTTTTCTTCACAACCATCCACAAAAACAGAGGAGTGCCCCAAAGAATGAACAACAGTTAAATGTTAGAACCACAAAGTCCCCCCTCAGCTCCCCTCCATCCCACACGTAAGCGGCAGCAAGCAACAATCGTCCCTCACCCCACCGGCAAAATAAGCGTCGGCACCCACCACTGAGCCCTCAAGTGTGAGCAAAGTAACAGCAAAGACACAGACTTGCAGTTACCCCAAAGACTTTGCATTTCACCCGATTTTCAACATAACACAGGCTCTCTGTCTCCCTAATAAGGGTGAAAGAAGTGTCTCTGTTTTCACCGTGAGCAAGAAGATATAACAAGAACTCGCTGGTTTACGATGTTAAAAGTCCATTACATCGCTTTTGTTTTAGCTTTGTGCCTGACGATCTGGGCACAGAGCTATAGATATTCCAACTCTTCGATGACACATGGGTCTCCTGCTGTGACACCGAACTTTGATCTGCCTGTTTCCAGAGCCCTGAGGTCTTAGGCCTCCAAAGCCGAGCCGGGCTCTTAGGCTGAACACTTGGCATGCCGAACAACAATGGCCAGTTATGAAACCCCAAGAACGGGTCTCATTCCCGCAAAGAACTGTAGTCAGTGTCTAATTCCAGGTCAGAGTCTTCAAAAGAATCCTGAAAGGAAAAAATAAAGATATTGAAGATGGAAATAGAGCTGTTTCCGAAGAAGCAAGCAAAGGAGTCGCTGTTTAGCGCCATTATCACTCCACTCCGCCTCTGTAAACTGTAAACAAATAAATAAATATTGTACTATGCAAATAGCTTTTCTCGTGACAATCTTGCTTTATTAGACAGTCACTTTATATCTGCATTCTAACTATTGATACCACGTCAAAAGCAGCAATTTTTCTTTGTTACCTTTGTCCTGACACCTCAAGATTTTGAAAACCACCATCAAATTGTCTCCTAACCTAATCTTCTATGAGGAGAAATATCGGATTTCCACAACTCTGTCATTTTACATCCTTTCTGTAATGCAATGGTAGAAACTCAAAGTCAATTTCCAAGTAAATTTATTATCGAAGTATGTATATGTCACCATTTGCTATTTGAGATTCATTTTCTTGCAAGCATTTATAGAAAAATAAAGAAATTCATCAGAACTTATGAAACAAGAATACTATACATTAATAATGACTGGCAAACAACCAATGTGCAAGAGTAGACAACTATTGCAAATAAATAAATTAATAAAACTGAGAACACGAGTTATAGAGCACTTGGAAGTGAATCTGCAGGTTGTGGAGCCAGTGCAGAGTTAAGGTGAATGAAGTTTTCTGCAATGGTTCAAGAGCCTGATGATCATAGATAACAACTGTTCCTGAACTTGGTGGTCTGGGACCTCAGCCTCTTATACCTCCTTCCCGATGGTAGTAGCAAGAAGAGATGGTTGTTACTTGATAATGAATGTTGCTTTCTTGTATCTGCACTCCTTGTAAATGTGCATAGTGGTGGGGGAGGGGTTTGTCATCGGTGTTTCCATACCAGGCTGTGATGCAACTATTCAGAATGCTCTCCACCATGCAAATATAAAAGTTTGTCAAAATTTTTGAAAGTAGAGGTGCTATTGTGCCTTCTTTGTGATGGCACTTAAGTGCTGGTCCTCGGACAGATCCTCTGATACAACACCAAGGAATTTAAAATTACTGACCTTCTGCATCTCTGATCTCCTAATGAGGACTGGCTTATAGGCCTCAGGCTTTTTCCTCCTGTAGTCAATGATCAGGTCTTTGCTGATGTTGAGCGAGATGCTGTTGTGGCACCATTCAAGCAGATTTCTATCTCCTTGCTATATCCTGACTGGTAATCAGTTTTTATTTGGCCAATAACAGTGGTGTCATCGCCAATGTTAAAATGATATTGAAGCTGTACATAGCCACACAATCATAGGTTAAAAAAAAAGTAAGTAGAGCAGGGGGCTAAGCACACAGTCTTATGTTGCACCTGTGCTGATGGTGATTTTGGAGGAAATGTTGTTGCCAATCCATGCTAACTGAGATCTGCAAGTGAGGAAATCAAAGATCCTGTTCCACATGGAGATATTGTGGCCTAGTTCTTGGATGTTATTGATTAGTTTTGAATGGATGATATTGTTGAATGTTGAGGCACAGTCAATGAATAGTATCCTGATGCATGTATTTTCATTGGCCTGATGTTCCAGAGCTAAGTGACGGCAATATGATATCTGCTATTGACCTGTTGTGATGATAGACAATCTGATGCAGATCCAGGTTGTTCTTCAGTTTAGGGTTCATGACAAACCTCTTAAAGCATTTCATCACCGTGAATGTAAGAGCTATTGGTTGATAGTCATTGAGACAGTTTACCTTATTCTTTTTGGGAACCGGTTTGATTGGCACCTATTTGAATCAGGTGCGTACCTTAAACTGCCAAAGCTAGCTGTTGAGAATGTCCATAAGCATTCCAACTAGTTGATTAGCACAGGTCTTCAGTACTTGGGCAGACATGCCATCTGGGCCAATTCTTTCACCAAGGATGCTCTCATGTCTGCCTCTGATTTGGAAATCACAGGGACAATGGAGGAATATGGAGGTCCCTGAAGGTGCCTCCATGTTCAGTCGTCAAAGTGACCATTAAAGGCATTACGTTCATCTGGTAGCAAAACTTTGTTGTCATTGATGTTGCTTTGGTTTGCTTTGTAGTATGTTAAGCCCTGCCATTGTCCTTCTGAAATTCAGGTTTAGTCCAGAATAACCACTTTGCATTTGAGGTGGTTCTCCAGAGGTCATACCTGTTCTCCTTTCTTGGATTGCCAGTTCTGAATGCCACCGATCTAGTCCTCAGAAAATTATGAATCTCTTGGTTTATCTCAGGCTTCTGGTTGGGGAAAACTGATTGATTTTGTGGTAAACACTCACCCATGAGTGTTTGTATAAAGTCTGTAACATTATCCAGTTATCACTCCTGCTGTCTACAGAAGATAATTGCACTGCCTTCTCAATTTTTGCTTTTAATACCTTCGGCAGCCTAGAATATATTCCATCTGGATCTGAAAACTTATCCACCTTAAGTATATTTGACTTTCTGTTATCACCCTTTTACAAATTTGTAGTTACCAAGTTTTATTAAATTAAAAATAGCCATGTCATTTTTTTCAAAATCACTTGACTACATTTTAATTTGTTATGTTGTAGTTATAATTGTTTTAAGTATTTTAAAGTTTTAAAACTATTTACCGTAGATTCCGGACTACAGAGCGCACCTGATTAAAAGCCGCTGGCTCTAATTTTGGAAATAAAATCAATTTTTTACTTGTAAAGGCCGCACCGGATTTTCGGCCGCAGGTGTCCCACGTTGTAATATGAGATATTTACACAGAAAGATATTACACGTGAGGATTTTTTAACTTTTAATTAAATCCATATGGTAACAAAAACAAATACATATTGCAAATGCTTTTTTTCGAACCGTGCCCGTAACGCGGCTACTTTTAAATATACGTTGCGTATACTTCTTTACTGAACAACATTCCAATATCTCCTAACGACTGGTAAAAAATATATATACTGCAGCCTACCAGGAAAAGTTATTGATCGCCTTTAACTTAAAAGCAGCGTTTTCGCTCCGCCGCTCGACCCCCGCCGTCCCGTTTATCGCAAACGGCATTTAAAAGCAGTGTTTCGCTCAGGTCTAATGCCCCCTCCTTCCCGTTTATCGCAAACCGGTATTTTTCCCACAAGACGCGGCGAAACCGGGTGTGACGTCATAGCATCCCGCGATGTAGTACAGAAAACAAATATAGTTAAAACTCTTCTAACTTTAACTAGAAAATGAATTACTAAGCAAAAATATTATAAACTAAATAACTGCCATAAAGGCAGCACAATGCTTTTCTTCGAGTGTTTTCCATGTTGATGAGGGTGAGTACAAATGACTGATTTACAATAATTTAATTGTGAAAGTGCGCTTGATTTATCGTACAATTTCATTGGACCTCTGTGAACTACTCATCAATTTTATTGGTCTACTGTTACGAGGCAAAATGTTTACAAGGCGGCATGAAAAAAAACCATGTATTAGCCGCTCTGTATTAAAGGCCGCAGAGTTCAAAGCTGTTCAAAATGTGGGAAAAAAGTAGCGGCTTAAAATCCGGAATCTACGGTAGTTTCTTTAAGTTTCAGTAATTTCTCAGGTTTCTTCAATAATTTTGAATACTACTGAATGTATGTTAAAAGTCAAAATTGTTCAGAAGTTCTGTGATGCGGAATGATATTTATTTGTGCTTTTCAATAGACGTCCTCTGTGAAAAATTCAGGTGAGGACAACTAAGGAGATATTACTAGAATGTGTAATCTGTGATCTTTCTGCTGGGTCCCTGAGCCAACAAGGTGTTGATGTATAGACATTCATGCATTATGCAAGGAGTTCAAAAATTACAATCGACTCATGTCTGGATCTTCAACAATTTTCATCATGTTTGTATTGCCCTTTTAACTCACTTATCCCAAATCTTACTGACCCTAATTTCAAACCCAAATCTTCTCTCCAATCCAATTTTAACTGACCCAATTTATGAAGAACCTATTTTCCACTTCAAATAAATCTTGTCATCTACCTTCATTGAGGAATATGCCTTGCAATTGCACCAAAACAAGTACTCCACCCTAATGGCAGTGCAACCCAGATGGTTTTTAAAGGATAAGGTTGGACAGCAATTTTAGCTAATCAGAATTGTGGCACAGTAGTGTAGTGGTTACCACAATGCTTTACAGTACCGGCAACCAGTTCAATTCCCACCACAGCCTGTAAGGAATTTGTACGTTTTCCCCATGACTGTAAGTATATGCATATATTTAACATTTAACACACACACACACGTGTTACATTTATATTAAATAGTTAAATTAAGTAAGTAGTGCAAAAAATAGAAATAAAAAAAGTAGTGAAGTAGTGTTCATGGGTTCAATGTCCAACAAATGTTCTATGGTTCTATGGAAATCTGATGGCAGAGGGGAAGAACTATTCCTGAATCATTGATAGCATGCCTCAGGCTTCTGTACCTCATTAGAAGAGGGCATGTCCTGGGTGAAGGGGGTCGTTACTGATGGATGCTACCATTTTGAGGCATCGCTCCTTGAAGATATTCTGGATACCATGGAGGCTAGCACACAAGAAGGAGCTGACTAAGTGCTTTAGGTGACATAACAAACCTTCTTAAACTCCAAATGATATATAGTTGCTGTTATGCCGTATTTATAGATGCATTGATATTTTGGTTCCCGTTTAGATCCGCAGAGAAATTGACATCCAGGAACTAAATTTCTCATTCTTTCCATTTCCAGTTGCTATGAGCACTGGTGTGTGCTCTCTCAGTTTAACCTTTCTGAAGTTGACAATCAGTTCTTTGGTCTTACTGATATTGAGTGCAAGGCTGTTGTTGCGACACCACTCACTTAGATGGTATATCTCACATCCTCTTGTCACCATCTGAGATTCAGCTAACAATGCTTGTATCTTCAGCAAATTTATAGATGGCGTTTGAGCTGTGCCTAGCCGCACAGACATGAGTATAGAGAGAGTAGAGCAGTGGGCTAAGCACACATCCCTGAGCTGTGCCAATGCTGATCGTCAGCGAGGTGGAGATGTTACTTCCAATTCACACAGATTGTGATCCTCTTGCTAGGAAGTTAAGGATCCAGGTGCAGAGAGAGATACAGAGGCCCTGATTCTGTAGCTTTTCAATTGGAATGATAGTGTTACACATTGCGGTGTAGTCAATAAACAGCATGGGTGTTTACAGAGAGAATAGAGCAGTGGCAGAGTCACTTAGGTAGTGCCAGAGGACACAGCCTCAGAATCGAGGGGCATCCTTTTAGCATGGAGATGAGGAGGAATTTCTTTAGCCTGTAAGTGGTGAATCTATGGAATTCTTTGCCACAGGCAACTGAGGAGACCAAGTCTTTATGTATATTTAAGGCAGAGCTTGATAGATTCTTGATTGGTCAGGACATGAAAGGATACAGGGAGAAGGGCTGGAGATTGGGGATGACAGGAAAATTGGATCTAATGGCCTAATTCTGCTCTCATATCTTATAATCTTATGGTCGTAATGTCCAGGTGATCCAAGGCCATGTGGAGAGCCAATGGGATTCTGTCCACTGTAGACCTATTGTGGTAGTAGGCAAATTGTATTGGGTCCAGGTCTTTACTGAGCCAGTGATTTGTTTTATTTGGACCATCGCTGAAAGGTATGTGATATTTTTATCAAAGTTGCCTCACAACTGACCACTAAATTGAGGTCTAGGTATCGGACTGAGCATTTTGAATTGTTTTTTCCTCAAGTAAACCTTTCATTTTCAGAAACAAACAGTCATTTCCAATTTCAATTGGTTGTTAGCTTCATTTTGTATTAAAATATGTCTGTGAGTCTAAAGGTATCAGGGATTGTATGCAGTATCTCTTATTTAAATGACATTATGTGTAAACAAGAAGATTTATGTTTTTATTTGCTATTGCTCAGACCCTTATGTTAAAAAAGCATATTAATTGAGGTTTGAAGTTACCTGTAGGTTCTGGTATTTCACTCCAAGCTTCTTTTCCCCATTTGAACTGATAACTACATCTTGAGAGAGTAAATCAGGGGAGAGGTTGTTAATTTTAGTTTGTAAGTTTTAACATCTGATAAAACACAGATTTTAACTTTAAACCATGAAAGAGACAGCACAAATATACTTCAGAATTCCAGGACACAAGTCACTGTGGTAATTTAAAGCTGAAAGTTTGCTTTCTCAAACAGGAGATTACAACATTCTTTATTTGTAAACTTAAACATTGGTTGTTATTGATATTACACTTACAGAATGTAATTTTCATCAGCCTGAAAATCCTGTAATGAACAGCTGATGGTCTGAATGTAAATTAGTAACTGGTCCCAGAATATGTAGTTTAAATGAATACCCAGAATTTTAGATTCAAGCAAGGGCAAGTGTCTTAATTTCTGTGGTCAGGTCTGCACCATGCTCAGCTATTCCCCAGCTGAACATCTTTACACTTATTTTAAATGCACTGGCATGCATCAGTGGTGCTATAATAATGCAAGATTAATCCCATATGATATATTCTAGAGCCATTTGAATTTCTTAACATCTTTATTCCTGCCTGAGTGCAAAAGACAACATTTTCTCACATTCACTGCCTTATTACTGTGCATTGCAATGGCTCACTGCATATGTAAAATTTTCATCACATAATATTTCAAGCAAGTATCAAAGGTATTCCTTTACAAGTTTAGTGTTTGTCAGGAAGTAGTTAGCAGAAGTCATCATCACACAGCAACTGTGCTCTTCATGGTTTAATAGACAATAAAAAAATCTTGAAAACTGTTTACTTTATCAGAAGAGTTCTTCAGATTCAGATTTATTTCTCATTTGTACTTCAAACCATACAGTGGAATGTGTCATTTGCATTAACAACTAATTCAACCTAAGGAAGTGCTGGGGGCAGCCCAGGAGTGTCATTGTACATCCCAGTATCAACCTAACATGCCCACAATGCTTTGGGACTAAACCAAAGCACAAGCTTTATTTAGAGGTAACTCTCATTGGGCTGTCATAATGGCTAATACACTGATCTGTCGCATGAGACCTGCTAACACCCACTCTACATCAACCCACCAACCCCATTTCTCCTCGTCACCACTGGCAGCTATGTACAGCTTAAGTTTGTGAATTTAATTTGTTAAACCTCTTCAACTTGCCAGCTTGTGGGTCTTCACAGTATTAAAGGACCTGGTGAATGAAGTAATGTTATGATCAAAGTGGCAAAGAAAATCATTTTGAATATATATTCCTGGCTAACTGGAAAATTCTCAATCTGTCTTTAACAGAGTGATGGAAAATCAGAGATGGCAAATTTGAGAGTGATTGGGAACTTTAGTACCATATACCAAGCACTGCCATCAAATCTGACAGAGAAAAGGGCTTTCTGTAGGAGGTTTTGGATATTCAGCAGCACTTAATGTGCGGAGAATCTCCGCTCTTCCAAAGGTTGGTGAAAATGTTTCAGTGTAGGTTCCACAATATGTGAGGTGCCTCCTCTCCCCTGGGCTCATGCTGCTCTTACTGGTTAAAATTGTCTTTGTTGGACATACTGATACCTTCCCCTTTACTCTGATCTCAGACAAAAAAACCTCCCATTTGATCTCATCAGCCTAAAGGCTGGAAGAAGCCGAATTCCCACAAGCATTTCCTACAAGACAAAGGTATCAAATGCAATTAGGGAGCATTTATTTAGATGAAACAATGACAAATTTAAATTCTTGTTAGACCTTATGCTCAAACAAATTTCCATTACCACAAATAATCTCTATCCATCATGCTCAAAAGGACTTGGTCTCAAAATAAAAATGATAATATTGTTAAAGCTAAGGATATTCAATTGTGACAGTGAGGTGGTTCAATGCTGGGCAGAGAGAACCTTACTCTCAGTGTAGTTCTTCTCCCAGACCATTACTATGCCTCTTATCACCCTGCACACCTCATTCAAGATGATTCTCATCCTTCTTTGCTCTAAAGAGAAAAATCCTGGTTCACTCACAAGACATATTCTGTAATCCAGGCAGCATTCTGGTAAGACAATAAGACCAGAAGACATAGGAGCAGAATTAGGCCATTCAGCCCATTGAGTCTGCTCCGCCATTCAATCATGGCTGGTCCCAGATCCAACTCAACTCCATACACCTGCCTTCTCACCATATCTTTTGATGCCCTAACAAATCAGGAAATGATCAATTTATGTTTTAAATATACATATAGACTTGGCTTCCACCACGGTCTATGGTAGAGCATTGCACAGATTCACTAGTCTTTGACTAAAAAAATTAATCCTCCTTACCACTGTTCTAAAAGGTTGCCCCTCAATTCTGAGACTGTGCCCTCTAATTCTGGATATCCCCACCATAGGAAACATCCTTTCTATATCCACGCTATCAAATCCTATCAACACTCTGTTGGTTTCAATGAGATTCCCCTCATTCTTCTAAATTCCAGTGAGTACAGGTCCAAAACTGCCAAAGCTACTCACATGTTAACCCCTTCAGTCCTGGAATCATCGTTGTGAGCCCCCTCTGGACTCTCTCCATGACAACACATCTTTTCTGAGATATGAAGCCCAAAACTGTTGACAATACTCCAAATGTGGCCTGACTGGTGTCTTATAAAGGCTCAGCATTATCTTCTTGCTTTTATATTCTATTTCCCTTGAAATAAATGCCTTCTTTACCATAGATTCAACCTGTAAATTAACCTACTGGGAGTCTTTCAGAAGGACTCCTAAGTCCCTCTGCATCTCTGATATTTGAACCTTCTCCCCATTTGGATAATAGTCCACACTATTGTTTATTTTACCAAAACACATTGTTATACATGTCCCAACACTATATTCCATCTGCCACTTTTTTTGCCCATTTTTCCAATTTGTCTAAGTCCAGCTGCAATTGCATTGCTTCCTCAGCACTACCTAACCCTCCACCTATCTTTGTATCATATGTAAACTTTGCCACAAAGCTATCAATTCCATTTTCTAAATCATTGACAAACAATTTGAAAATCAGCAGTCCCAATCCTGGCCCCTGAGGAAAAATACTAGTCACTGGCAGCCAACCAGAAAAGGCCCCTTTTATTCCCATTCATTGTTTCCTGCCTGTCAGCCATTTTGCTATCCTCGCCAGTATCTTTCCTGTAATGTCACAGAATTTAATCTTGTTAAGCAGCCTCATGTGAGGCACCTTACCGAACGCCTTCTGAAAATCCAATTAAATGACATCCACTACCTCTCCTTTGTCCACCCTGCTTGTTACTTCCTCGAAGAACTAGAACAGATTTGTCAGACAGGATTTCCTTTAACAGAAACCATGCTGACTAGGCTCTAGGTACCTTGATACCTCATCCTTAATAATAGACTCCAACACTTTACCAACCACTGAGGTTAGACTAACTTGCTTATGATTTCCTTTCATTTGCACTCCTCCCTTCTTAAAGAGTGGAGTGACATTTGCAATCTTCCAGTCCTCTGAGACCATGCCAGAATCAGGTGATTCCTGAAAGGTCACAACCCATGTATTCAGTATCTCTTCAGCAACATCTCACAGTACTCTGGGATTCAGTCCATCTGGCCCAGGTGACTGTTCACCATAAGACCTTTGAGTCTGCCTCGCACTTCTTTCTTTGTAATAGCAATGGCACTCATTCCTGTTCCCTTACACTCACAGACCTCTGGCATGCTGCTAGTGTCTTCCACAGTGAGGACAGATGCAAAGCACCCATTAAGTTCACCTGCCATTTCTTTGCTTCCCATTACTATTACACCAGCATTATTTTCCAGTGGTCCAATATCAACCCTCATCTCCCTTTTACTCTTTAAATAACTGAAAAAAACTTTTGATATCTTACTTCATATTATTGCCTAGTCTGCCCTCGCATTTCATCTTTACCCTTCTTTTAGCATTTTTATTTACTTTTTCTTGGATTTTAAAAGATTCCCAATCATCCAACCTTCCACTTACTTTTGCTAACTTATATGCCCTTTTCTTGGTTTTTTATGCGGTCTTTAACTTCTTTTATCACCCACGGTTGCCTATTCCTGCATTTGAGAACTTCTTCCTCTATGGGACATATCTATCCTGCACCCTGTGAACTATTCTCAGAAACTTCAGCCATCTCTACTGTGCCGTCATCCCCAACAGTATCCTCCACCAATCCATATAGGAAAGCTCTTCTCTCATGCCTCTGTAAATCCCTTTAATCCATTACAATAATGATAAGAATGAGCTATGCTTCTCCCTCTCAAATTGCAGAAAGAATTTAATCATATTATGATCATATTACGTCTCCTAAGGGTTCCTTTACATTAAACTCCATTATAATATCTGGGTTATTACACAACACCAAATCAAAGATAGCCTTCCCCCAAGTAGGCTCAAGCAGAAGCTGCTCTCAAAATCCATCTCATGGGCATTCAATAGATTCCCTCTCTTGAAATCCCCTCTGCATGCTCTCTAAATCTTCCACATCCTTTGTATAATGAGGTGATCAGATCTGAACACAGTAATCAAAGTGTGGACAAACCAGGATCTTATGGAGTTGCAACCTCACTCACAGCTATTGAACTCAATACCCCGACTAATGAAGGCAACATAGCATACACCTTCTGAACTTAAGTGGCAACTTTGAACAATCTATAGAGATGGACTACAAGATTCCTTTGTTCCTCCACATGGCCAAGATTCAAAAACATAATGTAATCATGACAATCTCATTAAATTATTTTCTGTTCCCATTTTTATTTATTCTTTTGTATTTCCGTTTCCTTTAAACGATTTTTGCAATCCTTTCACACCGTTCAGTTGGATATACTGTGCTGTTAACATTTGGCTTAATCCTGTATATTTTTAAGTAAAGCAGAGCAAAACTCTTACTTTTCACCCACAGGCTATTGTAGCTGTCACTTTACGAGAACCCTACTTGCTGCACTGCTAGCTGATTTGCATTTTTGCAGTAGTTTTCGTAGCTTCTCTGATTTGACACTGAGCATTGTGGGGCCCATATTTTTGATTAACTATATCAATGATGCCAAAATCTATTTCAGGTTATTCATCCATTTCATTGGAGCTCCCAGAAGCATGCATTTCCATGAGGTTATTTCAAACCCATGTCACGCAAGCAAACCACAGTTTATGACACAACCAAGTCTTGTTAAAATTTAACAGAATTTATACCAGAACAACTTAATTCAAACACATGTTTGCCTTGAAAATTGTAAGCAAAGTAAAAGTTACAGATGCTTGAAACCTGAACAAAAACAGAAAATGTTGGAGACACTCAGTAGTCAGGTGGTATCCATGGAAAAAGAAACACTTTCAAGTTGAAAATCAAGAAGATGAGAAATAAATAAGTTTTAAGTTGCAGAGAAGAGGAGGGATAGGATGATAGGAACGTCTGTGATATGTTGAGGCCCAAATAGTTGTGTTTTTTTTTGCAGTGTGGCATTTGGAGGGTGATCAAGAATTGCCTGATGTGTTTGTTGCAAATGGCTCCCAGTGTGGGTTAATGGAGTGGGAAAAAATGAGCCAATATTACAATTTACAGCAAAAGTATCCTGTTCCACTCTCTTCTGCAGCACATATACATGGTGGGATCTCAGCCAGAATGACAGAAAAATCAACTGATAGCTGAAAGCCAAGGCATGTCAAAGAGAACAAAGTGGAAGAGGACCTGTTAAGGAAGATTGAAGTAACTTGAAGATCCATTCACTTGACTTTTCTACTGAGGAGTGAGATAGGCTGCTGGTCTTCCTGCAGAGGACTCTGTTTTGACCACACAGGTAATCCTGGGATTTCTAATGCTATGCTTTTATTTCACACTGGTCAGCAACTCTTCAGAGCGTACACAGAAAAGCCAGTTGTTTTTTTTTTGAGCATGATTGCTTGATCTTGAAAAATAGCAAGCTTGGCAATAGGAAATAGTCAAATCTCAGATAAGAAGGTTCCAAATAATACTGGTTAGGATGAATAGCCCCAACCCATTTTCTGCTACAACAGCATCTTATACCTGGCTGTTCAGTGAAAGAAATTCCACTCTTGAATGAGGATGATTGATTGTGCAAATGGTTAATATTTACATAGATCTGGGACATATTGTACAATGTTCCCTGTTACACTTTAATGATATGATGACAGTTATTGTATATTTTTGTAATAGCTAATATATTCTATTGATTTAAAGAAACATCAACACCCATTTAGCACCCATTAACTCATCGGTGTTGTTCCAGTGCAGGGCTTTTCCATGGATAAGAAATTAATCAGAATAGAACAGGACTTTATTTTCACCAAGGTCGATTATGGGGCAATGGATAGATCATTTATAATTTTAGAATTAATACCTACACTTTACCTGAGAGCACTACAGTCAAATTTGTTCTGGTATTAACTTTCTACTTAAATGGTCATCTTTATTTTGTGTCAATATTTTAACAAAACAGTTGGTGAGCTGGAATATATCTGAAATCTTTCAATTTTTGCCACTGATTTCATAGCTTTTATTTACATTAATAACCTAAATTATCATGTAAATGAACATCACATTTTAATTCTATTAACTTACAAATCCTCCTTTTATTTACATTAAATGAATCTAGACTCCATTAACTCTTTAAGAAGAGAGGGAGGCAAAAGACAGGAAATTATAAGCTAGTTAGCCTGATTTTAGTGGTTGGCAAGATGTTAAGGTCCATTATTAGGGATTATGTTTCAGGGTACTGGGAGGCACATACTAAAATAGGCCATGGGGAAACATATATATTCTATATACACCATACCCACTGCTCTACCTTCATCAACGTTCTTTGTCACATCCTCAAAGAATTGAATAAGGCTTGTGAGGACCCTAATCAGACTAGGTTTCTCAAATACTTGTAAATCCTTTCTCTAAGAATGTTATCCAAAATTTTGTCCACCACTGCAGTATTACTCACTGGTCTATAATTTGCAGGCTTAACTCTACTTCCTTTCTTGAACAAAGAAGTAATATTTTCCTCCCTCTTATCATCTAGTACTACTTATGTTGCAAATGAGGATGTAAAGATCATCAAAGTTTGTACTGTTTAGCGAAAGAGCTAAATTTGATGTGAAGATACAGATACCTGGTCAATCGCTGCCATGGGAAACTGTCAGATGTTTGTTAAAATAAATTACTCTACATATTGTTATAAGCTCTGTCTTCATGTGCAGTGATTCAAAATAGTTGCAGCATGGTTGATGGAAGATTGCTGATTTTCAGTTTAATTGATTAAAAGTGACTTTCGAAGGCAACCTCAAGATGATTCAAGACCACACTACCTTCTCAAACTAGGCTGGCATACAAGTGACAGCGAAGGGAGGAGGAATGTATTCTGGGAAGATGTCAGTGACAAGAACATTCTTCTGCCTCTGATGCATCAGAAATTCTAGAACTATGTTGGAAGATAGTTTACTGGACTACTGTGCCTGGTGTACACAATTAGGGTGGCAGGCTTCTGAGTTTAAATGACAGTGGATTGGGTTTCTATCGTAGATGTCTGAGCTTCAGTTTCAGCACATGGACAATGGATGTAATTTCCTTGCACTGGAATAAAAGGCTTGACATCAAGCATTATACTTCATATTAAAATCTAGTCCAGTATGACTCAGTAATTAAATCCATGGTGCATTGGCAAGGCTGGCGAGCAGCCAGAATGTCGATTGATGTGGGGGAATCCATCATTGCTTTGTCAGTTTTGCACATAGCTTTGCACTGTGGAGCATGAAAGTGGAGGGCAACTCTGTTGGCATAAATAAAAACAGAAACTGCAGGAATTTTTCAGCATGGTGGCCAGCATTTGTGAAGTTACAAACATTAATGTTGCCACACACACAGAAGATTCTGCAGATGCTGGAAATCTTGAGCAACACGTATAATGCTGGTGGAACTCAGCAAATCAGGCAGCATCCACGGAAGGAAATAAAACATTAACATTTCAGACCAAAACCCTTCATCAGGACTGGGAAGGAAGGGGGCAGAAGTGAGAACAAGGAGGTAGAGGAGGAGAAGGAGTATAAGCTGGTAGGTGATAGGTGAAACTAGATGTGAGGGAACTTGGGTTGGTAACAGAGGAGAATGAAGTAAGAAGCTGATAGGAAATGGGGTGAATAGATAAAGATCTGAAGAAAACGGTCTTTCTTTTCCAACCTGAGCCTTATCGTGACAGCAGAGACCATGGACAGATATGTCGGAATGGCAATGTGAAGTGAAAGTGAAATGGGTAGCCACCGGGAAACTTTGCCTTTTGCAGTGGATTGAGCAAAGGTGCTGGACAAAGCTATCCCCCAGTCTGTGTTGGGTCTCCTAATGTAGAGAACCCACATGGGGAGCATTGGATACAATAGGTGACTCCGACAGACTCTCACTTGAAATGCCACTTCACCTGGATGGTGATGAGGGAGACGGTGTAGGGGCAGGCATAGCACTTGCAATGCTTAGTCCATCTGAAATTAAGGCATAGGAGCAGAATTATACCATTTGGCCCATCACGTCGGCTCTACCAGTCCATCACGGCTCCCAATCACATTCATCCACCTGCTCATCGTAACCTTTGACAAACTTAATAAACCAAACTCATACATTAATTCTTTTATTCCAGTGATCAGTCTTATAAACATCCTCTGTACCCTTTCCAATGCTATTACATTATTACTTAGATCAGGTCCCCAAACCTGCATCCAATCGCCAAGTGCAGTCTGACCAATGTCTTATGAAGCCTCAACATCGCTTTCTTGCTTCTATATTTACTCAGAGATACATTGTGGTACAGGACCTTCTAGTTCTCTTGAAATGAATGCCAGCGTGGCATTTACCTTCCTTACCACTGATCTTATGGAATCCTGTAGAAGGGATCCGAAATCCCATTGCACCAATTATTTCTGAATATTCTTCCTATTTAGAAAATAATCTATGTCTTTACTCCTTCTACCTAAGTACATGACCATACACTTCCCTCTAATATATATTCCATCTACCTCTTCTCTCTTAATCTGTCTCAGTCCTTCTGCAGATGCCCAGCTTCCTCAACACCACATGCCCCACTATCATCCTTTTATCATCCACAAACCTGGCCATAAAGCCATAAATTCCATCATCTAATTTATTGCCATATAAAATAATATTGCCATATTGCAGCTGCGGAGGCCAGGGTGTATTTAAAGCAGAGACTGATAGGATCTTGAAAGAACATGGCATCAAAGGCTATAGGGAGAAGGCTCAGAACTGGGGTTGAGGAGGAGATAGAAAAAAGATCAGCCATGATTGAATGGTGGAGCAGACTCGATGGGCCAGATGGCTTAATTCTGCTTTTGTGGTCTTATGAAATAAAAAGAAGTGATTCCAACACTGAACCCATGGAACACCATTAGTCACCAGCAGCTAGCCAGAAAAGGCCAACTTTATTCCCACTCTTTGCCTCCTGCCAGTCAGCCAATCTTCTATCCATGCTCATATCTTTCCTGTAATACCATGCAGCAACTTGTCTAAAAATCCAAGTAAACACCATCCACTGACTTTCCTTTGCCTATCCTGCCTTTACTTCCTTAAAGAATTCCAACAGATTTGTCAGGCAAAGTCTCACTTGAAGGAAACCATGCTGACTTTTGCCTAGTTTATCACATGCCCTGAAACGATTCCATCTTCTCAGCCACTGAAGTACCGTAATTTTATCTGGCCTATAATTTCTCTTCTTTTGCCTCCCTCCCTTGTTAAAGAGTAGAATGACATTTGTAATTTTTCAGGTCCTTTGGAACCATTCCAGAATCTAGTTCCTACTACTAATCTAGTTACAGCTTCCCCATTAGCTTTGTACTAATCTTTGCTGTATTATGTGCCTTCTCTTTTGCTCCACTTTAACAGTGATACATCAGAGTTTAGCTTCTCTCTCTCAAACTGCAGAGTGAATTCAAACATATTATGATCACTACCTCCAAAGTGTTCCTTTAACTTGTGCTCGCTAATCAATTCTGGTTCATTACACAATACCCAATCAAGAATTGCCTTTTCACTCATGGTCTCTGCCACAAGCACTCTCCTCTTTCTCAATCTCTGGAGTCAGCTTATCTACTGATGTCTAATTTAAACCCATGGACTCTTTTACAGCTACCTGAACTATACCTGCTCCTACCCTGTTACTTGTAAAAATGCCACTGCTGCTTTCAATTACTCATCTCTGCCCCATCTGCTGTCAGGATGAGGCTTTTCATTCTGAAGCGAAGGAGATATCCTCGTTCTTCAAAGAAAGGGGCTTCCATTCCTCCACCATCAGCACAGTCCTCAACCCCTTTTCTTCCATTTCATACATGTCTGCTCTCACTCTATTCTCCTGCCACCTTGCCAGGCATAGGGTCCCTCTTGTCCTCACCTACCACCACACCAGCCTCAGCATTCAGCACATAATCCTCTGGAATTTCTGCCATCTGAAATGGGATCCCACTACCAAGTACATCTTTAACTCTCCCTCACTTTCTGCTTTCCGCAGGGATTGCTCCTACATGACTCCCTTGTCCATTCATCCCTCCTGTCATTATCCTTGCAAGCAAAACGGGTGCTACACCTGCCCTACACCACCTCCCTCACTCCCATTCAGAGCCCCAAACAGTCCTTCGAGATGAGGCGACACTTCACCTGTGAGTCTGTTGGGGTCATATACAGAGTCCAGTGCTCCCAGTGTGGCCTCCTGTATATCAGTGAGACCCGGCATAGATTGGGAGACCGCTTCACCGAATACCTACGCTCTGTCTGCCAGAAAAAGTGGGATCTCCCAGTGGCCACCCCTTTTAATTCCACTTCCCATTCCCATTCCGATATGTCTATCCAAAGCCTCCTCCACTGTCATGATAAGATCAAAAGACCATAAGACATAGGAGCAGAATTAGGCCATTCAGCCCATCAAGTCTGCTCCGCCATTCCATCACGGCTGATCCCGGATCCCACTCAACCCGATACACCTACCTTCTTGGCATATCCTTTGATGCTCTGACCGATCAGAAAATGGTCAATTTCCGCTTTAGATATATGTACAGACTTGGCTTCCACCACAGTCTGTGGCAGAACATTGCATAGATATACTACGCTACACTCTGGCTAATAAAATTCCTCATTATCTCTGTTTTAAAGGGTCACCCCTCAATTTTGAGTCTCTGCTATCTAGTTTTGGATACCCCCATCATAGGAAACATTCTCTCCACATCCACTCTATCTAGTCCTTTCAACATTCAGTAGGTTTCAATGAGATCCCCCTACATTCTTCTAAATTTTAGAGATCACAGGCACAAAGCTGCCAAATGCTCCTCATCATCCTTGTGAACCTCCTCTGGACTCTCTCCAGTGACAACACATCCTTTCTGGGATATGGGACCCAAAACTGTGGACAATACTCCAAGTGCATCCTGACAAGTGTCTTATAAAGCCTCAGCATCATCACCTTACTTTTGTATTCTATTCCCCTTTAAATAAATGCTAACATTGCATTTGCCTTCTCTACCATAGACTCAACCTAAAAATTAACCTACTGGGAGTCTTGCACAAGGACTCCTAAGTTCCTCTGCACCTCTGATGTTATACCATCTCCCCATCTAGATAATAGTCCACATTATTGTTCCTTTTACCAAAATGCATTATCATACATTTCCCAACACTTTTTGCCCAGGTGATTTATCCGCCTTAAGACCATTGAGTTTGCCTCACACATTTTCCATTGTAATAGCAATGGCACTCAATCCTGGTCCCTGACACTCATGGACTTCTGGCACACTGCTAGACTCTTCCACAGTGAAGACAGATGCAATATACCCATTATGTTCATCTGCCATTTCTTTATCCCCCTACTACTATCTCACCAGCATCATTTTCCAGTGATCCATTATCAACTCTTACCTTTCTTTTACTCTTTATGTAAGTGAGAAAAACTTTTGGTATCGTGATCTATATTATTGGCTAGTCTTCCCTCATATTTCATCTTTTTCCTTCTTATAGCATTTTTAGTTGCCTTTTGTTGGATTTTTAAAACTTCCCAATCATCCAACTTCCAACTCACTTTTGCTACCTTATGTGCCCTTTCCTTGGCTTTTATACAGTCCTTAAATTTCTTTGTCAGCCACGGTTGCCTACCTCTACCACTTGAGAACTTCTTCCTGTGTGGGATATATCTATCCTGCACCTTGTGAACTATTCCTACAAACTTCAGCCACCTTTGTTCTGCCTTTATCTCTGTCAGTATCCTCCTCCAATACACCTGGGCAAGCTCCACTCTCATGTCTCTGTAAATGTCGACTGTACTTCTTCCTATAAATGCTACCTGGCCTGCTGCGTTCCACCAGCATTTTGTGTGTGTTGCTAGGCAGACTCAAAGGTCTTATAGCGGATAAATCACCTGGGCCAGATGGATTGCATCCCAGAGTCATGTGATAGGTTGCTGAAGAGATACCAGATGCATTGGTCATGATCTTTCAAGAATCACTTGATTCTGGCATGGTCCCAGAGGACTGGAAGTTTGCAAACGTCACTCCGCTCTTTTAAGAAGGGAGGAAAGCAAATGAAAGGAAGCATAGGCAGCTTAGTCTAACCTCAGGTTGTTGGTAAAGTGTTGGAGTATATTATTAAGGATGAGGTATTGAGGTACCTGGAGCCTAATGATAAAATAAGTCAAAGTCAGCATGGTTTCTATTAAAAGAAATCCTGACAGACAAATCTGTTAGAGTTCTTCAAGGAAGTAGCAAGCAGGTTAAACAAAGGAGAGGCAGTGGATGCCATTTACTTGGATTTTCCAAAGGTGTTTGATAAAGTGGTACATATGAGGCTGCTTAAAATCCTATGACATTACAGGAAAGATACTGGCATGGAGAGTGGAATGCCTGACAAGCAGGAGGCAGTGAGTGGGAATAAAAGGGTATTTTCTGATTGGCTGCTGGTGACTAGTGATTTTCCTCAGGGGTCAGTATTGGGAAACTGCTTTTTACATTGTTTGTCAATGATTTAGATAATGGAATTGATGGCTTTGTGGCTAAGTTTGCGGATGACACGAAGATAGTTGGAGGGATAGATAATGCTGAGTAAGTGTACATCTTTGCATAACAAAGTGGCCACTGAGTGTATACCTGATTCACTCAGAGAGATTACAGCACAGAATAGGACTTTTTGGCCCATCGAGCTGTGCTGTCAATAACCCACCAATTTACTTATTTACTCTCCATTATGCCACTGGTGTTTAGGGCTTCATTGAAGGTCCTCCATCGACTCAGAGATTTAACCCTAGCCTAAACACAGGACCATTCACAATGACCTAAAACATACTAAATACTACATTTTTAGACTGTAGGAGGAAATCAGACACCCAGAAGAAACCCATGCATTCACAGTACAAACTCTTTACTGTTGACATCAGATTGAACGCTGAAATCCAATGCCCCAAGCTGTAATGGCATTGTGCTAACTGCTACACTACTGTGTCACCAACCTTGAGGTATGCAAAACAATAGATTTTATAAACAAAACTATACATAAGCAAAGATTGACAAGCAACCCATGCTGAATAGAAGACAGATTGTGCAAAATAAATAAATAAATACATACATACATAAATAAATACATGAGAACATAAATTTGTAGAGTCCTTGTAATTAAATTTGTAGGTTGTGGTATTGGTTCAGTGTTGAGGTGAGTGAAGTGAATATTTAATAATGTGGCCACTGTATGTAAATATTCTTTGATAATAAATTTACTTTGATTTTGACCTTGACTATTTAGTATAAAAACCTGTTCACAACCCTAGTTATGCAATTCACCAGGACTTAGGTCACAGCGTAGTTCTGGTGGAGCCTGTCCCATTTTTTCTTTGAATTAGTTCCATGGTGCTTCTTTGTTTTCAGGCTGTCTATGGGAAGACAAATCTCAGGGTTGTATACTGCATACATACTTTGAAAATAAATGTACTTTTAATCTTTGAACAGTTCCCTCCTTTCCCAATACTGGTGCCAATATCTTTTAAATTCAAACCAGTACCTCTCACATAACTATTTGAACTACACATTTATCTCTCTTCTCACTGTTACCATCAGGTAGGAGGTACAGAAGCCTGAAAGCACACACTCAGCGATTCAGGAACAACTTCTTCCCCACTGCCATCCGATTCTTAAATGGATATTGAACCCTTGGACACTACCTCTGTTTTTTAATATACAGTATTTCTGTTTTTTGTACGTTATATTAATCTATTAAATACTGTATATGTATACTGCAATTGATTTACTTATTTGAAGAAAGACATTCTTGCCATAGAGGGAGTACAGAGAAGGTTCCCCAGATTGATTCCTGGGATGGCAAGACTTTCATATTGTTACGGATTCAGGCAACAATGAATATATGAGTTAGGCAAGGGTTTTTATAACAAATAACATGTTTATTAAACACTGAAAACAAACCCCCCCAAAAGTAAACAAACACTAACGTAACCGGAAATCAGCTGCTGTGCGGCAGCTTAAACAGTTCTTAAAGCGATGGTGCAAAAACAGTTCTTTAAAGTGGTATTGCCAAAAGTTCAAAATGCTCACAGTCCATTTAAAAGGAGAGACTTTTTAAGACGATTTAAATTCTCTTTCACGTCGTTTTTCTTCAGTCCCCGAAGTCGAATTTTTCCCACGAAGTATTTACGAAACGTAACGGCTTAAAGGCACTGACCTTTCCTTTATCACCATTCTCAATCCTCTCTGGTATTTCCCAGGGATTTACACGAGAATAGTCAACGAAATCCTTCCGAATGAGGATCACACAAGGTCGAACCCGTTTCACCGTCGAAAATCTGTTCTCCTCGATCTTTAACTCCCGAACTCCTATCTTCACTCTCCACTGATTCTCAATTAGCAGTATTGTAAAGAAACTGCTAGCAATGACCTTTTAAACTTTAGGCATTAGATAAAACTTCATCTTTCAACTAAACTGCGTCATCACATTAAATCACGCAGTGGCATGAAGTCAACATGGCAAATCCAGCCACGAACTGCCCCACCTCACAGGGAGGGGTCCTCCTTTTATACCCTGTAAAAAAAACCTGTCACATGACCTCTACTGGTGGGAAAAATGACATCACTCCACCTTCATAAGACCATTACCTCAAGTCTAGTACAACTTCAACCCCAGTCACGTGACAAGGGTACCACTGTCATGTGTCACGAGTACGTAACAATATGAAGAAAGATTGGATCGACTAGGCTTATACTCACTGGAATTTAGAAGATTGAGGGGGGATCTTATTGAAACGTATAAAATTCTAAAAGGATTGGACAGGCTAGATGCAGAAAGATTGTTTCCGATGTTAGGGAAGTCCAGAATGAGGGGTCACAGTTTAAGGATAAAGGGGAAGCCTTTTAGGACCGAGATGAGGAAAAACTTCTTCACACAGAGAGTGGTGAATCTGTGGAATTCTCTGCCATAGGAAACAGTTGAGGCTGTTTTATTGGCTATATATATGGCCCTTGTGGCTAAAGGGATCAGGGGGTATGGAGAGAAAGCAGGTACAGGGTTCTGAGTTGGATTATCAGCCATGATCATACTGAATGGCAGTGCAGGCTCGATGGGCTGAATGGCCAACTCCTGCACCTATTTTCTATGTTTCTATGTTTCTATTTATTTATAATTATTTTAATTTTTTTTTCTCTTTCTATATTATGTATTGCATTGAACTGCTGCTGCTAAGTTACCATGCTGGTGATAATAAACCTGATTCTGATTCTATTAACCCTGAGTCTATATGCATGGGCTTAGGTACAATCAGGAGATTATTACCTTTTTGATTCTGTATTTTAATTTAGTCCCTAGCTGCTCAAATATCCTCAGCAGAAACTCTTTCCTTGTTCATCATACATCATTGATACCCTTATAGACCATGACAACTGGATATTTTTCCTCCCACTCCAAATTCCTCTGTAGATCAGATGAGATGTCCCAATCTGGGCACTAGGCAGTCAACACAGCTTTCAAGACTCTTCATCCTTGTGCAGAGAATTGTGTTTATTCCACTCACTATAATATCTTGAATTACAACTACGTTTCTCTTCACCGTGGTGCCATATTCAGTTGTTCATCTTTCCTTCAAACCCCACTTCATTTGCCCAGGAGCAGGAATCTCAGATCCACTGGACAAGCTCAAAGTCTGTGGCTCCTCCAGCACTACCTTCTGCATCCCTCTATCTCCCTCAATCACAGTCATATCCTCTTACACCAGACCAAATTTGAAGTAGTTAATCTAATGGGTGTGAATTCCTGCTGAAATATAATGTTCAGTTAACTCTCCACCTTGCAGATACATCACAGTGTTTGAAATTCAAATTCCTGGGCATCAAATTTGAGCCTGAGTTCTTCGAGCAACCAACACTTACAGCAGATGTTGGCACCTGGTCCCACAATGGGCTCCATCCTCTCTCATGTCATGCAGCTACACCTGATCCTGCATTCCTATTTTATTTAATTAGCTATAATTAATTCTCTTTTGGTTAACTGCTATAAGACAACCTTACCCTTCTTACCAGCTACTCACCTGTACCTCCTTGCCAAAGCCTCTTGAGCAAAAGTCTCTGATTCCCACTCCTTCATTGGTTCACTCTCACAATGGCTGCTCCAAAATGGCTGTTTCCAGCACTTCCTGTACCAATGCACCATGGATTTAAGTAGTCAGAGTCATCAGCATTCTTCTGGGGCCTCACTGTTTCAAGTATTGCTGCAATTCCATTGCAGAAATATATGCTCTATAGAACTGGCTTTTACATTACATTTGCTAAGTGTCAAGTAGCTGACAGCTCAAATGTGATGCTTCACCATATGTAGATCCTTTCTAAATTGTGATATCCGCATTGGTATTAAATCTACTGGTCACACTGGTGATATTTGTCTCTGGTATTTATCATTTTCCTTGGTGTTTTTCAGCTCTTTTGCAGCATTGCTAGTAAGATTGAATACTTTAAACCCTAGTAGATAAATGCGGGACTGTGGTGGAAGATGATGAGGTTTGTGGAATTAGTGTTGCTTCATTTCTTGCACCTTTCAACTAAGGAAAGATTATAGGATAAGGCTGATGAGTGGGAAGTAGGATATTTGAAGGAGAATGAAGGAATAAGAATGTTGTGAAATATTTCCAGATTTTCTTACAACATAGAAGCTTACCAATGCCAGCTCATTGACCAAACCCATTCCAAGTCTTTCCCATTCCACTATCTTGTATCATTCAGCCCTATGCATGGCTACAACTTCAGCATGGTTCACACAGTGATGGAAAGTATCATAACTTCTGCACCATTGCAGTTTAGCTCTTCATTGCCTCTGGCTGTGCAACTCTTGTCTAGAACAGAGTAGTAAGTACCATGAAATACATTCAAGCAATGTGACAGAGCTGTTGGTGTATGCAAGTTTGAAATGAAAATGCAATCCCTGCATCAGTACCAAATATGTGACAATGAGGCAAACAAGTCTGTTGGGCATTACATCTGATTGACTGAGGTTGTTGGTCAATGAGTAACTGAGATGTGGAGGAATGTGGTGGAATATCTTGTCTTTGAATCTAATGATGCAATTGCTGGAATATAATATCTGAAGGTATACTCACTAATGTGGAGCTCACGTTTGAGGTTATTGAACTTTTGTGTTTCTAAATCCAGATTGGAGCTTTAAGCACTGTGCCGAATTGGAAAGGTTGATTGCAGGTCAAATCAAGGCAGCAGGATCCAGGACTCAGAATACATCGAAGCAACAGAATCTGATGTTTGGACAATGATTTGGGCACTGGACCAGATTGAAAAGGTCAGGGTATCAGGACCTGAGGTGAGGGATGGACCATTCTGCTCTGCTCTGCTGTAGTAAGGGTCTGTGGATGAACTCACTTTGGAGACCTTGTTTGAAAATATTTGCTTGTTTTTATTGGTTGTATCATTTGTTTTTCTCCCCTTGCATATTGGATGTTTGACTTTTTTTTAATGGGTTCTTTTGAATTTCTTTGTTTCATGGCTGCCTGTTAGGAGATGAATCTGAAGGTTGTGTAATGTATACATATTTTGATAATAAATGTACTTTGAAATTTATGCCTCTTATTTAATATCTCTTGAGCAAGTTTGCAGAAAGCTGTGTCTGAGCACCTCTTCAAGCCTCCATCAGGGCTTCAGAATCCAGGGCCCGAATTCACTTTTCACGTGCCATTATTTTATGTCTTATCCATGCCAGACAATGCCCACCACCTGCTCCAGCCTCAGTCCAGCTCTCCTTTAAAAATTGCAGATTTTATTTTATTAATGCAAGCTATCCTGACATTTGTACACTTCGTTGTGTTATTGCTGAGACATGCAGCCACTCAACAGCACAAGTATCACTGACTAGAATTGAACTAATTAGCATCAAGTTAACATCCTGTTTGTTTCAGAAGCAATGGGAAAATCCCACATTATAAATCCTGTCAGGACTGTAAAATTTGGTGCCTGGATGTCTCTTTCACTGAGCATTATAAATTGTAAACACGACATTCTCCATGACAATACGTACACAGATGGGCTCAGTGATGTACAAGTAAAATACACTATGACGTGCTCCTGTGATGGAAACACTGCCTCTTCAAGTTTGTTTTCCTGTTTGTGCAACTACTCAGCACATTTACAATTCATGGTTCTGTCCTTTAGCAGACCTATTCTATTTCTTACATGTTCAACACTGACTCAAAGAGATGAATATATGCAAGAACTGGTTGCAAAAGCAATGGTGTTAAACCTATTTAAACAACAGCTGCATTTGTGGAAAATATCTGCTGTAATTTTTATTGCAAGCAATCAGATTGAACCTGCCTTCAGTCACATTTTGCTACATGTGATTTTGGTGAAGAGATGGAGGTGTATAACTTGTATAAGCAGCTGATGGCGCGCCCACATTTTCTGTTCAGTGCTACATATTGTTCAAAAGAAAATTTCTCCACCTTTAACATTTTTTGCCTGCATTATTTCTAATTAAAAATCCCACATCTTTATATATTCCATATGGTTTTCATTAATTTATATTACTATTTCTCAAAGAACAAAGTGCAAGTAGGCTGCGTGTATCATCTTATCTCATCTGATTACACCTGTCACTTCACAGGCTATTGTTCAGGCAGCCTCCATGTTTCATGAAAAATTCAAGTTGTGTTTCTGTCAGAATATTTCAGCATTGTCATATAGTTTCCTGGCTGGGTCAATAAACCAAAACCAGTGAAATGCAATAAATTACCATCTGATGTCTTTGATGGCAACAGCTCATGTGACATTAAGATAATCTTTTTCAACTGATTCCAACTGGGTCACAGTATTGACTTGTAAAATGCTATCAATGTCAACCCAGTCCTTGTAAACCTTGAAATCTTGCCAATATAACACTGCCAATTAGACACCAAGGATTTCTGCAATCCACTTGACATTTATCAATAACAGCATTCAGAGCCCCCATTTGAGGGTAATTTTATATTAATAGCTGCACAAGCTGTGAAGCAGAACTTGCATTATCTATGCGAAAACTTGAGATTCAAAGCAACAAAAAGGTAGAATTACATTTTTAATGTACATTTAGGGAAGGATATTAATGTTAGATAATATTTTTTCCAAAGTCAGCTTCAATCACTCTAAGACCAGCTATAACACATTCAAATAACATATACATTTTCCTTTAGAATGCTAAACACGTCTTGATGGAAATCTGCGCCAGTGTGACACTGAAGCACAAATGGAAAATATTTCCGTGTATCTGTGGTGAATGCTATCACTCAGAAAATGTACTTTACTAACTGTTAAAAGTTTGCTACTTGGTCTTATACTCTATATGCCTTAACTTGGAAGATTATTGGTACGGTATGGTGTGATAGCTGGCTGTGCTATGACATTCTTTGTAATTTTTAACAGCAGTGCAGGAGTGTTCAAATATTGTGAGAACGTGGCTTCAGTATTTTTGTAACTGCACTGAGTTTGTCAAATAAAATTAACAATATCTTCTGCAGAAATATTGGAAGAAGAATGGGATATACATATCCATTGAGTTTATGATACAATTCTATTCAAATATTATCCTTCACTGACTAAAATCTATTCACTTGAGAACTCCAAATATCTTGGTATCATTAGTTTTGAGATTGAGGAGATTTCTGTATTTCAACAGCTATTAAATGAACAAACAATCTTCTCAATTTCATCCTGAAGTCATCAACCTCTAATTTTAGATTCTGGTTCCACTTAGATGATTGTCTCCGCCAAAACATAGTTTATATCTGTGCTTTTAAATCTGTTTAATATTTTAAGCACAAAACTGTCATTTATTATCTCTAATTTTTAATATTTAATCTCTACATTATTATAACAATATTTTCTGTCAGTCACTTTTTAATGGATACTCTATTTCATTTCTTCAGAGTATGAAGAAAACAACTGCATAAACTCAAACATCTCTCGCTCGTCTTGCTGTAGAAAGAATATGTTATACATAATGCATATGCGCAGATACACAGTCTATTCTAGATATAATTTTAATATGGAAAACACATAAGGAAGACCTGGGGTCATGAACCATACCATGAGCCAAAGAGGAGACCTGTGTGCATCCTGATCCCTAAATAGTCACAAAATGAAATAAGAAAGACTGGCTTTTTTTTTGTAGTTTATAAGGCAGTAGCCAACTAACCTATCAATCCACACACCTTTGGGATGCAAATGAAAATTGGCAGGAAACTTATACAGTTTCTGGGAGAGCAAGTACACTCCACACAGACTGCTCTGGAGGTCAGCATAGAACCCAGGTTACTGAAACTGACAGACAGTAGCTCTACACTTTGAAAGGGAAAATATAACTACACCTGTGTGAATCCCTGCAGCATCTGGGGAACCGGTGATCTTTGTCTTGGAGACTGATGTCAGAAAATCTTTCATGAGGGCAAACTTATGCAAGGCGTCAGGCCCTGGTGGTATACCCTGAAGGGCACTGAAAACTGATGGGATCTTTTGCTACTGTTTCAAAAGGGTGACATTCATACCAGTGCCCAAGAAGAACAGGGTGATGAAGTTGTGATGAAATAGTCACTGTGATGAAGTGCTTTGGTCATGGCCAAAGTCGACTCCTGCCTATGCAAGGACTTGTACCTGCTGCAATTTGCTTATCACCACAGCAGGTCTACAGCAGATGCAATCTCTTTGGCCTTGGATCACCTGGATAATAGCCATACCTATGCTGGACTGCTGTTTGTTGATTACAGATCAGTGTTCAACACCATCATAACATTAGCACTAATCAACAATCCTGAGAAACTGGACCTCTGTACCTCCCTCTGTATTTTTGACTTCCTCAAGGGGAGACCAACAGTCAGCGCAGGTTGCAAATAACATCCCCTCTTCACTGGCACACATCAAGGTTGTGTGCTTAGCCCACCGGTCTATTCTCTCTTCACCCACAACTTTGCGGCTAAGTAGAGCACTAATGCCATCTATAAATTTGCTGATGACACAACTATGGTTGGCAGAATTTCAGATGGTGATGATTATGGATACAGGAGTGAGATAGATCAGCTGGTTAAGTGATGTCACAACAACAACCATGCGCACAACATCAGTAAGACCAAGGAGTTGATTGTGGACTTCAGGAAGAGGAAGTTGAGGGAACATACACCAGACCCCATCAAGGTATTAGCAGTGAAACATATGAGCAGCTTCAAGTTCCTGGGTGCAACATCTCTGAACATTTGTCCTGGGCCCAACATGTTGATGGATTTACACAGTAGACGTGGCAGGAGCTGTATATTTTATTAGGAGTTTGAAGAGACTTAGTATGTCACTAAAGAATCTCGCAAATTTTTACAAATGTACCATGGGGAATATTCTAATTGGTTACATCACCATCTGGCATGCAGGAGCCACTGCACAGGAAAAACCTGCAAACTCTGCCAGCTACATCAAGGGCAGTGGCCATAAGATCATAAGACATAGGCCATTTGGCCCATTGAGTCTGTTTGGCCAATCATGGCTGATTCTCTTTATTCTCCTCCTCAGCACCACCCCCACCCTCCTCCCTGTATCCTTTGATGCTATGGCTAATCAAGAGACTATCAATCTCCACCTTCATACATCCAGTGACATGGCCTCCACAGCTGCCTGTGATAACAAATCTCATAAATTTACTACCCTCTGCTAAAGAAATTTCTCCACATCTCTGTTAAAATGGATGCCCCTCTATTTTGTGGCTGTATCCACTTGTCCTATACTCCATCACCATGGGAAAAATCCTTTTTAACCTTTCTCCTTGTGAACCTCATCTGAATGCTCTCCAATGCATGCACATCCCTTATCTGCGAGGCATTGGTTCCGCGACCCCCCGCGGATACCAAAGAAATGCGGATGCTCAAGTCCCTTATATAAAATGGCATAGTATTTGCATATAACCTACACACATCCTCCCGTATACTTTAAATCATCTCTAAGTTACTTATAATACCTAATACAATGTAAATGCTATGTAAATAGTTGTTATACCGTAATGTTTAGGGAATATTGACAAGAAACAAAAACTGTACATGTTCCCCTCGCTCACAACACAAGCAGAGAACAAATGAGACGCAAAACGAGCAATGATCAAACAACGAGTAAAACTTGTAATACCTGTACAGTAGTTGTTACACTGTCTTGTTCAGGGAATAAGGATGCTTTGGAGAAGGCTCAATAATACTAAAGTCAGGAACTGTGGAGGTTGAGGGCTGAGGATCTTCAACCGTTTAACGTCGAGACTTAAGTATTGCAGATGCTTTAGTTAGAAACATTGTTATAGGAAGTTGACTTTTCAAACAAATCTTGCAGTGGTTGTAGGCATGATGTTATCCTTTGGGTGACATGGAGGCTCCATTCCATTGAAGGATGGTAGTTGAGGATCATATTCTTTAACACTTGCACCTGTTGAAAAACATCTTCTTCCAGAACAAGCCCGTTTCATCACAATTGAAGGCTCGCTCTGGAAGGTAGTCTTTCTCTTCTATGAGTTTCTTGAGCTCCTCTGGGAACGCTGCTAAAGCCTCTGCATTAGTCGATGCTGATTCTCCTGTGATCTTTACATTCTTAAGGCTGTAGTGCTTTACACAGCCAGCCAGCCATCCCTTACTAGCCTTAAACTCTTTTCACTCGCTCTCATCAACCCCGTCACAGTAGTGCTCATAGAGACTAAAAGCTTTTACACGTATAATTTGGCCATGGACAGGGATATGCTTCTGTGATATGCTTCTACTTTCTATTTCTACTTTCTCAGTGAGAGATAGCACTTTACGCTCCCTCTTAGCCTTTGAGGAATTGTGTTGACCACCTAATTGGTTTTCAGGAGTCATTTTTTCACAGGAACAAAGTAGCGAATGAACGAGACGTGAGGCAAACAATGCTCCAAGAACAAGTGCTGGAAAAGCACCTCCAGGTTTTCCCAATTCGCAGCTGATTGAATTTGCACATGTGGAACTCACAGATAAGGAGGGCTGTCTGTATTTTCTCAGATAAGGAGACCAAAACTATTCACAATACCCAATCCTCAGCATCACATCCTTGCTTTTGTATTCTGGACCTCTTGAAATGAATGCTAGCATTGCATTTGTCATCCTCAGCACCAACTCAACCTATAAGTTAACCTTTAGGGTATTCTGCACAAGGATTGCCAAGTCTCTTTGTACCTCAGATTTTTGGATTTTCTCCTGATTTAGGAAATAGTCTGCACGTTTATTTCTTCTACCAAAGTGCATGACCATGCATTTTCCAACATTGTATTTCATTTTCCACTTTCTATCAATTCTCCTAATCTATCTAAGTCCTTTCAATGCTTTCCTGTTTCCTCAACACTACCCTTCCCCTCCACTGATCTTCCTATCATCTGCAAATAAAGCCATTAATCCCATAATCTAGGTCCCAACTCTTACCCATGCAGAACACCACTAGTCACTGGCAGCCAACCAAAAAGAATGTCCTTTTATTCCTACACGCTGCCTTCTACCAATCAACCAATACTCTAACTATGCTAGTAGCTTTCCTGTAATACCATGGGCTCTTAACTTGGTAGGCACCCTCAGGTGTGGCACCCTGTCAAAGCCCTTCTGAAAATCCAAGTACACTACATCCACTACATTGCCTTTATCTGTCCTACTTGTAATATCCTCAAAAATTCCAACAAGTTCATCAGGCAAGATTTTTCCTTAAGGAAACCATGCTGACTTTGTCCTGTCTTGTTCTATCTCACCAAGTACACTGTAACCTCATCTTTACCAGTTAACTCTAACATCTTCCCAACCTTTCTGCTGCCTCCCTCCTTTCTTAAAGAGTGGAGTGACATTCGCAATTTTTCAGTCCTCTGGAACCATGCCAGAGTCCAATGATTTTTGAAAGATTGTTTCTAATACCAGCACAATCTCTAATGCTACTGCTTTCAGAACCCTGGTGTGCAGTTCATCTGGTCCAAATAACTTCCAGATTTTTGAGCACCATCTCCCTTGTAATAGTAATTGCACCCACTTCTCATCCTTCATGCACTACGACATCTGGTACACTGCTAGTGTCTTCCACAGTGAAGACTGATGCAAAATACTCATTTAGTTCACCTGCCATCTCCCTGTCCCCTGTTATTGTTTCCCCTGGCTCATTTTCTAATGGTCCGAGATCCACTCTCATCTCTCTTTAATATTTTTAAATACTTGAAAAAAGCTTTTCCTGTCCATCTTGATATTGTTTGCTAGCTTGCATTCAAATTTCATCTTTTCCCTCATAATGATTTTTTAGTTGATTTCTGCGTTTTTTAAACCTTTCCAATCTTCAATCTTCATGCTGATTTTTACTTTGTTGTATGCTCTCTCTTTTTATATTACATTAGCTCTGACTTACCATATCATTTATGGTTGTACCATGTTGCCATATGAGTATTTATTTGTTTTTCGAACACATCTATTAAGCACCTTCCTCATTTTCCCCAGAAACTCACGTCATTGTGGCTCTTCTGCCAACCCTGCCAGCATCTCCTCCAATTTACTTTGGCCAACCCCTCTCTCATACCCCTGTAACTTGCTTTACTCCACTGAAATACTTGTCAGACTTTACTTTCTCCCTATCAAATTTCAAGTTGAACCCAGCCATATTGTGACCACTGTTTCCTAAAGGCTGATTTATACTTGTGCATGCGGGCTACTCCACAGCCTACGCCGTAACCCTGATTTTCACTTCTACGTCGCTCTACACCGTAGTGAGCATGCGTTGATGTGCGCCAAAACGCTAGTTGGCGGTGGGGTTTCTATGCCACTGTGCTGAGTTTCTTCATGAGAGTCATGGACTAGAAAATGCATTACAAACATTTTCACATGTCGGCAGGTAGATTTGATGATTTGGTTCATGTATTTCGTATCGGTGTACGCCCAGCCTACAAACATAGTGGAGAAGAAGCAACCGGAAATGCGTGGGAGGAAATGTGATGCTACCAAGCGGACCAATCACAGTTGTTGGGGTCTGCATCAGCGCACTGCATGAGTAACTTTTCTGAAGAGGTGCACATCACCCTATGGCATATGGTACAGCGTAGGTATGGCGTTGGGTATGCGATACCTACGGTGTAGATGCAACACATAAGTATAAATCAGCCTTAAGGGTTCCTTTACCTTAAACTCCCTATTCACCTCCAGTTCATTACATAACCCACAGTCCATTATAGCTGATCCCTTTAGTAGGCTTAATGTCAAACTGCTCTAAGAAGTCATAGGCATTCAACAAATTTATTCTTTTGGGATTCATTATGGAGGCATATAAATAACTACCATAAATGTCCTTTTACCCTTGCAGTTTTTCAATTGAACCAACAAGGTTTCAACATCTTCCAGTCCTTTGTCACATCTTTCTAATGATTTGATGCTATTCTTACCAGCAGAGCCACTCCACCCCTCTGCCTACCTTCCTATCCCTCTGATACAATGTGTAACACTGGACATTTAACTCTCAACTACAGCCATCCTTCAGCCACGATTCAGTGATGGCCACAACATCATATCCGACAATCTGTAAAAGTGCAACAAGACTTTTCACCTTATTTCTTTTACGTCATGCATTGAGATATGACACTTTGAGTACTGTATTTGCTACCCTTTTTGATTCTGCTTTCCTAATGCACTGATACTCACCCTGCTGGCTGCAAATTTGTTCTGTCATCTGCCTGCCCTTCCTGACAGTTGTCTTTGTTTAGCATCCATCCTATTCTGTATCCGTGCCAAATCAGTTTAAACCCTCTCAACAGCTCTAACAAACCTATGTGCAAGAACATTTGTCCTCGTCATGTTCACATGCAACCCATCCCTTTTGTACAACTCATACCTCCCAGAAGAGATCCTGAAGATCCAAAAACCTGAAGCCCTGCACCTGCACCAGCTCTTCAGCCACACATTTATCTGCCAAATCATCCTGTTTCTATCCTCACTAGCACATGGCACAGGAAATCATCCATAAATTACCACCTTGGCGGTCCTGCTTCTCAGCTTTCTGCTTAGCCCTTTAAATTCTGTCTTCAGAATCTCATCGCTTTTCCTTCCTATGTCCTTGGTAACCCTAGGTAATTTCTAAAGAAAGTACATGTAAATACAGCATTGTGGGCCAAAGGGCCTGTATTGTGCTGTAGGTTTTCTATGTTTCTATGTCCCAAGACATACTGCTCCTCTCCCTCCATCTCCAAAATGCTGTGGAACACGATCCAAGACAACTTTGACACTGGCACCTGGGAACCTGGTGTCCCATTCATGTCCATAGAATCTCCTGTCTGTTCATCTGACTATTGAGTCCCCTATCACTACTGCACCCCTCTTCTCCCTCTTTCTCTTCTGCACCATGGACCGATGCTCTGTGTCAGAAACCTGGTCTCCATGGCATTTCTAGGGAGGACATCCCCCCACAACAATATCCAAAATGGTGTCTTTATTATTGAGGGGAGTGGCCACAGGGGTGCTCTACGCTAAGTGCCCATTTACTCTCCCGTTCCTTTTCCTGACAGACACCCAGCTACCTGCCTTCTGCAACTTAGGCGTGACTACTTCCCTGTAACTCTAATCAATTATCTCCTCACTCTCCCATGCAAGCTGGAGGTCATCCAGCTGCAGCTCTTTGAAGACCATGTTACACAGATGTAGTCTCCCCAGCATCAAGAACGTCTTCAAAAAGTGATGCCTTGGTAGCATAGTGGTCAGCATGACGCAATTACAGGATGGGGGCGTCAGGGTTTGGAGTTCAATTCTGGCATCTTCTGTAATCAAGTTTGTGTGATCCTCCCCATGTATTCATGGGTTTCCTCTAGGAGCTCTGGTTTTCTCCCACAGTGCAAAGATATACCATTTGGTAGGACAATTGGTCATTGTAAATTGTCCCATGATTAGACTAGGGTTAATCAGTTAAGGTTAAAAACTTTGCAATAAAGCCACCAATTCTATCATCCAAATCATTTACATATAGAGTAAAGAACTAATCCCAACACAGACCCCTGTGGAACACCACTATCACTGGCAGCCAACCAGAAAAGGCCCCTTTTATTCCCACTCTTGGCCTCATGCCAATCAGCTACTGCTTTATCCATTCTAGAATTTTTCCTGTTATACTGTGGTTTCATAGCTTATAAAATAGCTTCATATATGGCACATTGTCAAAGGCCTTCTGAAAATCCAAGTACACAACATCCACCACTTCTCATTTGTCTATCCTGCTTAGTTCTCAAAGTATTCCAAAAGATTTGTCAAGTAAGATTTTCCTTTGAGGAAACTAGGCTGACCTTGGTGTATTTTATCAAGTGCTTCCAAATAACTCAAAACCACATCCTTAACAATCAACTCTACATCTTTTCAACCATTGACGTCAGACCAACTAGCCTATAATTTCTTTTCTACTGCCTCTTCTCCCTCTTGAAGAGTTGAGTGACATTTGCAATTTTCCATTCTTCCTGAGCCTTTCAAGAATCTAGTGATTCATGAAAAATCATTACTAATTCCTCCACAATCTCTTCAGCCACCTTTTTCAGAACTCTGGGGTGTACACCATCTGGTCCAGGTGACTTATCTACCTCTAGACCATTCAGTTTCCAAAGAAACTTGTTCCTAGTAATAGTAGCTTCACATACTTTATGACCCCTGACACCTGGAACTTCCACCATACTGCCAGTGTCTTCCACAGTGAAGCCTGATGCAAAAGAGTGATGTTGTCTTCTTAAGCTCTTTCCTGGCTACCTTATAACTCTCAAGATCCCTGTCTGATTTTTGCTTTGTCAAAGTAACTGCCATTGCTGATAGATAGATAGATAGATAGATAAGTAAATGGAATGTCTGAGCTCAGAACCCATGCACTCTTACAACTCAAACTTCCCTTTTATTTTACTTGTGCACAAAGAGAACAGCATGGATCCCTGTCATCCACACTTCTGAAGTTTGAACCAGAGAGCTGCTATTTTTATCAGTTACAGATATTAAATTGTATACATTCAAAGTCCTTACTTGCAAGGACAATTACCATTCACAACAAAGATGTTAAAGTCAATTGAATCTTTAAGCAGACAAGCAATGCTATTTTGAAGTGAGTAGCAGCAATAAAGGTGTTAAAAGTTAATTGAAAGTTTGAGCAGACAGCGAATGATATTTTGAAGTTAGCAAAGACAATAAAGCCTTAGTTACACACACAAAATATTGGAGGAACTCAGCAGGCTAGGCAGCATCAACAGAAAAGTGTGCAGTCGATGCTTCAGGCCGATACCTTTCATACATCCTGATGTAAGGTCTTGGTCCGAAGTGTTGACTGTACTATTTTCCATAGATGTAGCCTCACGTGCTAAGTTCCTCAAGCATTTTCAAGCAAGTGAAAATCTGCAGAAGCTGGAAATGCAAGCAACATATAAAATGCTGGAGGAACTCAGCAGACCAAGCAACATCTATGGAACTAAGTACAGCAGGACTGCAGAAAAAAGGAGTGAGGAGTAGATTTAAAAGGTGGGGGGGAGGGGAGGGAGAATTACAAGGAGCTAGGTGAAACCTGGAGGGGGAGCGATGAAGTAAAGAGCTGAATAGATTGGTGAAAGAGATGCAGGGCTGGAGAAGGGGGAAGTCTGACAGGAGAGGACAGAAGGCCATGGAAGAAAAAAAAACGTGGGAGGAGCACCAGAGGGAGGTGATCGGTGGACAAGGAAATAAGGTGACAGAAGGAAAAGGGGATGGAGAATGGTGGGGAGTGGGGGGGGGGGGGACATTACCAGAAGTTTGAGAAATTGGTATTCATGCCATCAGGTTAGCGGGCACCCAGATGGAATATAAGGTGTTGTTCCTCCAACCTGAGTGTGGACTCATCGCAACAGTAGAGGAGGCCATGGATTGACATATCGGAATGGGAATTGGAAGTAGAATTGGAAGTGGCCACTGAGAAATACCACGTCTTCTGGCAGACAGAGTATAGGTGCTCGGTGAAGCAATCTACTAATCTACATTGAGTCACATACAGGAGGCCACATCGGGACACCAGACACAGTATATGACCTCAACAGACTGACAGGTGAAGTATTGCCTCACCTGTAAAGACTGTTTGGGGCCCTGAATGGTAGTGAGGGAGTAGGTGTAGGGGCAGGTTCAGCACTTGTTCCACTTCCAAGTGTCAGGAGGGAGATCCGAAGGGAGGGACAAATGGACATGAGATGGGGAGAGGGAGAGGGAAATCTGTGCTTGGTGGTGGGATCCCGTTGGAGATAGCGAAAGTTACGGAGAATTATGTGCTGCACGCGGAGGCTGGTGGGTTCCTGGAATGTGCTGGCTGGGGTAATGGCAGAGGCAGAAACATTAGAGACTTTTAAGAGATGTTTAGACAGATACAGAAACATGAGGAAAATGGAGGTATATAGACATTGTACAGGCAGAAGATGTTAGTTTAGTTGGCTACTTAATCACTAATTTAGTTGAATTGGCTGAAGTTTATGGGCTGAAGGGCCTGTCCTATGCTGTACTGATCTATTCTCTATGTTCCATGTCCACCAATGACAACGACCCTGTTATTTTCGTATTTCTCCAGAATCTGCCTGCCTATCTGCTCCCCAATGCCTCAGTTGCTATTGGAGTCCAATGGAACACTCCCAACAGAGTGATTGTTCCTTCCTGTTTCTGATTTCCGCCTACACTGATTCAGTAGATGATCCCGCCACAAGGTCTCCCTTACTAAAGCTCCAATCCTATCCCTGATTTGCAATGACACTTCCCTCCCGCCACACATTTGTCTTCCTTCTATCTCTTTTGAAATATCTTAACCTCAGAACATCAAGCAGCCAACGCTGCCCTTGCAACAGCCAAGTCTGTATAATGGCCATAACTCTCAATTCCATTTACTGATCCATGCTCTGATTTCATCACCCTTATTCTTAATTCTTCTCACATTAAAGTAAACACATTTCAACCCATCCAATTGGCAGCATTTATGACCCATCCATTGCCTATCTTTTTTCACAGTCTGTCTGCAAGTTGTATCTACTTTTACACCAACTGCTTCAGAACATAACCTGAAACACTGGTTCCTACACCCCCAGAAACCTTGTTTAAACCTCCCAAGTAATGATAACAAACACCTCCACAAAGTGATTGGTCTCTTTTGAGATGTAACACGTCCTTTTTGCACAGGCCATAACTTCCTCAGAAAAGATCCCAATGATTCACAAATCTGAAACCCTGCTCCCACACCAACTCTTCAGGCATGCATTCCTCTGCCAAATCATCCTATTTTTATCCTCATGGCATGTGGCATGGCAGCAATCTAGTGATTATTACTACTCTTGAGCTCCTGCTTTTTAAATTTCTTCCTAATTCACTCTTCAGAAAGTCATCCCTTTTACTATGTGGTTTGCTGACCACAAAATTCTAAACTCAAACAAAGATCTTAAGCTCTATGCGATACAGATAGCCTCAGGAACCTTGACTAAAGGAAGATAATATTGTAACTACCCAATCTTCAAAGACTATTCACTTCTCTGTTTATCCTCCACAGCAGGTTTAGCTGCAAAAACCCACTGTTTAAGAATTGTGTGTCCCTTCCTACCAAGGATGAGATACTTATAGCTATGAAAGTAGTTTAAACATATTTCATTTATTTTTAGCGGTATATATTTACACTTAAACAATATTCTTAAAACACATGTAAAACTCACAGAAGATTTCTATCTCATAAAAGATTTCTAAATTACAAACCATTTCTTAAGCACAAAGGATTTCCAAAACACAGGTGCAATTCCTATAAGCTAAAAAGATATACAGCAATTAGTTGTTCCATCAGAGAAATCGATGGCAGAGAAATGGATACTAATTTACCCTGTTTTTCTGCCATTCTTCTTAATGTTCCTGAATAATTCTTAATAAGCCTCAGCTGCACTCTGCATTTATATTGTTTCTTTTAAAGTTCAAAGTAAACTTATTATCAAAGTGCATATATGACACCACATACAATCTTGAGATTTGTTTAATTTTACAGGTGTACACAGTAAATACAAGAAACACAATTTAATAAATGAAAGATTGCACCCAAGAGGATGGACAATCAACCAATGTGCAAAGGACAACAAACTGTGCAAATTCACTAGAAATAATAATAATAATAAATCAATCAATCAATCAATCAGCAATAAGTATCGAAAATATCAGGTGAAGGGTCCTTGAAAGTGAGCCCATAGATTGTGGGAACAGTTCAATGATGGGACAAGTGGAGTAAAGTTATCCCCTTTGGTTCAGGGGAGTAACCCTATGAGTAACCTAAGGTAATTTCAAAAGTAAGGACATGTTCAGCACAGCATTGTGGGCTGAAGGATCTGTATTGTGCTGGAGGTTTTTCTATGTTTCCATGTTTCTAAGAGCCAGATGTAGATGGGTCTTGAGGATGTACTATATAGCATACATACTTCAATAAGAAATATACTTTGAACGTTGAACTGATGGTTAAGGGGGTAATAAATATTCCTGAAACTGATTAAATGCCAAAAACCCTAACACTATGGTTTTCCCCTGTTACCCTCCCCCCCAGAACAGTATTCAAAGCAGTATAATTGTTATTAAAGTGCATCATGCACTGATTGCCTGTCCCCTTTGCCACTCCCGATGGTCACACAGTTACCTGCATGCTTCAACCTAGTTGTGACAGCCTACCTGTAACTCTTGTCTATCAACCTCACTACATCTCAAGTGATCCTTAGGTCATCCAGCTACAGCTCCAGTGCACTAACACAGTCTATAATTGGGTGCATTCTCACAGGCATATTCATCAGGGACACTAGAGGTTTCCCTGATTTCCCACATCCTGCAAGAGGAGCATTATACTGCCCTGACTGCCATTCTCAGTTTTATAACTGTGCAATGAAATAGAGAGAGCCCTTACCTGAACCTCACTTTAGTCAATACTCCAATTGCCTCCTGAACCAATGCCTCAATGCTTCCCACACAGCACTTCTTTTCATCACAGCCTTTTTACTGAAACTTTTTATTCCTAAAGAGCTGCTCTATCTTTTTCTCCACATCTGGGCCACTTTGACTCTACATGGAAGCCTCTAGGGCAGGGGTCACCAACCTCTTTTGCACCGTGGACTGTTTTAATATTGGCAATATTCTTGCGGACCGGCCAACGGGGGGTGTTAATCACGACTGGAATATAGGTGATAAGTCAACTGTAAGTCACTTATAAATGGCTAATACACTCAATTTTGTTTCTAAAAGGGTTTATCTAACAAATTTAATATTAAATACACAGCTCATATTTTCCTCACATGTACATAGTGATAAGTCAATTATAACTCACTTGTAAGTCAATAGCATCATAACATTTTAAGTAACGTTTGGATATTAAACATACAGCACATATTTTCCTCATATGAACATATAAAATTATTGCAACACACCAGTGAAAGGACAAGCTCCCCATACCGGGGTTGCGGCTGTCACAGTCCGGAGAGGGTGACCGACCGAGCGAGGAGCGCAACAGGATGTGTGCCTGCCCCCCTTCCCCTTGTAGGTAGGTAGGATCTATCTGCCAACAAAAGTTTGGCTCGAGGGATGACTTTCAGTAGATGGCAGTGAGATAGCTGCTCTGCTACTTACGAAACCCTGAGCCCAAATTAGGTCGTCTGCGAATATTTTAGCACCGGGTTCCCCACGAACATTCGGTGTGCTAAACAGGTTTAGAGGCGACGGCCATCTGTCTGTGCTCCAGGCCAGTAGCAACGTCACTTCTCGCTGGCCGCATGAGGCAGCCAGTTACCTGAGGCCAACCAGTGATCCCTGGTGCAAGGGTATCACTGCACTTAGGCGATTGATGACCTCGCGTGGGTAATGACTTCGCGTGCGTAATGACCTCGCGTGCGTTCAAGTTCAGCAGTGGGCGTGACAGGGAATGAGGAAAGGTGCAGTGACTCATATCATTTCATATCGACAAATCATATCATTTCCTCGCGGCCTGGTAGCACATGCTTTGCGGCCCAGTGGTTGGGGACCTCTGGTCTAGGGCTAAAGCCTCAGATCATTTCTCCTCTTCAGTCAGCCCAATGAAAGTAGCAAGCACACTGTATTTGACCACTTTCAGTGAGGCACCGAAATACATATCTGAGCCTCTGGAGAAATTTGAAAACAGTAATCAGTTATCTGTCAAACAATATCAATACCATGACTATTGGCCGAAAATAAATCGGCATATAGGAATAAAATTGAAAATCTGGTTGAGCGAAGCCACAACAAAAGCCTCTCACTCTCAGTAAAAACCAAAGAGCTGACTGTTGATTACAGAAGGAAGAAATGCGGTGTCTGTGAACTAGTGTTCATTAGGGGACTGGAGGTGGAGAGAGTCAGTAACTTCAAATCCCTAGGCATTATCATATCGGAGGATCTGACCTGGATCCAGCACGTAAATGCCATTTCAAAGAAAGCACGGCAGTGCCATACTTTGTTCAAAGTTTGCAGAGTTGGTAGGTAATTTAAAACTTTGACAACTTTCCATAAATGCACAGTGAAGTGTGTCCTAACAGGTTGCATCACAGCCTGAATGGAAACACCAGTGTAGAAGAAGAAAGAAGCCTACAAAAAGATTGAAATAACCCAGTTCCTCACAGGAATAACCCTCCAAATCTACAGGGTACTGTTGCAAGAAAGCAGCATCCAGCATCAAAGAACAAACGACCCCCCCACCCCCATCCACCCCATCCTGACCATGTTGTCTTCTTGCTGCTGCCAACAGGAAGGAGATTCAGGGACTTTCGGTTTCATACCACTTGGTTCAGGAACGGTTATGACCCTCCAATGGTCAGGCCCCTGAAGAAGCACAAACATTTTCACTCATGACAACACACTGAACTGATCACCGAACACAACCTAAGTTCTCACTTTCAAGGATTCTACAATTCACATTCTGAGTATTGTCTGTCTGTCTATCTATTCTACAATTCACATTCTGAGTATTGTCTGTCTGTCTATCTATCTATCTATCTATCTATCTATTTACTTATTTATCATTTCTCTTTCATATTTGTGCATTTTGTCTTGACTTGCGCATTGTCTGCTTGACAGTCTAAGTTTCTGTGTAGTTCTTCATTGATTTGATTCTACTGTGAATACCTACAAGGAAATGTATCTCAAGGTAGCATTTGGTGACATTCTGTCCACACAATTCAATAATAAATTTACTTTGAACTATGAATTTTGATATTGAGATGGCTATAATGTAAACATAATGAATACATGGACCATTCTTCCACAGTTATAGGGAACTGTCTCGATTCTCACAGAGTAATACACATACATTTTGTTTGTCTTTAGAGGAAAGATTAGAGCATGGATTCTATTCTACAATCTTTTTGTTGCAGATTTGGCATCTGGTTCAACTCAAACACCAATGCTATTATGGAATTAATTTAATGTTTTATTATTAGTTTGCCTCTTTTGTGTTTACAGAGCACCAAGGAAACAAATATTGTTGTTTTAAGTCATTTTTAAAACAATATTAACATAAAGTTTTTGGTGTATAATAATAATATATGTGAGTTATCATTTATTTTGCACCAGAATAAAAACAAATCTTGTTTTTCAATAAGTTGGCTACTTCAATCTTTCAACCTTTAGGTTTCTTTTTGAGTTGTTCTGACTATCTCTGTATGACATGATAATTAATTTTGCCACTATAACCATTTCATTTTCATCAGTGCTTAGCTTGGAAACGGATGGAGACTAAAGCAGTTAGAAAGATAGCTTTGTGGTTTCTGTGGGAATCAAGATGTCATTTAGATGAGAAACATGCTGCACCATTTTTCAAACAACACTCTTTTTAATAAAAATTGATAATCCCTCCCTTTCAAAATTGAAAGTAAAGCTGGAGGCACTGATTCTTCCTGCTTTTAAAATGGAATTCTTTCCCTCTAATTAATTCCTCTAATCTTGAAGTATTTTTTAAAATTCTCCATATTAATTAACTTATTGAACAATACAATGACAATTATATTATTTTGATACCTAAACTGTGACTGATACCTAAACTTGCGGTTAATGCAATTAGTTGCATTGACATATACCATTTGAAACTGCAGAAATAAGAATTCATTGCATACATAATATTTCATCAGTAAAAAAACAAAATACTGAAAATAATTAATGAAAATTTTTAATCAATCTTATTTCTTTTTCTTCTGCCTTTCAACTCACAAGTGAGCATAGGCCATCAACAACATCGTTCCAGATCAACCAGTCTTGTGCATGTCTCTCCAGCTATGACCGTGTCATTCCCACGCTCCTAGCATTGGTTAACACTTCCCTCCTCCATGTGGACTTGGGCCTATCTCGATTTCACTTGCCCTGAGGATTCCGTGTGAGAGCATGTCTGCTGATACTGTTTGGTGGCTTCCTCAACGTATGTCCTATCCAGCACCACTTCTTTCTTTTGACCTCTGCCTCAATTGGTGTCTGGTTGATCCTTAGCCATAATTCTGTATTGTTCACATAGTCTGTTCACTTTAGCCCCAAAATCTGACGTAAGCATTTTTTGATGAAGGTCTGGATTTTTCTGATTACTTCTGATGTCAGTCTCCAAGTTTCAGAGCCATATACGAAGACAGATTTGACATTTGAGTTAAAGATTCTAATATTTGTTCTTAACCTTAGTTCTTTTGCTGCCCAAACTGAACGTAGTATTATAAAGGCTCTTCTGGCTTTTTGGATCCTGGTCTTTACATCCTCATCACTACCGCCTTTCTTGTTGACGATGCTTCCCAGATAGACAAATGACTCAACTTCTCCTAGAGGAGCATTTCTCATGGTAACTGTGTTGTTTCCTTCATTTACTTTTAGTAATTTTGTTTTCCCTACATGGATGTGTAGCCCTATTTTCTGCAATGTTTGTTTCACTGTAGTGCAAATACTAACAAGCTGTGGACTAGAATGTTTGTATTTCTAATAATTTCTTCATGCTATATAGTCATAAGTTTATGACAGAGAGTAGTACAGAATACTTTATATAGATTTCTAATTTTTTACTTGCATCATTTCAGCTATTGTCATCTTAGATTTGGTTTTGATCAATAATGCCGTTGTTAAAATTCAAAGAAAAGAAAGGAAATTCTCCCACTATCTTAACCATTTTTTCTCCTCCAACTTCAGTGAATTAGATGATCTGATGGCTATCACATTGGTATTAATGGGACCTTTCTGCATCTAAACTGGCTGCCTTATTTCCCCAGCAGTAATCCACTTCAAGAATACTTAATTGACCGAGAAAATGCTTTAAGCTATCCCAAGATCATGAAAGGCAAATGCAATTCCTTATTTTGTTCTATCATTGCTTTTGCTGTGGCAGGTCGATGAGAAAGATAACTATGTCTGCAAGGGATTCCTGTCTACCAGGACAGAGCGAACCAGCCACTAAAGACAATTCTTCCTGAACACTAATGAAAGAACTCTTTAAAATGGAAGAAGAGGAGCAGTGCCTGAATTTGTATCTGGAAAGATTCACCTTGAAGCATCTTAATCACTGACTTGCAGAATGCCAACAAGTATGCATTTGATCTGAGTTTTTTTAAAAATGAACTCCCTAATTGTGCTTTAAGATTTAAATCTTCTCTCTCCTTCCCAAGGAAACTAGACACCCAGAATACACTTGGAAAGCAATTTGCAGTTCCAACAGATTAAGTATATGAGGAAATACTGCATATGGGCTTATTGGCTGCATATATATTCGCAGTTGAGTATCTATGCTCAATGTGATTCATTAAATTCGTCTGGCTCAATGTTCATTGTCAAGCTCCTCGGAATATATGAAAGTCTACTGTTGGGGCAGCTTCAGTGCAGAAGTGAGGTTGGAGGGTGGAGGTGTAATATGGAAACAGTGGGTAGTGGCAAAATGGGTGCTAGAAGGAGGGGGAGCATGGCTCAGACAAAATGAGGAAGTGAAGAATGGGATAGATAACAGGTGGGCTATATTGAAGGGATGGGGGATAAAGAATAAGCGAGTGTGTTAATAAGAGGGAGGGAGTGTGGTGAACTACTTATACCTGTCTGGACACGCCCCCCCCCCCCACTGACTGCTCCTGTGGCCCCTCCCACTGACAGTGGCTCCTCCCACAGACCCCGGTATAAAGGCGATTGAGGCCCGAGCCCTGCCCACAGTCTCCAGGATATAGTGTGGTGGTCAATTGCTGCTTGTTCTTTCTTCCAGCCAATAAAAGCCTATATTTCGCCTCACGTCTCAGGGAGTTATTGATGGTGCATCAGGGAGTGAAGGAGGAAATGCATCAGGAGGAACAAAAGAATAGGCACAGAGAATAGGCTGTGGAAATGGAATATGATGGCTGAGCTAATCAAGCTCCAGACCAATCAACTGAAGAGAGCACTCAAATCAACATGGAGTTAATCTTGGAATTCTGCTTCTTTTAACATTTAAGTTCCAAAGGTCTTCCTTTAATTTGTGTTTGAATAAAATGTCAAAACCCTTCTATGTTAATTTTCTCTATCTCATGAGGCACTGAAATCCTCATGCACTTTGTGGACAACACAGAGTTATTTAAATAATGCATGTATTCTTATAGATATTGAGGGGAGCATTCGGTCCATGATGATTGATGAGAAGATCTCGTTTGTCTCAACTGCAGTTTTTATTGCGACAAGCACAATAACAGACAAAGCACCAACACTTGGTGAGAACCAACTCAATCACATACAGATTATTTCACACCCTGGTTACAGTCGGGGGGGGGGGGCACATAAAGACACAAACAAATGACTGTATAACCCGAGCTAAAATAAATGAACTTGAACATCTCAACATAATTCTACTGAATATGCACACCACAAACATATTTAAACCAAGGACAATAAGTAGCACTGGCCGCTAGCAATGCTGGGGTGAGCCATCGACCACATGCCCAGTGTGCCCCAATATCATTAATTACCAGAATATTCATATCTAATTAATTGTAAAAATTGCAAGACCCACTCACACTTCTTGCTAGAGGCATATATATATTGCTGATCGATGTGCATGTGAGCCGATTAATGCAATAACTATTCTCTGATATCAGTTAATATTATAAGCATCATTGTTAAGTAGATTAATGCAACACAAGATAATCTTGGACAATTACTGAATCCCAAAAGTTTTAACTGCATATTACTGTCACTATGCTAGCAGTTTATCTTTTATTGGAAGAACTGAATGGAAACTCATCCTCCACAGTATCCTGAACAAGTGACAAAATATGTCATTACTGACCGCTGTGGTGTGGAGAAGGCAGTTTCTAACAGCAAGAGTAGCCATTTTAAGACTACATGCCTCAGCACTATATCAGTGCAGTGAACTGGACCGGTGATTTCAGTATTAGAATAACTTCGCTGTTGAAGATGTCCCAAGGCGCTTCACAAAGAGTACATAGAGGCAGAACAATAAATGTAGTTCAAGCTAGCAATGGTGACTGAAAGCAATTTGAACAAGTATATTTTGAGAAGGAATTTTCAAAGATAGATAAGAAAAGTAGTAAAATGAAGAGGACAGTGAATTCCAGAGAAAGAAATTAATTAAAATAGATTATTCAGAATCAAATTTATTATCACGGACATATGTTGTGAATTTAGTGTTTTGTGGCAGGAGTACGGTGGAAGACACTAAAATTGCTTTGTTACAAATGTTACGAACCCCGTAACTGGGTCACTTACCAGCAAAGATAGAGAGGTCCGTTGAAGTCTGATGGTACTATTTTTAACAGTATTTATTAGTAAAAATACACAAAAATAATATCAATGCAAACATACAGATAATATACGTCGTCAATACTAAATCTAAAAGTGCGGGTATAATATAACTCTATCGTTGTCTAGGGGGTAATGTATTGTCCAATGGAAATATAAAAGTCACTCAGTTCATGCAGGCTCCAGCCTTTTGGGAACCGCTGGGTTTGCAATGGTTGGAGAGAGAGAGAGATTTTTGAGAAACTTGTCGGCTTACCTTTTATGATTTCGATCCATCAGAGTCCCGTTGGTGTGGCCGTTCACTTGTGGCCTCTCCTTTAGCTAAGCCGTACTTCCGTGGTGAGCCTGCCAATCCCAGGCAAGGGAAGGACGCACACGAGCCCCCCACTGGCTGTCGCTATTAAACGCTGTCACGGGATTTCTAGCGTTTCACCTGGTGCGTCTAAAGGGGTTGTTCCCCAAACCCTCTTTTATCCTTCTTCACAGGGTCTCAGATGTCAATCAGGTTGGGATGATGCAATCCCTCAACCAGCCCACTCTGGTCGTCCCCTGAGGGGCTTCAATGAATAGTACAGTACTCAATACACAATTCCATCTCCAAGAGACAATAGCCGTTATCAGTGGATTTGTTTCGCTGAGGCCAGGACACGTTCCAAACCTTGTGGATTCTCTCTCATTTCCTGGGTCCCAGACCCGAATTAATAGCGATCTTGCAATTCTCAAAAAGGAAGGGGCGACTTTGTACCCTTCAGCCCCTCAGAGTTGCGGCATGTTCGTAACACAAATATATCTTAATTGTGCAGAAAATGAATAATGAGGTAGTGTTCATGGACTGTTCAGAAATTTGATGACACAAGGGAAGAAGCTATTCTTAAAACGTTGAGTATAGGCCTTCTGGTTTCTGTACCTCCTCCAGTAATAAACTGAAGAGGTCATGATCCAGATGATGAGAGTTTTAAATGATGGATGTTGCCATCTTGAGGCACTGCCTCTTGAAAGTGTCCTCAGTAGCAGGGAGAGCTGTGGCCATGATGGAACTGGCTAAGTCTACAACTCTCACGATCCTGTGCATTGAAGTCTTCATATAAGGCTATGATGTAGCCAGTCAGAATGTATGCACAAGTCTTTGGTAACATATCATATTTCCTCAAACTTCTAATGCAGTAAAGCTAATGGTGTGCTTTCCTCAAGATTGCATCAATGTGTTGGACCCAAGATAGATCCTCTGAGATGTTGATATCTGGGAACATCAAGCTGCTCACACTGTCCATCACTGACCCCTCATTGAGGACTGATGCGTGTTCTCCCAACTTGCCCTTCCTGAAGTTCACAATCAGTTCCTTAGTCTTGCTAATGTTGAGTGTGAGATTGTTGTTGCAACACCACTCAACCAGTCATGCTATCCAACCCAATTGTCCTTGTTGTCAATCAAAAACATTGAAGCAACTGTTTTCATTGAAAACACATTATTTGAAGAAATGCTTATGATGATATAATAACATAGTGCTTCTACTCCACTGATGTGGAAAGGATGAATATGGAAAGCTATAGGAATTCTATGACTGAACAGATGAAGGAAACCATTCCACTAATCGTGCTTTTATTTATTAATGTCAACAGTCATTGTCAAATATAGTGTGGCATTTAGGCTCCACTAACTTTTGTTATGACCGCAGCCCCCTCCTTTGTGAGAATCGCAGGTGTCATGCCCGCAGCCCCCTCCCTTGTGAGAATCGCAAGAGCACTAAAGGGAGGGTGAGTCAGTAGACCCAGGAAATGAGAGAGGGACGTGCAAGATGCCACGTCCCCGGCGATGTAAAATCCCGGGACATGTCCATTGTTTCTTGGAGACACCTTTGTGGATTGCGATCCTATACTACATGACAGCCTTCAGGGCAAAGTGGGCTGGGTGACGGGGAGAGATTGCATCATCCACCAACCTGATTGACATCTTCAACCCTGCAAGTCAGGATAAAAGAGGGGCTGTAGGAACAGACCCCTTAGACGCACCAGAAGACATGCTAGCGATCCCGTAATAGCGGGCAGTCATTTAAAGGAAGCCACGTGCGTTTGGTTCCCTTGCCTGGGAGCCGGTGGCGGGTACCACAGAAACGATTTTCTTGAACTAATAACAGGGAACTAACTCCCCCGACTCAACGGATTGGCCTCATCAAAAGACCCGGGCAAGTTTCTTTTCTCACAAATCTCTCTCTCTCCAACAAGTGAAAACCCAGCGGTCCCCAAAGGCTGAAGCCTGCAGGAACTGAGTGACTTTTATATTTCCATCGGACAATATTTTATCCCCTAGACAAAAGATAGAGCGATTTCTTATTGATGATTATTACTATACCCGCACTTTAGATTGAGTATTGATGACGTATATTATCTGAATGTTTGTATTAACCTTATTTTTGTGCCCCTTTATAAATAAAGACTTTTTAAAATAGTACCATCAGACTTCAATGGACCTCTCTATCTTTGCTGGTAAGTGACCCAGTTACGGGGTACGTAACACTTTCAATATCTAATAAATGTCCAATTATTGGTTTGCAGGTGTCTGTAAACAAATTTTCCAGAAATTGGAACAGATGGTGTTTTGTTTTTATTCAGAAAAGATCAGATTTAACAAAAGAGAACTGGTTACCTCCAAAGCCACTGCCCCAATTATCCACACAGAAGCAAATCTCACCTTCAAGCTTACACTCCATGCACTCATTAACTTAACCCACCACCAGCTTTCTTGATGATTGTTTGCATTCCCTGATCACTGAGCACATAACTCCTGGACTGCCAGTTGCATCTCCTTAGTTAGTGGCCCCACTCCCCCAACACACCTTATGGACTACCAAGTCCAAGGACTCTGAGTGGTGAAAAAAAAACATGAAATAAGAGCTGTGATTATAATAGTACAGGTGTTATGGTTGATAAAGAATTCATCTATCTTTGTAATGAACAATTGCAGACAAGATGAGAGAAGCAAGAAAATTGACATCCCTAAGAGCAAGAAACAACCAGATATATGGATAACAGGATACATGTTATAAAAACATTTGACTACAGGAACACTGTGCTGCATGGCTATTCCCTTTTGATAGGAAATTAAACGCTTTCAGATGACTAATTTGGTAAATTGATAAAACAGTTTATAATTATCATATGCACCAAGGTACAGAGAAAATCTTGTCTTGTATACTGTTCATACAGTTCATTACAACAGTGTATTGAGGTAGTACAAGATAAAACAATAACAAGATGCAGAATAAAAAATTGGCAAGAAGAAATACATCCTCTATGGTCTCCACATATCAGCATCATAATTTCAGAACCACTGTTTATAGCTTCTGATGTTTATTTATAGAGTTATAATAAGTCAGCAAGCCACTATGGATTCTGTCATCTTTCACAAAAATGTGTGTTATTGTTAACAAACAAAGTCACAGGTAAACACTAGAAGATCTACAAAACAATATAATGTAAAGTGCATAACATGTTTGGACTTTGGTGGAGTTCTGGCTTCCAGAGGTGCAGTTCATTTGTATGTACATCAGTTCCTGTATACAAGCGGGTTATTTATAAATACCACTTCCTGTGTGGGTACTTTTTTTCTGATTTGAAGCATGTGGCGGGAAGGCATTGACAAGATGGCACTAGCAGTCTAGGTCGAGGTCCTGCAGACAGTTAAAGAAACTGCTTCTTTTACTTTTTCTTCTTCTTTCAAATATAGTTCTACAACTAAGCCGTGTGTGATTGGAGTCTGTTATTTACATTTTGATGGTGTGTTTTTGGTCAAATGAGCGATTTGATGCTTTACTGTCTCTGAGGAAAGTTGGAAGCAGAGTGCATGGGGGCCAGGTGCATGTTTAGGCTCTATTGCTTCTCTCCAGTTGAGGAATCCAGCAAGCTTGAAGTTGATGAGGATGAGAGTGGAGAGTGGGTGGGTATTCAATGCAATCTGGTTGTGTTTGACTGGTCTTCCTCGCCCTCTCGCTAGCTGCTGTCAGAGGAAAGTGCAGGAGCATTGTGTTCCATGTTGCAAGAATTGATCAGTCAGGCTTGTGGCTGTGGACTCATTCTGAGAGACTAAGGTTCATGTTCCAAATGATTCTGGATTGTGGTTACTCTTAGCTGTTTCTGAGCAGTTTGATTGGGGGGCTTCAGTACGGATTGGCTCTGCGGTCTTCAGTCAGCTAACGGCATGACCATGAACTGAACTAAACTAAAATGAATACTCCCGTTCTCCCAGTTGATGTTTGATATTCTATGTGTTGTTCACTCACTTTTTGCTGTTTGTGAAATTTGTGCTTTTTTCACTGGTTAGGTGTTTAGTGGTTTCTTTAAACAAGGTCTCTGGTGTTTCTTTGTTTTGTGGCTACCTGCGTGAGATTTAATCTCAGAGTTGTATTCTACATACACACTTTGATAATAAATATACTTTGAACTTTTTGAACTTTGACATTCATTTGCATCCACTCTTTATTTGCCCTTGAAACAGCAATATCTATGAGCCTAGCACAACTGGATAACTGCAGCAGAAGCTTGTGCCGAAGCTGAAGTGGCACGAATGAGAGCAATGTATGTTAAGTGTGAAATTGAGTTGGAAGTGGAGAAAATGTATAGAAGTAGAGAGAGCATGTAAAAAGGTTACATTAAATATGCTCAAGGCAGTGCATGAAGCTGAAGCTGCTACGGCAGAAGCAAAAATGCATCAAGCAGTAGCCAAACCAAATAGTTATGTGCTTTTATCCAGAACCAGTCAGGCTTTGTATGAGAACAGCCACTGCATTGTACGAAAGAATATTTCCAAATGCATTTTTAAAGTTCAAAGTATATTTATTAATAAAGTACATATATGTCACTATTTACTACCTTGAGATACATTTTCTTGCAGGCATGCACTGTAGAACAAAAAAAAACAACAGAATCAATGAAAAACTACACACATACAAAGACTGATAAACAACCAATGTACAAGAGAAGACATATTGTGCAAATACAGAAAAGAAACAAATAAAAAAAATAATGCTGAAAACATGAGTTGTAGAATCCTTGAAGTCGAGTCCATAGGTCAGTTCAGTGTTGAAGTGAGTGAAGTTATCTACACTGGTTCAGGAGTGCAATGGTTGAAGGATAAAAATTGTCCTTGAACCTGGTGTGTGGGATCTAAGGCTCCTGGACCTCCTTCCCAATGGCAGCGGTGATAAGAGAGTATGGCCTGGATAGCGGGTTCCTTGATGATGGATGCTGCTTTCTTGTGGCACTGCTCCGTGTAGATTTGAATTGACTTTATTACTTGCATCCTTCATATACATGAGGAGTAAAAATTTTTACGTTACGCCTCCGTCAAAATGGGCGATGTGCTATTTATAGTACAAACTTTGTAATTTATACTAAATAGTATGTACAACAGGATAATTAATATAACATAGACATACAGTTGTGTCAGCATGTGTTAAGCAGTCCGATGGCCTGCTCAATGGTGCTCAATGGTGTAATGGCTGCCCAGAGACCATTGAGGAAATAGGAACTTGCAGATCCACTGTTGGAACTGAAAAACACAAAAACTGAGGGTTACTTACCAGGGCTGAGTTTCTTGGATACAGGAAGAGGAATGTACTCAATAGTTGGGAAACTACCTAAAAATATCCAAGAACTGTGAATAACCAAAGGTTTCAGGTATAAAATTGAGCATCATGTCCTTTATCCATCATTTTACATTTTTGTGAACTTTGACTACCACCATACAAAAACGCAAAATGACAATAGTCTTCTGCTCTCAACTTCCAGTAACACCTCATTCAAAGAGGAGTTATCACAGACAGAAAAGTTAAAGTGAAAACTCTATTATGAACCTCTATAGACAATGCTTTGTCCATAAGAAATCTCATTCCCTAAGGAAATGCAGAGGATTCAGAGAAAAACCAATTGCAGAATGGGGGTACTTTCTAAAACAGCACTCATTATATTTAAAGCGTTGTGCTTGAACACAACACACCAAGCAAAGCACTATAAAGCTATCATACACTGCACTGAGTGCACCAGTGACCAGCACATATCAACACTTCATTCAGTGTCAGCACTTTGGGATGTTACTGGTTCCAGTACATCACAGCAGTGCATGATAGGGAGCCAACTGAACATTCATCAGATGATAGTCATCTGAGCGTACCTCTGCACGTGGGGAAGGCTTCCAAAGAAAATGGAGCTTTGAAATACATCAGGCTAACAACTACACCAAAGGGCATCCTGAGCCAAAAAAACAGCATATGTTATATTCAATGATCAGAACAATGAGTCATTAGTAAAATCAATATTTTCTGACAAAGTCAGATTTCAAAATTATATCTCCCTATACAATCCAAAGACATGTTCCGGAAGGTCAGGTGTTCATAGATGAAGAGCCAGTGGATTTGTCATGGAGTCGATAGAACAGGAGAACTTCTTACCCATACTAATTCTGATTGAGTGCGACCATATTCTTAACAACAGGGATGAAGTCCCGACTCCTGAAATTGCACGCCATCATTCTTATCTTAAAGCCATAGCTTACAGGATCGCCCCCCCCCCCCCCCCCCCACTCGACTCATCTGCTCAGATTTTCCGCTTGCTTTTCAGAGGCAACGTCCATGCACGTAAGGTATGTGAACAGCACAATGGCAGCACAATGAACCTTATGTCCAACGATTGGACTTGGCTTGGATCATACTGGGTGAAGTCTGCCTCCATCGTGCTCACCAGCTCATTGTCAGCATATATAAGACTAATGTCCTGAAGAATGGGTGTCTCAGTCATTTCAGACACTGCAAGAGTAGAATCTATACAGAAGAGAAGATTGGAGTTTCACAAACCAAGTCCCTGACATACTGTAGTTACCTCTACTCAAACAGATTTAGAGAAGCCGGTCTTCTGTCACTAAGACGATGATAATAAGCAGGCACCATCTATTAATGATGAGGTCTATCTTCAAAACATAAACAAAGAATCTGGCAAAGATGTGTCAAGCAGTTGGGTATCTTCCCTAACTTTCTGCTCTTCACAATAGTTCTTAACAAACAACAGAGAGCATGCTCTTACTTGATTCATGTCCCTCAGTCGCACATTGAAAAGGAAACCAGAAATGAAAGATTATTACATGGAGTTAATGGAGAGACTCTTCAGAAACAATCATGTTGAGTTAGCTCTCCACCAGATCCCAACAAAGAAAACTAGTATTTGCCTAACTTTGGCATTTACCACTCCCAGAAACATATATAAGTACAAATTATCTTTGATTTAAGTGCACAGTTCAAAGGCATATCATTGAACAGTATTCTCTTGTGGTGTCCAGAGTTCAATAATCATCTGCTAAGGGTTCTCATCTGCTTCAGAACGGAGTCTGTTGCGGTGATGGCAGACATTGAACAAAGGTTCCACAGGTTCCTAGTGAAGACGATTATTGAGGCTACCCTAAACGGTTGTGGATTTTATGACCTCCAAATGGACAACAAAATTCTGGGGTACTGCATGAGAGTTCATGTTTGTAGTAATTGTTCCTCAGTAGCTGTAGCAATCTATGGACAAGAGAACAACTATCAAAGAAGAGAAGGAATTCAGGACTGATGCTCAGAGATACATAGAAAGGCATTTCCATGTTGATGATGGTCTTAAATCATTTTCTAATGCATAAGAAGCAATCATCCTTTTGAAAGCAGAGCAAGACACATGGTACAGTCCAATATCAGACTGCATAAGATCACATCTTACAATACTGAGGTTATGTAATGCTTCCTATCTGACCTCTGGCAAAAAGTCTACAGAATCCTGAGGTTGGACAGTATACCCCCATCCCCCATGCAGCATAGTCTGGGCCTTAGATGGGACCTTGTTACAGATACCCTTATTTTCCAGTTTGCTGCAATCGAAATACCCCATATGCATCATGTTGTGCTTTCAGCCAATTTAACCCTTTTGGATTTGCTGCTCCAGTTAAAATCAAGGGACATTTCATGTTAAGAGAGTTGACCTCAGACACCTGTGAATGGGATACCCTGGAGTGTAGAAGGATGAGGGGAAATTTGATCGAGGTATATAAAATTATGATGGGTATAGATAGAGTGAATGCAAGCAGGCTTTTTCCATTGAGGCTAGGGGAGAAAAAAAAACCAGAGGACATGGGTTAAGGGTGAAGGGGTAAAAGTTTAAAGGGAACATTAGGAGGGGCTTCTTCACGTAGAGAGTGGTAGGAGTGTGGAATGAGCTGCCAGATAAAGTGGTAAATGTGGGCTCACTTTTAACTTTTAAGAAAAACTTGGACAGGTACATGGATGAGAGGTGTATGGAGGGATATGGTCCAGGTGCTGGTCAGTGGGACTAGGCAGAAAAATGGTTCGGCACAGCCAAGAAGGGCCAAAAGGCCTGTTTCTGTGCTGTAATGTTCTATAGTTCTATGATTCTATGGATGTTCCAATCCATAATGAGAAATATGAGCACAGCAGCCGTGGTGTTCTTTTCTTCAGGATCTTAAAAGCTTGACAATTCCAAGAACCTACCCAACAATTCTAATATCTACAGCCCATATGAAAGAAATCTACATCTTCTGTGATGCTTCAACTAAAACTATCATTGCTGTTGCATACCTGAAGTCACAGATGCTGCTGGATATAGTGAGGTTGGTTTCATCTTGGGCAAGGCAAAGCTTGCCCCCAGAGAAGATCTCACTATAACAAGGCTTGAACTTAGTGCTGCTGTTCTAGCAGTTGAAATGGCAGAGATGATAACCAAACGACTGCGCACAGAACTAGATGATATCAAGTTATTTACTAACAGCATGGTTGTACTCTTTTCCATAGATGCTGCCTGCCATGCTGAATTCCTCCAGCATTTTGTGTGTGTTGCTTATGTTCTGACGGATCTCAGCCCAGCTGATCATGCCAGATGAGTACTCCAAACTAATCAGCTCACTCCCTCCTCATAGTTAACTGTTCTAGCATTTCTTGCTGATGCTCAACAAGAACATAGTCAATAGGGAAGTGTTGACTTAGCTGAGCCTGAGGCAGATGTAGAAATATGTTCTCAAGTGTCGACCAATACCACCCATTTATCACTGTACCAACTTGGCAGTGCACGCTTTGAGCATTTTTCAAGCTGGAAGTTATCAATCAGAGCAATTGCCCAGCTCTAACACATTGCTTATTCCTTTAAAGGAATAGCCAAAGACAGCCTGTGTGATGATTGGCAAAAGTAGAAGCAGCCTCTCAGCACTGAGCAACTGAATTGACCAAAGTTTATAATCGTTCTTGAAGTTGAACTGCAGGTTTATGCAGAGGAAGTACAGTACATTACAAAGCAAGAACCTCTCTCAAAACAAGATATCCTCAGTAAAGTCTAAATCTTTCTTGATACTGCGGGCTACTGTGATTTGGAGGACATATAAAGAAACCTGTTGAAGCCTATTGGAACACTTCTGACCATTTTGTCACTGTATGAACTACGACCAGGAAATTCGTGCCCATCAAGGTAAAATCCACATGAATCCTCTGTAAGGGCAATGCTGCCCATTCGCAGAAATGGCAAGATGCTGCTCTCGGCATCCTGAACAGTGCATGGCAAGCTGCTTGATTATGCCTATCTATCCCAGGCTAGCAGACAAAGTTTTGACCTAATGCTTTCATTTTGACCACTCATAGGTGACTGGCATGTTGCTCCTCCAACATTTTAGCTCCTAGCCTGGATGGTACAACAACTGTCAATCTCCACAAAACCCCTGTCAAGGACAAGTTCATCCTGGGGTTGGTAAAAATGGGGGAACTGGAATTTCTGCTACATATTCTTGTCACTTTGAGATGCCATGTAGACCTGAGACAGTGTGATGTCTTCAAACACAAACAAGAGAAAATCTGTGGATGCTGGAAATCCAAGAAACACGAGTAAAATGCTGGAGAAACTCAGCAGACCAACAGCACCTAATAAAGAGAACAGTCAGCGTTTTGGGTCGAGACCCTTCGACAGGACTGGAGACAAAAAGCAGAGGACTACAGTAGATTTAAAATGTGGGGCTGGGGAGAGAGAAATGCAAGTTGATAGGTGAAACCAGAGGGGGAGGGACAAAGTGAAGAGCTGGAAAGCTAATTGGTGAAAGAGATATGAAGCTGGAGGAAGGACAGAAGGCCATGGAAGTAAGAAAAGGGGGGAAGGGGACCAGAGGGATGTGACGGGCAGGCAAGAATATAAGGAGACAGAGGGAACAGGGATGGGAATGGTGAGGTGAGGGGTGGGTGCATTACTGGAAGTTTGAGAAATTGATGGTCATGCCATCAGGTTGGAGGGAACTCAAACGGAATATAATGTGTTGTTGCTCCAAACTAAGTGTGGCCTCTTGTGGAGGAGGCCATCGATGGACACATCGGAATGGGAATGGGAAGTGGAAGTGGAATTAAAATGTCTGGCCACTGGGAGGTCCTGCTTTTTTTCTGGTGAACAGAGTGTAGTGTTTGGCAAAGCAGTCTTCCAATCTATGTTGGGTCTCACCAATATACAGGAGGCCACACTGGGAGCACCAGACACAGTATATAATCCCAGCAGACTCAGAGGTGAAGTGTCGCCTCACCTGGAAGGATGGTTTGGGGCCCTGGATGGTGGTGAGGGAGCAGATGTAAGGGCAGGTGTAGCACTTGTTCCGCTTGCAAGGTTAAGTTCCAGGAGGGAGATCAGTGGGGAAGGATGAATGGACAAAGGAGTCGTGCAAGGAGTGATCACTGTGGAAAGCAGAAAGTGGGGGGGGGGGGGGGGGAGGGAAAGATGTATTTGGTGGTGGGACCCCATTGGAAATGGTGTAAGTTGGAGAGAATTATTTGCTGGACACGGAGGCTTGTGGAGTGGTACATGAGGGCAAGAGGAACCCCATCCCTGGTAGGGTCGTGGGAGGATGGGGCGAGAACAGACTTGCGTGAAATGTATGAGATGCGGTTGAGGGTAGCATTGATGGTGGAGGAAGGGAAGCTTCCTTCTTTGCAGCAGGAGGACATCTCCTTCATTCTGGAATGAAAAGCCACCAGAGGTGGAGGAATTGAGAGAAGGGAATGGCATTTTTGCAAGTGACGGGTGGGAGGATGTATAATCCAGGTAACTGCGAGAGTCCGTGAGTTTGTATTAGACATCAATGGATAAGCTGTCTCCAGAGGTAGAGACAGTGAGGTCAAGGAAGGGGAGGGAGGTGCCAGAAATGGACCAGGTAAATTTGAGGGAAGGTGGAGGCAAAGTGGATGAAGTCAACATGTTCGGCATGGGTGCAGGTAGCAACACCAATGCAGTCGTCGAAGTAATGTAGGAACAGTGTGGGATGGTCATCAGTATAGGCTTGGAAATAGACTGCTGCACATAGCTGACAAACAGGCAGGCATAGATGGGACCCATGCAAGTACCCATGGCTGCACCTTTTGTTTGAAGAAAGTGGGAGGAGCCACAGAAGAAATTATTTAGAGTGAGGACAAGTGTCTTTCCTGGTTTCCCTTTAATTAATTTCTGCTGTAATTTGGAGACTTTTGATTTGTGTTAGGGCATATACATCAAGAGGAGTGTCCTTTTTTGTAAATGTTTCAGTTATTTCTTCTTTCAAGGGTAAAAGGGGCAATCCATTAGCATTTCTGTAATTAGTTCTCCCCTTGTATTCAATCTTATGATTGAGTCCTCCAAGAAACAGAGCCCATATCTGCATAACTGGGTGACCATCAAATGCTATTCATTATCATTAAAAAGTGTACTCAGGCATCCATCTGGGTAACGCTAGAATAGTTGTCTGTGCCTTTAAGTGGAGATGGTGATGTCATTATGCATGCGCGGGATAGTAGGGAGACCATTTTGTTTTCTGCTGCAGAAGCTGGTTAGGCGTTGGAATTGAGTTCCCCCAGAGGTACTGGGCTTGGTGAGGACAGGTGAGTATTAATTGACAATATCCATGTGAATTCGTGTATGCTTGTTGGCGAATCGAGAATATTGGTAATTTGACATGATTTACATGCGGATGCTTTAGATTTTCATGAGTAAAGAACTCGACGCTGGATAGCATGTCTTGCAAAGTTCCTCACCAGCCAAGTAGGTCAGTCTTTCCGCAATTTAACTACCAGCCATATCTTGTAAAAGTTGTGCCAAAGTGTACCTTTTGTCTAACTTTATTGTATCATGACTGATTGTGCATGTAACTGCATAACGTGAATGTTTAGTCTCTGTTCAGGGGTTCAGCACGTGTGTACTAAAGAGTAATAGACGTCTTAGATGAGAAGTGTTCACTTACATTTTTTGCTGCTATGTATAAGATACAGGGTTGGGGGGATTCTAATGTTGTTTGTATTGTGTTTCTTCAGAATTGCCACTACCGTATTAGTACCGTATTAGTTTTGTGCGATTTTCTTTGTATTTTTATACTGCATGCGTAATTGATCGATACACGAGTGTGTGGATCGAAGGTTAAACGGAGATTGTAACAGCAGGATCTGATTGTAAAGTCATTTGTTTTGTTTTAAGACCTCTTCTGGCACTTAAACATCTAAAACAGATAAAGGAATTAAAACCCGTAAAATTATTTGTTGTCCTGAGTGTGTACTTTTCCCCAGGCTACAAAACATGTGCTGCTGCTGTTAGTGAAATACCCTTCTGTTGGTTGAAAATGGTTGATAGTGGTTGGTGATCAGTAGCAAGAGTAAACTCTCTCGAAACAAGTAGTGATTGAAATGTTTTACACCTCAAACCAGGGTCAAGGCCTCTTTGTCAGTCTGTGTGTAACTTTTCTCTGCAGCAGTAAGGCAACGTAATGCAAAGGTTATGGGTGTTCACTTACATCACTCATAACATGTGACATGACTGCACTTATGCCATAAGGTGAGACACCACAAACAAGCTTCACTGGGCCATGCGGATTATAATCTGGGAGTATAGTGTCTGACATTACCAGTTCCTTTGCATTTTGGATAGCCACCTCACACTGCTTTGTCCATTGCCATTCCTTCCGGATCTGTAGTATGAGTTCAAGGTATGGTGCACAGTAGCCAGCATTGGCAGGAACCTGTTATAGTAATTGACAAATCTTAAAAGGGACTACAACTGTGACACATGCTTTGGCCTTAGGGCATTCATCACTGCTTGAATTTTCTCAGCACACTTGGATAATGCTTGTGCATCAACGATATGACCACAGTAAGTGTTACTTGGTTGAAAAAATTCACAGTTGTTGCGTCATGCTCTGAGCGCAATACATCTAATCTTTTTATCGTTATCTTGAGATTTTGGTGATGTTCCTTGTCATCCTTCCTAGTAGCAATGATATTATCAAGGTAACACTACATGCCTGGGTAGCTTTGCAGTTCCTGGTCCATAGCTTTCTGCTGGATTGCAGGTACAGATGCCACACCAAAAGTAATCCAAATATTGCAATAAAGCCATTTGTGAATCATTATGTTGAGAAACACTTTGGACTTCTTCCATCTCCATCTGTAGGTAAGCTTCAACTAAGTCCATTTTGTTGATGAGCTTCTCTACAGAAAGGTTTACAAAGATACCCTGGGCAGAGGGCTTTGATGAATCTTCAGTACTGGGTCAATGGTGACCTTAAAATCATCATAGATTCAGACAGACCCAACCTCCTTGGCTACTGGGTCCACTGACATAGCTCATGGACTCCAGTCTACCTCTGAAAGAACTCATTCAGTCCCCATCCAGTCTAGCCCACTCACTAATCTATTACAGATTATATAAGGAACCAGTCAGGTGATGTAAATGTTGGGTGTTGCATTTTCATTTAATACTATTCCACCCTTGATGTTTGAGTTTTCAAATGCCATTCTTGAATACGTTGTGGCATCATCCAGTACCTTTCTTAATTTCTTTTTAATTGACTCTATTGCAGGGGATGTGGCATGCAAATGGTGGATGGATCTCCAATCTAGTTGTAGTTGTTTCAGCCAAACTCAGACCCTCCTGTTTTTTACCACATGCAACCTCAATGTACTTTGTAGTTTGTTGGTTGTTGTATTTCACTATTACCAAAGTCATTCCCACAGGAGTGATCTTTCCCCAGTCTAAGCTCTTAGTTTGATATCTGCAGGCTTCAGTTCAGTATCTTTGAAATGTTATTCAACTCATCTTATGGAATGACTGAACCAGCCGAGCCAGTATCCACTTCCCTTTCCATTATTTTGCTGTTCATTTCTGGTGTAAGCCATATTGTTTGTCTCTTGTAAGTTTTCACATTGTGAGTCGGAAGGCTATCAGTCCTGTGTCACTGCCATCATTATCAGATTTTTCATCAATAGAATGCAGATTAGTGCTCTTTTTGGAACTGCAACTTGACTTATTATCTTTTTCTCTTTTCTGTGCAGTTCATTTATTCTTGTCTGCCTGACATGCTCTTTGTAAGTGTCTACTTTGGTGCATTTTAAGCAGATTTTGCCTTTTAACCTGTAACATAATTTGTTCTGCCAAGCTGGTTCTAATAAGACCTTTCACTTCTGTTTATGCTCAAGCTTTCCTTCCAGACTGTAACTCAAATGTGTCTCTGGCTGCTGTTTCCATTTATACAGCAATTTCAACTGCTCTTTAAAATGTGAGTTGTGCTTCAGTTAGGAGCTATTTTTCAGAGCTTTCTTGTAAAATTTCACAAAATAAATGATCTCTCAGTGCATCATTAGCTAATCCCTGAATGACAATGCTCAGGTAATTTCTTTATTTTAGTCGCGTACACTGAAATGGACTCCCTTTCTTTAGATTCCACTTATGAAACTTAAACCACTTTGCAATCAACAATGGTTTTGGTTCTAAATGCTTCTGCATTATGCTCACAGTCTCAGCAAAGCTAATTTTGTCTGGTTTGATTGGAGCAGTCAAACTTCTAAGCAAACTATTTGCTTTTTCAGCCCTATTACACTCAGTAATACTGGCATTTACTTTTCATTGTCTTTTTCATTTGCTTCAAAATACTGCTCAATTTATTCAGTATACGTAATCCAGTTACTTTTTGTGCAAATGAACGCATCAGTCTTTCCAATGTCTCCAGCCACCTCTGCTCTTTTTAAAAATTTATTATTATTATTGCCCAGTGCCCCCTATTTATGAACCCATGAATTTTGTCCACTTTCTGGCTTTTTTTAAAATCTCTATCATGTTCTCCCTTTGAGAAGAACAAACATGCTGTGCTTCTTTTCAGACTTGAACATTTTTCTCCCATTCCAAAGAAAAAACATGTGCTGCAGATTATTTTTTTTAACTCGAACCTCTTTCTTTCCCCTTCAGAAGTAAAAAAAATATGCTGTTTTGCAACAGGTAGAGAGAGTTGTCTCAGGTTTGTTTTAAAACTTGTCATCACCACTGTAATGCTTTGTAACTCCAAAACTACTTGAATAAAATATATGGGAGGGAGATTAGTGTCTACTTGATCTTTATTTTAGTGCAGCATAAAGACGTGGTGGCATAATGACATATACCATTCACATGCTTTTTGCATATAATCTGTAATGAATTACATAAACAAAGTATGCTTAATCAAACAATATGTTTAATATATTACTCAAATATTTCTGAAATATTAAATACACAACAATTCCCAATAACCATCACGTCACTTCTCTGCTCATCGAACATTACCGCAAGCAAGAATGTCATCAAGGCTAGCATTTTCAAAGTGAGACCAGTTAAAAACAGCATAGTGAGACTGCTTTCAAGACCATTTTCTGTGATTGTCCTTCTTTTTGTGCTCCATGTTAGCGTATTGTTTAGTGCAATGCTATTACAGCTTGGGGAATTGGAGGTCAGAGTTCAATCCTAGTGTCGTCTGTAAGGAGTTTATAGTTCATCTGGATAAACTGTGTGGGTTTTCTCCAGCTGCTTCAAAGATGTACTGGTTAGTAGGTTAATTGGTCATTCTAAATAGTCCTGTGAATAGGCTAGGCTAAGGTTAAATGAGGGGGTGCTTAGGGGCATTGTTCAAGGGGCTGGAAGGGCCTATTTAGAGCTGTAACAAAATATAAAATAAATAAATTTTACCAAAGGCTCAGTGAAATGAACACTTGAACTTTAATTTCAGTAGTTCGAGATTGACATACTACGGCTGTCAGGTGCAGAGTGTTTTTCCCTCTAGAGGCGTAGTTCATTTTGTATGAATACCACTTCCTGTATATACAGTAGGTTGAGTTTTTTATGAATACCTTTTCCTGTGTGGCTAATTTTTTCTGATTTGAAGCACATGATGGAAAGACATTCATCTCCATCCATTTTTGATTTGTCCTTGAAACAGCAATATCTGTGAGTCTTAAGTTTTTGGTAATATTGGTAAAAATTCAGTAGACATATTTTGAAGAAAGTTCACTATGCTTGCATTTATCTTTGTACCACAGGATTGCACCCATTTAGACTCTATAGATATGGAGGGTTACATACATTGTTTGTTAAACTACTTGGTCATTTGACAATACTAGTATATTCAGGCATATGACAATTCTGTATTGAATGTAATATCTGTCTTGCTTACCTCTCTGGAGCTTTACAAAATCATATCATTAGAAACCCTGAAAGAAAGCTAATGCCTCGGGTGATATTTGAGAAATACAGGTAGTGATACATTCTTATGGTGAACAGTAATGGTGCCTCAGCTGCTAGTTCATGAGAGTGGGTCTGTGGTGAGTTATGGCTAGACCACTTAAACATTTCCACTGGAAGGGACTGACAAGGCCGTCGCTTAAGTGGGTACCAGATGTGTTTGAAGATAAAAGTGACTGCAGTTGCTTATTACCTTTCTGTCTTCAGTTAGAATGGAAACATACACTTTTAAATGCATATTAGGTAGAGATAAGATAAATGATATAATTCATGCCAAATAATGGTGGTTATTTAGGTTTACAATTTTTACAATTTAGGTTTTACAATTTAGGTTTTACAATTTAGGTTTTACAATTTAGGTTTTACAATTTAGGTTTACAATTTTAGACATCTTGAGTGTAAATAATATAGAAAACCCTTTTTATATAAAAATTAATGAACCACTGAAAAACCCATATGTAATCTGTGTGGACATAAAGAAATATCAAAACTCAGATGGTAATATCACTTGGTCGTCTGTTCATTGCTCAGTATAATGTAAACACTATTAGCGGTCAAGTTAAAACAAAGAAAATATAGATTCTCAAATTAACACATGCACTAAAGTGACAATTGCTTTGTTTTGGACTAATTTTCCTCACACTCTATTCTATCAGTGGAACTTCAGTAACCATGGACACCAATGTTGCCTTTCAATGTTCAAAGCAAACTTATTATCAAAGTATGTGTATGTCACCATATACTATCCTGAGATTCACTTTCTGGCTGGCATACATAGTAGAACAATGAAATACAATAGAGTCAATTAAAAACTACACACAAAGATTAACAAGAAACTAATGCACAAACGAAGTCAAACTGCGCAAATACAAATTTAATAACACCTTCTATACATGAATGATTTGAAATTATTTGCTCCTTTTTCAGTAAAGCTAAAGCAATTAATTCAAACAATAGAACTATTTTCTAAAGGTATAAACATGAAGTTTGAACTAGATAAGTGCAGAACATTAAATACAAAGAAAGGTGCGATAGAGCTAGTAGAATAAAAAAAAACAATCCAGCAGGATACAATACAAACAATGGATCAATATGAAACATATAAGTAGCTGGGATAGCAACAAGCAAGGAAAATAGATCATAATGCGATAAAGGGAAAACTATGGACAAATGAGTGGGCTTGACTATGCACATTCCTCAGGTTTGACCACCTTGAGCTGAGAAAAAAAAGCTAAAAATACAACAATAACAATAAATAAATAAACAAAGTAAGTCGAGGTGCTGCCATGCCTTATTTGCAAAGGCACCAATACGCTGGTCCCAGGACGGATTTTCCAAAATGATAAAACCAAGGAATTGAAAGGTACCTACCCTCTCCACCTCTGATTCCCTCATGAGTTCTGGCTCATGGACCTTCATTTTCTTCCTCCTCTAGTCAATAATCAGCACTTTGACCTGCTAACATTGAGTAAGAAGTTGTTCTTATGGCACCATTCAGTCTCCATTTCCAATTTCCCTCCGATATACTAATTCATCACCACCATTTGATTCGGTAGTGTCATTAGCAAACTTAAATATGGCATTGGAGCTATACTTAGCCTCACAGTCATAAGTATAAAATGACTAGAACAGGGGGCTAAGCACATACCTTGTGGTGCCCCCGTGTTGATGGTGATTGTGGAGGAGATGTAGTTGCCAATCCATACTGACTAGGGTCAGCAAGCGAAGAAATTGAGGTTGCACAAAGAGGTATTGAGGCCTAAGTCTTGGAGCTTATTGACTGGTTTTGAGGGGATGATAGTCTTTAATTCTGAGCTGTATTCAATGAATAGCATCCTGAAATATGCATCTTTATATTTCCTTTGACTCATTATTGGGTGGTGTCTTCAAGGTCAGTCTGTTATTGGTTTATTTTTGTTGGAGTTTTCCAAGTAATTGTGCCTGTCCAGATGGTCATTCAATTCCACAGCAAAACTTGAAGGGGTATAGCAATATATGGAAGAAAAATGCATGAGTAGCTGAAAACAATCATAAAAGTCATAGAACCAAAGACATTGAAAATACTGATACCGAATCAATAGTTCACAAGGGAGGCATCAAATAGTCTCAAATCTACCAAATATGCTAGGAAACGATAGGCCAGTGAGTCTGATATCAATAATGAACAATTTGCTGGAAGTAATCCTGAAGGACAGAATCTACCAACATTTGGAGAGACAGGATCTGATATTCTACAATCAGCACAGTGTTGTGCATAGCACGTTGTGTCTGCCAAAGTTCTAGGAGATCTTTGAGAAGGTAATCAATAGGTAGATGAGGATAGGGCAGTGGGTGTTGTCTGTTGGACTTTAGTATGGCCTTTGACAAGGTGCCTCATGGAAGTCAGGATGGTTAGATTGTATGGGATCCAGGGAGACAGCAGATTGGATTTAGGGACCAGAGGTTGATGGTTGAGGGCTGTTTCTCAGACTGGATGCCTCTGTCTATTGGTGAGCCACAGACGTCAGTGCTGGGACTCTTGCTTGTAATTTACATAAATTATTTTGATGTGCAAGGACATCAAAGGAACAAAGGAACAAGGTACAAAGAACAATTAGTAAGCTTGCAGGTGATAAGTGGTGCTTAGACAGTACAGGAGAGTATGAAACATGGCTAGAGGATCTTAATCAGTTTGGCTAAGGATTGGTAAATGACTTTCAGAGAACATCGAACATTTCAGCCCAGTACAGACCCTTCAACCAGCAAAGTTGTGGTAACCTTTTAATCTATTCTAAAATCAATCTAACCTTTCCTTCATACATAGACCTCCATTTTTTTGTATCATCTGTGTGCATACCTGAGAATTTCTTAAATACCCCAAACATATCTGCCTCTAGCACCACCCCTGGCAGGGCATTCTACACATCCACCACTCTCTGTGTAAACCTCTGAAATTCTCCCTGTACTTTTCTCCAATCAGCTTTTTTTTTCCTGGTATTAGACATTTGCACTTGGAACAATGTCTGTGGCTATTCACTCAATCTATGCCTTATATCTTTTTACCCACCTTTGTACTATAATCTCTCATCATCTTGTACACTTCTATCAAGTCACCTCTCATACTCCTTTGCCCCAAAGAGAAAATCCCCACCTAGCTTCATAAGGCATGCCCTCTAGTCCTGGCAGCATGCTGCTAAATCTTCTCTACACCCTCTCCAAAGCCTCCACATATTTCCTTTAATGAGCCAACCAAAAGTATTCCAAGTGTAGTCTAACCTGTGTTTTGTAGAGCTGCAACGTTACCTTTGGCTCTTGAACTCAGTCTCTTGATAAATAAAGGCCCATGCAACATATCTCTTCTTAACAACCCTCTGAAATTGTGCAGCAACTTTGAGGGTTCTATAGATAATTTTCAATCCAGGTAAATTAAAAATTACTGCATTTTGGACAATCAGACTAAGCCCTAGATAGCGCTACGGAAGAGAGAGACCAAGGAGTACAAATATACTATTTGCTGGAAGTGGCGTCAGAGGTAAATAGAATGAAGACATTGCTGGGAACAACTGCTTTCATCAGAAGGCATTGAGTTTAGAGGTTTGTAGGTTATGTTGCAGATGTACAAGATATTAGTGACATCACACTTACAGTATTGAATAGACGTTTGTTCAGCCTGTCATAGGATAGGCGTCATTAAACTAGAAAGAGTTTGAAGAGGATTTATCAGGCAGTTGCCTCAACTTGGAGGCCTGAGTTACAAGGAGGAGTTTTGTAGGAGAGGACTTTATTCCCTGGAATGTAGGAGACTGAAGGGCAACCTGACATGTGATGAGGATGTTAGGAGAATTCAGGGTGACTTGGATTGGTTGAGAGAGTGGGCAGATACTTGGCAGATGACGTTTAATGTGAATAAGTGTGAGGTTATCCACTTTGGGAGTAAGAACAGGAAGGCAGATTATTATCTGAACGGTGTAGAGTTAGGTAAGGGAGAAATACAAAGAGATCTAGGAGTCCTTGTTCATCAGTCACTGAAGGTGAATGAGCAAGTGCAGCAGGCAGTGAAGAAGGCTAATGGAATGTTGGCCTTTATTACAAAGAGAATTGAGTACAAGAGCAAGGAAATCCTCTTGCATTTGTACAGGGCCCTGGTGAGACCACACCTGGAGTATTGTGTACAGTTCTGGTCTCCAGGGTTAAGGAAGGACATCCTGGCTATAGAGGAAATGCAGCGTAGATTCACGAGGTTAATTCCTGGGATGACCGGACTGTCTTACGCAGAGAGGTTAGAGAGACTGGGCTTGTACACGCTGGAATTAAGGAGATTGAGAGGGGATCTGATTGCAACATATAAGATTATTAAGGGATTAGACAAGATAGAGGCAGGAAATATGTTCCAGATGCTGGGAGAGTCCAGTACCAGAGGGCATGGTTTGAGAATAAGGGGTAGGTCATTTAGGACAGAGTTAAGGAAAAACTTCTTCTCCCAGAGAATTGTGGGGGTCTGGAATGCACTGCCTCGGAAGGCAGTGGAGGCTAATTCTCTGGATGCTTTCAAGAAGGAGCTAGATAGGTATCTTATGGATAGGGGAATCAAGGGATATGGGGACAAGGCAGGAACCGGGTATTGATAGTAATTGATCAGCCATGATCTCAGAATGGCGGTGCAGGCTCGAAGGGCCAAATGGTCTACTTCTGCACCTATTGCTTATTGTCTATTGTCTATTGTCTGATGGGTGTATTTAAGATCATAAGGGGTATCGAAAGGGTGATATCACATAGTTACTTTTTTCCCCAGAGAGGAGAATCTAAAAACAGGAGGGCTTAAGTTTAATTTCAGAGGTGAAAGGTTTTGATGAGTGGGCCAGTGGAGGAGTCAAAGATCTGAGGGTTTGGCTTAAGAGGTTTCAGGAAGAAGGCACATGCAAGTTGAAAGCCAGAACAAGTAGTTTTTTTTCCTAGTACGATAGCAGTTAAATATGATACCAAATTACAACAAGTTAAATGAGGTAGGGTACAGGAACAGGTGGTGAGTTGTAGCTGCAAGATGTGGGAGCTGGGTGACACCATTATGATTTCTGGTGACCACATCTGCAGCAAGTGTTGGCTGCTTGTGGAACTCAGACTCAAAGATGATGACCTGGAATCTGACCTTCAAACACTGTGCTGCATCAGCAGTGGGGAGAGTTACCTGGACAACATGCTTCAAGACAAATTCATACTCTTTAGATTAACTTCCTCAAATTCAGCCCATGGACAAAGATAAGAGGGTGTGACTGTAACTGAGGCAGGCAGGGGGATGCAAGGATCTAGTACTGGAAGATCCTCAGCCTTTCAGCTTATCCAAAAGATCTGAGATTCTTGCTCCCTGTGCAGGTGGGAGTTGCGGCTGTAGCAAGGATGATCAAGTAAACCATGGGATAGTATAGGCATGGTAGTAGTCACAATACTCTTTCGCAAGGATCAAGAATCCTGAGGGTTGTGTTGTGTACCTGGTGCCTGGGTTTAGGACATCTCATCTGACATGGTATCCATCATAATGTAACGGTTAATGTGATGCTATGACAGCTCGGAGTTCAATTCGAGCATCATCTGTAAGTAAGTTTGTACGTTCTTTCCCATGTGCTCATGGGGTTCCTTTGGGTACTCCAGTGTCCTCTAAAAATGTCACAGTTAGTAGGTTAATTGGTCATTGTAAATTGTCCTGTGTTTTGGCTAGGGTTAAACAGTGAGTTGTTGGGAGGCGTAGCTTAATAAGCAGGAAGGGCTTGTTCCATGTGGTATCTTTAAATAAATAAATAAACCACACAATTAACTTTGGAGTAGGAGGGGAAAGATCCAGACATCATAGAATATAGAACATAGAACACTACAGCACATCACTGCCATTTGGACCACCATGTTGTCCCAAAACTTTAACCTACTCTAAGTTCAATCTAATCTCTTCCTTCTGCATAGCCATCTATTTTTTTTATTATCATCCATGTGCCTATCCATTGTTGTTTGTCATCTCTATCAATGATCTGGATGATAATGTGGTTAACTGGATCAGCAAATTTGCAGATGACACAAAGACAGACCATCAGCAGTTGGGGTTTCTACAAACAATTCAGAAGATGCAGGTTCAGTTCATCCCAAAGGAGTAGAAGCAATCTAATGGGAGGATAAGATAACCGAGACTGACAATGGAAGTCAAAGCACAAAATTAAAAGAGAGGTCATGCAATATAGCAAAATTAGTAGTATGCTAGACATTAGGGAAGCTTTGAAAAACCAGCATATGGTAATTAATAAGCAATAAGGAGAGAAAAGATTAAATTTGAAGGTAAGCTAACTAATAATGAGGATAATAAGAGGATACCAGAAGTTTTTCAGATATATAAAAATAAAACGGAGTTAAGACTGGACATTACAGTGAGGACCAAGAAGGTATGGACAAGGGAGCCATAGGAATGCTCGCAGGACTGTTTTCAATTGGTGGACAGGACTGTGTTCAGGGGTACATCTTTGAATTTGGATGAGTATGCCACAGTTGTCACTGAATTCATTAAAAAGTGTGTGGATAAGTGTGTGACAACAAAAACTTAATGTTCTTTCCCAAACCCAAAGCCATGGATGAACAAGGAGGTTCATTGTCCGCTGAGGGCTCGATCTGGGGCACTTATGTCTGATGACCCAGGCCTGTACAAGAAAACCAGGTAGAACTTCTGGAGGGCTATTTTAAAAGTGAAGAAACAATTCCAAGTGAGTTTGCAGTCACAATCGTATGCACACCAACTCTGGCAGGATTTGCAAGATGTTACTTCCTACAAAGCGAAACCCAACATCAGGAATAGCAGTGATGCTTCACTTCCAGATGAGCTCAACACCTTTTATGCTTGCTTTGAATGGGAGAATAAAACTACAGCTGTGAGGATCCCTGCAGCACTTGGTGACCCTGCGATCTCTGTCTCGGAGGCTAATGTCAGGCTGTCTTTCAGGAGGGTGAACACTCACAAGCTGGCAGGGCCCAATAGAGTTCCTGATCAGGCTCTGAAAACTTGTGCCAAACAACTGGTTGGTGTACTCAAGGTCATTTTCACTTCTCACTGCAACAATCAAAAGCCCCCACCTGCTTCAAAAGGGCAACCACCACACTAGTACCTAGGAAGAGCAGTGAGAGCTGCCTTAAAGACTATCAGCCAGTAGCACTCACGTCTACGGTTGATGAAGTGCTTCGAAAGATTGGTCATGGCTAAAATCAACCCCTGTATCAGCAAGGGCCAGGACCCATTGCAATTTGCCTATTGCCACAATAGGTCTACGGTGGACATGATCTCAATGGCTCTCCATGTGGCCTTGGATCACCTGGACAATACAAATACGTATGCCAGAATGCTGCTTATTGACTATAGCTCAGTGTTTAACTTGATAATTCCTGCAGTCCTGATCAAAAATCTACAGAACCTGAGTCTCTATACCTCCCTCTGCAACTGGGTCCATGACTTCCTAACCGGAAGACCAGCAAACTGTACAAATGGGCAATAACATCTCCAGCTCGCTGACGATCAACACTGGTGCATATCAGCAATTTGTGCTTAGCCCATTGCTTTACTCTCTCTCATCTATGACTGTGTGGCTAGGCATAGATCAAATGCCATCTATAAATTTACTGATGATACAACCATGGTTGGCAGAATCTCAGATGGTGATGAGAGGGTGTACAGGAGTGAGATATACCGGCTAATTGAGTAGTGTCACAGCAACAACCTTGTACTAAGTGTCAGTCAGACCAAAGAGCTGATTATGGCCTTTAGAAATGGTAAGACAAGTGAACATGAACCATTCCTCATAGAAGGATCAGAAGTGGAGAAAGTAAGCAATTTCAATTTCCTCGGTGTCAATATCTCTGAGAACCTAACCTGGTCACGACATATTGATGCAGCTATAAAGAAGGCAAGACAGCAGCTATATTTCACTTTGAGTTTGAGGCGATTTAGTATGTCACCTAAAATGCTTGAAAACCACTACCAATGTTCTGTGGAGAACATTCTGATGGGCTACATCACTGTCTGGTATGAATGGGGAGGAGGCGCTACTGCACAGGAGCGAAGTAAGCTGCAGAAAGTTGTAAGACTAGTCAGCTCCAACCAAGATTAATAGTATCCAAGATATCTTCAAGGACTGGTGCCTTAAAAAAGCAGTGTCCATCATTCAGGACCTCATCACCCAGGAGACACCCTATTCTCATTGTTATCAGGAAGGAGGTACAGAAGCCTGAGGGCACACACTGAGCAATTCAAAATAGCTGCTTCCCCTTTGACATCTGATTTTTATATGGACATTAAACCCATGAACATTACCTAACTTCTTTTGTTTTATTTCTATTTTGCACTACTCATTTTAATTTCACTATTATATATATATATATATATATTTACTGTGATTCCGTTTTTTTTCTATATTTATCACGCATTGCATTGTACCAATGCTGCAAAGTTAACAAATTTCACGACATATGCTGGTGATATGGCCAAATCTGGAAAACGTAATGAAAGGGTAGTAATGGGGAACAAAGAAATGACAGATGGACTCAGTAAGTATTTTGCCTCAACAACATTTTCAAAACTTTGAGAAGGGTCTGAAGAAGTTAGCTCAAGAGATTGTAGAGGCATTCATAGTAATCCTTTAAGAGTCACTAGATTCTACAATTGATCTTTAGGACTGGAAAATGGCAAAAGTCACTCTACTCTTTAAGAAAGGAGGGGGCAAAAGACAGTAAGTTATAGGTCAGTTATCCATACTTCAGTGTTTGGCAAGATGTTAGAGTCAATTATTAAGGACAAAATTTTGCAGTACTTGGAGACATGAAAAAATAGGCTCAAGTTAGGTTGGTATCCTTAGGGGAAACCTTATTTAACAAATCTGTTGGAGTTCTTTAAGGACATAACAGGCAGGATAGACAAAGGAAAGTCAGTGGATGTTTACTTGGATTTTAATAAGACATTGACAAGGTGTTTTTATATGATGCTATGAGGACAGATGAAAGCTCATGGTATTATAATAAAGGTAGTGGCATGTCTGTATTGGCTGTCTGGCTGTATGCAAAGCAAGGAAATAAGGAGGGCATTTTCTGTTTGGCTGCCAGTAACTAGTAGCTTTCTGCAGAGTTTGGTGTTGGGACCCCATTTTTCACATTATAATCTATGTTAATGATCTAGATGAAAACAACAGGGTTGTCGTGATGGGAGATTTTAATTTCCCCAATATTGATTGGTATATCCCTAGAGCAAGGAGCTTAGATGGGGTCGAGTTTGTTAGGTGTGTTCAGGAAGGTTTCCTGACACAATATGCAGATAAGCCTACAAGAGGAGAGGCTGTACTTGATCTGGTATTGGGAAATGACCCTGGCCAGGTATCAGATCTCTCAATGGGAGAGCATCTTGGAGATAGTGATCACAATTCTATCTCCTTTATCATGGAATTGGAGAGGGATAGGAACAGGCAAGTTAGGAGAGTGTTTAATTGGAGTAAGGGGAAATATGAAGCTGTCAGGCAGGATCTTGGAAGCATAAATTCAAGACAGATGTTCTCAAGGAAATATACGGCAGAATGTGGCAAAAATTCAGGGGTTATTGCGTGGCATTCCACATAGGTACATTCCAATGAGACATGGAAAGGATGGTAGGGTACAGGAACCATGGTGTACAAAGGTTGTTGGAAACCTAGTCAAGAAGAAAAGAAAAGCATACAAAAGGTTCAAAAAACTAGGTAATGATAAAGATCTAAAAAAATTATAAATCTAGCAGGAAAGAGTTTTTGAATGAAATTAGGAGAGCCAGAAGGGACATGAGTAGGCCTTGACGCACAGGATTAAGGAAAACCCCAAGGCATTCAACAAGTATGTTAAGAGCAAGAGGATAAGACATGAAAGAATAGGACCAATCAAGTGTGACAGTGGAAAAGTGTGTATGCAACCGGAGGAGATAGCAGAGGTACTTAATGAGTACTTTTCTTCAGTATTCACTACAGAAAAAGACCTTAGTAATTGTAGGGATGACTTACAGTGCACTGAAAAGCTTGAGCATATAGACGTTAAGAAAGAGGATGTGTTGGAGCTTTTAGAAAGCATCAACTTGAATAAGTCACTGGGACCGGGCGAGATATACCCCAGGCTACTGTGGGAGGTGAGGGAGAAATTGCTGAGCCTTTGGTGATGATCTTTACATAATCAATGGGGATGGGCGAGGTTCCAAAGGATTGGAGGGTTGCAGATGTTGTTCCCTTATTCAAGAAAGTGAGTAGGGATAGCCAGGATATCATAGATCATTGAGTCTTACTTCAGTGGTTGGTAAGTTGATGGAAAAGATCCTGAGAGGCTGAATTTATGAACATTTGGAGAGACATAATATGATTAGGAATAGTCAGCATTGCTTTGTCAAAGGTAGGTCATGCCTTATGAGCCTGATTGAATTTTTTGAGGATGTGACTAACCATATTGATGAAGGTAGAGCAGTAGGTGTAGTGTAGTGGTCACCAACCTTTTTAAGCCCAAGATCCCCTACCTCGACCTTAGTGAAAGGCAAGATATTCCTACTAAATCATTTAGAGAAAAACAGCTCAGATTGTGCTTCCAACTTGAGGTCTTTTATTTGGGCTGATTGTATTTGAATTACACAAAATACTTTTGTTAAACTTTCAAATTAATTGAAACAGGAAAACACTGTAACTAGCATATCAAACAGGCCATAGCTGTCTTTCTTTAAGAATATTGCAATACTTCACACCTTTAATTCTAAGTTTCATTATTTAATTTTATTTCAACACGAAAAATAAATGAATAAAAATTGACTGTTGCACTCAGTGTGATGACTGGAGCTGAATACTTTCTGCTAGTTCCCTGAAATCTGGCTGGTAACTACAGACAGCCAGTCTGAGACAGTCTGTGAGGTGTCTGTCAGTAAGACAGCTCCTGTACTTAGATTTAATAATTTTCATCTGTGAAAATGCAGTTTCACATAGATAAGTTGACCTGAAGTAGGCACTGACTTTTAGTGCTATAAAACCAATGCGCACACTGTGCATTGCTGGGGCCCCATCAGTAGTAATTGCCACCAGTTTATGAATGGGGATGTAATTTTCACTGACACATTTTTTAAACCCATTATAAATATCCTCACCTCTCATTCTCTCCTTTAATTGCAAAAGAGTCCTCCTTTGTTGTAAAATCCTGGAAAGCCATTCTGACAAATACAACAAGCTGAGCTATTTGCATTACATCCAGGGATTCATCGAACTGTAATGAAAAATATTCACAGAGTGACAAGTCCTTTAACACTTGTCAATCCACGTCCTCTGACAGTGACGCTACCCTCCTTGTCACTGTTGCAGGGCCAAGCGGTATATCACGTATTGCGGTTGTGATGCTGTTTTTGTTTTGAAAGTCATTAAACACAGTCTCTGCAGTAATGGACATTGATCCTTGTATAAATCGCCATCTGTAAAAGGCTTCTTGTGTTTAGCCAAAAGGAGACTTACACGAAATGATGCTTCAATAGCAGCCTTATTTTGAGCAGCAAGTTTTGTGAAAAACCATTGCTGCGCCTTCAACCCAGATTTCAGCTCCTCAACTTTCCTGGCACGGATTGTGCTCTTTGGGGGGCAGGTGTCTTTAAATTTCTGGTGGTTGGTCTTATGGTGCCGCTCCAGCTTCCCTCTTTTAGTCAGTGCTCGTGTTTGGTGGCACAACATACATACACACTTGTCTTTCACTAAGGTAAATAGAAATTCCTCTTCCCACTCTGGATGGCATTTGTACATTTTTGCTTTCTATCGTGGAGCCTCCGCCAGGTTATCAGGATATCAGGAGCGAGTGCCGTATATTGATGTTTGGGACAGTCTGTACTCTTATCTAATCTAATTGGTCACTTTGATGCAGCACAAGCTATGCTGAAAATGCGGTGCATGGCGGGGAGCTACACACATGCACACTGGGCAGAAAGAATGGAACTAAAACCCCGCAACACGGAAACAATCTCTCTTTACAAACAGCTTTCTGTAGTGAAAGTATTGCTATATTACCATTATCCCAATTAGTATTACTTATTTTTATAATGCTCACATTACAACAGTATTTGTGTATATTTTTGATTTTTTTCAGGATCTACTGGGAAAGTCTCAAAGATCGACCGGTCGATCATGATCGACGGGTTGGCGACCACTAGTGTAGGGTATATCGATTTTAGTAAGGCATTTGAGATGATGCCCCATGCAAGGCTTTTTGGAAAAGTAAGGAGGCATGGGATCCAAGGGGACCTTGCTTTGCGGATCCAGAATTGGCTTGCCCACAGAAGGCAAAGAGAGGTTTAGATGGGTCATATTCTGCATGGAGATTGTTGACCAGTGGTGTGCCTCAGGGATCTGTTCTGGGACCCCTTCTCTTTGTGATTTTTAAAAATGACCTGGATGAGGAAGTGGAGGGATGGGTTAGTAAATTTGCTGATGACACCAAGATTGGGGGTGTTGTGGATAGTGTGGAGGGCTGTCAGAGGTTACAGCGGGACATTGATAGGATGCAAAACTGGGCTGAGAAGTGGCAGATGGAGTTCAACCCAGATAAGTGTGAGATGCTTCATTTTGGTAGGTCAAATATGACGGCAGAATATAGTATTAATGTTAAGACTCTTGGTAGTGTGGAGGATCAGAGGGATCTTGAGGTCCAACTCCATAGGACACTCAAGGCTGCTGAGTAGGTTGACTGTGTGGTTAAGAAGGCATATGGTGCATTGGCCTTCATCAACCATGGGATTGAGTTCAAGAGCTGTATAGGACCCTGGTCAGCCCCCACTTGGAGTACTGTGCTCAGTTCTGATCACCTCAGGGTGCAGAGGAGATTTACAAGGATGTTATCTGGATTGGGAAGCATGTTTTATGACAATAGGTTGAGTGAACTTGGTCTTTACTACTTGGAGTGATGGAGGATGAGAGGTGACCTGATAGAGGTGTTTAAGGTGATGAGAGGCATTAATTGTGTGGATGTGTCAGAGGCTTTTTCCCAGGGCTGAAATGGCTAACATAAGAGGGCACAGTTTTATGGTGCTTGGAAGTAGGTATAGGGGAGATGTCAGGGGTAAGTTTTTTATGCAAAGAATGGTGAGTGCGTTTAATGGACTGCCAGCGACGGTGGTGGAGGCAGATACAATAGAGTCTTCTAAGAGACTCCTGGATAGGTAGATGAAGCTTAGAAAAATAGAGGGCTATGGGTAATCCTAGGTAATTTCTAAAGTAAGTACATATTTGGCACAGCATTGTGGGCTGAAGGGCCTGTATTGTACTGTACATTTTCTATGTTTCTATGTTTCTGTGATGGAATTGATGGTTTTATGGCCAAATTTGTGAATGATTCAACGATAGGTGGAGGGACAGGTAGTGTTGAGGAAGCAGCTAGCCTGCAGAAGCACTTGGTAAATTAGACAGATGAGCAAAGATGTGGCAGACGGGTACAGTATAGTGAAGCATATGGTCATGTACTTTAATAGAAAGAATAAAAGTGTACACTATTTTATAAATGGGGAGCAAGTTCAGAAATGGGATGCGCACAGGGAATTGGGAAGCTTAGTGCAGGATTCCTTGAAGCTTAACTTGCAGGTTGAATTGGTATGAAGATAAGCAAATGAAATTTTAGCCTTCATTTTAAGAGGGCTAGAAGTGTGATAAGCAAGGGTGTGATTCTGAGGCTTTAGAAGGTATTGGTCAGACTGCATTTAGGACATAGTGAGCAGCTTTAAGTTGCTAATTAAGAAAACTTGCATAGGCTACATATGAGAACATAGAACAGTGTAGCACAGGAACAGACCATTCCATCCACAATCTTGTGCTGAACTAATTATGCTAATTGCACTTAATTCCTTCTGTCTACACATAATCCACATTGCTCCATTCTTTACATATTCCAGGTTGTCACATGAATGAGACCCTGGAAGAGATCAGCTCCAAAGAAATTGTCCTGCTGGACTCCTTTCTGCTTGAACCATCAGTATGATCATTCCTCGATGAAACTGGTTGGGGGTATTTCTTTTTATATGCTCATTGATCATAGACAGCTCTAGAAAGGCCAGCATTTGTTGTCCATCTATGGTAAGATGAAACAGAATTTGAAATTTTCCCTGTAGCACAGCTATAAAATAGCAAATATGTTGATAGAGTAGTTGACTAAAGTTTAGTTTTAGGCTTTGGTTATGTAGGTAGGCCTGCCTGAGGTGATTTACAGGAAATCATGTGGTTGTTACCAGTGTATCAGTGGTCTTGCTTTTCATAGAGTTGTTATCATTTGTAGCAGAGATAAGGGAGACCCTGAACAGTATAGTAGTAAGAATATTTTAAATGATTTTAGGAGCTTCTCCATCAGCTGGATCGTAACCAGTGCTTGGTGACATCCTTTCTTGTCATGTCAAAGAGTTGGGACTCCCCAGGGGCTAAAGACTGAGTAATTAATTGTAATTGTTAATTGCTTATAAGTGTTACTATATATTACCTGCACTCTTGAGCTTGATTTATTAGTGAAGAATCAAATAAAAATGTCTGAGTTTAATTCTTTTAGTTGAATTAGAGTAGAAATGTCCATAAATCCTATTGCTTGCTATCCTTTTCCTTTCCTACCATGCTCTATTTTACATGTTGCATCCATATCAGCTTCTATCTTTAATATACTACCATGCCAATTTAAAAAAATTAATCCACCAGGATGACAGATGCCTTACCTTGTAAAATGTTGCCAGTTCTTACTAGCAACACCTATGCAGAATTTGCATGCATGTATATTCACTAATATAATTAAAATATTTGAGTATATAAATCATATATCAAAGTGTCAAAGTAATACATTAAATCTGCGCTGTTGTTGGCTCAGCATCATGCTTTCAACAATAGCTCAATTGAGTAATTTAATCACTTATTTGCAGAATTTTAAATTAAGAATAGAGATTAGAAAAAACATCACTGAAAAGCAAAGAATGGCAATCATTTGAAAAACTTAATTTTCAACCAGAAACTTGCATTTTTAGTTCAATTACAATCTACAAAACAGAACCCCTAAAATTAAGTCAAAAATTTGAAAATTCACATTTTGGTGTATTTTTCCCTGTCTGAAAACCTGTACATACATTGAAAACATCTAAAGGGTTTCAGCCAAAGTGGAGAAAATTGTCCATGCGCAGGTAAACATCATGGTTGCACAGACAAGCTGGACTGAAGGGACCATTTTAGTGCTGTATGATTCTATGAACATATTGTTTGTAATTTCTAATTTACTTGCACTGAGAAGATATTTGCAGTGTAAATAACATTTGTCCTGAGATTCACAGGTGGACCAGAAGACCATAAAACCTATAAGCAGAATTAGGCCATTCGGCCTATCAATTCGGTTCTGCTATTCCATCATGGCTGATTTATTACCCCTCTCAATCCCATTTTCTCTTGCCTTCTCCCTGTAACATTGGCACCCTGACTAATCAAAGAAGTACTAAAATTAATAATTATTAATTAAAATTATTAATTCTTTAAACATACCCAGTGACTTGGCCGCCACAGCCACCTGTGGCAATGAATTCTACAGACACACTAACATCTAGCTAAAGAAATTCCTCCTCTCCTCTGTTCTAAATGGATGTCCTTCAAGTCTGAAGCTTTGTGCTCTTATCCTGGACTCCCCCACTATAAGAAACATCCTTTCCACATCCACTCTATCCAGACATTCCAATATGTGACATGTTTCAAAGAGAATCCCCCCTCATTTTTTAAACTCCAGTGAGTACAGGCTCAGAGACATCAAACACTCCTCATGCATTAAACCTTTCCTTTCTGGGATTATCCTCATGAACCTGCCCTGGACTCTCTCTAATGCCAACACATCCTTTTTAGGTAAGTAGCCCAAAACTATGCACAATACCTCTAGTGCAGTCTGACAAATGCCTTATAAAGCCTCTGCATTACATTCTCGCTTTTGTATTCTAGTCCTCTCAAAATGAATGCTAACATTACATTTGCCTTCCTTACCACTGACCAAACCTGCAAGTTAACCTCTAAAGAATCCTGTACGAGGACTTCCAAGTCCATCTATACATCTGATTTTTGAATTTTCCCCCTATTTACAAAATAGTCCATGTCTATATTCCTTCTGCCAAAATGCATGGCCATGTACTTCCCTACATTATATTCACTGTTTCTTTGCCCATTCCCCTAATCTGTTAAAGTCCTTCTGCAGCCATCCAGCTTCAACACTACCTGCCACTCTATCTACCTTTGCCTCATCTGAAACATGACCATAAAGCCAAAAATTCCTTCAACCAAACCATTGACAAAGAAAGAGGAAAGAAACAGTCCCAACACCGACCCCTGCTGCATACAGTGTTATATTAAATTTTGGAGAATATTGAAAGAATGTCTGATCAGTTCAAAATGACAACTTAACTCTTTCTGAGCTTGCAGCATGTAGACTGTACAGATTAAGCACTGCTAATGTGGAATGTTTGCTGATAGCAGCTGGATTCTTTCTTATTCTTAGGCACCATTAGCATCAGGGTATCTTTTAATGACTAAACGTCTGTGAGACGTTTGAGAGCTGAGTTGATGGCCTTGCTTAGTGTCTGTCAAGTTGGTTTGATGGATTATTTTCTTTGGATTCGGGCTTATTGCTTATAACTAAAATTAATGTCCTTCTGTAAGTTAAAGGAATGTTAAGTCCAAAAAACTGATGGATTGATGGATAAGGAGGGCCCATTAAAGTGTCTAATTGATTTATGCTAAACACTACAGCAGACTAAGTTAAAGAAAGAACAAAGAGTTTCTTTGTCCCTTTGTGTCTCGCTACATTTGTCTAACTCATATTTATTGGGGTACCTTTGCTTGTTTTTTTGGACTTCAGCTGAGGACAGGAAATTGAGATTGGTACCTGGAAACCAAGATGGTTTCACAAGTGAGATACAATTCAAAGTACTCTTGACAACAGCAACAATGGTGATTAAAAATCGTGAGCCCTGAAATCCTCATAGAAATCTTTTTGATGTGCTACATAGTGATTTGTGTGATTTATTTTTGCTTTCTATTTTAAGATAAGAAATTAGGCTTGAGTTACATTATTGTGCTTGTAAACTTATGACCACATTTCCTGGACACTCAAGTAGTCTGTGTCTGATCAACTAGCGGATGACACAGGCCACTACTTACCAGCAGACAAAACATAGAAACATAGAAAACCTACAGCACAATATAAGCCCTTCGGCCCACAAAGCTGTGCCAAACATGTCTTTACCTTAGAAATTACCTAGGGTTACCCATAGCCCTCTATTTTTCTAAGCCCCATGTACCTATCCAGGAGTCTCTTAAAAGACCCTATTGTATCTGTGTCCACCACAGTCACCGACAGCCCATTCTACACACTTGCCACACACTGCATCAGAAACTTACCCCTGACATCCCGTCTGTACCTACTTCCAAGCACTCTAAAACTGTGCACTCTCATGTTAGCTATTTTAGCCCCGGGAAAAAGTCTCTGACTATCCATATGATCAATGCCTCTCATCATCTTATACACCACTATCAGGTCACCTCTCATCTTCCGTCGCTCCAAGGGGAAAAGGCCAAGTTCATTCAACCTGTTCTCGTAAGGCATGCTCCCCAATCCAGGCAATATCCTTGTAACTCTCCTCTGCAACCTCCCCACATCCTTCCTGTAGTGAGGTGACCAGAAACGAGCATAATACTCCAAGTGGGGTCTGTCCAGCATCCTATACAGCTATAAGATTCGCTCTCAGCTCTTGAACTCAATCCCATGTTTGATGAAGGCCAATACACCGTATGTCATCTTAACCACAGAGTTAACCTGTGTAGCAGCTTTGAGTGTCCTATGGACCCGGATCCCAAGATCCCTCTGATCCTCCACACTGCCAAGAGTCTTACCATTAATACTATATTCTGCCATCATATTTGACCTATCAAAATTAACCAGTTCACACTTATCTGGGTTAAACTCCATCTGCCACTTCTCAGCCCAGTTTTGCATCCTATTGATGTCCCACTATAAATTCTGACAGCCCTCCACACTATCCACAACAACCCGAACCTTTGTGCCTTCAGCAGATTTACTAACCTATCCCTCCACTTCCTCATCCAGGTCATTTATAAACATCACGAAGAGAAGGGGTCCCAGAACAGATCCCTGAGGCACACCACTGGTCACTAAACTTCATGCAGAATATGACCCATCTACAACCATTCTTTGCCTTTTGTGGACAAGCCAATTCTGGATCCACAAAGCAAGGTCCCCTTGGATGCCATGCCTTCTTAATTTCTCAATAAGCCTTGCATGGGGTACCTTATCAAATGCCTTGCTAAAATCCATACACACTACACCTACTGCTCTATCTTCATCAATGTGTTTAGTCACATTCTCAAAAAATTCAATCAGGCTCATAAGGTGCGACCTGCCTTTGACAAAACCATGCTGACTATTTCTAATCATATTATGCCTCTCCAAATGTTCATAAATCCTCCCTCTCAGGATCTTCTTCGTCAGCTTACCAACCACTAAAGTAAGACTCACTGGTCTATGATTTCCTGGGCAATCTCTACTCACTTTGTTGAATAAGAGAACAACATCTGCAACCCTTCAATCCTCTGGAACCTCTCCCATCCCCATTGATGATGCAAAGATCATTGCCAGATGCTCAGCAAACTTCTCCCTCACCTCCCACAGTATCGTGGGGGATATCTCATCCAGTCCCAGTGACTTATCCAAGTTGAGGCTTTCCAAAAACTTTAGCACATCCTCTTTCTTAATGTCTATATACTCAAGCTTTTCAGTCCACTGTAAGTCATCCCTACAAGCGCCAAGGTCTTTTTCCACAGTGAGTACAGAAATAAAGTATTCATTAAGTACCTCCGATATCTCCTCCAGATCCATACACAGCTTTCCACTGTCACACTTAATTGGTCTCATTCTCTCATGTCTTATCCTCTTGCTCTTATCATACTTGTAGAATGCCTTGAGTTTTTCTTAATCCTGCTCACTAAGGCTTTCTCATGGCCCATTCTGGCTCTCCTAATTTCATTCTTAAGCTCCCTCCTGCTAGCCTTATAATTTTCTAGATCACTATCATTACCTTGCTTTTTGAATCTTTCATAAGGTTTCTTTTCTACTTGACTAGATTTTCAAAATCCTTTGTACACCATGGTTCCTGTACACTACCATCCTTTCCCTGTCTCAGTGGAACGTACCTATGTGGAATGCCACACAAATATCTCCTGAATATTTGCCACATTTCTGTCATACATTTCCCTGAGAACATCTGTTCCCAATTTATGCTTCCAAGTTCCTGCCTGATAGCTTCATATTTCTCCTTACTCCAATTAAATACTTTCCTAACTTGTCTGTTCTGTCCCTCTCTAATGCTATGGCGAAGGAGATAGAATTGTGATCACTATCTCCAAAATGCTTTCCCACTGAGGGATCTGACAGCTGACCAGGTTTGTTTCCCAATACCAGATCAAGTACAGCCTCTCCTCTTGTAGGCTTCTCTATATACTGTGCCAGGAAACTTCTCTGAACACACCTAACAAACTCCACCCCATCTAAATCCCTTGCTATAGGGAGATGCCAATCAATATTGGAGAAATTAAAATCTCCCATCATGACAACCCTGTTATTATCTTTCCAGAATCTGTCTCCCTATCTGCTCCTCAATGTCCCTGTTACTATTGGGTGGTCTATAAAAAACACCCAGTAGAGTTATTGACCCTTTCCTATTCCTAACTTCCACCCACAGAGACTCAGTAGACAATCCCTCTGTGACTTCCTCCTTTTCTGCAACCATGACACTATCTCTGATCACGTTCCCACCTCTTTTGCCTTTCTCCCTGTCCTTTCTGAAGTATCTAAATTCTGGCACTCTAATTAGCCATTCCTGCCCCTGAGCCATCCAGTTCTCTGTAATGGCCTCAACATCACAGCTCCAAGTACTGATCCACGCTCTAAGCTTAACCACTTTGTTCATGATACTCCTTGCATTAAAATAGATGCATCTCAAACCATCAGTCTGAGCATATCCCTTCCCTATCACTTGCCTATCCTCCCTCTCACACTGTCTACAAGCTTTCTTGAGTTGTGAGCCAACCACCCCTACTCTGTCTCTTCAGTTCAGTTCCCACCCCCCAGCGAATCTATTTTAAACTCTCCCCAATAACCTTAACAAACCTCCCTGCCAGGATATTGGTCCTCCTCAGATTCAAGTGCAACCCATCCTTTTTGTACAGGTCACTCCTGTCACAAAATAGTTCCCAATGATCCAGAAATCTGAATCCCTGCCCCCGCTCCAATTCCTCAGCCACGCATTTATCCTCCACCTCATTCTATTCCTGTACTCACTGTCACATGGCACAGGCAGTAATCCCAAGATTACTAACTTTGAGGTCTTGCGTCTCAACTTCCTTCCTAACACCCATAGTCTGTTTTCAGGACCTCCTCTCTTTTCCTACCTACGTCGTTGGTAGTAATATATACCACAATCTCTGGCTGTTCACCTTCCCACTTCAGGATATCGCGAACGTGACTGTAAACATCTCGGACCCTGGCACCTGGGAGGCAAACTACCATTTGCATTTCTTTCCTGTGTCCACAGAATCACCTGTCTGACCCCTTACTATAGAGACCCCTATCACTTCTGCCATCCTCTTCCTTTCCCTACCCTTCTGAGCCACAGGGCCAGACTCTGTGCCAGAGGCGTGGCCACTGTTGCTTCCCCCCAACAGTACTCAAACAGGAATACTTTTTGTTAAAGGGGACAGCCACAGGGGTACTCTCTAGTATCTGATTGTTTCACTTCCCTCTCCTGACTGTTACCAACTTATCTATCTCCCGGTGTGACTACCTGCCGATAGTTCCTCTCTATCACCTCCTGACTTTCCCTGACCAGATGAAGTTCATCGAGCTGCATCTCCAGTTCCCTAACCTGGTCCCTAAGGAGCTGTAGCTCAATGCACATGGTGCAGATGTGGCTGTCCAGGAGGCTGGGAGTCTCTCAGACATCCCACATCTGACAACCTGTACAGAACACCAGCCTCATAGACATACTTCCTATTCCTCACAAATAACTTACCTCACCTTGACAACCAGAAAAGACACCCTTCATTCCCACTCTTTCCCTCCTGCCAGTCAGCCAATCTTCTATCCATGTTAGTATCTTTACTGTAGTAGCATGGACTCATCTCGATAAGCAGCCTTACGTGTGGTACCTTGTCAAAGGCCTTCTGAAAATCCAAGTAAACCATGTCCACTGACTCCTTTGTCTATCCTGCCTGTTATTTTCTTAAATAATTGTAACAGATTTATCAGGCAAGATTTCCCCTTAGAAAGCTTTGCTGACTTTGGCCTGTATTATCATGTACCTCTAAGTACCCCCGTTTCCTCAACCTTAATAATAGACTCCAACATCTTTTCAACCACAGAAGTAAAGTTAACTGCCCTATAATTTCCTTTTCGCTGCTTCATTCCCTTCTTGAAAAAGTGGAGGGACATTTGCAATTTTCCAGTCCTCAGGAACCAGTCCAGAGCTAGTGCTTCTTGAAAGTTGGTTTGAGCTACCTCTTTCAAAACTCTGGGCTGTAGTCTATCTGCTCTAGGTGGCTTACCTACCTTCAGACTTTTCAGCTTCCCAAGCATCTTCTCCTTCTTAATAGGAATAGCACTCACTTCAGCCCCCTGGCACTTTTGCATTTCTGGGATTCTGCTAGTGTTTTCCATAGTTAAGACTGATGCAAAATTCTTCTTAAGTTCTCTTGACATCTATTTGTTCCCCCATTACTGTCTCTCCAGCAACTCCAGCAAGCAACCTTTGCTTGAATGTAGAACAGTAACAGAAAGGAAGAAGGATGGGTACCATTTGCAAGTTTTTTTGATTTAATTGAGTTACCTTATATATTTTTGAAGAGATTTCTGATTGTTTTAGTCTCTTGGCTTCATTAAGTTTTAACAAGATTGTAATACTTGTAAATGGTTAATAATAAGTTTGCTTTTCACTGTCTTGGAATGCTTCGTTATAGAGCCAAGCCTTAGCAAGAGAGGCTTTTGTAGGCTGGAGACCAGCAACTACAAGCAGTTAAGTATCTTCACAGAAATTGAGTTAAGCCCATTTCCAAAATAAAGATATCCATATTACTTCCTATTGTTACAGCTTCCTCTCAGATTCTTACTGGGGTCGAGATGCAAGTTTTGCTTCAGTAATTAAACTATAAAGTTATTTTGGTCCTGAGTTGTGGTAAGGATGATAAATCATGCAACACACATGTTTTATCCTGTTGTGGTGCAGTGGGATATGAAGAAAATTTCAAAACAATCAGAAGTGTAACAATTGGGGAATGAGAGCAACAAAGCATCAAAATAAAATGATTTTTTTCTAATTTACCTATTTTCCCAAGTTTGTCAGCAATTTAGATGATTAAATAATACTGTTAAGGAGCTATCCTGAGTGCTGATGAACTTATGTTGCCCTCAGGCTCACTCTTATATCCCTTGTATTCAAGGCCCCTCCCTGTCTCTGAACTTCTCCAGCTTTTCACCTACTCAAGACCTTGCATTTGCAAATTCAGCTCTGCTCAGCACCACCAGCTTTAAGTGGCAGTCCTAAATTCTGCAATTCTCTCACTAGATCAGAATTTCCCAAACCTTTTTTATGCTATGGAGCCTTACCATTAACTGAGGGGCCTGTGGACCCCAGGTGTGGATCCCCTGCACTAGATGGTTCCAATTCACTTCTCTTTCTGCCACTAACAAGCTCTGAAACTGATAATTATTATATTAAGCATGTAAGCATCTATTTGTTTTCTCTATTTCTAGCTCAAAATCAGTTTCCACACCCACCCAGCAGATTTATTGGTAACATTGAAGTCAGAATGAAAGGGTAGGCTTTTATTTTTGTTACTGAAGGGATAGGAGTCTCACATCACCAAATAAACTTCCTGTCCCCAATGATAAGGCACACCTTACAGATCTGCCAGAATATAGATTGATCCACAGCTGTTAGCCAGTAACTGCCTTCTTGTCTTTGCCTACCAGTCATTTCATTCAAAAGGTCCACAAATCATTTGCTTATTCAGGTGCATCAATTTGGTAATTAATTATTTTAGTGCATCATACAATTCTTTTCTACATTGCTGTCAGCACCTCCAGAGACAAAATGTATAATGTATTAAACAGGACCGTGGAACTAATTTCATTATCTTGCTTGACCAATTACCAGCTAGGAACAGCTATTAGAACTGAGATGTATTTTGAGGTTAAAAAAGAATGACACACATTGAACGTTCTGCTCAAGGACTCTGGCTTTTTGATTCTACTGTTTCATTTTGATCTCAGTAGACCTTGACAAATTAATTAGAGTATTGCCTCCAGGCTCCATGTAGTTATTTCAGCTCACACAAAGAAAAAGTAATATCAAATAAAACAGATGTATTTGATCAAATGAATAAAACACAACATAAAATGGATTTTGGAAACCTAACACATTCAAAGCACTACCTAGATGAGTGATTTCAAACTTCGTTCAATTGCATAATATTAAGCTCAGTTAAAATAATGTGCTTCAAAGATGAATGAGGTTTTGAACCAAAAAAAGTAGCATAGAAGTAATAAACTGAACAGATGAGCTAACCTAGTCAAGTGCAGTGGCTAATATTTTTTGGACTGTTCACTTTACTCCAGAGTTGAACCCTCTTTCTACATTTTTCAAATAGCATTGTGACTCTTTTCTTCACT